>NC_134139.1:199747500-200997500 GCF_033958435.1 Carettochelys insculpta | reverse complement strand
GGTGTTTTTATTATGGGACAACAGTCATGTAGCCATTCAAAAATAAATGTTAATTGAAATGTTAATCTAGGAGGCATTTTGGGGAGGGTGACCACCCATCCCATTTTCCCTGGGACAGCCCCTTATTTAAGCTGTCTCACAGGCATCCCAACATTTTCAAGAAAATGGGAAAATTGTCCCATATTTTGCAGGACTTTTGTCCTCTGGCATCTTGTGTCTTAGAGAGGCAGCCTGTCCTTCCAGGGAGCTCCTCCATTAGGTGGCTGCCCAGTTCCCCAGAGCTCTGCACCTTGTGGCAGCAGCTCCTGCTGCCAGGGAGCTCCTTTGTGGGGCAGCTGCCCCATTTCCTGGCACCCCCATGGTGGTAGCCCCCTCTCTAGGCGAACTCCACAATGGGGTGGCTGCCTCATTCTCTGGTGTCCTACACTTAGGGGAGGCAGCTCCTGCTGCCAGGGAGCTCCTCTGTGGGTCATCTGCCTCATTTCCCAGCCTCCCACAGCTCAGGGAGGCAGCTCCTGCTTCATTCCCTGCCCCTCCCCACCCATCTGGCAGGAGGCTTTGGTACACCCACCCACCAGGGGGTTCTGGAGCCCCCATCCCACACTCATCTTCATCCCTGGTGCCTCCCTAATGGAAGCTGCAGAGCCCCCATCTCTGGTGCCTCACCCTGGAGCAGCAACCCCTATCACCAAGGAGCCCTGACATGGGACAGCAGCCCTGCCCATCCTTGAAGGCTGGTGTCTTATATTTGCCAGAGGGCGAAGTGGTCACCCTAATACCGAAACAACTGTTTTTTGGAAATTCTTCTCACAACTCAAGCAACCAGCAAGAATTGAAAAACACCACATAAAAAGCAAGAGTGCTGCTAAAAATGAAGTGCAAAGCACAACAGAACACTTAGTTGTCAATTTCTCTCAACCACAAACTCAGTATGACTTCGAGGCTAAACTCTGAGAATGCTCAATGTAGCTCTCAGTTAACTTCTATGGAGGAAACTGACACTCGCGTAAGGATCTCTCGACCTCACCACTCATGATCATATAATAAGTGACTATAATTTGGAGACAACTAAGGTGCAATTTGCTCGCAAAATACATGTGAACATCACACATTTTATTACAGCACTGTGCACTTTATGCAACTGACCTGGAAGACAATCTAAACTTTCAGACCACTGGACCCTCAAGCATCTGGCTGGTTGTGTCCTGCAGACAGCCACCCTACCTCAAGAAAATACTCACTAGCAGCCATACACCATACCACAGAAACGCTAACCCGGGAACCTATCACTGCAACAAATCCCTTTTCCAGCCCTGTCCACATATCTATACTTGGAGACATCACCACTGGACCTAATCATGTCAGCCACATCATCAGGGGCCCATACGCCAGTGCATTCACTAATGTGATATGTGCCATCATGTGCCAGCAATGCCCCTCTGCTGTGTACATTGGACAAACTCAACAGTCTCTGTGCTAAAGGATGAATGGACATAAATCAAACAGGAATCAGAATATGAATAAACCTGTAGGGGAACACGTTAATCCTGAAGCACACACAATAACAAACCTTAAAATAACAATCTTATTACTAAAGGATTTTACAAGTAGATGACAGAGGGAGACATCTTAATTTGAATTCACTTGCAAATTTGACATATTTAACCTGGGGCTTAACAGAGACTCAATTATCTTACCCATTACAAGGACAATTTCCATACCTTTGATATTCGCGGGAAAGGCACCGTCCCACTTTTCTTCATTTACTCTTTCCAGGGAATCTATTTATGGTAGTGACTTCCCCCATTTTTTTTCTTCCTCTTCTCCCCTTCTTCTTTTTTCTCCCCCTCCCACCCCCCTGCTCCCATATATATGACCAGTGTTCTCTTTTTTGTCCTGTGTCTTATTTTTTCTTTCGAAATGTGATGAAATGGGTATTACCAACAAAAGCCCATTAACTAATACATAACATTGTTAGTCTTTAAGATGCTACAGGAATGCTTGGTTGAGTTTGTTTGTTTGTTAAGCTACTGACTAACACAGCTACCCCTCTAAGACTCTTTGGCCACTTCTACACTAGAGAGGGCCCCCCTACACCGCCTCTACTAGGGTCAGGGAATCTGTGATCTTGAGGAGTTTTTTAAGAAAGCCATTGTATGGGCAAGGTGTTTTAATTTTTTTGCGGTCCCCAACTTTCTGCACTAGGAGTGCCAGAGTGGGGAAGGAGCCCTGACAGAATCATACAATTAACTTTAACCCTTGGATTTATCAAATTGAAATATTGCAGGAAGCAGACGATAGCTCTTCAAAAAGACAATCCTACTGAAGCTCACAAATGACAAAACTTGTGGCAGTCGGGGGAGGTTCCAAATGATTGGCAAAAGGTAAATGTTGTGCCCATATTTAAAAGAGGGAAGAAGGACAATTTGAGGAACTGCAGACCTCTCAGCCTCATTTCAAGTCCCCAGAAAAATCATGGAGGCGATCCTCAAGGAATCCATTTTGAAGCACCTGAAGGAGAGGAAAGTGATCAGGAACCTGGATTCCAAAGGCAAGTCATGCCTGACAAACCTGATTGCCTTCTATGATGAGGAACTGGCTCTGTGGATACATGAAAGGTGGTGGATGTAATATACATTGACTTTAGCAAGGCTTCCGATGCATCCTTGCCAGCAAGTTAAAGAAGTATGGATTGGCTAGATGGACTATAAGGTTGATAGAAGCTGGCTAGATTGTCAGGCTCAATGGCTCCAGTATCAAGCGGCATATCCCAAGGGTTGATTCTGGGACTGTCGACAAGACACATTTTGTGTGTAGCCATTCCACCAGTTTAGTCGACCAAACCAGGGTTTTGTTGGCAAAACTCACTAGTGTAACCGTAGCCGCATTGGGGTGAATTAGTAGGAGCATTGCCAACAGATCGAGGAACGTGATTATTGCCTTTTGTTGGGGACTGATGAGGCCACATCTGGAGCACGGCATCCAGTTATGGACCCCCATTAAAAAAAGGATGTGGCTGCAATGGAGAGAGTCCAGTGGAGGGCAACAAAAAGTATTAAGGGACTAGAGATATGACATGAGGAGAAACTGCGGGTTTTAGGCTCATTCAGTCCACAGAAGAGAAAAGTGAGGGGGCGGGATTTGATAGCAGCATTCAACTACCTCTAGGGGGGTTTCAGAAAGGATGGAGAGAGGATGCTCTTTCAAACTGATCAGCATCCTTGATATACAAACCAGCTGTCTCACAGTGCTGCCCATTGGACAGCACAATGAACACAATCATAGAAAGATGACAACCTTTGTCTAATTACAGCTAGGATAAAATTTCAAATGTAGATTCCCCCACCCACACCATATGGATTAAAAATATCTGCCTGGAATTTGTATACATGGTGCAATGACAAAATGTTGTTTCAGCGAACCATCAGGAAGGGATGAGAAATGAATTTTGTAGGCTCATGTTCGATTGAAATAGTCAAAAATGTTTCCTTCTGGAAATTTGTTCTCACCTTTGTGTAGATAAAACTCAGCTTGCTTCTGATCTCAGCTGTGCCACTTTCATGACACTGTAACTAGGATGGCTTCAACAAAGTTACTATTGATTTACAGCAGTCTGTAACAAGGAGGAGAATCAGACCACCAGCCTGATGTTCTCTGTTCTCACAGTGGATGACAAATTTCAGACGATAGGGAGCGGCTAAAAGCTATGTGGCTCTGACACACAAACACACTTCAACAGTATTCTCTGAAACCAACTTGTTTTTATTGAAAGGTGAGTGACAAATCTTCTACGGGTGATTCCAGGGCTCACTTCTGGAATTTCTCCAACTGAAAATGTTCTTCACAGGCTAAGTAAACTGCACTTCAGCGGTCTATTGAATCAGGATCTGATGATTTTAGAACCAAGTGGCTGTCTGCCAGATTCCCAGAGATCCCGCCGAGATAATCAGTGAGGAAAGTGCTTGTAGGAAGGAAAGAGAATCAGATATTTGAGGTTTCCCACAGAATAGGATAATATGACATTTGCTTTCAAATCACAAGGCACAGGAGGAACTGCCCAGGCACCTTACAGAGAGTCAAGTGGTTCCTGGTTATCTACAGAACAGGAAATCTATTCTCCCTATTGCAACTTTCTATTACTGGACTGCTTTTTTTTTCTATTACAGCGTTTAACTGGGGACAGTCATAGCAATCTAAACAGGTGAGCAGGCTGTCTGTAAACACTCATCTCTATACAGTTGTTCTATCGCACACACCTGGGTGACTGCTGATGCTAACATGGCATAAAATTGTAAGGGGATAAATAATTTACTTGTAAAGAGTTAAGGGAACGTTCACTTCTATCCATGGAAACTCTGTTCCAGTGGCAAATCCATATGAGCACCCTGGCCTGGTGACAGCATGGATTTCTGAGCATGCTCAATGAGTCAGCCAGGAGATTATAGAGCAGCCACTAACATGGCCATTCTAGTCTATTTCCCTGGTTTTCAGTCTCAAGGTTAAAGAGGCTCCCAGGGTCACAGCACCTGCCCTCAGCTGACATGTCTGGCCTGGTAAGGCTATGTCTAGCCTAGAGGGAGTTTGTCACAAAAACTTGCAGAGCATCCAGATTCGCAAGGGCATTCTGTTGACAGTAAGTCGAGAAGGCAGGACTTTTGTCGACAGCCTTATCCCACTCCCCACTCCCCAAGAGGGGTAACACCTCTGTCAACAGAGGTCTGTTGAGAAAACGCCACTCTGGGCGTTCCAGGCGTCCTTCTGTTGAGAGAAATGGCCTCCAGGATACCACGCACCTCTGTCTGCTGGGCTTCTGGTCACCGTTTTTCCAATAGAACAGCCAGGTAGTCTGGCCATTCTCTGTCGATAGAGCAGATTACTCTTTCAAACCACCCTGTGGTCTGGCCACAATCAGTCAACAGAAGTTTTGTCGCAAGATATCTTCTGACACAGACTTCTGACAACAAATCCCTGAAGCCTAGGTGGGAAAATGTCTCAACCTCCTGCATGCTTCTGTAGGACCAGTTATGATCTCATTGGACGCCCTGATTCTTTTATGACAGCTACTGGCAGAACCAGGCAGAGCAGGAGTAGAAAGCCCAGGAGAAGGGTGATGTGGCCAAGTGAACTTTGCATAGGAACTTTAATGTTTAAACCACTAAAAACCATCTGAATAGTGTTCACATTGACATCAGCAAGGCTTTTTAAAACTAGCTCCATTCATTTTGAAAAGGGGGGAAGCAAGGGCCAAGAGTCTGCATGGAGTTGCTTTGAGGAGGAAAGGTTTAATGGGCACTTAACTGCCTTTACATCCCATGCAGACTGGGGCTGTTTTAATTATACTGATGTCTGCTTCACTTCCCAATCTGCTGGGCACCAATATCTCTGTCCTGCAGCATCACCAGTCTGCAAGCTCTCAGACACAAATACTGCTTTTTAATGTGGATCCTCATGTGCATAAATATTGGCAGCCTCTTGACCCATACACACACTTAGGAAGCCCCATGAAATGCTGCCCAGAGCTGGTCTGACTGAAGTCTCAATTAATTTGTTAGCTTCCACTGCAGTATCCTTCACAACTGACCTGTCTGGGTGGACCCTGGAATGAGGACTAGGACATGTGTCCAGATACAATGTTCTGCCAGTTTTGAGATAACCTGCTTGAAGATAGTTTACTGTATTTACCTGTCTCCCCATGCACACAAACTTATATCCTCCTTAGGTGTCAGTAATCTCCAAACTCTTAGGCTTTCCTTCATTTATACTGGTGAAGTTTTAGAGTGTGAAAGCTGTATAAATACCAACTTGCTGCAGAGAGTTGTCATTTGTTCCCAGAATTTCATAGGTTTTAAAGCCTGAAGGGACTGACGACTCCCTGGTAGCTTGTTTCAGTTGTAAGTCACCCTCACTGTAAAAAAATCTGTGTTATTTTTAACTTCAGTTTGTCTGATTTGAGCTTTCAGCCTTTGGATTTTGCTCTGCCTTATGTGTTAGATTAATGAGTCCTTGAGAACCTGTTTTTTTCCCTCTCTGTAAATATGCATTTTAATCAAATCACTGATGACACCCATATTATATGGTGTTTCCGCTCTGATAATTTGTATCTTATCTTATATGCTAAGACTGTATGGCAGTATCATTTTTAATGAGATTTCTGAACAGTGATAAATGTTTATAAATATGCAATTAAGTTACATAAGACAGTTCTATTTATCAATTAATTTTGAAAGCCATTTAAAATAAATTAGGTTTCTTTAGCAAGGCCTATTATGCTAAAATACCTCCTTACTGATATTAGTTATATTCCTAATCCTTAATTCTTCATTGATTGAGTAACATTTCCGTTATTGAAATTGATTGGGGATTGATATCAGGACCACTGATTGATAGTTTTTTTGGTCACCTTGCCTATGCTTGCTTGACCTTAGACCTGTCAGCCAAGGATTCTTCCCTATCCCCTCCCTTAGCTTCCCTTTTCCTATTGCTGTGCTTCATTACTTCCAAATTAGATTGATTGTTATCTATTTGCTCTATATCCCATTTGTTATAGATATGGTTCTACTTCTAATAGTTGCCTTCATTTCTGCAGACTGATAAAGTAGACACAGCCCCACCTCTGTCCGTTTTTTTTCCATTTGATTTGTCTCTCATAAAATATAAAAGCAATCTATATAATTTAGTGTTTGAGCCTGGAAGCCTCCACATATATCGGGGTGGGGAACTTCTGGCTCATGGGCCACATACAGTTGATTGAGGTAGCTGCTGTTAGGCTGCCATATGATTTGTTTACTTGAGTATGAGGAAGCATGGCCATTTGCATCTCCCTGTGGCCATGGTTCACAGTTCCTGGACAAGAGGAGCTGAGGGTCGTGGTAGCCCTGATTAACCACTTGCAACTGCAGGGATGGAGAAGATATTGCACCGATCTGTACACGGCATAGTTGAACCTGAGTGTCTCAAAGGGACTGATCAAAGAACTGATCCACTGAGCATCGAGAGAGACTGATATTTGGAAGGAGAAAGTAGAAAGATCAGTGAAATAACTGAAGAACAACAAGAGTCCTGGAAATGATAAGATCACAGGAGAGATGATCAAATATGGTGGAGACAGTATGATCCAGGACACACACTGGCTATGAAATATAGTGTGGAAAGGAGGGAAGGCACCTAAGGAATGGACACGTTCTGTGCAAGTGACAATAAACAAGAAAGGAAGCACATTGGAGTGCAAGAACTACAGAACAATTGCCCTAGCAAGTCATCTAGGCAAGATGCTGATGATGATACTGATACTGATGGAAAGATCGAGATCACATATAGAACATCTAGCTAATGAGCAAGCAGGATTCAGGAAAGAGTGAAGTACCATACAGCAGATATTGGCACTTTCATAGCAGAGAAAGTGTAATGAAAGAACAAGAACATCTACAATTGCTTCATTAATTTTCAGAAGACATTTGACAATATATATCAGAAAGTGACTTGAGTGGTATTGGAGTCATACGGAATGGATAGCAGACTGACACAGCTGTTGAACGATCTCAACAACACTGTAGAGGCAGTGGTGAGAATGTGTGGAGAGTTGGGAAGTTGGTTTAGAATGAGTAGCAGTATGAGACAAGGACATCTAATATTGCCAGGTATCTCCATCGCGCATCTAGAGAGAGTAACGGACAAGACTGGGGAAGAGGTAGCTGGTATGTCGATGCAAAGGTTGAAAATTAAGAAATTGATTTTCAAAGATGGTACGGTTATCGTCGAGCAAGTTGAAGATAAGCTAGTGAGAATGGTGCAGCTGCTAAACGAGGCAGGGAGTGGTACAGACTGATTATGAACATTGATAAAATGAAAACAATGGTATTTGGAAATTAAGAAATAGGAACAAAGATCAATGTAGAAGGGATTGAACTAGATAATGTAGAGAAGTTCATGTACCTGGGGAGCAACATGACATGATTTAGACTGTAAGAGGCCATTTCTACACATGCCACTTTTTATGAAAGTGGCATGCCAATAAATGGCCCAAAAATGCTAATGAGTCAAGGACGTAAATTTCCAGCACCTCATTAGCATATGGGTGCATGTTCTGGAGTCTGGAAGAAGATCTTCCAGACTCCAAAACAGCCTGTGGAGGCATGGCGCCTGGGGGATCTCCTGGAAGATCCCCAAGAGGCCGCACCTCTACATACTGTTTTGGAGTCCAGATCAAGTGACCATATGCTAATGAGGCAACAGAAATTTACATCCACACCTCATTAGCATTTTTGGGCCATTTATTAGCATGCCACTTTCGGGAAAAGTGGCATGCATAGAAACATCCAGAAGGAAATAGCAACTAGAACAGTGAAAGCAAAAGCGAGTTTGAAAGCGATGGCAAGATCTGGAAAAGTAAAGCGATTACCTTAGGAATGAAGCTGAGCATCTTGAAAACATGTGTATTTGATAGCATGTTGTACAGATGTGAGACCTGGATGATAATGAAAGATTTGAAGAGGACATTGGCATATGAAAGGAGTTGCTGTAGAAAGATCCCGAGAATAGGATGGATGCAAAGGTCACCAATGAGGAACTACACAGGAAGTTCTAGCTGAAAGAGAACCTATTGCACAATGCTGTAGAATGGAAGCAACAGCTATTCAAGCATATCTGCAGAATGAATGATGAGTGAAAAGTCAAGACCCTGGTATTTAGCATAATGAACTGTTCAAATAGGAGAGACAGGCCACACAGAGAATGGATATGTTTTATAGTAGGTTGTTGTGGCACCAGTCTACAGAAACTAAGCCACTCTGCACTGGACAGGGAAAGATGGAAGGAAATAGTGAGGCAGGCAGGGGACGACAACAGGCGCTGAGCCCATGGTTGTTGATTATGACGATGAACTGGTATGCTGGAGCTTCCCCATCCCTGCCATGTATGAAGCTGTGGCAGAGTATGGACCATACGAAAGGAGCTTGAAGGGGAATTCTCCCAAGGCATCAGCAGCACACGAGTTACATAAGTCTATTCAGTCCCTGTTGCAATCTGTGGAGTTGTGGTGGTGCTGGAGACATTGCTGGAGGCTGTCAGATCTAAGGGAACAATCCGTGTAGCAATGAGGACTGCAGAAAATTGGGATTCCAGACCCTAAATGGCCTAGCGTGTGAAGAACAGAAGTGGCTTAAATTCTCCTTTACCCCCTGCTTATGGTTCATGTGTGCTGAATCTCCAAAATAGCTAGAATGCAAGAAGAACAGGTATTTCTCTTCACAATGCAACATCTGCCTTGTGGAATGCTGAACTTACCTTTGACAGCACAAGTGGCGTATACTACAACTTCCAATGGCTTTAGCATTGAAGGGACATCTCAGATAGTAACATTCACCCCCTTGGAGTCTACATGGCAGGAAGGGATGCTGAGCCTGGCAGAATTCTGTGCAAAGAAAGAGAGATCATCACCCTGCAGAGAAGAGTAAATAAAGTGCAGTGATTGCAAGAGAACAGTCATTTGCCATTTACTTACATCTGACCGTGACAGCCCAAAAGTTTAAGCCCAAATGTTTACCACAGCTTTAGTGCTAGATAAGTGGTTGCAGTTCTGTGAATGCTTTTCAGTTGCCCCAAGAAGAGATTGGAGCAAGTTAATGAGATAAGAGTGCTAGCTCTTGGGCAGCAATGTTTAGAACAGTAGCTCTGAGCACAGCATCCTTCATTCCCCACTGCCGTAAGTGATGACATACAAGTAGCTGCTCCAAGCTCCACATTCCCAAAGTGACTGTTGATGTGGGTTTGATTCCCTCAGGCTCCACCAGTGATGTGCCAAGCCATCTCATCAATGCAATTTGGCCAAGTAGGGTTGAACTGGCTCAGCACTGGGTTGGATGACTAGGTCTCTTTGAAAGAGAAGGACTTGAATAAGTGTCCTCTGGTTTCAACACATGCCTGTCTGCGCAGACTTCCCTGCCACCCGCCAAAGACTCACTGTGGAATAATGTCTTCATAACCAACTTAAAAGTAGCCCATATTCTGTAAATTAATTTTACCACAAGATTACAGGGGGAGACATCAGAACTGGAATTTATTTGCACACTTGACACATTTAAACTAGTCCTAAACAGAGATCTCAAGTATCTTATGCATTACCAGAGCAATTTCCCACTTTGATATTTGCAGGAATGGGACACATCTAACGTAATTTACTTCTTCAACTTGTCCGACCAACGATAGGTAACCCTTTTTTCCCTTCCTTCACCCCTGCTCCCACCTCCCTTCCTGCTATGTAAACCCTGGGTTTTACTTTTCTGCTCCAATCATCTGAAGAAGTGGGGCTTACACACAAAAGCTCATGACCCAATAAATATGTTAGTCTCTAAGGTACTACAGGACGGCTTGTTAATTGTCAGGTTTGTTAATCTCCAAAGTGCCACAGAACTATTGTTATTTTTCAGGTTTGGGTTACATTTAAAGGTCCTGTTAATTGGAAAATCCAGCCCAGATGTGCCCAGCCAAAGCCTGTAGAATAATCAGGTTAGAACATATTGAATTGAATGTTGTTGTGAAACCTAAATAGATATCCTGTCCTGACTACAAACACACTCAGCAAATATAACTTCTTCAAAAGCAGCCCAGCACATAAAAGTGCCTGCTTGTCAGAGATGATAGGCTAACAGCTTGTGATAAGGGGCTGCCATTATAGAGATCTGGGTTTGGTTCCAAGTGGTGTAATTTGTCAGTATGACATGAGGCCAGGCTTTATAACAGAGGTTGTGAAAGGCACTGAATGTCTAGCCAGCAGCAGACATTCTATACGGACTCCCCACTTTGTGTGCTTTGTCCTCTACCAGTGGGTATCCTGAACAAGGTTGGCATGCTTTATTTTCTTCATAGACCATGTTCAGTTCTGTGATTGGCTGGACTGAAGCAGTACATACAGTGCACAGAGAACACACAGTTATTAAACCAGCAGGCCTCAGTAAGACCTGAGGAAAACACAGTGGCAATAATTTTTGCACTACAGTTTGAACCTCTCTCATCCGGCACTGTTGGGACCTGAGTGGGATCAAACAAGAAAATTTGCTGGATGATGGGAGGTCAATATTTTCTAACACATTGCCAACACTCCCACTGCTTACTGGGCTCTTTGAAGACATTTAGGGGTAAATTACAGCTAAGTAACAGTACAGAACACTGAGGGCCAAGACTGGTGGCTGTGAACAAACTGTATGGGACCATGGAAAACTTGGCCACACCCATGACAAACGGTAATCCGGCTAACTAAAATCATGCCAGATCACGGAATTTGCTAGATGAGAGAATTCCGTATCAGAGAGGTTCAACCTGTAGTTATTATCCAGGCCAAACTTAATCCATTTTTGGGAAGCATCAAAGACACAAACATGACTTCCAGAGTGTTCCACTGCCAAATTTCACATACCATCTGCAAACTACACAAGTACTAGAGCTCCTAAGCAAAAAGTCAGAAATGTGTTTTTAATAGACAGTGGTCGACAATCTTAGTACAGACACCCATACATCCATCTGTACCCTGCCTCATTTTCACATACTGCTTACCTGGTGCACCCTGGAGCACCAGAAGGAAAACTGCAAAGAGCAGGTAAAGGATCTTCATCGCTGAAGGTCAATGAGGAACTCAGTGTCACTGGAGAGAAAAGACAGCAAGACAGAGAGAAGGCAGAATGTTGCCATATTTATAGGATACTGGAGATAAGCAAAGCTATAGAAACAGTCAGGTTCAGATTTACTGGGGCCCTGGGCTCAAAGAACATTTGGTACCACCCCATTCACTTTGCCACAGGCCTGGTTCTCTGTTCCTCCTCTTCCTCCAATTCCTTGCTACTATGGCAGGTAGAAGCCCAAGGTGGGCAGTGGTCAGAGCCATCCAAGAAGCCCAAACTACTGTGAGGAGCCCTGGACCCTCCATGTGCCTCAAGTGGTGTGCGCCTGGAGGGTGGGACACAGGCCCATGGCTGTTGTTAGGAATCCTGACCCCCTCACCAAGGGCAGGTGGATGATCCAGTCCACACAAGAGATTCACTTCCTGGACACTACTGTGCAGATAAGCAATGGTCACATAAATACCACCCTATAGCAAAAACCCACGGACCGTTATGCTTATTTACACACCTCCAGCTTCCATCCAGGCCATACTACATGATCCATTGTTTACAGCCAGGCACTAAGGCACAAACATATTTGCTCTGGTCCATCAGACAGAGACAGACATCTACAAGACCTTTACCAAGATTTCCTCAAACTACAATACCCACCTAAGGAAGTGAGGAAACAGATTGACAGAACCAGATGGGTACCCAGAAGCCACCTGCTTCAAGACAGGCCTCACAAGGAAAACAGGGAACACCACTGACCATCACATACAACGCCCCCCTAAGGCCTCTCCAATGCATGGTCAGTGATCTGCAACCCATCCTGAACAATGATCTTTCATTCTCACAGACCTTGGGAGTCAGGCCTGTCCTCACCTACAGACAGCCGCCAACCTTAAACAAATCCTCACCAGCCACTACAAATCACAAACCAGTGGCTCTAGACCTGGAACCAGCCCCTGCAATGGTCCTCGCTGCCAACTCTGCTCACACATCTACACCAGTGACATCATCACAGGACCTAACATTAATCATACCGTCAGGGGCTCCTTTACCTGCACATCTACTAATGTAATATATGCCACCATGTGCCAGCAATGCCCCACTGTAATATACATTGGCCAAACTGGACAGTCTCTACCTAAAAGAATAAATGGACATAAATCAGACACCAGGAATGGTAACATACAGAAGCCTTTGGCGAAACACTTCAGTCTCCCTGGACACTCAGTAGCAGATTTAAGGGTGACAGTCCTGAAACAAAGAATTTTCAAAAATCAAATGGAGAGAGAAATCTCTGAGCCACAATTTATTTGCAAATTTGACTCCATTAACCAAGGATTAAACAAGGACGGGGAGTGGCTTGCAGCTTACACAGACAGCTTCTCTGCCCTGGGTGTTAAGATCTCACCATTAGACTCTGACAATAGCTCATATCCCCCTGTCTGATCTGACTTGGTTTTTATCTCTTTTGAGACCTACTATTGATAATGGGCCATTTCCACCTTGCTGAATAGACCTTGTCAGCTCTGGCCCTCCCTTTTTCTGGGACCCCCCACTCTTTAAATACCCCTCTGAAGCCACCTACCTCCCTGACTCATGCATCTGATGAAGCAGGTCTTTGCCCACAAAAGCTTATGCTCCAAAATAGCTGTTAGTCTATAAGGTGCCACAAGACTTCTTGTTGTTTTGTAGGCACCAGCTTCCACTATGGCTTGGAGGCAGGATCCCCCAGGGAAGAGGAGGAGCAGGGGTTATAAACACAGTCTGGGTGAACCCCCTAACTTCTATATACGTTCCATTGCATCTGCAGAGATCACCATATTGGGTAGGGCACCTGAGCACAGCCCACAAGGACATCTGTATTCATCTGCCAATGCTCAGAAATATTATTTTCATCCAAATGGCAACGCTAACATGTGTTTTGCATTCTTTCAGTGATTGTTATCTATACATCTGCAAAGCTGCTAGCAGTATTTCAGAGGAATATGATTATATTATGCAAAATACATTTGAAAACCACTTTTTCTGTTATTAATTTCTACTTTGAGAGTCTTAAAATAGGTTTCTTGTGCTAAGCTCTTTTCTTTTGCCAAAATAAGAATTCTTCGAGAATTATTGCCCAGTTATGTATTTTGTTAGCCAAGAAGAAAGAATGGAAAGCAATTAAGAAATTACAGAAAGGAAATGGAAGGGTGTTGGAGATGCATGTTTATAAAATTTATGACAATGAATTCTTAAGTTTGACCAAGAAATAACTGGCCACATCAATTCATTCCAGGTCTTTTCACAGCTGTGTTACACAGGCAAGGTTTACTTTAGTTCTGCACTGTGCTGGGCCGGTGACTATGATAATACCATAGAATGATAAATCCTGTAGTGCCAATTCTTATACATTTCTAATCAAATGTGTCCCCCTGGGGAATTACGGGAGCACCTTTGACAGTGCTAATAAACAGCTCTAAAGTTACAGCTTAGAAAATCAGACTGGTTTTGCAAGTACTAAGAGTTACCATGTAGTCAGTCTCAGAGGGGTAGCTGTGTTAGTCTGTAGCTTCACAAATAACAAGCACCCATGTGGCACCTGATAAACTAACGAATTTATTAGGTCATGAGATTTCAGGGATAAAACCCAAGTCATCCCTCCATTTCCCACTGATGAAGTGAGTTTTACCCATCAAAGCTCCTGAACTAATATATTTGTTAGTCTCTAAGGTGCCCCAGGGCTGCTTGTTATTTGTAATTCAATTAGTTTTCACATCATGCAAATAATGATTTAAATTATTCAAATATCTCTGGTATTTTACCAGTGTTCTTTGGTCTTAGGCCCCTTGACTGAAATATTCAAGGCTAACTAATATTCAAGTAGTTGGAACAAGCTGTAGCTTACCAGCAAATCAACTCTATCTCCTGGTTTCATGAAAGAAAACTTAAATTCATCTTTCATGTCTCCTACTTCTTTCCTTCTATTTTCTCTCCTCTCTTCTCCCATCTGCCACTTTTGGATCCCCTGCATCCTGCTCGGGCTTTTCCCTTGCCTCCTGTCTGCACTTGTCTATTCTCTCACTAAACCCTTCCCCTTTCCCCTTTCAGTCTTCCCCTTAACTCCTGTTTTCTTGTTACCTGTTTGCTCTCGTTCCTTCACATCACCCTATTGTGTTCCTTTCTTCACACTGTCCTCACCCCTAACTCCAGAAATACTCCCAAATCACAGTTCTTACCGCTCCATAGTTCACTAACCAGTGAGGGATTAGATAACACATCACCACTGTGTATTCAGATAAACAGGGTTTCTGGATGAAGGGACTGCAGATAACTGGAATTATCCTGTAGAGGGTTTTAACTCATGTTTCTTTACAAGAACCAAGGTTTCACTGCAGTAAACAAAATGCATGCAAATGTTCCACTTATCCATTAAAACTGGCATGAAGGCATGTTCTCCAGCTCTCTGACACGCTGGCTTCTGAGTCATTTCTTGAGATTGCTAGTAAGGTCATTCAGGTGGTTCATTCACTCAGCAGATTATGACAGCTGTGCTTTCTTCTCTTTCTGGCTCTCACAACCATCTCCCTAGATAGAACATCAAAGAAAATGTTAATAGGATGAGCAAAATGCAGGCAACATTTGTAGTTACCAGATAGGGGGCACCCTCGGTAGTCAGGTGATGACAATCCCACTTGTGGTCTCGCTTATCAAGATATAGGCAGTTCATATATATATTTTGACCCAAACTGCCTGTTTTATACAGTTGCTGAAGGCTTACTTTCTTCTTGGTAAGGCTACTGGAAGCCAATCAGAAAATGACCCCTGCTTGTGAGAAATATTTAAATTCTTCTACCACAGTGTGAAGACTGGGATTCTTGCAACTCTGCCTCTGCAAAATCCATGGCCTTTGTGCAAAACATCTTGTGCCATCCCAGATTGTGTAAAACACGTTAGGCCACTATATCTTATGCAAAACATCTTGGGACATACAACGAACACCTTGGTTTAGCTTTGATCAGCAACTTAATAATGCAGGCCACTTCCCACAGATCTCCCTGCAATGTGGCCCTTGGCCAACTTGACACAGCTCTGGGTCCTTCCCCTTATAGAGATGCCAGGAGAATTATCCATTCTGAAGATAGGAGAGAAATCTTGTGTAAAGTCCTTTTACATTCCTTGACTCTGTTTGAACAAAGTCTAGACACCGTGCATGAAGCAAGCAGGAGGGTTTATTATACACAAAATGGGTGGAGCGTCACGTTGCTTGTTAAGCTCAGTGAACACTGTCAGACAATAGGCTACAACTAACTATATGAGATCTGTACAAGATCCTGGTGGGTGGCATAGGGCAGGGCAGGGCAGGGCAGAGCAGGGAGGGGAGCGGGGAGGCTACAGCCTGGATGTTATCCAAGCCTAGGTAGGTTCTAGCAGCAAGACGAAATGAGCACAATAAACCAATAATCTAAAAAGGTTACATAATGTCCCCACCCGTAGCTTACAGAACATCTTATCTTTAGTACTGGTGGTTTTCCTTAACAAGTTACTTAAACAAAGCAACAAGAAGTCTTGTGGCACCTTATAGACTAGCAGATATTTTGGAGCATAAGCTTTCATGGGCAAAGACCCACTTCATCAGGTGCATGAGTTGGGGGGGTGGCTTCAGAGGGGTATTTAAAGAGTGGGGTCCCAGAAAAAGAGACGGCCAGAGCTGACAATGGCTGTGTCTACACTAGCCCAAAACTTTGAAATGGCCATGCAAATGGCCATTTCAAAGTTTACTAATGAAGCACTGAAATACACATTCAGCGCCTCATTAGAATGCCGGCAGCCACAGCACTTCGAAACTGATGTGGCTCGCAGCCGCACGCCTTGTCCAGACGGGGCTCCTTTTCAAAAGGACCCCAGCAACTTCGAAATCCCCTTATTCCTAACAGCAGATAGGAATAAGGGGATTTTGAAATTGCCAGGGTCCTTTCAAAAAGGAGCCCGTCTGGACGAGCTGTGCGGCTGCGAGCCGTGTCAATTTCGAAGTGCCATGGCTGCCAGCATTCTAATGAGGCGCTGAATATGTATTTCAGTGCTTCATTAGTAAACTTCAAAATGGCTATTTGCATGGCCATTTCGAAGTTTTGGGCTAGTGTAGATGCAGCCAAATTCTATTCAGCAAGGTGGAAATGGTCCATTATCAATAGAAGGTACCGAAAGAGGAAAAAACAAGTCAGATCAGACAGGGGTATGAGCTACTGTCAGAGTCTAATGGGGAGATGTTAACACCCAGGTCAGAGAAGTTGCCTTTGTAAGCTGCGAGCCACTCCCAATCTCTGTTTAATCCATGGTTAATGGAGTCAAATTTGCAAATAAATTGTAGCTCAGAGATTTCTCTCTCCATTTGATTTCTGAAATTTCTTTGTTTCAGGACTGCCACCCTTAAATCTGCTACTGAGTGTCCAGGGAGATTGAAGTGTTCCCCCAAGGGCTTCTGTGCATTACCTTTCCTGATGTCTGATTTATGTCTGTTTATTCTTTTATGTAGAGACTGTCCAGTCTGGCCAATGTAAATTTCAGTGGGGCATTGCTGGCACGTGATGGCATATATTATATTAGAAGATATGCAGGTAAAGGAGTCCCTGGTGGTATCGTTGATGTTAGGTCCTGTGATGATGTCACTGGTGTAGATATGTGAGCACAGTTGGCAGCAAGGACTATTGCAGGGGCTGAATTCAATGACCTCCTACAGTCCCTTCCAGCTCTATGAGATGTGTACATGCAGTGTGGCTTTGTTCTGGATTGAGGTCTCTAAAGTGGGCCGTAAATCCTAGCTGTGAATGTATGATTTCAAAAAAAATTGTCAAGGTCATTCATTCCTCACTCTGACACTTCAGGTGCAGAAGGTGCCTCCCCAAGACTTTAAAATCTTTTGCCATTAAAGGCTTGTGTTAAAAATCCCCAAAGTCACAGGTTCCCTGGCTTAAAATTGGTATCACTGCTACCAACCAAATGCAAAACCCCTTTTGAGAATCCAAGAAGGGGCAGCTGAGGTGCCTCCCTGGGGGGTACCCTCAAGCTCTTTAGCCTTCCCTCTGGAGACAGCTTCAAAACAGTAATTTTTTCTTACTGGTTTGGCTTTCAGGTGTTAGGAATGGGCACACAGAACCACCTGCCCTCTAGGTCACAGGAAGCAGTCATGGGCTTAAAATGGTGACTTTTATTAACAAAACACACTTGGAGAAGCATTCTTTGGCTGGTAGGCATTACAGAGCAACTAAAGAAAAAAGACTGATGTTTTGAGAATTGCTTCCCTGGGATTCAGTCTGGACATTAACAGCACATGGAGGTAGTTACATGTGCACAGCACAGAGAAGTCCAACAAACCCAAAAATAAAGATAATAACCTGATTGTATTTGAATAAACATGTCCTGTGCTTGTCACATATGTGTTGTTTCAATATTTAGTCCTTCCCTATGTTTGGATGTCTCTGGATTCTCCATGCCTAGTTCCTGTCTTGTTTCATGTCCATCCAGCTCTGCTCTGGTTATACATCAGCAGGAACAGGAAGGCCACGGCTTCCAACTCAAAATGATATTAGACAATATTGACCTCCCATGATCCAGCAAATTCTCTCATTTGGCAATGGTCAGGTCAGCACAATGCCAGACAAGAAAGGTTCAACCTGCAATAAAGGAAGCAAGTGAGTGATATGATTTCATATGGCAGCATCTCACACACACACACACACACACACACAAAACAAGCAATGTGAAAGGCCTGTGCAGAAAGAATCTGCCCTGTATTCAGAATGGGTATTTTTTCTGGTTCCTCAAAGTACTGACAGAGAAACCGCCACACAGGGAAGGACGTAATTGTGTCAAGTTGGTGAAGGACCACAACGTAAAGAGGTCAATGGGAAGTGGCCTGCAGAAGCAACTTACTGATCAGAGCCAAACCGGTGGATGTTTATTGTATGTCCCATGACAGTTGACACAGCCCCTGTGGCCTCATATGTTTTGCACAATCTGGAATGGTACACGACCTTTTGCACTGATAGAGTTGCAAGAATCCTAACATCAAAAATGTGGTTGGACATTTCAAGTCTTTACAAGGTATGGAAGTCATTTTCTAATTGGCCCATAGCCACGTTACCTAGGAGAAACCAAGCCCTCAGCAACTATACAAAACAGCCAGTTTGGGTCATAGCATCTGTGTGCAGCTCAGATATCTGGATGAGAGAGACTGCAAGTGACAGTCATTACCTGGCTACTGAGAGCATCTCCTGTCTGGTAATAACTACGGTCATTTTCCTTTTACACCCCTTATTAACACTTTCTTTAATGTCCTAACTAGGGAGATGGTTGTGAGTTCCAGGAAGAGGACAACATGGATGTTATAACTGTTTCAGTGAATGAATCTCCTGAAAGAACTTCTCAAGTACCTGGAGAGATGACTCAGAGCTATGCAGTCCTGGAGAACAGCCCTTCTTGCCAGTTTTAAAAACTAAGGGAAACAGTTGCATGCATTTTGTTTACCTCAGTGAATACCTGGTTATTTCAAAGCTAGTGGAGTTAAAATCAGCTACAGGTTCATTCCAATTATTCAAGTTTGCTTTATCCTGAAATCCTTGTTATCTGTATGCCTTGTCTGTCTCCCTTGTGCTGGAGTGTTAATTACCTCCTGAGTAACGAACCTTGAAGTTGTAGGACTGGAGATTTAGGAGAATTTCAGAAGTTAGGATGAGGACAGCAAGAAAAGTGGGTAGGGGAAGAATGAGAAAGAAGGTGGGGAGGAGAGATAAGATGGTGGGCCAGGGAGATAACAGGAATGAAAGAAACAGAAGAGGCTGGCTCCCTCTTTCAGCATCCTCAGTGCTGGGAAAATATCATAAACACTTTCTTCTCATCACCTTCATTCTCCTCACTATCATTTTTCAATTGGTTCCCATGAAGAGAAAGGGAAGGTGTGGCAAAGCAGACACAGGAGAGTGGAATTGTCTGAGTTCTTCCTGTGGCCAGCACGGTACCAACCGTGCTAGTGCAAACCATTCAAGGGTCGAGCTTTCTCACTAATCCTGGGCTGCCAATAGCGAGAAATGCAGCACCAAGGAGGCTTTTGTCTCCTGCTGCTTCTCCCACTTTCCCTCAACCTGTCCTCAACCTCAAACGTTTTGGGAGTAAGGGAACTTTGAAGTTCTGCACGTACTTTGAAGGGCCCACAGCTACACTGCTTGCTGGTGCTTCAAAGTTAGCAACTTCCAAGTTCACGTGGCAAGAATTATGTTAATGAGGTGCTGCATCTGCAGCACAGCACCTCATTGCTATTCTTGATCGGGCTCATTTACAAGCCCCCCTTGAAGGAGTGAGGTAGCGTAGATGAGCTTTAAAGTTGCTTCAGGTACAGCTACCTGAGAAGCAGTGGGGAGAGTGAGAGATTTTTTCCCGCTCTCTGATGTGCCAGAGACAAATGTTGAAAGCAGAAGAGGTGAAGCTGGGAGCCCTGGGGGGCCTGCAAGGAGAGACAAGGAATTAGGCTGGAGTGATAGCAGCTGTTCAGCAGCCCTTCTGACTGGATCTCTGACCATGCCCAGAGACCCCTGCTGTCTTCAGGACAGGCTGCTCACATGGAACTGCCATCAGAACAGAGTCAGCATTCATACTCATTACAATTTCCCTTAACTCCTTAATGACAGAATCATAGACTCCTATGGAGGTCATCGAGTCCAGCCCTGCTGCCTAAAGCAGGATCAACACTAACTAAATCATCCCAGCTATGATTGTGTCAAGCCGGGACTTAAAAACTTCTAGGGATGGAGATTCCACCACCTTCCTCAGTAACTCATTCCAGTGCTTCACCACCCTCCTGGTGAAACAGTTTTTTCCCTAATATCCAGCGTACACCTCTCCCTCTGTAACTTCAAACCATTGTTCCTCGTTCTGCCATCTGTCACTACTGAGAACAGTCTCTCTCCATCCTTTTTAGAGCTCCATTTCAGGAAGTTGAAGGCTGCTATCAATTCGCCCCTCAGTCTTCTCTTCTGCAAGCTAAATAATCCCAGATCTCTCAGCCTCTCCTCATAGATCATGTGCTCCAGCCCCTTAATCATATTCGTTGCCCTCCACTGAACCCACACCATTGTGTCCACATCCTTTATTGGAGGGCCCAGAACAGGATGCGGTACTCTAGATGTGGCCTTAACAGTGCCGAGTAGAGGGGAATAATAACTTCTCTAGATCTGCTGGAAATGCTTCTCCTAATGCACCCCAATATGCCATTAGCTTTTTTGTCTACAAGGGCACACCGTTAACTCATATCCAGCCTCTCATCCACTATAATCCCCAGGTCCTTTTCTGCTGCACTGCTACTTAGCCTGTAACAATGTAACAATGCCTGGGATTCTTCCATCCCAAGTGCAGGACTCTGCACTTCTGCTTGTTGCTTATTTAAAAAAAATAAAGAAAATATTCTAAAAGCACACCCATCCCCCATCACACGTTATTTCCTTATCTGGGTGTTTGTATAACACGCTCCACACATCTCTGTAGATTTCAATGGATCTGAGGTCTAGGTAGGGATAGGGTCCAGAGAAGATGGGCTCAGACGCAGACTGGTTGTATGATTTATAACATCCACCGTGGAACTCCTTGACACCTAACCCTCCCTTTGTGTTCCAAAACTTGTCATCCACATTGACAAAACAAGAGGCAATCAGATCAGTCATAGGCCTGATTCTCCTGTCCACGGCAGCAACTGACATAAACCAAGAATAACTTCACAGAAGCCATTGTAGTTCTGCTGTCATTAAAGTGGTGTAACTGAGATCAGAATCAATTGCACAATTGCCCCTAATCTGATGAGAACCAGTTTGCAAAAAGAAAAACATTTGACTATTTCATTGAGTAATATCCCAAAGGATCCCTGCAACTCACCTCTGCCAGTGTATTGTGTGTGTCAGTGGGAGGGAAGGGGTCTGTATCTATCATTCTTCTACTGTAGAAATCCATCTGGTTTATTTTTAAAGTTAAAAATAAAGTACCCTAAAATCCTATCATGTTATTTCCTCACCTAGGCGTTTATAGAACGTGATCCTCAAGAGTGTTCTCTGAAAGGTGTGTGGTTGTAAGGCTGCTCAGGAGACATAAAAGTGCCAGCCAGCTGATCAGCAGAGATCCTACAGCTAGGTGTTATTTCTATGTGTGGTTCACTTTTGCACATGCCTCAGTACCTGTAAAATTATTCCACACATGAATGGAAAAGATTAGAGGGAACATTTGTCCTCACCTATCAGTGAGCTTGTGTACACTTGCCGCCAACTTTCAAATGTCAAATTTGCCCTGGGAGAAAATTAGCCTAATGAAGTGCTGTGTATTCACCACAGCACTTCATTAGTAATCTCCCATGGCTGATTACCATTCCCTTTTCAAAGTTGGGGGCAAGTGTAGACCCAGCCAGTAGGCTTCAATGAGTTCCTCTGGGCAGAGCTTTACTTCTTGAGAGTGTGAATTGTTTCAGTCTGTGGTGTCAGAATAGCTGAGTTAGTGGCAGATTGACTGTACAGGTGAGTAGTACATCTCATATCGCTCCAGAGCATATAAAGCCTCCCTTTGTCCCACCACGCATCAGCCACACTGTGGCCGTGTCTACACGTGCCCCAAACTTCGAAATGGCCATGCAAATGGCCATTTCGAAGTTTACTAATGAAGCACTGAAATGCATATTCAGCGCTTCATTAGCATGCGGGCGGCAGCAGTGCTTCGAAATTGGACTTTGAAGGGGACTTTTCGAAAGGAGCCCCGTCTGGACGCGCCGCGCGGCGGCAAGGCGCGTCAATTTCGAAGCGCTGCTGCCGCCCGCATGCTAATGAAGCGCTGAATATGCATTTCAGCGCTTCATTAGTAAACTTCGAAATGGCCATTTGCATGGCCATTTCGAAGTTTGGGGCATGTGTAGACGTAGCCTGAGAACAGAGGAAATCAGGCTGTAGCAAGGTGCAGTGACGTTTCCCGGCCACAGGGGGAGAGGAAACCTCCCAGAGGCCTTGGTGGGTAGGCTCAGAGCACCTGTGCCCCTCCCTCGCCCCAAGAGTAGCACCTGTGACAGGAAGAGCCAGAGGCAGGCCCAAGACTCATTATAAGGGTGACCTCCAAGCCAAGCAGCAGCTGCTGGCCACACTCCGGGGAGAAGGGGCCGAAGGGCCTACACCTCACTTCCAGACTGATCACACCAGCCAGCCAGGCACCCTGAACCCCAGAGGTGCATCTGGGCTTGCCATTGGCCTGCTACCCACAGTTCCCTGATCTACCTGGGCCCTCTGGCTCACTGCAAGATCCCTACCTAGAAGGTCAGGACCTGTCCAAGCCTGGGAACTTGCCAGCTGCCTGCTTCCCAGAGATCCAGGACCTGACCGAGCCTATGGACCTGCCACCAGCCACCTACCCCAATAACATGAACAAGCTCAAGGTTCCGGACCTGCCCACTGCTCCTTACTCAGAATATGTGGGCCTGCCTGACCTCCCGCATGGTCCTGACTGGGACCTCATGCTGGTGCAACTGGCGAGAGGAAGTAGCCCAGGGGATGCTCCACCGGAGCCCATATCAGTGTGTTGTGGTCTGGACCTTGCTGACTGGCAGCTAGCATCAGCTGCTGTTAGGCCCCCAGTCTGGGGCACAGTGGAGTGGTGGGCCTGCATCCTACCCCTCACCCAACAGAGAGGTAGCCCTGAGCCCCTCCAATCCCATTCTGCCTCGGGGTGTGCCTGTGACTTTACCACTGGTACTGTTTGACTGCTTGGCTCTGTTAAAAGCTGAACCTGCCATAGAAAGTTACCACACTCCAATTCAGAGTAAATCACTGGTACACTCTTTATTTGCTCGGCCCTGCTGCAAGGAGCTGAGCCTTACTGATTGCTGCCCAGCCGGCACCAGGGTCAGCGCCCTGGTTTCAAGTGGAGTGGCCCAAGGATCAGTTCTAGGGCCAGTACTGTTCAATAATGACCTGTAGAACAGGATGGATTGCATCCTCAGCAAATCTGCAGATGACACTAAGCTGGGGGTCAGGTAAATACATTGGAGGGTAGGGATCCTATCCCTACCTAGACAAATTGGAGGATTGGGCCAAGAGAAATTTGATGAGGTTCAACAAGCTAATTGAATTTCCTAAGGAGACAAATACTAGACACAGCCCACTTGCCCCCACCAATGCATATAAACACGCCTCAGCAGCATTACATTGTATTATCTCAAACCAACTTGCTTTTATTCAAAGGGAAGCAACTAATCCTGTAGGGGTGATACCAGGGCTGCCTTCTGGAACTTCTCTAGCTCATGAGGTTCTTTCCAGTCCAGACTTTAGGATTTCATTGAAGCAGGAACCGACGATTTTAGAAGCAAGTGTCTGTCTCCCAGAGATCCTTCCTAGATAATCGGCCATGCTATAGTCTGCACAGGGAAAAGACAATAAGATTTTATATTATCCCATAAACCAGGGCGATATAATCTTGGATTTCAAATCAGAAGGCACAGAAGGAACTGCCAAGTCACTCTGTGGTGGGTGAAAGGCTTTCACTAACTTCAGAAGAGGGTGTTCATTTCCTCTATTGCAACATTCTGGTAGAGTTCTACTGGAGATACTCACATGAAGCTAAAGAGATTAATGGGATGTCTATAAAAACTGTGCTGTTGGAAAGCAGGATTTTCCTCCAGGTACAGATGGCCTATCTAACATGCTTGGTGCACAGCTGAAAGTACAATGGCCAGTCATGGAGGTGAGGAAGAACTCATTCTTAAGGAATTAATGGAAATTGTAACTGAGTCTGAATGCTGATTGTTCTGGTGGTAGTTCCATGCAAGCAGCCTGGCCTGGAGGCAGCAGGGATCTCTGGGCATGCTCAGAAGAGCCAAAAGAGATGCTAAATAATCTAATTCCCTGATTCTCCTTGCAGGCCCCCACAGGCTCCCAGCTTCACCTCTCTTGCCTTCAACATTTGTCTCTGGCATGGTAGCAAATGGAAAAAAAATTCTATTCCTCCCCACTGCTTCTTGGGTAGCTGGACCCAAAGCAAATTTAATGTAACCACAATGGGTGTCTCATTCAGTTAATGACAGCTATTGTCAGAAACACAAAGTAATTGTAAAAATGCATAGAGATCTACAGTATGGGCAAAGTAAGTTTCCAAAGGATACTTCATATTAAACTTATTAAAAATATTGTCTGAATAGTGTTTATATCAACATCACTGAGATTTTTATAATGACTATCCTTGTTTTTTAAAAAGGGGATAAGAGCCTTCACTGAACTACATTAACATACAATCCAGGCTACCTCTCTGTTACTACTGCAAGATGTTAAGGCTGGAAGGATTTGTGTGCTCTTAAATGCCTTTAAATCCTGGGAGAATTGGTGTTGTTTTAAGTATACAGAACAGCCATCACTTCTGGATAATACGCTTGTGTCCCCCCATTCAGTATAAAGTGTCACAAGTTTGATTTGTGTCCGATCTACAGAGAATGAGAATCTATTACAGCCTAGAGAGGGAGCCTGTTCCTTCATCTCAGCTTGTAGAGATATACACATCTCTTAGAGCTGGAAGGGACCTTGGGAGGTCCTTGAATCCAGTTCCCTGCCCTCTTGGCAAGACCAAGCACCATCCCCTTTTTAAAAGAAAAAAAAATCTATTTGCCCCACACCCCTAAATGGCCCCCTCAAGGGGTGAACTTAGAGCCCTGAGTTTAGTAGGCCAATGCTCAACCCTGTGAGATAGCCCTCTCCCTACATGGCTCATTCCAAAGAGATCTACTTCACTGCCCATGCCATTAGGCATGATAGTGCCTCACAAATCCATGTGCTCTACAGCTCCTCCCATGTAGAAGGTTCCTGGGGTATCTTGCTTATCCTTTTTTGCCAAACAGCATAACATTAACCCTCTTTCCAGCTTCTGGAATTTCCCCAACATTCCGAAATGTACCAAAAGTCAAACAAAGGTCTCCTCACCTAACTCTTTGAGGAGTCTAGACAGAACTTTCTGGGTCTGCTGATTTTAAAAATGTTTCTCCCCAGTAGATCCTGGTTAGCCTCCGTCTTGGATGTTAATGGACAATAATAACCTCCCTCACGTAATATCAACACAACAACCAGCTTCTTTCCAAATACAAAAGGGAAATCTTTAGTGACTTCTTCTGCTTTTCCTACCTCATTAGTCATAAGTTTTGCACAATGTAGGAAAGGGATTATACCATTGTAAAGATTTCTTTGCTCCCTAGAATTTTAAAACAATGCCTTTGTGTTCTTATCCTTGCCAGGTATGGATTATTTTTGGTGTCCTTAGATTCTCCTGCTGTACGGCTGCACTTCAGTCAGTACAATTTAGAGTGATTGTTGTCTATTGCCTCTATTTCCCTTTGGTTGAAAGTATTATTCTATTTCTAACTGTTGCCTTCACTTCTCCTGCAGACTGATAGAGCAGACACAGCCCCACACTCTCCCCTCCAGATTTTATTTTCCTGCTAGATTAATATATGAAAGCAATGGAGTCATTGGCATATTTCAGCCCCAACCACTGACCATACAGAAATCTTTGGCTGGGTCTGGAAGCTGTGAATGCTCCGTAAAGTGATTGGAAGGAAATGCCCAACACATTAGCAGCACACGAGTGCCATAACAGAGCAATGCTGTCCCTGATGCAAGCACTGAAGTTGGGGCAGTGCTGGCTCTGTAAGATGTCAGGTCTAAGGGGCCTCTCCCTGTATCACTGAACAGTGCAGAAAATCTGCAGTTGCCATGGGCCATAGCATGTCCCCTGGGTAGCCCGGGCAAGGCTGCTGTGTGTGTGAGAACAGCACTGTTGGCCTAGCATGTAAGCAGCAGAAAACTGGCTTGAAACCTCCTGTGTCCCCATCCTCTGAGCTGGGCCACACATGCTGAACCTTTAAGAGGTTGGGTGTAAGAAGCGGAGGAACAGGCATTTGTGTTCACACTGCAGTGTCAGCCTTGTGGAACACGGCACTTACCCTTTACAGCAAATTGCCCATCCAGAGCAACGGCCAAACATCTTAGCATTGGAAGGACAGCGCCGTCCATTGTAACAGGTAGCCATACGGGCAAAACACACCCCGCTCCAGTTAACCTGGGAGAATACTGCACAAAATAAAAGGGTCTTCAAAACCAGAATGTAGAGCAGAGTAAATAAAAGCTGCGACGATGGCATTTCCCATTCACACACATCTAGCCGAGTCATCCCAAATAACTACCAATGCAAAATTTTATCACACCTTTCGTACTATTTAAAAAGTTGTCTTTCTGGAACATTTAGTGGCAGCTGCAGAGGCTGTGGCTCGCAGGCTGTAGAACTGAGAACTGTAGCTCTGAGCACAGCTTTTAAGACCATCACTGATTCCTGTGATGTAGAGGGCAGGTAGTTCTGTGTGCCTATGCCTAGCACTGCAAAACTAAACTACTAAGAAAAAAGATAGTTTCCAAGAGTTCTCCAGAGGAAAGGCTAAAGAGGCTTGAGCTCCACATGGAAACCTTCCAGGTCACTTTCCTGAGTTTTTTTCAAAGGAGGTTTTGCATTTGGGTGCTAGCAATGAGACCAATTTAAGGCCGGGTAATCTGTGACCTTGGGGATTTTTAACACAAGCCTTTAGTGGCAAAGTATTTTAAAGTCTCTTTCTGGCCCCAACCTTCTGCACTTGAGGTGCCATAAGTCATTTTTCTTCAAACCAGACATTCAAATGTTCTTATGGCCCTTCTTAGAGACCTCGCTCCAGATCAAAGCCACACTATGCTGGGGAGTGCACATATACCTAGATACAGATAGCTGTTACATGAATTAAACTTATCTGAACTGGAAAGAGGAAGTCTGAACTCTATTCTGCACATTAGGGTCTGCTGCCTTTAGACAAGAGTCCAGAGGTATTTAGGCCCCAAAAGTGTCCAGACTTTTAAAAGTTCCTCTAGGCCCCTGGCCTCATCCCCAGATGTGTAAATTAAAACTCTAGCCCAGAGTGACATGCACAAAGTCACACATGGAGTCTGTGGCAGAATTAGGAGCTGAGTCCAGACTTTCTGAGTGCCTCTCTAGTGACTGGTCCACATACCATCCATCCTGGCTAAGGGTTATTACAAAGAGAAACAAAGCGATGCTGGGCCAGCTGAGAATTAAATTCTACCCTGGTCAGCCAGGGCATGACATAAAGGGTCTCTCTTGAAGAAATAATGGAAGGAGCAGGATGTGGGTTTGCAGAGATATTCCTGACTGTTCTGAGTAATGGACTTATCAGATGAGTGGCTGAGCAGCTCACCACTATAAGGGGGTGTGATTTCAGCTCAGCTCTGACTGCAGCACCTCATGAACTCTCACTCTGCAGGAGTGAAATCCTGCTCAGCTCGTTCACTCCTGTTCTCTCTTCGCAACCGACAGATCACTGGGACAGGCCTTGGGCTCCAGATCAGATAAGACACTGAGGTCAGGTGACCAAATGAAATTGCTATTTCCCTCATGTAAATGCGTTCTAGGATTCTCATAGAAATCATGGGCAGGAGTCATAGCTCCATTATGACAGTTTCACGGTCTAACATTATCAGAAGTGCAGCCGTGTTAGTTTGTACCTGCAAAAACAACGAGAAGTCATGTGGCACCTTATACGCTAATAGATTTACTGAAGCATAAGCTTTTGTAAGTAAAGACCCACTTTGTCAGATGCATGCATGTAACATTATGGGTTCGGTGCAGTCCCTCCTGATTTACACCTGTCATTGTAGCAGGGAGCAGACTATTAACCCTTAGAACAAGTTGGCCCCACAATCCTTCTCTTTCCCTGAATGCAGCCTGTTTTGAGGAGTCTTTCTCTAAACTCTGTGGGGTCCCAAGTGCACAAATAAAGATTTAGCACTTTTGTGCTATCGTGTTGAGTTCCACAAGGAAAACTCCTGACTCCCACCATGTCTGGATGCCCTGGCACAAAAGAAGGGTCCTGGGGGCTGAGAGGTTTCAGAGTAGTGAAGAGAGCTGGCTTGCTACCACTCTGCTTTGTGACAAAGACTGCACTCAGTACGGTCAGACGGTGACTGAACCAAGCTCTAATAACCGCACAAGTGGATTTTTAGGAGGTGTAAGAAATAAATGCAGAGTTGCCCACATAAGCTCATTGGAACATCCAGAGATGTACAGGCCACAGTCTACACACTCCCATGGGGGGCATTGTCACAGAGTCATAGTCTCAGTGCTATGAAAATGCTGTGAACGAAGGCCAGCCAGGACTCTGGTGCAGCCTGCATCTCCTCAGGATGCACTTTCAACAAGGCAGAAAGCCTGTTGGGCTTTGGCACTTCCTGGGTCTGACCTTGGAGCATTCAGCCCCCGTCCACCATGTGATGTTCCCACAAAGAGTCTGCCTGGGTGGGACACCTAGAGAAGCCTTAAATCTAACCCACCCCCACAAGGGGCCATGCACCCCAACTTGGAAGTCAGAAGCGACTCTAAGCCAGCACTGTAAAAGAGAAGAGTTTAGATAAGGGCAGCATGGAGAGGATGCCATACAGCATGAAGCCCAGGACAGATACCCTCTGGTGCTCTCCTGTTGTTCTTGTTCATAGTCATTGGACTGGAAATAAGGCTGCCAGGTGCTATTCATTGTAAACGGCAGTAGAATTACAAGCTCCAAGTGTAGTTTTGTAAGGGATAATCTGGTCCTGCTGGCAGGTGAGGTGGTTCTGCTGGGAATTGTCCAATCTGTGTCCTGAGCAATGTAGAGTGAGCTGAGACTCTCCAGTCTGGGGAGTAGCCTCCTTTGTCTCTCTCCATTTTGAGGTTCTTATCTGTTAACATTCTGTGTCTTTATGAAATAGGACAGGTGCATTTCAGAGGTTTGTTTAAAATCTAACTTCTCCATTTGCAGTCCATGAACACATCAGCCAGGAGCAATAACATGGGGATTGTAGGCAAAACAGTCAATTTGTGGCACAACCAACTCCTCCTGAAAACCACAAACTAGAAGAACTAGTAGCAGGCTTATGAAATAAGCCAACTTCTTTCTACATGTGCTCACAGAAACAAAAACAGATGCATAGTGACCTATGGTGACCCAATCTCCTATGTATACATTTGACATTCAGTAGGGATTAATGTGTTTTCTGTTGTTATCAGAGCTGGGTTCAGTCCCAGTTTGGCTGTCTGCGTGTCACCACCACAAGGGTGCCCCAGGACACATCAAACCTCTTTCTCCTCTGAAATCAATCCAGCCTCAGGGTCACTTTCTCTGCTGCCAGAGCCTCTGGGTATGGTCACATCCTGCAAGTCGCCTTATACAAATTAAAACAACGGCATAAAACTAAAACCTTTCACTGTGCACTTGCCACCCAGGTTGCCCTGAAAGATCCCCCAAAATATGGCCAGAAAGAAGAGGACAGAAGGAATCAGGCCAAGTTGCCCTAAGGACTAAGGCCTGGTTTTAAAGTCGCTGGTGTAAATCAGGAGTAACTGCACTGAACCCATTTTTTTTTCTTGGTGGGCACTCAATAACAAGTAGGACATCTTCTTGTCACCCTCCTATTTATGAGTCTGGTGATGGCTGATCAGCCCAATTCTGGAGCCGCGGATCTCATCATAGAAGAGGCAGGTGTTGATAGCTTTTAGAGGGTTGTGGGGCAGTTTTGACTCTCTTTTACTCTTCTCTGACTTTCTTTATCTGCGCTGCAGCGGGACCTCTCAGATTGCACCACCCCTTCACAGAATACCATTCCCCACTGGGGATGGTCTTGGACAAGGTTCTCCAAAGTGTCGACATCAATGCTGCACTTTTTCATGTGTGCCTTCAGCATGTCCTTATATCGCTTCTGCTGGCCCCTGGCACTCCCTCTGTCCATCTTCCTACTTGGAAAACAGAATCTGTTTTGGGAAGTGCTGATGAGACATCCAAGCCATGTAACCAATCCAAAGAAGTTGTTGTTGAATGATAAGGGCTTCAATGCTGGTCACGTTCAACTCTTCCAGGATGCTAGTGTTCATGTGCCTGTCCCTCCAAGAGATATTTAGGATTCTCCTGAGGCCATGTTGATGATATTGTTCAAGTGCCTTCAAATAACGCTTGTATGTTGTTGTCCAGAGTTCACATGCATACATATAGTACCGTTGAAACAATCACTGCAGAGTACACAAGGAGCTTTGTCTTAGGATAGATGTCCCGGTTCTCAAAGACCCTTTGTCTCAGGTGGGCGAAAGAAGAGCTTGCACAGCTCAAACAACGCTGGATTTCTGTATCAATGTCAACTTCAGTGGAAAGATGACTTCCAATGTATGGGAAGTGCTCAACATTTTCCAGCAGTTCTCTATTGACTTCAGTAGAAGGTGCGTGAGATTGTCCCATCATTTAAGGTTGGTGAACCACCTTGGTCTTTCTGATGTTCAGTGTGAGGTCGAGATTCTCATATGCTTCAGTGAAGGCACTTAAGATGGTCTGACAGGCAGTGGGAGAAAGAACAGCAACCACATTGTCATCCACGTAATGGAGCTCCATGATCAAGGCCATGGAGGTCTTGCTTTGAGCCTTCAGGCTCCTGAAGTTGAAAAGCTTCCTGTTCATTCTATATGCAATCTTCACACCATCTGCAAGCTTACCATCAGCGGGATGGGGCAATGAAACCATTGTGATGGGGCAATGAAACCATTGTACTTATGCTGGTTTACACGGGCATGACAGAGATTGGAATGAGGTCCATTATGTTTTACAAAAAGACTAGAAGTCCTTTCAAAAAGCCTATTCTGCTCCCAGGTTCAGTGTTCCCAGGTTCTGCCATACAACAGAAATTTCAGGCAAGTTACTTTCTTTTTTAGCCTTTTAGATACAGAAGATGTACATTTGAAAACTTAGCAGAGTCGTAATCCCGAGTCGTTCTCAGAGCCCTGATATTAGACTAAATAATGCTTCTTTGTGCTTGGTGTTCATATGTATAAATATATCTAGCCTCTCATTTGTGTCTGACTCAACTTGAGTGGTGGACTTGCCAAGCGATACGTGTACCATGTGTGTTTTTAAATCCCATTTGAACTTATCTTTCTGCAGCCTGTACGTTTCTTATAGATCTCTGGGTGCCCTCCAGTTTGCCAGCATCCATCAGGTAATGTGGGTTTCAGAACTAAAAATAGTATTTCAGATGCAGGGAGACGAGCTGTGCAGAGGGGGACTATGACCTCCCTGGCCCAAGATGTGATGCCCCTCTGTAGGAAGTCCCAACACTATAACAGCCTTCTTTTGTAGCCTGCACTAGCTTAATTGCCACGTAACTAGCTTAACTGCACTAGCCTGCGACCTGGTGCTTGCGAACAGGGTGATTGCTAACAGGAGGGAGTTTTCAGAGGGCTCTCCTGGAGAAGGAGGAGGCAAACCAGAGCAGCTTGGGGTAAGTGGCTCTCTGTAGTGTGTGGCTCTTTGTGTTTGGGGGTTCTGGGCTTGTGTCTGTCTGTTTGTTTGGAGTTTGGAGTGCTGAGCTGTCTGTTTGTTTGAAAGGCCGTGCGCTCAGGGTGGCAGTTGGAAGCTGTTAGCCTTGATTAGGTTTGAATCGGAACACGGTGTGCTAATTGGCTGAGCTGAGCTATAGTCAGAGGGAGGCGCTATCAGGAAGGCCAGAGCATATAAACCCTGCTGGCGGGTGACTAGGGAGCCTGCGACCTGGTGCTTGCGAACAGGGTGAGTGCTAATAGGAGGGAGTTTTGAGAGGGGAGTTTAGAGGGAGCTAGTTATTCTATTGCCCTTAAACGTAAATCTTTATAATAATCCCCATCTGAGGCATTTACTTAAAATCCCCATATATAATTAAATTACATTAAATCAGAGCAGGCAATGGAGGCAGAAGCCCAGCAGCACAGCGGGAGCTATCCTGTTTATTGTGTCGAGTGTAATATGTATGACTACCTACCCTGTGGGTGGGTGGCGTATGTGTGCACTCAATGCAAAGAGCTCCTCACCCTCAGAGACCAAGTGCAGGCTTTGGAGGCCAGGGTGGCTGACCTGGAGAAGCTAAGGGAGGCAGAGAGCTATGTTGATGAGGCTTTCCAGGACATAGTTGGGCTGTCCCACCTCCAGCCTGACAGCCCTGATGCTGTTAAGGAGGATGAAAGGCTCGGGGAAGGAGAGCAGTCAATGGGAGCAGAGGGAAACCATCCCATAGTTGGGACCCCCCTTCCAGAGGGTGCTATGTTATCCTCTTGTGCCGAGGATACCTCTCCGGGGGAGGAAGCACCAGTTGTTAAGAAGAAGCAGGTGTTAGTAGTGGAGGATTCGATCATTAGAAATATAGATAGTTGGGTTTGTGATGACCGGGAGAACAGTATGGTGACTTGCTTGCCTGGTGCGAAGGTTGCAGATCTTTCAAGGCATCTAGATAGACTTATATGCAGTGCTGGGGAGGAGCCAGTGGTCGTGGTACATGTAGGTACCAATGACATAGGGAAGGGTAGGAGAGATGTCCTGGAAGCAAATTTAGGTTGCTAGGAAGGAGACTGAAATCCAGGACCTCTATGGTGGCATTCTCAGAAATGCTTCCAGTTCCACGTGCAAGGCCAGGTGGACAGGCAGAGCTTCAGAGTTTCAATGTGTGGGTGAGACGATGGTGTAGGGAGGAAAGGTTTAGATTTATTAGGAACTGGGGACACTTTTGGGGTAGGGGGAGCCTATACAGGAACGATGGGCTCCACCTAAAACAAGGTGGATCCAGACTGCTGGCATTAAACATTATAAAGGTCGTAGAACAGTTTTTAAACTAAGAGATGGGGGAAAGCCGATTGGTGCAGGGGGGCACGTGGATCGGACGGAGACTTCTCTTAGACGAGACTCCATTGATAGAGATTCCCTAGAACTCAGTCAGAAAGAGAAGATGGGAGATGGTAAAGTATGGGCCAGATCAGATGAGAAACAGTCACATATAAAAAAAAAAAAATCCAACACATCAGTGAAGGGCCCACCCCAATCCTCCAATAGGCTGAAGTCCTGCAACAGGCCTTTGCTGTGTCACTGCCACACTCACCCGTCCCCTCCAAGGCTGGTGTCCTGACTCTGGGTAGCCTCTTGGGATGGTTGAGTTGCTTTTTGCTGGATCATCCACTTAATGACAGCTAAGGCTGGGGAGGAAGCCAGCTGCACCATAAAGCCCCAAATTCTGTTCCCTATGCCGCACTCAGATTTTCATTAGTTAGTAGATTTATGTTCAGAAGTGACAGCTAGAGCATATCCCAGCCCTCTTACATATCACAGTGGCTAAGTTATAATCCAAGCATAGGCCAGAAAGTTATCTAGTGTTCATTAGAAGATATCAAGAAATGGAGAATTCATCACTTGAGTTGGTAGTTTGTCTCAGTGGTGAATCATCTTCACTGTGAAATATTTGTGCCTTATTTCAAATATGAGTTTGTCTGTTTCCAGACACTATCCAGCCACTGGATTTTGGTCTGTTTTTCTCTGGGACATTAAACAGTCTTTTAATACCTGACATTTTCTCTCCAGGACTGCCCTTAGACCCTTCAGGGAAGTCACCTCTCAGCCTTCTTTTGTGCAAGCTAAACAGACTGAAGTCCTTCCAATATTTCATGAGAAGGCATTTTTTTCCCATCCTTCAATACATTTGGCTCTTTCCTACCTCATCTCCAATTTCTGCCATAGAGGTACCTGCATTTCAGTAGAATATAAAATAGTTTCTCTTTCATGAACATTGGATTCAAAACCCAGTGAAGTCAATGAAGCTTACAGAAAGACTCCCAATGAATGTCCTCACAGGTCTATAGGTATTAAAGAGAGAGACTTCTTAGAACTGTGACTTGATCAGACCTTTCCAAGAGTTACTTGGTATAAGAAGAGCCTGCTACAAAGGTTAATCCAATTCAAGGCATTTATAACCTTCTGAAGTTCCACTTATTAGGTCTGGGGTGGACTTCAGGACAGCTAGAGAAGTGAAGTATTCTGGCTTTCAAACAATTCTATGGTGAACTTTATTGTAAATCATCCCAAACCATTTTAACACCAGCCACACCTCTTCCTACTATCAAGTGTTCCCAAGGCCATTTCTTTGCTGGAGGTACAGGTATAATTTCAGCAGGACCCCACAAGGAGGTGGACAGGGTTTCAGATGGGCTTGTTTTCTTGGCTATTAGCCTGTTCCGCCACTTGTGCTGCCATGGCTACACTTCTATTTTTGCTCCTCACGCTCAGAGAGAGCTTGTGCAGGTATGACCACTTCAGGTGGGAGTGACACCCCCACCTGACACACACACCCTCTAGAGGAAGTGGGAGTTAAAAACCTGTACACATGAGGGAAAGGGAAAGGTTAAGGGCTCAAAATCCCATTGTCTGTCTACAAATCTGTAGCATGTCCTCATTTCCTCTGTTCTCCTCATTGTGGACAATGAGGTTTCAGAGCAGAGGGCAAGTCCCAATGCAGCGGAGAACTGGAGGGGGTTACCCACAACACCGGGAAGCCAAACTGGGAATGAATCAGGTTCCCCTGACATCAGAAACAGACAGACTTTGTAACACCTGCAAGAAATAAAAATCTACCCATAAGAGAGCATTGAAATCTATAGAAATATGTGAATCGTGGTTTATTAATACCTGGGTTTGGTTTTAACATAATATTGGGTATATTTAGGGTATTTCATTACATTTCATGTTTAATTTTAGAAAGCTGAATAAGATGCATTTCTAAAGGACGAGAATGATAAAAACAGTCTGCTCGCCTCCCACTAAAACACACACACACGCCAGCTTGCTTTTATTAAAAGAAGAGTAACAAGCTGAAATGGGAGATTCAAGGGCTCCCTCCCAGCTCCCAAGGTTCGGAGCAGCCCAGGGTTCCACAGAAGTAGGATCTGATGATTTTAGAAGGAAGTGGCTGTCTCCCAGTTTCTCTATCTAGACAATCAGAAATTCTCCTGTACAAACAAAAGAGAAACAGATTTTTTGTTGTTTTTTGGTATTCCCCAAGGTTACTACAATGCTTGATTGCAAGTCAAATGTCATGGAAGGAGTTACCCATTCAGTGAGAGGTGAATGAAGTGATTGGTTAACCCATGCATGGGGAATCCATTGAACCTCTTGCAATATTTGGGTACAGCAGTGGTTTTCAAATGGTCTCTGGGGCCCCCTGGAGGAGCCACAAACAAGTACAGGGGACCCCCAAGAAACAGGGCTTTGGCTGTAGGTAGTAGGCCTCGAGGAGGGAATGCCGCCTCCAATCCCTGACTCACCTCAGAGGACCACGCAGCCTGTGGGTTGTCATTAGCAATGCCCTTCCCACTGCATCAAGAAAACAAAAACAATATTTAGTTTTTAATTTTGGTACTTATATTGTCCTTTTGTATTTATGTGACATGAGTGTGTTTAACTGCAGAACCATCGATTTTATACAGCTTTTAGCGAACTGGCAGTGCAAAAAACCAGCTGGGACACAAGTGGGCAGTGAAGGTTTAACAGCTGTTGGGGGAGGACTCACCAAAAAGGGTGAGCATCTCTATGTGACAGACTGTCTAAGTCCAGATCAACTGCTGGTAGTAAGCCTCACCCTTGCCGACTGAGCTAACCTTGCTATCCCCACCCTTGCTCTGGCTTATTTATACCTGGCCCTGCAGATTTCCAAGACCAGCATCTGATGAAGTGAGTCTGTGCTCACGAAAGCTCATGCTCAAAACTTTTCTGTTAGTCTATAAGGTGCCACAGGACCCTTCTTTGCTGTCTAAGTGAACAGTCCGAAGACTGCCCTGCACTTCCACTGAAGTTTGGTAAGATCCAGGATTCAGCCATGCCACTTCCAGCTTCATTTTGGGGGGCAGGGACCAGGACTTCAGCCCCTTGGCTCCTACTTTCAGCCCCACAGGGGTCACCAGGGCTTGGGCATCCTTCCCCTCAGCTCCTGGCATGATGGACAGGAAGAAGGGAAACGCCAGGGTCTGGAGCTTCAGCAGGGGAAGGAAGGGGGCTGGAGATCAGGGCTTCAGCTTGGGGAGGCACCAGACAGTGGGACTTCAGGTGGAGGGGAAGGGGTGCACTGGAGACCAGGGCTTCAGTCCAGAGTAGGGAGGGGTTTCAGGGGTTGGAGCTTTGGGGGAGGGAGAACCAGAGATCAGGGCTTCGGGGGTGGGGGGCACATGATGGGTGGGGATCAGGGCTTCAGCTGGAGTGGAGGGGCATACAGGGGACTGAGACTTCAGCCTGGGGCCAGGGGAGGACCTGGTCCCACCGCAACATAAATTTGACCTGCTGAGCAGCCTCTACAATTTATGACACATGCAGTCCACAGCAAACAGAACAAGAACAGCAAGGGCTGCAGATCTGGAAGCTGGACCAAAAAACCTTACAGAAGAAACTTTCTGCTCAAAACATTCACCTTAATTCTGTGTGAGTTACCTCTATTGTCACCAGGAGTCTTGGGGCACTTTAAAGAGTAACAATTTATGTGGCCTCCATGCATCTGACAAAATGGTTTTGACCCACGAAAGCTTATGCCCAAATACATCTAAAATGCGGTCCTGTAGCACTTTAAAGACTAACAAAATTAAGTCTTAGATGATGAGCTTTCGTGGGACAGATCCACTGCTTCAGATCTGGAAAATAGTGGGTCTGTCCCACAAAAGCTCATCACCTAATACATTATTTTGTTAGACTTTAAAGTACTACATGACTGTCGGTTTGTCTTGTGAACCTACAGACTAACACAGCTACCTCTCTGTGACTATTCATCAAATAAATCTGCTAGCCTTTAAGGTTCCACAGGATCTGATATTGCTTTTACAGATTTAGGGCAGGTCTACACAAGACCTGAAAGTCCATTTCAGATACACATTTCTAACTTTGGCAAGTGCATAGCTAGAACTGACATATCAGAAATCAACTTATTGACTGTCTTCACTAAGGAAGGTTGATGGGACCATTTCTCCCATAGACCTCCCTTACTCCTCATGATAACAAGGAATACCGGAGTCAACTGCTGACCACAGAGAGATCAGTTTTGCTTGTCTTTACCAGACACATGAAATCAAACTCCAGAAGATTGACCCTGATCAGGTCCATCTTTGCAGAAGTGCACACAAGCCCACAGACTACCAGAGCTACCATTCTGAGTCTATTGTCACCAAGATTCTTATAATTGCCTCCCCAGCTTTGCAAAGGGGCAGGAAATAGGGGACTAAGAGCTGAGCTGCTTGAAGGACAGAAGGATTCAACAGTTCCCAAATGGAATGTGAGTCACGAACATTCAGCAGGACGGGGAATGTTGAGCTTACCTTCGGCAGCAATGGCCAATAATGCATTTGTCAACGTAAAAGGTAAAGGAAGGGCATCGCCAAAAGTGACACGAACCTCCCCGGCGCCTGCAGGTCTTTCGGGAAATCCAGCCCTGGGAAAATCCTGTCAATGAAAAAGAGCCTTCATCGTCCTTCTGCAGAGCAGGGACAATTCCAGTTGTGATGCATTCCCATCCACTGAGACCTGGCCAAGTCAGATTAATATCTTCCAGTGTAAAAGCTTATTACAGTTCTAAAAGGGTAGATTTCTACCCAAGTTCAATGGCAGGCTCTAAGAAAACATTGACACTGACTTTCAAGCTGCAGATTTTAAAACCTCGGCTCTGAGTATGGGCATTGTTCATTGTCCCATGCCTTTAAAGGATGGAAAGGGAAGGGCTGCCTGCATTGTTTGCTTCCCTTTGTCAACAGACCTGGGTTTGATTCCCTCTGACTCTGACAGTGATATGTCAGGCAGTATCATCAATGAAATTTGGCTAAGTAAGGTTGAACTGCTGCAGCCCTATCTTGGAGGATGACAGAGACTGGCTTGAGACAGTCCCTTCCTGATTTGAGCCCTGGCTTGTCTCTGAGATCATGCTCAGATTTTCTTCACAAGATGCTCTCGGGAATTACTTCTTCATAACCAATTGCCAGTGTTTGGTTATACCTGATTCATCTGCTATTTCAAAAAGGCCAAATGCGCACAGCTAAATCTTTCAGACTATTTAGTTTAGAACAGGGGTCAGCAATCCCCAGCACACGTGCCAAGAGTGGTACGCAAGACGATTTCCATCAGCACGCAAGGTGAGAGCTCAGCCCCACCCCTCCTCCCCCATGCAGCCAGGAGCTTGATCAAAGCCGTGCTGCCTGGGGATTAACAAAAGACCAGCTAATGCTTCCAACCGCCACCTAACTGGTCAGGCTCTGAATCTCAATTTCTTTATGAATGGAGCTTTTGTAAGCAGGACTATTAGTGACTTTGTGAAGTATCACCAGCACTCGGACTATACATAGAGGTCAAAAGGTCAAATTTCAGCCCTCCGCCTCAGAAAGGTCGCTGAACCCTGGTTTAGAACACACGTTTTTGCTATCTACAACCAACAGGTAGAAGTGGAACCCCTTCATCGTTCAGCGTCCGGTCTGCAAGCCTTGTCCCACCTCCAGGTGACATCATTTCTCTCAACAAAGCCAACTGTGCTGCTATGGAAGGTTTTGAGACACAGTGGGACTAAGACAATTATATGAATGTCAGCCATTTTGGTTCTTTGCCCAGCACCATAACTTCTGAGTGGGACATGAGACCTGGTTTACAATAAATTAGGTGGGGAAAAGCACAATAATGAACTCAAGTCAGCAGCAGAATTTGTATTTCAATTCAGGGTCTCCTCATTTGGAGTCTTAGCCACCTTCTCCCAATTGCATAGGTATATTGAAAGGGGTTGGCCAGACTTTGTCAGTATCTCAGCCAGATTCTGTAATTGCCCATTAAGAGATGAGTAAAGTGCAGATAGAATATGCTGTGATGTGAGCAGCACGCCTCAGCAAGATCTGAGGAAAACATTGATGGGGCATGGACTTGTTTTTGACTGGTCATAAATCAATCCAGCCCAAACAATTTTTCTTGGGGCAGGCTCCTAGAGCACCTAAGAATTTTTTTCTGGTTAAAAGTGCTAGAAAGCCTTAGTATAGACTCCCAAATATCCCTTTGTATCATTATTTTCATCGAAATCTTACCTGGGGCTTCCATGAGCACCAAAAAGGCCACAGTGAAGAGCAGGTAAAGGATCTTCATGGCTGCAGGTGGCAGGGGATTCAGTGTGTCTGGAGAGAAGAACCATGAAGACAGAAAGGAAACAGATGCTGAGCTGCACAAATATTAATTTGATCAAAATAATGTATTAATATGTGTTTTGATAATTTCCCACTCAGCACGACAGAGGTTCTAAGAGGATTTCAGAGAAATAAAACTTTGAGAAGCAAGGTAGCTTTTAAAAATAGATGTTTCATAAATAATTTTAATTCACCAGTTCACCTTGCATTTTTCATTAGAATATCTTTTTTTCCAGAGCCAAACTACAGAGTGGAGAATTACTGCACATCTATGTTTTTATTGCTTAAAATAGAACTGAAAGCAATTAAGAAATTATAGAGGTTAAAATAAAGGTATCAGGATGCTCAAGTTTATGCAACTGCTAAGAATGAATTCATTGTGTGACAATACAAATAACAAATTACATCCATTCATTTCAGGTCTTATCACTCAGAGGCTTATTACTGAGGCAAGTTTTGTCCTGGTTCTACCTACACTGGGGAGGTCACTTTACTACCAACATTGAAGATAATAAATGCAGGTGCTTATTCATTTCTGGCCAACTGTTCACCAACTGAATTACAGGAACGGAGCCTTTGGCCGCATCTACGCTAGCAAGTTCTTTCAAAAGAGTTTTCAAAAGGAGGGGGCTCTTTCAAAAGATCCCGCAAAGTGCCTGCACACCGAAAGTGTTCTTCCTAAAGTAGATCAAAAGGCTGTGGTGCTCCTTTCAAAAGTGCGCTTCCGCTCCTGTTTCAGGAAGAATGCCTTCTTCTGGAAGAGTCCTTCAAAAGAAAACGTGTATACATTCCATGGGCCCTTTTTTCAAAAGAGTAGTCCTCATGGAGCCTTATTTTTTCTACCCCTGGCCCGTTCTTTCGAAAGAGCGGGGGCTGTGTCTTTGAAAGAGCAGATCTCTCTTTTGATCAGCTTTTTTGTGTGTGAACGCACTCTTTCAAAAGAAGTTCTTTCAGAAGATCTCTGTAGTGTAGACTTTGCCTTTGCCACTGCAACTCAACTCTTAATGCTAGAATTTAGAAAATCAGACAAATTACTTAAGTACTGAGACTGACAATTCAATTAAGTAACACACATTAAATCACAGACATATAAGGGAATGAATTGTTTAAACCAGCTACCATCAATTCAACTCAAATTTGGCCCAGATTCCCCTTTGTCATGATGGGGAAAGGCAGCCAAGCCAAATTTGAGAGAGTGGCATTGTGACACTTCTTAATTACTGAATTACTAGGAGACACAACACTCAACATACAGAGTGTGACATGCCCCTCATATGGTCTGAAAATCTTTCGTGACCATTCTAAGTTTGCTGGAATTTTATCAATAACCTTCGTTCTAGACCACATTCACTAAACATTCAAAGGTAACTAAATAGTCAAATAGTGGAAACATTTCCCTCACCAGCTAGTTTAAAGCTTTTTCCTCTTTCTGTCCAAGTGCAGAGCAGGGAATTCTCCCACACTGCCCTTTTGTATATGCTTTAACACAGCACTTATAGGAAGTGAGGAATTGCAGAAAGAAGAAAGGTGATTAGATTATCTGCTATAATCTGGTTTCCAGCACTCACACAGATGGAGGAGAGAACCACCCCCACCCACTCACTATCTGTACCAGAACTTAGGGAGCACAGGGCTGACAGTGGTTGGAAGCACTGAAGCAGCACAAATAAGGTTTCTGGCTCATGCAGAAATGCTCCCACTTTCTTCATCTCTCCTTCATTCCTTCCCCTTTTCTCTCTTCCACCTTCCTCACTGTATCCCTTCATTACCTGTGTGGAGGCCCTGCTCTTTCACTGAACTCTTCTCTCTCCACTGTCCTTTCTCTCCCTCCACCCTTCTTTCAGTCTTCACCTTCAATTCCTTTCTCCCAGCTTTTCTCTCCTCTGGTACCTTCTCCATCACCGCCCCCCGCACCTCCACACACACACACACACACACTCCCTTGCTCTGTGTTCTCACCCTTAACTCCATCGATTATCTAATGCAGGGCTGCAGGGAACACACTGTGCATTTGGATCACCAGGATTTCCCAATAAAAAGAACTTTGATACCTGCAATTACACTGTAGAGGTTTTAACTCAGGTAGCTTTAAAATAACCAACTTTTCATTCCAGTAAACGTCACACATGTAGTTTTTTGCTTCTCCTTTCAAGGCATGGTCTCCAGCTCAGCCTCTCAGAACTCTAGATGGGTTCTCAAGACTCCTGGAGAGTTTATTCAGCCAGTTCACCTACTCAGTGGGGTTAAAACAGCTGTGTTCTTCTCTTTCTGGATCTCATCACTGTCTCCCTACACAGGACTTTAAAGAAAGAATTAAGCGAATGACTACGAGAGAAGTGATTATTGTAGTTACCAGACAGGAAGTGTTCCCAATAGCCAGGTGATGACAGTCCTGCTCACCGTCTCTCTCGTCCAAGTATTTTAATAACAGGGAGTCACATTTTGACCAGGACTGACTGTTTTATACAGTTGCTGAAGGTTTGGTTTCTTCTTGGCAAAGCAGCTGTGGACCAATGAAAAGGTGACCCCTGCTTCTGGGGACGATGGGAACTGTCCAACCACCATTTGGACGTTGCAATTCATGTAACTCTGTGAAAAATTCCCTGGTCTTTGTGCAAAACATTTTGTGCCATACCAGATTGTGTAAGATGTATTAGGCAACAATGGTTTGTGCAAAACATCTTGGGACATATAACGACCACCTGCTGGTTTAGGTCTGATCAACAATGGACTTCTGCAGGCTGCTTCCTGGGTGCTGTCCTGTAGCGTGGTGCTTGGCCATCTTGACAAGACTCTACATCAGACCTTCGGTTGCAGCAATAACAGTCAAAAGAACAGACACCAATAGTGCCTGCTGATGCTGAGAACCTCTCCGGATTCCTCTCATGTACATCATTCAGGTAAGACAGAAGGAGACATGATTGTGCCTACAAAAATTTAAAAAAAATTCAAAGGATGAAGACACAGGGCTGCTTGTGCCTCTGTCCCCTTCCAGGTCTCTGAATGTCCCACTCTGGCATTAGGTCTTGGGCACTGTCCTGTACTGGAATGGAATGTCATAAATCATAACTCAGAATATGTCCGCCCTGCAACTGGAGGTGTGACTGCAGCTCACACACACACACCTGAACTAGCTTGGATCTACCTAGCTGAGGTACCCACAGCGATGCCACAGAAGCACAGGCTAGCAACTCGAATATGTATCCAAGGTCCTGGACAGACTTTTGCAACCCATGCTGCTGTCCAAGCTGGCAGGGCTTAACTGCTATTGTTATTCTAGCTATCTGGCCTTAGCTAGCTCAGGTACCTCTAAATTGGCTTCAGACAAGCTTCTGCCTGTAATGCAGAAACACCTTGTAACTGGGATTTATGTACAATACCCCTTCCATACCAACCACTTACAACCATGTAGGTCTGGCTCACAGATGCCTCTTGCCTTTGGGAGCTTGTAACAAGAGCTATACAGTGTCAAACCACCTTCTGAGAACAAGTGGGTTTATTTCGCAAGTAAAGAATATAATCTTAAAACAATAAACAGCCCATACAGATGCTTAAAGTCATCTCACTGTACGTTTCAGAGCATGCCAAGTTAGGCAGGCTTCTTTCCTGAGTGCTTCGTCCAGGGTTATAACACATCTTTTTGCATGAGGTTTGGAAAAGTGGTCACATGTCAAGGATCTGTCTAATCCCCTAGTTGTTGCACCCTGTTGCAGTGTTCTGCTGTGGGTGGAGGAGGCAGCAGTGGTGGTCATCTCTCCTGCCACTTTCTCCACAGAGACAGGATGGGGTCATAAGCAGGGACAGGATGGACAGGCGCTCTTTTGCCAGCTACATGCATCTGCCTTTAACTGTAACCTGGCTGTTGCATGGGTGACCACCACTTGGTTTGGGAGGGGCTGGAGAAAGAGGGTATTACAAGTCAAGATGGATGAACCTTTCCTTGCAACAAAGCCCGCTGCCAGCTTTGTCCACATATCTTCTCTGGAAATACCATCACTGGACCTAACCAGATTGCCCACAGAATCACGGGCACTTTCTCATGCTCCTCTACTAACATCATATACAGCAATGAAGGGTCCAGTGGCACCTTACAGATTAACAGAAAAGTTTTGAGCATGAGCAAGTGAAGTGAGTCTGTGCTCACGAAAGCTCATGCTCAAAACTTTTCTGTTAGTCTATAAGGTGCCACTGGACCCTTCGTTGCTCTTACAGATCCAGACTAACACGGCTACTCCTCTGATACTTAACATCACATAGGCCATCATGTGCCAACAATGCCCAGATGCTTTGTATATTGGACAGACTTCTAACTTCCTTAGACAAAGGGTTAATGGGCACAAAACAGACATCAAAACACTCCAGATCCACAAACCAGTTAGTCAACATTTTAATGGAATTGGCCATTCTGTTAATGACTTAAGAGTATGCGTGTTACTGAGAAAAAAATTTTGCACCACTATTCAAAGGGAAGCAGCTGAGCTGTCTTTTATATTCAAATTCAGCACATTAACACGTGGTTTGAACCGGGACGGGAATTTTCTGAGTCACTATAGGGGCTCGTCTGCATACTTGGCTCAATCTAATTCTTGACCTTCCCCCCTCACCCCTCCACTCTCTGATTTGCTCACCTTGATCATTTTTTTTCTGATTTGTCCTACTTGATTACTGTTTTTGGTTCTCTGTGCCTTAAATATTGAGTCTGTTCTGGTCTGGCTATGGTCTGAAGAAGTGGGTCTGTCCTGCGAAAGCTCACCTAATAAATTATTTTGTTAGTCTTTAAAGTGCTACTTGACTGCTTTTTGTTTTGATACTATATAGACTCGCGCGGCTCCCTCTCTGTTACTATCCAGATTTCAAGGCTATGCACAGTGGCTAAAAATCTATCTTTAATGATACTAAGGGGTGGGATTTGTCAGCTTTCCTAGAGAGGGATAGGTTGGTGTCTGAGGTAAAACAGGCTGCTATTTCTTCAACAGCCCAAGAACAACAGCTTTGTGGTATGGGAAGGCAAAGTCTTTCCTCCATCCCGATCAGCAAACTAATTAAGACACATGTTTCATGGGCTAAACTGAGGAAATAAAAAGTGTTCATTTGTCAGTGGCCTGGCAAAAACTCTGGAAGAAAGAGGATGGTCCAGAGTGTCCTTTCCAGGGTGAGGAGGAGGGATGAAAATGCACCTCCTGCTTCCACATCTTCCAGGAAATATTGAGGGGGACTTTTGCAATGAAGGTTTTGGGAGAACTGTATTCTGAAAGACTTTGTGGCCAGCCTAGCTGGATAGGAGATGTAAAAGAGCTGCTGAGGAGGAAAAAGACAGAGTAGCTCAGGGTAATAAACCTGTCACTGGTGGTGAGCTGAAGCTTAGGGGTGAGGTTTAAATTAAGTTGACTCCAACTCAGGTTGGAAGGAATCCTCTCTTGGTGGTGTTTATTCAGTGCATGGATGAGCAGAAGCTGCCGAGATGACCTCTCAGTTCTGTAAATCCACTATCTCAATAGAGGATGGTGCATCTGTGCTTCACAGAGGAGTTACATTTTGTAAGCAGCAGTCGCTGATCAAACTAAAAACAAATTCATCTTACGTTGTGAGGTAACCAACTTTTCTCCCTTTTTGTGTATTATATGTAGGAATTCATAATAGAGAGACAGTAGATTAAGTAGACAGTAGATTAAGAATTTACCTGATATGGCAGAATACCTTTAGAAATTATATAGAAAATTAAAATCTATTTTATATGTTCTGATGAACAGCCCCGATATTTGAGGAAGTTTTGAGGAAAAAAGAATATTGCAAGCATTGTAGACCACACTGACTGTTTTAAATCTTTCGAAAGAGCCTATAAAAAGAGGCCTGAAGAAGTATAGGGTTATTGTCCACTGTGTCACAACACATTTTGCAAAAACCACTGTGGCCTAACATCCTACACAATAAGGATGGCACATAACATCTCGCATGAGGAACATGGAATTTTGCAGAGAAAAAGGCTGCTTGGGTTAAAATGATGCCTTTTAAAGCTCATGTCTCCTCACCTGCCTGCATCACAATGACCACCAAGAACACCCCATATCTGGTAGCAATGCAGCTCTCATAGCTGATAGCCACCTTAATAAATCAGTGCTTCATAGTCTTAGCTAAGGTGGTAGCTGCAAAATCCAGAAAGAACACACAGCTGCCACCGCCTTCTCAGTGATAGATGACTGAATGACCATTCCAGCTATATTGAGAAATCAGTGGGTGTTACTGTGAGGCTGAGCCTGGACACTTCGCATCCATTCTATTTTCAGTGGAGACATAGCCAAAAATACCATATTTTGTTTCGCAAAGTAAAACTTGGTTAATTTTAAAGAATGGCCGTGATTCAGGTGCTTACTTTCAGAGAAAACAAGCTGTCCTGCAGCACCTTAAAAACTAACAATTTTATTTATTAGGTAATGAGCTTTCATGGATAAGACACACTTGGATCTTACCCTCAAAAGCGCATTACCTAATTAATAAAATTGTTAGAGTTTAAGGTGCTACTCTTCTTGTTTGTTTGTTTGTTTTTGTGAAACTACAGCTTAACCCTACTACCCCTCTGAACACTTTCACAAAAGTATTTAAGTATATGTACATTGCCTAGTCCGACACAGTCCTGATCCAGATTGAGGCCTCTGATCATGGTGAGGCTAATAATCACTGAAAGTATGGTTTGAGAAAAAGTGCCTTGTGCTGAATAATAACAATCAATCATTTACCACAACAGGTGGCTTCACAGCAGACCCTTGGGACAGGCCCACAGAATAAGCTCACACAAGGAAGCTTATCAGATCTATATCCATTGGTTACGTCTACACTAGCCAGCTACTTTGAAGTAGCCAACACAATGTTGAAATAGCACCCGTCGCGTCTACACCCGCCGAGTGCTATTTCGACATTGAAATTGACGTTAAGCGGTGAGATGTCGAAATTGCTATTCCCATTAGAAGATGGGAATAGCACCCTACTTCGACATTGAACGCCGAAGTAGGGTGTGTGTAGGCGATCCGCGTCCCGCTACTGCAAAATAGCAGAGTCCTCCATGGCAGCCATCAGCTGAGGGGTTGAGACGCTCTGTCCAGCCCCTGCGGGGTTCTATGGTCTTTGCACTCAGTGGCTCTTAAAGCCTCAGGGACCCAGAAACCCCGTAGCAGGAAGCTGGCAGCGTGCACGCAGCAGCCCTGCTATGTGGTGTCCCTGCACTGCCAGAGGGACATCATGGCAGCCAGCCAGCCTCATGAGCACCCCCAGAGCTCCCCCTCCGGGCTATCCCACGGCTCCCAGGCCTCCAGCCGGCGGGGTAGGAAGCAGGGCCCCTCCTGGACAGACCCTGAGCTCCGAGACCTGCTGGGGCTCTGGGGGGAGGAGGAGGTGCTGCATGTCATGGGGAGCAAGCGGCGGAACGCGGAGGCGTTCGCCCGGCTGGCCGAGGCCTGGCTACCCAGGGTCACCCAGCCCGCACTCCTGACCATGTCAGGAGCAAGGTCAAGGAGTTGCAGCAGGGTTATGCCTGGGCCCGGGATTCGGTCAGCCGGTCTGGGGCTGCCCCTGCCACTTGCCCCTATTACCAGGAGCTCAGGGCTATCCTGGGCCCCTGGGGCACCTCCTCCCCCTCAGCCACCTCTGACACCACGGCCAATGAGCCCCAGCCAGCCTCAGAGACAGGGTTAGGTCTGGAACCCAGCCCTGCACCCCCAACGCCTACAGCCGGGACCCTCCACCCCAGCCATGGAGTGGTCCAGTAAGGAGGGGGGCATCTCCCCCCCCCGTAAATAGTTGTCCCCACCCTTGTATATAGTTATTTATAGTTGACCCTACCATTATAGTTTGTAGAGAAGTTCCCACTTGTACATAGTTGTTATTTTCATTAATCTGTTTTTTTTGCTAATATTATTATTTATTTGCCAAAAAGAGGTGACCTTTTTGTTTTTCTTGTAAATAATGACAGTTTTATTTTTCCCAAAACCTGTGTCCCGTGTGCTTTTGGTGAGGGTGACGTGTGGGTGCTGGGGCGGGGTGCAGGGATGGCCGGGGGGGTCACTCACTGGGCCCCCTGGTCAAAGTACTCCCTTAGGGCCTCCTGGACCCAGACCCCATCCTGGTGGGCCTGGCGGCTCAGGGCGGTAGCTGGCTGGGGGTAGGCTGTTGCGGCCTTCTGTGCTCAGCCCTGCACGAAGGCCTCCCCCTTGCTTTCCACTAGGTTGTGGAGTGTGCAGCAGACCCCCACAACCTGGGGGATGTTTGGGAGGCCCAGATCTAGGCATGCCAGGAGGCAACGCCAGCAGCCTTTCAGGAGCCCGAAGGCTCGCTTGACCACCTGTCGGGCATGGTTGAATCAGGTGTTGTACCACTCCTGGCTGTCAGAGAGGTGGCCTGTATAGGGCCGCATAAGCCAGGGCTGGAGAGGGCATGCCGCAACCGCCACAAGGCAGAGGGGTACGGTGGTGGTATCCCCCAGAGGGATCTCCCTCTGGGGGATGTAGGTCCCCGCTTGCAGTCGGCAGCATAGTCCCGAATTCCGGAAAATGTGGGCGTCGTGGATAGAGCCAGGCCAGCCCACGTAGATATCCTGGAAGCGGCCACAGCTGCCAACCATGGCCTGCAGGACCACAGAGTGGTAGCCCTTCCTGTTGACATAGCGGCCACCACTGTGATCTGGGGCACGGATGGGGATGTGGGTCCCATCAAGGGCTCCGAAGCAGTTGGGGAATCCCATGGCGGCGAATCCCTCAACGACCATGTCCAGGTCCCCAGCTCAGATGACACTCTTCAGCAGCAGGGCATTGAGTGCATGCACCACCTGTGGGGAGGTACACGGGTGCCTGTGAGGGTTTGCAGTGTGACCCCCTCCCCAGGTCCCCCTCCTGAGGCCCCCCTCACCCAGGCCCTCCTCCCCAGCAGGGGGTTCAGCCCTAGGCCTCCTTACCTCCATGAGGACAGCCCCAACTGTGGCCTTTCCCACTCCAAACTGCTGTTCCACGGAGCGGTAGCTGTCTGGAGCGGCCAGCTTCCAGACAGCTATTGCGACCCTCTTCTCGACGGTGAGGGCGCACCACATGCGGATGTCGTGGTGCCTGAGTGTGGGCGTGAGCCACTGGCAGAGCTCCATGAAGGTCTGCCATCTCATGCGGAAGTTCCACAGCCACTGGTCATCATTCCATTCCCCCATAACCAGGTGCTCCGACCACTCGATGCTGGAGGGGTAGCTCCAGAGTCGGCGGGGCACCCGGCGGGAGAGGGCGAGGAGGGCCCGATAGCCGGGGGCGTCTCCTGGTGCTCCTGGGGAGGGCTCCCATTCCAGAAGCTGCTGGGCGGCTGCCCAGGCAGCATCTAGAAGGGCGCCTGCTCTGCAGGAGGTGGCTTGTAGGGCTTCCAGCTGCTGCTGGATGTCCATGTCTGCCGGCTCAAGGTCTACGAGGCTTGTCTCACCCATGCAGGGCTGCTCGTGCAGTGCAGGCCAAGTGTGTCTGGGAGGGGTCCTTTAATGGAGCAGCTTGCCGTTGCCCCGGAAGGGCTAGTGTGCTCTGCGACCCAGTTCGTGGGTTTTCCTGGCCCCTTATTTCGAAATAAGGGGCTTGTGTGTGTGGACGCTCCACGTTTCACTCCCGGGCGGCTCTTTTCGATGTTCCCCAACGCTACTTCGACGTTGAACATCGACGTTTGCCAGCCCTGGAGGATGTGTAGACGATAATCATCGAAGTAGCCTATTTCGAAGTTTTTACTTCGAAATAGGCTACTTCGATGTTGTGTCCTAGTGTAGACATAGCCATTGTGTTTAGCACAGGCTGGAACTTATGACCCTCACAGCAAAGCCCTTGTGCCAGCATGAGAGACCTGAGGTGTATGATACAGAAAAGGTCCGTTCTGTGATTTCCGCTTGGCAGCCTTCACTGCATGGACATAGTCTTATCAGGCCCTTCAAACTCTACCTGCATCCTAAGTGCAGTCTCCCCAACTGTAGCCAGACATGAACCCCCCATTTGGCCTTTTCTTCTTCTCCCCCCACTGGGAGAGACAGAGAAGGAGACAGACAGCCTTTGATGCCCTGGGAACACAGGTGTGCTGTCTCACCCAGACTCTCTACCATACACAGAAACCAGACAGTGAATGGGCTAGCTAATAGCCGCCCTTCTGGCTGATATCGGTAATTGACACGCCTGATCATCGCCCCAGCAAAAGGAGGAACCTCCACCCATCACCTCCAAAGATGCCCAATTGTCCTCAATTTACAGGTGCAAATTGAGCCTTGCACCTTCCCTGGGAAACCTGGGGTTCAAACACATTCCTCCCCGATTGGCCACTTGAGACCAGGAAGAAGACTACGTGACGAAAGGGGTATAAAGAGGGGTTTGGCAGCCCACCCCCTTTGAGCTCCAATCACCTACACCTGCTGGCCAGGTCTGGTATTGACTCCCGAGACGGGGGACACCTGGTTCGTATCTACTTCTTCGTGAGGGATTGAGAGGAAGATTCTGATCACACCAGATCTATGAGGCAGGGGTAAGAATTACACCTGTATTACACTTCTTTCCTATAGGAATTGAGGGAAAAGGCAGGGGTGAAAATCAAACCTGCAATGTGCCTTTCTTGTGTACACATTAATTGTATTAGTTTAATCTAGCTAGTTCGTCTAAAACTGTTTTTAAGTTAAATTGTGTTGTTTCCCTTTTAAAAAACACAAGTACTAACTGTTTTTGGCTATAAACTGCTAAAAAACATTAGCCTGTCTATCAAACCGCAGAAAGCCCTTATCTTATCTTTAAAACGCGCTTACCATTTAGATCTATTAGGAAACTGCGATCGGCCATTACCTTTTACATGGAACTGCAGAAAATTATCTTGTCTGTCAAACCACAGAGGGTCCTTACCTTAATTGGCAAACTGCGGTCAGCAATTACCTTCATTAAACATTAGTAACCGCAAGCAAATCATTACCCTGTCACTTAAACTCGGCAGCCATCTTGGTTTCATTCATAAAGTTGGCCGGTCAGTTAAAAACCCCTTTTACTCGTGGCAGCCGCTTCTGTTGTAAAATCGCTACCAGCAGTTTTCCTATTAACTGCTACTAAAGTTATAATAAATTCATATTTCTGTGTACTTTTTTTAATTACCTGTGAGTTAAATTGCTTCTACCTTTGTATAAATAAAGAAGTAATTGTTAAAGCCTCTAATAAGTGTGTTTTCCCCTTGCTGCTGTACCCAAACTAAACACAACAAAAGAACCGAGCCTGCCCTGGCTGCTTAGTGTAGCTACCGGTGCGGCAGCACACCCTTTGCCCCACCAGACCTTTAGCTGGCACCTGGGCATCGGCTCACAGAATTGGTGCAGCAAGCAGGGTTTGTGCTTTTAGTTCCAATACAGCAGCATGAAGCCAGTCACTGATTTCAGGAAGGTAGAAAAGAGCTTTGCCCAGGAAGGTTGGGCTGACCCAAATGGGATAAAGAAATGTTAGAAAGGGAATGGGAAAATCCCGAGGAACTGTGGTCGCAGTTCTGTAGTTGGAGAACTGCTTGTAGAATAAAGCAGAGAAAGGGAAGAGGAGCTTGTCTCTAGCTATTTAAAACTGCCCTACAAGCAGCATGTAACAGCTACGCTAATCTGGAAGCAGAATTAGAAAGAGTAAAAAAGGAAAGAGATGAGCTAGAGCAGCGTTGCCAGAACCTAGACACCCAGCAGCACCTGCTAAGTAACAATGTGCACCAATTAGAACAGCGCCTCGCTCCATTAATAAAGAAGGAAGGAGTGGAGCGGAGGGTGAGATTAGAGAGCAAGCCGCGAACAATTAACCAAGCTAAAGTAGAGGCTGCTCTCTGGCTAGATCTGGAGGATTGGGATGGGGACATCTGGGATTCTTCCGATGATGAGGTATATTCCTCCTATTCCTCCCCTGAGTTAGGAAAACCCCCCATCCACATGAGACCCATCATCACCTACCAAAAAGATCTCACTGAGCAGGGAGAGGGTGAGTCTAGTAAAAAGGCAGAGTCACAACCCACCTGAATCACAGCCTGCAGAATTGAGAGACATCCAAGATGAGTTTGCCAAAAAGCCTGGGGAAGGAGTGATGGAATGGCTAGGCAGAATATGGGATACAAGAGCAGGCCATACACAGCTGTCCTCCCGGGAATGTGGAAGGGTAAAACTGGATGCAGGAGTATTCCTCACCCCCAGGAATAAGGAGGGTCCAAAGTCTATTTGGACCTTTGCCTGTAGATGGGCTAGGGGAATCCACCGCACTGATAGAAGTGAACCCACTGTCATCCCACGGACAAATGGGGATGAACTTAAAGGAGCCCTGCAGATTGTGTCCATAACAGCGCAGCTCAACTGATCTAGTCCAGAGAATGGGGATGAGGAGGAGAGCCCATGGGAACAACAGATAATAACCGAGGATTTGAGACCAGTGCTTAAAGGGGCTCCTGGACCTCATAGGGCAATAACGCTAGCCACCAGAAATCATGCTCAGGAGCACAACTATTCCTAACAGGAGCTATTTGAACTTATGCTAAGAGACCTCCAAGAGTTTGGAGAAACTGAGGCACCACAGGTCAAAGTTAAGATGTGAAATGTGAAGGGAAATGATAAAAGGCAGCAAGAAGGCTTTAAGCCTAGGCGTGAGATAACCCCAGAGGAAAAGGAATTAAGAACTAAACTGTGGAAACAGTGTTTAGATCTAGGATACCCCTGAGATTTGCTGCACAGGACGCCAACCGGGAAGCTAAAGCTCCTGGCTGCCTTAAAAGGGGCTAAGCAAGGGAGGGAGGTGATAACTGCTAGCGCACCCCCACAACTCCGATACTCCTTACATGCAGCTGCCACAGCAATTACAAGAGCTGCTGCCCCTAGCTGAAATTGACCAGGGAAATTGACTAGTGGGGGAACAAATCTCTCTCTCTATAAATGAACTCAAACCGGCAGGGAGAGAGAATCAAAGCAACAGTTAATGATAAGACTACTGTATCCTTCCTGGTAGACACTGGAGCCCAATTATCCATGATTAAAAGAAAGGACTTTTCCAGACCCCCACCTTCCAACCGAAAGCAAGTTTTGGTTACGGGAGTGAACAGCACTGCTGTGTCTTACCCACTGATCAAAGTAAAGCTGGATATCCCTTTGAACCCCTACAGGCAACCCCAGAAACATGAATTAATACTTGGGAATACCAATATACTTGGCATGAACGTCCTAAGGGGCAAGGAGGGAATCATTGGTGGGGAAAGGAGGGCATTCGGACCCAGCTGCAAACCCAGCACAACAATCCTGGAAGAGGGGAAAGCTTCCCTCTGTCATGTAAACCTGCTAGCCCAAGCTCCTCCCCTCCCCCCCATCAGCTGTGACTAATGTAAAGCAGTATAATGTCCCAGCTGAAGCTGTGGCTCCTGTAACAAAATTGATTAAAGACCTAGAGAAACGGGGAATATTAGTTTGGACACACTCCCCATACAATTCACCAGTGTGGCCAGTAAAGAAGCCTAATGGCAAATGGAGGCTCACTGTAGACTACCGCAAACTGAATAGCAACACTGGACCCCTAACTGCAGCAGTCCCCAGCATAGTAGACATTGTAAATAACATACAAACCTTGAACAAACAGTGGCTAACTGTACTGGATGTAAAGGACATGTTTTTCATGGTCCCCCTACAGCCTGCAGATCAGGACAGATTTGCTTTCACCTGGAAAGGCGTCCAATATACTTTCACTAGGATGCCACAGAGATTCAAACGTTCACCTACAATATGCCACGGTGCATTATCAAAAGTCCTAGATGGTTTGACCATGCCACATAATGTCCAAATATTACAGTATATTGATGACATTTTGATTGGTGGGGATTCATGTGAGGAAGTACAGGAAGCCATGGACAGGGTAAAGACAGCACTAGAAATCCTTGGATTAGATTTACCTCCAGATAAGTGCCAAGGTCCCTCCCAGGAGGTGAAATTCCTAGGCACTGTCTGGATGGGAGGGAGAAGGTCAGTGCCTGATGAAACTGTAAAGGAACTCAGCCAGGCACTGTCACCTGAGGACAAGGCTCAACTGAGACAGATTCTAGAAACTTTGGGGTTTTGGAGAAAACATGTGCCAGGCTTTGCTGTAATTGCCTGGCCATTATACAATCTGGTAAAGAAAAGTGTCACTTGGGAAAGGACCTCCACTCACGAGGAGGCATTAAGGCAACTGATAAGTGAAATTCATACTTATCAAGCCCTGGGTCCAATCCACCCTGATGCCCCATTTCATTTGGATCTTACTGTAGGAATCACAGGAATGTCTTATGCCCTATGGCAAGAGAGTGACACTGCACCCCGACCCCCTATTCAATTTGGTTCAAAGTCATGGCAGCGGTCACAGGCAAATTACACTCCATATGAGAAAGTGCTCCTGGCAGCCTACACGGCTTTAAGGGAAACTGAGGAACTGACTCAAACTCGAAATATAACTATTCACACCCCTCTTCCAATTATTAAACCCATATTGGAAGGAAAGGAGCTACCACCAGGTGTGGCACAGAAAATGGCAATTCAAAGGTGGGCACTGTACATACACCACAGGGTAGGTGGTGCAGACACTGCACAAAACCCCACCATGATTAAAGAATCTTTATGGAAGGTGGGCATGCCCGAGGAATACCACCAACCCCCACAACCGTCTGCTATCCCAGACGCTGCTCCATTTGACTCATCTCACCCTGAGGGAGTGTGGTTCACAGACAGCAGCCCTAAATTAATCAAAGGAAAGTGGAAGGGGAAAGTTGCAGCCATCCCAGCAGACAATTCCACCACACCCTTAACTACTGAGATTGACGGTTCCACCCAACTTGCAGAGCTGGTAGCAATTAAACTTGCTTGTGGAGCTGGTGCTCACACTGTATACACTGATTCATATGCTGTATGGGCAGGTGCCACCCAGTAGATAACTAACTGGAAAAATAATAACTGGGAAATAGGAGGAAAACCTGTATGGGGACTGGAATACTGGGAATGGCTTTATAATCATGCCACCCAGCAACCCCTAAGCATAGGACATGTGTCAGCCCACCAAAAAGCACTCCAGCTGCACAGCTGAATAACCTGGCTGATAAAGCAGCTCAGATCTCTGTTACCCAGGTGGACTGGGAACGCCTATATATCTGGCTGCATGAAACTCTGGGACACACAGGAAGTGGGGAGCTGGTAAGGCAGACACAAATCAGGGGGTGGCCTCTCACCCACCAACAGTCTAGGGATTTGGTACAAGCCTGCACTACATGTGCTGAGACCAGGAGGTATATCACTGAGGGACAACGGTTTGCCACACTAAGGGATGGGAAGACACTATGGGGAGCCTGGCAGGTTGATTATGTGGGACCATTGCCCACCACCAAACAAAGGTGGAAATACATTCTCACAGGAGTGGAAGTCATCTCAGGAGTAGGGTTTGCTTACCCTACTCATTTAGCAACAGGACTATCCACAATTATGGGACTAAACCACCTAATAGCACTTGTCCCAACACCCCAGAAAATTCAGTCTGACAATGGCTCACACTTTGAAAACAAGCCTGTCCAGGAGTGGGCTCTCCAAAATGGAATTCAACGGACCTTTCACCTCCCATACCGACCTCAGTCCAATGGTATAGTTGAGCGATGGAATGGACTGTTAAAATACCACCTGAAGCCTACGGACGGTACCTGGGGAGACAGATTAGATTCTGTGGTCCAGTGGCTTAACAACCGGCAGACCCCTACGGGTAGCCCAATCAGCAAGGGATTCTTCCCTACAAGAAAAGCCTCTCTGACTCCAGCAGCACCACTAGCAAGCTCCCAATATGCCCCTGGGGACACCATGGTAGTTAAGCACCCCAGCCTGGGCACACACACTTGTATACTCCAGTCTTACAAAGAAAAGGGAGTTTGAATTATTGCAAACCCCCACAAGCTGCCACTAACCATTTCTGAGGTTTGGATTGTATCCAAGACCTGCTGACTTTGTGCTTTCTCTCAGGAAAGGAGTTAACGAGATAGCAACCCACACAGGACTTGCAAATACACCTTAAGGACTCTTCACTTATTAGCCTGAGCCGATCCCAACACACACAATAGCATGACGCCCGAATTAGCTGCGATGTTCCTCCTGATCACTGTGATCTCAGCCCTACCCGAGCACCCGCTCAGAAACGCCATCCAGACCATTGCCTCTGCTGCCGGTGCTACAAACTACTGGATGTGCACCCTGCTAAATTCCTCCACAGGACTTGGAGTTGAATTTGTTCCTTTAAACTTAAATGACTGGTGGAACAAAAGCGACGTTTTCCAGTGGGGACCAGCCTGGTTTGATGACAGCAACCCCAGTGATCACAACCTTTTATATGACTCTGAAAAGGGAACTTGGGGTGGCATGGACAGTGGCGTCCTACACTGTGGGGTCAACCTTTAGAATATATAACAGGAACCTCCAGGGAAGTGTACCCCATCTGCTTTAAGAATAAAAATGGCACAGGACCCCACCTCAGGTGGTTAAGGGATCAGCAGTGCACCCACATCGTAAGTTTTAATGAGAAATTAAAAATCTGGGATATCTACCCCAGTACAGCCCACCAAAAACCCTTAAGGTGCTGGGGATATAACATCTCACACGGTGGCACATTATTGCAAAGGGATGTCACTGTCATTCCCCTAAACTTTAGTCAATACCCTGAGGAAAAAGACTGGTACAATCATTCCCTATTCATAATTCCCACCACTGGACAAATATACAACCCCACACTGCTAACCAGTAATACCCTACTCTCTAACCAGTGCGCCAGAGCAGACCTTTTTGCCACAGACCAAGTCCTACAGGACCTGCTGTTTGCCTTGCAGTGCACAACTGCCAATGATAGTCACTGTGCTACCCACCATATTCCAAAGAAAGGACCCACTAGGACAGGATGGTATAAGGGACCCTATTCCCCTATCCTAAAGAAAAAGCCAGGACTGTTCTTCATCTGTGGGCAGCAAGCCTACAAGTATCTGCCACTAAACTGGATAGGGCACTGCTCACTAGGGCACGCTGCCCCTGGGGGGCTTACTGTACACCCCCACATTATGGCTCCAGGTGTCACTAACCTTGAAAGTTTCTTGCACTGAATGCCAAGAAGATTTACCTCAAACCCCCTTATAGAACGCCCTACAGGTTTCCACCAGTTCACCCGTGCATTCCTGCCCTGGCTTGGAGTAGCTGAGCTGGAAAAGGCACTAGTAAATGTATCTGGGCAAATAGAGCGGGCTCTAAACCGCACTGCAGATGCCCTAGGCTTGTTTAATGAGCAAATACAATCAGTAGCCAGTTATGCCCTACAAAACAGAATAGGCTTAGATGCAGTTTTAGCCCAACAAGGGGGAGTATGTGCAGTAGTTAACCAGTCTTGCTGTTTTTATGTAAATAAATCAGGACAAATTAAACAAGATGTACTCTCTATAAAGGGCGCTATTAAGGTACTACATGCTGTAACTGAGGACGGGAAAATCTCATGGCTAGATTGGCTAGCCCAACACTTAGGACTTTCATTAACTCCATTCCTTCACTCTATTGTAAATACTATATTAACCATTTTACTCATTGTAATTGCTTGCTGTATACCTCTATGTATTGTTAGGTGTTTTGTGCACACAGCTGTCTCCTCTGCACAAATCCAGTATATGGCGTTGGAAAGTGATCCTAATCAATCCCTTGATCTAAAATTACCTAATCAGACCCTGCCCGTAGGGCGGTTTTAGCTTCCTCCAAGGAGAGCAAGAGGTGAGGGCATCCCCTGGGATGTAATAAGGCGTGTCAAGGGGGTGGAAGGCTACGTCTACACGTGAACGCTACATCGAAATAGGCTATTTCGATGAATAATGTCTACACGTCCTCCAGAGCTGGCAACGTCGACGTTCAACATCGACATTGCGCAGCACCACATTGAAATAGGCGCTGCGAGGGAACGTCTACACGCCACAGTAGCACACATCGAAATAAGGGTGCCAGGCACAGCTGCAGACAGAGTCACAGGGCAGACTCAACAGCAAGCCGCTCCCTTAAAGGGCCCCTCCCGGACACAGTTGCACTAAACAACACAAGATCCACAGAGCCGACAACTGGTTGCAGACCCTGTGCATGCAGCATGGATCCCCAGCTGCAGCAGCAGCAGCCAGAAGCCCTGGGCTAAGGGCTGCTGCACACGGTGACCATAGAGCCCTGCAGGGGCTGGAGAGAGCGCGTCTCTCAACCCCTCAGCTGATGGCCGCCATGGAGGACCCCGCTATTTCGATGTTGCGGGACGCGCAACGACTACACTGTCCCTACTTTGATGTTGAACGTCGAAGTAGGGCGCTATTCCTATCCCCTCATGGGGTTAGTGGCTTCAACGTCTCGCCACTTAACGTCGATGTTAACATCGAAATAGCGCCCAACACGTGTAGCCGTGATGGGCGCTATTTTGAAGTTAGTGCCGCTACTTCGAAGAAGCGTGCATGTGTAGACACGGCTGAATGTAGCCAGACATGAACCCCCCATTTGGCCTTTTCTTCTTCTCCCCCCACTGGGAGAGACAGAGAGAGAGACAGAGAGGGAGACAGACAGCCTTTGATGCCCTGGGAACACAGGTGCGCTGTCTCACCCAGACTCTCTACCATACACAGAAACCAGACAGTGAATGAGCTAGCTAATGGCCGCCCTTCTGGCTGATATCGGTAATTGACACACCTGATCATCGCCCCAGCAAAAGGAGGAACTGCCGCACATCACCTCCAAAGGTGCCCAGTTGTCCACAATTCACAGGTGCGAATTGAGCCTTGCACCTTCCCTGGGAAACCTGGGGTTCAAACACATTCCTCCCTGATTGGCCACTTGAGACCAGGAAGAAGACTACGTGACCAAAGGGGTATAAAGAGGGGTTTGGCAACCCACCCCCTTTGAGCTCCAATCACCTACATCTGCTGGCCAGGTCTGGTATTGACTCCTGAGACTGGGGACGCCTGGTTCATATCTACTTTATCCCAAGGGATTGAGAGGAAGATTCTGGTCGCACCAGATCTATGAGGCAGGGGTAAGAATTACACCTGTATTACACTTCTTTCCTATAGGAATTGAGGGAAAAGACACTGGTCCCACCAGGTCTAAGAGGCAGGGGTGAAAATCACACCTGCAATGTGCCTTTCTTGTGTACACATTAATTGTATTAGTTAATCTAGCTAGTTTGTCTAAAACTTTTTTTAAGTTAAATTGTGTTGTTTCCCTTTTATAAACCGCAGGTACTAACTGTTATTGGCTATAAGCTGCTAAAAAACATTAGCCTGTCAATCAAACCGCGAAAAGCCCTTATCTTATCTTTAAAACGCGCTTACCATTTAGATCTATTAGGAAACTGCGATCGGCCATTACCGTTTACATAGAACTGCAGAAAATCATTATCTTGTCTGTCAAACCACAATGGGGTCCTTACCTTAATTGGCAAGCTGTGGTCAGCAATTACCTTCATTAAACATTAGTAACCCCAAGAAAATCATTATCCTGTCACTCAAACTCAGCGGCCATCTTGGTTTCATTCATAAAATTGGGTGGTCAGTTTAAAACCCCTTTTACTCGCAGCAGCCACTTCTGTTGTAAAATTGCTGCCAGCAGTTTTCCTATTAACTGCCTCTAAAGTTATAACAAATTCATATTTCTGGGTACTTTTTTTAATTACCTGTGAGTTAAATTGTTTCTATCTTTGTATAAATAAAAAAGTAATTGTTAAAGCCTCTAATAAATGCATTTTCCTCTTGGTGCTGTAACCAAACTAAACGCAAACAAAAGAACCGAGCCTGCCCTGGCTGCTTAGCGTAGCTACCGGTGCGGCATCACACCCTTTGCCCCACCAGACTTTTAGCTGGCACCTGGGCATCGGCTCAAACCAACCCATCCTAATCCTACCCTTAATTCCTCCTGTGTCTACACAGAAGTTGGTGGGTTTGCACCTAGGGTTTCAGAGGGAATTGTTCTTGGAGTGGGTGCCCTGTTCCACCATCTGCACGGCCATGGTTCCACTTCTAATGTCAGTGCATGAGACCAGTCAGAGCTTGTGCAGGTTGCAACGCTGTGTCCCTCAAAGTTGCACCCTGGAGCTCCCCCATTCACTAGTATCATATAAATGTAAGGCCAATGGACCTAGGTTGTCAGCAGGAAGGAATGAACCTGTGACCTTAAATCTTGATCTGCTGGATTCTCATATCCCTTTGGATTTTATGTATTATTGTTCTAGGTAAAGTTATGAAGCATGGTGCTCTGTGTGACTGAACTATGTTGTACTGCTGGAGAATGCCCACGGCCAACCTCTCAACTACAGCAAAAGAACAGCCATCATCAGTCAGGTGGGTGTTTATTGCTCATCAGATACCCAACCCCCTGTCCCAGAGACTTCTAGGAGAAGGCAGGTAGGCCATGGGGGTGAACTAACCCAGGTCACAGTAGGATCTTTCTAGAAGCTGTATGAGAGCACAAAAAATGGAAAATGACACCACTTGATCTTTTTCTCCCTCACCCCCCATCTCCACATCTGGAAGATCTTCTGAAAGATGAAGACTTTGAAATGAAAGATGGTCCCAGCCTGTTCATTGAGGAGCTGTGGCCTGCTTGTGTCTTCTGTTAGGTGCTGCTTGAATCAGCTCTTGCTTAGTCTGTTTTAGTTCAGCTTTAGACTGAATTTATTTTTGTTTCTTAGATCATCAGCTTTGATCTCTAGACCTGCTACTCATCATCACTTAAAATTGATCTTTCCATAGTGAAGAAATCGGTTTTCTATGTCACTTAAAAGAGTGTTTTGGTAGAAGTGGGAGGGAAGTCTCAACCCAGACGACAAAAGCTACTGCTCATTCCAATCTGGTGAGGTCCTTAGCGAGGTGCTCAGATGCTGCCATGTTCCTGCGCTGGACCCCCGTCTCGTGCAGGACCTCCTCATCTGCCCTGATTGGCTTCAGTCCAGGAGGGGGCCCAGCACTTGAGGGGCTGGCCCCCCTCCTGGAGGACTCCCCCCGGTCCCTGGATGGCCCCTGGGGTGAGCAGGAGTGAGGGTTGCTGCCCACGGTGCCAAGCATGGTGAGAGGCGGGCTGGAGCGTCGCCCTTGCTGAATGGCTGGGCAGCAGCATGGCCTCCTTGCTGCCTGCATGCTCTCAGCTTCCTGCCTGAGGGCTTTGGGGAGCCTGCGTCCTTACGTGCGGCCAGACGCTGGAGCCATAGAGCTCCGCTTGTGCTGTGAGCAGTGCCGCCGCGTGCCGCATGATCGCGGCCAGGGAGGACCTGCTCTTTCGAAAGAGCGGACTGAGGAACATCTACGCTTGCTCTCTTTCAAAAAAGTCTTTCAAAGGAGGGCGCTTTTCCCATCCTGGGAACAGAGGACTGACTTTGAAGAACAGGGGAGTTCTTTCGGAGTTAATTCCGAAAGAGTTCCATGTCAGAGTAGACGCTCTGCGGGTTCTTTCGAAAGAACTCAGTCTTCCAATCTGGATTTTGAATGTACTTGCTAGTGTAGACGCACAGGCAGAGAAAACAGCCTCTGTGTAAGGCTGTGGTTGATTTTCAGATGTTGATCCCCCACATCGAAAGCATTAAAGCATTAAAAATGCTGTGCCTGGAATTTCTGATGCAAGGTGCAATGGCAGAGGTTAATTTCAGGGAACCTTTGGGCTGGGGTCAGTTACAGCTGTTGGGTGATAATGGGAATCAATGAAATAGCAAACGTCTTTTTCATTTCTAAAATTGTTCTTGTCTTTTATGAACAATCAGGAGCTTCCTTCTGATCTCGCTTACTCCAATTTACTGCAGTATAACTATGATGACTTTGGTAGAGTTATCTGGATTTACAAATGTCCATGTAACATAGTCAGGGCTCAAAGGCAGCTTGGCATGATTTTCTCTTTTTTTCTCATTGAAATGTAAGAGCAGAGGGAAGGTCTAAGTGAATGGAGCTCTGTGAGGAGGATTACACACCGTACAATAGAACTGTAGCAGAACCCAGCTCTTCTGACACCACAGACTGATAGATTAGATGATATCTGTATGAAATACACATCTACTCAAAAGAACTAACAACCTACAAAGAGGTGGAGACTGTGATCCATAAATACCCTTTTGTGGTATTAACTCGTGATAGGGACTTTCTGCTTCATTTACTCCTGCTTTGTTTTGTTTTGTTTTGTTTTATTTTAATTTAAAAAAATAAAATAGGATAAAGAGAGAAACAGCCCCCTTGCCGCCCACCAACACACACAGACTCAGCTTGATGATGTCACACCTGCTGGCTTTTATTCAAAGGAGAGCACCAACTCTTACATGTGGGATTCAAGGGCTCTGTTCTGGAATTTCCCCAGCTCACAAGGGTCTTTCAACCCCAAATGAATACCAGGCATGTCAGGATTCCTTTGTAGAAGGATCCAATGATTTTATAAACAGGTGGCTCTTTCCCAGAATCCAAGAGATCCTTCCTGGACCATCAGTCACTCGCTATACGCCTAAGAGAAGAAAAGGAATTCCAATTTTTTTAATGTTTCCCATAGCACAAGAATAATATGATGTTGGATTTTAAATTGAATGGCACCAGAAGAGTGGTTCATTCACTTTCTGAAGTGGGTTGGGGTTAGTTCTATTGCAAAGAATCCACTGTCCCAGCCACGGCATTCTGTTATAGTGTTTTAATGGCCTAAGCCTCTAACCTGCTGACTGGCTAGTTTAGAAAAGCGTGGTTGTACAGTTCTTGTATCAAATACACCTTGTCTACAGCTGAAATGGACGATAAAGAATGTAAGGAAATGCTAGTTCTTCTGGAAGCATGGCTTCATTCCTGTGGCAGTTCAGTGCTAGGAGCCCTGCCTGATGACAGCCTGTATCTCTAGATGTGCCCAGTGAACTGGGCAGGAGAACAGGGAACTCCAGTCTAGGTCCATAGGTTCTTTTCTGCAGGACCAAGGAATCTACAGCTTCACATCTCTTGCCCCCATCTGCCTCTCTGGTGTTTTACTGAGTGGGAAGTCTCTCAACCACGCAACTCTTTCTCTCACACAAGGTCCTGCTGCTCCACTAATGTGACCAGCTGAGGCTGCTCTTACACATGCTGCCTCCTGTTGGTGGTGGCATGGTAATGAGGCAATTCGAAACAGGCTAATGAGGTGCTAATGTGCATATTCAGCACCTCATTAGCATAATGGCAGCTGCATGAACTGACTTCAAATTGCAGATTGGTGGTGAAGACGGGGCAACTTTGAAATAGGCCCCCCACTTTGACATTTCCTCACTCCCACAGAACTAGATCAGAGTAAGGGAATGTCGAAGTGGGGCACTCATTTTGAAGCTGCTCCCATCTACACTGTCAATCTGCAATTCAAAGTCTGCACTTTGAAATTTGCATGGCCACCATTATGCTAATGAGGCTCTGAATATGCAAGTTAGCACCTCATTAGCCAGCTTCCAATTGCCTCCTTACCACGCCCCTTCCAACAGGAGATGGCATGTGTAAAAGCAGCCTGAGCCATAGTTTGTGGAATCGAAAGAAGCAGAACAGGAACAGAAGGGCTGAAGATTTGCAATGTGGCCATGTTAAGTTTACAGAAGGGCCTTTATGTTCAAATCATTCACATTCATGCTGAATGATGTTATCATTGGTGTCACTAAGATTTGTGTAATTACTTGCCTGGTCTTTTTAAGGACAAAAATGAGGAGCCATGAGTTGAGATGTTTTAAGGATTTGTCAGTAAGCAGAATAATAAATATTTCCGTTCACACAACATTTTGGAATATTGAACTTACCTGCGACAGCAAACACCATTTGGATAGCATGGGCCAAGGTATTTACTGTGGAAAGGACATCTCCACGGGAAACAGTAACCCACAATTTGACACATCCTCCCTCGGGCAACTCGAGCACAGGAGAATCCTGACAAGGCAAAGGAATCTTAATCATCATTATGCAGAGCAGGGTAAATAAGAGACGTGATTCCAGGATGACAGGCATTTCCCATTCGCTAACACCTGGACAAATCAACCCAAGTATCTTCCAGTGCCAAAGTTTATCACAGCTCTAGGATTACTTACATGGTTATTGTTCAGAGCATATTCAATGGCAGCCTCAAAGAACACAATGGAGAGATTTAACTAAAGTGATGCTGACTCTACTGCTGAAGATTCAAGAATTATAGCTCTGAGTTCAACCATCCTTCACAGCCAGAAGCCTTTAAAATGCCAATGGGCAACCTAGGCTGGTGAATGGGCCACATGAGTGGCCCTCCTTCAGCTCAGTGGGCTGCAAGAGTGCTGAAACCAAGACAATCTCCTGGGATGGGCTAGTTTTGCTAACTGCGCTTGTGTACCTAGAATGTGTGGGGTGTGCCAGATAAACTGTTGCAGCGATTTGATTGGACGCAGGAGTGCACAGCTCTCACAGTCCGTGTTGTGTGGAATCAACCCACACCTCACTTCCTGTGCCCTTTAGGTGTGTGTCACTTAAATAATACCGGTAAGAAGAAAACCATGTGGATGAAGAACAGTGGAATCGGGCAACCTGCGTGGTGTGGAGAGCAATAAACAAAATGTCTCATGCCCACAGGTTGCCCAGCACTGCTTTATAGGACAGAAAGCAAGTGGCTGTCTGCATTGCTAACTTCCACTGGAATGTGGCTGTAATTCCCTCTGGCTCTGTAGCATCACCAACGTAATTTAGTTAAGTCGGGCGGAACTGGCTCAGGCCTGAGTTGGATGACTGCCACCGTTTGAAAGTGAAAGGCTTGAAAAGGTCTTTTTTTTGTTTTATTTTGTTTGAACCTCCCTGTGAGGCTGTGAACAGGTGTTCTTCTGCAGATTCCCTCAGGAATCGTTTGCTGATGGGCAACTGCCAGTTCCTTGTTATGCTGGAGGGGTATATTGAAAACGCAGCTCAAATGTGCACAGACACAGCCAAATCGTTTAGGGCAGTTTGTTTAGAGCGTTGGTTGTGCTTTCACAAAACTGTCTGTGACCAACAGATAGAAACCGAAACCCACAAGATTCACTGTGACGTCTGCCAACTCTGCCCCACTGCCTGGATCAAATCATTTCTCAAAGCAAAGCCAGGCAAGTTGCAGCGTGAGGGTTTGAGACACGGCAGAGCTCAGACATTGTGATGAGGGAAGCGTCCCCATTGATGGGACACGAGGGTTAAATTTATAACCAGTGCGGCTGCAAAAGGCACAGAATGTTTGGCACAAGCCAGCTTCAGGCATTATGTTTTAAAGCATGTCTCCTGGCTGGCGTATCTGGGCACCTTCTCCCAAACTCAAGGTTGTGCTGAAAGGCAAGACTTCATTTCTTAATATCTATCCAGATGAGATTGCTTGTTGTAGGAAGAGTAGGTGCCAAGCAAATAGAGTGTGGGGTGGCCAGGAGGGCTGACAGAATTGCTGGGCCCCTAGAAATGGTGGCAGGGGAGGGAGGGGGGCTCAGTTCTGCATTCCCTGAAGGGATAGGGCCTCGGGTGGAAGTGGTAGGGTTGGGTGCTAGCTTCCCTTCACCAGCCCTTCTGCACAACCTGTCAGTGGGTCTGGGGGTGGCTTAAACAACAAGCCTCAGCAGGATCTGAGGAGAATACTGTGTGGATGTGGACTTCTTGCCCTGGCCATTATTCACTCAAATCTCAATGGTTCTTCTTGGCGCCAAGCATACAAACTCATAAGAAAAAGTTGGAATAATTTTTCTAATGAAAAGCCTGAGACAATCTTAATACAGGCTCCCAGACAGCCCCTCTGTTTCATCCCTCATTTTCATTCACACCTTACCTGGAGAACCCATGAGCACCAAGAAGACAACAGCAAAAAGCAGGTAAAGGATCTTCATGTCTGAAGGTCAGCCAGAACTCAGTGCCACTGGGAGAAGAGATATCTTAGTAGGAGACAAAGGGCAGTAGGAAACTGTGGATTGTAACATGCTGAGCTTTAGAAATATTGCTTTAATCCACAAGACATTTTAATAAGTGTTCTTCTATCTTTTAAGAACAAAGATTATTATTCATCCAGTACCAGACCTGTACTAGGAGGATTGCAGAGAAATGCTGTTGTGTGTGACAGGCTCTCTTTTAAAACCAGATGTTTTCTAAATAATTCATTAACCCATTACTTACATTAGATTTCCCATTAAAATCTTTTTTTTTTCTTTTTTTTTTTTTTTTAGCCAAAGTACAGACTAGAGAATTATGGTACATTTAGGCATTTTGTTACCCAAAGTAGATTTAAAGCAGTTAAGAAATTACAGAAAACAAGACAGGTGGTTGGATTCTCATGTTTTTGAAATTTCTAAGCATGATTTCATCATGGAATGTTATAATTTACCCCAAAAAAACCTATTAAAACATATGGATTCATATAAGGTCTGATTGCAGTCTTATAACTTCGGAAATTCAATTCTGGCTCTGTGGTGCACTGGTGAGATGACTTTGCTACCAGCTTTGAAGTAGGAATGCTTAAATGTAGTTTCTGTTCATTTGTCACCACTCTGTTTGCCAGTAGAATTATGAGAGTGTCTGTGTCACTGCAATCAAAGAGTTCTAGCATTAGAACTTAGAACATCTGACAAATTATTTAAATTCTAGAATGATAATTCATTAGCTCTCACTCATTAAAATTCACACACACAATGCAGTTTTTCTTTTTTTTCTTTTTTTACTTGCATGTGTTCTGTGATCTTTTTCCATAACTTGAAGGATATTGCCACCTAGCTGTGCTAATATGGGTAATATTAGAGAGCCTTTTCAAAGCACATGCTTCAATATCACAAAGTTTTCAGAACCCTATGTCTTAATACCAGCCCAAGTCTCCCATGGAGTGTTATGATCCCGCGCTCCTGGTCTCAGTGTCAGTGGGGCGGTAAATGTGTGATCATGATGGAGGCTTATATTTGAATGAGTGGTCTTGTTACCAGGCACACATGGGCGCAACACAACCCACTCAAATTTGACTCAGCTGTACTGAATGCCACAGAAATTTGGCCCAGATCCCCCTCAATCATGAAGGGGAGGGGCAGCCAGGCCAAATTTAAGTGAGTGGCATTGTATATTTACTCAACTACTAGAAGCCTTGTGGCTGTCCCCTAGAAAGCGTGACAGGCCCCTTCCCTGAGCTGAGAAGCTCTCCTGGAACTACTCCAGATTCTCTGGAATTTTATCAGTAACCTTCAGTCTTGGGCCACATACACTGAATGTTCAAATGTAACTAACCATTCAAATAGCGGAACCAAAATTTTGCTTACCGGGCAATTCAAAGCTGCTCCTGCTTTCTGTCAATGTGCAGAGTGAGGAATTATTGAACATTTATATGCTCTATGGACCAAGACAGTGCTTACAGTATTTAAGACATTGCAGAAAGAAGAAAGGTGGTGAGAAGATTGTGTTTACACTATTTCCCCACACTCGTAGTGCTTGAAATGGGATCCCAGCTGCCCCCCTCTTCATACAGGTCTGACAGTGCTTGGAAGTGTTCAAGCAGCTCCTGAGTGGAAGTGCTCCTGACCGATGCAGTTGTATCCCACACTTCCTGAATCTCTCCTTCTTTTCCCGTGTTTCTTCTCCACCCTCCTCTCTGCCTCCCCTTGCTCCCCTCCCACTTACCCTGCCCACTTTCCCTTAATTCCTTTTGTATCCCCCCCGTCCTTTTCTCCCTTAACCCCTTTCATCGAAGTCTTCACCTTAACCCCTCCATCTATTTCTTTTTTGCCTGCTATCTCTGCCCCTGTCCCCACCTGTTCTCTTCTCATCTTCCTCTCCCTCATTTTGCTCCACCACTTCTCACTGTCTTCATTGCTAATTCTGGATTCCTCCCAAACTGCAGTTCCCACAGAGATAAGGTTAGTACATCAACAGATGGTTAACTAACTCTGGACTGCTGGGGGGACCCATTCTGGAATAATATAACAAGGATTAAAAGGCATTTGGATAATTAGAATTATCCTGCAGATGGTTTTCTCTCAGGTAGCTTAAAGTAACCAACTAGTCATTGGGGTAAACATACTGTAACTACCCACAAGTAGTCTCAAAACTGAGGCTTCTGGAACTTAGTGCAGGCACCACTACAGCTTGAGCTAAAAGAAAGTTGCCTCTGAGGCTAGGCTGAAGAGGACACTTATTCTTTCTCTTTGAAGTGGTCTAGGTACCACTACATGGGACAGTTAACCACACATAGGTGTGTGTGTTACAATAATGTGTATTGTTGCTAATTCTCCCTTCAGAGTAGAGTGAAGGCGTGCTCTCCAGCTCAGCCTCACAGCATCTCAAGTGGTTTCTCAAGATACCTAAATAGGTCATTCCTCTAGAGGTTATGACAGCAGTGTTCTTCTATTTCTGGATCTCACAACCTTCTCCCTAGACAGGGCTTTAGAGGAAGGGGTAGCAGGGTGACTATCAGAGAAGTGGCTATAATCATTACCAGACAGGAGGTGCTCTCAGTAGCCAGGTGATGACAGTCCTGCTCACAGTGTCTCTCGTACAGATGTTTTAGCTTCAGTGAATAACATTTTGACCAAATCATCCTGTTTTATACAGATTCTGAAGGCTTATGTTCTCCTTGGCAAGGCTGTTGTGGGCCAATCAGGTGACTTCTGCTTCTGGGGAAGATTTGAATTGTTCAACCACTGTTTGGAGGTTAGAATTCTTGCAACTCTGTGGAAAAGACCATATGTTTGAGCAAAACATCTTGTGCCACCCCGGACTGTGTAAGACACATTAGGTCACTGTGACTTGTGCAAAATATCTTGGGACATATAATGAACGCTCGAATAGTGGAAATGCAGAAGACGATTATAATATCAAGGAGACTAGGTGGTGTACAATTTTCTGGGACACTGTAGAATTGTCCCACCTGCAGTCAGACTGGCCCTGCCCTGGTAAGGAGGATGAAAGGCTCGGGGAAGGAGAGCAGCCAATGGAGGCAGAGGGAAACCATCTCATAGTACAGACCCTCCTTCCAGATGATGTTCTGGTATCCTCCGGCACAGAGGGTGCCTCTCCAGGGACAGGGACTCCAACTAGCAGGAAAAGGCAGGTTTTAGTATTGGGTGAGTTGATCATTAGAAACATAGATCAATGGGTTTGCAAAGACCAGGAAAAACGTGTGGTGACTTGCCTGCCTCGGGCAAAGGTTACAGATCTCTCGAGGCATCTAGATAGACATGTGTAGTGCAGGGGAGAACCTCCTTACAGTCCAAATGCCCTAGGCAGCCATTTGTGCTTTTTGCTTCTCATTATTTTCTCATCATTCTCAATGAGTTAGCTGCTTGCTGTAGTTTAGGAACGTACTGTTTACTTTCAACAAGTTCTGGGACGAGTCCCAAGTCTATCCACCTGGTGCAGGAGCATGGGAGTGTCTGTGATGATCCCATAGTTGTCTATGTTAATTGTTTGCTACTTGCCAAAGCTAATTATCGGACCTAAGAAAATATGCAATGTATCAACAATCTGGTTGGATTCTCAAAACGATGTGTGTAACTAAAGTAGATCCAATAGTATATAAAAGATGGGAATAGTCCTAACACCAGAACCTCAGCATAGAACAATGCCACAGGAGGTGCTATGTATCAGCTATTGAGGCCTGCCTGCTGTCCTTCTTCAGGGGGTTCCCAGAAGCAGAAGGGGAGTAAGCATTGTATTTTACGCTGATATTTGCTTAATAAAATCTTTAAACCTTCACCCAATTTGTGTGCTTATTGCCTCCAAATCCGGTAAGGAATGAATCATTGCCTCTTGGCAACACACATGGCATCATGACCAGGATTTGGTGGAAATGCTCTTTTGAGGGAAGAAACCTACAGAGGATGCAGTGCAGAGTGCTGACCAGAGCCACATCCCCGAGCGGCCTCACACCAGTGCCTGGGGCCTGGTGGCTCAACCATTGGACCAGATGACCCTTCCAGAGTCATGGGAATCCGAGATGGTTGAGAATGGGGGTCCTACACCTCATGCAGTATCCAAATGTTTACTGACATTGAGCATGAGGGAGAAAGAGGGGCAGAAAGCAGTGATGGGAATAGGATGGGTCCTTCTCACTGAGCTCTGTAATGCGTGGGAACAATTCAAAACTGCTCAGAACCGGGTACAACAGCAGGCAGATGATATGGCTGCCTTTAAAGAGCAACAGGCACTCTTGAGCAGGGCACTTGAAGGTGCACAGGGGAGCCGAGATACGGTGGATGAACGAGCTGTAACCATGGCTGTTTGATTTGCCCAGCTGAAATATCGAAAACAAGCAAAGCGGGGATGTGTGCCCAACCCCTGTAAAATTAGCGTGCTTGTTACATCTTGGGAATACGATCCGGCAATTTGGAGTGAGGGTATGTGGGATTACAATGATGATGAGTGGACTGAGGGAGAAGAAGGGGATTTTGAGGTATGGGTGGCAGCAGCAAGACCCCTAATTACTAATAAGCCTAAGGGACTGCCAAACCATTTACTCCAGACTACCCAAAATGTAAGAGATTACAGCCAGCAAGAGCTGACTGAGGTTGCCAAAAATGCTAAGCAGCACCCTAGCAAATGTGGGAGCTTGTGAACAGGAGGGAGTTTTGAGAGAGACTTTCTCCAGTGGAAGAAGGAGCAGTTCAGAGGATCTTGGGGTAAGAAGCTGTCTGGAGCTTGTGTTTGTGTTTGTTTGGGCATTACTTGTTGTTGTGCACCAGGCTTGTATTTATCTGTGTGTTTGGAGATCTTGTGCTGCGTTGGTTTTTGTTTGTTTGTTTGAAGGACTGTGTGCTGAGGCTGTCAGTTAGGAGGTGAAATTCAGATCCCTCTGCTCATTGGTCGATCTGTAGCCCAGGGCCAGGGCTATCGATCAGGAAGGCCAGAGCTCATAAAATCTGCTAGTATGTGACCAGGGGAGCTTGCTAACAGGAGGGAGTTTTGAGAGGGGAGTTTAGAGGGGGAGTTGAGAGGGGAGCTAGTTCCTTTTGACTTCTGTAAAACTTCTGTTAAACTATACCCCAAATCACCACATATAAATAACAATCCCATGTATAATTATCCATAGCTAATGCAGGCAGAAGTCCAGCAGCAGAGTGGGGGATATCCTATCAATTTCATTGAGTATAACATGTATGATTACCTGCCACTTGGCAAGGTGGTAACCATCCCACAGTAGGGACCCTCCTTCCAGATGATGTTGTGGTATCCTCTGGCACAGAGGATGCCTCTCCAGGGGAGGGGACTGCAATCAGCAGGAACATAAGAACGGCCATACTGGGTCAGACCAAAGGGCCATCCAGCCCAGCATCCTGTCTGCCGACAGTGGCCAGGGCCAGGTGCCCCAGAGGAGGTGAACTGAAGACAATGATCAAGCAATTTGTCTCCTGACATCTGTCTCCAGCCTTTGACTAAAGGCTAGGGGCACCATACTTTATCCTTGGCTAATAGCCATTTATGGACCTAACCTGCAAAAATTTATCAAGCTCTATTTTAAACTCTGTTAGAGTGCTGGCCTTCACAGCCTCCTCTGGCAAGGAGTTCCGCAGGTTGACTGCGCGCTGTGTGAAGAAAAATTTTCTTTTATTAGTTTTGAACCTACTACCCATTAATTTCATTTGGTGTCCTCTAGTTCTTATATTATGGGAACAAGTAAATAACTTTTCAATATTCACTTTCGCCACACCATTCATGATTTTATATACCTCTATCATATCACCCCTCGATCTCCTCTTTTCCAGACTGAAAAGTCCCAGTCTCTCTAGCCTCTCCTCATATGGGACCCTTTCCAAACCCTTAATCATTTTAGTTGCCTTTTTCTGACACCAGTATATCTTTTTTGAGGTGAGGAGACCACATCTGCATGCACTGGGAAGAACACCTACCTATGTAGCACTCCATTTCAGAGGTGGTGGAACAACTTAGAGGGATGGCTACGCAGACAGGGATGTATACACAAGGGTTCTAGGGTTCAGATACCCAGTCCCTCACGGGGAGCATGAGGGCACGACTGATAACAGGATCCCCACCCCAAATGTGCGGTGCTGTCTTGGCACTGCTGGGGCTGGCTCAAGGTAGGTTAGTGGGGGAAGTTGGAAATTTGTTGGGACAATTGGGGGATGTCCAAAAGGAAAGAAGGTGCATTCTGCCTCAACCCCAGATAGAAAAGCATTCCCTTGTCTTTCAGGAACACAGAAAGGACTGGAGTTAACTGAGGAACAACTAGAACATCATGAATCCCCTCTCACAATGAAGAGTAAGGTTTTGTATTTTATTTGTGCTTATCTTAGTAGTAGTATTGTTGTCTGTACCACTAAGTGAACATGAACATACACATGGGTTCATAACATTTTAGGCTAGACAAAACCCAGGAAAGCAGAAGTAAAATACTGCTCACTTCAAATTCTGCCCAAAGTGCTTTGAAGCTATGGCTTCAGCTCGCTGCATTTCTGTCAAGGCCATGTGTCATCTGGTTGGTTGCTAGTAACAATGCAGTATCAGCTACTCCCTGTAAAACTGACAGGGCACAGTCAAACTACATTAAAACTGCTGCAAACCAAAATGCCTATCATCTACACCCTCCCTCAAATGCACCTTGTCCAGCAAAATAAAGGGAAAGGTGTGGGAGACAGTTAAAACCTAATCCCTGGATTAACTTGTTTCTATAAGTAATCATGGTAGAATGCCTGAAATCTTTACAGAGGGAAACAGTTCTTCCAGCCATACCATCAACAACTATGCTTGTGATACCATCCACAGCCTACCAGCCAGAACTAGGACCCAGCATGATGCCATAAGGAGCCAGTCACCGCGAGCCTGTACACATGCACCCACAAGCAAAGTGTAACCCTTTGGGTTATAGTAAACAACACTGCAAATTGATGTAAAAATAATAGTGTATCTAGTATGCCTTTTGCTAATCAAACCTGGAGGTTAGGGCTTGAGCAGTGACCTGACGTGTGATGTATTTTCACAATCCGCCCAAGCCCAGGATACCTCTATCCTGGAAGCAGAGGTGTGACTTCAGCATGTGTACACACCCAGAAACTAGCCTGGATCTACACTGCTGAGGTATCAGTAGCAATGAGGCCACTGAAGCATGGACAAGCAATTCAGATATGGATCCAGAGCCACAGGTGAACTCTTACTGCTGCCCAAGCTGCCAGGGCTCCACTCTTATTTGTATTCCAGCTAGCTAAGAAAAGTTAGTCTGGGTGTGTCTAAAGTGGCTGTGAGTAGACCTCTGACTGCAGTCAATACATATGCCATGACCAGGCAGTAAAATATTTTCTGTATTCTTATTCATTTCTTTTTCAATAATTCCAAACTTTCTGTTCGTTTATTTTACAGCCACTGCACATTGAGTGACTGTTTTCAGAGAACTATCCACGATGATTCCAAGATCTCCTCTGTGTGGTAACAGTGAATTTAGACCCCATCATTTTATATATAAAGTTGGGATAGTGATTTCCAGTGTACATGATGTTGCATTTATCAATATTGAATTTCATCTGCCACTTTGTTGCCCCGTCACTCAGTTTTGTGAGATCCCTTTGTCATTCTTCACAGTCTGCTTTGGACTTATGTCTTAATATATCTCTATATTTAAGGCAGTTATACCTCTCTAGTTACACTGCAGCAACTCTTCATCTGGACACACCGACTCTCCCCTCATCACCAAGGAGCACTTTTCTACTGTGACAACAGAAATCACATGCAACAAGGGGAATAAAATCCCCACAATCCCCACTCCATTACAGACAGAGATTCCACTACCTTCCTAGGTAACCCCTTCCAGTGCTTCACTGCCCTCCTAGAGAGGCAGCTTTTCCTAGTATCCAACTTAGACCTCCCCCGACTACAGCTTGCGACAATTGCTGCTTCTTCTGTCATCTGCCTCCGTCTTAGCCAGCAGGTAATGTAGGCAAGGGAAAGCAAATTGCCTACATTCCCCATCCCTTGGCAAGGCTGGGACTATGGTGCAGCAGCCTGGCTCCCTGGCCTGTAGGGAGGGTTGGGTCCATGGCATGGCAGTTCAGTTTCCTAGCCAGGAAGGAAAGTTGAGGAAGGGGCATGGCCTTTGGAGTTGAAGGGGTGGGGCCTCAGGGTGGAAGTGGAGTGGCTGGGACATGCCTTACCCAGCTACGCTTTCCCCTGTTACCCATGGCCACCACTGAGAACAATCTGGCTTCATCCTTTTAGGTACCCTCATTCAGGTACATTGAAGGCTACTATCAAATCCTGCCTCACTCTGTAGACTAAATAAGCCCAGTTCCCTTATCCTCTCCTCATTGGTCATGCTCCTAGGCCCCCTAGTCATTTTCATTGCCCTCCATAATTGTTCTTACACTAACAATGGTAAGAAATAAACTACCTGTAGGAGAGTAACAGAGAAGGAGATGTGCTAGTCTATACATGATCAAAACAAAAAGCAGTCAAGTAGCACTTTAAAAACTAGCAAAATAATTTATTAGATGAGCTTTCGTGGGACAGACCCACTTCTTCAGACCATAGCCAGACCAGAACAGACTCAATATTTAAGACACAGAGAACCAAAAACAGTAAGCAAGGAGGACAAATCAGAAAAAAAATGATCAAGGTGAGCAAATCAGAGAGTGGAGGGGTGGGGGAGGAAGGTTAAGAATTAGATTAAGCCAAGTATGCAGACGAGCCCATGTAGTGAGACAGAAAGTTCACATCCCGGTTCAAACCACGTGTTAATGTGCTGAATTTGAATATAAAAGCCAACTCTGCTGCTTCTCTTTGAATAGCAGTGCGAAAGTTTTTTTCCAGTAACACACACATCTTTAGGTCATTAACAGAATGCCCCATTCCATTAAAATGTTGACTAACTGGTTTGTGGATCTGGAGCACTTTGATGTCTGTTTTGTGCCCATTAACCCTTTGTCTAAGGGCGTTAGAAGTCTGTCCAATATACAAAGCATCTGCGCATTGTTGGCATATATGATGTTAGTAGAGGAGCATGAGAAAGGGCCCGTGATTCTGTGAGTAACCTGGTTAGGTCCAGTGATGGTATTTCCAGAGAAGATATGTGGACAAAGCTGGCAGCGGACTTTGTTGCAGGAAAAGGTTCCAGGACTCGTATTCCTGGGGTATAGACTGTGGCTGTTTGTGAGGATCCTCATAAGGTTGGGAGGTTGTCTATAGGAGAGAACAGGCATGTCACCCAGGGCCTTCTAGAGTGTGGCATCCTGATTAAGGATAGGTTGTAGGTCTTTAATAATTCATTGCAGTGGTTTGAGTTGGGGGCGGTAGGTGATGACCAGTGGTGTTCTGTTCTTGGCTTTTTTGGGCTGATCTTGGAGTAGCTGGTCTCTGGGTATTCGTCTGGCCCTGTCGATTTGTTCTTTTACTTCTCCTGGTGGGTAATTCAGGTTTATGAATATTTGGTAAAGATCTTGTAGTTTTTGGTCTCTGTCATTTGGATCAGAGCAAATGTGATTGTATCTAAGAGCTTGACTGTAAACAATGGATCTAGTTATGTGTGCAGGATGGAAGCTAGAAGGGTGTAGGTAAGTATAGCGATCAGTAGGTTTTCGGTACAGTGTGGTATTGATCAGGCCATCCTTGATTGGTACTGTAGTGTCCAGAAGATGTATCTCTTGCATGTTGTAATCGAGGCATAAGTTGATGGTGGGGTGTAGATTGTTAAAGTCTCTGTGTAGGAGGAGTTCATTAAAACCTACAGAGATGTGTGGACCATGGCTTGTAAGTAACCCTGTGGGGTGTTAATCTGTGGTAGACAATTATAGGGAATTTTAATGTATCAGTAATGTCAAAAGAGAAATGAGATACATTTCTAAAGGAAAGGAAAGATAGAAATAGCCTCTTTGCTTCCCATCAACACACACACATTTCAGGATAATGATCTCAGACCAGCTTGTTTTTATTAATAGGAGAGTACAAAATCTTGTATCGGTGATACAAGGGCTCCCTTCTGGAATTTCTCCAGGTCACAAGATTCTTTCTATTTGAACTGAACTGCACTCAGGGTTCCGCTAACACAGGTTCACATGATTTTAGAAGTAGCTGTCTGTTTCCCAGAGGTCCTGCCCAGACAATCAGTCAAACAATTGCCTGCACAAAGAAAAGAGAATCAAAACAAGAACAAGACAAGAATAAAGCACCTGCCCATTCACTGAAAGGTGAGTGCTGAAGTTCTCAGTTAACCTCAGCACAGCAAATCCACTGCCTCCACAGCAGCGTTCTGTTACAGAGCATCCACAGGGATAATCATGCGTGTCTAAATGGCAGAACTCTCTGTCTATAAAGACTGCACTATAGAAAAGCACAACTCACACCCATCTGCAGGTGTTTTCTCAAACACACTGTATCTACAACTGATGCTAAAATGACAGATCCTTACTTAGGTGATAGCTAACTGTTAAAGAATGGAAGGAAACTTTAATGTCACCTGGAGGCTGACGGTGCTCTTGTGACAGTTCAATGCTAAGAGCTCTGGTCACAGCAAGGATCTCTGGGAATGTTCAGTGAATTGGCCTGGAGAGCCACCCTGTCGTGGGTAGCCTAAGTCCCTGGCTCCTGCTCTGTAGGCCCAAGGAGCTGCCAGCATCACACTTCTTGCCCCCAGTCTGCCTCTCTGGTGTTTAGTAGGTGTGGCCCTGCCAGAAGAGGGGACAAGGATCAATTATCAAGGTGAGCAAATTAGAGAGTAGAGGGGCGGGGGGGGGGGTTTGTCAAGAATTAGATTAATCTAATCCCCACCCCACCCCTCCACTCTCTGATTTTCTCACCTTGATCATTTTTTTTTTCTGATTTGTCAACCTTGATTACTATTTTTGGTTCTCTGTGCCTTAAATATTGAGTCTGTTCTGGTCTGGCTATGGTCTGAAGAAGTGGGTCTGTCCCGCGAAAGCTCACCTAATAAATTATGTTGTTAGTCTTTAAAGAGCTATTTTACTGCTTTTTTGTTTTGATTGGAATTCTTCCAACTCTGTCTCTGGAAAATTCCATGGTCTTTGTGCAAAATAACTTGTGCCAGCCGAGATGGTGTAAGACGCGTTGGTCCCCTGTGGTTTGTGCAAAATGCCTTGGGACATATAACAAACACCAGGTGGTTTAGCTCTGATCAGCAGCTCACTTCTGCAGGCCCTGCAGGGTGGTGGTTGGCCAATTTGACCTAACTCCAGGTCAAACCCTCAGTCTGTGCAATAATAGCAACAGCATAGACACAAACTGTTGACGTGCCTACTCTGGGAAAGGCAGTGGTGTCTGCTGGTGCTAAGACCCTCTTAGGTTTTGGCTCATTCACATCGTTTCGGGAGCAGAATTAGTTCTCACCACATGCTGCATAGTGCCAGCTGGCAGTGAAAGTGACCCTGTTGTTCACCCGCTAGTCCTAGGGTCAATGATAGTGTAATAATCACAACTACACTGAAGCACCACAAAAGGAATGGGTGTTCTGTCATTGCTGTATTCACTGCACTGTATGTGCAGCAGGCGCTAAAAATTCCCAACAAACCCCCAAACTGCAAGGCCAGGGTGAGCACAGGACACCCTGGCATATTGCTATGGTTCACTGTCAAAATACTGTTTCAAACCTCCTGTGCTGGCTTTTGACACTCAGCAAACAGCTGCTCCATTTCCACCTTCCACTGCTTCAGCAAGTTCCCCCCCTCTGCTTCAGAGACATTGTGCAGAACACAACTGGCAGCTATAAGATGCTGCAGTAAGAGCTGTGCTGAAATCTCAACACATTACAGCAAGAATGAGCTGCTCATTTGATGATTTCAGAGCAGTCAGGTATGTCTGGCAAGGCCCATTTCCTCTGACTCACCATTCTGCTCCTGCCAAGGGCTCCATTAACCCCCTATATAGCGACACTTTTCTTCTGTACTATACTCTACCAGGGTAAAAGTGACTTCTGGGACTGTAATTCCCAGGATGTCTGGTTCCCTTTGCTACAGTGTAAGCCAGGAAGGAAAGGATTATTAATCAGAGGAGACTGAGAAAGGCCAGGCTCAGCTCCTAGCTCTGCCAGAGATTCTGTGTATGACTTTGGGCAAGTCCTGTGGGCCGAATTGTAAAGGACCAAAGGAGGAATCTTGGCCCTTTGTCTGAGCTGCAACTTCTCAAGTGTCAAATAGGCTAAATAACATTTCATCTGTCTCATCTATTTTGATTGTAAGCCATCTGTAGTGAAGGCCATCTTTTTCTGGGTATTTGGTCAGTGCCTAGCCCAATGGGGCTGTCATCCTCACAGAAGTCTGACATCACCAGTAATAACTGAAGGTCAGGTCTGAGCAAAAAGGACACGGGGGCTGCATAGCTACAGCCAGTCATTCACCACAACAATGGGCATCGTATTAAAGTCTGGAAGGTGTCCTCGTAACAAGGGGAAAAGTCTTAGATAATATTCCCATTGTGTTTGTCACAGAGTGGAATTTCAGGCTGTTTCTAAGAAGCCCTCCAGTCAGCATAAGACACCTGAGATGTAACCTACAGAAAATAGACTTCCACCTGCTCATGCCCACAGCCTTAAAACAGCTCTTGGAGTCTTAAAGGCCTGGAGAATCGCTGAAACCCACCTTGCCAGCTCCCAAGTCTTCCTACATCCTAAGAACCGTCGTAACCACCCCCTGCTGCCCTGACCCTGTTAACTTAGCATTCTCAATCTTTTCCGAATGCTAAGTATCCCTATTAGCTATGCTTGGGACAGAGGTACAAGCTCAGCCAGCCACTCTGAATATGTGTCCAGGGTTTCAGACAGGCTTATTCCCAGGGCAGGTGACCAGTTCCATCACTGTACTGCCATAGATACACCACTGGTTTTAGTACATAGGCCCACTCAGAGCTCATGTGGTCATGTCTCCCCACGCTGGAAATGACACTTCCACTTATAGTGGAGACATACCCTTGGCGGGTGTGAGTCAACAGGCCCTGACTCATATTCCATTTCTACTTTTAAAGTTTTCCATGGGCATGCCTGGATCTCAACATGTTGCTGACAGTAGCAGCACAAAGATGCACTGACTGACTGAGTATCTGCCTTACCTGGGCACCTATCTCCTCACCATGAAGCCTGCTGGGCTTTTGAAACAAATAATGGAGACGATCACAGAGAGATGACAGCTTCTGCCTAGAGCTGTGATCACTTTTCACATATAAATCACCCTCATCAAAGGGCCAAAAAAGCATCTGCCTTAAATTTTTGATTCATGATGCAGTGGCTGAGGTCAGTTTCAGGGAACCACTGGAGTGAGATCAGATATGGCCGCTTGACTAGCTTGTGACCAACTGAAAGAACCATTTTTTTTCCTTTTGTTTCCTTTTTATGAACAGTCTTGTGCTTCATTTTGATCTCACTCCCATCAGCTCACACCAGACACTATAATGTCTCCAGTAGAGTTTCTTCTTATGTACAGCACTCTGTGGCTATGTCTACACGTGCCCCAAACTTCGAAATGGCCACGCAAATGGCCATTTCGAAGTTTACTAATGAAGCGCTGAAATGCATATTCAGCGCTTCATTAGCATGCGGGCAGCAGCAGCACTTCGAAATTGACGCGGCTCGCCACCGCACGGCGCATCCAGACGGGGCTCCTTTTCGAAAGGACCCCGCCTACTTCGAAGTCCCCTTATTCCCATCAGCTCATAGGAATAAGGGGACTTCGAAGTAGGCGGGGTCCTTTCAAAAAGGAGCCCTGTCTGGACGAGCCGCACGGCGGGAAGCCGAGTCAATTTCGAAGCACTGCTGCAGCCGCCCGCATGCTAATGAAGCGCTGAATATGCATTTCAGCGCTTCATTAGTAAACTTCGAAATAGCCATTTGCATGGCCATTTCGAAGTTTGGGGCACGTGTAGACATGGCCAATCTGACAGATTTGTCACAACTGTTAAGAAATAAAGAACTATACTTAGGAGCTCATTGAGATACACAGAGATGTGTGGGCCACTGTTTACAAATACTCTTGTGTGGTATTTACAGATGATAGGGAATTTTTTAGGTACTTTTATTGTTTTTTTTTATTTTAAAAAGAGAAATGAGATGGATTTGTAGAGACGAAGAATGATAGAGACAGCCCCTTTGCCACCCACCAACGCACACACGCACACACTTTGGCATGATGATCTCACACCCACTTGCTTTTATTAAATGGAGAGTTTAGAAAAACTTGTATGGGGATACAAGGGCTCCCTTCTGGAATTTCTCCAGCTCACAAGAGTCATTCCAGCAGAAATGATTTTCACTTCAAGGTTCCATTGAAGCAGGATCTGATGATTTTACAAGCAAGTGGCTGTCTCTCAGATTCCCAGAGATCCCGCCTGGATTCATTCAAAATATCGTCTGTACAAAGAAAAAATCATATTTTTATGTTTGCTTGCAGAACAAGAGTAATATGACGTTTCATTGCAAATCAAATGGCATAGGAGAAATTACCCATTCACTAAAATGTAAATAAAGAAGATCATAGTTAGTTCCAGTACAGGGAATCCATTATCCATACTGCAACTTTCAGTTACACAATTTCAAACAGGCTAATTATAAGTATCTAAATGGATGAACTGGTTATCTATAAAAACTATTCTAGACAACAACACAAGAACTAGGGTTACCAAATGAAATTAGTAGGTAGCAGGTTTAGAACAAATAAAAGGAAGTATTTCTTCATGCAATCCACACTCAACCTGTGGAACTCCTTGCCAGAGGACGTTGTGAAGACCAGTACTTTAACAGGGTTCAAAAAAGCACTAGATAAATTCATGGAGGAGAGGGCCATCAACAGCTATTAGCCAGGATGGGTAGGAATGGCGTCCCGAGTCTCTGTTCTTCAGAAGCTGGAAACAGGTAAAAGGGATCACAGAATGATAGAATCATAGGGTTGGAAGAGACCTCAAGAAGTCTTGACGTCCAAGTCCTTGCTCAAAGCAGGACCAATCCAAACTAAACCATCCCAGTCAGGCCTTTGTCAAGCCAGGACTTAAAAATCTGTAGTGATGGACATTCCACCAGCTCTGTGGGTAATGCGTTCCAGTGCTTCACCACTCTCCTGGTCAAATAATTTTTCCTAATGGCCAACCTAAACCTCTTCTACTGCAGCTTGAGACCATTGCTCCTGGTTCTGTCATCTGGCAACACTGAAAGCAGATTCTCTCCACCTTCTTTGTAATCCCTCTTCAGGTAGATGAAGGCTGCTGTCAAATCGCCACTCGTTCTTCTCTTCTGTAAAACTAAATAAGCCCAAATCCCTCAGCCTCTCCTCATAAGTCATGTGCTCCAGTGCCTAATAATTTTTCTTGCCCTTCACTGGACTCTCTCCAATGCCTCCACATCCTTTTTGTAATGGGATGGATCACTTGATGATTACCTGTGCTGTTCATTCCTCTGGAATACCTAGCATTGGCCACTGTTGGAAGACAGGATACTGGGCTAGATACACAGTTGTTCTGACCCAGTAAGGCTGTTTTTATTCTACAGAGATGCAGAACTCACATCCATGTATAGTTGTAGAATCAAACACACCTTATCTACAGCTACAGACCTGTTGTTGTTGTACCCATGTCACAGACCTGGAACAGACCTCAGGAGGTCATCAACCCCAGTCCCCTACCCTCTTGGCAGGACCAAGCACCATCCTTTTATTTTTTAAATTGATTTGCCCCAGATCCCTAAAAGGCCCCCTGCAAGGGCTGAGCTCACAATCCTTGGTTTAGCAGACCAATGCTCAAACCACTGAGGTATCTCTCCCCTCACCCCTTACTGAACCTTCTGCAGGTTCTCCTGTGGAAACCTTGTTATTACTTTTACTTCCTCTAGATAGTCAAGTTCGACCATCTTCTCCATGCTCCACCAGAGCCATGACTGACGCCGGCAGGGCCAATCCGAGGACCTCACTAAACCATCCCATAGGTAGTAGCGAGAGGAAGTGTGTATAAAAGGGGCAGGGACTAATTACGACTGTAGTGAACTAATTCTGAAAAAAAGCAAGGAAACTTTAACTCTGCCTATGGCCTGAGACTGTTCAGGGGGCAGTTCCATGCTACTAGCAACCCTCCCTGGTGAGAGCATTGATCTCTGAGCATGCTCATTGAATTGGTCCTGCAGATAGCCCTTCAAGTCGCATGGACACTCAAACAAAACTCCCTAACTCCAACTTTGCAGCCCCAGAAGCTACCTGCACCACTTCTCCGGCTTTCAATCTGCCTCTTGTTTTAGTGGGAGCAGGGGAGTCTATTATCCTACCAAGTGTTGCCTGAGGACCTGTTCCCACTGCAACAGTAATTTGACTCACTCGACAATCTCTAATTTATGACACATACAATCAGAAAAAAGTGGAACAGAAATGGAAAGGGCTGCAGATTTGCGATGTGGCCAAGCTAATTTCACAGGGGAACCTTCATGCTTAAACCATTCACATTCATTCTGAAGAATATTAACATTGACCTTGTTCAGATTTTTATAATTACCTCCCCTGGTTTTTGAAAGGGAGAAAACAAGAGGTGGAGAGCTGAGCCACTTTAAGGACTGAATGATTCAACAGCTGCTAATGGAAATAAAGTAATGAACATCCCTGCTCTTCCAACAGGGTCTCCCTGGTGGCAAGTTGATCTTACCTTCGACAGCAATGACCAATGATGCATTTGTCAAGATACAGAGAATTAGCGGGACATTGCCAAAAGGAACAGGATCCCCTAAGACGTCTACATCCTCTTCGGGTCACCAGGCCCTGGGAGAATCCTGAAAGAGGAGGCGTCTTAAAAATCATTCTGCAGAGCAATGTAAACCACACTTGTGATTCCAGGAGGGCAGGAATTTCTTATATGCTAAGATCTGGACATGTCAGCCCAATTACCTTCCAGCGTGACACTTCATCACAGCCTTAGGGCTATCTAAATGGTTGTAACAGCAACAAAGGGTCCTGTGGCACCTTATAGACTAACAGAAAAGTTTTGAGCATGAGCTTTCGTGAGCACAGACTCACTTCATCAGATGCTGGTCATGGAAATCTGCAGGGCCAGGTATAAATAAGTCAGAGCAAGGCTGGGGATAACAAGGTTAGCTCAGTCAGGAAGGGTAAGCTATCCCTAGCCTTGTTATCCCCAGCCTTGCTCTGGCTTATTTATACCTGGCCCTGCAGATTTCCATGACCAGCATCTGATGAAGTGAGTCTGTGCTCACGAAAGCTCATGCTCAAAACTTTTCTGTTAGTCTATAAGGTGCTACAGGACCCTTCGTTGCTGTTACAGATCCAGACTAACACGGCTACCCCTCCGATACTAAATGGTTGTAGTTCCACCCATGTTCAGTGGCAGCCTCAAAGAAGAGAATGAAACAATTTAATTAAACAGGGGGCGCTGATTCTCCATCTGCAGATTTGAGAACTGTAGTTCTCAGTCCAGGTGTCCATCATTATCATAGAATCGTAGAATCAGAGAACAATAGAGCTGGAAGAGACCTAAAAAATCCATCAACTCCAGCCCCCTGCTCTAAGCAGGACCAAACCCATCTGATCAGCCCAGCGTCTTTGCCCCCTGCCTTTAAACAATGTGAAGTGCTGCCTATACTGCTACTTTCCCTTTGTGGATGGGGTCCTTCTGACTTGACAGTGATGCACCAGGCAGTACCATTTATGAAACTTGGCTAAGTAGGGTTGAACTGCCTCAGTTCTGGGTTGGATGAATACAACTTTTAGAAAGAGCAGGGCTTGAAAAAGGCCCATTGGAGTGGAACTCCTGCCAGTCTAAAGCTACGTCTACACGGGGATGCTACATCGAAATAGCTTATTTCGATGTAGCGAAATTAAAATAAGCTATTTCGATGAATAGCGTCTACACGTCCTCCAGGGCTGGTGCCGTCGACGTTGGGCAGCACTACATCGAAGTAGGCGCTGTAGGGGAGCGTCTACACACCAAAGTGGCCCACATTGAAATAAGTGTGCCAGGAACAGCTGCAGACAGGGTCACAGGGCGGACTAGCACTTCCTGGACAACAGCAAGCCGCTCCCTTAAAGGGCCCCTCCCAGACACACTTGCACTAAACAGCACAAGATCCACAGAGCCGACAACTGGTTGCAGACCCTGTGCATGCAGCATGGATCCCCAGCTGCAGCAGCAGCAGCCAGAAGCCCTGGGCTAAGGGTTGCTGCACATGGTGACCGTAGAGCCCCGCAGGGGCTGGAGAGAGCGTCTCTCAACCCCTCAGCTGATGGCCGCCATGGCGGACCCCGCTATTTCGATGTTGCAGGACGCGGATCGTCTACATGTGCCCTACTTCGACGTTCAACGTCGAAGTAGGGCGCTATTCCCAACTCCTGTTAGGGACAGCGACTTTGACGTCTTGCCGCCTTACATCGATTTCCACTTTGAAATAGCGCTCGCCACGTGTACACATGGCGGGCGCTATTTCGAAGTTGGCACGGCTACTTCGAAGTAGCCGGCTCATGTAGACCCGGCTTAAGAGACTCTGCTCATATTTTCTTCACAAGACTCACTCAGGCATAGTTTCTTCCTAATGGGCAATATTTGGTGTTTACTTCATTGGCATTTACTTTGAAATAGCAGCCCAACTGTGCACAGCTTACTCTTTTAGAATATTCTGTTGAGTGATTTTGTTGTTTTCACAAAACTATGTATAACCAATAGAAAGAAATGGAACCCCAACATCAGTGTGCCATAAACCGATGTGCCGTGGCACACTGGTGTGCCATGAAACATCACTTAGCATGCCTCTGAGCCATGTGCCATCCACCACCGCTCTGCACGCTGCTTGCTGGGAGAAGCACATGGTGACAGCAGTGGCAGCAGCTATGGGGTGGCTGCAGTGGCTCTGGGGCAGCAGTAGCAGTGGCAGCAGCTCTGATAAGTTACCAGTATCAAGTTAGAAGGGAGGGGGATTGGATAAAGTGGGAGACTGGGGTGCCTGGCTCTGGGGTAGTGGGAGGGGATTGTGCTGTACAATTAGAACGAGTGCTGAAGTGTACCACAAGGAGATACAGGTTGCTGAGCACTGCCCTACATGATTTATTGTGATTTCTGCAAGCACTGTCCCACTCCCAGTTGACATTGTTTCTAGAAACAAGGTCAAGCAGGCTGCTCTGGCAGTTTTTGAGACACAGTGCTGGAAAGACACAGAAGTGAGTAGTGCCCATGTCAGAGATCTTCATTCTAGTCGCAACAGTATAACCTCTGAGGGGGAGATGGGACCTGATTATAATGTCAAATTTTAAAACACTGTCATAAGCAGAAGTTACAATTGCAGATATAGTCTCCTGACTGCCAAGCCCGTTCCACCATCTCTAGATCCCTTGAAATCCATCGACATCCACTTTATATCTGCAGGTATTCACATCAGTGGATGTGGGTATCCACAGCTCATTTTTGCAGATATGGATATGGATAAAAATTTTGCATCTACCCTGCAAATTTGCAGGTGTCTGCTTTATATTTGCAGGTATCTACAACCACAGATGTGGAGGCAAATATCTGCAGCTCATTTTTGAAGTTACAGAGGCAGATGTGGATATAAATTTTGTATCTCTGCAGGCCTGTAGCCATCTCCCAACCCAAATCACTAGATTTCATTTGTCAGTATATGTCCAGATGTCCCGTTTTGTGACTGCCTGCTAGGGTACACGTGGTGCAGCAAGACGATGGGATGACTTACATCCAAGATGATAGGATGACTTACACTTAAGCCTCAGCAAGATCTAAGAACACACAGAGAGGATGTGAATTTAGTTTTGACTGGTCACAATTCAGTCAAATTTCAATGGTTTTTCATGTGAGCAGACATTAGAGCTTATTAAAAAAGTGATATAAATTTCTAATGGGAAGTGTTAAGTTACTTTAGAACAGGCTCCTAGATATTTTTCATTTACTTTCCACTGACATCTTACCTGGTCCATCCATGAGCACCAAGAAGACAACAGCACAGAGTAGATAAAGGATCTTCATGGCTGAAGGATGTCCTGGGACTCAGTGTCACTGCAGGCAAGAGACGCCAAGACAGAGAGAAGACAGACATTAGGAAACTGGAAACTGTGAAATGCTGGATTGTAGAAATATTGCTTTAATCGAAGTGACATTTGTAACCTCTCTTCTGTAGACCCTTAAGAATAGTGATTTGTATCCACAGAACAGCATGGATGTCCCTAATAGAATTACGGAAGAACTGCAATTTTGTGAGGCAAAATACCTTATAAAAATAGATATTTTGTAAATAATTTTAATTAACCAATTCTTTACTTTACTCATTGAAATCTCTTTTCCTTTAGCAAAGAACAGAGTGCAGGATTATACTATTACTCTGGATAAAATTAAAATCCATTAGTGACTTGCAGAGAGCAAAATAAAGCTGGCTTGATATTTATGAAATTTCTAAGAATTGATTAATCTGTGATGTCAGAATTTACCTAAAAATGGTAAATCACATCAACTTATTTAGAGTTTCATGAATGTCTTATAACTTAGAAAAGATTTATCCTGTTCTGAGCTCCCTCGGGAAGGTGACTTTGCTACCAACGTTGAAGTGGGAATGTTTACATGCAAATTCTTGTTTATTTCTGTTCACCAATGAACTTAAGGGACTGCCTGTGCCACGGACTAAAGGGACTTCCTGTGCCACTGCAGCCAAAGAACTCTAAGGTTTAGATTAGAAAATCAGGCAAGTTGCACAAGTAAGACTGGTAAGTCAATAACTCCTCACACATTAAACCCCAGACACAAAATGCAGATAATGATTCAAACCAGCGATTCTCAACCAATTTTTCAACCTTGCAAACATTAGCATTTATTTTACCTACCCTCTGCCTTTTTTACAGGAATGAGGTTACTGCTGTCTAGCTGTGATCATGCACTTTTGGTATGTAGAGGCCTTTTCAGACAGCATACATCAATCGTAACAACATTTTCAGGGTCATAGTTATTAACTTAAGCTTCCAAGCCTGCTATTGGTGTTGTGACCCCATGGGTTAGGTCCAAATATCCCTCAATTATGGAGCAGTAAATGCATAGTCACGATGGAGGGCTCTGTTTGAGCGAGTGGCCTTGTTACCAGGCACATAGGAACAGAACGCCCCTTACTCAGATTTGGCCTGGCCACCCTCAGTGCCACTCAGATTTGGTCAAGATGCTCCCCACTCAGGTGAGAAGGAGCAAAACCCACCCAAATGTGGCCCCCAAATGACAAGCAGGGGAACAAAGAGAGACACTAGCCTCATTCCCCTTGTGCGCCAGCCCCATGGTGGGAGGAGGGTGTCAGGGTTCAGGGCTTCTCCCCAGGGCCACATTTACCTTTCTTGGGACACAAAGCCAGTAGATTTTGTAGGGTCCCCTAGGTTCTAGGGTGGGACCAAAAATGAGGGGTTTGGTGTGTGGGAGGGGGCTGCAGAGAAGCAGGCTGGGGGTGGGGGTGCAGGATCTGGGTGGAAGGTAGTGCACAGGAGCAAGCTGGGGGTACAGGGTCCAGGCAGAAGGGGACAGCGGATGGGGTGCCTACCTGATGCCAATCCCAGAGGGGCACAAATGGCTACATGCATCCTGCACTTGCAGGCTCTGCCCCTGCTGTTCCCATTGGCTGTGATTCCAGCCAATGGGATCAACGGAGATGAAGCCTGCAAGCAAGTGCAGAGCCTCATTGTGTGAGTTTCCCAGCACTGCCATTCCCCCAGCTTGGCGAGGGGGGACAGCAGTGCACAGAGCCACTCCCTCCCACTGCCACCAGATGCGGCCAGCAAGCCATAGCTTCCCTATCCCTGCTGTATAATCACTGAATTACTACAAGGTTCAACACTGCCCCCTTCCAACACATGCCAGGCCCCTCCCCCGCATGGGGATCCTCTCCTTGTGACCATTCGCATCTCTCCAGAATTCTACCAGTACGCTTGGCTCTTAGACCCCTGTCACTAAACAGTCGGTGGAAACAATATTTTGCTGACCAGCTCGTCCAAAGTTTCTTACTCCTTCTGTCCCACTGCAGAGCGGAGAGCGCTCACACAGTGACGTCCTTCACATGCTTTACTACCGCACTGAACGCAAGTAAGAAATCACAGAGAGGAGAAGAACGGTGGTTGGATGGTCATGGTTGTGATATTTCCTGGGACTGGCAGTGCTGGAGGACAGAATGGCTCCAGCTTCTCATTATTTGTACTTGGCCCAGGACTGACCATTTTTGGAAGGGCTTACGCACCACTAAGGGGGCTTCTGCATCGTGCAGCCATGTCCCCTCTTCCTGCCAGTCTCCCTTGTTCTTCCCCCTTTTCTGTCTTCCACCCTCTTCTCTGCCTCCTTTTGTTCCCCTCCTCTGCTCATCCAGCTCTCTTCCTCTCTGCTGCTCTTCTAGCTCCCCTGTCCTTTCTCTCTCAGAAGCCTTCCCCTTTCAGTGTTCACCTCAACCCCTTCATGCATTTCTGTCTTGCTTGTTCTCCCTCTCTCTCACTTTCCTCTTCTCCCCATCTTGTCCGTCCACCACCTGCCAACCCCTTTCCCTCTTTCCTTCTACCTAGCTCCAGAAATCCTCTCCACTTGTAGTTCCCACAGCCTTAAGGTTAGTTCATCAGTGGGGCTGCATCTACATTAGCAAGATCTTTGGAAAAAATTGGCCTTTTTTGAAAGAACATGAGGAGTATCTACACACAAAATGCATTCTTTCAATCTGAAATCGAAAGAACTCAGCAATTTTTCTGGTGGCCCTCTTCCTCTCCCAGATGAGGAAGAGAGCCTTTTTCTGCAAGATTTTTTGGGGGAAAAAATGTGTAAATGCCCCAAGATCACTTTTTTTTGAAAGAGCAGTCCTCACGGCACCAGATTTTTCAACCCCTGACCCATTCTTTTAAAAGAGCGGGGACCGTGTGGATGCTCTCTGTCAAAAGAGTGGATTGAGCCTTTCAATCTGCTTTTTGTGTGTGGACACACTCTTTCAGAAGAACTTTTTTCGGATGGGATCTTCCGGAAAATCTTCTTTCAGAAGATCGCTGTAGTGTAGACGCAGCCTGGTGAGGCAGAATTGCACTTAGCTAACTAGGATGTCTGAATAGAAGGTTTTAACTCAGGTAGAATTTAAATAGATATCTTTTCCCCTGGGATAAACGTGTGCAGTTTTATTACTTCTGCACCTGAACCTCACAGAACCCTGAGTAATTCCTCGAGATACCTAAAAGTCCACTCACGCGAAGCATTATGACAATCTGTTCTTCCCTTTCCGGATGTTACAGCAGTCTCTCTAGACAGGACTTTAAAGGAAGAATTAACAGGATAATTTAAGAAGAGAGGTAATAATAATTACCAGGCAGGAGGCACTCCCAGCAGCCAGGTGCTGACAGTCCTGCTCACAGTTTCTCTTGTGCAGAAATTTTAGCTTCAGGAAATAACATGTTGACCAAATCAGGCTGTTTTTATAGTGTCTCAAGGCTTGGTTTCTTCTTGGCAAGGCTGCTGTGAGCCAATCAGGCAAGCCCTGATTCTGGGCAAGTTGGGAACTGTCCTAGCACAACTTGAAAGTTGGAATTCTCGCAACTCTGTGGTGGTCTTTTGCCAGCCCAGATTGTGTAAAACGTTAGGCCCCTGTGGTTTGTGAAAAAAAGTCTTGAGACATATAACAGACACCCGCTGGTTTAGTTCTTCTCTGCAATGCACTTCTGCAGGCCACTTCCCATGGGCCACCCTGGTTATGATGCCTGGTCAACTTGACATAACTTCATGTCAAACCTTCAGTCTCCACAGTAATAGTCAAAGGTAAAGTCACAAACCTTTGGCGTGTCAAGCCAGGGGATGCCAATGGTGCCAGCTGACGCTAAGCATGTCTCAGGGTTTGTCACTTTCACATGCTTCAGGGAGCAGAGAAGGAGAAGAGATTGGTCTTACATACTGCTTCCACCTCTAGTCCCCTGTTTGTCGTCGATTGATCCTTTCTGGCATTAGGCCTTGGACAATGACTGTGCTGGGATGGAATATCACAGTCCTCCTACTCTCAGGAAGTTGGAGGTGTGACCATAGCTCACACACACACCTGAGCTTGCTAGGGTCTAACAAGTGAAGATATCTATAGCAGTTACACCACAGAAGCCCAGACTATCCACTCAAGTGTGGATCTAGGGTCCCAGGTGGACTTTTGAAGCCCATGCTCTTACCCGAGCTGCCATGGATTCACTGCTACTATTATTGCAGCTAGCTAAAGCCAGTTCAGGTATGTCTGGAGGGGCTGCAGACACCTCTCTGCCTGCAGTAAATTAATTCACTGACCGCCACTTGGGTGCAGCTCCCCATCTTTGCCACCCACTTATTGCCATGCACATCCATCAACCACCAGGAGGCACTGATGCAAAGAAGGACTGAGCAAGACTCACCACAGCAGATATCAGGTGCTATCAAGGTCAATGATCTAAGCCATCCTCTGATACTTCCCCTGGCACTGACAGCCAACCCAAGACTAATGCCTAATAGTGACTAGTTAAATTATACTCAGTTAAAAATTATTGGAACCCATTAACACCTTTTCCCAGGAAAACCCAAGCTGTTCCCAAAACCATCCTCCCAACATCCCTGGAAGGCAGACAGACATTCAGGCACTTTCCTGATTAAGCCTTTTACTGCATCACAGAATTAACCTTAACCCTTTCATTACCAAGTCAAATCATTATACAAATAATGCATGTGAAATGAAGGTGTATCGCAAACCTCCTGAGAATCACAATGCCCTCCCTGCACCCTGTCCTGTCAGCTTCCACCAAGACAGATGATGCCTTTCAGTAGAAAAGACACTTCATTGTTAAGGATCTGTAACACAGTCCTGAGTTTGCAAAGAACCAATACATGGTTTGGCATAATGGCTGTCAAAGAACCAGTACATAACACAGCATTTGAGCAAAGTTTCCAAAGACCTTTTGTTTTCTACCTGACTCTGCAAGCTTCCAGGGCAAGAGGGTCGACATTTGCACATGTACAGTCCCACCCACATTTCAAGGCCATGCAGAGCTCCTGAAAATCTGCTTTTAATGGTACTTATTGGTGGGATTTCACATCGCTTAGGAACTGATGTAATACTGCCTCACAATAGGTGTGAGAGGGGATATGATGGGTCTACTGGGAAAGCTGGGGGGAAAAGACCATTTCAGCACGCTCCCAGCAACAAGGCAGTGAGCTGTTGTGGTCTCTGGATTCAGGCACACACAGACCGCATCTCCGCTAGCAAGTTCTTTCAGAAAATCAGACCCTTTCCTGAAAGAACACGCAGCACATCCTCACACAAAATGAGCTACTTCGATCTGAGATCAAAAGAATGCAGCCCCTCTTCTGGAGCTTTTAGAAGGAAAGTGTGTGTAGACGCTCAGCAAGCCTGTCTTTCTAAAGAGCAGTCCTCCACGGCACCAGCCAGCTGGGGCACACAGACTCTCTGGCCAGCGCTAGTGGAGCTCTATGCTCCCTGCATCCAGCTGCATTTAAAGCCACAGGGACCCAGAAATCCCATGGCAGGAAGTTGAGAGTGTGCTGGCAGCAAGGAGATAAGCCTTCAGCAGCATGCCCCCATGATCACCCCCTGCAGCTGAACTGTTGCCATGGCCACCAGCCAGCCCCCATGTGAGCCTAGGGGCCCTCCACAGAGCCCTCAGAGAGGTCCCAGGAGCCCACCCCGGCCACCAAGTGGAGGACACCCTCCTGGACTGAGGCAGAGCTCAAATACCTCCTGGGGCTCTGGCAGAAGGAGTACATCCTCCACACAGCCAGGGGCAAGAGGAGGAATACCCTGCTTGAGGTCACCCTGCAAGCATCTTGGTCATCCAAGGTGAAGGAGCTCCAACCAGTATATGAGCGGGCCAAGGACACTGCAAAGCACTTGGGAGCAGGTCTGTCCACCTGTCCTTTTATAGGGAGCTATGTGAGCTCCTTGGGGGTGAGGACAGTTCCCCCCACCCATCTTCTTCAACACGGTGGCCAAGAAGCCCCCTGTGTCAGCATCTGAAGAGAAGCTAGGGCCACCAGAACCCTTCACAGACCCCAGCCAGCTGTAGCTGGAGACCAAGAACCCATCAGACAATGGCAAGTCATCCAATGGGACCCTCATCATCGCTATACCTTGGGCTTATCCAGCCAGACAGCCTCCAGCCAGGCATTCTTGGACATCCCCCTGGAGTCCTCTGGTTAGTGTCCAGCATCTCACACACTCCAGGGCAGGAGGAATGCAGCTGGCAACACTCAGGCAACACAAGCAACACTCAGCACCCGCCCCTGGGGACAGCACTGTGGGCTGTAGACATGAGGCGGGAGCCAAGAAAGACCAAGCTGCACCCAGCTCACCTGTCACACATGCAGGGCACCTCCATGGCCACATACCCCTCATTGCCCACTAGCCCATTCCTGACACACGACGAGAGGCCCCCAAAGGTCAACCCCATCTCCAAAGCATGTCAGGGCCATGAGCTGCAGGGCCACTGTTCAGGGCACACAAGCCATTGCTCCCAAAACATCTCTGTCCCTCATCCCGGGGGTGGAGGCTGCTGCCCGTGGGAGGTGGGGAGCACAGAACAGGGGACTGGGGTGCAGGCCTGGTGTGCTGTGTCTCTGTCCCCTCCCATCCTTACGCTGTACTGTCTGTGGGCCTGGAGAGTCCCGTCCACCTCCTGGAGCTGAGGAGTCCACCATCGGCAACCAAGAAGACTGGGCCACCCCCCACCACCAGTGCCTGGGTGGGCCTGCAGCCAGAGGGACCATCATCACAGCTGGGGAGACAAAGCCACCGCCTACACAACCACCCTCTGGGAACAGAACCAGATGCTCTGGGAGCGGCTGGTGCTGCACCGTGCTGACCTGTCCTGGTGGCGGAAGGCCTGGAGTGAGGTCATGGACGTGCTCCAGACCATTTACAGGATCTTCATACAGCTTCCGGCCCTGCCACCCACCTCTGACCCCTTCCTAGTGGCCCCCCAACTGCCTCCCTGCCACACCACCCACCAACACCCCAGCTGTCCTCCCCCTGCCACTCCTGCAGCCCTAGCTGCCCTGCTCCTGCCCAACCTCCCCGCTACTGCCATGTGGGGCCTTGCCAAATGGCTCATGGCCACAGCAGGCCCCACCATGGCGGCACCCACTTCCTCCCCGCCCACCCTGCCAAGCCCAAGGCTGCTGCCCCCCACCATGCCCCTACCTCCCCTTGATCCTGGCCCCATCCCAGCCCTGACAGGGACTCTGCACCAAGGGCAGGAGGGGGTCCCATAGCTGCTACCCCATCCAAGAACTGAGGACCCACACCTCTTGTCCCAGCCCCCCCACTATATATAGTTCCCCCTGTACATAGTTACTATCATCTTTATCTGCTTGAAAACACTAGGTTTATTTTACAACATGGTCTATTTAATTAGCACCCCCTGGTCCCTCGTTACTGGGGGGAAGGGGTGAGGGGTGGCTGGGCAGAAAGTGTTGGGGGGGAAGGGGAGGAGCTGCTGGCAGAGGAGCCTGAAGGAGGGAATTTGAGGAGGGGGTGTCTGGGGCCCACATGTGAAAGTCTCCTGGAGGATCTCCGGGATGTGGAACCTGTCACGGTGGGCCCAATGGTCAGGGGCTGCAGTGAGCTGCTCTTACCCTGGGCTGGCCTCAACCACCCCACAGGGAGTGTCCCTGCCTTCACCTCCACGAGGATGTGGAGAGTACAGCACACCCCCACAACCTGGGAGACATTCTGCACCCACACATCGAGGTACACGAGGAGGCACTTGAACCTCGTTTTCAAGTGCCTGACTGCACACTCAACCAGGTAGCATGCCCGGGTGAGACAGCTGTTGATCAGGTCCTGGGAGCAATTATGAAGCTTTGTTCCCTCTCTAGGTGTCAAGTCACCTCTTATCCTTTCCCTTCTTAAGATAAATAGATTGAACTTCTCTCTCACTTGTTTTCCGATCCTTCTGTCTCTTCTCTCAACTCTCTTCAATTTATCAACATGATTGCTGAATTCTGGACAATAAATCAGGTGACAGTATTCTGCTACCAGTCTCACCTGTGCACCATATAAACTAATTTCACCTTCTTATAGCAATTTATAGAAGAATATAATTTGTTGGATGAAAGTCAACATCGTTTCTGTAAAGGGGAATCATGTCTTACAAATCTATTAGAATTTTTGATGGGGTCAACAGACATGTGGATAAGTGGGATCCAGTAGAAAGCCTTTGACAAGTTCCCTCACCAAAGGTTCTTATGTAAATTAAGCTGTCGTGGGATAAGAGGGAGAATCCTTTCTTGGATTGAGAACTGGTTAAAAGGCAGGAAACAGACGGTAGGAAGAAATGGTAAATGTTTAGAATGGAGAGGGGTATCTAGTGGTGTTCCCCAGGGTCAGTCCTAGGACCAGTCTTGTTCAACTTATTCATGAATGATCCAGAGAAAAGGGTAAACTGTGAGGCAGCAAAGTTTGCAGATGATACTAAATTGCTCAAGATAGTTAAGACCAAAGCAGGCTGTGAAGAACTTCAAAAAGATCTCACAAAACTGAGTGACTGGGCAATAAAATGGCAAATGAAATTTAATGTGGATAAATGTACATTGGAAAAAATAACCCCAACTATACACACAGTATGATGGGGGTTAATTTAGCAGCAAATAATCAGGAAAGAGATCTTGGAGTCATCATGGATAGTTCTTTGAAAACATCCACTCAGTGTGCAGCAGCAATCAAAAAAGCCAACAGGAGGTTAGGAATCATTTAAAAAGGGATAGAGAGTAAGACGGAGACGATCTTATTGTGCTTATATAAAACCATTGTACGCCCACATCTTGAATACTGCGTACAGATGTGGTCTCCTTGTTTCAAAAAGAGATACTAGAAAAGGTTCAGAAAAGGGCAACTAAAACTATTTGGGGTTGAAATGGATCCCATGTGAAGACAGATTAAAGACAATCAGATTTTTCAGTTTAGAAAACAGAAGACTAGGTGGGATATGATAGAGGTATAAAAATTATGAGTGGTGTGGAGAAGATGAACAAGGAAAAATTATGTGCTTGTTCCCATAACATCAGATCTAGAAGAAGCCAAATGAAATTAAAGGGCAGCAGGTTCAAAAGAAATATAAGGAAATTCTTCTTCACACACTGCACAGTCAACCTGTGGAACTCCTTGCCAGAGGAGGTTGTGAAGTCTAGAAATACAGCAGGGTTTGAAAACAGCTAGATAAATTCTTGGAGGTTAGGTCCACTAATGGCTATTAGCCAGGATGGGTAAGGAATGGTGTCCCAAGCCTCTGTTTGTCAGAGGCTGGATATGGATGGCAGGAGAGATTGTTTGATCATTACCTGTTTGGTCCACACCCTCTAGGGCGCCTGGTATTGGCCACTGTCAGCAGACAGGATACTGGACTGGATGGACCTTTGGTCTGAACCAGTATGGCTGTTCTTACATAATGTTCTCCCTACTCACCTGTTCATACATCCATTGATCACATTAGCATTGTCTGCCACAGTGTTGCATTAGGAGCTCATGGGCTTTCCTTTGTTGTTACTTCTAAAGCCTTTTTTGAACCATTGCTATACAGGATATAGTCCCCCATCCTGCAGGTCTGGACTATACTTCTTCTTGCTAGATGGATGGTCTCGCATTTGATTCTATTAAAATGAATTTTGTTTCATTAGGCTCAGCTTATCAAACCAACCAGGTCACTCAAGATGACTACCTTGTCCTCATCCTTATTTATCACTGCCCCAAACTTTTTGTCATCCACTAACTTCAGGTAAATGTTTCTGTACTTTGGGGCTGTACTTTTAACTATTCCTGTGGAGACTGAGGGTGTGATATGAAGTCATGTCAAGAGGACCAGGCATCACATTTCGGGGATGCCCCTCCAAGAAGCGGCCTGTGGAAGTACATTGCTGATCAGAGCTAAACCAGCAGATGTTCGTTATATGTGCAAGATGTTTTGCACAAAACACAGCAGCCTAACATATCTTACACAACCTGGGCTGGCACAAGATGTTTTCCACAAAGGCCTTGGAATTCTGTACAGACAGGGTTGCAAGAATTCTAACGTCCAAATTGTGGCTGGAGTGTACAAATCTCCCCCACCTGCCGAACATGGGGTCACTTTCTGATTGGCCCACAGCAGTTTTGCCAAGAAGAAACCAAGCCTTTGGAACCTGTAAAATGTGGGCAGGTGTGGTCAACGTGTTATTCGCTGAACTCACAAGATTTGCACAAGACGGTGAGCATGACCATCACCACTTGGCTACTGGTAGCACCCCCTTTCTGATAATTACTAAAGTCTATTCCCTGATAATCACTCTATTAATTCTCCCTTTAAAGTTCCCTCTAAGGAGGTGGCTCTGAAGAACACACAATGAGAAGAAGAACACAGCCATCATAAACTTTTGAGTGAGTACACAACCTCGATGAACTTTCTAAGCGTTTTGAGAAATCAGTCAAGGTTCCATGAGACTGAGGTACAGGGTGCTAGTTTAAACCACTGTCTTTATAACCCAACCACCACCACTCTCCCTGTGTTACTCGAGAGCAGGCAGTCCTGAGCTGTGTCCCTGGCCACCTGATTGTTTGACATTAAATTAGATTATCATGTTGGATAAATGGTAATCCTTTATCCACCCCTCTGCTGTACTCCTTTAGCAATCTAAAACTGGTGGTGCCTCCACCAGGATGACCACTGTGTTACAGTTTCCATATTTGAACTTTCAAAAATAGAACACCCTGGAGTGGGAGTATATCTGTATCTGTATCTACCACCTCATAGTCATTCATCAGGACTTTCCAGATCTGAAGAAGTGGGTCTGTCCCATGAAAGCTCATCACCTAATAAATTGTATAGGTAGTTTTTAAAGTGCTACAGGACTGCCTTTTTGTTTTGTGAGCTAACAAACTAACAAGGCTACTTCTCTGAGACAACTCACATTGCATTAACGTATTATGTTATATTGCTAAAATGTGATTTGGAATACTCATACAGATACACTCCGTCTCAGGGGGTGTCCTCTTTTTGGAAAGTTCATTTTTGGGAATTTCTAGTCATAAACTCATTCTAACCACCACCTTCATCATCACCTGTGGCATGGGTCTAACACAAAAATATCAATTAAAAATAATACGTATCCAATGACTTAAATTAGAGATAATAGACCTTTACTTAACAATTTAAAGAAACCAGAGGGTCAGTTAAATAAAGTCAATTTAAAAGTGTAGGATATAGTAATAAATGAAAAAATAAACAAGAAGTCCTGTGGCATCTTATAGACTAACTGATTTTTTGGAGCATAAGCTTTCGTGGGCAAATACCCACTTTGCCAGATGGGGATCCATCTGATGAAGTGAGCATTTGCCCATGAAAGCTTATGTTCCAAAAAATCAGTTAGTCTATAAGGTGCCACAGGACTTCTTGTTTATTTTTTCACTTATTCTATATCCTACACTTTTAATAATCCTGTGGCTCAGCATGCCATAATTCCCAGTGTCCTTTGTCTTCTCTCTGTTTTGGTGTCTCTTTTCTCCAACAACACTGAGTTCCTGGTCAGCCTTCAGTCATGAAGATCCTTCACCTGCTCTTTACTGTTGTCTTCCTCATGCTCCTGGATGCCCCAGGTAAGATGTAAATGAAAATAATGGATGATGCAGAGGGATATTTGGCAGCCTGTACTAAGACTGTCTCTTCTTTGCATTAGAAAAATTATAACTTTTTCTTATGAGTTCTAGTGCATAGCCCAAGAGTAACCATGGCGATTTGAGACAATTATGACCAGTCCAAAAACATCCACGTCTCTGTGGTGTTTCCTTCACATCTTGCAGAGGCTCATTGCTGAAGCCACCTCACTTTCTATCTGTTTGGCATCTCCTCTTTCTTTTGCAAAAAACACAAAACTGCACCCCTGGATAGAATACTGGCAATATACTCGTGAGCATGGGAGAAGGCCCGGAGATCTGTCGACCAGGATATCACAATTTGAAATGCACTGCCTGTTGTGGAATAATTCTGTGCCTTTTGCATCCTCCCCTGTTATAAATTCCAGCCTCATGTCACACTAAGAGGATGCATGGATAGGAATAGCACCTTCTTTCAGCATCTTACCCCTATTGTCTGTCAGCTCTTGTATGCCACAACAATGTGCTTGGCTTTGTTTCTAGACATGATGTCATCTCACACAGGACAGAATTTGCAAACATGATAAGAAATCATTTAGGGTTTTGGTTTCTGTCTGTTGGTTGTAGATAGTTTTGTGAAAACATAACAAATGTCCATAATGCAGCACTCTAAAACAGTGGTTCCTGACCTGGAGTCTGTGGACTGGCATATTGCAGGGAGCCCGTGAAAAAAATTAAAGATAAATAAAAATGATTACAGAAAATAAGATTTGAGTAAATGGAAAAGTTACAACCAATTATTATTTTAAATGCCATATATTCCAATAATGTGATTAATTGCTGTCTGAATATCTTTTTCATTGAATGCAGTGTACAGAGCCACTAGAATTGACGTTGATGGCAACCTGCAGTTTTGGGAGTGGGGAACTGGACCTGATGACTCTTGAGGTCTATTCAAGCTGTATGAGTCTATGGTTGGCTTCTTAAATGCCACCATTGAATGTACACAGAGAAAGGCACCGAGAAGCACCACGGGCCTGGTGTCATGGTGGGAAGAGGGCCTGGTTCTCCACTCCCAGAAGTGGCAGGCCAAAACCAGAATGGGCAGGACTTGTGGTAGTCAGCCCTGCCCACCCTCAACTCCATTGGAGCCTCCCACAGAGCGGCACACATCAATTGGCGGTGTTTCAAAGGGGCATGGAGCTTCGGCCACAGCAGTACCCCAAACTGCAGGCACTTTGAAATGCTGGGCCATGGAAGAATTGCCCCCTTTTTTCCATGTACCATCCCCCGTCAGCAGGCCTGTGCACAGAACTACAGCCATTTAAATAACTCTGAAGCTGTGATAAATGTTTCCCCTGCAAGATAATTGGGCTGATGTAGGCAGGTGCAAATGAATGGGAAATACCTGTCATTCTGCAATCACTGCCCTATTTACTCTGCACTGTGGAATGATTACGGCTCTTTTTCCTTGTGAGGATTCTCCCAGGCTCATCTGACCGCAAATAAATGTAGACTGCTTGGGGGTATAATTTACCATTCCAGATGTCTCCAATTTTCCATATGCATCCATATGGTGTCTGCTGTCGAAGGCAAGTGCAGTGTTCCACAAGGAGGACCCTGTGGTGGGAACAGAAACGTTCAAGATCCTGTTTCCATTTTAGAGCAGATGAAGCCTTCCATCCTTAGAGCAGCTCAGCCCTTTATTTCCTCCTTTTGAAAATCAAGGGAGTAATTATAAAATTCATGGTGACATCAAAGTCCATATTGTGCTGAAAGAATTGGAAGGGTTTAAGCCTGAAGAAGTGTCTTCCATAAAGTTAATTCAGCCATGCTGCAAATCTACAGCCCCTTTTTATTCCCTTTCTACTACTTTCCAGCTCTGTGTGCCATAAAATGTACAAGACAGCCAGCAGGGTCACATTAATGTAACAGCAGAAACAGGAACCAGAGAAGCACTTGGAAGGGTGAGAGACTTTTCCACCCACTAAAATAGGAGAGAAGCACACTGGGGATACCAGACATGATGCCTGGAGCTCAGACCGAGATTGGGGTGGCCATGCTACCAATGGCTTCTTTCCTGGATAATTCACTGAGCGTGCCTGGATATCCCTGCTCATGCCAGGCACGGCTTCCACCCTGGAAATGCCACCAGAACAGAGTCAGTCTTGGGGTAGAATTAGGAATTTCCTACATTCTTTAAGAGTTACTTATACCTCAATAATGAGCTGTCATTTTAGCTCCAGATGTAGAGCAGGTGGGTTTGATAGAACAACTATAAAATATATTCTAAAGTATAGATTTTTATAGGCAGCCACTTCAGCCATTCAGATTCATATCCCTGTACCCACTAAAACTCTGTAACAGTGTTGCAGCAGGGCCAAAGCATTCCCTCTGCTGGAGTTAACCAGGGACTTCTTCACTCACCATTCATGGAATGGGCAGTTCCTCCCCTTCTATGTGAGTTGAAATCAAACATTGTATTATCCTTGATCAATAGGAAAGCAGCATAAAATCTGATTCACTTTTCTTTGTACAGGAGACTGTTTGTCAAAGCAGAAACTCTAGGAATCTGAGAGGCAGCCACTGGCTTCTAAAGTCATTGCATCCTACTTCAGTGGAGCCTTGAAATGCAGTTCATTTGCCCTGGAAAGAACCTGATGAGCTGGAGATGCTCCAGAAGGCAACCCTGGTATCACACATCTGAAATTCATTACTCTCCTTTTAATAAAAGCCAGCCGGTGTGAAATTATATTGCTGATGTGTGTCGGTATGTTGATGGGAGGGCTGGGGGATGTTTCTATTATTCTTCTAATTTACAAATTCACCATATTTATCATTTGAAGATTTAAAATAAATCAAACAGTCTCGCAGGACATATAATAATGGACCTTAAAGTAACACTCTTGTTACAAAGGGATTTTACAACTAGATTTCAAAGGGAGACATCTGACTTGAAATTCATTTGCAGGTTTAACACACTGAACCTGGGGCTTAACATAGATCTTAATTACCTAACGTGTTACAAGGACGATTTCTCCTCCTTTGATATCCGCAGGAATAGCTCCCCTCCCACTTCGCTTCATTTGCTCTTTCCACGGGTCTTCTTAATGATAGGTGACTCCCCCGCCCCATTTTTTCTTCTTTCTTCCCCCTCTCCCTGCTATATACAATAAAATTCCTTTAATCCAGCCTCTGATGGTCCAGAAATCCTGAAGGTCTGGCATCTGGCAAAAATAATCCCATTTATGGAGATAATCTGGCAAAATTTGTTGGTCCAGCATACAGAAGTCCCCCGAGATACACAAGGGTTGCATCGCACACCTTGAAATTCATGTAAATCTCAGGGTTTGGGTGGTGGCTTGGGGCCATGGGAGGGGGGCAGTGGGGTTAAGCCTGGAGTGGGTTAGGGCTATAGGGGGGCTGGAGTGTGGAGTTGAGCCAGGGAGTGCAGGGGTTGGAGCCTGGGAGTGAAAGGGTTGGAGCCGGGGTGCTGAAGCTGGAGACACACACGGGTGAAGAAGCAGGAGGAGTGTGGGGTGATGAAGAAGCTTCAGGATCTCAGGGTGGTGAAGAAACTGGAGGAGTACAGGGGTGGGGAAGAAGCTGGGGATGTGCAGGGGCGGTGAGGCTGGAGGAGCGGGGGGTGCTGAAGAAGCTGGGGACACATAAGAGTGGTAAACTGCAGCTGGCCGCAGGGGTGGTGAAGCTGAGAAGCACAGGGTGGTGAAGCTGAGAAGCACAGGGTGGTGAAGCTGCAGGAGTGCAGGATGGTGATGTCCAATAGTTTGGAAAATTTGGTAATCCAGCACCTGTCTGGGGCCAGACATGCCACATTAAAGGGATTTCACTGTATATACCCCGTCTTCTCATTTTTGCTCCAAAATCTGAGGAAGTGGGTCTTACCCAGAAAAGCTCATTACTTAATAAATAAAATTGTTAGTCTTTAAGGTGCTACAGAACTGCCCTTTTTTTTTTTTGGAAGCTATGGAATAACACGGCCACCCTGCTGAGATTATCTGGTTTTAGTTTTGTGTGCAAAAACCACGCCTCCTGGGCGTAGTGTTCTGTGCTATCTGGTGGCACTGTGACCACTTAGGGAGAGGTTAAGGAGTCTTCTGTATAACCTTGACCCTGCAGCAATGAGTCATGTGGCTTCTAGCTCATGTAGTAGGCCACAGGTTAGCAACCTTCAGGACACAGTTTATCAGGGTAATTGGTGGGCATCTTTTTTACATTAACTGCCCGTGGGCACTTCCTCCCACGCCCCCTGAATATCCCAATGGGAGCTGTGGGAAGTTGTGGCCAACACATACCCAAAGCCAGTACCACTTCTGGCAGTTCTCCTTGTCCAAGAATTGCAAACCATGGCCATAGGAAGCTGCAAAGAGGCTGGGTCTGTGGAGGGTCAACATAAACAAAATGTCTTGTGTCCTGTCAGTAGATTACCCTGATGGGTCACAGGCCAAAGATACTGATTCCTACAGTAGAAGATCATGCATTTAACTCCAGACAACCCATGGTCACTTCTGCCCTCCAGTGACTGTGGTCTTTCAATGTTCCAGGTGAACATGCAGTGGTCCCATTTGAAAACAAAACAGAATATTTATACTTGGTTGTTTGAATCTCTCTTCCTCAGTCAGCGGACAGGCTGGAAAACTATTGCAAATCTGTGACTTTTATTAGCCAAAACAAGTGAAAATTAAAAAAAAATCCAGAAAGGAAAAAGAAAGGCAGATAGATTAGCAAGTGTATAAAATTTACTGCAGACTAATTCATCAGGTGAACTTGCAATTTCCTAAGAAATAATAAATCAAAACAATTCATTCAAATTCATCAGTCTTAATACATCATGAATCTTAATATCCAACTCAACATCATACACGAATCCCCCAAAATAGTACACAACTAACAATTTGAGCTATTCCAGTTTCTCTGTGTTTTAACAATATTGTCAGATTCTAGGCAAGTTTAACTGTATAATCAAATGGGAGGAAAGATCTTTAGCTTATAAACCAATTGAGATTTTTTCCTCTTGTTGTGCCAGTGGTGTCAATTTCTCTTGACCATAAAATCTAGGATTTTTCAGCTCAATGCTGAAACATGCAGATTTTTTTTTCTCAGCTATCTGATGTCACTGGCAACTGAAGTTCCTTTTCCAGATGTTTCCAGATTTCAGAAACCTTTATCACATATTAAGTTATTGCAACTTCTAAAAAACTAAGATTTAATTTGTTAATGAAATCAAAGTGTGTGTGTGTGTGTGTGAGTAATTGGTATGTCTTTAATTCAGATACATACTTTGAGAAAGAAATTTAGCTTTAAAATTTTTCATTTGGGAAACCACATACATGTATTTTTGCTACTTATCCATTAAAGTGCCATGAAGGCAAATGCTCCAGCTCAGTCTCACAGCAGCACTTACTGGTTTCTTGGTATGGATACAACATTCATTCAGTACTTTGTTCACTCAGTGGGTGATGACAGCTGTGTGTTCCTCCCAGATTGGGCATCTAAGAACTTAGGTAGGATTTTAAAAGACAGAGTTACGAAGGCTCTTGTTAAGGGTGAGACTTGAGGTGTTATCACACAGGCTTTGCTCTCACTCATCAAGTGACTTCAGGTGCTCTCTGTCACTTGCATGAGGATATTTTAGTTTTTAGAAGCAACTTTTACCCAAGCAACTTATTTATACATTTTCTGAGGGGGAAATAAATCTTGGCTTCTCTTCTGGACAACATTGCTCTAGGCCAGTCTGAAAGTGACCTGCACTGATGGCAAAGATTGGACATGTACAGCCAGCATACAGCTTGTCTCTTCTCATCCTGCAGTAACAATATGAGGCATCTCTTAGGAGTTCTTCCACCTTTGCCTCCAGATAATTTCATGGTCTTCATGAAAGATATCATATGATGTTCCCATTTGCACAAAATACTTTAGACCACAACGGTTTATGCAAAATGTGTTGTGACACACAACCACCTCTGACTGGTTTAGACCTAGTGAGCAGCACACTTCTGCAGGCCTCTTCCCACAGGGCTCTTTCGAAAACTTTCTGTTTTGGACACATAGAATGGTCTAAAATACTTGCAAAATTTTTTTTAGTGAGATCAATTTGGCAATGAAACTTTCTCAGTCTGACAGGGTATGCGTCAGAATGTTAAAAGTAGTTTCAATTTTTGATATAGTTTTCAAGTTCTATCTTATACTGTCCTATCAGGTGAGCACTTCATCTATTCTATTATGAATTTCTAGGTATAAAACATATACTGTAAACAAAGCTGATAAAAGAGGAAGTTACTTCACACTTCAGGATGAATTTGCAGTTAGCTTAGTTACTGACAGTTGCTTACACCATCTAACTCTTCTATGAACCACTAAGAAAGCATCTGCTATCTAAAAGGTATTCAGAATTTGGGTTAAATTATGCCAAGGATTCTAGCCTACATCTGGATGCATTTGACATAATTATTAATAATACTTCCCATATTTCTCTGTCATCCTTATAGTTCACTAATCCTTACATAAAGAAAATTACAATCCAGGGTGAAATACTGGACCCAGGGAAGCCAAGAGAAATTTTGTCAGTGACTTCCAAGGAGCCAGGATTACATTCACAATATGTACCCCACCTGCCTGGTGCTGACTGAAGTGAAGGAAAGAGCCCCATTGTCTTCAGTGGGCTTTGGATAAGGCCCACGGTGAGGAGAGGAATTCAGGAAACAGCTCCCTGCAAAGTGTTGTGTCACCAGACAGTGTGTGTAGGTTTTGTGTCTCTTCTACACACCATTAACCAATTTTTATCCTGCTTACTTTGTTTTCTGATTTTATGCACCTATTCACAAGCAGCAAGGTTCTGAATGCTGGTAAAAGGGCAAAAGAATCTGACCCATTACTCACAACATTTCTGAAGAGCAGCCTGGCTGCAGAGGCTCCATGGGGAATGAATCCCTAAGATACCCAGGTGGAAGCCAAGGAGGAGGACTGTGGAGTGGAAGTGCTGACAGTGAAGTAATTGGCAGTGTGGATAAGGACAGGCTGAGCTGAACTGAGCAGCAGCTCAGCACAAGGGGCTCACCACAAATGCCTCATGGTATTTTACTGGAGTTCTTCACTGCAGTAATGAGACTGGTGCAGCAGGGCAGGGCAGCGCAGAAAAAAATACCAAGTGTAGAGACAGAACCACGACCTCCCTGCTGGGGCTATTTGTAAGGGGTAGATGCGATCACAGCACTAACAGCAAAGAAAGACATTGCTCAGGCTGTCATACAAACATGAGCCCACAGCCACAGGCTGCTCCCACCTGGAAATTCACAGTCTCCCTTTTTTGAACCACTGCTATACAGGATATAGTCCCCCATCCTGCAGGTCTGGACTATATTTCTTCTTGCTAGATGGATGGTCTCGCATTTGATTCTATTAAAGTGCATTTTGTTTCGTTAGGCTCAGCTTATCAAACCAACCAGGTCACTCAAGATGACTACCTTGTCCTCATCCTTATTTATCACTGCCCCAAACTTTTTGTCATCCACTAACTTCAGGTAAATGTTTCTGTACTTTGGAGCTGTACTTTTAACTATTCCTGTGGAGACTGAGGGTGTGATATGAAGTCATGTCAAGAGGACCGGGCATCACATTTCGGGGATGCCCCTCCGAGAAGCGGCCTGCGGAAGTACATTGCTGATCAGAGCTAAACCAGCAGGTGTTCGTTATATGCGCAAGATGTTTTGCACAAAACACAGCAGCCTAACGTATCTAACACAACCTGGGCTGGCACAAGATGTTTCCCACAAAGGCCTTGGAATTCTGTACAGACAGGGTTGCAAGAATTCTAACGTCCAAATTGTGGCTGGAGTGTACAAATCTCCCCCACCTGCCGAACATGGGGTCACTTTCTGATTGGCCCACAGCAGTTTTGCCAAGACGAAACCAAGCCTTTGGAACCTATAAAATGTGGGCAGGTTTGGTCAACGTGTTATTCGCTGAACTCACAAGATCTGCACAACACAGTGAACAGAACTGTCATCTCCACGTGGCAACTGGGAACACCCAATATCTGGTAATTACTTAAGTCTTTTCTCTGATAACCACTCTATTAATTTTTCTTTAACGTTCTGTGTAGGGAGACGGCTGTGAAGAATACACAATAAGAAGAACACAGCTATCATAACTTTTTTCCTTGAGCTAACAATCTCAGTGAATTTTCTAGGTTTTGAGAAATCAGTCCAGGTTCTGTGACCCTGAGGTACAGGGTGCTTGTCTAAACCATTGTTTGTATAACCCCCCATCTCCTACTCTCTCTAAGTTACTCAGGAATTGGCAGCCCTCACCTGTGTGTCTGGCCACCTTATTTCTTGACATTAAAGGAGATGTAGAGAGTCCCAGGGATGATGTTGGATAGATGGGCGTCTTTTATCCACCCCTCTGCTTTAGTACATTTAGTCCTTAAGGAATCTAAAACTGGCAGTGCCTCCAAGGGGCTGGCCCTTGTACTAGGGTTACCATATGTCAACTGTCAACAAAGATGACATTCCTTAGAGGGATTGTATCTGTATCTGTATCTGTATCTATCAACATTGCCTTAATACAGGATGACTTGTATTAACTGATACTGGTACACACCCTCTCAGGGTTGTCCTCTTTCTTCAAAGTTCAAATATGGAAACCTTACCTGTACATATTCAAGACACATTTTGAAATCTCCAGCTATAAACCCATTCCAATCACTACCACCACCACCACCATCATCATCACCAGTGGCATGTACCTAACTAGCTCAAAAACACCAATTGAAAATTATATATATTGAAGTAATTTAATTTGAGTAAATACACCTTTACTTAAGAACTTCTGTGAGTAATCTGGGTGGGGCTGCCTGGCTAGGGGGGGCCGGTGCATGGCTTTGAGGGGTGGTCCCAGGAAGGGTGTGACAGGGTGGTGGTAATCCTTACATCCCTTTTGGGCACCACTGTCCTAGGCAGAGAGGAAGCCCAACTACTTCTCCTACTTATTTGCCTGAATTATGTGAATGAGATGAATGCTGGGAGATGCTTCACGGGCTCCTGGGACCACCTCCTGTCTGGTAACTTGTCTGGTAAATACTCAAGTGCTCTGATAATCACCCTCAAAACAAAAAAGCAGTCAAGTAGCACTTTAAAGACAAGCAAAATAATTTTTAAGGTGAGCTTTTGTGGGACAGACCCACTTCTTCAGACCATAGCCGCAGACAGGGGAGTTTAAGAGGGAATTTGGGAGGGACTGTGACAGAGAGGACTGTAATGGTTAGGAAGACCCGCAACACCTGTGCCAGCACTACTGCTGTCTCCTCCACTTGTGCCTGTAGCCAGACAGACTGCCTGACCATGGATGTTTCTACCCAGATCCTGGTGTGGTTCTACAAGGACTGTGGCTTGCCATCCCCACTTACTGATACCCAGGCTGAGGGGAATATTCAGTGTGAAAGGTGCCTGCTGGTGGAATCTCTCAGGCAGCAGGTGGGGGAGCTACAGGACGAGGTGGCCAGGTTGAGGAGTATCTGAGTCCATGAGCAGTTCCTGGATAGTATTCAGGTGGAGACTGCAGAGGTAACTGTCCCAGTGCACAGAACGGCTGATAAATCACTGGAGGAGGTGGACCAGGGTGGACACTGGCAGGTGGTTACTCCTCGCGGCAGGCAGTGTCCCACCCCTGCTCAGAACCCTCCCACTGTGGTACTGGAAAACCGTTATGCTGTACTTGATACAGGAGACCAAGAATTACCCCGTACAGAAGAGGAGAAGCCTTGTACCCCCAAGGCTGGGAAGTCTACTGCCACCCCTGCAAGAAGGAAATGTAGAGTAGTGGTGGTTGGAGACTCTCTTCTGAGGGGGACGGAGGCGCCCATCTGTCACCCCGACATTTCATCTCAGGAGGTGTGCTGCCTGCTGGGGTCCCGTATCCGAGATGTTACACAGGCATAGTTGAGGATTATCCAGCCCTCTGACTACTATCCCATGCTTCTCATCCATGTGGGCACTAATGATACTGCGAGGTGTGACGCTGAGCAGGTCAAGAGTGACTTCAGGGCTCTGGGGGCACGGGTCAGGGAGTTTGGGGCTCAGGTAGTATTCTCTTCGATCCTGCCTGTCAGAGATAGGGGCCCAGGCAGAGACAGGTGTATCCTGGAGGTGAATGCTTGGTTGCATAGATGGTGTCGCCAGGAAGGCTTTGGTTTCTTTAACCACGGGATCCTTTTCCGGGAAGAACTGCTAGGCAGAGATGGTGTTCACCTTTCGAGGAGGGGGAACACCATATTCGGACACAGGCTGGCTAACCTAGTGAGGAAGGTTTAAACTAGGTTCAACGGGGGCAGGGGAGCAAAGCCTGCAGGTAAGTGGAGAGCATGGATACCTGGGAGATGAACTTGAAATGGGAGGGAGTATGGGCTACACTGGGAGAGTAAAAAGAGGGCCAGGGCAAAACTGGGAGGCAAGACCAAATCAATGTCTGATATGCCTATATACAAATGCAAGAAGTATGGGAAATAAACAAGAAGAATTGGAAGTACTAATAAATGGATACAACTATGATATCGTTGGCATCACAGAAACTTGGTGGGATAATACTCATGATTGGAATGTTGGTATTGAAGGGTACAGCCTGCTTAGGAAGGACAGACAGGGAAAGAAGGGAGGAGGTGTTGCCTTGTATATTAAAAAATGTACACACTTGGACAGAGGTGGAGATGGACGTAGGAGATGGATGGGTTGAAAGTCTCTGGGTTAGACTCAGAGGAGTCAAAAACAAGGATGAGGTCCTACTAGGAGTCTATTACAGGCCCCCTAGCCAGGTGGAAGAGGTGGATGAGGCTTTCTTTAGACCATTAACAAAATCATCCAGGGCCTAGAATTTGGTGGTGATGGGGGACTTCAACTATCCAGGTATATGTTGGGAAACTAATACAGCAGGGGACAGACTGTCCAATAAATTCTTGGATTGCATTGCAGACAACTTTTTATTGCAAAAGGTTGAAAAAGCTACCGGGGGGAAGCTAGTCTAGATTTAATTTTAACAAATAGGGAGGAAATTATTGAGAATTTGAAAGTGGAAGGATGCTTGGCTGAAAGTGATCATGAAATCATAGAGTTCACAATTCTAAGGAAGGCTAGAAGGGAAAACAGTGCAAAAGAGATAATGGATTTCAGGAAGGCAGATTTTGGTAAACTCAGACAGCTGGTAGGTAAGGTCCCATGGGAAGCTAAACTGAGGGGAAAAACGGCTGAGGAGAGTTGGCAGTTTTTCAAAGGAACATTGTTAAGGGCCCAAAATCAAGCTATCCCGCTGCGTAGGAAAGATAGGAAACATGGCAAAAGACTGCCTTGGCTTAACCAGGAGATCTTGCGTGATCTCAAAATAAAAAAGGAATCGTATAAGAAATGGAAACTAGGACAAATTACAAAGGATGAATATAGGCAAATAACATGAGCATGCAGAAGCAAGATTAGAAAGGCTAAGGCACAAAATGAGCTCAAACTAACTACAAGCATAAAGGGAAACAAGAAGGCTTTTTACAAATACATTGGTAACAAGACTAGGACCAAGGAGAGGGTAGGGCCATTGGTCAGTGAGGAGGGAGAAACAATAACAGGGAATTTGCAAATGGCAGGGATGTTTAATGATTTCTTTGTTTCGGTCTTCACTGAGAAATCCGAAGGAATGCCTGACATAGAGAATGCTAGTGAAAAAGGGGTAGGTATAGAAGTTGAAATAAGAAAAGAACAAATTAAAATTTACTTAGAAAAATTAGATGTGTGCAAATCACCAGGGCCTGATGAAATGAATCCTAGAATCCTCAAGGAGCTGATAGAAGAGGTATCTGAGCCTTTAGCAATCATTTTTGGAAAATCATGGGAGACAGGAGAGATTCCAGAAGACTGGAGAAGGGCAAATATAGTACCCATTTATAAAAAGGGGAACAAGAATAACGCAGGAAACTACAGGCCAGTCAGCTTAACTTCTGTGCCAGGAAAGATAATGGAGCAGGAAATTAAAGAAATCATCTGCAAGCATTTGGAAGGTGGTAAGGTGATAGGGAACAGCCAGCCTGGTTTTGTTAAAAACAGATCATGTCAAACCAATCTAATTGCTTTCTTTAATAGAATAACGAGCCTTGTGGACAAGGGAGAAGCGGTGGATGTGGTATACCTAGACTTCAGTAAAGCATTTGACACGGTCTCACATAATATACTTATCAATAAACTACGCAAATACAACTTAGATAGAGCTACTATAAGGTGGGTGAACAACTGGCTGGATAACCGTACCCAAAGAGTAGCTATTAATGGTTTTCAATCCTGCTGGAAAAGTATAACAAGTGGGGTTCCGCAGGGGTCTGTTTTAGGACCGGTTCTGTTCAATATCTTCATTAATGATTTAGATATTGACATAGAAAGTACACTTATTAAGTTTGCAGATGATACCAAGTTGGGAGGGGTTTCAACGTCTTTGGAAGATAGGGTCATAATTCAAAAGGATCTGGATAAACTGGAGAAATGGGCTGAGGTAAACAGGATGAAGTTTAATAAGGACAAATGCAAAGTGCTCCACTTGGGAAGGAACAATCAGTGTCACACATACAGAATGGGAAAGGACTGCCTAGGAATGAGTACAGCAGAAAGGGATCTAGGGGTTATAGTGGACCACAAGCTAAATATGAGTCAACAGTGTGATGCTGTTGCAAAAAAGACAAACATGATTCTAGGATGCATTAACAAGTGTGTTGTGAACAAGACACAAGAAGTCATTCTCCCGCTCTATTCTGTGCTGGTTAGGCCTCAGCTGGAGTATTGTGTCCAGTTCTGGGCACCGCAGTTCAGGAAGGATGTGGAGAAATTGGAGAGGGTCCAGAGGAGAGCAACAAGATTGATCAAAGGTCTAGAGAACATGACCTGTGAAGAAAGGCTGACAGAATTGGGCTTGTTTAGTTTGGAAAAGAGAAGACTGAGGGGGGACATGATAGCAGTTTTCAGGTATCTAAAAGGGTGTCATAAGGCAGAGGGAGGGAACTTGTTCTTCCTTGCCTCTGAGGATAGAACAAGAGGCAATGGACTGAAATTGCAGCAGGGGAGGTTCAGGTTGGACATTAGGAAAAAGTTCCTAACTGTCAGGGTGATCAAACACTGGAACGAATTGCCAAGGGAGGTGGTAGAATCTCCATCACTGGAGATATTTAAGAAGAGGTTAGATAGATGGCTTTCAGGGATGGTCTAGAAAGTGCTTGGTCCTGCCATGAGGGCAGGGGGCTGGACTCGATGGCCTCTCGAGGTCCCTTCCGGTCCTACTCTTCTATGATTCTATAGCCATACCAGAACAGACTCAATATTTAAGGCACAGAGAACCAAAAACAGTAATCAAGGAGGACAAATCAGAAAAAAAATGATCAAGGTGAGCAGATCAGAGAGTGGAAGGGTGGAGGAGGAAGGTCAAGAATTAGATTAAGCCAATTAAGAATTAGATTAAGCCAATTAAGCCAATTGATAGTCACCCTGTTAATGCTTTCTTTAAAGTCTTATCTAGGGACACAGCTGTGAGATCAAGAAAGAGAAGAACAAAACTGTCATAAAATCTTGAGTGAATGAACTACCAGAATGAACTTTCTCGGTAGCTCAAGAAACCACTTGGGGTTCATTGAGGCCAAGGTGGAGAACACACATTCATGCCAGTTTGAATGGAGAAGTAGCAAAGCGACAGGTGTTATGCTTACCCCCAATGAATGGTTAGTTATTTTAAAGCTGCTTAAGTTAAAAACATCTGAAGAACAATTCCAGTTATCCAAATTCCTTGTATCTGGAAATATTCACTATCCAAAGGTGTACTGCCCAGTAGTCGTCCATTATTCTATCACCCATTAATGAACTAACCTTAAGGTTGGGAGAACTACGATTTGTGGGGATTTCCAGAGTTGAGACAGATGGCAGAAAGAAAGGATATGGGAAAGAGAGAGAGAAGGTAGCAGAGCAGGGAAAGAAAGAAAGAAAGAAAAGAGTAGGTAAGTTAAGGTGATGACTGAAATGAACAGAATTAAGAGAGATAAAGACCAGAAGTTCAGAGAAAGAGAACAGGGCAGGAGGGAAGGGCACGGGGGGGGGAAGCAGATAGGAGGACATGGAGATAAAGAAGGAGAGAGGCCAGAAGTGGGAGCTGTAGCTACATGAAACTAGAGGCTGCTTGGTGCTGCTTGAGTGCTTGGAGCTGAGAAGTATCAGAGCGGTAGCTGTGTTAGTCTGTATCTGCAAAAACAACAAGAAGTCCTCAGTCACCTCATAAGCTCCATCAGCTCTGGGGTGTGCAAACACCAGTACAAATAGTGAGGGATGGGACCAGCTCCCTCCTCCATTGCTGAGTGCTGGGAAATACCATAAACCTGATCATCTAACCACCTCCCTTCTTTTTGTAATTTTTTACTTGTTTTTAGTGCTGTGTTAAAGCATATAAAACATATAAATTTGGGATAATTCACCACTCTGCACGTTGCAAAAAAAGAGGAAGACTCTTTGAAATGGCCAGTGAGAGAAACACTGTTTCCCCGATTTGAAGAGTTAATTACCATTGAATGTTTATGGGGAACCACCGAAGACTGAAGGATACTGATAAAATTCCAAAGAAATCAGAATAGTTTTAAGGAGAGGTTGTCAGCCCAGGGAAGGGAACTGCCACACTTTCCTGAGGGCAACGCTGAGCCCTCTTGTAGTTCAGTATGTCTGCAATGTCACAGTGCCACTCACCCCAATTTGTCCCAGCTGACCTTTCCCATCAGGACCGAGAGCAACCTGAGCCAGATTTCTGTGGCCTTGTGGGTAGCCAGGCGAAATTTGAGTGAGTGAGCGGGATTGTTAACTAGTCAAATTCAGCCCTCCATGATGACTATGAATTTGCAAACCCATGAGGGGGTTACCTTGTGACCTGATACACAGGGTCGCATCACCCACTCACTATCTTTGAGATTAAATTTAAAAATACAGCCCTGAAATCTGTGTGGATATTGAAGTAAGTTGTGCTTGAAAAGTCCCCCTAACACCACAAGCCCATCACTACAGGTAGGTGGCAGTGTCCTTCTCACTACAGTGAAAGGTCAGAGGGCAGGTGCACACAACATAAATGCCAATGTTGGGCAAGACTAAAAAGAGGTCGAGAACAGCTGATTTAAATCAGCATCCACATGATGTGGCTGGAGTTTAGTGTGTGAGAATTAGTAAATTGTCAGTCCTAGGCCAGGTCTATACTGGCAGGGGGCAGGGGAATCAATCTAAGATATGCAACGTGAGTTACAAGAATTGCATAGCTGGAGTCAACCATTCCCACAGCGGGAAGCTCTCCCATTGATCTCTCTGACACCTCACAACTGCAAGACATATCGGGGTAGACTGCAATGCCCTGATCATTTGATATAGTGCGGCCCCAATAGCCACACTAATTCGAACCCCAGAAGATCGACTGCCAGCGCTTCAATTTTCTGGTAGGTATAGACAAGCCCTTACTTCTTAAGTAATTTTTCTTATTTTCTAATTCTAACCTTAGAGTTCTTTGGCTGCAGTGACACAGGCACTTCCTTAATCCCACCCGAGAACAGAATTGAACAAAAACCTGCATCTAAATATTCCTGGTTCAATGTTGGTAGCAAAGTCACCCAGCCAGTAGAGTGAAGAAACGTGATCAAGTTTTCCTCAAGGCTGTGATAAAGCTGTAAATGATTTGATGTGATTTTCTATTTCGGGGTAAAGTGTAACATCACATGATTACTTCAGTCTTAGAAAGTGCATAAATATGAGCATTCAACCACTTTTCTTTTGCTGTCTGTAATTTCTTAATTGCTTTCAATTCTATTTTGGGCAATAAAAATACATAAATATTCAGTAATTCTCCAGTCTACACTGTGGGTCAGTAAAAAGAGATTCCCATGAGAAACCTAAGGTAAGTAATTGGTTAATCAAAATTACTTAGAAGACATCTGGATTCGAAGCATATCTTGTCTCACACCATTCTATTTCTCTGAAATCCTTGGAGAACATCTATTGTGCTATATGGAGAATAATTACTATTCTAAAAAGCTTGCAAAACACATATAAAAATGTTATTTGGTTTAAAGATATATTTCAACAGTTCAGCATGTCTCAATCCCTAGTGTCCTGTGTGTCCTTTTGATCATGATTCCTCTTCTCTCTAGTGACACTGAGTTTCCAGCCAACCTCAAAGCATGAAGATCCTTTATCTGCTCTTTGCTGTTGTCTTCTTGGTGCTCATGGGTAAGATGTAAATGAAAACAAGCAATGTATTCTTCCCACTGGAAAAATTAGTCCACCTTTTTCTTAAGAGCTCCAGTGGCTGCTTCAAAGTTAAAAAAAAATTGAGATTTTTCAGAATTATGATCAGTCAAAATAAAATTCACGTCTCCTCAGCATTTTCTTCAACTCTTGCTACGGTTTGGAGCTTAAGCCAGCCCCCATTTTTATCTGCAATCTTTTGAACATCTGAATGGGGTGTTATCAAATGAAGTCCACGAAAGCTCATCACCTAATCAATTATTCTGTTAGTCTTTAAGGTTCTACATGACTGCTGTTTTGTTTTAATATACCCCAGGGTTTGAGAGATGGTGCATAGGAAAGACAGGAGACCACGACTCAAAATGCAACTTCTGCTGCTGATTAGTATTAGTCATTCTGTGCCTTTCACAACCTGACTTCATATTAATCAGGCCTCAGGACCCCCTAGGAAGTAACACAGCTGGGAAAAGAACCCAAATCTCTAAGGCTACATCTACACGTGCCCCACACTTCGAAATGGCCACGCAAATGGCCATTTTGAAGTTTACTAATGAAGCGCTGAAATGCATATTCAACGCTTCATTAGCATGCGGGCAGCAGCGGCGCTTCGAAATTAACGCGGCTCGCCACCGCGCGTCTCGTCCAGACGGGGCTCCTTTTCGAAAGGACCCCGCCTACTTCGAAGTCCCCTTCGAGCTCATGCGAATAAGCTCCTTTCGAAAAGGAGCCCCGTCTGGACGAGACGCGTGGCGGCAAGCCGTGTCAATTTTGAAGCGCCGCTGCCGCCCTCATGCTAATGAAGCGCTGAATATGCATTTCAGCGCTTCATTAGTAAACTTCGAAATGGCCATTTGCACGGCCATTTCGAAGTTTGGGGCACGTGTAGACACGGCCTAAAAAGCCAGCTCATCCTCTCACTGTCTTAACTCCACCCTAACCCAGAACATGCCATTACAAACAACTGGGCTTTGTTTCAAGAAATGATATCATGGGTGGGAGAAGAGAGAGACAGTGTTTGAAGCCATGACAGTGAATCAGTCATTGAGGGGTTTGGTTTCTATTGGTTAGTAGTAGACAGTTTTAAAACAAGAAGTGCTCTAAAATAAATAGCCTAAGAGATTTGTCTGTGTATGTTTGGGTTGCCTTTCAAAGTAAGAGTCTCTTCATAATATCACCAAAAACTAGCAACTGGGGGGTAAAAATACTATTCTCCAATGACTCTTCCAAAGAAAATCAGACCAGAATTTCAGACAGGCAGGAGCGCCGCCAAAAGGGACTTTTTCAACACCTCCTCCTTCAAAAAGTTATAGTCTTCTAATCAGACCATTTAGCGCTACAATTGCCGAATTGCATTATGTTGCCTGATGCTTTGCTGTCAGAGCCTGAGGCAATGAAATCCACAACCCAGCCATATAACGATGTTAGCAACATAAGCTCACCTTCGCTTTCCTCTTCTTAAAGTTATGGAGTAGTGAAGGACTCCCATGCTCAGAGCTACAGCTTTAAATTGTGCAGCTGGAGAGTCAGTGCTCTGTTTAATTAAATGGCTCCATTCTCTTCTCTGAGGCTGTCCTTGAATGTGGACAGAACTACAACCATTTAAATAGCACTAAGCTATGGTATTTGACAGTGGAAGGTAATTGGGCTGACTTGGCCTGGTCTTAATGAATGGGAGATGCTGGTCATCCTGGAATCTCTACTACAGTTATCCCTTTGCAAGGCCGACAGACCCCAATTATCTGTGGGCAGATCCAAACCTGGAAATTCTGGATCTTAATGCATGAGCCTCTACTGCATTGGCTAAAAGACAACAAGACAATCTGCTTGGCTATGTCGACCCTAGGCAAAGTAAGTCAACTGCAGATACACACTTCTAGCTATGGCAATTGTATAGCTAGAATCAGTGTATCTGCGGCTGACTTACTTGGATGTCCTAACTGAAGAACGTCAATGGGAGAAACTCCCTTACTCGCTTACAGGGGTCGACTGCAACCCCTCAGAAGTTGATTTTGTGCAGCTCTGCCTGATGTGCAAAATCAAACCCTGGGTTAGTGTAGACCTGGCTTTAATCTTTAAGGTGCCCCATAACTTCTCATTGTTTCTGCAGCTGCCAACCAACACATCTAGCCCTTTGACTGAAATCTCTGTAAGTTGTTTCATAGCCATGAGATGGGACAGTACACCACAGTCAGAGGGTGAGCGGGTTACACCTTCTCTGAAGAAAGACAGTTAAGACTCTTTTTCTTTGTTAGGATTCTCCCAGGCGAAGCTAAGGCCATCAGTATGTAGACAACGTGGGGGAAGATGTTACTATAGAAGATGTAGACCTCATTTAATTTACTCCGGAAGATGCTTGGCGGGCTTTTGCTGTATAAGGTAAGCTCAAATTCCAGAAAAGAAACTATGAAGTGTGAACAGAATAGTTCAGTATTCTCTTTAAATTTTAGAGCTGATGAATCCTTCCATCCTTCAAGGAGTTCAGCTCTTAGCACTTTATTCCTTCATCCCTCCCCACGCTGCCACCCCCCCAACACACACACTTTTGAAAACCAGGGGAGATCCTATAAAAATCTTGCTGTTGCCAATGTTAACATTACTAGGAATGAATGGGAATGGTTTTATCATGAAGGTTTCTCAGTAAAGTGAACTCAGCCACATTGAAAATCTGCCGGCCTTTCTGTTCCTGTCCTGCTTCTTTCTGACTGCTGGTGCCATAAGATGTACAGGCCTTTCAGCTGGTCACATTAATGTTGCAGCAGAAACAGATCCTAGAGAAATAGTGCGGAGTGGGAGAGACTTTCCAACCCACTAAAACACCAGAGAGAGGTAGACTGGGGGGAGAGATGTGATGCTGGGAACTCCTTGGTTCTGCACAGTGGGAGCTGAGGAATTAGTCAGAAGTGGCCATGACACCAGCGGCAGGGCTGGTCTCCTGGTCAATTCTCTGGACATGCTCCAAAATCCCTGCTCTGACCAGGCAGGGCTGCTAGCTAGGAACTGGCCCCAGACTAGACTCAGGCTTCAGGTAGAATTAGAATTTCCCTGCATTCTTAAGAGGAAGGGAGGGATATCTCAGTGGTTAGAGTCATGGTGTCCAGTACACTCACCACTTGCCACAAGTAGTGAATGGGACACCGCGGTGCTGTGATTCAGCTCTGGAACCTCATGCGGCTCATGGAGCCTTTAAATGCAGCTCCTCCTACAGGCTCATGCAAGTACCGCCTGCCCGCGCAGGCACCCCTGGTGGGAGAAGTGTGTAGCGACGCTAGCAGCAGTGGCCTGGCTGTGGTGGCAGCCGGCCCTGGCGGCTCCAGCAGGTGGCAGCAGCTCTGGTAGCTCTTGTGAGTCTCCAGCAGTTATTCACAGGGGGAGGCTGGAGAAGCCTAGCTCTGGGGCAGAGCATTTATTTAGATGGGGAGAGCAGGGGAGCCTGGCTGTGGGGATGGACACTGTTGCAAATATAGAAAGATGACAACCACACATGTGGTGATCTTTCAATTTCCATTGGACACCACTGGGTTAGAGCACTGGCTTTGAAAATTAAGGGTTGTGAGTTCAGCCCTTGAGGGGTCTTTCAAGAGTCTGGGATAGGTTAGATTTGAAAAAGAAAATCTGTCAGGGATGGTGATAGCTCTGCTGTGAGTGCAGGGGACTGGACTTGATGACCTCTTGAGGTCCCTTCCAGCTCCACAATTTTTTTCTTTATTTAGTTTCAGCTGTAGCAAAGTGGCCACTCAGGAGAGATTCAGGTGCCACCCAGCTGATTAGCAGAATATCAGCAGGCACCCACAGCTGTCAACGTGGTGCACATCTGCACATGTTCTGTGCACATAGAAAAATTTATTCTGCCTGTGGATGGAAAAAATTAGAGAGAATACTGTTTCCTGTGCTGGGGTTAATCCAGAACCTCTTCACGTACCATTTGGTGTCTGGGCAGTTCCTTCCCATGTATTTGATTTAATATCTAACATTATATTGTTCATGTTCTACAGGAAAACTTGGGAAATCAGAATTCTGACTCTCTCTCCTTTATAAAGGAAACGTTTTTAGGTATTGTCCAGGCAGGATCTCTGGGAATCTGGAAGAGAGCCACTTGCTTCTAAAATCATTAGATCCTGCTTCGATGGAACCCTGAAGGGTCATTCATTTGGGCTGAAAAGAACCTGGTGAGGTGGAGAAATTCCAGAAGGCAGCCTTTGTATCGTACCTATAAGATTTGTTACTTTCCCTTTAATAAAAGCAAGTTGGTTTGAGATCATCATGCTGCAGCGGGTGTGTGTACATGTGAGTTGGTGGGAGGCCAAGGGGTTGTTTCTATCATTCTTCTCCTTTAGAAATCCAGTTTGTTTATCTTTTTTAAAATTAAAAACACAATAAAAAGTCCTGATCACATGTAAATAGCACATTCAGGTATATGTAAACCATGATTCAGATGTCTCTGTAGGGTTCAAAGAACTCCTATGAGCAGATCTTTCATTTCTTACTGTTGTTACAAAGCCTAACGGTTTGTGGCGTCAGAGGAGCTGGGTTCAGTCCCAGCTTGACAGTACAATGCCTCTGTCCCCTGGCTCACCCCTGTCACCTGGCCAACCCACCACCCCTCGGTCAGCCTCTTCCAGCTGGCCCACATGCTTGTGGCCAGGGCTGAGCATGCAGAGGTTGTGCAGGGTATAGCATGCCTCAACCATAGCTGAGACATTGGGAAGGCCCACCACCAACCTCATTAGGAGGCAGTGGAACCACCCCTTCAGGCATCCAAATGCCTGCTCTATCCTATTCCAGGCCTGGTTGAGCTGCTCATTAAAAACGTCCTGGGTAGGCTAAGTGTGACCCATATATGGCCTCATGAGCCAGGTCTGCAGGGAGTAGGCCACGGTGGCCATGATGCAGGGCAGCACTGTTGTGTCCCTAATGGGGAGCACCCTTTTGGTGATGTAGGTCCCCTTGCCCATTCAACAGCCCAGCCCAGAGTTCTAGAACACCATGGCATTGTGGGCGCAGCCAGACCAGCCCATGCATATGTCCATGAACTAGGCCTTGGCGTTGATGAGCACCTGCAGCACCACAGAGTGGTAGCCCTTCCAGTTTACATTGGCCCCGCCACTGTGCTCCAGTGCTTGGATGGAGATGTGGGTGCCACCCAGTGCCCCAAAGCAGTTGGGGAAGCCCAACTCATCGAATCCCCAGAGGGTGCTGTCGAGGTCCCCAACACAGGTCAGCTGCTGGAGGAGGACCTTATTGATGTCCTGGACAATGTGCAGGACATGAGGGGAAAACAAACGTAGGAGTGTGGACTGGGGAACAGCGTTCCTGCCCATCCCCATCCCTGATCCCCTGTTCCCCCCACGTCCTCTACATGGCATTCCTCCCCAAGGCACCTTCCGCCTGCCCCCTATGTGCCCACCCATCCCCATCCTCTGCCCCATCCTTCCCGGGGCCGTCCCCATGGTTCCCGACCATGCCCCTTGTCAGGGAGCCCCCTCCCCCTGCTCCCTGCCTGTGGTGGGAGTGTGACCCGAGCATGGCTTACCTCAGTAAGGACGGCCCTGACAGTGGCCCTGCCCACCCCAGACTGGTGGCCGACGAACAGTGGCTGTCCAGGGTGGCCAGTTTCCAGAGGGCGATTGCCAACCTTTTCTGCAGGGGAAGCACCAGCCTCATCCAGGTTTCATGGTGCTGGACAGCTGGGGTGAGCCAGTTGAAAAGCTCCAGGAATGTTCCCTTGGTCATCCTGAAGTTCTGCAGCCATTGGTCATCACCTCAGTCCTCCAGCACCAGCCAGTCCCACCAGTCCATGCATGTGTGGTAGCCCCACAAGCGATACATGGCCCAGGGGACTGGATGAAGGCATTGTGCAGGAGGGTAGCTACCAGGGTGGCCACCCAAAGCCACTGCAAGACCACGGCCAGCACTGCAGCCAGCATGCTGGCCACAGCCTCAATGGGGGTGGGATCTGCCTTCTCTGCACCTCCTTATGTGCTTGCCTCAGGACAGCTGGCTGGCCCTGAGCATGTACAGGCCGAGGCTCCTGAGGAGGGGCCCTTTAGAGGAACGGTTGACGACAGTCCCGGAAGGGCTTGGCTGCCGTGCGACCCTGCCTGTGGCATTTCTGACCCTGTACTTTTGAAAGGGTGCCCTGGGACGCGTGGACATTCTGTTTCGAAAGAGCAGTTGGGCCTTTCGAAAGGGCGAGTCGCACCTTCAATCACTGTTTGTCTGTGTGGATACTCCTTTTAGAAAGACAGCCTTTCAACGTGTATTTTCAAAAGCTGTCATTCTGGTGGAACCTTGAAAAGCGTTCATTTGCCCTGGAAAGAACCTGATGAGCTGGAGATATTTCAGAAGACAGATATTCCCTTGTCTCATTCATCTAACGCTCCTTACTCTCCTTTTAACAAAAGCCAGCTGGTGTTAGATCATATTGCTGATGCGTGTTTCTATGTTGATGGGAGGCCAGGGGGATGTTTGTATTATTCTTCTATTACATAAATCCCTCACAGTTATCATTTTAAAATTTAAAATAATAAAAAACTTTCTCACAGGGCATACAATAATGGACCCAAAGTAACAATCTTGTTGCAAAGGGATTTTACACCTAGATTCCAAAGGGAGACATCTGACTTGGAATTCATTTGCAAATTTGACACATTGAACCTGGGGCTTAATAGAGATTTCAACTATCTTACACACTACAAGGACAATTTCTGCTCCTGTGATATTTGCAGGAATGGCACCTGTCCCACTTATCTCAATTTACTCTTTCCACAGGTCCTACTAATGATAGGTGATTCCCTCCCCATCTTTTTTTCTTCTTCTTTCTTCCCCCACTCCCTGCTATATTTCTATACCCTGTCTTCTCATTTTTGCTCCAGATTTTGATGAAGTGGGGTCTTACCCACAAAAGCTCATTATCTAATCAATAAAATTGTTAATCTTTAAGGTGCTACTGGACCACTTGGGGCTTTTATCGTTGCTTGTTTGTTTGTTTTTGGGAAGCTACAGACTAACACAGCCACCCCTCTGAGATTATCTGGTTGCAGTTCTGTGGGTAACCTGCACGCCTCCTGGATGTGGAGTTCTATGCAATCTAGTGGCACTGTGGCCACTTAGAGAGAGGTGAATGAGTCTTTGCTATCACCTTGAGACTGTAGCTATGAGGCATGTGGCTTTTAGCTCATGCGGCAGAGCACAGGTTAGCAACCTTCAGGGCACAGCTTATCAGGGTAATCAGTGAGCATCTTGGTGGCAGATTTAAGGGTGACAGTCCTGAAACAAAAAAAATTCAAAAAACAAATAGAGAGAGAAATCTCTCAGCTGCAATTTATTTGCAAATTTGACTCCATTAAACATGGATTAAACAGAGACTGGGAATGGCTCGTAGCTGACAAAGGCAGTTTCTCTGCTCTGGGTGTTAATATCTCCCCATTGGATGCTGACAAAGGCTCACATCCCCCTGTCTGATCTGACTTGTTTTTTCCTCCTTTGATAAGTACTGTTGATACTGGGCCATTTCCACCTTGCTGAATAGACCTTGTCAGCTCTGGCCCTCCCCTTTACTGGGACCTCACTCTTTAAATACCCCTCTGAAACCACCCCTCCACTCATCTATCTGATGAAGTCGGTCTTTGCCCACGAAAGCTTATGCTCCAAAATATCTTTTTGTCTGTAAGGTGCCACAAGACTTCTTGTTGTTCTTGAAGCTACAGACTTACACAGCTACTTCTCTGATACATCTTGTTTGCATTATCTGTCTGCAGGCACAGCCCTTGGCAAATCTCAGTGGCCTTAGTTTGCCATTTTCTACCAATGGAGCTGTGGGAAGTGGTGGTCGGCACATCCCTGAAGCCAATGCCACTTCTGGTAGCTCCTCTTTTCCAGGAATACCAAACCACAGCCACTGTAAGCTGCAACACAGCTCAGCCTGCAGGCAGACAGTCAACATAACCAAACATAACCAAAATGTCTTGCAGCCCACCAGCAGATTACTCTGATGGGCCACAGGCCAAAGATTCCTGATCCCCTGCAGTAGAGACTCACGCATTTAACTCCAGAGACCCCAGGTTCCATTCTGCTCTCCAATGACCAGGTCTGTCAACGTTATAGGTGCCCAATAAGTGGTTGTGTTTGGAAAGAAAACGGAGTTTTTACACGTGGTTGTTTGAATTTCTCTTCCTCAGTCAAAGGAGAAACTGACAGATTATTGCAGATTTGTGACTTTTATTAGCCAAAACACAATTGAAAATAAAAAAAGAAATTGCAGAAAAAAAAACAAAGGCAGATAGACACGCAAGTATGTTAAATTTATACCAAACTAATTCATCAGGTGAGCTTCCAATTTCTTAAGAAATAATACATCAAACCAAATCAATTAATTCAAAACTCATTATAGTCTTAATATATTAGGAATGTTAATAACCAACTCAAAATCATGCATGAATCCCCCAGAATAGTATACCACTAGCAAGTTAAGCTGCTCCAGTTTCTCTGTATTTTAACAGTGTTGTCCACTTCTAGGAAAATTTCTTTTTACTAAAAATAAGGAAAATTTCACGATATAATCAAATGGCAGGAAAGACTTTTAGCTAACAAGCCAGTTAAGAACTTCTTCCTCTTCTGTTAGTGACTGTCAATTTCCCTTGACCACAAAATCTAGGACTTTTCAGCTAAACGCTGAAAGATGCAGGTTTTTTTTCCCTTTGATCTCTGTTGTCACTGGGAAGCGCAGTTCCTGTTACAGATATTCCCAGACCTCAGCGATCTTTATCATATGTTAAGTTATTAAAATTTCTAAACATCTATGATAGGTGAGGATAACTCAGTGGCTTAAGCATTGGCATCCTAAACCCAGTGTTGTGGGGGGCCATTTAGGGATCTGGGGCAAACAGATAAACCTGTCAGGGCTGGTGATAGGTTGATAGGTCTGGCCATGAGGGCTCGGAACTGGGCTTGATGACCTCTGAAGGTTACTTCCAGTTCTATGATAGGTATATCTCCATATTTTTTAAAGATTCACTTTGTTAATGAACTATAAGTGTGTGTGTGTGTGTGCGCACGTGCATGCGTGCGTGTGCATGTGTGTGTGTGTAAGTCATTGGCATGATTTTAATTCAGGTATATATTTTCAGAAAAGCATTTAGCCTTAAAATGACCAGTTTTTCATTTGGGAAACCACATACATGTATTTTTGCTACTTATCCATTAAAGTGACGTGAAAGCAAATTCTCCAGCTCAGTCTCACAACAGCACTTTCTGGTTTCTTGATGCAGATCCAACATTCATTCGGTATTTTGTTCACTCAGTGGATGATGACAGCTGTGTGTTCTTGCTGGATTGGGTACCTATGACCTTAGGTAGGATTTTAAAAGACAGAGTTACTAAGGTTCTTTTTAAGGATGAAACTTGAGTTATCATCACACAGGCTTTGCTCTCATTGAGCAAGTGATGGCAGGTGTTCTCTGTCACTTGCATGTGGATATTTTAGTTTTTAGAAGCAACAGTTTTACCCAAACAACCTGTTGATACATTTTCAGAGGGGGCAATAACACTCGGCTTCTCTTCTGGACAACGTTGCTCTAGGCCAATCTGAAAGTGACCTGCACTTCTGGCAAAGATTGGACATGTACAGCCAGAGTACAGCTTGTCCCTTCTCATCCTGCAGTGACAATATGAGGCATCTCTTAGGAGTTCTTCCAACTTTGTCACCAGATCATTCCATGGTCTTCATGCAAGACATCATGTGCTGTTGCCATTTCCATAAAACTCTTTAGACCACAGTGGTTCATACAAAATGTGTTGTGACACACAACAATCACCAACTGGCTTAAACCTAGTGAGCAGCACACTTCTGCAGGTCTCTTCCCACAGGATGCTTTCCAAGGATTTCTATTTCCTACACACAGCATGGTCTGCAATGCTTGCACTATATAATATATACGTAGTGAGATCAATTTGGCAATGAAACTTCCTCAGTCTGACAGGGTATGTGTCAGAAAGCTTAAAATAGTTTCAATTTTCCATGTGGTTTTCAAGTTCTATCTTATACTGTCCTGTCAGGCGAGTGCTTAATCTATTCTATATCTATTATGAATTTCAAGGTATAAAACATATACTGTAAACAAAGCTGATGAAAGAAGAAGCTACTTCACACTTTAGGATAAATTTGCAGTTAGCTTAGTCAGTGATGGTTGCTTACGCCATGTAACTCCTCTATGAACCAATGATATAGCATCTGCTATCTAAAAGGTATTCAAAATTTGGGTTAAATTATGTCAAGGATTCTAGCTTGTACCTGTATTTATTAATAATAAATTCCATATTTCTCTGTCATCCTTACAGTTCACAAATCCTTACATAGAGAAAATTACAGTCCAGGATAAAATACTGGCCCCAGGGAAGTCAAGAAGAATTTTGTCAATGACTTCCGTGGAACCAGGACTACATTCACAATATGTACCCCATCTGCCTGGTGCCAGACTGACTGAAGTGAAGGAAAGAGTTCCATTGTCTTCAGTGGGCTTTGGATAAAGTGCATGGTGCAGAGAGGAATTCAGAAAACAGTTACTCTGAGAAGTGTTGTGGCACAAGACAGTGTGTGTAGGTGTCATATCTCTTCTACACACCATTAACCAATTTGTATTGTATTTATTTTGTTTTCCGCTTTTATGCAGCCACCTGCATGCAGCAAGGTTTCAAATGCTGGTAAAAGGGCAAAAGAATCTGACTCACTGTTCACAACATTTCTGAAGAGCAGCCTCGCTGCAGCTGCTCTGTGGAGAGTGAATCCCGCAGACATCCAGGTGGAAGCTAAGGAGAACTGCGCAGTGGAAATGCTGAGAGTGAAGTAATTGGCAGTGTGGATAAGGACAGGTCAGGCTAAACTGAGCAGGAACTCAGCACAGGGGGATCCACACAGATGCTCCATGGGGCCACATGGGGGTCAGGCTGTGGGGCCATGGGGGTTACAGGCAGTGGGGGCGGTCAGGTTGTGGGACCATGGGGGTTACAGCCAGCAGGGATGTTGGGTTGGGGGGCCAGCAGGGGGGTCAGGCTGCCGCTGTTTAGGGGTGCGGGGAGGGGTCAAGCGGTAGGGAGGTCTGGCCTTGGGGCTGGCAGGGGCACCAAGCTGCCGCGGTTTGGGGCTGCAGGGCCACGGAAGGTGGTGGTCAGGCTGCGGGGCCAGCAGGGGGTCTGCCTTCAGCAGGCTGGGGCTGCGGAGCTGGTGGTCGGGGGAGGTTGTCAGGCTAGGGGGTTGGAGCCACGGGGAGGGGGCTCGTATTAGTGGGAGGGAGTTCACTCGTAGAGTGAACTAAGGTAGGTAAGTGTGTCCTTCGTTTAAGCGAGTACTTGTAAATAAAGGACTCGTTTAGCAAGGGATGAGTGTCGTTCTTTTTTCAACCCTGTGCTAGGCTTGGCCTTCACAACATCGTCTAGCAAAGAGTTCCACAGGTTGACTGTAGAAAAATACTTACTTTTGTTTGTTTCATATCTGCCGCCTTTTAATTTCTTTGAGTGACTCCTAATTTTTGTGTTATGGGGAGGAGTAAATAACTCTTCTGTTTTCACTTTCCCCATACCAGTCATGATTTTACAGACCTCTATCATGTCCCCCTTAGTCATTTCTTTTCCAAGCTGAAAAGCCCCAGTCGTACTAACTTCTCCTAATATGGCAGCTTTTCCAGCACCCGAACAATTTTTGTTGTCCTTTTCCAACCCTTTTCCAAACCATGATATTTGTTGAGATGAGAAGATCACATCTCCACACGCTTCTCAAGATGTGGGTGAACCATGGAGCTATAAAGGGGCAGTAAAACATTCTCTGTCTTATTCTCTTTTCCCCTTTTAATGATTCCCAACATCATGTTAGGTTTTTAGATGGCTGCTGCACAGTGAGTGGATGTTTTCAGAGAACTATCCACAATGACTGCAAGATCTCTCTGGAGTGGTAATAGCTCTCATTCCCTGAGACTTTCGCCCTCCTCAACAGCACAGAGGCTACCACTGGCCATTCAGGCACAAGGGAATGGTGACAGGGGGTTTTTGCTGGCAAAGGCTCATCTACACAGCCTGTTTACTGCCAACGGCAGTTTCTGCTGGCAGTGAGATGTTGCATGGCTATGCTAATTAGCTGTATGATTATGCTAATGAGCGGTTATTTGCAACTGCGAGACTGCTCCTTCGCATGAACCTGCCAGCAATATCATTCCATCTAGACTCAGCCCAAGAGAGGAGAAACTGCTTTTGTCATCGGCCAGCCCTTCCCAGTCTTTGGACAATCCTAAATTGATGGTGTCAAATTTGCAAATGAATTGTAGCTCTGCAATTTCTCTTAGGAGTATGTTTTTAAAGGTTGTTTTTTTTTTTGTTTTTTTTTTTTTTGCAGGATGACTACATTTAACTCTACTACTGAGTGTCTAGGGAGATTGAAGTGTTCTCCTGCAGGTTTTTGTATGTTACCATTCCTGATATCTGGAATTTTTCCAACATATTCCAGGTCCCAACAGGTATACACAAAAGCTGCCTTCTTTCTCTTTTACTCTTCCTGCTTGTCCTACACTGGGTCATAAAAACTGCATATGTCAACTCAGAAAAAGGACTCCAATGGACCCAAACCGGGAAACTTGGAGCTCTAGAGTTTGCAGATGACTTAGCCTTGCTTGCAGACAAAGTAGAGCATATGCAAGAGAAGAAAGATGCCCTACAGGAAACAGCTGAGCGAGCAGGCCTCAAGATCAGTCAAGAGAAGACCCAGCTGATGCACATTAACAGACAGGAAAGCGAAATTACAATTGAAGAAAAAGCAGTGCAAGCTGTTGACCAGCTTGTGTGTTTAGGGAGTGTTATCAGCAAGAGTGGAGGCACTGAAGAGGACATCAGTGGAAGAATATGAAAGGTGCAGCAAGCCTTTGCCATACTATGGCCAGCCTGGTGCACAAGAGCCATTTCAACAAGAACCAAACTACATATTTTCACTTCCAATGTGAAATCAGTGCTGCTGTATGGCTCGGAGATGTCACATGTTGTCCAGGGCAATACTAGGAGAATTCAGACATTTGTCAATAAATGCCATAGACACATTCTCCAGCTAAAGTGGTAAGATAGAATGCCAAATGAAACCTTGTGGACGTTAAGAAATGGAGGTCCAGATCAAGAAGAGAAAATGGTGATGGGCAGGCCACATCCTGCGTAAGGACTGCCAGGAATGTATCACAAGACAAGGCCATTTAGGGATTAGGGCAAGTAGATGTCAGGGATGGTGCTTGGTCCTGCCAAGAGAGCAGGGGACTGGACTAGATGATCTCCTGAGGTCCCTTCCAGTTCTAGGAGATGTGTGTCTCCAATTATATCTATTTATCCATCTATTAGAATGGAATCCAAAGGGAGAGAAGAAAAGGGGACGTCCCAAACAAACATGGTGATGAAGCCTCCTGGATGAAGTAAAAGCAGCTGATTTAACATGGGATCAAATCAAGACTATCATCAAGGATTGCAAAAGATGGAGAATGACTGAGGAGGCCCTGTGCTCCTTTTGGGGGCCCAAAGGATTAATCACTATCATTCCCGATACCTGATTTGTGTCCATTTATTCTATTATATAAAGCCTATCCAGTTTGGTCAATGTGTATGGCAGAGATGCACTGCTGACACATAATGGCATATATTACATTAGTAGATGTGCATATGAATGAGCCCCTGATGGTGTGACTGATGTGGTTGGGTCCTGTCATGTTGTTGCTGGTTTAGATATGTGAGCAGAGTTGGCACCGAGGTTTGTTGCAGGGATTGGTTCCTGAGTTAGAGTTACTGTGGTGTGTTGTATAGTTGCTAGCGAGAATTCGCTTCAGATTGGAGGGCTGTCTGTAGGTGAGGACAGGCCTGCCTCCAAAGGACTGTGAGAGTGAGAGATCATTGTCCAGGATGGGTTGTAGATCACTGATGATGGAGAGGTTTTAGCTGGGGGCTGTAGGTGATGGCCAGTGGTATTCGGTTATTTTCCTTGTTGGGTCTTTCCTGTAGCAGGGGGCTTCTGGCTTTGTTAGTCTGTTTCCTTACTTCCGACAGTGGGTATTGTAGTTTAAGTATATTTATACCTGCCTCTGGAATTTCTGCTAATGCATCTGATGAAGCAGGTCTTCGCCCCAGAACCTCCAATCAGTCTGTTAGTCTATAAGGTGCCACCGGACTTCTCATTGTTTTTGAGGATACAGATTAACATGGTCCCCCCTCTGATACTTGTCCCATGTAGTGGCATCTAGACCACTTACACACAGAAAGACTGCGGCACCTGTATTGCCTTATTTGGGAGCCATCTGGCTTTTAGGTCTACCCGTAGAGGCTACTGTACTAAGCTCCAGAAGACCCAGGTTCGAGTCTACCTATGGGCAATTACACAGCTAGCACCTGAAAGGAATCCAGTTGTAGAACAAACACTTGTGAGCAGGCTGGCCAACGGCAGGGAGGGAACAATTGCACCAGGGCTCAAAGATTCAAAGGATCACAAATCTCCCAGCTGCTGCCACTTCTACTGCAGCAGGGGTGGTGGCTGGAGCCCTGGGCCCTTCTGATTTGCTGCTCCACATGGCTCAGAAGGCTGGAAGTAGGGGGGTGTACCACGGTCTGCATAGTGCTAAAGGCTGACTACCCATGGCCCTGCCCCTTCTGACTGCTGATGGACCCCCTCACACCTTGCCCTGGAGCTCACAGGGCTGTCAGCCCCACTGCATGTGGGGAAAGATGGACCCAGCTGGCCAACCAGACTGATGCATCTGTTTCTTCTGTTCACAGTGAGCAAGGACGTACATAGTGCCCCCTTCATGCCTTTGTAGGAAAGGAGCAGGAGTGGTGACTACCACTGCTTTCTCCCTCCATCCGCATCAGACGCGGCAGCAGGGCACAACGATGGAGAGGTTAAATGGACAGGAACAGGCACTCTTTGCGGTGTAAGAGCATCCAGCTCCATGGCTGCTCCAGGGTATAATTACATGTAATTATACTGGTACAGCAATGCGAGCCGATTTCCTCACCCAGTGAGCCACTAGCTAGGCCTGTTCACTCCTGTAACTCAAGAGAAAAACGTGCCATGAAGCACAAGGTTAGATGAGTCTAAACAAGTGTGTCGTTTCTTTCTCATCTTAAAATCATGTTCTCTAACGCCTCCTTCCATTAGCTATGGAAACCCACGTGTTCTCAAAAGGTGGGTTGCCGCTGCATAATTCTTGCCACAGGCTCCCAAAGGGAAGAGAGAGCAGCCAGACTGATTTGCCTGGTAATAAGGGGATGGCACAGATAGGGTATGGTACCTTAGTCCCGGTCATAGGGAATGTCATCACTGCAGGCAGAGGTGTGGCTGCAGCCCACTTAGACAGCCCTGTGTGAACTTTCTCTGGCTAAGCTTGAGCAACCATAACACTACAGCCACAACAGCTGGGTAGCAGCACAGGCTGTAAAAGTCACTGGGGACTCTGGGGATGTACCTGAGTTGCTGTCTTGTGCTTCTGTGGCATGGCTGCTCTTGGTCCTTGAGCTACTGAGATCCAAGCTAGCTCAGATGCGTGCTTGTGATGCAGGCCAACAACAGGGCTACAGATATATCCTGAGAGTGGGAGACTTGATAAATTCTATCCAAAGGCTGGGTCAGTGCCCTAACTCTTCACTGGCACAATGAGAAACCAAAAAGGGCATAGAGGTGCAAGCAGCCCTGCAGTCTTGACATGTATCATAGAACCCTTTACATTTTCTTATAATTTCCTAGGAAGAGAGTAAACCCAGCCATGTCTCCTCCAGGATTGCCTGAATTATGTGAATGAGATGAACCCTGAGAGGTGCTTAGCACTCACAAGCACCATTGGCTCTTCTGGGCTTGGCACATCAGCAATTTGTGTCCGTACTTGTGACCATTATTGTTTAGACAGAGGGTATAACATGGATTGTGTCAAGTTCACCAAGCACCTCACTGCCTGGTGGCCCCCAGGAAACGGTCTGCAGAAGTGTATTGCTGATCAGAGCTAACCCAACAAGTGTTCGTTATATGTCTCAATATGTTATTATGTACAAACCACAGTGGCCTAACATGGCTTACACAATCTGGGATGGCACCAGAGATTTCACACATAGACCATGGAATTTTTCACTGAATTGCAAGAATACCAAACTCCAATTTGTGGTAAGGTATTTTAAGTCTTCCTCAGGTTGGCCCATAGCAGATTTCCTGAGAGGAAAACAAGCCTTTATAAACTGCATTAAAGAGGCTGGTTTGAGCAACCTGGTGCTAAACTATCTGGAGAAGAAACATTGTGAGCAGGACAGTCATCACCTGGCTCCTGGGAGCACCTCCTGTCTGGTAACTACTCAAGTGCTCTGATAATCACCCTGTTAATGCTTTCTTTAAAGTCTTCTCTAGGGACACAGCTGTGAGATCAAGAAAGAGAAGAACAAAACTGTCATAAAATCGTGAGTGAATGAACTACCAAAATGAACTTTCTAGGTAGCTCAGGAAACCTCTTGGGGTTTATTCAGGCCAAGGTGGAGAACACACCTTCGTGCCAGTTTGAATGGAGAAGTAGCAAAGCGACAGGTGTTATGCTTACCCCCAATGAATGGTTGGTTATTTTAAAGCTGCTTAAGATAAATACATCTGAAGGACAATTCCAGTTATCCAAATTCCTTGTAACTGGAAATTCTCGTTATCCGAAGGTATACTGCCCTGTAGTCCTGTGTTAGTCTATCACCCATTGATGAACTAACCAAAAAGCTGGGGGACTACAAACGGTGAGAATTTACAGAGTTGAGAGTGGTGAAAGCAAGAAAAATGTGGGAAAGAGAGGGAAAAGGTAGCAGAAAGAAAGAAAGAAAGAAAGAAAGAAAGGTTAAGGTGAAGACTGCAAGGAAAGGATTAAGCAAGAGAAAGGCCGGGGATGACAGACCAAGAGTAAGAATTGAAAGAATTGGGTTTGTTTAATTTGGAAAAGAGAAGACTGAGGGGAGAAATGATGGCTATTTTCAGGTATCTAAAAGGGTGTCATAAGGAAGAGGGAGAAAACTTGTTCTTTTTGGCCCTTGAGGATAGAACAAGAGGCAATGGACTTAAACTGCAGCAAGGGAGGTTTAGGCTGAACATTAGGAAAAAGTTCCTAATTGTCAGGGTGGTCAAACAGTGGAATAAATTGCCTAGGGAGGTGGTGGAATCTCCATTGCTGGAGATATTTAAGAACAGGTTAGATAGATGTCTATCAGGTATGATTTGGACAGTACTTGGTCCTGCCATGAGAGCAGGGGGCTGGACTCGATGGCCTCTCAAGGTCCCTTCCAGTCCTAGTTTTCTATGATTGATTGATTCTATGATTGATTCAAGGAAAGAGAGCAGGGCAGGAGGGAGGGGCACAGAGGGAAGCAAATAGAAAGAGATGGAGATGACAGAAAGGAAAGAAGAAGGGGCAGGAAGCAGGGGCTGTAGCTACATGACATAGGAAGCTACTTGCTGCTGCATGAGAGCTCAGAGGTTCTAAGCTTTGACAGCTCTGGGGTGTGCAAACACCAGTACAAATATCAGGGATTGGACTGGCTCCCTCCTCCATTGCTGAGTGCTGGGAAATACCATAAACCTCATCATCTAACCACCTCCCTTCTTCTTTCTGTAATTTCTTACTTGCTTTCAGTGCCGTGTTAAAGCATATAAACTATATAAATGTGGGATAATTCACCACTCTGCACATCACAAAAAAAAAAAGGAAGAAGCATTCAAATGGCTGTAGAAAGAAATGCTGTTTCCACGATTTGAAGAGTTGATTACTGTAGAATGTTTAGGGAAAATGACCTAAGACTGAAGGATACCGATAAAATTCCAGAGAAATCAGAATAGTTTTAAGGAGAGGTTGTCAGCCCAGGGAAGGGAACTGCCACACTTTTCTGAGGGCAACGTTGAGCCTTCTTGTAGTTCAGTACGTCTGCAATGTCACAGTGCCACTCACCCCAATTTGTCCCAGCTGCCCTTTCCCATCAGGACCGAGAGCAACCTAGGCCAGATTTCAGTGGCCTTGTGGGTAGCCAGGCGAAATTTGAGTGAGTGAGCGGGATTGTTAACTAGTCAAATTCAGCCCTCCATGATGACTATGAATTTGCAAACCCATGAGGGGGTTACCTTGCGACCTGATGCACAGGGTCACATCACCCACTCGCTATCTTTTTGAGGTTAAATTTAAAAATAAAGCCCTGAAATCTGTGTGGATATTGAAGTAAGTTGTGCTTGAAAAGTCCCCCAGATATCACAAGCCCATCACTACAGGTAGGTGGCAGTGTCCTTCTCCCTATGGTGAAAGGTCAGAGGGCAGGTGCACACAGAACATAAATGCCAATGTTGGGCAAAATTAAAGACCGGTAGAGAACAGCGGATTTAAATCAGCATCTACATGATGTGGCTGTGGTTTAATGTGTGAGAACTAATAAAGTGTCGGTCTTAGGCCAGGTCTACCCTCAGGTGGAAAAATCGATGTAAGATACGCTACTCCAGTTACGTGAACTGTGTAGCTGGAGTCAACCTATCTTAAATAGATTTTTGCTGTCACCCCACAGAGGGAGGTCAACAGGAGAAACTCTGCAATTGACTTCCCTTACTGCTTGCGACTGCGAGGTGTACTGGGGTAGACAGAGGGGCCCCGGTCATTCAATTTCATGCAGCCCCACTGGGCACGCTCAATTGAACCCCAGTGCATCGAACTTCCAGTACGTATGGACAAGCCCATAAGTTTTAAGTAATTTTTCTGATTTTCTAATCCTAACCTTAGAGTCCTTTGGCTGCAACAGCACAGGCCATTCCTCAATTCCACGAGCGAACAGACAGATCAGAATTGAACAAAAATCTACATCTAAACATTCCTAGTTCAATCTTGGTAGCAAAATCGCCTGGTCAGAGAAGTTCAGAACTGGGATAAAGTTTTCCTCTGTAGTTAGGCTGTGATAAGGCCTTAAATGAGTTAATGAGATTTACTGTTTCTTGATAAACTGTAACATCACATGATTAATTCAGTCTTAGAAATTTCATAAACGTAGGCATTCAGCCACTTTTCCTATCTGTAATTTCTTAATTGCTTTCAATCCTATTTTGGGCAATAAAATACATAAATATTCAGTAATTCTGCAGTCTATACTGTGGCTAAGCAAAAAGAGATTCCATTGAGAAATACAATGTAAGTAATTGGTTAATTAAAATTATTTAGAGAACATCTACATACAAAACATATCTTGTCTCACACAATTATATTTCTCACAAATCCTTGGACATCTATTGTGCTATATGAAGAATAATTATTATTTTTAAGAGATTGCAAAATGCATATTAAAATGTTATTTGGTTTAAAGTCATATTTTGACAATTCAGCATATCTCAATCCCTAGCATCCTTTCTCTCCTGTTTATGGTGGTGTTTCTTCTCTCTAGGAACACTGAGTTTCCAGCCAACCTTAAGCCATGAAGATCTTTTATCTGCTCTTTGCTGTTGTCTTCTTGATGCTCATGGATGCCCCAGGTAAGAAATAAATGAAAACAAGTGATGATACAAAGGGCTATCTGGAAGCCTGCACTGTGGTTGGTTAACACTTTCCATTAGAAAAATATTCTACTTTATGCTTAGACGGTCTAGTGGCTGACCCCAAGGGAGGTGGGGGCAGCAGGGGGAAACACTGAGATTTGTCTGAACCATGATCAGTTAGAAGTAAATCCACTTTCCCTCAGTATTTTCCCCAAATCTTTTAAAGCTTGCAGCTTAAATCAGCCCCATTCTATCTGCACAGCACATACACTTCCTATAATGAGCAATCACCAATCTTTTGAACATCTGAATCGGAAGCTGTCAAATGAAGTCTTACCGACCCCTTTCAATATACCCAAGGGTCTGACAGATGGGGCGTGGACGATCCAGAAGACCTTGACTTAAAATATAACTTTTGCTGCTGCTTAGTGTCAGTAATTCTGTGCCTTTCACAACCTGACTTCAAATAATTCAGACCTCAGGACCCCTTAAGAAGTTACACAGCTGGGAACAGAACCCAGATCTCTAAAATGCCAGTTCCTCCTCTCTGTCTTAATCCCACCATGCCTCAGAACATGTCATCACAACCAACTTGGCTTTGTTTCAAGAAATGATATCATGGGTGGGAGAGGGGGCACACAGTGTTTGCCAACATGAGAGTGAATCACTCATTGAGAGGTGTGGTTTCTATCTGTTAGTTTTAAAACAACAAGGGCTCTAAACTAAATAGTCTAAAAGATTTGTCTGTGCCTATTTGAGTTGCCTTTCAGAATAAGAGTGTCTAGAAATAAACCAAGAACTAGCAACTGGGGGTAACATAACTATTCTCCAGTGACTCTTCCAAAGAAAATCAGGCCAGAATTTCTGAAAGGCAAGACACCCTCCTTCAAAAAGCTGCAGTCACCCAATACGACAGTTTAATGCTACAACTGCCAAATTGCTTTGATGATGTTGCCTGACACTTCCCTGTTTGAGCCTGAGGGAATCAAACCCACAACCCAGCCACAAAAGGAAGTTAGCAACACAAGCTCACATTTGCTTTCCACCTCTTAAAAGTGTGGAGTAGTGAAGGACTCCCATGCACAGAGCTACAGCTTTAAAATGTGAAGCTGCAGAGTCAGTGTTCTGTTTATTAAAAAGGTTCCATTCCCTTCCTTTAGGCTCTCCTTGAATGTGGATAGAACTACAACCATTAAATAATATTAAGCTAGGATATTTTCTACTGGAAGGTAATGGGGCTGACTTGGCCTGGTCTTAATGGCTACGTCTACACGTGCAGCCAACATCGAAATAGTCTATTTCGATGAATAACGTCTACACGTCCTCCAGGGCCGGCAACGTCGATGTTCAACTTCGACGTTGCTCAGCCCAACATCGAAATAGGCGCAGCGAGGGAACGTCTACACGTCAAAGTAGCACACATCGAAATAGGGATGCCAGGCACAGCTGCAGACAGGGTCACAGGGCGGACTCAACAGCAAGCCGCTCCCTTAAAGGGCCCCTCCCAGACACAGTTGCACTAAACAACACAAGATCCACAGAGCTGACAACTGGTTGCAGACCCTGTGCCTGCAGCATAGATCCCCAGCTGCCGCAGAAGCAGCCAGAAGCCCTGGGCTAAGGGCTGCTGCCCACGGTGACCATAGAGCCCCGCAGGGGCTGGAGAGAGAGCATCTCTCAACCCCCCAGCTGATGGCCGCCATGGAGGACCCAGCAATTTCGACGTTGCGGGACGCGGATCGTCTACACGGTCCCTACTTCGACGTTGAACGTCGAAGTAGGGCGCTATTCCTATCTCCTCATGAGGTTAGCGACTTCGACGTCTCGCCGCCTAACTTCGAAGTTGGTGCCGCTACTTCGAAGTAGCGTGCACGTGTAGACGCAGCTAATGAGTGGAAGATGGTGGTCATGCTGGAATCTCTACTACAGTTATTCCTTAGACCTCAATCATCTGCATGCAGAACCAAACCTGGAACCTCCTGACCTTAGTGCATGAGCCTCTACTGCACAGGCTAAAAGGCAGCTCACTAATCTCTCAAGCAAGGTCTACCCTAGGCCAAATAAGTCAACCACAGATATGTAATTCTAGCTATGACAGTTGTGTAGCTAGAATCAATGTATCAGCGCTCAGCTTACTTGGACGTTCTTACTGAAGAAGGTCAACAAAAGAAACTTTGTTACTTGAGTATAGGGGTTGACTGCAACCCCAAGAGGTCATTTTTGTGTGTCTCTACCAGATGCGCAAAATCAAACCCTGAAAAACTGGCCCTGAGCAGATTGATCTTCCGGGATAGCAAAGACATATCCTTGATCTCTAAGGTGCCCCAGAACTCCTCGTTGTTTTTGCAGCTACCAACCAACACAGCTACTCCTTTGATTAATGTCTCTGCAAGTTGTTTCATTGCTGTGAGATGGGACAGTACACCACAGTCAGAGGGTGAATGGGTGGGTTACACCTTCTCTGGTGAATGATAAAACTTTTCTTCTTTGTCAGGATTCTCCCAGGCGAGGATAGGCCCATTGAAATGTGCAAGACGTGGGGGGAAATGTTACTTTAGAAGATGTCCAACTAATTCCTTTTACATTGCGAGATGCTACATAGGCCGTTGCTGTCAAAGGTAAGCCCAAATTGCAGAAGAGAGACTGTGCAGTGTGAGCAGAATAGTTCATTGTTCTCTTTCAATTTTAGAGCTGATGAATTCTTGGGAGTTCATCTCTTAGCACTTTATTTCCCCAGCCCCTCCCAACACAAACACACTTTCAAAAACCAGGGTAGGTAACTTTTAAAATCTTGGCTTTGCCAATGTTAAGGTTGCTAGGAATGAATGGGAATGGTTTTATCATGAAGGTTTCTCAGTAAAGGGAACTTGGCTGCATTGCAAATCTGCCAGCCTTTCTGTTCCTGTCCTGCTTCTTTCTGACTGCCAGTGCCATAGGTTACACAGGCCACTCAGCTGGTCACATTAATGTTGCAGAAGGATTGGGTCTTAGAGAAACAGACAGTGGGAAGTGGGAGAGACTTTCTCACTCACTAAAACAACAGAGTGAGGCAGACTGGGGGGAAGCAATGTGACGCTGGGAACTCCTTGGGCTACACAGTGGGAGCTGAAGAATTAGTTAGAAGTGGCCAAGATGCCAGCTGCAGGGCTGATCTGGTCAGTTCTCTGGGCATGCCCCAAAATCCCTGCTCTGACCAGGCAGGGCTGCTAGCTAGGAACTGGCCCCAGACCAGACTCGGGCTTCAGGTAGAATCAGAATTTCCCGGCGTTCTTTAAGTGTTAGTTGTCAGTTAGTACCTAACTGTCAATTTAGCTTCAGCTGCAAAGTGTGGCTGATAAAACAACTCTATGTGGCTGTGAGTTGTGCTGTTCTAAACTTTAGTTGGTGTTTGTAGATAGTCTGTTCAGCATTTATATACTATGTCTGTTAAAACGCTGTAATAAAATATGGCAGATTTCCTGTCAGGGTTCCCTGTAAGCAGAGTGCTTGGGCAGCCACACAGAAGAAATTCAGGTGCCACCCAGCTGATTGGCAGAATGCCCACAACCACCCACAGTCATCACCGTGGTGCATACCTGTATATGCTTTGGTGCACGTAGCAAAATTTATTCCACCCTTAGCGGAAAAAATTAGTGGGAACACTGTTCCCTGTGCTGGGGTTAATGCAGAACCTCTTCACACACCTTTCAGTGTCTGGACAGTTCCTCTCCAGGCCATGTGATATCACATCAAGCATCATATTATTCTTGTTCTATGGAAAAACATCAGAAATCTGACTCTCTTTCCTTTATATAGGCAGTACGTTGACTGATTGTCCAGGCAGGATCTCTGGGAATCTGGGAGACAGCCACTTGCTTCTAAAATCATTAGATCCTGCTTCGATGGAATCCTGAAGGGTCATTCATTTGGGCTGAAAAGAACCTGGTGAGGTGGAGAAATTCCAGAAGGCAGCCTTTGTATCATACCCATATGTCTCTTTAATAAAAGCAAGTTGGCTTGAGATAATCATGCCTCAGTGTGTGTATATGCATGTATATTGGTGGGAAGCCAAGGAGCTCTTTCTGTCATTCCTTTCCTTTAGAAATCCAGTTTGTTTATCTTTTTTAAAATTAAAAATACAATAAAAAGTCCCAATCACATGTAAGTATCACATTCAGGCATACGTAAACCATGATTTACATGTCTCTGTGGGTTCCAAAGAGCTCCTATGAGTATATCTTTTATTTCTTACTGTTGCTGCAAATCCTAACAGTTTGTGGTGTCAGAAAAGCTGGCTCGAGTCTCAGCTTGACAGTACAGTGTATAACCTACACCCTGGTTCTTTATTATAACTAGACCTTCCCTCTGCTCTGAAACCATTTTGGCCACACTAAGGAGAAAAGAGGAAGTCAAGCTACGCTGCTTTAAGTTCTGAGCTCCAATTCTGCTCTCTCTTACACTGAGTGTCATAAATCAGGAGTAACTCTACTGAAGTCATCATAGCTAAGCTGGTGCAAACTGGGGTGAGATCAGAGCTGTGTAAAAAGACTCAGCAACTGTACAAAGAAAAAGGTTTCAGTTATTTCAGCTGGTCACAAGATAGTTAAATGGCCTTATCTGATCCCAACCCAAAAGTTCCCTGAAATTAATCTCAGCCATTGGAACATGTGTTAAAAATTTCAGGCAGAATATTTTAACTTCTTTCTATGCGGAGAAATATATATTTGAAAATTGGCAGACATTGTCATCTTTTCATGATTGTCTCCATTATATGTCACAGAAGTCTAGCTGGCTGAACGCAGAGACAGGGAGCTCCTGCATCCAGGCTGATGCTTAATTACAGGTTGAATCTCTCTCATCCGGCACCCTCGGGACCTGACCGGTGCCGGACAAGAAAATTTGTTGGCCAACAGGAGGTCAATATTTTCTAACACATTACTAACACTTCCACTGCTTACTGGGCTCTTAGAAGACATTTAGGGGTAAATTACAGCTAAATGACAGCATAGAACACTGAGAGCCAGGATTGGGGGCTGTAAACAAACTTTATGGGACCACGGGAAACTTGGTCACGCCCATGAAAAGTGGCTGTACGGCAAACTAAAATCATGCTGGATTACAGAGTTTGCCGGAGAAGAACGTTCCAGATTAGAGAGGTTCAACCTGTAGAAGGAGCATCTTTCAGCTGCCAATAACATCTGGGGCAGGGGTCAGCAATCTGCAGCACATGAGGTGGGCACTCAGTGCCACCCCTCTTCCCCCAAGTAGCTGGGAGCATCTGTGTGCTTTTTATTCAGAGCTTACCTTCAGCTCTGACTGGTGTCACTGTTTTTAGAGGCCTCAGTCGGTGCCCCATTGCACTGGGCATGGCCCGTGTTCCTAGGAAAATACAGTCTTTGCAGCCAAGGGTTCCCTATCAAAACAGACAAGAGAGATGGAGAATTGCTAACCCTATTTGATGCTGAGAAGCTGTGTCCCAGAGAGACAAAGGGGCCAAACTTCTCCTTTAGCTCTTTACAAATCTGACCTAGAGTGACTTGCCCAAGATCACAGACAAAATCTGTGGCAGAACACAGATCTAAGCCCTGTCTTTCACAGTCCCCTCTAGTGACTGATCCATATACCATCCTCCCTGTCCACCACTGTAACACAGGAAAGCAGAGTGATCCTGGGAATTATTATTCCAGAAGTCAGTTCTACCCTGGGAGATCTTAGTGTAAAAGAAAAGCATCTCTCTGGAGGGGATAATAAAACCATGTTATAACAATGCCTCCGTGGGTCACATGGTATAACAATGCTTCCATGGCTCACAACTGTGAATACAAATTCAGGACAAAATGCTGAGAAATAGGGCAGATACAGCCCCAAACTGGTGGTTATTCCCCCATATGATATACCAAAATAGCAAGAAAAATAAACTGTTTCTCCACACTGGCTAACAGGAAATCAGAGGAGCAGTTTCCTTCAGCACTCCAGGCCCTATGTCTCCACTCAAAACACTTCACTTTATGACGAGTGGTTCCTTAAACCCAGTTCCATCAAACAAAGGGTTCTTCTGATTGCAGAGGACCAGCCACCACACCCAGGTCAATAGACCACTCAGATTTTACCAGATCATCACGCTTTTGCCAATCCCTTTCGTATCTAAGAAAGAAAGAAAGAAAGAAAGAAGGGTAAAAATGGTTAAAAGCATAAAATACATACAATAGTTATCTGGTACAGAGAAACTGGGTGATATCCCTTTAAACAACTGGGAACCCTTGGCCATTTCTACACAGGCAAGATCTTCTGGAAGAACAGTGCCTTCTTCCGGAAGATCTGTGGAGCTTCTACACATGTAAGATGCTCTTTCGGATTTCTTCCAGAAGAAGGTGCCCCCTCTTCCGGATTCTGTATTCCATTCCAGAATCAGGAAGAGGACCTTCTTCCGGAAGATTCTTCCAGAAGAAGGCATGTGTAGATATTCCCGGACTGCTTCTTCTGGAAGAAGCAGTCCTCTGTGGCGGCTGCCTGCTGGAGAGCAGGGCTGCTCTAGACACCCCCAGCAAGCCTCTATGGTCCCCAGGTACTTGCAGCCTTTAAAGCTGTAAGGACCCAGAGACCTCGTCACAGGAAGCTGAGTGTGTGAGATAGCCAGCACATGCAGAGCTGCCTGCCACCCCACCCCCGAGGCTCCGCAGCACCCAGCAAGCCCCGACCTGCAGGGATGGCTATCTGCCCAGTACCCCGCACTGCCCAAGGGAGCCCAAGAAACCCAGACGAGGGGAGCCAGGACCCCGAACGGGCTCCAAAACGAAGGGCCCCCTCCTGGGGCTCTGGCACGAAGAGGATAACCTCCGGGACACCAGTGGGCACCGGAGGAACGCCCCAGCCTTTGCCCACCTAGCCCAGGGCCTGGCTGCCCGTGGCCACCCCTCCCGGACACCAGAACAAGTGCGGCGCAAATGAAGGAGTTGCGGCAGGGGTACATGCGGGCCTGGGACAGCTCTCGCAGATCTGGCCGTGCCCCTGCCAGCTGCCCCTCCTACTGCAAGCTGTGGGACTTCCTGCCTGCAGATGATGCCTCTCCACCCCGCGTCACGGTGGAGACAGCTGCAACTGAGCCCCCTGCCACACTGGAGGAGGGGCAAGAGGGACCGGCCACCATGGACGTCCCATCTGATGGGGAGTCCACAGACAGGTCCCTCATCATTGCGGTGCCCTCCACCACCAGCAGCCAGGTCCCCTCCAGTCGGGCATCACCCGACATATACGAGGCCACCTCGTGTAAGTGCGCACAGTGGAAAAGCACAGTGGGGGGAGGGGAAAACCTGGGCCTCAGGCCCTGAAGCCCTAAAGCCCATCCCCAGTAAGTGCCCAGGGCACATCCATGCCTGCAAACAGCACCTGGCTCCCTCTCCCATGAAGTGCCCCCTGAGTGTGCTGAGGCCCCCTCCAGGCAGCAGAGCTTCATCCAGAAACCCCCATGGCTGAGCTCCCCCCAGCCCACAAGTCCATTGCTAGGGTGGGCCACCATGGATAGCATCCCAGCTCTGGCATCATGCCCCAGTGTCCGCCGTGCTGAGTGCACACAAGCCTGCACAGTGGCCTCCCCTGGCACATGTCCATCCCATGGGTCTGTGGAGGGGGTAACCAGCTTGGGAGACTGGGGCCATGCCACCCAGGTCCCAGATGTGGTACTGACTTCCCCCTCTACCCCCACCCTCTCTCTCTCAACAGCAGTACCATCCGAGGGCCGGGGCAGTCGGACGAGGAGCCCGGGGCCTGCCAGCCCCATCCAGGCCAGAGGACCCAGCAGCCCACCAGCTGGTCTTGCACATGCCCCCGCTGTGTGGTGGCCACCAGTGTGCCGTATCCACCGCAGCCACTGCGGGGAAGGGGTTGCAGCCTACACAGCAGCCCTCCGCCAGCAGAACGCCCTCCCCAAAAGACAGCTTGCCCTCGATGAGGCCGAGCTCCAGTGGAGGGGGGACCGTTGGGGGGAGGTGGTGGGAATGCTCCGCACGGTGTGCGGGGCCCTAGCAGGCCATCCCCCAGCCCCTCCCCGCTGCCCCCCCTGCATTCCCCCCCAGCCCCCCTGCTGGCCCCTCAGCTGCTCCCGTGCCCCCAGCCCATGACCTTGAGGCCCTGGCCACCCTATTGCCCCCAGGCCTGCCTGATGCTGCACTGAGGGACCTCACCGCATGGCTTGTGGCCATGGTGGGTCCTGTGGAGGGTCACCCCAGCAACAACCCACCCCCCTCCGGCCCCTCTGCTGAGGCTGGGCAGGATGCTGACCAGCCCAACCTGCCAGTGCTTCCGGCCCCATCAGTGCCCCACAGGGGACCGCACATCCGGGGTGGCGGGGTGCCCGCGAGTTCCAGGGCTTGCAGCCTTCTGCCCCATCCCTTGATTAGGGCCCCCCAATATTCCTGCCCCAGTCCCCATCCAGGTGTAGGTGCCCCTGCCCCTTACCCCCATGTATATAGTTCACCCCCATCAGGTTTTGGTTGTTACTGTTATTATTCACTATTTACTATTTACATTGGGAATGATTCAGGGTTAAATATATGGTAGCATTCAGCACCCCCTGTGTCCCTGATTACTGTGGGTGAGGGTGGGGGGGGGTTGGGAGGTGGGGGGGTGTACACATGGGGGTGTGTGTAGGGGGTGCCTGTGGGGAGGGGTGCAGGGATTAGTAGTCCCCTCGAGTGAATGCCTCCCAAAGCGCTTCCCGGATCTGGAACCCATCATGGTCAAGCCGCTGGTCGGGGGCCACAGCGGGATGCTGGTAGCGGGGGGCCAGATCCGCCATCCAGCCCTGGGGCAAGGTCTCCTCACGTGCCTTGATGAGGTTGTGGAGCACACAACAGGCGGCCACAACCTGCAGGACGTTCTCCACCCGCACATCGAGGTGCATGAGGAGACACCTGAACTGTGCCTTCAGACGGCCGAAAGCGCACTCGACAGGATACCAGGCCTGTGTGAGCCGGGCATTAAACAGCTGCTGGGAGGGTGTGGGGTGGCCGGTATATAGGCGTATCAACCAGGGCTGGAGTGGATAGTCCGGGTCACCCACGAGGCAAAGAGGCATCATGACGTCCCCGATGGCGCACTTCCGCTGGGCCACGAATGTCCCGGCCTCCATCCTGCGGAAGAGAGCGGAATTCCGCAGGATCCGCACATCATGTGCCCTGCCCAGCCAGCCAACATAAATGTCCGTGTACTTCCCACGGGCGTCCACCACAGCTTGGAGCACAAGTGAGTGGTACCCCTTGCGATTGATGTATCTGCTGCCACTGTGGTCTGGGGCCCTGATGGGAATATGCATCCCATCGATCACCCCAAAGCACTGGGGGAACCCAAGTGTGGCAAAGCCCTCAATAACTGCGTCCAGGTCCCCAGTGCTCACCAGCCGCCGCACCAGCACATGGCTGATGGCCTTCACAACCTGCAGGGGAATGGGCGCGCTCATGGGCATACGCAGAGGGGTCCCTGCCCCCATCCCCTTCCACCCCTTCCCTCCCTACTGGGCCCCACCCCCCTTCTGAGGGAGTCCTCCGGCAGTGGCCATGTTGTATCCCTTCTGGGCTAGGCCTGCCTACCCGCCCCCCGCCAGCCCTGCTCCCTCCCAATTGGCACCTGAGGTCTCCTGAGCCCGCCGGCCCCCTCATTCCCTCCCTCCCGTCGGTGGGACAGGGTCTGGGGCAGGGCTTACCTGGAGGACGACAGCCCCGACGGTGGATGTGTCCACCCCGAACTGCTGCCCGATGGATCTGTAGCTGTCTGGGGTGGCCAATTTCTAGATGGCGATGGCCATGCGCTTCTCCGGGGAGAGGGCCGGCCTCATCCAGGTATCCCGGCATCGTAGCATGGGGGCGAGCCAGCTGCAGATCTCGAGGAAGGTCTCTTTCTTCATCCGCAGGTTCTGCAGCCAGCGGTCATTGTCCCACTCCCCCATGACGACCATGTCCCACCAGTCCGTGTTGGTGGCATGGGTCTATACACGTTGGACTGGTTGGAGGGGGCCCGGGAGGGATGGTGGGGGTGTAGGACCCACAGGCCTGGGCCTCTGCCTCCACAGAAGGCTGAGGAGGGTGGCCAAGAGGATAGCTAGCGTGCGGGTGAGAGCAAGCCTGCTGTCCTGTGGCTGCTGGGGGTCGATGCCTGCTGGTCTGTGGGCGCTGGACAAGGACCTGGGTCTGGCTGGCTGGGGACAGAGTTGGCTGCCCTCAGCAGCGTTTGCAGGGAGGGGCTGTTTGGGTGGAACCCTTTAAGGGGCCGTGTGGCCGGTGGACCGAGATGGGCTCCCTGGCTGTGTGAGTGTTTGTTTGTTTGAAAGGCCGTGTGCTCAGGCAGGCAGGCAGTTGGAAGCTGATTGTGTTTGAATTGAAACACCATGTGCTGATTGGCTGAGCTGTAGGCAGAGGGAGGAGCTCTCAGGGAGGCCGAGCACTTAAACCCTGCTAGTAAGTGACCAGGGAGCTTTGTGACCGGGTGCTTGTGAACAGGGTGCGTGCTAACAGGAGGGAGTTTTGAGAGGCTCTCCTGGAGGAGGAGAAGGAAGGAGCAAACTAAAGCACCCTGGGGTAAGTGGCTGCTTATATTTGGAGGTTTTGGGCTTGTGTGTTTGTTTGTTTGGAGTTTGGAGTTTGTTTGTTTGTTTGTTTGTTTGGAGTTTGTTTCTTTGGAGTGCTGAGCTGAGTGTTTGTTTGTTTGAAAGGCCGTGTGCTCAGGCAGGCAGGCAGGCAGTTGGAAGCTGATTGTGTTTGAATTGAAACACCGTGTGCTGATTGGCTGAGCTGTAGGCAGAGGGAGGAGCTCTCAGGGAGGCCGAGCACTTAAACCCTGCTAGTAAGCGACCAGGGAGCTTTGCGACCGGGTGCTCGCGAACAGGGTGCGTGCTAACAGGAGGGAGTTTTGAGAGGGGGAGCTTGGAGCGAGTCATTGACTTCTATTGCCCTTAAACTAAATCCTTTATAACAACTTCTCTCTGAAACATTTAATTAACCCTCATATATAACTAGAGTAGGAAATGGAGGCAGAAGCCCAGCAGCAGAGTGGGGGCTATCCTGTTTATTGTGTCGAGTGCAGTATGTATGACTACCTACCCTGTGGGCGGGTGGCGTATGTGTGCGCTCGATGCAAGGAGCTCCTGGCCCTCAGAGACCGAGTGCGTGCTTTGGAGGCCAGGGTGGCTGAACTGGAGGAGCTAAGGAAGGCAGAGTTGTTTGTGGATGAGACTTTCCGGGACATAGTAGGGCTGTCCCACCTCCAATCTGACAGTCCTGATGCTGTTACGGAGGATGAAAGGCTCAGGGAAGGAGAGCAGTCAAGGGGATCAGAGGGAAACCATCCCATAGTTGGGACCCTCCTTCCAGAGGGTGCTGTTGTATCCTCTTGTGCCGAGGATACTTCTCCGGGGGAGGGAGCGCCAGCTGTTAGGAAGAAGCAGGTTTTAGTAGTGGGGGATTCGATCATTAGAAATATAGATAGCTGGGTTTGTGATGACCGGGAGAACCGTATGGTGACTTGCCTGCCTGGTGCGAAGGTTGCGGATCTCTCGAGGCATCTAGACAGACTTATGGGCAGTGCTGGGGAGGAGCCGGTCGTCGTGGTACATGTTGGTACCAATGACATAGGGAAGGGCAGAAGAGATGTTCTGGAGGCCAAATTTAGGTTACTAGGAAAGAGACTGAAATCCAGAACATCTTTGGTGGCATTCTCTGAAATGCTTCCAGTTCCACACGCAGGGCCAGATAGACAGGCAGAACTTCAGAGTCTCAATGCGTGGATGAGACAATGGTGTAGGGAAGAGGGGTTTAGATTTATTAGGAACTGGGGACACTTTTGGGGTAGGGGGAGCCTATACAGGAATGATGGGCTCCACCTAAATCAAGGTGGATCCAGACTGCTGGCATTAAACATTAAAAAGGTCGTAGAGCAGTTTTTAAACTAAGAGGTGGGGGAAAGCCGATTGGTGCGGGGGAGCACCTGGATCGGATGGAGACTTCTCTTACACGAGGCTCCATAGATAGGGATTCCCTAGAAGTTAGTCAGATAGGGAACGTGGGAAATAATATATGGGCAAGATCAGATGTGAAACAATCGTGCATAAAAAAAATCCAACGCGTCTGTGAAAGGCGGACATATAAATAGTGGTAGTTTTCTAACATGCTTTTACACTAATGCTAGGAGTCTGTCTAATAAGATGGGTGAACTGGAGTACCTCATATCAAAGGAGGAAGTTGACATAATAGGCATCTCAGAAACATGGTGGAATGAGGACAATCAGTGGGACACTATCATACCGGGATATAAATTATATCGGAAAGACAGAACAGGTCGTGCGGGTGGCGGAGTGGTACTATATGTGAAGGATAATATAGAATCAAATGAAGTAAAAATCCTAAAGGAATCAAAATGTTCCATAGAATCATTATGGATAACAATTCATTCCTCTAATATGAATATGGCATTAGGAATATATTACCGACCACCTAACCAGGACAGTGATAGTGATGCTGAAATGATAAGGGAGATTAGAGAGGCTATCAAAATAAAAAACACAGTAATAATAGGAGATTTCAGTTATCCCCATATTGATTGGGTGCATGTCACCTCAGGACGGGATTCAGAGATTAAATTTCTTGATGCCTTAAATGACTGCTTCTTGGAGCAGCTCGTACAGGAACCCACAAGGGGAGAGTCGATTCTCGATCTAGTCTTGACTGGAACGCAGGATCTGGTCCAAGAGGTAACTGTTATTGGACCGCTTGGAAATAGTGACCACAATATAATAACTTTTAATATTCCTGTGTTGGGAAGAACACCGCAGCGGTCAAACACTCTGGCATTTAATTTCAAAAAGGGGAATTACACTAAAATGAGGAAGCTAGTTAAACAGAAACTAAAAGGTAGAGTAATTAAACTAAAATCCCTGGAAGCTGCATGGAAACTGTTTAAAGACACCATACTAGAGGCCCAACTTAAATGTATACCCCAAATAAAAAAACACAGTAAGAGACCTAACAAAGAACCACCATGGCTTAACAGCCATGTTAAAAAGGCAGTGAGAGAGAAAAGGGCAGCTTTTAAAAAGTGGAAGTCAAATCCTAGTGAGGAAAATAGGAAGGAACATAAACACTCCCAAATTAAGTGTCATAATGTAGTGAGAAAAGCCAAAAAAGAGTTTGAGGAACAGCTAGCCAAAAATTCAAAAAACGATAGTAAAATGTTTTTTAAATACATTAGAAGCAGGAAGCCTGCTAAAAAAGCAGTGGGGCCCTTGGATGATAAAGATATAAAAGGAGCGATCAGGGAAGACAGTGCCATTGCGGAGCAATTAAATGATTTCTTTGCTTCAGTCTTCACGGCTGAGGATGTTACAGAGGTTCCTAAATCTGAGCCAGCCTTTTTAGGTGACAAATCTGAGGAACTCACTCAGATTGAAGTGACATTAGAGGAGGTTTTGGAATTAATTGATAAGCTAAATAGTAACAAGTCTCCAGGACCGGACGGCATTCACCCAAGGGTTCTGAAAGAACTCAAATGTGAAATTGCGGAGTTATTAACAGTGGTTTGTAACCTATCCTTTAAATCCACTTTGGTACCAAATGACTGGAAGACGGCCAATATAACACCAATATTTAAAAAAGGCTCTAGAGGAGATCCTGGCAATTATAGGCCGATAAGTTTAACATCAGTACCAGGCAAATTAGTAGAAACACTAGTAAAGAGTAAAATTGCAAGGCACATAGAAGAGCACGAATTGTTGGGCAAAAGTCAGCATGGTTTCTGCAGAGGGAAGTCGTGTCTAACTAATCTACTAGAATTCTTTGAAGGGGTTAATAAACATGCGGACAAGGGGCACCCAGTGGACATAATATACCTAGATTTCCAGAAGGCCTTTGACATGGTCCCACACCAAAGGCTTTTATGTAAATTAGGTGGTCATGGGATAGGAGGAAAGGTCCTTTCATGGATTGGGAATTGGTTAAAAGACAGAAAACAAAGGGTGGGAATAAATGGTAAATTTTCACAATGGAGGAGGGTAACTAGTGGTGTTCCCCAGGGGTCAGTCCTGGGACCGATCCTGTTCAACTTGTTCATCAATGATCTAGAAAATGGTGTAAGCAGTGAGGTGGCAAAGTTTGCAGATGACACCAAGTTGTTCAGGACAGTCAAAAGCAAAAGGGATTGTGAAGAACTACAAAAAGATCTCAGCAAACTGAGTGATTGGGCAGCAAAATGGCAAATGAAATTTAATGTGGGTAAGTGTAAGGTAATGCATGTTGGAAAAAATAACCCAAATTACACGTACTACATGATGGGGTCAAATTTAGCTACGACAGATCAGGAAAGGGATCTTGGAGTTATAGTGGATAGTTCTCTGAAGACATCCACGCAGTGTGCAGCGGCAGTTAGTAAGGCAAATAGGATGTTAGGAATTATTAAAAAAGGGATCGATAATAAGACAAAAGATATCATACTTCCCCTATATAAAACTATGGTACGCCCACATCTCAAGTACTGCGTGCAGATTTGGTCTCCTCACCTCAAAAAAGATATATTGGCATTAGAAAAGGTTCAGAAAAGGGCGACTAAGATGATTAGGGGCTTGGAAAGGGTCCCATATGAGGAGAGGCTAGAGAGACTGGGACTTTTCAGTTTGGAAAAGAGGCGATTGAGGGGCGATATGATAGAGGTATATAAAATCATGAATGGTGTGGAGAAAGTGAATATAGAAAAATTATTTACCTTTTCCCATAATACAAGAACTAGGGGACACCAAATGAAATTGATGGGTAGTAGGTTCAAAACTAATAAAAGGAAATTTTTCTTCACACAGCGCACAGTCAACCTGTGGAACTCCTTGCCCGAGGAGGCTGTGAAGGCCAGGACTCTATTAGGGTTTAAAAAAGAGCTTGATAAATTTTTGCAGGTTAGGTCCATAAATGGCTATTAGCCAGGGATAAAGTATGTTGCCCCAGCCTTCATAACAAGGGCAGGAGATGGATGGCAGGAGATAAATCACTTGATCATTGTCTTCTGTTCTCCTTCTCTGGGGCACCTGGCATTGGCCACCGTCGGCAGATGGGATGCTGGGCTCGATGGACCTTTGGTCTGACCCAGTATGGCCATTCTTATGTTCTTATGTTCTTATGTGACCCCTTCTGTGCTGTTTCCTGCCCTGTTCTTCCAGAAGAGTGCCATTGCATGTGTAGATGCATTCTTCCGGAAGAAGGAGTGGCTCTTTCGAAGTCCTATTTGATGTGTAGAAGCACTCTTCTGGAAGAAGATCTTCCAGCAGATCTCTTCCGGAAGATCTTCTTCTGGAAAAAGTGCCATGTGTAGAAATGGCCCTTGAGGGGGCTTCTCTCTCCTCTGTGGCTATAATCCCCAAAGCTCTGTTAGAGCAGAAGTTTTCATGGTTAGGCAGGCCTAGCATTTTTTTACCTAGTAATACACATGGAGAGGGGAGGCTCCAGCCCAAGCACAAACAAGGACACTGTACTTTTAAACATGCCAGCCCATGGCCTCATAAGTCTGAGCCCGGTGGCTCCTGAGAGCCAAGGGTGTGTAATTGCTGTGCAGACATGTCCCTTGAGCCTGTCACTAGAAGCCATGTTTTCTAGTCCTTTTGTAATGCTGACAGACCCGGGTCGCCGGCACCAGGGATAGAACCTGCGAGCATAATGTAGCCGAAGGGCCAGTGCCTTTCAGCCCCAGCCCTGGGAACTACACTTTAATGAGTCTTGTGGCTCTTCTCTGAACCTTCTCCGACCAAGTCAACATCCTTTTCAAACAATGGACTCCAATGCTCCCCAGACCCACCACCAGGGGGCAATTGTCCAGGACCCAGGTGATTTAAAGGGGGTCAGGGCCCCCAGCTCGCAGCACAAAGAGGCTATGGCTGGCTTCCCATCTGCCCTCATTCCACACTGCTCCCAGAAACTCTATCTTAATGCCTCTTCCCTCTAGGGACCTGAGATCCTTGCTGTCATGGTGCTGTGAAGATCCTTTGCACACACACACATATCCTAGCACTGGAAGAGACCTCAGGAAGTCATTAAGTCCAGTCCCCTGCCTTCTTGGCGGGACCAAGCACCAGCCCTTTCTTTCTTTTTAAATCTATTTGCCCTAAATGGCTCCCTCAAGGACAGAGCTCACAACCCTGGGTTTAGTAGGCCAATGCTCAAACCAATGAGATTGTTCTTGGTGCTTCAGTTCACTCATTCTTTCCATTAAACTTCTTCCAGCTCCTTTTCTGAACAGTTCTAAAGCCTCCACGGGCTGCAGCCGCAATGTGAAATTTTATAAATGAACAACCCTGACATCAGAGAGGTTCCTTCACAGCGTCCATGGAAATTCATTCAGATTTGGTTAAATTTTGAACTAACAAAAACAATCCCAGCTGTGTTCTCCTCAGCAGAGCTTAAATGCATGTTTCTTAAAAAAAAAAAAAAGTCTGAATCTCATGGCACCAGGAACTTTAAATACTTTAAGTTTGGAGAAGTTGTAAGTAATTGACAACAGATCAAATAAAAGAAAATGTCCAGGAATCTCAGTTTTAGGTATCATTTCATGCACCACCTATAGGCTATGGTTACATTCCAGTGCTCTGTCAACAGAAGTCACTGTTGGAAGAGATTTCCCAACAATGCTTCTGTTGACATAGTCCGGCCACACACATAAGCCAATCAGGAGAGTACTCTGCTCTGTCGACAAAGCAGCTGGACTGCTTGGCTGCTTTCTCGACAAAACAGGCACCTGGAAACACAGCAGAAAGGGCTGCCCATTGTTCTGGATGCCTGTCTCTCGAGAGATGGCCACCCAGAATGGCCACAGAGCTTTTTTGTCGGCAGAATCTGTTGACAGCAGTGTTACGCCTCCAAACTTTGAGGCAGAATGCTGCTGGTGAATGCTGTGTTTTGTCCAGGTACTGTCAACAAATCCCATTTTGTGTGTTCACGCTCCATGGGTTTTGTCAACAAAACTGGGATTTTGACAGCAAAATTCGCAAGTGTAACCATAGCCATAATGTGCATCTAATTATAGCAAAGCATTTGATTTTCATTGAAAAAAGTGATACATTTGAAGCTAATACATGAAAAATTGTAATGTGAACTCAACTTATATGCAGTTAGGCCTAGACAACAACAAAGTCTGATCGATGTTTTGACCAGTGCAGTAACAGCTTACATTGTTATTTTGAATGGTTAGGCATTTAAAAAATTATAATATCATCCTACTGTTTTACAAATGAAATGTAGAGGGTATCCTGCTACAAGTAGAGCACCATGTAGAATGGTTTATCTAACTATAGATGTAATTGTTATAAACATTATGGCCACGTCTACAGTAGCCAAAAACTTCAAAATTGCCACGCAAATGGCCATTTTGAAGTTTACTAATGAAGCGCTGAAATACATATTCAGCACTTCATTAGCATGCGGGCAGCTGCAGCACTTCTAAATTGATGCAGCTCGCCGCCGCGTGGCTCGTCCAGACGGGGCTCCTTTTCGAAAGGACCCTGGATCCTGCGAAGTCCCCTTATTCCTATGAGCAGATAGGAATAAGGGGACTTCGAAGTAGCCGGTGTCCTTTTGAAAAGGAGCCCCGTCTGGATTAGCCACGCAGCGGCGAGCTGCATCAATTTCGAAGTGTCACAGCTGCCCGCATGCTAATGAGGTGCTGAATATGTATTTCAGCGCTTCATTAGTAAACTTCGAAATGGCCTTTTTCATGGCCATTTCGAAGTTTTTGGCTAGTGTAGATGTAGCCTTAAAAGTAACAAATTAATCAACTAGTTTTATGTTGCTGCATGTAGAGCTATGAAACAGGCAGAATCATCAAGGAATGTGAAAGGACTTTACACAAAGAATCTCTCCTGCCTTCACAATAAATATTTCTTCCAACATCTCAAATGGCTGACACAGGAATTACCACATGGGGAAGGAAGCAGAGTCAAGTCAAGCTGCCCAAACACCACACCACAGGGAGACCAGCAGAAAGGGGCCTGGAGAAGTAAGCGGATGATCAGAGGTAAACGAGCAAGTGTTCGTTGTATGTTCCAAGACATTTTACGCAAACCTCAGTGGCCTAACATGTCTTACACAAGCTGGGATGGCACAAAGACAGGGAATTTTGCACAAGGTTGCAAGAATTTCAATATCCAAATCCTGGTTGGGCATTCACAATGTTTTCAGATGCAGGGGTCTCTTTCTGATTAGCCCACAGCAGCTTTGCCATGAAGAATTCAAACCTTAGGAATTCAAACAAACAAAAACAAAAACCCCAGGCTGTTCTGTTTATAGTGTTCACTGCCAGGGGCTCAAATATCTGGATGAGAGAGACAGAGAGCAGGACTGTCATCATCGGACTCCTGAAATCACTCCCTGTCTGCTAAGTCCCAAAAGTCACTTCCTGAAAACCATCCCATTCACTCACCCCTTAAAGTCCCATCTATGGAGGAGGCTGTGAACCAGAAAGAGAATAAGAACCCAGATGCTGTAATCTCAAGAAATTACCCAGGGCTACTGTGCTACTGTGAGGCTGAAGTAGATAACACACCTTCATGCCTGTTTTAATGGATAAGTAGCAATAATACATGTGCTTTACTTAACACAAATTAAAATACGCTTATTTTAAAGCTACATGAGTTAAGCTGTCTCCAGGATAATGCCAGTCATTGTAATTGTGTTTCTCCCAAAGTCCTAGTTATTTGCACGCACAATGTGTCTCCCTGGAATGCTGTGTTAGTTAATCACCCAGGCTATGGCAACACTATCGTTGCTATAGTATAGTATCTACATTACAGTAGATACACTTCTGTCCCGAAATAGCAACCCCGTGGGTAAACACCACACTCAAAATAGCAGCACTATTTCGAGCATGGCATTCTGGTTCCAGCACCTCTTGTCATATGAGGGGCAGCAAACACTTCAAAACAGCCACTTGGTGTGGATGGCACCAAGTTTGAAGTAAGTTAATTGGAAGTAAATTATACAATTTGTGTTGTGCAAATTGTCTAAGTTATTTTGAGTAATTGCTACATTGTAGCCATAGCCCCAGGGTAGAGCCACACAGAAAAGTTATTTTGGAAAAAACGGCTACTATACCAAAATAAGGTTGCGACTGTTGACAGCAAAACCGCTATTTTGAAAGAATTTCGAAATAGCAAACATCTTATTTCAAAGTCTGTAAACCTTATTCTACAAGCAATAACCCCTATTGCAAAAGAGATCTTTTGACATAGGGGCTATAAAAACTATTTCAAAATAAGATATTCTGGAATAGTTTATTCCAAAATAACGCAGCTGTGTAGAAATGGTATTTTGGATTAGAGCTCCCAGGAAGCTCGAACCTAAAATAGACTCTATTTTTGTGGACACTCTGTTTTGGAATAAGTTTTGCTTATCTTGGGGCTTCCCTATAGTATGGACACATTATTCTGGAAAAGTTTATTTTAGAATAATAACTCCAAAATAAACTATTCCAGAATAACTGCAGTGTAGACACAATCCCAGACAAACAAATTGGAAAGAAGAGTGTTTCCAAAAATGGGGCTTCTTTTCTAAGGAACCCCATCTACAGGGCTATTTTACATTTCAAAAGCAGCACTTTTGATGCAGCGGGTGGCTGTCATTAAGCAAATGAGGTGCTAAATATTCATATCAGAGCCATATTAGCATTTTCAATCCGCTGCATTTACATACCCCTTCTGAAAGGGAGGGATAGTGAAGACACAGCCCCACTGACTAACATCCAGATGATGCGAACTGCACGTTGGGGGATTTCTGGAGTTGGATAGGAGGAAAGAGAGAAAAAGGAGAGAAGGATAAGTGGCAACTTAGGAGAGGTAAGAAAAGCTGAAGAAGAGAAAGAAAAAGAGCAAACAAGAAGGAAGGAAACTGATGAAGGGGTTAAGGTGGACTGTGAAAGAAGAAGGGCTCAAGCAGAAAAAGGACAAAGGGCGACAGGGCAGGAGTTAGGGGGAAGAGAATGGCTTAAGAAGGAGGCAGACAAAGGGAGGCAGCGAGGGAAGAAGTGGCTTTCGAAAACAGGGTCCTTTGGAAAGGTCCCCGTCTACATGGGCAGCATGCCTTTTTGAAAGCGGCACTTTTGAATCGAACGCAGCCACTATTATGCTAATGAGACACTGCATATTCATGGCAGCACCTCATTAGCATCTGGTGAAATCCCTCATTACCAGCCTCTCCAAAAGGAGGGGCTAGTGTAGACACGACCTTCCCGGTGCTCTGCCGCCTCTGGAGCTACCCCACCAGCTCGGAGCGGTAGCAGCACCAAATAATGGGGGAGTGGGATGGCAACATGTGGCTGCAGAACTTCCACGTGCGCCAGCAGACCTGTCTGGAGCTCTGCCAGTGGCTCACTTCCGCACTGAGGCACCAGGACACCCAGATGTGATGTGCCCTCACCATCAACAAGAGGGTCGCTACAGCTGTCTGGAAGCTGGCCACTCCAGACAGCTACCGCTTGGTGGGCCACCAGTTTGGCATGGGCAAGGCCGCAGTGGGGGCTGTTGTCATGAAGGTAAGGAGGCCTGAGCACGCACACACCGGGCGAGTGGGGGGCTGGGATACGGGGAGTGCCTGGGAGGAGGTGCCCAGGAGAGATGCCCCGGGGGTGGCCAGGGCACCCTGCACACCCTCATGGTTGCTCATGTCCCCTCCCCACAGGTGGTCAGTGCACTGAACGCCCTGATCCTCCACAGAGTCATCTGCATCAAGAACCTGGACGTGGATGTCGCGGGCTTTACTGCCATGAGGTATCCAAACTGCTTCAGGACCCTGGACTGGACCCATATCCTTATCCACACCCCAGACCACAGCGCCCCACCACCTTGTCTGTGGTCCTCAGGGCAGCTGGCTGGGAGCCAGGAGGACCAGCAGGTAGGGTCAGGATGCCGCCCCCACACAGTCTTCTGCCCCTGTGAGCACCAGTCCTGGGGGGCTTGCAGGTTCAGTGGCAGGTGGGGCAGCAGGCAGGGCGGCAGGGGAGGTGGTGGGAGGAAGGAGCTGGGCCACAACCTCCCAGAATGACCTGGCGATGTCCCTGAACACCTCCATGAAGACCTGCCACGCTTCCCAGCACCAGGCAGCCTCCGTTTGGTCTTGGCGGATCATCTTCTTGGCTACCTCCAACAGAGAGTCATCAAGAGCTGGAGGTCCCCAGTGGCTGTCCCCTGGGTCTGGCGGGGGTAAGCCCATCCCAGCACTGCCAATGTCCTCAGGCGCTGGCGGTCCCTGGACCCCGGGGGGTTCTCCAGGATGACAGATGGCGCCTGGCTGTCCAGGGCCTCAGGTGGTGAGGCTGCGGAAATGGGGACGGAGAGAGAAGAAGGCCGTTAGTACTAAGCCCAGGCCCATGGCCCACGCACCACATCCCCCCATGGGTGCCGGGTCCCTGTCCCCAGTCCCCCGTCTGTGTGCTCGGTGTTCCTGTGGGTGGCCCCATTGTGTGGTTGCCCCCCTCTCCCCCAGGTTAGGCCATGGCACTGTCCATGAGAGCAGGTGCTGACGGGCCCTAGCAGCCATGCCACTGTCCCAGGGCCATGCTGTGACTGGGTCGTGGGTGGCTGGGGTCTGCTGGGAGTGTGGGGTCCCTCGGTCATGTCTGGTGCCCACACCCTGTGGCCCAGAGGTGTGTGCCCTGTGGGGTACGTACCTGATGGTCCACTGCCATGGTCAGGTGATGCCCGTCGGCCAGACGCCTGACTGGATCTCCTGGATGGGAGGTCAATGAGGAGCTCTCCCTCCTCACTGGTGGAACCCTCCTCAGGGGTCCCAAGGGCTGTCTCCTCTGGTGGCCCCTGGGATGCAGGGCTGGCCTTTGGGCTGGACTCCAACTCCAAGGCCTGCTGGGGCTCTTTGGCCATGGTGTCAAGGGTGGCCGTGGGGAAAGGAAGTGTCCCAGGGCCAGGATGCTTCTGAAGTCCCTGTAATAGGGGCAAGTGGTGGGGGCAGCCCCAGACCAGCTGGCCAGGTCCTGGGCCTGGGCGTAATCCTGCTCATCTCCTCTACTTTGCTCCAGATGTGATCCAGAGTGTGGGCAGGGTGACCCCGGGTGGTCAGGCTCTGGGCCAGATGGGTGACTGCTTCTGCATTCCACTGCTTACTCCTGATTACATGGAGCACCTCCTCCTTGCCCCAGAGCCCCAGCAGGTCTTGGAGCTCAGCGTCCATCCAGGAGGGGCCCCAACACTTCATACCCCACCGGCTGGATGCCTGGGAGCCCTGGGTCCCCTGTGGTGGGAGCCCTGGGGGAGATCAGGGGGCTGGCTGGCTGCCATGGGTGGAGGGTGGGCAGCTCAGGGTGTCGTGGAGGGCGTGCAGGGTGAGCACGTGTGGGTGCTCTTGCCTGCACACTCTCAGCTTCCTGCCACAGGAAGTCCAGGTCTGTGGGGCTTTAAGGGCTGCTGCATGTGATGATCATACAGCCCCACAGTGGCTGGACAGCACATCTCAACCCCATAGCTGATTGCCACCATGGAGGACCTCGTTATTTCAAAGAAGCGGGATGCAGATCATCTACACATTCCTTACTTCGACATTCAACGTCACAATAGAGCGCAATTCCCATCTTCTGATAGGAATATCGATTTCAAAGTCGCGCCATCTAACATCGATTTCAACTTGAAGTAACGTGCGGTGTGTGTAGACGCAATGTATACTAGTTTGAAGTTGTGCAGGCTACTTCAAAGAAGCCACCTAGTGTAGACGCAGCCACTGTGTAATAGTTTTCTGGTATGTATTTCAGCTCAGTAAACAGATTTCCATGAAATGTCAAAAATACATACGCACCTAAGGAAGTGAAGAAACAGGTTGATGGAGCCAGATGGGTAGCCAGAAGCCACCTGCTACAAGACAGGCCTCGCAAGGAAAACAAGAAACACCACTGGCCATCACATACAGCCCCCAGCTAAGGCCTCTCCAATGCATCATCAGGGATCTGCAACCCATCCTGGACAATGATCCTTCACTCTCACAGACCTTGGAAGGCAGGTTTGTTGTCACCTACAGACAGCCTGCCAACCTTAAACAAATTCTCACCAGCAACTATAGACCACAACACAATAGCTCTAAACCTGGAACCAATCCCTGCAACAAACCTTGCTGCCAACTCTGCTCACATATCTATACCACTGACATCATCACAGGACCTCAACCACACCATAAGGAGCTCTTTACCTGCACATCTACTAATATAATATATGCCATCATATGCCAGCAATGCCCCACTGCAATCTATATTGGCCAAACTGGACAGCCTGTATGTAAAAGAATAAATGGACGTATATCAGACATCAGGAATGGTAATATACAAAAACCTGTAGAAGAACATTTCAACCTCCCTGGACACTCAGTAACAGATGTAAAAGTAGCAGTCCTAAAACAAAGACATTTCAAAAATTAAATGGAGAGAGAAATCTCTGAGCTGCAATTTATTTGCAAATTTGACTCTATCAAACAAAGATTAAACACAGACTAGGAGTGGCTGTGGGCCCCTTACAAAAGCAGCTTCTCTGCTTTGGGTGTTAACACCTCCACATTAGATTCTGATGATGGGCCACATCCCCCCTGATTTATCTGACTTGTTTTTTCCTCTTTTGATACATACTACTGATAATGGGCTATTTCCACCCTGACTGAATAGACCTAGTCAGCCCCGGCCCTCCCTTTTACTGGGACCCCACTCTTTAAATACCTCTCTGAAACACCCCCCCTCCCCACTGCTCATTCATCTGATGAAGTGGGTCTTTGCCTACAAAAGTTTATGCTCCAAAGTATCTGTTAGTCTATAAGATGCCACAGTACTTCTTGTTCCACTTTATTAGTAATCCACCAAGCAAATGAGTCCAGTAGTTTTAGGTTGCAGAGTGATGAGCTATGAAATACATACAGACTCATCAAGGTATGTGAAAGGACTTTACCTATAGAATCTCTCCTGACAAGAAGAAAGATGTTTCTTCAAGCAGCTTAATGTGATGGCAAAGAAACTTCCACTTGTGGAAGGACATTGAGAGGTTTCAAACTGACCAAGAGCAGAGAGGGACGGAGTCCTAGGAAGAGTGGCCTGAGGAAGTACTGCTGGTCAGAGGAGTTCGTTATTTGTCCCAAGACGTTTTGCACAAACTTCTATGGCTTGACATGTCTTGCACAAGCTGGGATGGCACAATATGTTTGCACAAAGTCCATGGAGTTTTCCACAGCCAGAGTTGCAAGAATTCCAACCCCCAAACTGTGGTTGCACATTTCAAATCCTCCTAGAAGAAGAGGGTCACATTCTGATTGGCCCTCGGCTTCTTTGCTAAGAAGAAACCAAGCCTTCAGCAACTGTATGAAACAGGCAGTTCTGTTCTGTTCTGCTCAAAGCTTCACTCTCTCAGGTGGGACTGTCGTTACCTAGCGAGTGGGACTGTCGTCACCTGGCTAAGGAGAGCGCCCCGTGTCTGGTAACCACTAAAGTCACTCTTCTGATCATCCCCCTATTAACTCTCCTTTTAAAGTCCTATCTAGGCAGACAGCTGCAAAACCCTGAAAGAGAACAAGCACTGAATGAACTACCTGAATGAATTTCCTAGCAACCACTCAGGACTACTGGGAGGCGGCGCTGGCGAACTCACTATCATGCCAATTTAAATGGATAAGTAGCAAAACTGCACACATTTTCTTTACCCCAATGAAAAGTTGGTTATTTTAAAGGTAATTGAGGTAAATCCATCTGCAGAATCACTCCAGTTATCCACATTCCCTTTTTCCAGAAACCGCAGCTATTGGAATGCATGTTGTGTCTCCCAGGCAGAGCTGTGTTAAGCACCCACTGGCTAAGTAGTACTAAGGCAGGGAGAGCTGCAGGTTGGGAGGACTTCTGGGGTTGGGGATGAGGCCAGTGAGAAGAGGGGGGAAGAAAGAGAGAGAAGCTGGGGAGGAGAGCAAACAAGCAAGACCGAAATTGGTGAAGGGGTTAAGGTGAGGGCTGAATGGAAAGGGAGTTGGGGGAGAAAGGACAGTGGAAGAAAAGAGAAGAGTTAAAGGAAGGGAACAAGGCAGGAGTGAGGGGAATGGGAGGAGGGTGTAGGCTAGAAAAGGGACCAGCCAAGTGAGGAGAGAACGCAATGCTAGGGTATGTTCTGCCAGCACCCGTACAAAGAGCGAAGGGCAGGGTGGGCTGGTTCCCCGGCTGTCAGTGCTGAGGAGCCCTCATGCAGAGCCGAGGCAGCGCCTCTCTCCCGCAGTTCCTTTTCTTCTCCTTCCCTCTTTCCTCCCACTTTTGTCTCCTCCACCCTTATCTCTGCTCTCCTTGGGCTCTGTCGACACCCTGCTGGGACCCACGTCACATGAAGGATGGCTTAGATTTGCCCTTCTTGTTCCTTCTGCCCTGGGCTTCTAGAGCTAAATTTCCTCATTTCACTTCAGCCAAACTCCCTGTTATCTGAAAGTTTCCAACCTTTGGGCCAGGAGGGTGAACATGAGATATGTACTTGTTCTGGTTGAGCCTCTCTAGTCCAACACCCTCAGCACCTGACCGGTGCCTGACGAGAGAATTTGCCACACCATAGGAGACCAATATTGTCTAGCTGCATTACCAACCCTTCTGCTGCTTAGTGGGCTCACAGCAGACACTCAGGGGTAAATTACAGCAAAATAACAACACAGAACACTGAGATCCTGGACTGATGGCTGTAAACAAATTTTAGGGGAGCTTGGGAAATGTGGTCAAACCCATAAGTGGTCATCCAGATAACTAAAATCAGGATGGATTATGGATGGTGCTGGACGAGAGAGTGCCGGACTAGAGAGGTTCAGCCTGTATTTCACAGACAAACTAAAGCTGAGTTGTCTAGAAATTAGGGTGATTCCATATGTGATTGTAAATGTTGAGGTTGAGAAATATTTGTAAAAGGAAATACTTGGTGCAGCAAAGGTTATCTGAGAGAAACCCTGCATGGTTCAGAGTGTACCCATTTTTGTGGTTGAGAGAAATTGACAGTGTCTTACCCAAAAAGAGGAAGAAGTTTTGGATTGCCTGATTATTGTAACCACTATCAGAATATTTAGCTAACATCATCTAAGGGTCCAAAATACTGATAACATTTCAGAGAAGCTGGAATACTTTACATCATTATCTGTCTAGGGTTTAGTGTGTGATAAGTAATTGAATTATCATTCTTAGAATTTAAGTAACTTGTAACATGTTGGTACAAAAGTCACTTGTGCAGCATTGTACATAACTTGAGTAAAAATTAACTAAGAAAAGTGACTATAATCTGACCTAGAATGATCCGATGTGTTTTATTATCTCTTAATAAATTGTAACATCACATGAGGAATTTGTTTTTATAAACTTCATAAACATGAGCAGCCAACAACCTTTATTTTGCTCTCTGTATTTTCGTAATTGTGCTAAATTCTATACTGGCTAATAAAATACATTCCTTATGTGATAACTCTCCCATCTGTACTTTGACTAAGGAGAATGAGATTATCATGAGAAACCTAATTTAGGAGGATGGTTAATGACAATTACTTACAAAACATCTGTTTTAAAAATATATATTGCCTCACATTATTGTATTTCTCTAGTTTTCCTATGGCTCTATATTGATAACTATCACTAGTAATGGATCCAGAATTCAAAAAAGAACTGGATAAATTCATGGACAATGGATCCACCAATGGCTATTTGCCAGTATGGGGAGAGATGGGCCGTGTCTACACGTGCCCCAAACTTCGAAATGGCCACGCAAATGGCCATTTCGAAGTTTACTAATGAAGCGCTGAAATGCATATGGAGCTGTATGCTTAGGAATGGCCAGGGGGACTCAAAGAAACTAGAGAAGTTGATGATATGGGCAGCAATGCTCATAATGTTCTTAACTCTGCAGCTAGAGAGTCAGGGTGCCTATATAATTAACTCACTCACTTGTTTGCTCAGAGGCTGTCATTGTATGTGCAGAGAAACTAACCCTGTGATAAACTTCAGGCCTGGAAGATGTTTACGATGACTTCCACCAGTCTCAGTGAATGAGGAATGCCTGTTGTCCAAGAATCGCTGCTCATTTACCCTGCTCTACAGAAGGGTGATTAAGATGCTTTTTCTCATTATGCAGAATTCTCCCAGGCTTGGGGCTCCAGGAGACGATGCAGACATGCTGGCGGTATCTGTTTCAGTGGACCATGTCCTGAAAATTATAGATTCATTAGCATATGCTCTCAAAAGTACAGCTGCTGTCAATGGTAAGTTCAATGTTGCATGAGGGAAACATTGCTGTGTGAACAGAAATATTTGTTCCTGTCTAATAGCCAAGCTGTAGTTTAATGCTGTTGCAGGCTCAGGGTTTGTATCACAGTCCAGCGGCAAATCACAACGAAAGCTTAAGCCACTTTTGGGCTGCCCACATGTTAGGTCACCAATGGCTGCTCTTACTTATGACTGCCTTACCCATGTTTCCCAATTGCTAATCCACAGCCTGGAGCAGCCCACAGTCCTCACAGTTCTCAGTGTTACGGGACTTGCCCCCATAGACCTGATAGCCTCCAGTAATGTCTCCAGCATGACCACAGCTCCTGTGCTTGCAACCCAGACAGCACAGACCTATTATGGCAACCATGTGTTCCCCATGCTTTGGCAGAATTCTGCCCCAGACCATTTTGATGCTTTTACAGCCTCCATGTGCTGCCAAAGCTTCATATATGGGCAGAATTTGGAGCCCAAACACACCATTGTCTACACTGCTTGTAAGGTTAGAATAGAGAAATCTAGCCAGAAAAAAAAGTCTGCAAGAGACAGTGCAGGGACTGTGTCCACCCTACCAGTCAGAAGGACCAGTGAAGGCAACAATCAGAAATAAAACATAATCTACAATAAATGTGAAACATGGGAAATAGGTAGCAATCAATCTAAATTAGAAGTGATGAAGTGTTGCAAGATGATAAGAGAAGCTAAGGATATTAGAGAAGACTCCATGGCTGGCTGGGCTCAGGACAAGAAGGACTTTTTTTGAATATATAAAGAAGAAAAGAAATCTGTATGCTATGGGCCCACTCCTAGAGGATGGTGAACTTGTTAATAAGGAGTCATAAAAAGCAGAAATGTTCAATACATAGTCCACTTAAGTATTTGGAAAGACAGTTTATCTTATAGAAGGATCATGAACTACTACTAGGCCATTAGGTTCTAAGGTATAGGTTAAACAGCATCTGTTAGGACTAGATAGCTTTAAATCAGCAGGCCTGGATAACTTGCATTGCAAAGTCCTAAAATAGTTGAGTGAGGAGGTCTCTGGTCCACTGATTATTTTTAATAAATTATGGAGTATTAAGAAAATTTCAGAAGAGTATGCCTGTTACGCCAACAATCAGAAAAGGTGGGCCGTGTAACTCTAGGCCTCTTAGCCTGACATCAATCCCAGGAAAGCTGACTCGATCAATAAAGAAGTAAAGATTAGAAATACAGTTAATCCCATTCAACATGGCTGGGGCACTAGTTCATGTTAAATGGATAGTTCAGTGGTTTGAGCATTAGCCTGCTAAACCCAGGGTTGTGAGCTCAATCAGTGAGGGGGGGCCCTTTAGGGATCTGGCGCAAATAGATTATTTAAGAAACAAAAGATGGTGCTTGGTCCTGCCAAGAGGGCAGGGAACTGAACTCAATGACCCCCCAAGTTTTCTTCCGGCTCAATGTATCTGTATTTTCTTTCTTTCTACATAAATGTTTTTTTCATTTTCATGGAATAAATTTAATAAAGGTGACTATCGACGTAACATACTTAATTTATTTTAAATAGTTTGTCTTGGCACTGCACAAGATCCTGATTAAAAACCTACCACCATACAGCCTCAGGTTTTTTTTAATGTTTCAAACATGGAGACTCCTTTGTGAAGCTAATTCAGCCACATGGCAAATCTGCAGCTTGTTTTATTCCTGCTCTGCTTGTTTCAAGCAATATCCATCATAAACTATATAGCACTCCCAGGCTGGTCAAATTAGAGTTGCATCAGGTATGGCTCCCTGAGAAGCAGTTCATAGAATCATAGAACACTAGAACTGGAAGGGACCTCAAGAGGTCATTAAGTCCAGTTCCCTGCCCTCTCAACAGGACCGAGCACTGTCTAGATCACCTCCGACAGGTGTCTGTTGGGAGGGTGAGAGATTTTTCCCACCTAGGAAAGAAACAGATGCATGTTGAGGAAAGGTCGTGTGAAACTGGGAGCCCCTTGGGCTTGTAGGAACTAAGCTTGAGGTGACCAGGCTAAGCAGCTGCAGGGTGGCTCTCTAGACTGATTCAATTTGCATGCAGAAAGATCTGTGCCAACACCTGGCCAGGCTGCTAGCATGGAATTGCCAGAGTTCACAACTAACAGAAACAGAATTTCCCATCATTCTTGAAGAGTGAATTATTCATCACCTAAATAATTATCCTCCATTTTAGCATTAGCTGTGTCCCAGGTGTTTTTAATAAAACAATGTACTTCAATGTGAACCGTGTTTTTCTCCAGTGAAGTTTTTACAGGCAGCCAATTAACCTGTTCAGAGTCATAGGACTATTCCCACTTGAACTCTGTACCAGCACAGTAACAGAGAGGGAGCCATGTTAGTCTGTTCTGTACCAGCATGTCACAGTAGGGAAAATGAATTTCCAGTGATGGAGTTCACCAGGAACCTCTTCGCCCACCACAGAGTGACTGAGCAATTCCTCCTGTGATGTTTGATTTAAAATCAAACATCCTATTAGCCCTGTTCAGTGGCAAACACCACAAAAACTGATTCTCTTTTCTTTGTATACGCGACAGTTTAACTGATTGTCCAGTCAGGATCTGTGGGAATTTGGCAGATGGCTACTTGCTTCTAAAATCATCAGATCCTGTTTCAATGGAAGGTTAAGGTGCTGTTTATATGACCTGTAAAGAACTTTGTGACCTGGTGAAATTCCTGCATGCCCCCCATATAAAAATGTGTTACTTTTCCTTTTAATAAAAGCGAGGTGGTTTGAGATAATTGTTCTGAAGTGTGTGTGTGTGTTGGTGGGAGGCTCGGCGACTGTTTTGATCATGCCTCTCCTTTAGAAATCCCCAGCTAGCTTATTTTTTACAATTAAAAAGACAATAGCCTAAAAAGGTCCCTATTGCATGTTTTTTCAACACCTGGATGTTTGCAGGTGATGGCCCATACATCTCTGTCGGTTCCAGTAAGATCCTAATGGTGGATCTTTGTTGCTTACAATTGTTACAAATCCTTTCAGTTGGTGGTTTCAGCCAGTGCTTGACTTTACAGTGTGTAACATCCACAGTGGAGCTCCATGACCCCTAGACCCCTTCCCTATACTTTGATGACTTTTTATGTATTGTCAGCATCGTGACTCCCTCTGGGTTGGCTATTAAGTTGGCAAGAAACAGAGGAAAGACAAAGGTAATTGTAAAACCACAAAAATTGTGTGAGGGGACCCAGGGCACAAATAGCCTTTCAAACTATTTTAAACTGATTATTTTTAACTGATTAGATTTCAAACAGGTGGCACCCCTTTAATTTTAAAGGGACATTTATAATTATATGTAGGTGCAAGGGCAACCTCCATGACCAATGCAGAGTTACTTAGATAGGTCTGTGGCCTATCATACCTCAGTAGTGCACCTTTACATTTTCCCCACCCACTGTCTCTTCTGTCAGTATTCCTACATCCACAGCTAAATTCTGTGTGGTTTACAACCAAAAAAGGCTATTCCTATTCCACTGAAGTGGAGTAGGCCATGTTAATTCTGTTAATGGAGTGGGCCATTCTGTTGAAGACCTGAGAATTTGTGTCCTAGAACAGAAAGAATTTAACAACAGATTAGAGGGAGCGATTTGTGAGTTAGAGTACATTTTCAAATTCCACACATTAACATGTGGCCCGAACAGAAACATCAATTACCTCACACATTACAAGGACTGCTGCCTTTCCTTTGATGCTTGTAATTATCTCGACAGGACAATTAACATCCCCCCACCTCTCACCCCCTTCCTTCAATCCTATTTGATTTGTCAGATTTTATTGCAATTTTTTATTGGCCCTCTGTACTTATAAATGTCAGTCCGTATTCGAAATGAAATTGATTTGAAGAAGTAGGTCTGTCCCACGAAAGCTCATCACCGAATAAATCATGTTGTTAGTCTTTAAAGTGCTACATTTCTGCTGCTTTGTTTTGTTGGAGTACAGACTAACATGGCTACATCTCTGTAACTATTCCTAGTTCATCCTGCTGACAAGGGGCTCTGTACTTGAGGAATAATGACTACAAACAATTGTTTTTCTGTAGATTGTTTGAGAACACTTTATTCTGATAATTCAGTATGCCCCAAGGAGCTGGCCAGGGGCAGGACATCAGAAAGGCCTGTTGCAGGACCAGAACCTGTTTGGGAAAGGTGGCGGAGAGGTGGTGACCTCACAGAGAGGCCCTGGCACCAGCCAGGCTGGACACAGATACAAGGCAGGGGCAACCTCAGAGACACCCCCGCCCCCTTTATGACTTTGTGAAGATATCTGTCTTGCTAACAATGGCTACGTCTACACGTGAAGCCAACATCAAAATAGGCTATTTCGATGAATAACGTCTACACGTCCTTCAGGGCTGGCAATGTCGATGTTCAACTTCGACGTTGCGCGGCACCACATCGAAATAGGCGCTGCGAGGGAACGTCTACACGCCAAAGTAGCACACATCGAAATAAGGGTGCCAGGCACAGCTGCAGACAGGGTCACAGGGCGGACTCAACAGCCAGCCGCTCCCTTAAAGGGCCCCTCCCAGACACAGTTGCACTAAACAACACAAGATACACAGAGCCGACAACTGGTTGCAGACCCTGTGCCTGCAGCATGGATCCCCAGCTGCCGCAGCAGCAGCCAGAAGCCCTGGGCTAAGGGCTGCTGCCCACGGTGACCATAGAGCCCCGCAGGGGCTGGGGAGAGAGCATCTCTCAACCCCCCAGCTGATGGCCGCCATGGAGGACCCGGCAATTTCGACGTTGCGGGACGCGGATCGTCTACACGTTCCCTACTTCGACGTTGAACGTCGAAGTAGGGCGCTGTGCCGATCCCCTCATGAGGTTAGCAACTTCGACGTCTCGCCGCCTAACGTCGAAGTTAACTTCGAAATAGCGCCCGACGCGTGTAGCCGCGACGGGCGCTATTTCGAAGTTAGTGCCGCTACTTCGAAGTAGCGTGCACGTGTAGACACAGCTACTATGTGCTTCCATTGGCAGCATTGATGAGACTAACACTAACGTGCCCACTTTTTTTTTAAAGGAGCAAGACGTAGGAGACCAGGAGTTGAGAGCCAATGAGGGTGGGATGCAGAGTACAGGGCAGGGAGCCAGGGGACTGGAGCTGCCAAAGCAAGTGTTGCCTGGGGCCAGTGGTGGCCCCAGGCATATGCATCATAGGCACTACTAAATTTGTAGCAAATGTAGTGGTGCCCTACACAGCTGTGTATGCCTGAGGACAGCCCTGGGTGTCAGCCTTTCTACATACAGGCCTGGAGAAATAACAAAGATCTCGGGCCACAGCCATGCATTACAGTTGATTTGTAATAGCTTTGACAGTTGCCAGGATGAGTTTAGACTTTATTTAACCCGACCCTTTTTTTTCTCTTGTGCACATGTTTGCAAGCTGTGGAGACAGCCTTTGTTGCTCACATAGGACGCTGGGATTCCTTTACCAACTCTATGGAATGTCTTGCTGCTGTTGCCATCTAGTGGTGATTTTTATGTTGGCTGCTCTCTTCTGCAGGATGATAATCCAGCCTTGGCGGGCACTTGATAATGAGCAGGACATCTTTATGTCACCCTCCTATTAAATTTGTTGTGGCAGGGACAATCCCTGCGTGTGCATCTGGGAAGTTTCCAGCATGCTGCAAAATCATAATCATCATCAGCAGCAGCAGCAGCAGCTACAGCTGACTCCTCAGATGGCATAAATCAGCATAACTCCACTGACTTCCATTTATACCACCTTAGGATCTAGCCCTAATGAGATAAAGCAGTGTTTAAAATGAAATCAAATTTAACATTTAATAGTGCAAAACAAAAATACCTGTTTTCATATTCCCAACAAATCCCTCTGGGTTTTAACTTATCTGAGGCTGTGGCTTCAGTCAGCCGTGCTGGAGAGCCACAGAGTTCAGGACGAGTTTACTGCGGAGCACATAGGGTGTCTAGTGATAGGACAAAGTATTACAGCTACTAATAACAGGGTGGAATCCATCCCTGTGCAGATTAACAGGGACGTAGCTGGTGTATAGGCCTCTGCACAGAGGTGAGCTTCCTCCCCAGCGAGCCCGGAAACCCTTTTCAAGTGTTTCGTATTATTATCATCTCTACTAAGCCAAGGTTTGGGCTGATGGTCCGAGGGACGCGGCATAAGGTTCTAACACAGCATCACAGCTGGGGGCTGATGTCACAGGGACCCCGCGGTTGGAGTTCCATGGCAGTTTGAGGCAGCAGGAACCAGCCGGGCACGCTGTGCCGTGGAGGAAGCTGTTGGCAGAAGCTTAAAGGGGCAAGGCTGTGAAAGCAATATTGTTGTGTGGCTGCTGGTGTCCATAGCAGTTCATCCTGCACTCTGGTGAGCGCCTCTTGCTGCTGGTTCCCCTGCAGGCCCCACAAGCCCTGGGACCTCATTAGGCAGGACTCAGGGTAAAGGCACAAGGAAAAGGTGAGCTGAGGCCACACAAAGAGGGGTGCATAGGAAAATCCATGAGGCATTTCTCCCAACTCAAAATCTTTCCCTTTCTAACCCTACCCACATCTTCTTCTCTCCCCCACTTCGACATCAAATGCCCCCGGCCCCTTTAAAAACCCAAAGCCTGTTTTGTTAAATGAATAAAGCAGATGTATTTGAAGGTATGAGAGGGACATATGGAACTCACACACCTCTGAGGGAGCAGTGAGACAGGAGCACCAGCTCTCATTTGGACTGATGGCTGCAGGCCAATCTGATCTTAGACGTGAGAGTTCCTCTCTTAACTGGATCTCTCACTTCTCCGTAGTGAAGACACAGGGCCTGTCACAACCTGCCATTGGGTACCACCCCTCAGACATACAAGCAGCACTCAGAGGTCAGCTTGAAGGCTGCCAAGCCTGGCCCCTGGCCAATCAACTATGCAGACTAAGTGCCAAGGCCCCTGTTACTAACGCTATGTCTACACTAGGCAAAGCAAGTCGACCACACATCCACAATTCTAGCTACAGCAATTACATAGCTAAAATCAACATATCTGTGCTCGGCTAACTTGGCTGTCCATACTGGGGAAGGTTGATGGGAAAGTTTCTCGCCACCTCCTCGAATCTTGCCACCCCTGACTTCCATATTAGATATGTGAAGTCAAACCCTGGTCTAGTGTGTTTGACTCTAGGGATGGACAGCTGATGAAAGAACTCAAATGTGAAATTGCGGAGTTATTAACAGTGGTTTGTAACCTATCCTTTAAATCCACTTTGGTACCAAATGACTGGAAGATGGCCAATATAACACCAATATTTAAAAAAGGCTCTAGAGGAGATCCTGGCAATTATAGACCGATAAGTTTAACATCAGTACCAGGTAAATTAGTAGAAACACTAGTAAAGAGTAAAATTGCAAGGCACATAGAAGAGCACGAATTGTTGGGCAAAAGTCAGCATGGTTTCTGCAGAGGGAAGTCGTGTCTGTCTAATCTATTAGAATTCTTTGAAGGGGTTAATAAACATGCGGACAAGGGGCACCCAGTGGACATAATATACCTAGATTTCCAGAAAGCCTTTGACACGGTCCCACACCAAAGGCTTTTATGTAAATTAGGTGGTCATGGGATAGGAGGAAAGGTCCTTTCATGGATCAGGAATTGGTTAAAAGACAGAAAACAAAGGGTTGGAATAAATGGTAAATTTTCACAATGGAGGGGGGTAACTAGTGGTGTTCCCCAGGGGTCAGTCCTGGGACCGATCCTGTTCAACTTGTTCATCAATGATCTAGAAAATGAGGTAAGCAGTGAGGTGGCAAAGTTTGCAGATGATACCAAGTTGTTCAGGACGGTCAAAAGCAAAAGGGATTGTGAAGAACTACAAAAAGATCTCAGCAAACTGAGTGATTGGGCAGCAAAATGGCAAATGAAATTTAATGTGGGTAAGTGTAAGGTAATGCATGTTGGAAAAAATAACCCAAATTACACGTACTACATGATGGGGTCAAATTTAGCTACGACAGATCAGGAAAGGGATCTTGGAGTTATAGTGGATAGTTCTCTGAAGACATCCACGCAGTGTGCAGCGGCAGTTAGTAAGGCAAATAGGATGTTAGGAATTATTAAAAAAGGGATCGATAATAAGACAAAAGATATCATACTTCCCCTATATAAAACTATGGTACGCCCACATCTCGAGTACTGCGTGCAGATGTGGTCTCCTCACCTCAAAAAAGATATATTGGCATTAGAAAAGGTTCAGAAAAGGGCGACTAAGATGATTAGGGGCTTGGAAAGCGTCCCATATGGGGAGAGGCTAGAGAGACTGGGACTTTTCAGTTTGGAAAAAAAGCGATTGAGGGGCGATATGATAGAGGTATATAAAATCATGAATGGTGTGGAGAAAGTGAATATAGAAAAATTATTTACCTTTTCCCATAATACAAGAACTAGGGGACACCAAATGAAATTGATGGGTAGTAGGTTCAAAACTAATAAAAGGAAATTTTTCTTCACACAGCGCACAGTCAACCTGTGGAACTCCTTGCCCGAGGAGGCTGTGAAGGCCAGGACTCTATTATCGTTTAAAAAAGAGCTTGATAAATTTTTGCAGGTCAGGTCCATAAATGGCTATTAGCCAGGGATAAAGTATGGTGCCCTAGCCTTCATAACAAGGGCAGGAGATGGATGGCAGGAGATAAATCACTTGTCTTCTGTTCTCCTTCTCTGGGGCACCTGGCATTGGCCACCGTCGGCAGATGGGATGCTGGGCTTGATGGACCTTTGGTCTGACCCAGTATGGCCGTTCTTATGTTCTTATGAGGGGTGAGGGAGCCCAGAAAGCTCAGTCCAGATTGAACAGGGCTTTAAAAATTGGCACCACCATCTTTCATTCAATGCTGAAATGAAACAGCAAGCTAGGGCAGAGTTCTTGTACCAGGCATCTTCTCAAGATGCAGAAAGCTGCACTCTAAGCCACCTGATGCCCTGGCTGGCAACAGGGTGAGGGCTAAGAAGGCATCAGTGTCATCAGATCTGCAGGTGGGAGATATAGTCACATTAAAGAGGAATAGCCAGTACCTCTTGGCCAGTCTGAAATGACCAAAAGCCTTTGTTGATGGGCACCACGTTTCAAGAAAGATATGGAGAAACTGGAGAAGGTCCAGAGAAGAGCAACAAAAATGATTCAATGTCTAGAAAACAAGAGCTATGAGAGAAGACTGAAATATTTGTGCTTGTTTAGTTTAGAAAAGAGAAAACTATGAGGGGACATAATAGCAGTTTTCAACTACTTAAAAGAGTGTTACATGGTGGAGGGATAAACATTTTTCTCCTTGGCGCCTGAGGACAGGACAAGATAAAATGGGCTTGAAGTTCAGTAAGAGAGGTTTAAGTTGGACATTAGGAAAAACTTCCTAACTGTCAAGGTGGTTAAACGCTGGAATAAATTGCCTAGGGAGGTTATGGAATATCCATCACTGGAGATATTTAGGAGCAGGTTAGACGTACATCTCTCAGGGATGCTCTAGACAGTACTTGTCCTGCCATGAGGGCAGGGACTGGAACTGAAGACCTCTCAAGATCCCTTTCAGTTCAAGTGTTCCATGATTCTATGATATTTTATGCATAATATAATGATTTTAAATGCTAACTTAATTATTGCTATTATGTATCTTGTGGTAGACGCTAGAGAATCCAGCTGAGATCAAGGCCTGTTTTGCTAAGTCCTGTACAAACTCACTGAGAAAAGCAAGGTTGCCCCCAAAGCACTTACACTCAAAAGACACAAGACAAAGCACGAGGAAGTGTAATTACCTCATTTCTCAAATGAGGTGCAGAGATTAAGGGACTGAGACAAGTTCACACAGGGACTCCTTGAAAGAGGAAATTGAATCCCTCTCTCCAATCCCATTTATCACCCAACAGACTGTCTGTTGCGTTCATTCCCTTTGAAGCACCTGGCATCAGCTACTATCAAATGATAGGATACTGGGCTAGATGGACCTTTGGTCTCACACAGTATGGCCATTCAGATATTCTCACATAGAATTTTGCTATAAACCACAAGATACCCTCTCCCCATCCTCTCCCAGAGCTGAGATAGAACCCAGGCATTCTGGTAGGGCCTCTCTCTCTTCTGCTAGCAACAAAGCAAGAATATATATTAAAATTCTTAACCTACCTGTACCTCTTAAGTGACTTGCCACAAGATGTCAGAACATGTTATTATTAGAGCTAAGTGAGTCTAATATTTATTTGACTTTCTTTTATATAGGAATTAGTTGAGACATGAGGCTTATCAGCTAATTGCTAAATTATCTGCCAGAAAACAAGAGTTTTCAAGAGCCCAAGTAGCCCTGGAACCATAGTTAAAGTTGCCTCCCGCCCCCCGCAGCCAAAATCTGAAATGGCACCCCTGGGTGGGGGAAGGGGTGTTCTCACCATTATACTTAAAATCTCCAGCTCATTCTGCCTTTTCTTCTCTTCTCCCCAGAGAGGCACCCATCCCAGCTGAACCCCAGCCATCATGAAGGGCCTTTGCATTCTTTTTCTTGTTCTTTTCTTCTTCCAAGGCGGTTCAGGTAAGCTTGGGACTGATGAAGAGAAGGGAGAAAGAGACTGAGGGTATGTCTGCACAGCAGCCTTATTTTGAAATAATGCTGCTACACACAAAAATGCATTTCAAAATAGCTCTTAGCTATATCGAAATACAGTGTCTACACACATAGAGCCTATTCCAGGATGGAGCCATTGGATGCACTCTGGCATATTTTGAAATAGGCACTATTCCCCATGGAATGAGGTTTACCAATTTTGAAATAAGACAACGGCTATTTTGAAATTATTTTGAAATAGTGGTTGCATTGTGCAGGCGCTAGGATAGTTATTTGGATATAACTTTGCTGTGTAAACCTAAGCTCATAAAATAATGCTCCATCAGAGAACTGAATCCTGATCAAACACCAACCAATAGACTTGATTCTCCACTGTCTTGCACCTTGCGCAGCCACTTACCTGTCCAAATCACGGACACAGAAGGGAGAATTCTGATCTGAGAATGTAGAGAATTCTGATTTCCTGGCTCGTTACACACAGTTTGTGGCAGTTTAAATCATTCCTCAAAGTGCCAGGTGATAGAGAATCACGCTTGTGGTGGTGCTCTTCAGCTTATGTATATTAGCTTGGCTCCATCAGCATGAAGAGAACTATACCAGTTTACCCAATGGAAGATCTGCCCTGAACTATTTTTATCACAATTTAAACCATTGGTAGATGGAAACTTGCAAGCCAGGATAGGAGAACCTGTTCAGCTAAATAGCCTTCTCCCGAGGGTCACTGTCCCACTCTTATCCTAGAGTAAGGGGTAAAAGGGGATGCTGAAGGAGGTAATTATAGGGAGATAACTCCTCGGGGAGTGGAGGTAGAAAATAACAAATAGTACACGATGGATAGATGGATTTAACCAAACACCAAATTAGTCCCTACTCCCGAGATTTCTCCAGCCTCAGTCTGCGGTGGGGGGTGGGGGAGGGATGTGTTGCAGCCCAGCCAGGCTGGAGCAGCCCCTGCCATCTGCTCCCCAGCTCCAGTTTATTACATAGCTAAAGCCAATGTACCTTAATTTGGGCTTCCCCACCATCTCTGGCAAGGGAGGTCAATGGGAGCCTGAGCTCCCATCAACTTCCCTTACTTTTAACTGGGGAGGAGTACCATGGTTGATGGCTGGGGGGGCCCTGCAAGTTCAATTTAATGCATCCCCACTAGAAGCACTAAATCAAACCCTGTAAGATCAACCATAGCAGAGCCAATCTTTTCTGTAGTGTAGATGTATCCTGACAGACCCATAATTACATGAATTGTCCAGTTTACACTTTTTTAAAATATTGGCACATTAACTTTCTTTCAGTCTCCTTCAGCTTACCCACTGTTCCAAGACTTATTGAAAATCAACATTAATGGTCCAGTGAACTCCGCAGGCAGACCTGTTAAAACTCTTGGAGGCAAGTTAACTGGACTTGCTGCTTTAAGAAACTACTTTAGTAGCTGCTGTTTAACAGCCTCCTAAGATACCAATGAAATGGAAAACATGTAATCAAATGTTATAACTACATCATCAGGGGTTTCTTTTCCAAAAAACAGAACAGAAATATATATTGAACTTGTATATCTTTTCTGCTTGATTAGTGATAATTGTGCCATTTCCATCTGGTAGTAGTAGGCATCCTTCAGTCTGCATAGACTATGGATCGCGCCCTTTAAAGTTTCAATTGAGGACTTCGTTTACAGCGTCTATTGTGACTATGAAGACCCACACGGGAGTGACAGTCCTTGCTGCATCTCTTGCAGATGTAGTGGGTGTCTGGCAAGTCCTTATTGTGCTTTCTGTGCACTCCCTTCTCCTCTGCTAGCTGTCTGATCTTCATCTCGCCCTTCTGAAGGCCCTTGTGTAACCCCTGCCTCCATCTGCTGCGGTCGTCTGCTAGTTCTCCCCATTTGTCCAGCTCGATGTCTACTTCTCTGAGGTCTCTCTTGCAGACATCTTTGTAGCACAACTGGGGGCGTCTGGGAGGTCTTTTGCCAGAGGCTAGCATCTGGTAATGGACAATATAACTGTTAGGATTCTGTTTTCATACATATTTCAAAAAACTCCTAACTGTCCTTAACTCCAGTAACCATATCTTTTTTCTTTGTATCCCTTTGCTTCCCTTATCCTTTTTCTACAGTTGCTAACTTCTCATTTATATTCCCTACTGTCTACTTCCCCTTTCTCCCATTCATTACATATTATTTTTTATATCAGCTTTCATTTCCCCTCTAGAGCAGGCTGTCTTTTTCATCAATATGGCCTTTCTTGATTATGGCTTTTGGGGCATCTAGTAAAGTGCTTTGAAGCAATTTGCAATTATCACTCATTTTTTTTCTGAATAATTTTTTTCCTGACAGCTGACTGGCTCAGAACTATGTTCAGCTTTGTGAAACATGCCCTTTCAAAGCATCAGGTATATTTATTACTGGTCTGGACTTTGTTCTATTTGCACATCAAAAATATAATCCCCTGAATTACCATTACTATTTAGTTCTGGGGTCAGGGGAAGATGAAGTCTAATATAGACATGAAATATCAAGAGTCCTGACCTAGTCCTGCCTCCCACTGAGCCTCCTCCTTCTCCTATGGAGTGTTCTTGTGGCCAGCCAGAGTTTAGCTAGTTTGCTAATTCTCAGTAGCATGTTTTGCCTCCCCAGCTGAGCACTAATATCAATGAGATGAGAATTCTGACACGCTTGTTTCCTTTCCCAGGCACGGGACGATGCAGGAGACTGAATGGCGTGTGCCGACACACCCTGTGTCACCACATTGAAACATATGTTGGCCGATGCCATCATGGGATGGGAAACTGCTGTATCAATGATGATGATGATCGAAAGAAGAAAATGTAGAGACCCTGCTGATGTGGGAAGCAAAGAAAAGCAGAAGAGCAGTCTCAGGCATGCTAGTGATTCTGTGCTTCCATAATGCAGCAGGGTCCAAGCCTGGTGTTTCATTGGTCCCTTAATAAATGATCATTATATTAAAGTATGCACTGGTATGTAGTGCGCCTTGCTCCTCTAAAACAGAGGTTCACAACCTGGAGGGCATAACTCTCTGGGGCTTGCAAAGAGGTGTCAGGAATTGCAGCTGTCCCCCACTTCCCATATGGCTATGACAACAGGACCTCAGCTAGTTCCTACATAGAGTGGCAGGAGGACTAAGGAGATGGGTGTGCATCAATACCCACAAAGGCAGGTGAGTCCAGTGGCTAATGCTTCCCATGCAGGCTTTGTGAGACCAAGGTTCTAGTCCCTACTGTGTCACAGACTTCTTGTGTGACCTTGGCAAGTCACTTAGGCTCTGTTAAACAACTTAAGTCAGGACAGCTATCGTGCTCAAAGAGGTGGATTTTTTCACCTGCCTGTGAGCAAAGTTCTGCTGACCTAAACCCCGTTGTAGACACACGAAGGTTAATGAGAAATGACTGCCCTGGAAGAGGTACCGCAGAAAAGGATCTGGGGTTGTAGTGGATCACAGACTAAATATGAATCAGCAATGGAAGGGGAAAAAAAGGAAAAGAAAGTCATCCTTAGTCTGGCATATATTAGCAGGACTGTTGGAAGCAAATAAGGGGAAATAATTCTTCTGTGTTCAGCAGTGATAAAGCTTCAAATGGAATACCGTGTCCTGTTCTAGGCACCAGCCTTCAGGAAAGATATGGACAAACTGGAGGAAACATTGAAAAACTTGGGTTGCTTTTGAGTCTGAAGAAGATAAGAGTGAGGAGGGACACAACAGCAGGGTAAAAGGGCGAGAAATTGCTCTCTTTAGCCACGGAGGACAGGATGAGACACCTTGGCCTTAAAATGCAGCAAGAGAAGGCTAGACATCAGGAAAGAGTTCCTGCCAAGGTAGCAGAACACCAGAACAAATTGCCTAGGGGTGCTGCACAATCTTCATCATTGACAGCTTTTAAGAAAAGATTAGAACAGGGGGACTCAAACACATGACTCATGAAGCATCTATTACTGGACCCCCTATGCAATCCTGGCCTGGGAGTCCCAGAGGCCTGGTGGCATGTCTGTACCTGTTTCCCAAGCTCCCCACTTTCCAGCCACCACCCCACCTGGCACCTGGTCCTCCAAGGAACATTGTCTTGGGGATTGTGGGGACCCAAATGCTGCTGTCTCCCCACATGAGGGCCCCTGCATAATCCTTGAGGCTGCCTCTTTTGTGGATGGGACTCCATTCAGGGCAGAGTGTGGGTCAGTTGCAGGATGGGTAAGTCTTAGGAACAGTGTAGGGAGACACCCTCCCCTTGCCCAGTTACAAATGTGCTCTGGCCATTGATGATCCCCAGGCTGTGAGTTTGAGACCCTGGGTTAGACAAACACTTGTCATGGGTGCTCTGGATCTAGACCCTGCCAGGCGTGAAGTACAACTAAATAAGATGGCCAGTGAAGGTCTGTGCCAGTTCTGCATTTTGCTGATTCTCAGCCAGCCCGCTGGCTGGGAGCTCTCAGGCTGGTTCTGGGGTGGGATCCAGACAGGCACAGGCAACACCCTTTGTTCTTGCCTCTTGCAGGTGGGTCTTCCCACCTCTGGACACATTTTCCCCTTCCCAGCCACAGCCATTCTCCGGGGCCCAGTGTCCAGGGCTGCCCCAGCCTCCCCACTTCCCCAGGCTGGCTTCCCTGGGAAGAGGTGTGAGGCCCTCCTCTGCGCATGCACCCCCCCCCCCCCGGGCCATCAGGATCACTCTGCGTTTCTGCTCCCCCTCCCCCAATGCAACTGTGCGCACAAGGGGCATCTGCTGCCCGTGCAAACGCAACTACCACACCTGCCCTCTGCAGGGCCGGAGCTCCGGGACCCCCTCCCCCCACCGCCTCTAAAGAGGCGGCGCGAGGCGCGGCTGAGCGTTATTGAGACCGGAGGCCAAGCTCTGCGTGGGGCTCGCTGGCCCTTTAAGGGGTGGGAAGAGCGCGGCCGAGAAGCGCCCCTCTGCCGGGCGGCTCCTTGCACCGGCCGAGGCAGGATGCGCGTGGTCTTCGCGGGACTGTGGTTCCTGCTGCTGGCGGCGGAGCGGAGCGCGCGTGAGTCTCCCCGCCCCCGGCTGCCTACGCCCCAGCCCGCGGCTCTCACGCGCTTGCAACCCCGTCCTTGCAGCTGCTCCCTGGCGCGGGGCGGGCGCGCCTTCGCCTGCAACTGCGCTGCACCCCTGGGGCGTGCACCCCCTTCGCCCCAGGCAGCGCGGCCGGAAAAGGGGCTGCGCGGCAGCTGGCCCCGGCCCTGCCGCGGGGCGTGCACGCTGCCGGCCGGATTGCCCTGATAGGGGCTGGGGATCGGGCCCTGCACGGAGGGAAGAGCTGGCGGCGCGCGCGCAGGTTTTTAAAATCTTTAACCCTGGGCGTGCCGGGCTCCTGCTGCCGCCTGGTGTTGGGCGGGCTGCACGGCTCCGCACCAGCTTTCGCAGTGGGGGTGTCTGAGCCATTGACCCCAGCGAACGCCTGGACGTAACGGAGACCCCGTCAAGTCCTGGCGTGCTGCAGCGCCCCCCGCACCCCGAGCTGCCGCGCTCAGGCCTTAGGGCGGCGGTGAGCGAGTTTGTTATGTCCGCCCCACTTTGGGTCCCTGCAGTTAGCAGCCCACCCCCCCAAACTGCCTCTTGTCAGCCAAACTCCACGGACGTTTCTGTTATGTTGTATGAAGGGGAAAAAAACCACACGCCCTTTCAGCACCTGTCGGAAAATAGGCGTGCAGACTGTAAAGACTTTAATTGGTGTATAAATGTGAATGCAGCTAGAGCAAAACAGTAACACATCCCAGCGTTTGTAATGAGCTGGATGAGCCTGACACCCAGCAGCCGATCATGCTGCATGCACAGTATGAAACTACACACACACACACCCCGAAAGGGGGCCTGCACCCCCCACCTTGCTCTAAGGCAACCGTGGGGAATATACAGCCCACAGGCCAGATCTGGCCCTCAGTTTACTTTGGCCCAGCCTCAGTAAGGTTTAGGGCTTCCCCCCCACACACACAGTGGGGTGGTCTGGGGTGCTCTAGCCTCCGGCAAAGTCTCCAAGCCTTGGCACATACGCACCTTCCATGTTGTCTATGCCCCTGGGGCTGAAAAGCAAGCAGAGCCCCAGCACCCTGAGTTAAGTGAGTTTTGGTGGGGGCTTTTTTTTTCCCTCCCCTTCTCATTTGGGAGCCAACTCAGTGAAGTTTTTGGTGGTGGTTTTTGTTGTGGGGGGAGAGGCTGGGGGAAGAGATGTTGCTTCACACTTCTGTGTGTGGCCTCTGACTAATTTTCCTGTGGATCAGTGGCTCCCCACCACTGCTTTAGGACCCCTACCAGGGCAGGCAGGTGCCCAGGAGAATCTTCACTCCCTGTGCTGGGCAGGCTAATTCTCCTGGCTTGGTTGTTGCCTCCTTTCCCCCACTGCTGTACTCAGTATGTTTGCCCAATTCTGCGGATTGAAATGTGTTTTCAGGGACAGGCCTGCACCAGAATCCTGGACTTACGCAAGTCCAGAGTTTGGGGGATTAATTAGGATCGGATTTGCCTGAGCTGTTCCTGGGTGTCTCCAGTTATTCCAGACCCTTTGCTGATTGTAGAGGACAACAGAGAAGAGCAGATGGAAATTATTACTTCTCTCTTGCGGGGACAAAGAAGTTGGTGTCTAAGTGATACAGCACTTGACTGGGACTCAGACCTGGATTTGGTTCGTGTCACCGGCTTGCTAAACCTTATGCAGGTCACTCTTCTCTCCTGGACCCTTACTTGGGAGTGACAGTGCTGTGTCCTTCCTTCCCTGCCCCTGCCAGCTTAAAGCACTAACGTATCTAATGTACCAATAAAGAGTGCAGTATGAGAGAGCTGTGGTGTTTACTAGTTTACTGGAAGTTTTACCCAGTGTTATTTGGGTCCTCAGTGAAGTTTTGGTTGTCTTTGCTGGGGCTGGGGATGAGGAGGGCAGGATGCAGGCTGCTTCTGGGAGAGAGGTCAGCCCAATCTCTCTCTCACCATAGCAGCCTGGGGTCAGATGAGAAGCTCCTGTCCACGGTTAGAACAACAAGAAGTCCTGTGGCACCTTAGACTAACATATATTGGAGCATAAGCGTTTGTGGGCAAAGATCCATTTTACCAGCTGTATCTGACGAAGTGGGTCTTTGCCCACAAAAGCTTATGTTCCAATATCTCTGTTAGTTTATAAGGTGTCACAGGACTTCTCTTTTTTTTTCGTTGTTGTTGGTGTGTGTGTGTGTGGTTTTTTTTTTTGCGGATACAGACTAACATGGCTACTCTTCTGATACTTGTCCCTGGTTACTGCATCTGCAATGGGCACGGCTGGGTGTGGGATGCATGTCCCCTGGGTTGGGGACAGACCGGCAGACAAACTCTGAAATACATAGTAGTAGGTCATCATCATCATCAATAACCTTGGGCTCAGCGCCCGTTGGTGTCTGATGCCTCTCTCACTATTTCCTTCCAATAGTAGTAGGTAGCTGGGGTTCGAGCTGATCCTCATCTCTGGCCCCTTGCTGCCCCCCTGTGGTTATTCAGTATAACTGTCCCTCCAACCAGACCCCTTCCCCTTTCCATTTTATGAGAAACAATCAAATTCCAGGCACATCCCATTGTCCTAGCACAACCAAACCCTTTCCTTGCTTTAAGTTCTGCTAAGAAGTTGCATACCAAATGTGGTGATCTTAGCTCTTACCATTTAGGAAGAGTTCTCGAACAAACAGACTCACAGGTAGAAGCAAAGTTTCTAAAAGACATAGCACGGTTTGAACCTCTCTAGTCTGGCACTCTCAGACCTGACCACTGCCGAATGAGAGAATTTGTTGGACCACAGGAAATCAATAGTGTCTAGCAGCATTACCAACATTTCTGCTGCTCATTGGGCTCTTAGCAGACATTTAGGAGTATATTAGAGCCAAATAACAACACAGAACATGGAGAAGCAGGACTGGTAAATGAAAACAAACTTTATGGGACCACAGGAAACATGGCCACATCCATAATAAATGGTCGCCCAGCTAACTAAAATCATGCCAGATTACAGATGTTGCTGGATGAGAGAGTGCCAGACTAGTGAGGTGTAACCTGTAGATTGCTGTACACGCACCCTCCAGGAAGCAGTCAGTCTTCTACTTGTTTAAAAGGCTTTGGTTAAATTGAGGAGAGAGTATAATTTATCTATTTGTGGTTCGTATTGCTCTACTGCCTAGGAAGCCCAGTCATGGACTGAGACCCCGTTATGCCAGGGGCATACATGGCAAGAGATAGCAATAGCCACTGCTCGGAAGAGCTTACAGTGTGTAACTGGGATAAAGGTAACAGGCACCGTTCTATTACCCATTAACCAACACTTAGAAATACAATTCCAAACCTGTTAAGAAAGGGGGGCAAAACCTCTCTGTAGTAGAGTTAAACGCATATTGAAAACCTAATCTGAATCATCCCTTGCTTTAGAAACAGAGGACTTCTTTTTATTATTAATTTGTATGGATGTTGTGCCTAGAGAGGCTCCATCTATGGATCAGGGCCCCCATGTTATACAAGCAGATAATGAAAAAGACCGTGAGCCAGAGAACGTGAAACCTAAGTTTAAGGCTGTAGACATTGGATGGGTTCAAAAGATGTGGGCTGAGGGAGCTTAAGGTAACCGTGAGATGCTTATGCTGACTATAACAAGCAGAGTTTGCCGCACAAAGGCTGAGCATTGTGTAGTTGTTGTGGGAGGGGTGAGTTTGATGTAGCACCTCTGTGGATCTGGCTGGGGAGCTTTGCCCAGGCATAAGCAGTGGTGTGGGAGGAAGAGTGACTGTACTTGGGGTAAGATGTGATTTAGGACCCCAAAGGCTGGTACACTGTTAGACCCAAGGTGGAGCAGTACTATATGTGTCATCACTGATCATATTGTTTCTTTTCCCTTTTTCAGGAGTCTCCGCCATCATCCATTATCTTCTCTCTGGACAGTACCTCTGGGGCTGGTTGACCATTGCCTTGCTTTTACCTGACTATGTTGTGCAGTTCCTCAGCTTCTCTTGGTTCCGGGCAGATGGGCACAGAAGCTGCGGCTGGTTGGTGATTGTGCACCTGCTGCAGCTGGGGATTTGGAAGCGGTGAGCAAACAACTCCTACCCTCAGAAGACTTAGGAGGTTTGGGATCTGAACTTCTGAGGACAAGTAGATGTACCTTGTATGAGAAGTGTGTGGTTGTCGTGTGGCAAGGAGAACCGCTGCAGTAGGTATGTCTTTCTGTAGTGTAGGAGTAGGACTTTCCTATGGCCCACTGAGATTTCAAGCCACAGGATGATGTATAAACACCGTCTACTAAAAAGTTGCTAACTTAATTTCTAATTACAGTAGAACCCTGTTTTCTGTGGGCATTGGTCTCACAAATGACTGAACCATCTTGCTGTCGTTGTACAAAGCTGATCCTTCAGCCAACATTATCGGAACATCAGGCTGAAAGAGATCTCAGAAGGGCCTCACGTCCAGTCCCCTGTGCTTAGACAGGTCCCCCCCCTCAGTTTTCTTTCCCAAAGACTAAACATACCCTGGTATCTTAACTTTTCCTCTAATCCTTTCAGCTTTTTTGTTGCTGTCCTCTGGACTTTCCAGTTTGCTCACATCTTTCCTTAAGTGGGCATCCCAGAATTGGTCACAGCAGTCTAGCTGAGGTCTTACCAGTGCTGAGTTGAGGGACAGTTACCTCATCACATTGACACTTGCTCAATTTGTGGTCCACTTAAATATTCCTCTTGTGTCTTGCATACAACTCTTCAGTTAAGAGACTCCTTTTTTGTCACTAGCTGCATGTAGACTAGCCCCAACTTTGAAGAGGACCTGGTAATTAGGGTGTTGGGAGATTACTAATGAAGTGCTGCAGTGAATACGCAGCACTTCATTAGGCTAAATCTCCCCTGCGGCACATTTGAACTGTGAAACTTCAAAGTGCTGGCTTGCGTGTAGCCGCAAGTCAGCTGCGGGTACTTCGAAGTCCCTCAAAATTTTGAGGAGCAAAGGGACTTTGAAGGAGCCCGGGCACTTCCAAGTACCTGCAGCTACATGCAAATCAGCACTTCAAAGTTGCCGTGAGGGAAATTTGGCCTAGTGAAGTGCTGCATATGTACCGCAGTGCTTCGTTAGTACTCTCGCACCTCCCTAATTACCATGCCCCCTTCGACGTTAGCAGCTAGTTTAGACATGGCCACTGTGTATCAGTAGATATCCACTCCTACACTACAGAAAGACATACCTATTGCAGCGGTTCTCCTTGCCACACGACAACCACATGCTTCTCTTAAAGCAATTAGTCATTCTCAGACAATTAGCAGATGTATGGGGAGAAACTGTCACTGCTGTCTTTTTAGGCCAAGGTGGATTTACCTAGTCTGACATCCTGCATAGCACAAGCCAGGGAATATGACCCAGGAATTCCACCCATTGCTATAGGTTCCCAAACTGGAGGGACGTGAGGAAACTCCGGGGGTGGGGTGAGGCGACCCAGCCCCTCCGATCAATCCCCCCGTCCCAAGAAAGAGCCCGCACTGACATTACGTCCTTCGAAAATGGAGGCAGTGCCAGCTTCCTGTGCTGTGTCAAGGGGGGAAGGTCCACAGCTGCATGCCAGAGCGGGCATCTTAGGAAGCACATGGGCTGCTTCCCCTCCCCAAACAGCTGATGTGTTTCCTGAAAAGCTGGGTCATGTTGCCCGCTGGTGACTTCCTTCTGCCTGCTGCCTTCCTGCGTGGGGGGGCGGTGAGGGCAGGAGTGGGAGTGCCGGGTCTGGGCCAGCTCCAGCTGCTCAAGCAGCAGATCCTCAAGAGTACAGGTTCCCTGTCCCTCCCATAAATAAAGACACTGCTGAAATGTTGTGTGTTGGCCATATTTAAAAATGAAGCCTGGCCAACAAGCCCCAAATCGATCTGACCACAGTATCGTAACGCCCTGCATCTTCACACACGCACCTCAGTCCCGAGCCTGTCTTACGCTGGAACCCTCTGACCTGAGCCTCTCACATCCCCAGTCTTTTTTGCCACAAAACTAGTGCACAATCCTCATACTGCAAATCCTGTGTCCTGAGCCCATCATACTCCCACCCCGCTTCCCTGAGCCCAACAGACACCCCAACCTGAACTCCCACAGGAAAATTATTTTTATAGCTTTTTTGAGTTAATATATTGTGGCTGCGATTAATAAAAGGATATCTGATGAAGACTATATTGCGTATGGCTTCACTGTCATGGAAAAAAATCAGGATCGATCATCCTCAGTGCGTGGTGTGCCACACAGTTCTCTGCAATGACGCCTTGAGACCTAGTCGTCTTGAGTGCCACTTGACAAAGAACCACAGCTCTTTGACAGACAAGCCAAAAGAGCTTTTTGCTGCTAAACTTCACAATTTGAAACACGTGAAGCTGAACACTACCAGAGCTTTTCATCAAGCGTCGCCCAAAGCAGTAGAAGCATCTTATGAACGGTCATTACTCAATGTTAAATCCCAGAAAGCGCACATAATCAGAGAAACTCTTGTGAAGCCTTGCTTGTTGAAAGCAGCTGATGTTGTGTTTGGTGTCGAAAGCAAGAAAAAAAACTATCGGAAATTTTGCTTTCTGATAATTTCATGAAACATCACATCAGTGACCTCGTGAAAGATCTTAAACTTCGAGTTGTGGAGGCAGTGTTGGCTTCCCCTTTTTTCACATTTCAGTGCTACAAGACCACTGATGTAGCGCAATGCTGTTAGTTGCTTTTCTGTGTTCGACTAGTTAGCAATGGAACTGTGAAAGAAGAACGGCTTTTTCAAATGAATTGACCATATCAAAGGCTTCTGATGTTAGGAAAACCATTTCCAACTTTTTTAAAGAAAATAGACTTTCATGGGGAAAACTGGTTGGCGTATGCACAGGTGGTGCTCTGGTGATGCTTGGCTCTTGCTCTGGATTTGTGACATTGGTGAAAGAAAAAAAATCCAGCTGTAGCCATAGTTCACTGTCATACACAGAGGAGCATTGGCTGCTAAAACCCTTCCAGATGACCTATGTGACCTGCTGAATTTGGCCATCAAAGTTGTCAGTTTTTGAAGAAAAACACTTTAAATAAGACTTTTACAGCCCTTTGCATGGATTTGGGAGCAGATCATAAAACTCTTGTTTCACCTGGAGGTACAATGGTTTTCTAAAGGGACCATGCTTTCAAGATTATTCAAACTTAAAGACAAAGTGGAAATTTTCCTCAAACAACAGAAAAAAGAAGAGTGACATCATGCATTTGTGGACCAAATGCGTCAACTTTCACTGGCATACCTCATGGACATTTTTGAATCTTTGAAGAAACTCATTTTGAAGCTGCAAGAAAACAGTGCAGCAAACTTTGTAGTGTACCACAATGCCATCAAAGCGTTTACACAGAATCCAGCTTTGGAAATGTCAAACGCAAACTGAGACACCTAACTTTTTGTATTTTCTGATATTTTCATCTCTCACTGAAAATGAAAGTTTCCAAGAACTCTGTAAAGAAGAGGATGTGAAGAACAAAATGTCTCATCTGGACTGCCTTGCTGACGAATTCATCTGCTATTTTACAGACAACTTTTCTGACAACCCCATTCATAAATTAGTATGCAATCCATTCAACGTTGATGTTGATTCATTGCCGTAAATATTGCAAGAACAAGCACTCGAAATAAAATATGATTCAAGTGCAAAAGATAATTTTGAAAACTGAAGCTTGGAGGAATTTTGGATAAAATATTTCCCAATGTACTCAAAGGTCGGAGAAGAAGCAGTACGTAGTATTCTTCCGTTTTCATCAATGTACCTCTGTGAAAAAAGCTTTTCAAGTTTAGTCACATTAAAACCAAGCAAAGAAATTGACTGGATATCAAAAACTATTTGCATTGTGCACTTTCATCTTTCAACCCAGGATTTCCCAACTCATGAGGAAAATGTAGCATCATCCTTCACATTGAATTCATTTTGTTTCCACTATTTCTGATGTTAAATTATATTTTTATTGAATTTTTGGGCCAAGGAAAACTATTTGTGCCTATTTTTATTTTTAGATAAAATTTTATACCAAGTTTTTATATTTCTTTTAAATTTTAAATTACAAATTGAACTTTTTGTTGAAAGGGAGGTTGGATGATGATCAAGAAGAGGTGGGGTGGGGGTGTAAGGTTTCTCAGAAGTCCAAAAGGGGGGTGTGATGCTGAAAAGTGTGGGAACTGCTGCTCTAGCTTATATGGTTGAACTGGAGCCCTGCCTGACAAATGACATCCAGAAAGGTGTCCAATAAGGTGCTGGAAGTAACAGCTATTGGAGAACGAATTGAAGGGGATGTTGCTGCACACTGCAAGAAGGATGGATTAAATGACCAAACTACATCTGTCCTACAACTGCTTAGTCTAGGAAGCTGGTTACAGAACTGTTCCATTTTGTCATGTAGGTGGGACCTGACCTTGGTCACAAACCATGCAAAAGTCTTTGAAATACAATAATTAGGGGACACTGTTAATGGTGAAAATAGAACCCTCTGAAACCAACTTGGTGCACATATAGCATTGCACCATTTTATCTGCCTTGATGTAACATCTGATGTGAAGTTGATACAGCAATCTTTCTGTCTATAGACAAGGCCTTTATAAAACACAGTTGTGGAGCAGATTGGTTTTAGTGCTGAGGGATTAGGGATCTCTTATTGCATTGTGGAAAAATGCCCATTGTATGAATTTCTGCAGACAAAAGGGTGTTGGAGGAAGAAGGCTAAACATTGGACTTACCAGCTTTTACACTGTCACTTCTTGACAGCCTTGAAGGGATTATTCATTTCTTGACGCTCCATGTGTTCATTAAACTCAGTGTGTCTGATAGGAATATGTGTATATGCCTGAAGTATAAAAGTAAACAGTTTCTGGCTAAGGGCCCAACTGCCAGAGGGTTGTATTTACTGTGTGTATACAGTTTATTGCAAAATCCCAGTATTTACCTTAATTAAACACCTCTACAAGATTACAGGTGTGAAATAAATTACATCCAAGGGATATCAGTCACAAGTCATTGATCAAAATTGTTCCAGTGTTAATGGCTTAGCTAAAGGTCCTAATAATGAACTTGATAAGATAGTTGTTCTGGATAGGGAGTGCAGATTTGTAAACTGTGATGCACTCGGGCACCTGTCAGGGAAGTCACAAGAGAGTATAATTAGCGTGCATATTAATAATCAGTATCGGAGAGGTAGCCCTGTTAGTCTGTATCTTCGAGAACAAGAAGTCGTCCTGTGGCACCTTATAGACTAGAAGATATTTTGGAGCATAAGCTTTCATGGGCAAAGACCTACTTCATCAGATGCATCTGACAAAGCGGGTCTTTGCCCACAAAAACTTACGCTCCAAAATATCTGTTAGTCTATAAGGTGCCACAGGACTTCTTCATATTTAATAATGTTATCCTCTGTAGTTCCTGCTCAGAATTACTTATCTAGCACCAGCCATTTGCTAAGTGCTTTACAGAGAAGTATAGAGTTAAGAGCTCTAGTTCTGCTGTTGTTTCAAATGACACGTAGTCATTTACGCTGGGTGTGAAATGCCCCTGGCTTAGGATATTATCACTTTACACCAGGCCAAGCAATGCACAGAGTCCAAAGGGCCTAATTCTCCTCTGAGTCTCACTTGTGTACATCCAAAGCAGTAGAATTCCACTGTAAAGTTAGTGGAAGTATGATCCAAACTGAACACCATTCCTTTGCCCCGAACAGCCCTGATCATGGTTTTTGACTCTTTCAGGCACTGGGACGCTCTGTGGACAGAGGTGAAGGCTGGAAGAAGCTGCACGGCTGGAGATCTTCTCATGCAGCAGGGTGACCTGTCTGTTCTGCAGCTCCTGGAAGGCCTGCTGCAGACCTTGCCCCACCTGTTGATGCAGAGCTATGTTTTTGTGGCAGTGGAACCAACTGGCCTTGTGCCAGGTAGGTGGGGCATGTGCTAAGTGTAGAAGGGAAGCCATGATGGGTGTGATGGACCCTTTTCCTCTCATCTATCCCAGGTGGATGGGCACAGGGAGCGGGAGTGGACTCTCTGGATGAAGGACCATATTGTAGACTAAGTGGAGTAAAATTTATTCAGAACAATGGCTATGTCCACACTTGGGCAAAACTTCACAATGGCCATGCTAATGGCCAAATCAGAGAATACTAATATTCAGCGCCTCGTTAGCATGCTGCCAGCTGTGGAACTTCAAAAGTCTAAAACGTCGAAATCCCCTTATTCCTATCAGGTGTTCCTTCCAATAGAAAACACCCAAATCTTGTCTGCCTCACTCCTTGGTCTGCCTGAAGCATGATTGCTACTCAGTAGCCTGTGCTGCATGGCTAGCTCAGGCCACAGCAGAGAGATTGGGAATTAAACTGTGGCTCTGTGTGTGACAGGACAAATGGTGGTCGTGAAGCCTGTGCTTGTCCTGTCCCTGGAGGAGTTAATCACTAGGTTGTGGGGAGGGGAGGATGGCTTGAGGACTGATTTTTGGGATAGACATTATAGCTTCTTTGCCATTTGAGATGGAATGTTCTGTTTATCTCCAGGCAAATCATAGAATAGTAGGACTGGAAGGGACCTCGAGAGGCCATCGAGTCCAGCCCCCTGCCCTCATGGCAGGACCAAGCACTTTCTAGACCATCCCTGAAAGCCACCTATCTAACCTCTTCTTAAATATCTCCAGTGATGGAGATTCTACCACTTCCCCTGGCAATTCGTTCCAGTGTTTGATCACCCTGACAGTTAGGAACTTTTTCCTAATGTCCAACCTGAACCTCCCCTGCTGCAATTTCAGTCCATTGCCTCTTGTTCTATCCTCAGAGGCAAGGAAGAACAAGTTCCCTCTCTCTGCCTTATGACACCCTTTTAGATACCTGAAAACTGCTATCATGTCCCCCCTCGATCTTCTCTTTTCCAAACTAAACAAGCCCAATTCTTTCAGCCTTTCTTCATAGGTCATGTTCTCTAGACCTTTGATCATTCTCGTTGCTCTCCTCTGGACCCTCTCCAATTTCTCCACATCCTTCCTGATCTGCGGTGCCCAGAACTGGACACACTACTCCAGCTGAGGCCTAACCAGTGCAGAGTAGAGTGGGAGAATGACTTCTCGTGTTTTGTTCACAACACACCTGTTAATGCATCCTAGAATCATGTTTGCCTTTTTTGCAACAGCATCACACTGTTGACTCATATTTAGCTTGTGGTCCACTATAACCCCTAGATCCCTTTCTGCTGTAATTATCTCCTGCAATGGGCGTAGAGCCTCTGTCCTTGTACCCAAAGGGTGTTCTACCTCCCCGGTTGATGTGAATCTGGCTGTCATCAGGTGCATAATGAACGCTCAGCCAGATAAAATCAGTGCTCTCAGCATGTTGGAGAGAAGTCAGTGTGACAGACACTCAATGGTTACTGCTTCAGAACTGGTTGGACACCATGGAACTATGGTGGTCAGCGCTCTCCAGCATCTTTCCCAATGCTTTACAAAGGCAGTGATGGGTCAGCTCTGTTTTGCAAATGGGAAAATTAATGCACAGGCTGCTCACTGTACTTCAGTAGTAGAAACACCCTAGAGGAACTTCTGGTTCCTCCTACTGAGGGGCGTGGGAGGATGAGCTAAGTTTGCCCTGCTACTCACGGCCTGTGGTATCCCTACTGTGTGCGTAGGTGGGAATCGAAAACTCAGCTGTGCTAGGAGCTTGCCTCACACTCGCCAAGGGTTCTCTCTGTTTTCTTTCAATCTGCCTCTGTGTGTAGTAGAATGTACTTGTGAGAGAGACTGCAACCATGTGGAGTGTCTTTGGGAACTGTGGAACTAAATCCATGAGTGGTTTCTGTGTAATTGTGTTCTGTCCCCTGGAGAGGTACCCAGGCTATTTCTGGGACCTAAAAATGGGCTTGAAGGTGGGGAAGCTGAGGCGAATCACTGAGACTAAACAGGTTCCACCCTCTGGAGGGAGTTGCATAGACTGGCTCAGGCTGGGTTTTCTAGAGACTTGGGAACAAAGAAGGGGGCTTTGGTATCTGAGAATGAGCCTCAGTTGACCTGTGAGCTTCTTTCTGATCAGCAAAGGAGAGGACTTCTGTCCAAGGGGAAGGGTTGGGAGGACTGGCCTATGAGAGCCGCATAAGATGGGTGGGTGATAGTGAGTATGTTTCATGTGGCTTTAAATCTGTATTATTTTATTCTGTTTTCTCTATGGTGCTTTTACCTTAAAAATAAACACGCTTGCTCAGAAGGAGCTGGGTGGTAACTGAGGGCAATACGCTGTTCCTCAACCTCGGAAAGTAAAACTCAGGGCCTGGATGCTAGGCAGCCCGGCTTGCAGGGGCTATCTGGTTTAGCCAGGCAGCTGTGCAGTCTAAAAAACCCCAACTCAGAAAGAAGTGGTCAGGGTCCCAGCTCAGGCAGGTGGTGGCGGGAGACATGAATGAGCGCCCCTGCAGTGGAGGATGGGTGGGGAGATATGAGTGAAGTTAGATTAGAGCTGTGCCTGTACCGGTGAGGTAGAATGGTGCTTGTTGCACGGGAGTGTAGTAGCATGAACACGTTTGTCAAAAGATTGATGGTCTCTTACACACAATTTTAATCCTAACAAAATGAATAACTTTGGGGAGATGGAAGGAGAGAAAGCGGGGTGAGGATTTAACGGAGCTCAGGCCAGCAGAGGAAACTTGGGGTAAAGTGCACCAGCTGGAGGGAAAACAATCTGCCCAATGAAATGAAGGTGCTGTGGATTTCTGACCCCTTGTGAATAATGTCTTGTAGGTGTGAGCGCTGGACTGTCCTTGCTCTCCCTCTCCTGGTCTTTGGTTGCTTATAGCCGCTTTACTTGCCTGATGAAACCAGGTCATCTCTCCATGCCGGCGGCTGCCCTCCTGTGCCAGTTGCTGTGGAGGACAGGAATGCTAGGAACGAGGGTCATGGCCCTGGTGCTGTTTGCCAGAGTCTATCCTGTATGGGTTTTTGTCGCAGCAGGTAAGATGAGATCTCCTGTGCATGCTTGTGACCGTGAAGACTATTAACCGCACCTGTTGTGAACAGCCACTAGGTGGAGTCAGGTATCAGAGAGGTAGCCAAGTTAGTCTATCTTCAAAAACAACAAGAAATCCTTTGGCATTTATAGACTAACTGATAATTTGGAGCATAAGTTTTTGGGGGCAAAGACCAGCTTCGTCAGATGCGTGAGTGGGGGGGGCGTTACAGAGGAGGGTTTAAAGAGGGAGTCTCAGTCAAGGGGAGGGCCAGAGTTGACAAGGTCTGTTCAGTCATTGAGGATGTGGCCCATTATCAGCAGTTAATGTGGATTTGTGAACAGTCTGTTTCTCTCACCCCTGAGAGGTGTGTTGACACTTCTAGGAAAGACCTACAGCACTGAGTCTCGGAACCCCCGTCAGTAAATTTGGGGTGAGGGATTAAAAATAGTAGCCTAGGCCAGTGTTTCTTAAATGTTCTGAGACCACAGAACACAAACCAGTGAATTTTTTTTTTGTTGAACACCGAGGAAAACTTTTCTTGACAAAAAGTTGTCAGTCAACAAAAAAAAAAACCCAACAACGTATGTAGTAAACCCTTGACATATATAGCTTCAAGTTGAATGTAACTCACATTAAGGCAAGTTAAGCACAACTTGAAGCTGCTGTGTAGCCCCTTCTTCCTGCCTTCTTCCAGCCTCAGGGCTGTCAACCTGACAGCTGCGCCATGGGGGGGAAGGCATGGAGAAGCAGCCAGGAAACTGACCAGCCTGGTGGTCTGTTCAGCTCCCACCTCCGCCCCATGACTTGCGCAAAAATTCGATTTACACCAGGGTTGCAGGAACATAACTCTGTATAACTTGAGGGTTTACTGTACAGCAAAACCAAAATGAAGTAATTTAATCGGGTATCGTAGCAATGAAAAAATAACATCGTATTTGATTTTAATAACAGGAGATATATACATATACATATATATATATTTATGTGCCACACATAGTTGCTAGTTGCTGTGCTGTTGTGGAGATAGAAGATCAGAGGAGGCTGGCACAATGGTAATCAACCTTGCTGTGTTGCCAGAGTGCTGCCACTCTCACGAGATGTAGAAATAAAATTGATTCAGTGTTTTCCATTACTGTTATTGTAAAATGGTTGTTTATTGTAAAACTTTGAATTATTTTTCCAAATGCTGGCAGCACACCTGCAAGCTGTTCATGGAACACCAATGTCCTGTAAAACATAGTTTCAGAAACACTGGCCTAGACCATCCCACTAGGGATGAAGCCTGGACTCTGCAACCTTTCCTCCTCGTTAGGCTTCAGACCTCAGGCTCCCGCCCAGACCCCACTGTCTGCACAGTTGTTTTTAGCCCCACAAGGGCGAGTCTGCTGACTTAGGCTCTGAGACTCAGTGCTGAGGGCTCTTCTCTGCAGTGTAGATGTGCCCTAGATGTTGGCAAATCCAGGTTTCATCTGTTCTTTTTGGGAAATAGGCAGCTTGTGAACAGTTTTGGCTTGAAAGTCCTGCAAGCTGCAATTCCTCTCCCATCCAGGACTGGCACAACACAGGGAAAGCTTTCCGTATGTTGCCCTGCAGGATGCGGTACAAGAAGAGAGTCAGTTCCTTTGCATGCCGATCCTGGCAGTGATCTTCCCCGCCCCAGGGCTTCTGGGTAGTGGTCCCCCATCTGCTGATGTGTGCAAGTTGCTAGCTTCCCCTACGCTCATCATGACAACTCACTTAATTTTAATTCTCTGCCTTCCCTGCCCAGGTGCTCACTGGCTAGTGATGTCCTTCTGGCTGGTGTCTCAGCAAACAGACATTATCTCACATTCCTGCCACTGGAGACTGTTCAACTTCCTGGTGGGGGCCGTGTACATCTTCTGCTACATTAATTTCCAGGCTGGCCCCTCGAAGTACAGAGTGGCTGTGTTTTATGTGGTGAGTTCTTGGTCTCTTTTTGGCTCTTATCGTCCATTTCTAATAACAGCAAAAAATTAAGAACTGAACTAAACTAACTGTAAGCCCTGTTCAGTAAGGGCCATGGCTGCTTCTGTGTATGTTACAGTCTTCCTGTATAGTCCAGCAATAATAAACAGTAAGAGGGGCTTCCAGCAGTGACCTTCACCTAATGCTTCAGGAGCGCCTTTTCTCCATCCCCTACTTCTAACAGCAGTGCTCCCTGGGATGATGCTAACTTCCTGACCCTTGTAATTAATTGGTCTCTGCCCTAAAGCGTGAGATTTGACTGTCCTTATTTTAGCATGCATAGCTACATTTTTATGTTGCCAACATCTGTTGCTCTTGAAAAATCCCTCTACAGTAGGTGGAGTGGATCTGCCTTTCTCAAATCAACAAGGTTATAAATAGTAACAGAGAGGTAGCCGTGTTTGTCTAGTAAGTGAATTTAGCGCTCAGGAAAGGTGCAGTTTGGCAGCCCTGGGAGACTCCTAACTACAATAATGGCTATGATTATTGTTGTTAGTAGGAAGTGCATGCGCATTACTGGTTTGGCAATGTGTGTCGCAGCTCCCAAAGCTGGGCTGGTCCTGTTCCATGTTGCTGGGGTGCAAAGGTGTTTTGACATAAAAAATTGCTCTCCAAACTTGCAGTTTATTTTCCCAAGCAAAGAGCCATGTTTCATTTCTATCCAAAACCTATGTGGAGGAGAAGGCCAGGCCAGCAGCAGGAGCTCCGAGTACGACGGTAAGCAAGAACAAAATCAATAGGTAAAGCTTAGCACTTACTCACATGTCATCTAACTGCTTCCCCTGTAGGAGACGTGTCCACAACCAGTTTGTGCACATGCGGTTCTGACTGATAGTTGTCTTTCCCTGGCCCTGCAGATAACGCTGATAGAGAACATTTTCCTTTTGGTCTTGGCCACAGACATCCTGCAGGGGACACCATGGGATAGCCTGTTTATAGCAGCACCTGCAATGGCTGGATTCGTGATTGGTAAGATCTGTTGGTTTCTCATGCTTTGAATCAGAAGATGCTCGGCTACTGTGCTGATGAGAGAGCTGTGAAAACTTGCCTAGGTGATGGTGTTGTCAGCTTTTGCAATTTCCACACTATGGCCAGTGTTTTTTCCCAAAGCTCTGGTTCCTGAGCCCTAGCCGGAGGATCTGAAGGTGCAGTTCTAGAACCACAGTCTTTGCAGGGGCTGGCTCTCTGACACTCCCTTGGTGCCACCCAAGTGAGACAGGCGAAGCCTCCTCTCGCTGAGCTTGAAAGGTCAGGCCCCGCAGGAAGTCCTGTCAGAGCATCCATGGCCTGCAGCTGCCTGATTGGATCACGTCCGCTGCTTAAGCCAGGAAGTGACCCAGGTGGGTCCTACAGCTGCATGGGACCCGGCTCTTGCCTCTCTCCTGCAAACCTGATCTAAGCTTGGTACTCATCCCTGACCTTCTCCTCCCTCCTCACTCCTGTTTTGTGTCTGGTCCTCACGACTCCCTGGCTGCTAAACATCAGTTACTAACCCCAACTCTCACCTTTGCCCCCTGCTCCTAACACTGACTCTGTCTTAAACCATTTTTTTCCAACCCTGACTCTGATCCTTCGCTTTGGTTCCAGGGCCCAATTCTGGCTCAGCCACCTAGCTTTGCTCCTCGGGAGCTGACTCCAGCTCTGATCCCGGCCTCTGTGCCATGCTCTGACACTAGGCCAAGTGGCCTGTTTGCTGGTTCCTAACAGATTTGGATACATGGGAGTTGTTCTCTGCTTTCCTTTTTACAAAGCTTAACTTTCTAGCCTTGATGCTTGCTGAGGGACGCGTGGAAGAGTGACCACTGTGCATGCTGAAGGCTCCGAAAACAGGAAGCGAATGCTTTGGTTGACTGAAAAGTACCTTGTTATTTTGGGGGACTGGTGCGGTTTATTTATTTATTTTTTTGAGTGCCTGGGTTTGGCAGTGTGGTAGCATGGAGGGTCGCTGTTAGGAAACTCGTTGGGTTTAATATATGCCAGTGAAATGCACAGGGATGCAAGGGGGATTGGTCTTGTTCCGGTATGTTTCTTTCTGCTAGGCGAGAGCGCGTTGATGAAGAAATGCGGGAGGGGAAGGATCGCCGTCTCTCATGGGCCAGATTTGGCCCTCGGTGGATGACAGTGGATCCCATTAAGTGAGGCCCATGTGCTTGGGGATGGAATACGGCCCTGTGTTGTGAGGGACGGTTGCATGACTGTCCTTTGCAACAGTGTTGGGACTTGGATGAGAAAGCGTTAGTCCGGAGTCTCCTGCATCGTGCCAGCTCACCACAATCTCCCCCCGTTGTAATTTACTGCAGCTCAGCAGATGCCGGGTGGTCCTCTCCACCTGAATAGATGGGGTGGAGAAAGCGGCTTCTCCACAGCATGGTCCCCACCCCGCAAAAGACTGTCCCAGGCATGCAGCCATTGCGGGATTCAAATTGGGTAGGAGGGGCACAGGGCAGAGCCAGGAAGCCGCCACTGAAGCGGTGACTGGATCTCTCTCTCTGAGGCTGTCCGTGACTTCATAGTAGTGAACAGTTAATGCACTGGCTCCCCTCCCAGATACCTCAGGACCAGCTTCCCTAGGCAGGGCGAGGGAGAAGCCCCAGGGCTGTCCTTGTATCCACTTGGTGATGTTCAGCTCTCCCTGTTGGCCAACTCCCAAGGGTCAGCCCCACTCCCATCCTGTTCTCTAAGTCTGTGTGTCCTTCCACCACAGAGGGAGTCTGGCTCCAACCTGGTCAGGGTCTCCTGGGGAAATTGTTTCCTTTTCTGTGGGAGGGGAGCACCAAGCACCTAACTCCTCACTAAGTCACCATCACGGCTGTTCTTCTCCCCCGGCCGCACCCCCTACCCGCCTTATCACTGCATGCATGTCCACTCATGCCCGCACCAGGATGTGAGTGAGAGCCTGCCTGGAACTGAGGAGATTTTGCACTAGCTCAAGTCACTTAGGGGCCTTTGAAAATCTTGCCCTAGAAGGCTCCTCCTCTTCACTGCTGGCGTCTGGCCTCTAACACAGCCTCCCTGCCAACAGCACTGCAGAGTTTGAGGCTGTGCCTAACACACCACCCTCTTTCCTGCCTTCCAGTGGCTCTGCACTGAATCTGGTGCAGAACTCTTTCAGGGCTGGCATTAGGCGTGGGGGGGAAGTTCTTATTTTTGAACTGCTGTTCCAGCATCCACGCCTGGTTCTCCTATATCCCGTGGTACCCCCAGCCATGAACCTTAACCTGCCAGTGACCAGGCGCATTGGTGGCCCTGATAAAATGAGGAACATGGTGCAGCGTAACAGGAAGCCCGGCACGCTGCGAAAGTCTTAGAAACAGTTCAGTGTGTTTAAAAATAAACCATGAGTCATCACCCGGGAATAATAGCCACTGGCGAGCAGTGAGAGTGGTGAACGCAGGCCTGCAAACAATTGGTGTCCCTTCTGGTTAGTAGCGATGGTGCACAAGTGCTGAGCTGTGCTCAGATCTCCTTGGTTACTCATCTTAGGCACTTGATCACCTCTGCCTACCCCCTCCTGATACTTAAGGGCTGCTTATGTCTGCACTGGGGCCCCCTGAGTGACACATCCAGAAGCTATAGATTCTGTGCAACCAACTTGTATCTAGCCCCTGGTGTGTTATCCCACCTCATGATGCAGCTACAGGTTGAACCTCTCTAATCCAGAACTTTCTTGTCCACCAACATCCATAATCCAGCATGATTTTAGTTAGCCAGAGAACCACTTAGCACGTGTGTGGACAAGTTTCCTGTGGCCCCATAAAGTTTGTTTACAGCCACCAGTTCCTGGCTCTCTGTGTTCTCTGCTGTTACTTAGAAGACGTTTAGGGGTAAATTACAGCTAAGAGCCCAGTAAGCAGCAGGCGTGTTGGTAATGCAACTAGACAATACTGACCTTCTGTCATCTGGGTCAGGTCAGGTCCAGAGGGTGTCAGACAAGAGAGGTTCACCCTGTACAGTTGCATCCCATGTAACCATCTGAAAATGCTTAAATTGCAGAGGGGATTTTACCTTGACAACTTTGCTCTCTGTTGAATATCAACAAAAGTACCACTGCTTTCTGCTTAGACACCAAATTACATAGGTATAATTATACCAAATTACACCCACTTTCACTGTGTATGCCACTGGGAGGTGTTGGCAAAAATATCACCTTACTCTTCTTTGGTTTCTTTTAGGCTCTGTAGCAGTGGTTGTCTATTATAGCCTGCTGCATCCCAAATCCACAGAGATCTGGCAGAGTTTCCTGAAGAAGTCTTGCAGCTTCTCCGTGGCAGAGGATAGTAGGGTAGAAGGATCCACTCTCCGGTCTGTAAGCGAAGCTGGGGAGAGCTTCGGAATTACAAGGCAAGGGGATGTTGCCTCTTTCAGTGCAGAAGTCTCAAAGGTGGTACATGCAGGGTGTGCTTCTAGAGCACACTGTGAGGCCTCTCTTGGAGCGCTTGAAGGCCATACTTCTGTGAAAGACACCTGGGTGAGCCATCACCACTGGCTCTTGGTAAAGCTAGCCTTGAAAACTGGCGACGTGTCCAAGATCAATGCAGCCTTTGGAGATGGTGGCATTGGGGAGCTCTGTCCTGCAGGGTGGGTGGAAAGCAAACCCTGCGGTGCCATGCTTGGGCCATGGCCCAAACTTGGGTTGTCTTCAGTGAGGAAATGCCCTGAAATGCCAACAGCCGGAGCAGTGGGACAGAGGTCTCAGACTGAAGAGTACGGCAGTGGACAAAGCCTGAGTGGGAAGGAGACGACGTACGTCACTCTAGCAAGCAGCGAACCCAATGTGTGCTCTGCAAGAATTGCACCAACTGTGCAAGAGGAGCACAGGCCAACAGCAAAAGCCTCCCACCACAGAGACTCGAGGAGGGAGCACAAAGCTCAGGCAGACCCAGCGGCAGGCACGTTAGCGCCTCGTACTCCAGAGAGCAGTGCCAACGGGCCCTCTGACTTGGGAGCCCTTCTGGAGCACCGGGAAGGAACAGCTCAAAGGCATGAGAGTCCCACTCTGTACTTCAGTGCCAATGCAGAGGACGCTGCCCCTCTGAGTGGAGGTGGCGTAGCAGCCAGCTGTGTGACTGATGAGCTGGTGGAGAACAGCAGGGACAGGCTTGTGCCAGACAGCACTGTAGGGAAAGGAGAGGGCTTCCCCGTCACTGTGGCTAATATCAGTCCAATCCTGGGCATAGACTCTCAGGGCTGTCTACAGAGACGTCCATCCCTTTGCTGCACCAGTCAGTGCAGCGTGCTGAGTTCATCCGAGGAGACCTCGGAGCTTGCTGAGCAGGTGAGAGGCTGGAGGACACAGTGCAACCGTTGGGATGTGGCATCCGTTGGGACATGGGTTGCAGCTGTGGAGAGGAGGCTGCGGCCAGCTGAGGAACCCTGCTGCACGTCCACCCCCAAGGCTGACCCCCTCAGGCAGGACTGCAAGCTGAGGGAGGCAAAGGAGAGTATGAAATCGAGAGAGTGGGTGGAGCAGTTGTGATGGAGTGAGACTGCAGCTGGGAGCGTGAGCTTGGTGTCCAATCCAGTCCTCTGGCACCTTTGTTAATGCCTTACTCCCAGGTCTCCACCGGAGTGTACAGCTCCAGCTCTTGTCTGGCAGGAGCTCTGCTGGAGTCCGTCTCTGGAAAAGTGCATGTCCTGCCTCTGACATGGCCACAGTCTTCTCCAGTCTACGGACACGAAGACCAGCCTTGCACAGTACCTTGCAAGCAGCAGAGCCTCTTTGCAGTCACAGCGCAGTAACTCTTGCTAAACAGAAGTTGTAACAATAGTACTCGGTTATGTTTGGGGTTCTGTCGACGGGCAGGTGGTTGCCTGGGACGTGTGTTCCACCACACATGCAACACTGCCATAGCAGTTGTTCTCCGGAAGGGGCGAGGGACTGGCTGTCTCCAGTGACAATCCGTGTACTACAGAATCTCCCACTGCTCGAGCTCTATTCATATCCAGCACATACTTCTCAGCCACTCCTACGTCCTGCATCAAAGCAAAATGCAAACGTCGTTCTAATGCATTAACTGCTTGGGAGAGGAGGAGTGTGTGACAGAGAACTGGCAGAGTGTATTAAACAGCATGCAAGCAGCGCCAGTGGGTATGACAAATGCCAGACCCTATCGGCCTGATTCTGACTCTAGCACTGGGGCTGTGCTGCGGCAGTAGGAACTGCCATCTCCTCTAGCATGGCCTCGCTCTTCTGTCTGAAGCACAGAGAAGTTATAGAGTAATCTTAACTGAAGCACGATGCCTCTTGTGTATTGCAATGTCTTGAAACTTGGCCATCTGCAGCCCTCCTTCCAGAGAGGTATTTCCCCAGCTGCTTGCTTCTCCTCCGCTTGGAGGAACAGCCACTGTGTTAGTGACTGGGTGATTTTTGTATCATGAGCTCTGCCCAAAGCAAGAGTCTTCCGGACAAGTCTGAGTTCAAAGTACAACAGGGGGTCTTCACTTCTATAGTCATCTGACCAAGCCCTGCTGCACGGTTGAGAAGGCGTTTGCTCTGGGGGATTTTTTCACTCCCACTTCCAGATGGCACCGTGAAGGAGCCCATCTCCTCTTTCCACTCTGCTGTGAGTGTGTCTACACTGCAGCTGGGCAAGGCTCCCCATCCAGGTACACAGACTTGTGCTAGCTTAGCTCAAGCCACAGAGCTGGAAATGGCAGTGTGGCTGTGGTGCTTCTGGTGGAGACCTAGGGCATGTCTTTGCTACGGGATAGATGGATGGGTAGCGATCAGTCCAGATGGGGTCTATTTAGAGATGCGACAAATTGAGCATTGAACACACTCCTGTTAACTCTCTGGTACTCCACCAATGCGAGATGTGTAGACAGAGTCAGTGGGAGGGTGTCAGTTCTCAGTTTACAGCCATGAAGATACCATGGTGAGCAGACCTCAGTACGGTATACTCTTTGTTATCCGGAAACAACAGGGAATGAGGGATTCCGGTTAATCAAAGTTTCTGGTTAACAGAGAAGTATGCCATTGGTCAGAGACTCTCACACATGGCTCTGATATGCTTTGTAACCTGTGAAACCAAACATGCAGGATGCTTAACACTAACTACGTGCACATGTAACTTGATTCTGGTTTCACACACACAGCATCAGGGACTCATCCCAGATGTACAAAAACTTCTTTGATCTCCCCATTCTGACCTGTATATGAACTATACATGACATTCTCTCTTGGTGCTATTTTAACATGCCGTGTATCACCCTATAGGCTAACCTTTATACACAAAACACTACAACTGGAAATGCGTTATGGGTCATTTTCAAATTTTTTTCCAGTTAGCAAAGAAAAAAAAATGTAAACTGCCATTCATGAAGTGTTCCAGTTAGTGAAGATCTGGGTAACAAAGAATATACTGTATATCGACTTCACTTACGTTAGTCCCAAAGCTAAATTTGCATAACTGAGGTCAATAGCCCACAGTAGTAGAAACAAGGCCTTTGGCTGGGCACCTGAGCGCAGAACATGAGCTGCTGCCCAAGCTGCAATGTCCCCGTTGCTGTTTTTAGGTGCCCTCGCTGAAGCCTGCTGGTGTGAGTCCGCCTCTCCGACCTGGGGGCCTTGCTCCTAGCTGCACTGTAGACGCACTTGAGGAGCAGAACGCTGCCTGTCATAGGGCTGCTTCCTACACTGGCCTTTTCTACTCACGCTTTCTCTCCGGTCTCCTTCTGGCAGTCCTCCTCCTAACTATTCGATCTCTACACCTCTTCCCTAATGCCGAGGGCAGTCCTCGCTCCAGAACTTGCTTCCGTCCTGCGGTCTCCCAGAGTGAGCACTAGCTTGCCCTATATACTCCTGCTCCCCAGTTCCCACCAGCGCTGGCGTCCTGCTTGTTCACGTGATCCATGGGGGCGAAATTGCTGCCCTTTCTGTCTGGACCCCTGGCTGGCATTACAGGGACAAACTGCACTATGGCTGAGAGCGCTGATCAGCAAGCCCCTGGCGAGGCTCACAGGCTGCATCTACGCCACGTTTCCCTTTTGAAAGGGGAATGTAAATGAAGTGCTGATTTACAGATCCCGCAGTCATTTTGCGTAATCTCACGCAATCACGTGTTTGGAAGAGACTTTTTTGAAAGCAAAACCGGCCCTGTGGACACAATTCCTTTGAAAATAAACCCTGGTTTCAAAAGATCCCTGAAACAAAATCGGAGGAAAGGTTCTTTGGAAAACGGCCGTTTTTTGGTTTCGAAAGAGTCTCTTCTGAAAACACGATTGTGCAAAATTATGCAAATGAAGCGTGAGATTTGCATTCAGCACTCTATTTGCATTTTCAATCTCCCTCGTTTGCATTCCTCTTTCGAAAGGGGCATGTGGTGTGGACACAGCCATAATTCTAGTACCCAGCACACAAGCACCTGCCACTGAGGGTGAATGAATACCCCCGCGCACACCCCACCCAAAGGTCCTTGCTATTTCTGAGCTTTCAGTTGAAATGGATGGTTTGTCAGTCCCAGATAGTGATTCCAGCCCAGATGAAACCAGGACAGAAAACAGGTCAGGACGGAACGGGGCATTTCTTAACTTATCCAGAACAATCATGTTTGGTGTCATTTACTTCAAGCGCAGACATATTCATTTTCTTCCTCATTTAACAAAAGGAGCAAAGTCAGCTTGGTACTTGAACAGTAACCCACTCGTATTGACTGCACCTGGCAGAATTGTCCTGCTGTGCTGCTTGCATGGCCTGTCACCAGACATCTGTCAATAACACCCAGCAGCCTAGCAGAGGGAGAGCGAGCAGGAGCGTAGCCGTGCTCTGCTGCCTGGGTAAGCAATCAGTCCAACTTCCCTTCCCTGTTTCGATTTCGTTTTAGCAGCTGGGGTCTGCCTGGTTGGACATGTTTCACAAGATGGATTTTCCTCTATTTTAACTAACAGTTGGTTGCTAATCTCACATTGAAATTAGTTTCCAATGGAACGAACTCTGGATTGTATTTTTTATTAATATAAAATAGCATTTGGGATGTGCTCAGTATGGGAATAGTAACAGAGAGACTGTTGTAGCCAGTTCTAATCTCACTAACTCCCTGCACCAGCGGATGTGCTACAGCAGCTTCATTCTGCAGTTTATTATTAAGCTTTTACCTTTGATGTTCTCTCGGACTGACTGCTACTGTTTAAAACCATGTGAGAAGCAGCAAATACGGTCTGAGTTTTTGGGTGAGTTGTATGAACTGATGGGTGCTCAGGGGGCAAAATACAGGCCCTCCTGCAGTGTAACTTAGGCTGCTCTGTTTCACCTTTGGAAAACAAAGCACAGCATAGCCTTATATCAAACAGCTAATTTTGGATCTGATGCTAGTGCATTACAGGTTGAACCCCTCTAGTCTAGCACTTTCTGGTCCAGTAATATCTGTGGTTTGGCATGATTATAGTTAGCTGGATGTCCACTTGTCAAGGGTGTGGCCAAGTTTTCTGTGGTCCTGTAAAGTTTGTTTACAGCCACCAGTCCTGGCTTTCAGTGTTCTGTGCTGTTATTTAGCTGCAGTTTACCCCTGCATGTCTTCTAAGAGCCCAGCAAGCAGTGGAAGTGTTGGTAACATGCTAGACAACATTGGCCTCTCATGGTTCAACAAATGCTCTGGTTTGGTGCCGGACTAGAGAGGTTCAACCTGTACTGTTCCGTTTCTGTTGTAGAAATGGAGAGGTTAGAGTGAACTGTCTTAACCAGCATTCTGTTTCCCACAACTCTCAAATAACCAGTTTTTTTAACCATAAGTAAATTTTAGTTACATTTTCCACAAGCACAGTATCATCATCATCATCAACAATCATGGGCTTAGTACCCGTTGGTATCTGAGGTCTTTCTCACTATTTCCTTCCATCTCTCCCTGTCCAGTGCGGAGTGGCTTAGTTTCTGTGGACTAGCTCTGCACCAGTCTACTATATTATCTACCCATTCTCTGTGGGGTCTGCCTCTCTCTTATCCAAATCGTCCATTAAGCTGAATACCAGGGTCTTGATTTTTCGTTCGTCATTCATTCTGCAGATATGCCTGAATAGCTGTAGCTTCCATTGTATAACTTTTTGCAGGAGGTTCTCTTTCTGCTGTATCATCCTGTATAATTTCTTGTTGGTGACCTTCTACATCCATCCTATTCTCAGGATAAGCACAGTATATTGAAAGTAAATACAAATAAATACAGTGTAATTTCACAGTGCACGATACTACCAAGGTGGGTAAATAAAGTATTCTGCATACATTTTTTTTAAATGTCTGATCTTGGTTTTTCTTTAGTGTTTAGGTATTGCTAGGTATACCTCTCTATTATCCAAAAATTTTGACTATCTCGCAACCTCCCAGTCCCGGTGTAGCCAGATATGAAAAAGTTAATTGCATTTGCCCTTTAACACAAAAGAGTTGCCCCTAGAATAGCCAGTGGATATCCCTGCCTTGGTTGCACCTCTTATTTCTGGTTAGAGCAAGCACAAAAGCCAGAGTATCTATTGACAGACTCTGATTTTAGACTCCATTTTCCTTTTGTCCAGTTTTGATGGGTGGATTGCTTCTGTGTTGTTTTGTAAAACAGTCGCCTTCTGGTTTAGCAGTTCAGCACGTCTCTCACTGATGTTTTGCCCCAGAAAAGGAAATGCCAGAGTGATCATGTTGAACAGCTCAGTTAAGGCCACTCTCAGGGAGGAGAAAGAAGGTTTTCCAGGAGCTCTCCTGCATCACACAACTCTTCCTCTGCCCAGGAAGGCTAATGTAACGGGAGCAGTGATGGAAATGAGTGTGTCTGCGTCTCCTGCAGCCTGCACTAAGAATCAGCCCAGTAGTTCGAGCCCTTCATTGGGCTAGGTTTTGAGAGCTGGATTCAGTTCCCTTTTCTGCCTCATTGTATGACCTTTGGCAAGTCATTTAGTGTCTCAGTGAAAACAAAACAGCCCTACCTCACAGGAGCGTTGTGAGGATACATACCTCATAGTTTAAAGAGCTTAGATACTAGAGTAACGGGGACCAGATGAGTATCTTGAGTATAGATGGAGGCCTGTGGCCCTCTGGTGGGAGGGAGGGTAACATTATGCTCTAGTTACAGGCAAAGCCAAAGTGGGTTCCTGCAGCTACTGTGAATGGAGCTTGGGGACCAGCAAGGGGTAGAAATGTGAGTGAGAAGTTGTGGAAGTCACTTAGCCTTACTAGATTCCAGTTCATACTGCTATAATATCTCCAGTGCTTTTCTTTTTTGTGCTGGTACTGGTACCTTGGCAGCCCCGACCATGAGATTGGCTGGGAGTGGGGGGTGAGGAGCTGGCTAAGTACCAGCTCCTCTTTTTTTTGTTTTGTTTTGTTTGAACAAAAAAGGCTTTGAGTATGTCCATCACCATGAGGCTCCATAATGTGTTGAAACTCCCCCACTCCCTGCCGGAATGTGCAATCTAGTGAAGGTGAAACGCAATGTACATAAGACGTCTGCTGCACAGCCAGACCTTCAAACCAAAACCAAAACCACCTTGTGTTGCAACGTTAGCCATCATCAGCTGGACGAAAGCAAGGTGAACAGGAGGTAAGCCCGATTCTAGCTTCACTCGCTGTATCTAAATAATGGAGCAATGGATTGATTTTTCTGTGCAATGACTGATGGACACCCTAGGAGTTTGTGCATGTGAGCCAATTTCATCCCAGCAGGGGTGACTGACCCATGTTTCCACCTTAGTTCACAATGTCCAGGCTTTCTGAGATGAGTCAATGCACTCTGTTTCAGCTACCTATGTAGCTCCTTTTACTATCATGTCTGCCTTATATTCCATGGAGTGTTTTTCCACACAATATCCCTGGGTGGTAGGAAAGCACTGTCCCTGTTACAGGTAAGGCACTGAGAGTGAAAGGCTAAGTGACTTACCTAAGATTACACATGAAGTCTATGGCAGAGTGGAGATTGAAACCATATCCCAAGTATTAGGTGCACACCCTAACCAATGGACCATGCTTCCTGTTCAGACACCTATCTTTGTAATTCCCCTATGGCATTCATAGGTGGTCAGTATCTTCACTGCCAGCTGAAGATCTGCCCCTTCTACAACACAGAAAAACTTCATCTTCGGTGCTTGTACGGGGTAAGTCCATGGTGTCTAGCCAGTTCTGAAGCTATATTGGCTACTGCTATATAGCAAACTTTGTCTTAGGCTGGAGTTTATTTCATCAGCATGTTGCCACTGGGGAGACTTTCAATGGACCAGGTGGGGGCTAGGGGTGTGTCTCCCCTTGACTTGCAATAGGGATGGAGGTCTTTAAAAATCTCCATCCCTCACCTTATTTATTGCATTACAGTAGCATGTGGGGGCCCACATGGATGTGCTGGGTCCTGTACAAATGCTGATTTAAAAGCTAGTCTTTAAGCCAAAGAACTTGACCTTTAGATTGCAGGCAGATAAAACCCAGGGCTCAGGGGAAGATGGAAGATGCTCATGAAGCTTAACCAACCTGGTGTTGAAAGGCTGATGTGTTCATAGGGCAAAACAAAATATGCCCTTGGCCACGGGTAGTTCATAGTTTGAGGTGAGGACTCAGCCCCTCTGTCCCATTGGCCTGGGAGTCATGGGCCTGCTGGAGACTGAGAATTACAGCATGAGAACCTTGGGGCAGGGTCTTCACTCAAAAATGTAAAGAGAAATACAGCTGGTGAGCTGAAAAAATAACTGGTTCGGGACTAGGCTTGTCTTCCGAGGGCAGGGGTCGGCATCCAAAATAGCAAGAAAAGACATTTTTTCCAATTTGGTAAAAGACTCAATAACTTAAGAGCCACAATGTATGTGAATGACACAGTCCTTAATAAATAATGTCAACCCATACTTTTTGTGACCTCTATTTTAAAAACAGAGCACACACAATGATTTGTAATGTGATACATGATTCCTGCAGGATGTTCACAGACATTTTACATATGCCATTTCCTCACACTTTACGAGTGTGTTTGAACTTCTGTCTTCCTGACTTTCACTCCCGCACAGCCTTTCTCTGGAGAATGCTAGGGACAGTTGTCCAACGTTTCGAGATCACATAGTTTGCTATTTAAATAGTTGTTCATTTTGGGGCTTTTAGACCTTCACCGTTTATTGAACATAATCAGGAGGGGGTTTTGTTTGTTTTTTTTTTTACTTTGCAGTTATAGTGTTGGGAGCCACAAAGAAGTCCTTAAAGAGCTGCAGGTTGCAGACCCTGTCCTAGGGGTGCAGGGAACTCTCCCCCTTTCATGAGGGAGAGAAGTTGGCTCATGCAGCTTAGTGTCTGCTGGCGGCATCACCAGGAAAGTTCTTGGCGTGATTTCATTTCTTCACAATGGAAACATTTTCTGACCTTGCTCCAGCCTGTTTTGGAGTCTTGTTGAAATCCAGACTGCCACATCAGGGCTTTTCTTTCTTTCTGCTAAGCTGCTGTCTATCAAAGGAAGTGTGAACACTTGTTGGTGCTTCAGAGCCTAAGCAAAGCCCTTTGACTTGGAATTTTGGTTTTTGGACGTGCCCTATCTGGGTTGCCAGGCCAACAGATTTGCTTGTGTTCCAGGTGTCTTCATGAGGGCACCCAGTGGGCCCAACTCCACCACTTGCATTTAAGGCTGGATCTGGATTATATGTATTGTGATAGCACTTAAGAGACAGTCATGCAGCAGAGCACTGTTGTGCTAGGTGCTGTACAAACAGAGCAGGAAAGCCACTCCCTATATCTTGCATTGCTGTATATTTAGTTCCTTATAAACGTTGTGTTTTGGCTTGAAGGTTTCCCAGCTGCATGTAATTTATTTGCGCATGTGGAGGTTGGAAATATCTGTTGGCACAAAATGTTTCATCTGTTCCCAACATTAATTCTTGTGTCCATTGAAACCTATTAATCTGGGGTCGGGTGGGGTTATATTTTTGGTACCTGCAGCTAGAAATTGCAATGAGCACATTTATAAACTGGACAAATAAATAAGCTCCCTGCTGATAATCTTTCTATTTTGTCTCCACATTGATTTAATCCCCCCGGAAATCTAAATGCAGCACACTTGCCAGCCTAACAAAGGACACACTGGATCCACAAAATCACCAAGCCAGCTTCTCAGACCCCAGTGTATTTAAGGGAACGTAGTTGTGCTACAAATCGAAGGTCTGATTTTCATGGGTGGCCTTCCCAACTTGGTTGGGACTTGAGGTGCTCATCACTTCTGGAGGTGAGCGAGTCTCCTATGTTCCTTTTTGGGATTACTGCGGTGGGCTTGACTTACATTGGCACTTGCCACCTCTTCTTTCCCTTGATGCCAATCGCTTCTGTATGGGGAGGGGTGGGAGTTGTTTTCCAAGGCCTAGAGCTCTGAGGCACAAGATTCTGGTCTACACAAAAACACCTGGGTCACAGAGTGCTGGTAAGGGAAAGATTTTTTTTTTTTTTTCCACACTGACTTCTTGCTGGCCAGGAGAGGGAGCCGCTGTTCACAGACACAAAGCCCATCTGTTATGAATGCAGCCCTAGAGCCCAGCTGGGGATACCAGAGAGGAGCTTGCAGTGCTTGTGCTGGAATATGATCCCTTCCCGCTGCTCAGGACAGATGGGAGCCGAGGAAGGTAGGAGGTCGCCTACTTGTACTGTGTATGCAGGATGATATGCATAATCCTTGCAGCTGGCGTGCGTGGTACCTCACCTTTGGAGCACAGCGCTGGTGCTGTGATGAAATTCTACCTGCACTTTGGATTCTGGTGCTAGGGTCCCACTCCCCGACGTGTGAATGTCCCCAGGCCCTGATGTGGTGACTCGAAGGAGGCAGCTGTCTCCCACCTTCCTGCAGTTTATTATGGATTTTGTATCATTTTAAAATTCCTGGTGCTTTTGCTGCAGGTGAAGTCAAGTACTAGGCCATTGCATAGGTGGCAGTGAAGGCGAGGGAAGGCATTGCCTACCCAAACAGACATGGGGGCCCTGTCCACACTCCAGCCCAAATTGGAGCCCTCCTACCTTCATGCAGCAGGCTGATCTTGGCTGGGCAGTGGAGCTAATGGAGGTGGGAGTGGTCAGTGGTTAAGTCCTATGATTCCTGGCTCTCCATCACTTCTGTGCAGGCTTGGCTAATCATTGAGTTCTCTGCTGGGCTCCCAACAAGACACAATACAGCAGAATCCTCTTACCCAACACTTACACGCTGGCTATCAACACCGCAGCTGAGGCACCCAGTCAAACATCAGCTGGCCTGGCGTTTAAAAAGCAAACTCTGCTGTAAGCAGAGGTTCCCTACAAGCTGGGTTTGCTCAGTTCAGTTCCATTAAACATTTTCACACTCCTCTAGACCAACAAAGCAGGGAGAGATTGAGCCCTTCACCTCAAAGGCAAAGGTTCTTCTTTGAGCGCTTACTCATGTGGACACCAGCTAGGTGTGTGCGTGCTGTGTGCAGTCGCTGGAAGGTTCCCTCCACCCCCCAGCAGGACCGGTAAGGTCCAGGCATCCCTAGGAGTTGTGCCATTTGGGTGATGCATATAGGGCACTGCCAACCCACAGCCTCTTCAGTTCCTTCTTACTTCCCATGAGGATTCCTGGAGCTGCAGGTCTCTCTTGCCTGTGTGGACACTTTAACTTCTCATCTGTAGCTAGTTGGAATAGTTGTATTAGTCTTAGTGTTCATGTCCTGACTTCCCACTGACGGGTATCCTCTGGCTATTGCATCCTTTTCTATGGGACTGGGGCATGCCTCAGTCTCAGTGGTTTAAACCATATGGGGCTTGCCAAGACCTATATCCAAATGTGCCCCCACATCTCCTGTTTAACGCACTCGGGAGAATCCCCCCGAACAGAGAGTCGCAAGATCTGTGAGGGATTTTGTCTCAGAACGAAAAAGAAAAGGGAGTTCAGGGTGAAGCTGCTTCTCTTGGAGACAACTTTCCATCCTCAAGCAGTTCTGGGCCGGATGGAATCGGCTCCCAGCACCTTGGTGGGGGAGTGTACCAGCTTCAGAGATGCTACAGTGCTGAGGAAGGATTCTGGGGCTAGAGACTCTCGGCACTGCCGCTCCTGGCACCAAACACCTGATCGAATGTGGCAGCTCAGCACCATTCCCGCTCACCAGTGCAGCACAAAACAGGAAATGGAGGCTGCTCATCCACTCTAAGAGCGGCTGAGTGCAAGAGCCCAGGCCGAGCCTCTCATCCTCTCTGCTTGAAACTCCATACCATGGACTCTGGCCCTGCAGAGGTGTTCATTGAGTTCAGTGCCGGTGGATTCCCTGGCAAGCAGGGGGGAGGATTTGGAGCTCTGCTGCACTCCATACGCTTCTGAGGCAGCTAGGGACCTCTGTCCTCACAGCACTGGCTCGGGAGGCTAGGTGTGACTGCTGATCTCCACGTGGGACCTTAACCTAGATTAATGGGACCCCTCCTTGAGCTCCTAGCCACAGGCTCACTCCTCTACTTTTCACGGGAGGTGGCATTCCTGGTGGCGCTAACTTCAGCCAGGAGGGGGTCTGAACTTAAGGCCCTGACAGCCAAGTCGCCATATATGGTTTCCTCTTAGGCTGGGTGAGGCAGTAATAGAGCCTTGTCCTTTCTTCCAAAGGCAGCCTCACAATTTCATGCGGACCAGGACATATTTCTTCCCATTTTCTACCATAAACCGCATGCCGACAGCCAGGAACGCAGGCTCCATTCCCTGGATGTTAGCCAGGTCTGGCTTTTTATATCAAAAGGACAAAACCATTTTGGAAGTCGAACCAGCTTTTTACCACACTAGTGAACAGGATGAAGGGCCTTGCTGTGTCGCCCCAAAGAATATTATTGTGGATCACGTCCAGCATCCGAGCATGCTCCGACTTGGCAGAGACCAGCCCCTGCACTGATAGCAGCACGCTCTGCAAGGGTGAGGCCTCCGTAGCGGCATTCCTGGCACAAGTCCCAATGCGGGAGCTCTGCAAGGCTGCAACTCAGTTGTCAAGCCACACCTTCACCTCACATCGTGCCCTCACTCAGCAGGCCAGGAGTGATGCCACAGGGGGCAGATCGGTGCTTCAGGCTGCAAATCCATGTACACCGACGTTTCCTCCAACAGACTGCTTGGGAGTCAACTGCTTGGAATCAGTGTGACGCGAGCAAGAACTCAGAACAAAAGACAGTTACCTACCTTTAGTGACTTGTTCTTTGAAATGTGTAGTGTTTGTGCATTCCCGACCCATCTGCCTTCCCCTCTCTTGGAGCAAAAAGGAACAGATGATGTGGGTCAGGAGCAATGTTCCCTGTAAGCTGAGCACTTGGGCGGCCATCCAGGAGAGATTCAGGGGCCGCCCAGCTGGTTACCAGAGCACCCACAGCTGCCCGCAACCGCCAGTATGTGTTTCTATGGTAGTGCACATCTACATGTGCTTTGGTGCACGTAACATTTATTCCACCTATGGTTGGAAAAAATTAGGGGGAACGCTGCTCAGGAGGCGATGTGATACCTTGAAGATGCAACTCTAGAAGGAGGCTGGACTGACCCAACAGGTGCTGCTAGTGCGGGGGTCAGCAATCTTTCCAAGACGGAGTACTGAAATGTGACCTTTTGACCTCTGTGTAACAGCTGAGTGCTGGTGATACTTTTTAAAGTCACTAATAGTCCTACTTACAACAGCTGCATCACTATTTATTTATGAATGAAGAGCCTGACTGTTTAGATGGTGGTTGGTAGCATTGGCTGGTCTTCTGTTAATTCACAGGCGGCCTGGCTTTGAGCAAGCTCCCAGCTGCATGGGGGAGGAGAATTGGGGCTGAGCTCCCACCTCATGTGCTGATGAAAATCAGCTCGCAGGCCATTCTTGGCACCTGCGCTGGCGGGGCGGGGGGTTGCTGCCCCCTGTGCTAGCGGAACAGTCTTCCAGCAACTGTGCATGCAATGTTCACATACTGACTTGGAATCGACATACCGACTTGGAATCGACGTACATAATGCATCTTAAAAAACCACCTCAGAAGGTAGTCATCTTTTCAGAGGGAGAAGTTAATTGACACTTTTTGTACTCATATAGCTTCAATGAAAAATGAAATTTTTTTCAGACTCTGTTTTTGTTTGGTTTGCCAAGGAATGCTTTTCCAGTTTTTAACACAGATTTCAAAAATCAGTGTCTATTATGGGGTTGGTTTTTAGCAACCAAAACATGGTCAAAGGAATTTTAATGACAACAGAAAAGCTGCCATTTTTTCAGTCTTTCCCAGGAAAAAATAATTGGTGTTTTTCAGCAAAGTCTGCTCTTCGGATGTGGGTTTCTGAATGCTCCCAATGTCCGGTCGTGTGCAGAGCTGGATTTTTATCCTGGGCCCATCTCTGGCTAGGATGGAGTGTCGCCATGTTCCAGATCACTCTAAGCAGCTACCACTCCACATCTACGGTAACACATGTACAAAGGACCAGCAGGAATTGGCTTACACTTCTGAATATTGCTGAGTCTATTATCGGAGGGGTAGCCGTGTTAGTCTGGATCTGTAACAGCAACGAAGGGTCCTGTGGCACCTTTATAGACTAACAGAAGAGTTTTGAGCATGAGCTTTCGTGAGCACAGACTCACTTCATCAGATGCTGGAAGCATCACTTCACCAGCATCTGATGAAGTGAGTCTGTGCTCACGAAAGCTCATGCTCAAAACTTTTCTGTTAGTCTATAAGGTGCCACAGGACCCTTCGTTGCTGTTGCTGAGTCTGATTCCCTTCCCCAGCCCTGTAACAGTGAGAGCATAACTGAGCCCTCTGGCCTGTTGGCAGTTTCATTTCATTCCACTTTTTTTGTAATGTCTAACGTATTTGGCTGTTGGAAAGAAAACCGACTGGAGCAGCTTTTCTTTTAAAAAGCAGACTCTGCCCAGCTCCATATAGGGTCTGGCTCACACGCCATAGCCCAGGAATGCTGACTCTAACACACTGCAGCTGATTCGCCAGCTGACTCCCCTGTGAGTGCTTTCCGCCCACTCCAGTTCCTAGCCTGAGACTGAAAGCAGAACAATCCCAGTAATGGCCTCTGATCACAGGCCTGATCCTGTAAAACAAGCCAGAGTTGAGGCATCTCTTAGGTCCAATCAGGATCATGACCCAGGCTTTTGATCCTCCTCTCCCTTATTCCAGAACATCTCCATGGACTTAATCAATCTTGTTCTGCACCTTTTGTTAATGATTAGAAAATCTGTTCCTCCATCCAGGTGCTTCTGGCTTCTCCTGTGGATCTTTTTCCTGTGATGCGAACAGTTAGGTGGTATGGTGGATGTGACAGACAGCTCTCAGGCTGAGGAGAAAACCTGTTTTGGATGGATGAGAGAAGACATAACATACATGTAAGTGCGTCACGCTCATGGCACATCTTATCCAGCATCCTATCTCTACCAGTGCCAGATGTTTCAGAGGACATGTATAGAACACAGCAATATTGGAAAGATCTACCCCAATCTTCCCCTCCCTTCTGGTAGCCAGAGTTTTAGGATCACCCCGACAATGAGGTTACATCTCTCCATCCTCCTCATTGTCCTCTTATTTTTTTCCTGAGCAACGTTGCATTTGTGTCTCTAGCATGGGAACTGCATGTTCCTGGCCAATCAGACAGCCCTAGTGGAGTGGGCCCTGCAATCCTGAGTGGGGCTCCTGGGCATTGCAAGTAATGCACAGTGGCTCAGGTGTGGCCAGGCAGGAGCTGAACAGGGAGGGCCCAGCATCTGCCTGCTCCAGTGTGTGATCCGTGTGAGCACATAGGCCCAAGTCCAGGTATCTTTTAACACGTCACATGTCTAATTCACTGCTAGCTATCTAAGGCACCCATGTGATTCCATTACCATAGCGTCTGAGCAACTTGCAGATTCTAATGTAGAACATCTCTGGGAAAGAGGGAACTGCTATTTTTCTCGTTTAACAGATGGGGAACGGAGCGCCACAGAGGCTAGGTGATTTGCCCAGGGTTGCACAGAAGATCTGACAAAGATGCTTGACTACGAGTCTCTCAAATCCTATGCTAGTTCCAAGGACCACGCTTCCTCACAATCCCCCCTTAGTCTGGTCTCTCTTGGCACTTGTCCTTCTCACTGAGTCTAGGCTTTCTTCTGTCTGACTGGCATGGCTGGAGCTCAAACTGTAGTTACTGTATTGTCACATGTCAGGGCTTAGCCCTTGATCCAAAGCCCACTACAGTCAGTGGAAAGGCTCCGATTGACTTAAGTGGGCTTTGGATTTGACTCTGAGGCGATGTCTAGGTTGCAGGGTTCTGTCGGGATCCCAGAGGTCTCCTGGGCGAAGTCTGCCATGCCGGGAGCCCTCTGCTGACATGTCAGTCATCCTCGTCCCACGAGAACGAAGGGAGGTGTCGGCAGCGGGGGATCTTCCTGACATTTGGCCCTGTGTAGAGGGCACAAACCTTGGGAAAGCCTCTCCCAATAGAACTGTCAGCAGCAGATCCCCAAACACATGGTGCACTATGCGTATCTTTTGCCAACAGATCTCTTCAGTCTAGACATAGCCTTAGGATCAGGCTCTCAGCTGTGTTGTAGAATGTTGCTGTAGTGTAGACATGTACCGTGACCAAAGAGATTTGTCTATCGATGTGTAAACCCACCCCCTTGAGAAGCAGTAGCTAGTTCCATGAAAGAAGTCTATCAGCCCAGTTGACTCTCTAGCAGGAGTTAGGTTGACTTATGTTGTGTAGGGTATGAACTTTCTCACCACCCTGAGCACTGCAGCTAGTTTGATTGAAGTTGTCAGTGTAGAGTAGACCTGGTCATGGTGAAAGAAGCGTTGTTTCTCAGTTGCCTATTCCAAACAGCATGCAGTGCACTAAACACTGTCGGAGTTTTGTGAAGAGGAAAGCATGCACAATGGCACCAGTTAATCAGGATCTACCTAAGAGTGATGTCTACTAAAGTAGAGCATTCAACTAAGAATCTATTCCTTGTGCTGTTTGGTTGGGTGGGGAGACACAATGCTTTAAGGCTACGGCTACTCAACAGGAGCTATTTCAGGATACTGCGGTATCCCAAAATCGCTGCTCCACGTCTATGCAATGCACACATCATTTTGAAATATTATGCAAAATGACAGGCATGGTATTTTGACATCCCTGTACAGCTCATTGCAGGAGGAGTAAGGGATGCCTTGAAAGCTCATTCAGCCAAAGCCATGTACTGAAACAGCTTATTCTGAGTTTAGGCTGTCATAAAGCCTCAGGCTACAGTTACACGAGTGCATTTTGTTGACAAAACTTGTGTAGTATCAACACACACAATGCGTTTTGTCAACAGCAACTGTAGACAAAAAAGCTGTGTGAACGTTCGAGGGGGCCCTTTTGTCAACAGAGCGGCTCAAAAGATCAGTCCTCTTTTATGTGTAGCCTTGATCTGTAGGCAAAAGTTTTACTGGAATCTCTCTTCCAACAGAGACTTTTGTAGACAGATCACTGTAGTGTAACTGTAGCATAAGTGTCCAGTATGAAACAGTGCCGCTCCAGCATTGTCCATCAAGTGCTCACATGGAACCCACCAGGAAAATGCAAAAGAGGAACACCTCAGACAATGTGGAGAAGATCTGCTGGGCTCAAGCAATAACAACTGGCATACTCCAGCGGTCAGCTGGAAGTTTTTGTCCCAAGTCAGAGTGAAAGGGAGGAGATATGTAGATGATCTATGCTCCACCCAGAGGACAAGGGTTAAGTAGTAGTAATAGTAGCTCTTTCAAACCAGCCAGAGCAGTCAGTCCTCCATCCTTCTAAGTTTCCTGGGACAGATCCTTAGATGGTGTCAATCTGCAAAGCTCCACTAAAGCCAATGGTGCTATGCTGGCTTACACCAGCAGAGGATTTGACCCAGTGGGTATACCGTGTAGTCTTTCAGATGACATCATGAAAATAAAGGCTTTGTATATTCCCAGTTTGTCTAAGCTACTTGTAATCGCTTCTGTCTTCTGCTGTGGATCTCTTCCATACACAGAGACCTCAAATTCCTATGCAAGGTCTGAGCTGGTCCACATTCAAGTTCGTTTGAAACAATGGTTCTCAGCTGGGGGCCACAGATACTTTGGGGGTATACAAAGGTCTAACGAATCAGTGCAAACTAAAATTTCAAACAGCTAGAATGAGAAAGTGAGGATTTTTATTGTTTTTGATAAAAGTGCAATACAGGGTAGGGTTACTACATCTAAACACTCAAAAAAAACACCCCAGAGAGGGAGTGTATCTGTATCAATACCTACCAACTCACATTGTATTGCTGTGTTATAGTATATATAACTATGTGGTATAGTATAACTATATTTATGTGTACTATAGCACATTAATACAACCGTTGCTGCAGGTACAGATACACTGTCTCTCAGGGCTGTCCTCTTTTTTGAAAGGTCAAATATGGTAACCCTGCTCCTGGGGACACATTTGCATGTTTTATGCCTGACTTTGTATGTTTTTAAGTGAAGCCAAACAGGGACTATAAGAGAAACCAGCTTCCTGTAAGGGGTACAGTTGTGTAGACAGTTGAGAACCCCCTTTGGCCTTGCAGATCACAGTGTACTGACATGACTTGTAGGTTGTTTGCCTGTTCCCTGTCCTGAGCTGAGACACTCACCTCTTTAGCCCCCTCGGACTTTGGGAGTGTCCCCATTTCTAGATCAGAATGGATGTTTGTGAGTCCAGGGTAGTATGTGAAGACTCCTACTCTGGAGACTTCCGCCGAATTATTTTCTCTTGTCTTCTTGCTGCTTGGCTGCTGCTCCTTCCCCCAAAGCAACTGCATGGCAGTGTTTCTCTCTGTGCGTAACTGGGGAAGTATTTTGAGTCCCGGAGCCCCAACGGTGCTCGCAAGGTGTTGCCTGATTATTCAGCAGAGACGCCCATGGATGAGGCTCTGCGGGCAGGAGGGAAGGGCTGCAGAACTTAATGCTGCTGTTTCAGAGACCCCTGGGGAACCCTAGCGCGAGGGCCCGCCAGGCAGCACAGCCGAGCGGCAGAGCGTTGCGCCGCAACGCGGGACTCCCGGGTTCTGTTCCCGGGTGGGGTAGGTCAGCGGGTGCTTCCGCTCCCGCGCGAGGAGAGGGCGCTGCTGGGTGGGTGGGGGATTGAATCCCGCGGGAGGCGGTAGCGCGGAGCGGCGGCCCGAAGAGCCGCCCCACGGGCGTGGAAGGGTTAAGGGGGCGGTCGGCGCAGGCGCGGGGTCGGCGCTGCCGAAGTTGTCCGGGCTCCGGGCCGGCAGAAGTTTGCGGCGCTGGGCGGAGGCAGCGGCGGGCGGCCCGGGCTGCTCGCTCCGCTCCGGCCATGGCCTTCCGCCGGCGGGCCAAGAGCCACCCGCTCTTCAGCCAGGAGTTCCTCATCCACAACCACGCCGACATCGGCTTCTGCCTGGTGCTCTGCGTGCTCGTCGCGCTCATGTTCGAGGTGAGCGGGGAGCCCCGCGCCCCCTACCGCTCTGCTCCCGGGGGGGCCCCCTGCCCCCCAGGGGCCTGCGGGTGTGCTCCGTGCTCACTGCCTGCTGCACCCTCCCCGGGGGACCCCACAGGTACACTTAGTGCTGGGACCCCTTTACACCGCACCCATTCCCTTGCTTCCCCATGGGACCCCTGTGCCCTCCCTCCTCCACATGCCCGTGTATGTGGGTCTCAGCCTCCCAGGGGGTCCTTTCCTTGTCGCTGGAAGCACCCCGGCAATGCACTGCTCATTGGGGTCGGGGTCTGGGGAGAGCATGACCCACCCCCCACGTCCTGCCTGCTGCCTTCCAGCACTACCCCCATTGCACCTATCTGGGGGAGTGCAATGCACAGAGCTCCACCATCCTCCTTTCCATCCCCCGTGTGGGTGAGCTCCCCCTGTCGTCTGCCAGGGACTCTTCCACCCTCATATTAAGGCATTGACAATCCCCACACACCCCTGGCTTTTTCTCCGCTCCCTGTCCACACCAACAACGTGGACTTCCCATCTCCCCACTACATCCTATCCCCTGCAGCGCTGGCTCCTTATCTCCAGCCCCTCTCAAACCTGGACCAGTGGCCTTCAGGGATAAGATTTCTCCCTGGCCTCTGGCTGCAGCCATCCCTGGTTCTGGTTGAGGGTGGGTGGGCACAGCGGTACAAGGACTGGCTGTACTGGGCTGTACTGGGGCTGGCTGTACTGGTGGGACCTTTGTCCATGGGATGGGATAATATTGCTGGGTCAAGAGGCTGGCAGGGTGGCATCCTTCAATCTGCGTTTGGGCAAGTGGGGGTGGTGTGACGGCTCCTCCTTGCACTTCTGGGGGGTGTCTTCAATTGCCAAAGGTTTGGGGAGGGGGACGACTGGCTATGGCCGATGACTTCCCGAGGGTGTGGGGATGAGCTGTCAGATGACGTTGGTTTGTGCCCCACAAGCTGGGGAAGCTGACAAGTGAGGGGAAGCTCTGTCCAGTCTGCTCGGTTGCACGTAGCCTGAGATGAAGCGGGGTGGCTTTCAGGGAGGGGAGGGGTTGTGATGGGGTCACAGCATTTTGAGGTTTGGCAGAAGACCTCTGTAGTGTCCTTTCATGCTGCGGTGAGCGGGAGAGGTGGCAATTCTCACAGCCAGGTTGCCTGATGTGGTGAGCCTGATAGCTCTTTAGCTCAGCAGGGTTGGCTAGGTCATTACTTGGCTGGGAGACCTCTGAGCAGCTGCTGGGAGTGGGGGTGGCAGTTGGGTGGAAGTCTGGTGCTCATTCAGCCCAATCCAGTGTCCCTGTGTGGCTGGATTTCCACATCCTCCCCCACCCGGCAGGCCTACTGTGGCTGTGGATGCAACATTGGATAACTGCTCCTGGACTTTTGAGACCTGTGGTGCTTCCTGCTAGGATCTCGGTGTGCTTCCCAAATTCTGACTTGGGGTGTTACGTGTACCTTGGTTTCCCCTCCATTAAGTTCTTTGCCTCCTGTCCTCAGCGCTGTGTGGATGGATTGCTGGGCTGTGTCAAAGAAGTGCTGTCAGATTATAAGCCCTTTTCCTTATCTAGGCTATCGCTGATATCTTTGATTACCAAAATCAAAAATGCCCAGATCACTCTTCATTAGGTGCACAGTCCTCTGAGTTTCACGCAGCTTGAATTTCTGCTGTGTTTACCGCCCCTTTTCCACTCCAGATTCTTGCGTGCCAGCACCCGTTGCAATGTTTGGGGCTCAAACTGCAGAGGATTATGCACCTCCAGATGAAATTGAGGGTGTTTTTCCAAGGAAGTGGAAACATTGCCATTAAAAAGATTCATGTAAAGAAGAAAAATAGCATTGCCTGCTGGGGGAAGGGCAGTTTTGAGGGAGAGCATCTGCCCCTCCCTGTGCCCGGGAGCGGTCGTTAATGGTCCGCTGGCTGCCCCTTCCCTTTGGCCATGGTCTGCGGCTGCCGTTGCTGAGGTACAAAAACTGGCAGCGTTTGAAATGATCCTGAGTGCATTACGCACAGCCAAGGCTTGGAACACCCTGACCAATACCCAGGATAGCTACCTCAAACTGGGACAGTTCTGGGAGAATCTGGCCAGGTGACAACCCTACTGTCAGGGCACTGGGGTGGCTGGCCTGCCCTTTCCCACTCCCACCATTTATCCCCCGCTCTCTTCCTCCAGCTTTTCCCCATTTTTGGAGGGAGTCACATCCTGACCTTAGAGCAGCCTCCTGGGGCAGGCCACTCTCTTAGTGCCCCTCTCCCCCTCCTCAGGGCATTTTCCCCTCCACCAGTCCCTGCAGGAGTAGCTGGTGGGGGATGGACCCCTCCCCAGGACATCTGACGGCAGTGGGAGCCCTAGCAGGAGGGAGGGAGCAGATTTTTCCTCTCTCCGAAGCCTGGTGTCAGGGCTCCTGCCTGTCCCTAGTGGAGGGAAAAGGCTCCTTGCAGCCCTAGCACTTTGCACAGAAATGCCAGGAATGTGGCGCTTCCCCCCACCTCCTTTCCCAGCTTTCTCCTCTCTTTCCTCTCCTCTTTCAGGGCAGGAGGCAGGCTCGGGAGGGGGCTGACTATTCCTGCCGAACAACTCAGCCCTTCAGGCTTGCTCCATAGGTGGAGTCTGGCCAGCCTGGCACCTCGGGGGCGTGCATGCCTCTGTGGTCAGCCTCTGAACTGTGTGTGCACGATAGCACCCTGCCTCTCCCAGCCCCCCCAGCCGAGTGCCACGTTTCAGAGCAAATAGAGATGAGGCGGAAGGTGGGGGGGACACACACTAGCAAATCGGAAAAGGGGAAAACCCATTTCCTTAATTAAAAACAAAGCAAAACCCAAAAAAGACAGTTTCTCTCCCCCTTTCTTTGCCATGCCCTGAATGAACAAGTCGTTTTCAGTGCCGAGAGCTCTTAATGTCTCCAAACAAAAAAAGGAAACCTCTAAATTAGAGCCGGAAAGCCCAGCTGGCCGGGGTATAAAGTCCAAAACTACATGCAAATACTGCAGAGTTGGGCACACCAGCTGGAGGTTGCATAGCTGTACTTCGAAAACAAAATGCAGCAGCCAGTGACTGAGCTAAAGGAGGGGGAGGGAGTTATTTCCCACTAACGCAGCTGGCCATGGATCTGCCCTTTGCTTTTGTTGGTGGCAACTTTACCAAACTTTCCTTCTTTGTTTAAGGCTGTGCCCACACTAGCACTTTTGTCACTATAACTTTGCTGGTGGGGATAACGTTGTGTTGGCAAGAGTTTGTCTCCTGACAACATAGTGACCAACACTCATTGCAGGTGGCTTAATTATGTCCAAGGGACAGCACTCTCTCATTGCCCTAGATCAGCTTAAAGGGGATGTTTTATAGTGTGGTAGCTGCATCGCTGCAGCTGTGGTGCTGTTAGCTCTCTAGTGTAGACAAGGCCTCAGCCTAATGCAAAACAAGTTTTCTGGGCTCTCTTTAGAAAAATCTGATTGTGTTTTTCCACTTTTGGAAGGTGTCTGCTTGACAGCCCTGGTGACAAGATTTGTCTGCATTGGTGGTGTTATTGATCTTCCACCATTGCAGCTGCACTAGTCAGAATCCAGGTGTAGACAGAGCACTGTTACCATCCAAAGCTTATGGGTGGAGGGAGGGGGGGACTTCTAGAAAAAGGCTAGGTCCTTTGGAGAGACAAGGTGGCTGATGGTATATTTTCCCAGACAGCCTACTCTAAGTTCTGACTTTCTGAGGGACATGCTCCACTCATTGACACATTTGCTTTCCACAACCAAGTCTATAAAACTTTCCATGAGTGAGGTCCTCAAATACTTGATTGTTACTATCCAAGCAGCACCTGAATCTTGCTTATGGCTGGTTATATACTGTTATCATATGACTCTTAAGCAAAACCTTTTGTGAATAATCCAAGCATGACACCCAGCTGTACAGAAACTTTTTTTTCAACCTGTGTATTGTGGACATTTTCTTTTTTTTTAGCATTCGCTTCAATAATTTTAGTTGTGTTATTGGTCCAAACTCTGGCGACAGAGAAAAGCTTTTGAGCTACTCACCCTCTTCTCCAGGCTTGGGAAAGGTGTACAGCTAAGTACATCACATGAGAATGGCCTTTTGAGACCCTTTGACATCTTGGTATTCACAGTGTCCTCTGGCAAAGGGGTCCTCAAGTTGACTGTGCGTTGTGTGAAGAAACACTGTGCCTATTACAGTGTACTGTGCATAGATACAAAGTGGAACAGATCGTTTAGCCTCAGCGGTTAGCTCATATTCTAAGGGACCATTCAAGCTGAAGTAGGCCGTTAACACATCTTCAGGCATAGGCTAAAAAACAGGGTTTATTGTTTACTACATATTGTTATAGAATTATGCATTTGAGCTCCCAAGCTTGTCTTTTTGGAAGAAGTGCAGGTTTCCTTTAAGGATGAGAACCGATAGGTCGGCTATGGGGCGATCACTTTAGCCACGTCTACACTAGCCCCTTCCTTCTGGAAGGGGCATGGTAATGAGCGAGGTTGGAAGATGCTAATGAGGTGCTACCGTGAATATGCAGTACCTTGTTAGCATAATGGCATCCACAGCAAATCGCTCACCGCCATTGTAGGTGGGGGCTTTCAAAAGGACCCTCCAGTCTTTGAAAACCACTTATTCCTATTTGATTTTAGGAGTAAGGGACTTTTGAAGACTGGAGTGTCTTTTATAAAGGCCCCCATCTACACGGGCGGTGTGCGATTCGAAAGCGGCACTTTCAGATCGCTGCAGCTGCCATTATGCTAATGAGGTGCTGCATATTCATGGCGGTGCCTCATTAGCATCTTCCAACCTCACTCATTGCCATGCACCGGAAGGGGCTAGTGTAGACGTAGCCTTAATGAATAGCGCTACTCCACAGCCGAGCAAGTGTTTTTGTTTTTTATCATTTTTCTATGCGAGTTCATTCAACTTAGGTGCTTGTGATAATTTTACTCCCTCATCTAGACTAGCCCTGAGACAACACAGTAATAAAAGTGTGCTTGTCATCTCTGCATTGGAGCTACAAGAATAGAGGAGAGAATGGAAGAAAAATGTTAATTCAGGGACAGCGCAGACAGAGTCCGTATTAACTTGAGAGAATTGCAAAGAGATGCAAATGGTGTTTTGCGTTTTTTTTTTTTCCAGTCTTCTCCATATATTTAATCATGTTTGTGCTATAACTGCTGGTCTTTTTTGCCTTGTGTTTTCTGTACTCCCTAGAAGTGGGTGTGGGTGTCTAGAGAACTCATAAAATTATGGATTGCACTATACCATGCAAGTGCAACGTGCGTAAGGGAAGAAAATCACACCTCTGCTCCACCTATAACCCCTTCGCCTGTCCCAGTGACCTCACGCCCTCCTGCTCCCCATTTCCTTCTTCCCTGCAATTTCTCCCATCTCACTGCTGCTTGTCACAGTCAGAGCACAGGCCTTCGGGCCATATCTACCCATATGACAGCATTTAGAATACACCCATCACAGCAAAAGCCTCCAGCAATAGGGAGCTGTCAGGGACTTTCTTGGGGAAGGGCTCTGGCAGCAGGGGCCAGATTCATGGCAGTGAGATGCTATCCTGAACAAATAGCGGTGTAGATGTGGGAGGCACTGGTTAGGTAGGTGCACGCTCAGGTTTAAGCCATGTCTACTGTTGATAGCCCTGCTAACTGGAAGTGCAGTGTCAATATTCTACCCACTGCCATAAGTGTAAACATACAGTAACCCCTCGGTTTAATGGACTAATGCGTGGAGGGGTGTCCATTAATGCCCAAAGTCTGTTATAGCCAAACGGTTATGCTGTATGGTGATGCACTGACCTTCCCAGCCGATCACTCACTCCTGTCCTCTGCCCTCTCTTCCCTTCCCCCTCCTGCCCCATTCATCCCCTCACACGTCCATCTCCCTCTCCCAATTACCAGCAGAGGAGCCGAAAGCCGGCCTGGCTCCTTCCACCTGCTGCAGCTCTCAGCCCTGCGGCTCCTCCAGCCCCCGGCTCTGAGCCACCCACAGGAAGATAGAGAGTGGCTGCCTCCAGCCTGCCAGCAGGCAGCAGCCTCCGACACCAGGGCTGCTGCTGAGCACCATTGCAGGCACACGGGGCCAGGGGATGAGAGCTCCTGCACCCCGCTGCAACCCCCCCAGCTCCAGCTACTCTGGCAGCTCCTTCAGCCCCAGCAGCGGCTCTGGTGAGCCTCCAGCATTTATTTGTTGGGGGGGGGTGGCCAGCAAACAGCGTCTGTTTCTGAAGTCCCATTGTATCAGGGTCTGTGAAACCAAGGGTGTACTGTACTTTAGAAAGCCATTTCTTGGCCCCAGCTGCCTCTGACTACCGCGCTCTCTCCCTGGTACTCTTCAGCTCTGATCCCACTGAACATGCCACCTATGGACAGCACCTTGGCCACTCTTGCATCCTGAAAAAACGCTATCCCTGGCTCTCCTTGTCCCACTGCAGCTGCTGTCACTGAGGCATCTAGTGGCCTTCTCCTGGCCAGGTGTGCTCAGATGCTAGTCCAGCCTCTTAAACTGCTGCTTCTCTGCCATGTCTCAGGCTCCCTCTCTTGATGGCTGATCCTCCCTTGGCTTTTTTGGTGGCTTTGTCCTCTCTTGTTTCTCCACTGACCTCTCTTCTGCCTTCTTCAGATTCTCTCTTGGTGGGTGCTTCCCCTGCCCCTTTCTGCTGTAGTGAGGTCCCACCGGGCTCTGTTCTCCTCCTCCTTTCCCTGCACTTTACTGCCTCTGCCTGGGCAAGCTCAGCAGTGATTTTCCCACAGTGACTTCTCTCCCTCCCCTCCTGCTGGGTGTCTCAGCCTCTCTCTGACACTCCCCGGGTGTCTTACTGTCACTGGACACTTAGTGTGAATAAAGTTAAGCTGCTGATCTCTTTCCAAAACCCTCTTTATTCCTCTCCCTCCCCCACCACCCAGCCTTGGTCATCCCTGCTCTGACCCGCAACCCAGGTATCCGCTGTGATGCCCATTATACTTTCTCATCCCTTGCAGGCATGTCATTCCCAGGTGCTGTCACTTGCTGCCTTAGGACATTCCGAAGCTCCGGCCTACGTCTGCTCAAGTGGGACACCGTGTCCATGCTGGGGTCTGTTCACCAGGGGATGTGTGAATGCAGCCCGTGGGGTCTTTGAGCAGCTTTAGGCCATGCCAGGCTTTCCTGAGGCTGGTGTGACTTGTGGAGGAGCTGAGAGAGCATCATTTGCAGAGGAGGCTGTTGTGGCTCGAGCTCAGATCAAAGCACAGTGTCTGAGGCTCTCTCCTAGGCTGCACTTTCCTAGTATTGTGGATAGACACTAGATCAGTGAGGGGCAACCCAGGCTGGTGAGTGGCCCTCCTTCATCTCAGTGAGCCACGAGATTGTCAGAACCCCCCTGGCCTGCCAGGATAGGGCAGATGTGGTAGCTGTGCTTAAGTATGTAGCTTCGCAGGGTGTGCTAGCTGAACCACAGCTAGAGCCCTGCAAATCTGCAGGTGTCCACGTACATGGATGCAGATAGCCCCAGGTCATTTTTTGTGGATGCAGATACAAATTGTGCATCTGTGCAGGGCTCTAACAATGACAGCGCTTTGAGTGGATGGAGAAGGCACGCACGGCTCTCACAATGTTTCATGCACTCGGCACACACCTCATTTTTCCCCCGGCTTACCGTGTGTGTGTCCGTTTAGCAGTACTGGCAGGAGCTGTGTGGATGGAAATCGGTGGAATCTGGCAAGCCTGCGCATGGAGAGCAGTAAACAAGACGTCACGTGGGCCACACATCAAACTGCATTGGGCTGCCGATTGCCCACCACTGCACTAGCTGCTGCGCTCAGCTGGTGGAAGGTTTGGCATTCCTGCTTTCTGGCAATACAGATTGGAGAGACTAGAGGAAATGGCAAAATTTACCTCACAATAGGCTGTTTCCTGTGGGGAAGGATTTCTCTGGGCTCCCAAGCACTCTCCTGCAGGCTGTGAACATGTAGCTGTGACTTAACCATTTCCTTCCAAATCTGCAGACTCCTGGCCGAGGCAGACTTTGCTGTGTGTTTGCGAGAACCTGTGGAGTTGTCTGCCAGCAGGTGGTAGACTGCTATTCAGTCGCAGTCCTTGTATCCCTAAAGCTGGCTGTGTAGCTATATGTAGATTAGGCCTTGGATGGAGCTTTGGTACCAGTTCTGGGCACCACATTTCAGGAGAGGTGTGGATGAATTGGAAAGGGTCCGTGCGAAAGCAACAAAACTGTTTAAAGGCCTAGAAAACATTATCCATGAGGGAAGACTGAAGGAACTGGGTTTAGGCTGGAGAAGACTGAGAAGGGCCATAACAGATGTCAAGTACAAAAAAGTTTCTTACACAGAGGAGAGAGAAAAATTGTTCTCCTTGGCCTCTGAGGGTAAGTCAAAAGCAATGCATCATGAGAGGGTTAGGTTGGGCATTAGGAAAAACTTCCTAATGGCCAAGGTGGTTGAGCACTGGAATAAATTGCCTTGGACGACTGAGGAATCCCATCATTGGAGGATGTTAGGAGCAGTCCAAGATTTTAGGCCAAAGGGATACACTTCTCTGGAGTGGGTGTCGGGTCTGGGATGGAGTTTGGGTGCAGAAGGGAGCTCAGGGCAGGAGCCTGGGGTGCAGGAGAAGGTGCGGGGTCTGAGAGGGAGTTTGGGTGAAGGAGGGGTTGTGACCTGGGGCAGGGCATTGCGGTGAGGCGCCCAGGAGGGGTATGGACATAGGAAAGCATTCTAGCCTGGGGGAATTGTGCAGAAGGAGGCACAGAGGGTTTGGGTGGTGAGCTGGGGCAGGAGATTGGGGTGCAGGAGGGGGTGGGATGCCAGATGCACGTTCTGACTCGGAGGTGCTTACCTAGACAGCTACTGGCCCCAGGCGGCTCAGCAGGAGTATCAGGCAGGCTCTCTGCCTGCCTGCTGCAGCTGCAGGCCACTCAATGAAGCAGCCAGCTGTTGGGGCCACATGCCTCTGCACCAGGTGGGGGTGGGGGCAGCACGTGAAGTCCTTCCCTCTCCCCTCCCCCCGCACGGGGCACATGGCACCTAGTGGGCTGTGGCCCCAGAAGCCAGCTGCTTTGAGCATCCTGGGGCTGCGGTGGGCAGGGAGCCTTCTTGAGGGTCCCAAAGGGCCCCAGGCTGGATTCAGCCCGTGGGCCACATTTTGCCCCCCCTTGGTCTAGTCAATATGTAGCCCCACCTTGAGTGCAGAGGGCTGGAGCAGCTGGTCTCTCAATATCCCTTCCAGTTCTGCGCTGCCATGACGGGGTGAACACGATGGCTAACTCAACACTGAACGTTTCACACTTCTAAAGTACCCTGAGTGTCAACGCCTTGGGGGCTGACAGCAAGGTTTGTGTAAGTCACTTAGCATCCCCGGGCTCTCGTTTCCTATCTGAAATGGGAATAATGGCACTTTGCCACCTTCCAGAGGGGTTGTGAGGATAAACATGTTAAAAATGGAGGCGGGCAGAGATGGGAGTTCTGTGAGTACCTCACTAGGTGCCTGTGAAGCATGACTGAACTCAGTGCTGCAAAATGTATTCTAGGGAACAGTTTTCCCATGGCGAGGAGATAGAACATGTGAATTCTACAGGCTACTCCATCTCTAGCTTCTAGGGTGAAGGCCAACGTGTTGACTGTATTATTTTGGATTGAAACCAGTGTCAGCCCCTTCTCAATTCGAGCTGGATTCGGTGTGTGGGTCGGAAAGCAGTGCTGGATCTTCTTGAGGTCCTGGGCTCTGTGGCAGGCAATCTAAGCAGGTTTCTGCTCCTACTCTGTCCGGATCACTGGAGGAAGCCGCAGGACAGGGCATGCTTTGAAAAGGCATGCTTGCCCGTTCAAAAAGTAAATCCAAGTGACAGCCAAGATTCACTTCCACTGTTATAGTGACTAAAATTACCCCATAGTTAAAATAAAATATCTTCACTCAGACCCCAAATTGCATTTATTTCACTTGGCATTTTAAGAACCCTGTTCTAGCCACAAATGAAACTTGAGAAACACTTGCTTTGCAATGCCAGGGCTATGTATGCTTGCAGTCACAAGCTGCTTTAACCTATTCAAAGCTTAACCAGCTGGGTACCCTTAATAATACAAACTCTCACACCGTGTTTTTCATCCCTAGATCAACAGTGATTTGCCAAGGAGGTCAGTATCAGTATCTGCATTTTTCAGGGGGCAGAACCAAGGCATGAAGCGACTTGCCCAAGGTCATCTAGTAGGCCACTGGTGAAGCTGGGAATCAAACCTCTGTCTCCTGAGTTACAGTCAAGGGCCCTCTCTGATGTTCTATAGTAATCAAGTCATGCTAACTTGTGTTCTATTCCTGTGTGTCTCAAGCAGTTCAGATAGGCTTGTTGCTAAAACACACTTGGGACTTGCAGCAATGCTACTTTGTATGTCCCCTACTCACTGAACTTGGGAACTCTCTGTGCCCCACCTCAACCTGTCTTGAAAGTATGTGGTTTTCATTAGTCAGAACCAAAAGCACATCTGGATGCTAAGGTCACTGAGCGTATAGCTTGGTGAGAGGAGAAATGAATTTATTTTACCCAGCACAGGTAAAGCTTAGGTTGCAATGCTTTTTCCTGTATTCTTCTTCCCATCCTTGTTTGGAACATCCAGTGCCAACACAGTCCTGAATCACATACTCCCAAATCCGGGGCTGTGACATTGCCAAAGGGAGGAGGCTGACATATCAGCTCCAGTTTCCAGACTAATACTAAATATACTTTGGCCTAGTGTAAAGCTCTTAAAATACTGTGCAAACAAAACCTCGTAATGGCCCTCTGTGGGCAGGAAGTGCCATCTGTGATGGACAGGGGACTCAAAGAGGTGAAGTGGCCTGGCCAAGGTTTCAGAGTTTAGGGTGGAGCTGGGTTTAGAACCTAGATCTCCTAGGCTATGTCTACACAGCAACATTATTTAGAAATAATCCATTCTGGAATAACCATTCCAAAACAGATTATTTTGAAATAACACAGCTACGCACAAGAATGCATTTCAAAATAGCACCCAGCTATTTCGAAATAGCATGTGTAGACCTATAGGGCTTATTTTGAAATGGTGCCATTGGACGCTATTATTGATTATTTCAAAATCATGCTATTCTATGTCTTAACAGTGCCTATTTCAAAATAGATATTTCGAAATAAGCATTATTCCTCCTGCAATGAGGTTTGCGAAATTCGAAATAACATGCATGCTATTTCATGTTTGTTTATTTTATTTTGCAGTAGCATGTGGATAGTGTAGATACTCACCAAAGTTATTTTGAAATAATAGCAGTTGTTTGGAAATAACTTTGCTGTGTAGATGTAGTCTTAGTACACTGGTGACTGGAAAGCGGAAATGCATCGCAGATGAACTGTAGTATGCTAAAATAGACAGGTGTATTTGGACAATTAGATTCACAACACACCAGTGCTTTAAAGAAACGCTCATTTTTATCTCTGGGCCTCAGCATTGAAATGTGGGAGTCCAATTTACACGGAGATGTAGTGCTAGTAGATCTGGAATATGCTTTGGATGAAGAGGTTTTTATTTTCATTTCAATGGGCATTGGAGCCAATCAAGCACAGCATTGGGTGGAGAACTTCCTAATGTATGTTTTTTAAATTGTTTGACAAACAGAACTATTTTAGTGCTGTTAGGAGGCTGTGGAATCTCTGTCACAGAAGACTTTTAAGAAGCAGTACAACAAAGGCTGATCATAGGCAGTCTGCATAATAGTCCTGCTTCAGTGCAAGGGACTGGACTAGACGACTTATGAAAGTTCCCTTCCGATCTTACATTCCTGTGATTTATTGCTAAGAGCCAAGTTAATGCATTTAAAGGTGTTGTGAACCAAGTATGCTTGCCAGCTTTCTCTTGGCACAAAACCCTTCTGAGGCCACCCCCGCCCCCCGACTACAAGATGTTGGGGTGGAGGAGGGGATAAGCACTAGACGGGGGTGCAGGTTCTGGAGCAGGGCTGGGGATGAGGGGTTTGGAGTGGGGGGGAGGGGCTTCAGGCAGGGAATTGGGCTCAGGGATTCAGAATGTGGGAGGGAGCTGCAGGCTGAGGTGGGCTTAGGATGGGGTGTGGGCTCTGTGTGCAGGAGGGCTTCTGGGTTTGGGGAAGCTCAGAGCAGCAGGGTTGGGTCAGGGGTTGAGGGCACTGGGGTAGGGCTGGAGTTGAGGGCTTAGGGGTGCAGGCAAGGACCCAGGGTTTGGGCGGGCTCAGGGGTCAGGCTTACCTAGGGCAGGTCCCAGTCAGCGATGCTAAGTCAGGCTGCCTGCCTGTCCTTGCTCTGTGCTGCACCCCAGGATTGGGCACTGGGTCTAACTCCTAGCAGGTGAGAACCGGACAATGGGAGTGCGATCAGTGTTCAGCATGGAGGCAACGCCCAGAGCCCTGGGGCCCACGCCACCATCTAGGAGCTGGATCTGCTCCCCAGTTAAGGGGCTCAGCACAGTGAGGTAGGGACCAGTCTTCCTTGGCTCTTCAGCTCTGCCAGCCAGACTTTGAACGGCTTAGTCGGCAGGGCTGACGAGAGCCTTCAGGCTCCCTTTTATTTTGGGTCTTCTGGTCAAAAACTGGATACCTGCCTACCCTCAAGCCAAACCCAGTTGCCTTGTGTTATCTGCGGACAGGTGGGTGCGCACACCTGAAAGTGAAACTATCAGTTTCCAACTAGAAACACTTGTAAGTTTCACTTTTGATTTTGCTGGGTGACCTGCAAAATGCTAACAACTTAAACGAGGAAGCACATGGGATCAGGGTGTTTGGTTGCCTGGCTGAGACCTATTAAAGGGACCCATTATGGGGGCTGTGCGGGGAGGGGAATACCCTTGAATAGGTCTGTTTTGGGTGCCCAGAATCACTAAACACATCTAAAAATCTTGAAATTTTAAGATTTCAGCTGTAATCATGTAAGGTAGGTGAATAACAGGGCCCAGGAAATATTGATATCTGGTGCTGCATGTGCTTCAGGAGGAAAAGATCACCCCAGCATTTAAATGGGATAAGCAACTTCCACACTACAAATCATATTGACTACACACACTCTCCAGTTATAAATAAACAAGTGGAGTGTGCATTGTGATTATCTGTCTTCAAATACTTACCATAATTGTGCTTTGTTCTTTTGATTTTGGTCACCATTATTTCATTTACTTCCATGTGGCATGTTGTTACCAATATGCTGTTTCTCTGTTCTGAGAAGTGTTGTATTTGCAAGAGATGACTGTAGCTCTCCCTGGCTGCGTCTACACGTGCACGCTACTTCGAAGTAGCGGCGTCAACTTCGAAATTGCGCCCGTCACGGCTACACGTGTTGGGCGCTATTTTGAAGTTGAAATCGACGTTAGGCGGCGAGACGTTGAAGTCGCTAACCCCATGAGGGGATGACAATAGCGCCCTACTTCGAAGTTGAACGTCGAAGTAGGGCACGTGTAGACGATCCACATCCCGCAACATCGAAATAGCGGGGTCCGCCATGGCGGCCATCAGCTGAGGGGTTGAGAGACACTCTCCCCAGCCCCTGCAGGGCTCTATGGTCACCGTGTGCAGCAGCCCTTAGCCCAGGGCTTCTGGCTGCTGCTGCTGCAGCTGGGGATCCATGCTGCATGCACAGGGTCTGCAACCAGTTGTCGGCTCTGTGGATCTTGTGTTGTTTAGTGCAAGTGTGTCTGGGAGGGGCCCTTTAAGGGAGCGGCTTGCTGTTGAGTCCGCCCTGTGACCCTGTCTGCAGCTGTTCCTGGCACCCTTATTTCGATATGTGCTACTTTGGCGTGTAGACGTTCCCTCGCAGTGCCTATTTCGATGTGGTGCTGCCCAACGTTGAAGTTGAACGTCGACGTTGCCAGCCCTGGAGGACGTATAGACGTTCGCTACATCGAAATAAGCTATTTCGATGTAGCGTGCACGTGTAGATGTAGCCCCTGGCCTGGATTTTTGTCCATGGCCCAGATATTCTCCTTACTGGCTGTTCTGGCGTCCTCCTGACGTTTTGCTTTGTTGTACCATTTGCCAAGGCTGGTGCTTGTTGCATTGCACACAAGCAGTGGAGAGCTATTTAAGACCATGGCCCCCCAGCCAAGACTTCTGCCCAACATGAGCTACAGAGGGCTTAGCTATACTGCAGAAACAGCCTCACGGCAGAGTCAGGGTCCAAGTCCACCTACTAGGGCTCATGCTAAAGGGCTCAAAAGAGCAGTGTAGTTGTTCCTGACCAGGCTCTGAGACCTGCTCCCATGCCTCAGCTACAGTGCAAGTGGGAATGTTACACTGTCATTGTAACCCACACACCTTGCTGTGGTTCACTGTCCCATGCAGTGGCACCTTAGATCACTTACACAGGAAATGAGTCTGATAGCATTAGCTGAGCACCGGTTGGCTTTTAGCTCACACTGTAGAGGTGCCTGCATTAAGCTCCCAAGGTCCCAGGTTCAAGTCCACCTGGTCACAGTTATACTGTATTTAATCTTGTAGCACACGCCCCAGGATCCTCTGTGTGTAGACCTAAGTTCTGAGGCTTACTGCTGTAGACTTTTTTTTTGCAGTGTAGCTGTACCCTGAGTGACTGTTGCATGTCAGCATAGTACTAGAATTGGGGTGTAAATGTCACGAGTGTAGGCTCTCGTAGGATCAAGTGTCATTAGCTTATTCACTGCCTAGCCTGGAGCAGATTCCTGTCTGAGTGATTGAGAGATGCTGGAGAGAGGGTTTAATTAAAACCCAGCTGGCTGATAGCTGGCATAGGACAGGAGGGCTGTCAGTTTGACTGCATTTGGGAATGCTCTCCCTGACCCTGTGCAAACAGTAGCTCCGTCCTCTCCCACCCGCCTGCTCATTACTCATTCCCCTAATCTTACTCATCTCCACGTCACCAGCTGGCATTGCACTCCATGGATTGCACACTCCAGCTGGTACCAGCGCATTTACGCAGGCAACAGGAGAGCCTGGCAAACAGCCCAGGGCCCAGCTGCTGCTCAGCTTTGCAGGGAGAAAAAGGTAAAGGTGTCTGGGAGATGAGAAGCTGGTTTCTGTCCTCACCTGTAAGGAGGTGGGACAGAGCTTCTGTTCCTGGACTAACAGGGAGGTGGTTGGTTACTTTCTCACAGTGGCCCCAGGCTGAGAGTGATGGTGATGAGCTTAACATCTTGCCCGTGGTAGCACCTGGAAGTCAACCAGCTCCAGGGGAGGTGCTGCCCGGACATACAGCTCACAACTGCTGCTGCCCTGAAGAGCTGGCAACCAAAGGGTGAGATTTCCAAAGAGAATAACTACAGCCAGGGCAGTGCTTTCCAGCACAAGCAGATGGGCTTGTTCTTGTTTTCCTCAGGCTAGTGCTCTCACAATAGTGGTGTGGCCATGACTGCATGGGTTAGCTGCCTGAATACATGGCAGGGACAGGGAGGCATAGCTTGCCTCCGCCTCTGGTGTAGCCAGTGAGAGGACGGCCCAGCTCTGCACCCCCAAAAGGGGCGTGACCAAAGGCAGAAGGGGCGTGGCCAAGGTCAGTCAGCCCTTCATGCCGCTCAAACCACAGCAGTGGGCTCTTTCCCCAGCGACGGCCAGAGCTGCAGGCTGCTTTGAAATGCTGCCCCCTCCCCATTCAGTGGGCCTGCTTGTAGATCTTTGGCTCATTAGCTGGATCAAAGCTAGCGTGTGTTCATCTACGCAAGCCAGAAATGAACCCCCGCCCTCAGCTGCAGTGTTGATGTACCCATAGGATTACAGGTTCCTGGGAGGGCTGAAACTTCCCCATGTCACTGGGGCTCCTAGGCATTACCAGGGTGTTTGCTAAGCTCCTCTCCAAACCCCACTGATATCCAGTGAGATGTAGGTGTCTCACCCCCATAGTCTTTGCAAATCCCTGTCTAATAGATGAGGCGTAACCAGTAAATGAGACATAATAGCCAGGCTGAAGTGAGGAACTCGAAACCACACAGAGCCTGGGATGCACCCAGGTCTCGGCCTGCCAGTAGCTGTGGTGGCAATTTGATATCTGCAATCTGAACTTCCCTGCTCTGGTGCTGCTTCCTGTTGGTATCTACCTGGAGCTCCCATGTAACCTACAGAGGGTCCTGGGGTTTTTCTTCTCTACTTCAGAAACTTAGCAGAAACTGCCACCAGTGCCTCCAGATTCAACATGCCCATCTTTAGACCGAGTTATCTTAAAATACAATAGAAACAGCAACTTTTTCCTTTACATTTAGCTCTTTGACTGAACACTTAATGCACTTTATCCTACTGCTCTACAAATGCCAATGCCCATGTGAACTCAAAAAGTATTATGTCCATTTTACTGCTGGTAAAACTGAGGCATAGAAAGCGGTTCTGTGTTTGCCCAGAGGCACAAACCTGGGGTTAGTGCTCCTGGGTTCCTGTTTCGTGGCCCTCCACATGGGCCGATTTGTCATGTCCCTCTGTTTACGAGGTGCACTGGATTATGTTAAAGGCTGCATGTCAGTCCTTTGAGTGGTATAAATACTAAGCCCCAGTCCTGCTCCAAATGAAGATATTCAGCCACGTCTGACCATACACAGTGAGTCAAACCCTGTGATGACCTCACTGTGATGGGTAAATGCCGGTGTGATGGAGCACAGTCCAACACTCTTAACAAATGGCCAGCAGGGATTGCAGGACACGGCAGGTGTTCTGTTCAATACCCCCTCTTCCCTGCCAATGGTGCAGGTAGGTTCTGCGCAGCCATGTATTCATCTCAGTGGAGTCCTAATTGTCCTTGCTCTGTCCTCTCAGCTTGCTTGTTACATGCATCCTGCCCCAGTTTGGGTTGGAAGTGCAGTGGGATCTAAGTGTGTTTACACAGCCCCTGAAATGAGGGGCTCTGATCTCAGGACCTGTCTGCGCTCAAGACGCTGCCATGGTTCAACTGCCATAGTGCTTCAATATGCACAGCTGTGCCTAGGAGAGGGTTTCTTCCATCGGACTAGATCATGCTGGGGAACCTACAGCCCACAGCTTGCTTTGATCGGGCTCAGGGCTCCCCCAGCCCCCAGCAGGGACATGAGCTGGCACTGATGATCCAGCCAGGTGGGGAAGGGGAGCTGCAGCTGAAGCAACAACATGAGTTTCCTGCTGTGGTGGGTGAGCTCTGAGCCACACCAGCTCAACCCAGTATAGAAAAGATGTGGAGACATTGGAGAGGGTCCAGTAGTGGGCAGCCAAAGTGATTTGGGGGCTGGAGCACATGACCTAAGAGGAGAGGCTGAGGGATTTGGGATTATTTTGTTTGCAGAAGAGAAAAGTGAGGGGCAATTTGATAGCAGCCTTCAGCTTCCTGAAGGGGGGTCGAAAGAGGATAGAGAGGCTATTCTCAGTAGTGACAGATGGCAGAACAAGGAGCAATGGTCTCAAGTTACAGAAGGAAAGGTGTAGGCTGGATATTAGGAAAAACTGTTTCAGAAGAATGTGGTGAAGCACTGGAATGCGTTACCTAGAGAGGTGGTGGAATCTCCATCCCTAGAGTTTTTATGTCTCATCTTGACAAAGTCCTGGCTGGGATGGTTTAGTTGGGGTTGATCCTGTTTTAGGCGGAGGGCTGGACTAGATGACCTCCTGAGGTCCCTTCCAGCCCTAGGAGCCTATGATTCTGTAAACCCAGGCAAACGGGGGCCTGATGGCAGCCACAGGCCCTGCCATGCAGGGGGGAGGAAGTGACTTGTGTGCACTGCAGGGACCTGCCCCGTATCACTTCCATTGGTCAAAGTGTGGCCAGTGGGAATGGTGTGTGGCAGTACCAGCACAGGAGAATTCCTTGCAGTGCACAGAGCCTCAAGCAAGCATGTGCATGCCTGCCCCCGACCTGCACCAGGTAGGTGGTCCCCTCACCTGTCTCCTCCCACCCAGACCCCAAGCCCCCAGCCTGCTCCTGCACCCTCCCTTCCAGACCCCATGTCCCCACTGTGGTGCTGCTCCAGCGCCCCACCACCCACCCAGACCCCACATCCCCAGCCTGCTTCTGCAACCTACCTCCCACCCAGACCTGAAACTCTCACTCTCAGCCCGCTCCTGCACAGACCCTGCACCTCTATCCTGCTCCTGCACCCTGCCGCTGGTCTAGACTCTCCACTCCCATCTTGGACCCTGCTAATGACCCCAGACCTCCAAGGCAGCTCTTAGCAGTGTGACTAAAGGAAAGCCAAGTAACCCAATGAATTCCTCAGCTTGGAATGACTAGGCAGCCTGTTCTGCTGGACTGGTATAATGGATACAGTCACCTGGGAGTGAAACTCACTAAGCCCGGCAATCTGGTCATGTGCTGTTCCTGGGATCCTCTGTAACGGAGTCAGGAAAACACAGGTGTTGTTGGTTGTAGCTGACACCATGCGGCATAATTTTATACTTATAGGAATGCTGGTATACTGTAAAGGAAAAAATCTGAGCCCCTGTCATATCAGCCTGTTTGAAAGCTGCTTCTGTTCCTCCTCGCTTGCAGATAGGAATGCAGGGAAGAGGTGGGACTGGTAGGAGAATTTGTTGCCAGATGCAGAGAATGAAAATATTTGGCTGGGCGTCCGTGACCAGGACCGGCAACAGCATTGCTGTCAGAAATCTCGCGAACCCTCCGGCCTGGAAACAGTTGCTACGTAGCCCTGGAAGGCCAGGATTCTCAGTTCCCCAAGGGCACGCCACATCTGTTTCCAAACCTGCCTGCTCATGAGACTTCAGGCATTCAAAACTGAATCATTCTGATGACTAACCTGCTTTTGATTCCTTTCCACTTCAGTTCTGAGACGGATTTTAGTGGTGGCTGTCTTGATTTGCCAAGGCTAGTAGAAAACAGTGCTGTGTGCCACCAGAAAGCTTGGAACCCTGCTTTGAAGTAACACAACTGTCAACTTTAGCCATTTGTGCAATTGCCTGCTAAAATCACATTGGCGTTAACCAGAGCTTTGGGAGTAGCGTGATAAGGATGTTATGGTATTAACTTGAAACTGGTATGCTGGAAGTCTTTTGGTGGTCAGTACAAGGGCTTTGGGACTAACAGGCTTTACAAAGCCCTGCCCCAACAATTGGAAGGGAACATTTGTCTTCTCTACTGTTTGTCACTATGTGGCACAAGGTATCTGAGGTATTCAGTAGGGGTTTGAGTTGCAGGTGAGCTGGAATGTAGGAGACCTGAATTCTGTTCTCTTTTCTGCTGCTAATGGGTTGCCTTGTTGTAGGCAAGTACCTCGGTTCCCCATCTGTAAAATGGAAAGGGTATGGGAATCGCCCTCATGCATCTTATGAAGCGGGTCTTTGCCAATGAAAGCTTATGCTCTGAAATACCTGGTAGTCTCTGAGGTGCCATAGTGTCTTGGGCTGGGTCTACAAGTGCCCCTTCCTTTCGAAAGGGGCATGTTAATGAGCAGGTTCGAAATATGCTAATGAGGCACTGCAATGAATATGCAGTGCCTAACTAGCATAATGCTGGCCACAGCAATTTGAAAGTGCAGCTTTTCAAATCGCGTGCCACCCGTGGAGATGGGACCTTCTGAAAGGACACCCCCCCCAGGTTTCAAAAGCCCTTCTTCCTATCTGTGATCGAAAACTGGGGGGGGGTCCTTTCGGAAGGTCCCATCTCCACCAGCGGCGCGTGATTCGAAAAGCCACACTTTCGAATCACCGCAGCTGACATTATGCTAATGAGGCACTGCATATTCATTGCAGTGCTTCATTAGCATATTTTGAACCTGCTCATTAACATGCCCTTTTCGAAAGGAGGGGGCACATGTAGACCCAGCCTTGTTGTCTTTGTAAAACTGTAAACCATGCATATTACTGTGCTGTGTAAGGCACAATATCACTAGTTCTCATTGTCTAGTAAATATTTCACGCCAGGCTTTGTGGAACACAACTGAAAAGTGGCCACCTCTGGGGTGGAGGGTGGTTGTTGGGTGAACAGTTGCCCATGCTGCACATGCCTTGGCAGGTGTGAGGACAGCAGTAAAGGTTAGCAATGACCATTTGGAGGATGGCAATCTATGAAACGCTGCTTCTGTCTGCCTCAGGGTCTTTCACACAAGGCATTAAAAAAAAAAAAAAAAACCAAACCAAACAAAAAACCCAAAGATTCTGTGGAAATATTAAAGGTCCCCTGGCACTTAATCTAAGAGAGAGATTTGCGCCTCCATTTTGGCCAAATATTCTCTGGATGTGGTTTCTGTCTGTGTGTTGAAGCCAGCAATGCACTAAGTCTTTGTTTCTAAAATCTGCACCAGCCAGAGCAGGAGGGAAGCTAATCCTGGGGGGTGAATAGAAAACCTGCGTGTTGCCACTTGCTTGAAATATAAACATTCCCAGCATTCCAGGTTTTGATTCTCTGATTGCAATGCTGGTGATTCCACTTGTCACGTTTTATCACCAAATCAAGCAGTGGTTGTGAATACCACACTCTGCAGTGAAGGTGGTTATTGAAAGCGGTGAATTCCACTTCTACCACCCCTGTGAGGTTGGGTAAACACTCCCATTTTGCAGCTGGGGCAACTGATGCACAGATTAAGTGACTTGCCCAAGTTCACTTTGTCAGCAGAGTTCTAATAATAGAACCTTAGTGTCTTGCTTTCTAGTGCCTTGCTTTTACCAGTAATAATAATACGCTTGAACCTCTTTAATCCAACATATCCTAGGAAGTGGGGTAGGCCAGATTAAAGACTTTCAGATGGGGTGTTGCAGGGTCTGGGTGGGAGGGGAGTGGGAGTGCGGTACTTACCTGGCGCCCCACTCCTGAGGGAACACATGGCTCCATGTTCCCCACTGTTCCCAGGAACTGCCCTCCCCACCCCAGCACTGCTGGGGGAGCAGCAGGGAAAAGCTTCAGGGGAAGTGATTATAGGCACTGCCATTCCCCCAGGTGTGGGGGAGGGGTAAATGCAGCATGCAGAGCCTCTTCCTCGTCTGCACCACAGGTATTCCCAGATTAAGGACACACAAAATACAGCCGTTCCAGTATAGCTAGTAATATCCAGCTGCTGTACAGTGCTTTTCATCAGTAGAGCTCAGCTCAGTGTACAAGGCAGTCAGTATGATTAGCCCCATTTTACAGATGGGGAAGACTGAGGCACAGGGGCATGCAACTAACCCAAAGTTACCCAACAGACCAGTGGCAGAACTGGGCAGAGCTTGTTGGTATCCTGATGACCAAGTCATTGCTCCACCAGCTAGACAATTCTACCCTTACAATAAATGGTATCGGAGGTAACTGTTATTTGTTGTCTGAATTCTCTTATCTTCGTGTGTGTGTGTGTGTGTATATATATATATATATATAACTTTGTAAAAATTACTCTAGACATTTATTTACCTTATTGATACACTAGGGAAATGTGGTCTAGATTAAATTACTATAAATAGAGTGCATGACTGGTTAAAAACTACTCAAAGGCTGTGTCTACACTTGCCCCCTACTTCGAAGGGGGCATGGTAATCGGGCTGATGGGAGATTACTAATGAAGTGTTGTGATGTATATGCAACTTCAAAGTTTTTTAAAATGTTGGGGCGTAAAGGCACTTTGAAGTATTGTGGGCATTTTGAAGTACCTGCAGCTACATGGCTATTTCATTAATAATCTGCCACCGGGGGCAAGTGTGGTCAGAGCCAAAGGGTAGCAGTCAGTGTTTCCCTGTCAAAGTGGAAGTACATATCTAGTGGTATTTTTCAAGGGCCTGTCCTGGATCTACAACTGTTCATGTGTATTTATTGATGGCTTGGCTGTTAGACTGGCAAATAGACTTAAAAAACTTACAGATGGCACCAAACTGGGAGGGGTTGCAAATATTTTGGGGACAGGATTACAATTCTAAACAACCTTGCTACATCGGAGAGTTGGTCTGAAATCAACAAGGTGACATTCCGTGAAGATGAGTGTGAAGTACTACTCTTAAAAAGGAAAAATCAAATGCCTAGCCACAAAATGGGGAGTAAGTGGCTCAGTAGTGCAGTTGAAAACAACCCACGAGTTCTAGTTAGGCTTGGCAGAGTACAATTTTGATTTATCTTTAAAATAATTTGATAGATAACATTGGGGTTTTATTTTTAAGCATTTTTAATATTAATTTAAATTTTTGCAGTTGCAGAAAATGATTGGAGGATTCAGATAATCGTTTAATGACAACAGACATTGAGAGACAAAAAGTTAGTTTTATAACACGTATTGTGTCAAAATACGCAAAGTAAATATCCTTGAGTCTCAAGTGGCATTTTTTTTCTTACTCTGCCTGCCTGTAAATTTCTGTTATCATCTGTGGAGGTATTTTTCCTTGTGTGTGTAGTGACAGAGAGATAGCTGTGTTAGCCTGTATACTATCAAAACAAAAAAGCAGTCATGTAGCACTTTAAAGACTAACAAAATAATTTATTAGGTGATGAGCTTTCATGGGACAGACCCACTTCTTCAGATCATAGCCTTACCAGAACAGACTCAATATATAAAGCATGGAGGTCCAAAAATTGTTATCAAGGTTGACAGATCAGAAAATTGTTATCGGGGTTGGCAAATCAGAAGAGCAGAGGTACAGTGGGGATTTGGGGTATGGTGTGCAAAGTATGTTAGAGTCCTTATAATGGGTCAGGTAGTTGCTGTCCCTGTTCAAACCATATAGATTGTTAAAGGCCCTTTTCAGTAGAACACAAACTCTCAGGTTTTTGACAGACCAGCCCACTCCATTAAAGTGCTGGCTGATAGGTTTGTGTATTTGGGTTTTTTTGATGTTCTGTGTCCATTCATTCTTTGTTGAAGAGTGTTTGCGGTCTGTCCTGTGTACATGGTGTGTGGCATTGCTGGCTCAGGAAGGCATATATCACGTTAGTTGAGGAACAAGAGAATGTACCCGTGATTCTGTAATTAACGTGGTTAGGTCCAGTGATGGTATCTCCAGAATAGACGTAGACAAAGGTGGCAAAGAAGCTTGTTCCGAGGAAAAGTTCCAGGATTAGTGTTATTGTGGTATGGCCTGTGATTGTGGATTCTCGCTAGCAGCCACAGGCTATCATCAGTTGGGGTGTATGAACAGGAATATCATTTGTAAGAAGTGGGAAGTAATTGTCCTTTCCTACAGTAAATTCCTTCATATCCGGCATTCTATCATCCAGAACTCTCAAATAACTGGTATTTTAACCACAAGTAAGTGTTAGTTACGTTTTCCATAACTGCAGTATAGTGAAAGTAATTAAAAATTAAATACAGTATAAATTTACAGTGAGCAGTACTACTGATTTGGTAAATAAAGTACTCTGCATACATTTTTGTTTGTTTCTTAATATCTAATATTATCGAGAAGTCCTGTGGCACCTTATAGACTAACAGATATTTTGGAGCATAAGCTTTTGTGGGCAAAGACCTGCTTTGTCAGATGCAAATGTGCATTGGAGGATTCTAAGGAGAGCTTAAACTCGCCTGGGATGGTTTCAGGTATGTGTTGTCCTGCCCCATTGCAATGGCCTAGGGCAGGGTTTCCCAGACTTTATACAGTTGAGACCCCCCCTTTTTTTTCAGTACCTTTTCTTGAGGTCCAAAAATATAAACGCATATAAAAAATGAATAAATTTTCACTGTTTATTATTTATTCACAATAACAATAGCACATGGGGTAATTGTATATTTTCTAAGGATCGTTTTCTTGGTTTTTTTTTTTTCCCCCAAGGACTGGTACTGGGCCACAGACCACGCTATGGGAAATGCTGGGCTAGAGTATACGCACAGGTGAAAGTGGGACGGTGCAGCGCACTGGTGGGAACCAGCCACAGGACTGTCTTGCATGTGGCCAACTTTTTGCTTCTCTGCCAGTAGGATCCGATAGACCAGGGCAAAAGGGGCAACATCATTAAAACGCTGCTGGACCTGACCTGCAGGGCTGCAGGAGGGGGCAGTGGGAGCAAAAAGGGCAGTTGCCCTGGGGCCCAGCGGTTTAAAGGGGCTCAGGGCTCCCAGCTGCTGCAGGAGCAGTCTGGAATCTGGGTCCTTCAGATTGCTGCTGGAGCCCCAGGGCTTCTGGCCACTGGCTATGAAGGACTGGCTGGGAGGGAGTGGGGTGTCTACCCCCAGCCCTACCTGTTCCACTTGAGGCTTCGCTTCTTCTGGAGGCAGAGCCATGCGCCCCTTGCAAAGGATGCTGGGTGTGGTGCGGGGTGCAAGGGTAATTCCTAGGGCCTACTTTCACCCCTGACTATGTGGCCTCTTGAGATACTTTCCAGCTCTACCTTTCTGTGGTTCTAAACTAGCCTTCCCAGAGACCACACAATGCTCCCACGCTCTTATCTTTCCCTCCCCCTAAGCTTCTTTGCATTGCCATTTGTTGCTGGCTCTTAATGTAGGAGAGCCTGAACTGGATCAGCCCCAGGCTGTCTAGGTTGGTATTCTTTCTCAGACAGTGGCTGGGACTAGATGAGTCAAAGAAAGATAAAAGCAGCTGCTCTTATGAGCTACCCTGCCCCCAGACAGAGCTTCTTCCTGGCCTCTGTTAGTCAGAGCTCAAAGTACGAGGTTTTATATCCCCTTATATCCACTTGGAAGAAAATAATTGAATCACCACTGATAAAAGTTTGCAGATGGTGCAAAAATTGAGGACACAGTCAATGATGAGGATAGATCCCTGACTCAGTGTGGTGCAGATTGCTTGCTAAAGTGGGACTGAGCAAATAATGTCCATTGTAATGCATATCCCTAGGAACAAAGAGTATAGGCCAAGCTTACAGGATGGGGATGCTGTCCCAGGGACCAATGACTCTGCCAAGAAAACCTTGAGTCTTGGTGGACGATCAACATGTGGGCATACCATGGATTCTGGGATGATTTAGTTGGGGACTGGTCCTGATTTGAGTAGGGGGTTGGACTTGACCTCCTAAAGGTCTTTTCCCACTGTGTGATTCTGAGATAATCAGCTAAACATGAACTCCCAAAGCGACACAGTGGCCCAAAGGGCTGCTGGGATGGGAAGATGCGTAAACAGGGAAATCTTGAGTGGGAGAAGGGAGGTTATCTTACTGTCTGTGGCATTAGTGCAACTGCAGCTGGAGAACTGTGTCCAGTTCCACTGTCTGCAGTTTAAGAAGGATGGAGACACATTGGAGAGAGTTCAGGGAAGAAGCATAAGGATGATTTAAGGATAAGTAAACATGCCACATAGGACACGGTTAAGGAGCTCAATCTATTTAATTTATCAAGGAGAAAGTGTAGGTGTGGCTTGATTAACTACCCACATGGAGAACAAATATTTGAGAATGGGCTCTCAAGTCTGGCGGAGAAAGGCACAACTCAATACAGTGGCCGGGAGTTGAAGCTGGGTCGGTTGAGGCTGGAAAGATGTACGTTTTTGCCAGTGAGGAGAATTAGCCATTGGAACAGCTTACTGAGGGTGGTGGTGTGGGTTCTCCATCACTGCAGATTTTTAAAGCCAGGCTGGATGTCTCTAAAAGCTCTTTGGGGTTGGAGGGGGAACTCTGTAAGGCGTACTTACGGCATTATAGAGGCAATTGTGGGAGTGGTTCGCAGTGACACATTGTTGCTCTTACCCTTGTATGTGGAGTTTCCCATTGGATAGAGCACTGGAATCAGGGAAGCAGGAGAGGTGGGTTCTATTCTGCCAACTTGCTGAGCCCCACTGCTCTGTGCCTCAGTTTCCCCACCTGTAAAGTGGGAATTGAAAGTTACCTACTTTGTGGAGTGCTTTGAGATCTTCCAATAACAGCTCAATAATGCGTGGAAGGAACAAAGCTCTTGGAGTGCTCAGTGTCGCTGCTGACTGGCCGGCCCTGCAGGTGGTAGGTGTGTTGCATCCCTTTTTGTGCCCCATCGATAGCATTTGATCCCTGCGGTCTGTCGGGACAGAGCCTGGGACATCAGCTCTCGCTCTTTCTTAGCCCCTGTTGTTGTAGAGCTGGGGAATCGCTTGATTTACTGCTGCCTTCTCCCAGGCATGCCATCTTTGGAGCTGGACATGAGGATCAGCAGAGCATGCAGGGCTCAGGTGCTGCGACAGGAGTGTGCACTTCAGGGCCTGCTCCCTTCCATCCCGTGCAGCATTGTGTCTCTGGGATTGGTTTTGGCTCCGTTTCTTGTCACGCAGCATATCAAGTCCTGTCTTAGTGTCACAACCGCTGCTGTCTCATCTCTCGCTGGGCATCTCTTTTGATTGGACCCAGCTGGCCTGGGGGCTGGTGGATCTATCTTGTGAGAGAGCGCCAATGCCAAGTACAGCCTTCTCTTGGTTCCCAATAGCTTGGGTGCCTTGTCCTCAACGTTTCCCCAGCCAAGCAGCGCTCCTATGTCTGTCTCAGCATTGTGGGCTGGGGCCTTCCTACCCACTCTGAAGGGCAACACGCTCACCTCTGCTGCAGTGCTGACCCCTCCCTGTCTGAGCTCCCAGGGCTAACCACCTGCCTTCTGGTTCTGGGCCGGAGGGCCAGGTGGAGACCCAGCAGTAGCGTGGCGTGCAGGCCAGGGATGTTGCTTCCAGGCCTGTCTCCTCGGGCTGGGTAGCCCATGCTCATCCCTCTCCTCAGGATTCTGGGAAGCTGTTAGAGCAGCTAGCTCACCAAGGGCTGAACACACGTGGGACTTCAGGGAGCAAAGAGACCATGCAAAGACATTCAGTGCATCCTTGGGGTTACTGTGCACAATACAGACATGTGCTACATGAGCTGCAAACTATCCTTGGCGAGCAGGCTTAAGTCAACCCTTAGATGCTGTCCATGCGCTCTGCCCAGAACACGGCCTTGGACGGGTGTCTCTGTGGATGTGTGCCATCTGCAACAGCTTCAGTCTGATTCCCAAAGCAGCTTTCCCTCCCCACCCGAGGCGTCTCAAAGAGCATCTGCCGCTCTCCTGCGTCGTTCTGGCCTGGCTAATCCCCATGTCTGTCTCTGGGAAGAGGGATTATTGTGAATATCTGCTCGCTAAATCCACTCACAGTCTCCAATGCTTTGCCCGCAGAGCAGCGCTGAGGTTATTCTGGGAAGCCGAAGGCAGCTAGCATACTCGGCTGGTGTCCTTGCCTGCAGCCCTAGGAGCCCATTCAAACCAATTAGTTTTCAAAGTCAAATATTATTGATAATGCCTTAGCCTCTGTGGTTCCTCCCCTTCTTAGGAGTAAGAATCTGGGGTGCGTGAATGAAGGTTTCGCTGAGCCTAAGATATTGCTCAGCCCTGTGTGGGCTTTGTTATGCTGTGACTAGAACTCCTGGCTCCTCCTCAGACAGCTGCATGAAGCATCCTTGGAGCAATCTGGTTGTGTGTGGTAACAGCAGGAAGGGATGGATGGAGCATGCTTCATTCTGAAGGCCTTAGGAATGGTTCACAAACCAAAAGAGGGGCACGCCAAGGCTCTGGGTGTGTAATTTTAACCTGGCTGTTAGTTGTCACCACCCGTCTGTAAGGCTGTCCCCTCCCTGCGCTTACCAGTGAAGTGCCTTGTTTCATGGTCAAGCTGCTGGTGTGGGTGCTGCAGAGTTAAGTTAAATCTGGTCTGACTCCCCTCCACAATAGGACACCGTGACTAGAACTTGGTTCTCTCTGCCCCTTTGCCCTGTGGTCCTTTCTACCTGTTTCCCTTTTAAGCTTAGTCTTTTACAGCAAGGGGAAGGCAGCAAAGAAACTGCAGATGCCTCTTGTTTACCCATAGCAGTGGGGTAGCATAATTCCCCCCCCACCCCCACCCCCACACACACTGCCTGCTACTATGCCTCAGCCCTGAGTTACAGAGATCTGCTCTAGGTAGTGAGCTCCAATGGTTAGTGGGAGAGCAAATGGTGGTGATGGACTTTCCCTGCACACAGTCCGTAGGGTTTGGACTGAAAGTACCACTTTCCCCCGCACACCAGTAAATGGTGATCTCCACACACCTAGTCTCAAATCAGTTTAGGATCTGTTGGCTGAACCGTGAGCAGAGGATCTGGATTTAACCAGCATGCACTGCAACATGATTGGGGAAGGGACATGTGGCTCAAGACGAGAGAACTTTGTCTCCTGCATAAAGTTGCTTGTGACTGGTTACTGAGCAGTCAGCTTTGCATAGCAAGGGCAGCTGCCTAGCCAGAAAGATACAAACAGAGGTAGCTGACTCTAAACATGGGTCTGTACAGAGCAGGGATTTCATCGTGGGATGGTTCCTACAGGGTGCGTTGTTCTGGCTGGGATCTGGGTGGGAATCTGTATCTGTTTCATTGGAAATAGCGTAATTCATTTTAACCGGCTGTGTTTTTGTGTCTTTAACAGGCGACAGCCAAGACTGCCTTCCTATTCATCTTACCTCAGTATAACATTAGCGTGCCTACAGCAGGTAAGAGCTTCCACACTAGAGCAGCAGCCCCATCTTCCACAGGATCATAGGAGACTGCCACTCACCTTCATCACTAAGCAACCCCAGCTGATTGGGATAGTCTCATATGCCACAAACATACGTGACCTGGGGGATTTTCTCACAATAAACAACTACTTTAAAAAAACGTGCTAGCAGTTCAGGAGTAGCTCAGTTACTGTGTTTCTGGGCTGTTAATCTTCATGCATCAAGACATAAACTTCCCACTAGCTGGGGTCAGGAAGAAAAATTTCCTAATGATACACTGTAGTAGTAACGCCTCTTCCATCCTTCACCTCCAAAACCAGCAAGCCAAACTAACAGGGGCACATGGGAGTATGATCCTTTCAAATCATTCAGACAAAATAGAACTGCCCAGCTCTGTGCATATCATTAACAGGAGACTTGTGAGCAAGACATGAGAAGTCATTCTTCTGCTCTTCTCTGCAACTAAAATGATTAAAGTCTGGAAAATATGACCTGTGAGAGAAGAGTAAATAAATTGGGTTTGTTTAGTTTGGAAAAGAAAAGGCTGAGAGGGGACATGATCGCAGCTTTCAAGTACATAGAAAGGAGAGGAGAAAGAAAAATTATTCTCCTTAGCCTCTGAGGATAGGACAAGAAGCAATGGGCTTAAATTGCAGCATGGAGGTTTAGAATGAATATTAGGAAAAATTTCCTAACTGTCTGGGTGGTTAACCACAAATAAATTGCCTAGGGAGGTTGTAGATGCTCCATCACTGGAGACAGTTAAGAACATGTTAGCTAAATATCTAATAGGGATGATCTAGATGGTGCCTGGTCCTGCTGTAAGGTCAGGGGACTAGATTTGATAGCCTCTTGAAGTCCCTTCCAGTTGTAGTATTCTGTGATTGTATGCACAGAGTGTGTTTATTGTCTGCTCAGGAGCAGTTGGTGGAGACATTGTGTTGGACCGCATGGGCTATTGGCCTGTTCTGGTTTGGCAGTTCCTAGAACTTTTAATTCTTGCGGTACTTAGTTGCTGGATGGAAAGAAAAGGAACACAATCCCTGAAAAGCATCACTGTGTAAACGAAGTCAGATGTGTGGTGCTGGTGGCACAGGCCCCAGTAAAAGAAATGCCACAGAATTTGTTCACATAGACAGTAAATGCCAGTCCTCTCCCTAAAGAGCTTGCAGTTTCCAATAAGCCTAGCCACTGGAGATGGAAAAGATCTTTTTGGCCGTCTTGCCCATTTTTTTACCCACAGCTCTTCCTACAGTGTCTCTTCCAGTCTTATTTTCATTGGCCTAAATAGCAACCCGTCAGCTGTGTTCTCTGGAAGACAAGAGATATAAGTGTGCAGCTTTGTTCAGTGAAACCTGAGGGGGTAAGTTCGTGGGTGTGTGGCAATCTGCAGGTGTGTAACGTGTGTAAGTGCTAAGGCAAAAGAGAAGTTGTTGGAGTTAAGGGAACCTCTTCACAGCTCCCAGTGTGGGCTGGGAGGAGGCTGAAAAGCTCACACCTCCGAGAGGTGGAGTTAATTTAATCTAAGGTGACGTCTACGCTACCCAAGAAGATCGACCCACTCAGGGTTGCTCTTCCCAGGTTCGATTTCGCGTGTCTAGTGTAGACAGACAACATTGACCTCTCAAGGGTCACAGTCGACCCTGTACTCCTCATGTCTGGCGAGGAGTAAGGGAGGTCAACAGGAGAAACTCTCCCATCAACCTTCCCCAGTAGGGACAGCCAAGTTTGCTGACTGCAGATACGTTGATTCTAGCTCTGCAATTACGTATATTGCGTATGGTGTATATATCGCATGTATTACTGTATATTGCGTATCTGTGGTTGACTGACTTTACTTAGTGTAGATTCTGCCTGACGCCCACGTAGACAGCACTAGTTTAGAGGCAGAATCTTCTAGTCATGTGGCTACAACGTCTTCTGGAACTTGATTAACGAGAGCTGTGGGAGAACCTTGGCCCGTGACTGTTGTTGGTATCTACACTGCAGTGTGGCACTATCACCTGATAGGGTGGGGTATAGTTAAGGCTAGTGAGATAAAATAGGAAAGTGTCTGATCATAACATTAATGTTTAGGCTAGAAGGGACCACTCTGACCATCTAGTCCGACCTGTGTAACATAAGCCAGAAAGTTCCACCCAGTGACTGCTGCAGTGGAGTGAATTCTATGAACCTATAGAATAATCTCCTAAGGGTAGTGGTGGAAGCCTCATCACCCAGGACATGTAAAAACGGGGCCAATCACTTATGTGTAAAAAGGGAACAGCCCGGCACTGGCAGCAGGGAGATGATGTAGCTTGTCTCATAAGCCCCCTCCATCTTTTGGCCCAGTTATTCTGTACTGCAGTAGCTCTCAGCTGTAGGAAACGTCTGTTGTTAATCTCAGTTTTTCTTGGCTCAACTTTATCGTCTTCTTTTGGTGAAGAAACGGTCATGCTAGCCGCTCATAAATCTAGCAGACCCTAATGAATTTATTCACGGGTACCATACCCTGCAAAAGAACAGTTGTCAGTAGAAAGGGCTGTGAAATACTTTAAATGAAGGAGATGGGGTGGCCCAGCCCTGGTGGGTACTGCTAAAACGTACAGCAGTCCTGCAGCATGTATTGCAGGAGCATAGGCAATGTCAGAATGGCTCAGATCCAAGCTCTGTGGAGCCCAGCATCCTGTCTCTCACAGTGGCTAGCGCCAGGTTCCTTAGAGCAGTGTCAGAACCACTCATTGCGGGAGATGTGGGTTATTCCAATTTGCACACAGGTTTTGTTCCTTGGTGTGATGGCTAATCTCCTTTATGAAATGTTTGTTGTCTTTAATTAGAGCTCTAGATATTCTTGTTATGAAGATAAACATCCAGCAGTTTGAATCTTGCAAAGTTCTTGGCATCAGTGATTCCTGTGGCAACGGGGCTTAAATTTGCCACGCAGTAATACTTCTGGTTGTTGGTTTTCAAATTGCCACCTTTCCATTTAATTAGGTGTCTGTCCCCTGATCTTGGGCTATGAGTCAGGGAGAGTAAATGCTCCCAATCCATTTTCTTTAGAGCAGTAGTTTTTTTTTTATTTTATTGAAAAAATCGGGACTGTGCTTATTCATCAGTAAGATAACGATCCCAGTTTTTTCAGTCCCTGTTTGGAAGAGTTTTTCCAGGCCCTGGATCATTCGCTTAACTTTTCTCTCAGCCCCCTTCAGTTCTTTGGTATTTATTTTGATAACTTAAATGTGATCAGATACCACAAATAACTGGGATTACATAAACTCCAGGTTTAAAATGTGACTCATGCTGTCTGGCATAACTCACAACTGTGAATGTCAGTCTTGGGTCAGACTGTCAGAAAACAGGGCAGACACCCCAAACTGGTGGTATGTTTTATATAATTAGATTTTACCCAAGCTAGTAACAATTGTGAGCTTCTGGATCACTGTATTAGCCTTGCCTTGGAATCACAAGCTGTCTCCCTTAGGCTCTGCAGACCAATTTGCCACCCAGCCAAACTGGACTTTGCAATAATGGGCCTTTTAACCAAATATCTTATGACATTTCTCCACACCTCAAAAGGTCAGTTGATATTCTTGATCTCACACCAGAGACAATGTCCGTAGCCATTTTCTCTAGTAAACTAACTAAAAGCTTTTTAGCTAAGTAAAGAAATTAGCCGTTGAGTGGTTAAAACAGGTGAAATACGTTAACAGACAAGTCAATGTTTATAAGTCCAAAATGATAGCAGAGACATGAGGTTTTTCATATGCCTCTCAGGGTTACCCAGAGTAACTTTAGGGCTCTCTGGCTTGCTTCTGGAGTATTCCCCTGTGAGTGTCTGAGCAGTGCAAAGATACAGGCCCAATCACTAGTTCCATTCTTACAGCTGCTTTCCATGGACAGCCATGTGGCGAGTGTTTTCATCTCAGCAGGGGCTGTGTCTTTATAGTCTAAATGCAAAATGAGCTTGTGACTTGCCACTGTCAAACACAAGGGACGGTGCTTTGACGTTAGCAGCCCTTTACATTTCCAAGGCTTCACTCTTGTGTGATGAGTAAACCCAACATCAATGCAATGTGATAGCCAAGAAACCATTCTTCATTAGTTTTCATGAGGTTTGCACAAGCTCATCTTAAGACATTTGAAGCTATAGTTATCAGATTATCTGGTATAGATAATGTAACCTGTCATGTGCTGTCAGAGGGGTAGCCGAGTTAGTCTGTATCTTCAGAAGCAACAAGAAGACCTGTAGCACCTTATAGACTAACGGATATTTTGGAGCATAAGCTTTCGTGGGCAAAGACCTGCTTCATCAGATGCATGAGACTCATGTATGAGACTTATGCTCCGAAATACCTGTTAGTCTATAAGGTGCCACAGGTGGTCTTGTTGCTTTTGTGATCTACTATGTTATCTAGCTGAAAAAGTGAGTTTTACCCACAAAAGCTCATTACTGAATAAATAAATCTGTTAGTCTTTAAGTTGCTCCATGACTTCTTGAGTATCATGCTATAGGTAAGTGAAGCCATAACATGCTAGCGTTGTAGTGATGTTCACTTTTGTTAGGTTTAGCCCATATAAAATGAATTCTGCTTGTTGAAAAGATTAAGCCCCCAAAAAATAGGGAGCAGCTATAGACATGTCAGTAGTAGGGAAGCTTTCCCTGCCATTGCACATACTGGGCCCAGATGTACAAAGCCCTGCAGGAGTGTCATCCAGCTTCTTCTTTAAAAATCCCTTGATCTCCCTGTGTGCCTTTCAAACCCAGCCACTGCCCCACTCTTCAGCACCGGAAGCCAGTGGCCTGTCGAGGCCCAATGGCTGCAGTGAGGATGTTTGTGTCTCCACAGATGGCGAGCAAGTTCACTACCGCTACGGCCTAAAGGACTTGATCACCATCCTCTTCTACGTCTTCATAGCAATCATCCTGCATGCGGTGGTGCAGGAGTACGTCCTGGATGTAAGTTCTTCTTCTGTCCTGAGGTAAAATCCCTGGAGGGCCTCTTGTTGAAAGAGTCCTCAGGCCTGTATGTTGAGCCTTTGTGGCCACAGCTGGCCTCTGTGTGCTGGCTGGCCTAGCTGTGCTGGTAGGTTCACTTGGAGGGTGTCTCTAGGACTGACATGTTGGCAGGTGAGTTCTCTCTTTGGAGCAGGAAGGAGTGAAGGTGTGGGTGGGTCAGGAGGGTGAATTGCCAACCTTGTGGTTTATGTCTTCCAAATTCTCCCCTAGAAAATCAACAGGCGGCTCCATCTCTCCAAAGTCAAACACAGCAAGTTCAACGAATCGGGGCAGCTGGTAGCATTCCACCTCACTTCCATGATCTGGTGCTTCTATGTGGTGTTAACGGTAAGCTATGGCGGAGGGCCCAGCTGAGACTCGGCATGGTCCGTTTCAGGTTTCCCTTTGCAGAGTTAGGGGCTGGACTGAAGGAGTCTGCAGTAGATACCTACCCACATGGGCACGTTGTCCTTCCCTCTGCTGGGTGTTCTCTGTGCATGCTGCTTCAATGCAGGCGCAGGGTAGGGATCACTCCACAGTTACTGCCTGTGTGGGGTCAGGCGACCAGACTCCAGAGCAGCACTTTTAGTCCCTGTCAGAGTTAGCGGGGCTTGCACGGCAGACAGAAAATTTTGTGTCCATTTCACTGAGCTAAAGACAGAGGTTTGAATAAACTCACGCAAAGAGTGACCCATGCAGTCGGGGCAGCAGCTCCTATGCTGTTCCTTTTGATCTGAAATTGAATTGATTTGAAGCTGTCTCCAGACTTGAAGTTGTCAATGTGACACAGACTCTAATGACAGGGCCAAATAATCACAATAATAAATACCTTCCTCTTACATCACACTTTATAACTGGCTTTGGATAGGTCTAAACAGCAAAGCTATTTCGAAATAACAGCCCTGATTTCAGAACAATTTTGCTAACGTCTACACAAAGCAGCTGCTATTTCGAAACGGCAGTTGGTTTATTTCAAAATAGGAAAGCCTCATTCCACAAGGAAGAACGCTTATTTTGAAGTGGGGCCATTGCAGATAGGGACTAGAGCCCATTTTGAAATAAGCCATAGTGTGTCCAGTGGCTCAATTTTGAAATAGGCTCTATTGTGTGTAGATGCGGTATTTGGAAATAGCTGAGGGTATGATGAAATGTGTTTTGTGTGTAGTGACATTATTTCAAATTAAGCTCTTCTGGAATAGTGTGTTTCAAAATAAGGCTGTGGTGTAGACGTACAGAGCACACAAACGAAGCTGCATTGTAGAAGATGTCCAAGGGAGCACTGGAAGAACTGTAGCATGTAGGGGAGGATCAGAGAAAGTTCGGGGCTGGCCTGTGGGACAAGTACATTATCCGGGTGCTTCTGGAGAAAGTGTCTGCAGCGAGATGGCAGTGCTGCCATTTAAACGGTCACTTCAAGGATCAGAATCAGCATGGAGGTGAATGGAACAGTTCACCCCGCTAAGCTGTTGCTGCAGGCTGCTGGCAGACTCGGGCAATTTCCGGCCTCACTGAAGTTAGGGAAAGTTTTGCCATTGAGTGGAATGGGACCTGTTCTCTGCTGGAGGGAAAGCTTAAGTTCTGGAGCAGAATTCAGGGGAACATTCTCAGGCAAAACCCCTGACTGTGGAATTGCATAGTATCCTGGGCTCTGCTTTACAATCCCTTGGCAGCCTGCTCTCTCCCCCTCTCTGGGGAGCCTCTTGTTCAGGCTCTCTGCTATGTGAGGCCCCTTTATTCAAGATGAGAAGGCTGGAAATATTCAACCAATGGAGCCATCTGATTGACTGGAGTCAACACATAGAACTGTATAGCCAACAAAGCTGCTGTAGGGAGTAGCTGGGGGTAGGGCTGGCTGTGTGCATTTTAGCAAGAGCAGCTCTCTTAACCCAGGATACCAAAGCCCCTGGAATGAGCCACGAGAAGAGGATAAACTCTGCTAAACACGGTTAAGGTCGCTGAACTCCAAATGTCTTGGTGCCAATTGCTATTCCACTCACATTCTGATTGCGAGCGGGCGGGACAGCATAGCATAACAGGCTGGAGGTGCCAGGAGACTTCAGTATGCGTGGCAATGTAAACGGTGAGTTTCCACTGGATTTGCACCAGTTTTCTGGCAGAAGGGGGCTAGACAGGGCAGAGGTGTTGTGCAAACATGCTGTAAGATGTGGGTTTAGAGCATTAACCTACGTCCCCCAAAAATCCCATCTGAAACCTATGCAATTTCAACTTCAGCACCAGAGAGCATCAATGCAGCAGACAAAAGTCAGGCAATGCAAAAGTTAAAGGTTCTCCTGGCAAGGCTTTCTCAGCCATGCGTGTGCGGCGGGGGGATATTTTTGGATTGCTCTTAAATACGTGCCTTAATACATGAGCCATACAAAGAGGCTTCATGCAAAGAACGGAAAGGACGATAACACTTACTGCAACGAGTTACCATTCAACCAGCCGGGTCTAAACCTCTCATCCCCGGAGTCCAGAAGGGTAGGAGCCAATTCAGGGCTGACCTGTGGGATGAGCACATTAGCTGGATATGTGGTATCCAGCCAGTGCTGGAGAGTAACTGAATAGTCACTGCTGCAAATTACATGTGACGCCAAACCCTCTGTGAGTAACATGACAGCGCCTGTCCCAGCACCCAAGTCCATCCCATCCAGCTGACAGCTGTAAGCCTGCTTCCCTGCTGCCTCTTGCCCCAGCTTCCTCTCCAGCATGCGTGGCTGCACCCCAGTTTTACCCCTCTGGGTATAACTCACTCCCACAGTGCTGGGCCCCCATCTGAGCAAGGTGGGTATTTTGACCCTGCTGGCAGGGAAGAGAGCAGGGATCCTTGCATAAAAGTGGATTGAGACCTCTTGCTAAGACTGGCCTCCTGTTGGCACTCAGTTCCATTAGTCGTGAGCAGGGAGCTGGCTGGTTCCTACTGTGTTAAGAATTAGCCAGGGTGTTAGTGAGGAACAAGAACATTGACCCCCATTTCCCGTACCATTGCGGGGTGGGAGGGGGACACGAAACAAAGAAAAAGTGAGTTTGTTCACTGTCGCTTTTGTTTCTGACCCAAGTAATTCCCAGCCAGGTGAAATGGGCCCCAGGCCAGGACCAGGCCTCTCGGTGACACTTTGCTTTCCAGTTAATTAAGCTGACGGGATAAAGGTTTCTATGGGAGCTCTGCTGGCCCCTCCAGCCTTGCACTGCCTTGCAAGCCAGTCACGGACCATCCCGCTTTTTCAGCCCGTGTGATTTTTAAAGTACATTCATCCCTGAGGCACCTGGGACTGGTGGAGGCTCCTGTGACCAATATGGGGCCTCATCCGCTGAAAGAGGTGGCAAAAGCTACCGCTGGCTTTGGCTCCACCCCCTAGAGCCTGGGCTCTTCATGCTGGCACTGAGCCTGTCCCTGGGAGCCCTTTGGAGAGTGCCTGTTTGATGCCCATTTCTGCTCCCGTCGCCCTCCCATCAGAAGAGCCTGGTGGCTGTAGGACTAAAAAACCCCATGCCCACGCCCAGCCTCTCCTCTGCCCACCGTGTGGGCTGCTCATGCCCCCAGGGAGTGAATAAACAGTGTCACTCTTGCACTACTTACAGTTTGCTCCCAACCCATCCCACATCAGCATCCTGCATCTGACAGCTCTGCTAACTAGGGGGGCAGAGCGGAGCAGGCTCCTGTGCCCGTAGCCCCCTCCCACGCCAGCAGGCAGGTGGGATAAACCCCCAGGCCCTGAGCTCCCTCCCTTGCAGGAGTGTGGGGTGGGGAAGGGCCCCCCCCGCCGGTTTTGGCCCGGGGCCTCGCAAAATTAATCCACCTCTTCCTCCAGGGGCTGAAGTGGAAGCCCCAGGCCAATCCTTCCACACCAGGAGTTGGCCGCCCACCCCTCTCCCCCTGCCAAGTCTCACAACATCCCCTCACTCCTCCTCCGAGTCCTCTTCCCTCTCTCCCCCTACATTTGCAGGGCTCTTCCGCCCTCCTGCCTCTCACTGGGGGCTGCAGCCTCCTCTGTAAACATCCTGCGCTGCTGCAGTGCCAGGGAGCCCCGAGGGGCGTGCCAGCCGACTGAAAGAGGCTTGTGAGCTTTCTCGCTCTGTGTGCTTTGTCCCGCTGCCAGCCCCTCTCTCTGGCTGCAGCTCGGGATCCAGGCGGTTTTGCAGCGAAGAGGCTGTCGGCAAGGGTGAATCACCAGAGCTGGCCCAAGCTGCACAGTGCGCCTCCAAATTCCAACCTCGCATCGGCCCCAGGTGGAATCAGAGCCAGGATCTGTAGGCCTTGCAGGGTGCTGGAATGCACCTCTGCTTCTCTCAGGCTCCCCATGGTGGAAGGAGACTTCCCTTTGGATGGGGAGCATGGACTTGTCTACGCAGCAAGAAAGCCCAGAGTAGTGTGCACAAGGCACTCCACACTGACTCACTGTATGGACATGCTTACGCTGCACTACAGGTTGAACCTCTCTAGTCCAGCACTCTCTCCTCCAGCAACATCCATAATCCAGCATGATTTTAGTTAGCCGGAGAGCCACTTATCCTGGGTGTGGCCAAGTTTCTGGTGGTCCCATAAAGTGTGTTTCCAGCCACCAGTCCCACCTCTTAGTGCTCTGTGCTGTTATTTAGCTGTAATTTACCCCAACTGTTTTCTAAGAGCCCAGTAGGCAGTGGCAGTGTTGACAATGTGCTAGACAATATTGACCTCCTGCGGTGTGGCATATTCTCTCTTCCGGCACCGGTCAGGTCCCAAGGGTGCCGGACAAGAGCGGTTCAACCTGTACTAGAGCCTTGGCTGTCCCTCAGCTTATTACCCTTCCAGAGTGCCTGGTGAAAGTGTCAGCGTGAGCATCTGGCGTGAGGTGGCTAGTGCGCCGTAAAATCACACCCTCTCTCAGGGCGCACTAGCAACTCTGTGTAAACAGGCCCCGTGTGAGCACGCTGAAGAACGATCCGCTGGTATCTCATGGTTCCAAAGCAGCCTGAGGTGCTGAAGACATGTCTGGTAGATGGAAGTAAATACGGACTCTCTGCGAAGATGCTGCATTAAAAGAGCACTTAGGTTTGCAGAGTAAAGCCCTGAAAGTAAATCTGGGAATGTCCAAATTCAAGTTTCATGCGCAACCAGGATTATTTATTTATCATAGCTTTTGAGAGACACAGTCAGGGACCCTCCTGTGTGAGGCACAGTGCAAACACGGACAGAAAAGAGGGTCCCTGCTCCAAAGTGCTTATGCTTTAAGACAAGAGGGAGGGGTAGCTCAGTGATGTGAGCATTGGCTGGCTGAGCCCAGAGTTGTGACTTCAGTTCTTGAGGAGACCGTTTAGGGGTCTGGGGTAAATAGGTTTAAAAAAAAAAAACTGTTAGGGATGGTGCTTGGTCCTGCTAAGAGGACTTGGGACTGGACTGGACTGGATGACCTCCTAAGGTCCCTTCCAGCTCTATGAGGTGTGTGTGTAAGTGACTTCAGGTACATACAGGCAAGCAGGGAATTAAAGGAAAATCTGAGATGTAATGTGAACTCCACCCTAGCTGGCATATGATGGGTTTTAATTACAGGGTTTGTGTCCAGTTACCTCTGCAGCATCTGGGGCTCATTCAGTGTGCACTGCTGTAAGCCCTTTATAGCTTGATCAAATCCAAGTGCATTCCCTGAAAGTCGAAGGTGACCATCTCCATCCTTGAACTACCCAATTTCTGCTCTTTTGCACAGAGAGCTCAGCAGAGTGGAGACAACAGGAGTTTTATAATTGAAAACACTCCCTGGGTTCAAATATGGCTAAAGAGGTTTTTCCTGATCTTTATTTCAATCTCTCTTTGGACCGAAAGGAACCCCACATCACATGAAAGTTGGACAAAATTGTGGTCCACCGTGAGAGGCCTATTAGAAGGTTTGTTTTGGAAGCCTTACTGCTGGCCTGATGCAGTGCGCTTCATTCAGTTTGCAATGGGATAATTACAGCCGCTCTGAGAGGATCCTGCCTCTGGGCCCCTTTCCTCGGGTTCTCATTGTGTACGTGGCGTTCATGTGCACGGGTGGAGTTAGTGCTGACGTGGATGAGCCCGGAGCCAGCATGTGCTGATGGATTCTGTTGCTGAGAACTTGCCTTTCCTCTTCTCTTTCAGGAAGGGTACTTATCAAACCCGAGGAGCTGGTGGGAGAACTACCCTCATGTTTTTCTCCCGTAAGTGTTCTGTTCTTCAGCTATCCCTTTCCTTCCTCTTTTTAGGTTTGTCTGAGGAAGTGGCTTGGGAGCCATTGCTCTGTTAACAGGCAGCATTTACCTTACTGTGTGTTTCGAAAGCACCGGTGACCCCACAGTCCCTTCCCATGCTGGGATTGCTAGCAGGATCGGGGAGAAGGACATTGGAAATATGAATTATGAGAGGAAAGGGGCATTTTGTGATCAGGCCCTTCAGAGTGTGGCTGACCTTGTGGTCTGAGACTCAAGAGGCCTGGGTTCAGGTCCCAGCTCCCAGTGAGTTTGGGCAAGTCACTTATCCACTGTGTGCCTCAAAAGGACAAAAGGTGCATCTGACCGAGTGGGTCTTTGCCCATGAAAGCTTATGCTCCTATAAATCTGTTGGTCTATAAGGTGCCACGGGACTTGATGCTTTTGCGGATACAGATGAACATGGCTACCTCTCTGATACTCTGTGCCTCAGTTTCCCATCTGTAAAATGAGGGGCAATAATTCTCCACTCTTCACCGGTGTGCTGTAGTGGTGACTTTGGGAAGGTTGGTGAGACGAGGGGGCCAGACAAAAGAAGGGTGCACCAGTGAGTGTATAACTGATGTCTGGTAACCATGGGTTCAGAAATTCAAGGATAAATTGTACCCTCATTGGGAGGCTAATGGGGGTAGAGAAGTTGGGGACCTGCCCAGCCAGAAAGGAGCAAAACTGGGATTAGGAAGTTCGTTGGCCCCACTCCCATGCTGAATCCCCTGGATGAGCCCAGTGGTGTTAGGAGCTGGATGCAGGAGTCCCTGGGTGGAATTTGCTCATCTGTGTTACACAGCAGGTCAGCCTGGATGATGTCAGTGGTCCTCCTGGCCTTGCAATCTGTAACTCTAGATTGTTCTGGGCTGGGAATCCTGGACCCTGTGAAGTATTAAACCTTAATATTTGTCCTCTCCTTCCTATGTGCTCCCTCCCCTGAAGGCTATCAGGTAACCAGCTCCTTGCGGTAGGTGCAGAACAGGAGGGAGAGGAGCGCAGCGCACGGGGGAGATCTAGCACCCCATGTCAAATCCACAGTGAGTCTAACTCTGCCAGACCCACCAGCAAACACTTCGTTGCCAGCAAATTCCTTCCCTTGGGCTGCTGTGTCCGTTAGCTCTTGAAAAGTAGTAACCCCTGAATATCTGGGCCAGATGCTTCTTTCCCAGTCCTGAAAGAAGAGCTTAAAAACCCAGCCTTCCTCTCACAGATTGTTTGGGACCAGCTGCTCTCTGCAAGTCAGCAAGGGACACACCTCCTCGTGAGTTAATCTAATTTAAATGGTGCAATAGATCAGTCTCTTCCCCTCCCACCATCCTCCACCCCAGCTGAGACTGGGGTAGCTAGTTTAATTTCCAGGGGTCATCTCAGGGCGTGTGCTCTCTGTTCAGAGGTCTCTCCACAAAACCCATAAGACGGAGTGGCCAACCTTTGGCTCTCAAGCTGCATCTGGCTCTTCGAGCAATGAAATGTGGCTCCTTCTCGGAGCCGCACACCAGGACTACTCGCCATCACTCTGTGCATGTGCCCTAGTGCTTGGAAGGAGAAGCGTATGGCAGCAGCAGCCCTGCTGAGTCCCAGGCATTGGGTTGGGGAGAGAGTTGAGTTACAGCAGGGGAGCTGTGAGTGTCTGGCTCTGGGGGAAGGGGAGGGCATTGGGTTAGAGCAGGAGGCCTTGGGAGGGCCTGACTCTGGAGAAGGGGAGGGGACTTGGGTTAGAGGAGGGCTGTGAGCGCCTGGCTCTCAAGACATCTAGATAGACTTACGTGTAGTGCTGGGGAGGAGCTGGTGGTTGTGGTACGTGTTGGTACCAGTGACATAGGGAAGGATAGGAGAGAGGTCTTGGAGGTCAAATGTAGGCTGCTAGGTAGGAGATTGAATTCCAGGACCTCCATGGTAACGTTCTCTGAAATGCTTCCAGTTCCACGCGCAGGGCCACTTAGACAGGCAGAACTGCAGGGTCTCAATGTGAGGATGAAACGATGGTGTAGGTGGGAGGGGTTTTAGATTTATAAGGAACTGGGGAAACTTTTGGGAAGAGGGAGAGCCTAAACACGAAGGATGGACTCCACCTAAACCACAATGGAACTAGATTGCTGGCACTTTAAAAGCAGCTCCACGACCTTTTTAATTTTAACTAAGGGCTGGGGGAAAGCCAACAGGTGCGGAGGGGCATGTGGTTCGGATGGTGGCATCCCTCAGGGCAGGATCTCTTATTGGAGATTCTCTATGTCCTAGTAAAGAGGAGAGGAAGAAACATGATAAACATGATAAAACACAGATAGTATCTGACAAAGAACAGTCAAGTAAAACAGAGTCCCTTTCAGTTACCTCATTTAGTGGCAGGCAGCTAAAGAGTGACAAGTTTTTAAAGTGCTTATATACAAATGCTAGAAGTCTAAATAGTAAGGTGGGTGAGCTAGAGTGCCTCCTATTAAATGAAGATATTGGTGTAGTAGGTATCACAGAAACTTGGTGGAATGAAGATAATCAATTGGACACAGTAATACCGGGGTACAAAGTTTATCAGAAGGACAGAACAGGTCATGCTGGATGCGGGGTGGCACTATACGTTAACAAAAGTGTAGAATCAAATTAAGTGAAAATCATAAATGAACCAAACTGTACCATAGAATCTCTCTGGATAGTAATCACCTCCTTGAAAGATAGGAATATGATGGTAGGGATATATTACTGACTGCCTGACCACAATGATGATTGTGACTGTGAAATGCTCAGGAAGATTTCAGAGGCCATTCAAATGAAAAACCAATAATAAAGGAGGATTTCAGCTATCCCCATATAGACTGGGTACATGTCACCTCCGGACAGGAAGCTGAGATAAAGTTTCTTGACACCTTAAATGACTGCTTCTTGGAGCAACTAGTCCTGGAACCCAAAAGAGGAGAGGCGATTCTTGATTTAGTTCTAAGTGGAGCACAGGATCTGGTCCAAGAGATGAGTGTGTCTGGACCTCTGGGTAATAGTGACCATAATATAATTAAATTTAACATTCCTGTGGCTGGGAAAATACTACAGTGGCCCAAGACTGTAGCATTTAATTTCAGAAAGGGGGACTGCACAAAAATGAGGAAGTTAAAACAGAAAATAAAAGGTACAGTACCTAAAGTGAAATCCCTGCCAGCGGCATGGAGTCTTTTTAAAGACACCATAATAGAGACTCAACTTAAATGTATACCCTAATTTAGGAAACGTAGCAAGAGAACCAAAAAAGTGCTACCATGGTTAAATAATACAGTAAAAGAGGCAGTGAGAAACAAAAAGGCATCCTTTAGAAAATGGAAGTTAAATCCTAGTGAGGAAAACAGAAAGGAACATAAACTCTGCCATGTGAAGTGTAAAATTACAATTAGGAAGGCCAAAAAAGAATTTGAAGACCAGCTCGCCAAGGAGTCAAAAAGTAATAGCAAAACAAATTTTCGAGGAAGCCTGCAAAACAACCACTGGGGCCACTGGATGATCAAGATGCTAAAGGAGCCCTCAAGGATGATAAGGCCATTGCAGAGAAACTAAATGATTTCTTTCCATCAATCTTCTCAGCTGAGGATGTGAGGGAGATTCCCAAACCTGAGCAATTCTTTTCAGGTAACAAATCTGATGAACTGTTTCAAATTGAGGTGTCATTAGAAGAGCTTTTGGAACAAATTGATAAACAAAATAGTAAGTCACCAGGACCAGATGACATTCACCCAAAAGTTCTGAAGGAACTCAAATGTGAAATTGCAGAACTACTAACCATAGTTTGTAACCTGTCGTTTAAATCAGCTTCTGTTCCAGATGACTGGAGGATAGCTAATGTGATGCCAATCTTTAAAAAGGGCTCCAGAGGTGATCCTGGCAACTACAGGCCAGTCAGTCTGACTTCACTACTGGGCAAACTGGTTGAAACCTGAGTATAAAGAACAGAATTGTCAGACACCTTGATGAACATAATTTGTTGGAAACAACAAGAAGTCCTGTCCAGGACTTCTTGTTGTTTTTGAAGATACAGACTAACACGACGACCTCTCTGATAATTTGTTGGGGAAGAGTCAACATGGCTTTTGTAAAGGGAAGTCGTGCCTCACCAGTCTATAAAATTTTTTTGAAAGAGTCAACAAGCATGTGAACAAGGGCGGTCCAGTGGATATAATGTACTTAGATTTTCAGAAAGCCTTTGACAAGGTCCCTCACCAAAGGCTCTTAAGCAAAGTTAACTATCGTGGGATAAGAGGGAAGGTCCTCTCTTGGACTGGTAACTGGTTAAAAGATCCGAAACAAAGGGTAGGAATAAACGGACAGTTTTCAGAATGGAGAGAGGTAAATTGTGGTGTCCCTCAGGGGTCTATACTGGGACCAGTCCTATTCAACATATTTATAAATGATCTGGGAAAAGGTATAAATAGTGAGGTGGCAAAACTTGCAGATGGCACAAAACTACTCCAAATAGTTAAACCCCAAGCAGACAGTGAAGAGCTACAAAAGGATTTTAATAAATTGGGTGATTGGGAACAAAATGGCAGATGAAATTCAATGTTGATAAATGCAAAGTAACGCACTTTGGAAAATGTAATCTCAACTATACACATAAAGTGAAGGGGTCTGACTTAGCTGTTACCAGGAAAGAGATCGTGGAGTCATTGGGGATAGTTCTCTGAAGACATCCACTCAGAGTGCAGCGACAGTCAAAAAAGCAAACAAAAATGTTGGGAATCATTAAGAAAGGAATAAATAATAGGACAAAATGTCATATGACAGCTATAAAATCCATGGTACGTCCACATCTGGAATACTGTGTGCAAATGTGGTCACCTCATCTCAAAAAGGATGTATTGCAATTGGAAAAGGTTCGGAAACAGGCAACAGAAATAATTAAAGGTATGGACCATCTGCCATATGAGGAGAGATTAATAAGAGTGGGACTTTTTAGCTTGGAAAAAAGACGATTAAGGGGAGATATGATAGAGGTATATAAAATCATGGCTGGTATAGAGAAAGTAAATAAAGAAATGTTATTTACTCTTTCTCACAACACAAGAATTAGGGGTCACCAAACGAAATTAATAGGCAGCAGGTTTAAAACAAACAATAGGAAATATTTTTTCACACAATGCACAGTTAACCTGTGGAACTCCTTGCTAGAGGATGTTGTGAAGACCAAGGCTATTGCGAAGTTTAAAAAAGAACTAGTTAAATTTTTGAGGGATAGGTCCTTCAATGGCTATTGGCCAGTATGGGCATGGAGGATGTCCCTAGCCTCTCTTTGCGAGAGGCTGGACATGGGTGACAGGGAAATGATCACTTGATGATTACCTGTTCTGTTCATTCCCTCTGGGGCACCTGGCATTGGCCACTGATGGAAGGCAGGACACTGGGCTTGATGGACCTATGGTCTGACCCAGTATGGCTGTTTTTATGTTCTTAGAAGCAGAGGGGGATTGGGTTAGAGCAGGGAGAGCTGGGTGCTGGGCGGAGCGGGAGGGCATTGAGCCACGTATTATATTTATTTTTGTCTATCTATAGATCGATAAAAATAAATATATGATAGGTGGCTCTTCACACTCTATCCACAACTCTTTTGGCTCTTAGTCTCTAACTGGTTGGACACTCCTGCCCTAAGGGGTAATGTCCCATCACAGTCCATAGTGGGGGGAATTTTCCACACCTAGAACTTCCAGTCTGGAGCTGGGTTTGCCCGCCAGGCTTTCACTTGTCATGTTCTTGCATTTCAGGTTCCAGGTGAAGTTTTTCTACCTTTGCCAGCTGGCCTACTGGCTGCATGCGCTGCCCGAGCTGTACTTCCAGAAGGTGCGCAAGGTGAGTGCCAAGCAGGTCACACTGCAAGTTTTGCAAAGCCTGCCTCGTCCGACAGAGCCACTGGCCAGCCGACGTGTGGTCGCTTTGAGAAGCAAAATGGGGCCAGAGACGGCTGCATCTGTGGAACTGCAAGGCTGAGAAAGCCACAGCCACTGCCTGTTCCCCTTAGGCTTACTGAGAGTGAGCTGAGGTGCGTGGCCTTCATGTTGCCTTCAGACTGAGCCAATTGGTTGGAATCTTCACAGCCGCAGGATGACTGGGCGGGTACCATGGGGAGTGTTGCACCAATTCTAGAGGAGCAGGGAGCTCCCTGGTCTTATCTCTGTGTTTTACTGCTCTACCGTATGCGCTGCTTGGTTTTCCAAGTGAGAAATCTTCATGGTAAATCTGTATTCCTTTGCCAGGAGGAAATTCCTCGTCAGCTGAAGTACATCAGCCTGTATCTGGTCCACATAGCTGGAGCATACCTCTTAAAGTGAGTGCTTCTGAGCTCGCTCAGTGGGGCCTGCCAAGGACTGCAGCTAGAATGATGGGGAAATGCTGGTTTTCAGTGGGTTTGCAGGTGATTGGTACCTGCTGGAGATCAGGCTCCTGGAAGGGATCTTTGGCTGGACACCCAAAATCACTAGTCATTATGAAAATCTTGGCCAACACAATGGGACCGAAGTAATGGAGGTTATATTTTAAGAGCCAACAGTAAATGCAACAGATGATTAGCTTGCGGAACTCCTAGCTAGGATACGTTATTGAAGCCAACAGGTTCCAAATCGTAAAATAGCTATTTTTAGGAATAAGGATACCCTCTAGTCCAGGGGTTTCCAACCTTTTCACGAGTGTGGACCCCCAATCACACCCCCCTCCCCAACTGTTTGCAGGCCCCCATCAAAGCCAATTCTACCCACTGTGTACACTTCATTAAATGAAAGAGGAAACCACACCAGATGTTTGGACAGCAATTAATAACATTGTTGAAAGAGATTTAATTTAAAAATAATAATTGATTGTAACTTTGCAATTTATTTAAAACTTATTTTCTATGATCATTTTTAATTATCTTTTATTCTTTTCACCAAACCCCTTCAATACCCTCGCGGACCCCAGGTTGGGAACCACTGGTCTAGTCGCATCAGCTAAGAGAGATGACATGCCAGCACCAAGTACTTTCAGAGCATCGTGCAATGGAAACGTTAGCAGAAGCTGACAGCCTGGGGCTGGAAGGTGTGATCCCATTTGATATCAGGAGGAGCTTTCCCCCAGGGCTGCTATTGGACAGTTAGACAAGCTCGTTAGAAAACCTTTCATGCACCCTCCTCTGAAGCCCACACCCTGTGTGAGAGACAGCAGGTCTTGTGGCTAGCGTGCTGGACTACAATTCAAGAGCCCTCAGCTTCTGTTCTCAGCTCTGCTACTGATCTGCTTGACATCAGTGGGCTCAGTGCCTCAGCTTCCCCTTAAACTGTGCCTTGTCTTTTGGACTATTACCTGTTTGCAGCAGGGCTGTGTCTCCTGTGCTCAGCACAGCAGGGTCCTGATTTTCATTGGTGTGTGTAGTCCGCTGGTGAAACACTAAGTAGTAGCAATAAGGCAGGTAGGAGGCTCGAGCTCAGGTGTGTTCCAGTATGGTAATGCCTGTCGCTTCCATCTCTAGCCTAACCCGCCTGGGGCTTGTCCTCTTGCTGCTGCAATACTTTGCTGAATTCCTGTTCCACCTGGCCCGTCTCTTCTACTTTACGGATGAGAACAACGAGAAGCTGTAAGTGCAACAAGCAGAGAGGAAACATTCTGAGCTGTGGGCACACAGGGCCTAGGGGGAGAAGGGGGGTCCGTCTTCCTTGTCCAGAACAGGTCTGTAAGTGGGGCAGTCCCCTTGGGTGGGGGGATGTAATGAACGGTTGCCACAGTCTCTGACGTGCCTGTTGGAGGTGGGCAGGGAGAGCTGCCCAGCCCAGGCACTCAAGGCCAGATGAACTTCCAGGTTTCATTTAGGAAGTATAAGAACAATGCTTGTGCAGCCTCTGATGGGCCTGTGACCTTGTGGAGTTCTGCAGGGTAGTGCTAAGTCTGGCAGGTAGTGTTGTCTAGTGGATCGATCGTTGGTCTGGGACTCAAGAGACCTCATTTCCCTCTTTGTGGCTCTGCTTCTGGCTTCCTATGAGATGCTGGGCCAGTGGCATCCTCTCCCTGTGCCTCTGTTTACCTCCCCACCCTTTGTCTAGCTAGATGTAAGCTTGTCTCTCACTGTGTGAGAGTACAGGTCCTAACACAAGGGGCCCTGATCTCGGTTAGGGCGGCAAGGCACTTTCCTGGTACAAAGAATAACAAATATAAAAAGCTACCAGGTCAGAATGGTGGTGACCTCTTTTACGCTCCCATTGCAGTGGGCTGAATGACCATGCACGGCAAAGGGCATCAGAGAATTGGGCCCAGAATGCCCTGAGGTCCAGACTTTCTATTCATGTGTGCCAGCTGTAGGCTAATGTGCCGGGAGACTGCAGGCATTCACAAAGCACTGTGGTGGTCTGGAGTGGAAGGCGGAGAGCCCTGGGGACTGAAGCTCCATCCAGTGCCTTCAGCATGGGCACCAGCCAACCTGCCTCCCATCTCACATGTGGCCTGTTCGGGCAGTGGTCTCCCTTCTCAGGCAGCAAGAAGGGGGCTGGTGGTGTAGGACTCCTGAGCTGAAATAATCCCTGTTCATCAAAGTCCAACCCTGCCAAATGTGGGTCCCCAGGACTGATGTGCTGCTCCCAAGCATCTCCAGGGAATGTTCTGGCCTGAATTCACCTTGTGACGGACGCCTGGGGGGTGCACCTCCCACTGCGATGGAGGCTTGTCCCAGTGACATGCCTGTTTGAATTCACACAGGTTTAATGCCTGGGCAGTGGTGTTTGTGGTCACCCGGCTCTTCACCCTCACCCTTTCCGTGCTGGTCATCGGCTTTGGGCTGGCTCGGGTGGAGAACCAAGTGTTTGAGCCTGAGAAAGGAAACTTCAATACGCTGCTTTTCAGGTAAGATGTGGCCAGGTGCTGCTCCCTCAGCTCCATCCAGCCCCATCCTGCCCAGGGGCTGAGCTTTTCTGCGGGATTGTTTCGTCCATGCTGCCCTAGCCAGGAAGTGGGACTGAAGAAAGCAGTCATGATGCCCCCATTTGGTTTCTCTACCCCTCTGCTCCCACTCACCTCCCACGGGCTGGGCCTGAAAGTCAAGCTGTCTTCTGCTGGTAATTTCTCCCGCACGCAGGATGGCTGTTGAGAGGCTCAGCAAAACTCTGTGACCCGTAGCGCAAAAGCAGTCCTTGTTTTCCATAGCATAGAGCTGGAAGGGACCTTGAGAGGTCATCGAGTCCAGTCCTCTCCCCTCACGGCAGGTCCTATTGCCCTGACCGATTTTCTTTTTGTCAATCTAACCTGCTCCAAACCCTCATAAAGCCTCCTCAAAGGCTGAGCTCACCACCCCGGGTTTGCAAGCCAGCACTCTGGCTATGGAGCTATCCCTCCATCCTTATTTGCTTGCTAAAGGGACCAGCTATGAAGAGAGCCTTCAAACAGCTGTTACCGAAGGAGGAGGCGCTGAGATACAATCCCTGTTCATTGCATTACTGCAGTTTAGGGGACACTGTCAGCGTGAATCTTGCTTCTGTTCGGCTACGTCTTCCTTCCCGTTGTCAGAGGAGGCTAGAGACAGGACAGGCTCAATGTCACTTGAAGGCTTTCTCTGAAATCTCGATGTCCTGGAAGATACGCTGTCACTCAGAAAGCAGATTGGTGCTTGGTGCAGAAATATGTGGGTGAGGTTCTCTGCCTGTGTGGTGCAGGACATCAGACATGATGACCGTAACGGTCCCTTCTGGCTGAATAACCCCAGAGATTCTGAGAGTGGGAAGAACCTTTAATAGTTCAGTTTTCCCTGTGTGCATTTGGAGGTGTTTTCTACTCTTCTGTGTCCCCGGCATAGCCCTCAGCCATTCCCCTGGTACGGGGTGTGTCTCGTGCAAGGAGGGACAGATACTTCTTTGAACAGTAGGAAGGTGTGATTGTACCTAAGCAAAAAATGTCTGTGAGACTCAGGGCAGGATTGGCCTCTGGAACAACTACCCCCTCCCCTCTGGTGTCCTCCCAGGAGAGGCGTTCAGGTTCTGGGGAACACCCGTCTCCTGAGCGTCTGGAGCGCTCTGGTCTTTGGGTGCAAAGGGCTGTTGACTGGGAGCAGGGAGGGGAATTGGGTTGGGAAGTGGCTTCAGCTTCTCCCCTCTGTTCTCAGGCTGTTCCTGCTGGCCCTGGTGTGCCTCTTCCAGGCCTCGATGATGTGGCACTTCATCCGTTTCCAGCTGCGGCGCTGGCGGGAGTACTGGAATGAGCAGAGTGCTAGGCAGAGAGCTGCCGCCCCCCCCAAACAGCAGTCCAAACCTGTCAAGAGGGAGTCAGGTGAGTGCCCTGTGTGGGGCTGAGCTGGGGCAAGGTGTAAAGGTCCAGGCTGGTGCCAGGCCCTCCCTCTGCTGGAGACGGATCAGTAATGGCCTGGAGCCACCAGGCTCCCAGCTGTGTCCCCTCCAGCATTGTCGTGCCCTGAAGGCCTTACTCAGGAGTGACAGCGTTCCGTGAAGCAGCCCCAGCCTGTCGGGGTCTGGTGGGACCATGGCTCAGGATGGAAGGCCTGAGGGTAGCGATGTTCCCCTCTGCAGTCCCTGCGCATGAGCCCAGGCCAGAGGAAGCTGAGGAGAAGACAGTTGTTCACTCCTTGCACTGAGCTGGCGTTAAGCACTCGCCCTCTCTAGGCCAGCGAGTTGCCAGTCACGTCCCTAACATGTTGCACTCCCCTGCCCCCAGGTTACCATGAAAACGGAGTGGTGAAAGCCGAGAACGGAACCTCCCCGCGCACCAAGAAGCTCAAGTCGCCCTAGGGCCGAAAGCTCGTCTGCCGGGGAGGAGGGCGAGAGACCAGAACTCAGCACCAGCCCCTCCCGCAGCCATTCAGGTGCCCAGTGGCTTGGAAACGTCTCATCCTCCCAAGGTCTCTCCCCCACCACCCCGAAACCGTTTGCAATAAAACCAAAAAACCCTGCTCCGGTGCGCGGCCTGCGGGAGCCAGCCCCAAACCTCCCATCCGCTCCGTTGGGTCGTCAGGCAGCGTGCAGTTCTTTCCCCTCCTCCTGCCTGTTGTGTTTTTGTTGCAAGTGTGTCGCGAGATGGTTGCAGCCCAACAACCCCTTTCCTACAGCAGGCGATTCCCTGCCCCCTCGGCCCTGCGCTACGTCGGTGGCGAGGCAGGCGGCTGCTTTATGGTGCCGTGTGCACCAGGGCCAGGAGGTCTGCGGAGCTGTGCCTGTTGTGCGAAGTGCCCTCTCAGCATGGGGTGGCCGCCAGGGCTGCCACTGCTGGGGCTCCCGGGCAAGTCGCAGTGCAGCCTTGCATCCGGCACGCCCAGTGCGATTGCAGAGGCCTGTCAGGTCTGGATCATGGCACAGGGAGGTGGCTTCAGACGTGCTTTGTATCACGCTGGGGCTCCGGCGAGTGGCAGCCCTATCAGTCTGCAGGGGGAGGAGAGCTCTCCCAGCACCTGCCGCTCAGCCCTGCTGGTTCCAGTGGCTTGGCCCAGTTCTGCCCCTCTCTCTTCCTCTCCTTGGTGCAGTGCCTGGGCCCTTCCTCTGCCCTGTCGTTCTTTGTGCCTTACTTGCAGCGGTGTCGTCCAGGAGTAACTCAGGCCAGGCTTAGTTAAGGGTGTGTGAGCCCTGAGGTTCCCACCCCCAGCAGCAGGTCAGCCCCAGGCATTGCTGATCCCTCAGGATGCGCTGCTTTACCTCACCCAAAGGCTGGCTGAGTCCTGTGGCGCTGTGTTCACATTGTGCTCAGCCTGCATGCAGCAGACCAGACTTCCAGCCACTTCTCTGCAATGGGGCTTTTCACCTCATGCCTCACTGCTGCCCTGAGCTGTCCCTGCCTCTCAGAGCAGGTCTGCCATCTGTCTGCACCCACCAGCTTCTGCCTTGGCTTCACAGGCCTCGTAGCCCTTGGGGGTGGGTTAGCCCCCAGGGGTCCAGCCGCCCACCTCTCTTCCTGGGCAGGGAGGGAATAGCCAAGAGCAGCCTGTGGCAATGGGAGCACCTCTCACCCCATCCATGCCAGTGGATGGAATCGTCTCAGATCTACCTCAGAGGCTGCCTCTCATACGCCCGCCCCTGCCCCCGGGGTCCCTCGTTGGCTGCATACATTGTAAGGAGATGTGGGGGAATCGTTCAAGCACCTATGAGCCCACTGATTTTGTCCCTTGCGGGAGAACAATGCCCCCCGCCCTCTTCCTAGTGGGTGGAGCCGTCCCGCTTGCATTGCTCCTCCAGCGGAGGCTGTTCCTCTCCGTGGAAGGTCCCCAGAGCAAGACTAGGCAGCTGGCATGTTCCAGTGCCGTAAGGTGACTGCGCTTCCCTTCTGCTTCGCTGTGGCAGGAGCCTGCCTCTCTGCACAGCCGGCTTGGCCGCTCCCATCCTGGTCAGCAGCGTTTTCCTTTAGCTGAGCACAGAGAGGGTGTCTGTTCCCAAAGGGATGGGGAGAGGCAGGCGGGGAATACCAGGGGTGAGGTGTCATGGAATCACTTCTCAAGCAGATCGCGGTGGGGCTCTTCCTTTCTAGCTGGTGGTGAGTGACACCGGCCAGCATAAGCCCAACACGACGTTACTGGCTTGTTTCATGCTCCTCCCTTGCTGTGCTGCTCCCTGTGATGTTCCTTGCTGCTGGTGGTTGTAGCTCTTGCTTCTGGAGTGGTGAGAGGAACTGGAGGCTGTGCTGTTTTCACAGAAGCTGAGTCCTCCCCACCATTGTTCTGGCTCAGCCCTGGCCTGGGCTGAGGAGAGACCACCTGGGACCCTGAAAGCAGCTGGTCAGACCCCATTCCATCCCCGTCCCCCACGAGCTTGGGATGTCCAGTGAGGGCCGCTAGCTGGCATCTCCCAGGAATGCCCCCAGTATCTTGGAGCAGAACACCCCAGTGACTGCCCCTCCTTAGTCTTAGCTGGGTAGACACACAGCAAAGCCAGCCTTCAGGCAGAGGGAGCTCAGCTCTCAGAGGAGCAGCAGGTCTTGACAGGAAAGCAGCGTTAGCCCAGCGGGAGAGAGTGCTGAAATGAGCTTTCAGTGCCCGGGCCTGCACACCTCACTTCTCCTTGGCTGCTCCCAGCCACCATGGGACTGCTGAGTCTGCCAGAGGCTGCCTGCTCCCTGGATCTCTGCAGAGCCGCAGCTGGTATTGCTCCTCAGACCTCAGTGACTTACTGCAGTGGACGAGCTGAGCCTCCCTATGGAAAAGGTGGCTGGTAAGAGCCAAAGAAACTGGGCTGCTGACTGTTTCCTCCCCTCCACCAGCCCTGCTCCAGGCAGCCTTTCCTCTGGTACAAGCCTGCCAGGCCATGAAGCAGCTCCTCCTCCTCTACGTACCAAGTGCCTTACCTTGTAGGATCGTCTGTACTCCTGCCTATACGCTGCCTCGCTAGCTCCATGCCCACATGCGCTGTGTGTGGGACACATGTTACAGACCCGCCTTCACATTCAGAGTCGCTGGTAAATGGGACATTTCACGATGGAAGCGGCATTGCGTTTTCTGTGCCCTTTCGATTTGCAGAATGGTCCCTTCCTGAGTCACTAAACCCCCTCTCCCTCCCTTTTTCTACCTAGATCTGTTGGGCCTGTTGTGATGCCCCCTTGACTGCCATTCCTCAGCATTATTTGGTTCCCTTGTCACTCAGCGGGCTCCCGTCCTTCCCAGTACAGCACCGCTTGCTCCTTCCTGTTTGGGTGCACATACTGTCCCTCACCCTACCGCCACTCGGGCAGACCCCTTGTGTTCCCTTGCAAACCAAAACTCCCTGTCCTTCTGGAGGAACCTCCTTCTTTTCTTTGCCAGTCTCTTCCATTGACCAATCCACCTACAAAGGTGCGGAGAGCCAGGGGACAGAGAGACCCATTTCCCAAAACGGTCCTCCTCTTGGGTCCTGTCCTGCAACAGTTTTGCGCATCTTCTGCAACAGTGTGAGTGCCCCCTTGAGTGCACTCAGAATCATGCAGAATTGGGCCCTGGGTCCCCAATTCAGTGTTACAGCTACATGACTCCCTGCTGGGCTGTGCAATAACCTGCCTGGATCCCCGTCATTCCTGTAGTGCTTACATCTACCACCTAACCCTGGGAGGGGAAAGGTGCCTGAGATGGTGTCAAGGTGAAACAATACTTGCGTGAAGCACAGAATGCCTCCTAACCTGGGCTTTGGCAAAGTCCCTGAAGATCCAGCAGTTCTTCCTCTCTCTCCTTGTTCCAGAGAGCGCTGAGAGGGGCGGATGTTGGGGAGAATGTAGCATTTTGCAGATCAGTATCTTTTAAAAAGCCTGTTGAATGAATCTTCCTTGCTCAAGAGGGCATTAAAGTGTGTGTTTTTGTAGGATGCCTTTTCTCCTGTCATGCACAGGTGTAGAGAACAAAGGGTGGGTTTCTCCCAGGTTTTTATATTAAGTTTAGAATGGTCGTTCTTCAGAACTAGTTGTGAAGTCTGTAGATGGGTTACCTTCATTCCAGTGGACTGGAGTTACCGCTATATTGGACTGTGGAGTCCAGTAGATGGAATCTGCAGCTAGGGCTGTCTTCTGTCTACAGTAGATGGTGTCTACAGCATTTTGTAACGTCTTTTTGTAATGTTTACGAGTGCGTAGCAGATGGCTTGAGTGGGCCATCTTTATATTGATACTATAAACTGGGTCACTTGCCCATTCGTCCCCCCCCGCCATGTCATGTGTGTGTCTCTTGCCAGAGGGAGGGAAGGACACAAGACACAAAGTTTGGGTGGGTGCTTGGATCTGTCTTGTTCACCTGTTTAATTCTGTGGACCAAACTTCAACAAAGAAACTCAAGGAAAACTCTGTTCTTCCGTATTTATGCTTGAGTGCAAACGTTCTCTTCCTTTTTTGTGTTTTTAATGTGTTTTGGCTTGAGGGGGTCAGGGTTTCTTTTGGAGAACCATTTCAAACTTTTTCTCCCATGTGTTTTTTAGTCTTCCCTTGTCATTTAAAAGAACAAAAACAATTTTGTATGGATTTTTTTTTTTTTTGGTTAAACAGCTTTTTGTGAACAAACTTTCAACAAAGATATTTTCAGAAATAACTAAATAAAAGGCATAGAATCATTGATGGGGTGTGTGTTTCCTCTTTTAGTTAATACCTCTTCCCCACGACGAGCTATTTGAGTGGTCCCAAAGCATGACGTGACACCTCGTCAGATATGGCAGAGACAGGTGCAGTCTGTTCTGTTTGTTAGATCTTCTGCTGTAGATGACATGTCTGCAGGTGGCTGGCTCTGCGTAAGGCTTTGCCTGAGCCCATGGCATGGAACAGGTCTGTGTATAGGGGAACTGCTTCCTGCCCAACATGCTGAGAAAGCAGGTGGCATCTGTAGGGAATGCTAAGGCTCGTGGCAACAAGGCCCAATGCTAAAGGCCACTGATGTCAGTGGAAAGACCGTCACTGATGACAATGACCTGGAAATCGGGCTACAGCTGTGGGCGCAGCAGGAGGGCTGGAACTAGGTTCTAGAGTCTGAGGAGCAGTGGAGACAGCCCAGGGGTGCCCTTGACCAATGAGCTGGAATGCCATGGCTAGCCCCAGAGGGCAAGAGCCAAACCTAGAGGGTGGGAACTGGCATGTGGCTAGTTGTGTGTGCGGTGGAGAGTGTTGGGATTCTTAAGTGTCCATAAGGAAACAGGAACCCCCCCTACACCCTGACCCAAACAAGGGACGATTACAATAAATGTTTTGCTTGGAAGAGGTGCCTCATGGTGGAGAATGCATGACACTGTTCTCATTGCTCTTGGGGTGCACACGTGCCTCCCACTGGCGGAGCTGGCTGGCCTAGGGCCCAATGGCAGCAGATGGTTCTGTGTCAGCTTTCTTCATAAGACGGGGAGTGACTAGACTTTAAAAACAGGGCACGAGTGCTACAGGCTGATCGTGAGCGTCTCTTCACTCTGGAGATGCACATGGCACTAGCTGGCACTTCTCCTGGGACCAGCATTTCTAGTAGGGCAAGAGTGTGAGAGGGGATATGTACCTACACCTGTTCTCCTGTAAACCAACCTTCATTGGAATGGCAAGAGAGGTGTGAGGCTATTGGGGACCAGGACTATGGGGTCTGGGATGGAGTGGCGTCCAGGAGCAGGCTGTGGGTGGGGGATCTGGGCAGGAGGGGTGTGTAGGAAAGGGACATGGGTCTGGCCTGGAGGGGAGTACAAAAGCAGTCTGGAGGTGTGAGTCTAGGTGGGAGAAGGGATGCAAGAGAGTGTGGGGTCTGGAAGGGAGGGGTCTGCCTTTCTGGCAGCTCCTGTCAGGAAATGCACAAAGATTGTAGTGCTGAGTTGCATTGGAAGCAAGCAGAATGCTCTTTTATCTGATCCATTGCTTTAATCCTCAGCTATTCAGGCCACTTGGTGTGCATCGTTAAGGCAGGCACAGTTCACTGCAAACATGGCTGCTGAGGTGCAGACGCTGTAGCGCTTTGTATCATGGGGACCTGCTGAGTGACAAGAGCCTTCAGGCCCTTCCTCGGTAAAATAATAATGAAAAAGGGACCAAACTGGTTGTGGTGTCTAGTCCTCCTCAGGCATCTGTCAAAGTCCTGAAGCTCACAACCCAGCCTGTCCTCCCCACCCCCGCCTCAGAGACAGTCAGGGACCATGTGGATTCAATTCTTTAATGTAAATGAATCTTTTTTGCCAGGCACTGCTGGGACCTTGAACTCAGTGAGGCAGAGATGAGGTGACCTAGTGCCGAAGGGCCAAGCAGCCCCCAGTGGGAGGGAATCTAAACGTACTGCATTTGAATACATGTCGTTTCAGATGGGCCAGTCGTGACTGGTTGGTGTGTCCCCTTCCAGGGGCAGCTCAGCAGCAGAAAGCTCTGATGAAGTCATGGTAACTGATCTTGTTCTTCCCATGAGAACACAGGCTGATCAGCTGGAAAAGAAAGAGCAGCTTGAGGAGAGGAGAGATGCTGCAAATGGCAGCCATGTCTTCCTAACGAACCACACGAGGGAGTAGTTCTCGCAGGTCCAGGGCAAAGGCCCCATTCTTCCCTGTAGGAAATAACCCACCTATGGGAGAGAAAAAATACCCCCACTCGCTCCGAAGTAAGCTGCCCCAGGAAGCTTCAACCCAGCTGCCTCCTCACTGTAGCGGGAAGAAGCCAAAAGTTCCCCACCCTCAGCGTAGGGGCCTCAGGGCAGGAATTGGGGCCACTGACCTGTAGGCAAATCAGTCAGGGAGCACACCCGTGAGAAGAAAACGGAAATCTCACTGGTGTGATCTCCGACTGTATGGGGACCAGGCTGTGGGGTTTGAGCGGGAGGGAGAATGCAGGAACAGGCTAGGGGTAGGTGATATGGGCAGGAGGGGGGTCGGGGTGGGGATCTGGGCCAGAGGGGAGTGCAAGAGCAGGCTGGGGGGTGTGGGTCTAGGTGGGAGGAAGGGTGCAGGAGGGTTTGGGGTGTGGGGTCTGGACAGGCACAGGCAGGGTGGGGGGTCTGGGAGGGAGGGTGATGCTGGAGAGGGGTGTGGGGCCTGGGCAGGAGGCAGGTGGAGTCCGGGAGGGAGAGGTGGAGGTGGGAGTGGAGAGAGCATGCAAGAAGTGGGTAGGACCAGGGGTCTGGATGGGAGGTGCTCAGGAGCAGGTGAGGGGCGTGGGTCTGGGCGATGGGGGTGCACTTACCCGCTCCTCCCCCTGCCTGATTCACAGGGCTCTGCTCCCCGCCTCCCTCCATTCCCAGCCACTGCCCTGCACTGCTCTGATTGGCCACAATTCTGTCCAATCAGAGCAGCAGGAGGAAGCATCCCCACAGGCCGTGGAGGCCACTGCTGCTCCCCTCCCCTTCCCCTGGCTGCAGGAACAGCAGCCAGTAGCAGAGTAGCCCAGAGCCGCTTCCTGCTCTCCCGGCCCCTGGCTCCAGCAGAGCCTGGAGTCCAGCTCCGGACGCTGGCTCGGGGGTTCCCCATTCCACCCTAGGGCCTCCACAGGAGCTGTGCAGACAGCAGGTCCAACTGACGCAGCTCCCAGGCCCCACACAAAGGGAACAGCAATAAATGAGCAGCTGCCAGCTGTACTGCCACCCCAGGGGTTTCCAGCAGGGTTTGTCATGGGGTAAGGAGTCCCCTTTTAGCCCCTTGGGATTAGCATAGCTCCTTTGAAAGAGGTACTCAAGCTTTGGCACCCAGCACCTTGTTTGCACAAGTACTCATGTGATGGACACGTTTGGTGAATTATTTTCCGGTTTGCAGGTAAGCATTAACTGCCACGTGGTGCGACGGTGCCTGCTTTAACTCATGGATCTGGCATCTGACCTTGGGCTCAAGGCCCCGATGTATTGCACAGCTTGGCTGGAGGGGCAGTCCTGTGGTTAAGGCCTTGGCTTAGGACTCAATGCTGGGTTCAGTTCTTGTCCTTGGCTGGGTTATTTAATGTGCTCTGCATCTCTGTTCCCTGTGTGTTGGACTAGGGCTAACAGTCCTGCTTTCCCCCTATTATGCTGGGGGAATCTAGCACAGAATCTAGCATTGCTGGGCCTGGTGATGAAATAGTCTTGTTGCCTTTACTGTAATACCAAAGAAACGTCCTGCTCGAGTGCATCGTTTTAAATCTGGTCCCTTAGCTACTATCCTGTCTGGTTAAGAAAATGGGGGGCACTCGGTTTTATACCTTTCTTTGGCTGGAAAAGTTTTGTGCACTTATATCTCTAACAGACACAACAGTTTATGCTGAGGAAGCCCAAGTTCTCCACTGTATTCGGTTTCCTCCGTCTCATGCATAATTCCCAGTCCTGCTTCCTGCAAGGCAGACTGTCTCCTCTGCTGGCGTCTGCTCATGGCCCCATGGCTGTATTGCCTTGACTGTTACTAGCTAAGCTTATTAGAGAGGTCTGAAGCAGAGAGGGCAGAGATTACTGCACCTTCTCGACAATTTAGCTGGGATACCATCTGCAGAGGGAACTGGTGATCAGAAGCATAACTGTGGTGCCCATGCCAACATGCCCCTGGAGGAAGACTAGTTGCTTGGCTACTGGTGCTACCTTGGTGACAACATGGGATTAGATTCCCACCCTGGCCTTCTATTTACCATACACTGGGGTGAAGTGATCAGCTCAGGGTTAGAAAGAATTCCTCCTGCCTTTTGCAAGCCCCACTGCCAGACTGTATGTGTGGGTCTCCTCTGCCTCTGGGACCTGAAGCAAAGATCCTACTGGAGGAGAGGAGATGCCACATAGCTTCATTCACAACATTTCCTGGGCATGGGGCATTGCCAGGACTTGGTCTTGGCTGCCTTCTGCAAAGAGACAGAAAATCCAGCTGCAGCAAGTGAGAAAGAACAGGGGTTGAACAATAGTACATGGCTCCCAGGTCACTGTTTCTACTGACAGCCACACTCTGTGCACGCTGATTGTGCTGCCCCCTGACCTTGTTCACCAGGGCGTCGTTGACTGGCAGGTTGAAGCGGTCGCAGAGGGCAAAGAACTCTGCCTTGTCGAGGAATCCGGAGCCATCCTTGTCGTGGTGAAGGAAGGCCTCCCGCATGCTGCTGTTACTCAAGTAGTTATGGTGCATCAGCTGCTCCTGAACCTGCTTCACAAGCTCCTCCAGTTCCTGGTTGCCCATCCCAGCTGCTGACTGGCTGTGAAGGGAGGGAGGAATGGAAGAAATGATGGTGTGTGGAAGTCACACATTAATCTTGCTCCACCCACTACAATCGTTCTGGGCTGGCCAGAATGTGCGTGTCATGGGTTTCCAAAGATGCCTTCCTCTGAATACCACGCTCAGCTGATGGACGGCCTCTGCTCAGCTCTGCCCCTTCCCCCTTGCCTTTGTTACTCTTCCCTCCTTTTGTCTCGTTGGAGTATAAAATCTTTGGAGTAGAGATTATCTCAGTCTGTGTTTATACAGTGCCCCGTGGCCTTAATCTCAGCTGGAGCCTCTGTGCATTACTATAATCAGTGGCTGGAGCCCACGACAGCTGGGAGTTGTGGTGTGGTTTCCCAGGGGATGGGATGCAACTAGTCCTGCGGGAGGGGAGGTCAGGTCAGGTCATCTAAAATGTGACAGGGCAAAGCATAGAATCGTAGCATACTAGAACTGAAAGGGACCTCAAGAGGTCATCGAGTCCAGGACCAAGCACTGTCTATCCCATCCCTTATCAATGTCTGTCTAACCTGCTCTTGAGTATCTCCAGTGACGCATTAGAGAACAGGGTAGGCTCCAGTGTTCTCTGTAAGGTGAGTGCTTGGGCAGCTGTCCAAGAGAGTGTCAGATACCACCCAGCTGATTAGCAGAGCACCTGCAGCTGGCCACATGCAGCATCTGCACATGCCCCGGTGCACGTAAAATTTATTCTGCACATGGATGGAAAAAAGAGCTGGACCGTTGGTAGGGTCCCATCCTTCACAGACCAAGGAGTGACCTAAATGACATTGCAGTGGCAAAAGAGCTGTTGCTCAGGCTTCTCTTAGCCACGGTGCTCAGGAGGCTAATGCTGGTACAATGAGCAACTACAATGAATGAGCACTGCACTGCTGGGCCTACTTAACTGCTCCTATGCAGAGCTGAAGGGAAATCTTTGCTGCCCCACTCAGGGAAGAACTACTAAGGCCGTGTCTACACTAACCACCCCCCATCCGTCTAATCTCTGTGACTTCAGCTACACTGTTTAGGGGTCTGAATTAGACATACGTACATGGTTTCTTCCACACAGTAAGGGTGGTGGGGCGCTGCTCTCCCCTCAACCCTGGCTACTGCTGTCCTCCTGGTGGTGCGCCTGTGTCAATGGGAGAGTGCTTGGACGTGATAAATCAATAGCCCGTGGATCGATCAGTACAGCATTGATCCCAGGCACAGTGGAGACAAGCCCAAAGGCCGATTTCTGGCCCTGGACAGTGACAGTCCCAGCCCAGAATTTCTTACAAACAGCCTTAGCGTCCCCTTGTATACCAGGAGGGATTCCCAGTGTGGAACCATCAGCTGATCCGTCCTTAGCCAGCAGTTCTCCGAGTAACAGGCTAGAGGGTGGTGCCAGTGGTTAATGATGGTCTATGTCCAGGGTCCCGAGCTTTTCCTCTGAGCCCCTGCCCCCACAACATGGTACAGAAACTCCATAGCCCCCCTGCGCCACATAGAAAAACCAGAGCTGATGGTAGGGGGCAGCAAGCAGGGCAGCTGCCTGCAGCCCCATGCCATTGAGGGCCCCACAAAGATAACATTCCTCAGGCGTTGGGTTCAGCCCCACATGGCAGGACTTTGGCTTTCTGCCCTAAACTGCAGTGAGTCCAATGCTGGCCCTGCTTAGCAGCCCCCCTAGAACTTGCTCCTGACCCCCCCAGCAGGCCCCAGCCCCCTGGTTGAGAACTTCATCTCCACACAATGTTGCAGCAGAACGCTCTGCAATAGCGGAGCAACTGCAAATAAGCAATAGCCATTGGACCAGCTGAAGGTTGAATGACTTATCACCCCATGCGCTCCCTTGAAGCTCACCTCTCAGCTGCTTGCACGGCCGCCCGGCGAGGGGCAAAGTGATCCCGCAGAGACTGCAGCGTTGCCGCAGGAAAACGCTCAGCATTGCTTTCCACATAGTTCAGGACGTATTCGTCCGCATCGGTGATGATAAACCTGTGGCCAAACACTGGGCAAGCGACATCGACCCAAATGTTACTTTGTGTGTGGGCAAGTCACGTTACTGACACAGAAAACGAGGTCCCTGCCCTGAGGAGCTTGCAACATAAGAACCAAATCAGTGCAGTTCACACCATTTTTTATTGCCGTGGTGTAGGAAAAGATCTCCACGAATTCCACGGGCATTTTGCCTGCAAGAGTTGCCACTGCGTAAAGGCCTCTGGATTGGGCCCATTTAACACGTTTCCAACTTGCTTCGGTATCAGGGTCATTTTCCTTTGTGGATGAACTGATGGCCCAGGCTGCCAGATGTCGTCTGGCCCAGTGCGCCAGCATTAGCCCTAAAAATTTTGGCATACGCCAGCTCACCAGCTACACCTGTGATGTCCAGCCAGCAAACTAGTCATGTTCTTCTGAAAATATATTTATTGTTCAACCCAACTAGCCACACTCAAGTGGCCATATAGCCACATGTAGTGGCTCATGTGTTGGACACCCTGGAGCTACACAAATCCTAAGGAAAATACAGTGCCTTCTCTCTATCGGTTCAGCAGAGGCCAGATGACCAGCTACACTGACTGGAACTCCATCATTGTGCACGGGGGAGGGGGCTGCATTTTACACTAAATCCAAAACGAGCCATTTGTAGGCGAAGGGTATCGTGTGCAATATCTGTGCAAAATGTCGCCCTCAGCGCGCTCACGTGGAACACAATGAGCCTCCTCTGAGGAGGAGATGCTCCAGCAGCACCATCACAGCCGTGCCGGACCTACCTTCAACCGTGGCTCCGATGGTGAGGTCGGCTGGCTCGTAGTAAACGGGGTTATCTGTCGTGGAGCCTGGCTTGGGGACTTTGGTCTTTCCTAAGTATTTGCCTCCAATGATGCCTGAATTGCGGACAGGCGGCTCATAGATGCTGATCATGTCAGTGGAGAGGAAATAGGAGAGGATGAACCGGCGTTTTCTTTCCTCGGGATTTGGAGCTTCCTAGAGAAGGGACGGCCTGGAGTGGGTCGTGTGGTCAGGAGATAGATTTGGGCAGTCAAGGCCAGCTGTTTACCTCAGAGGCTCACAAATTACTCCTGTCTGCCCCACAGCAGCCCAGGACTGAATCTGAAACTTTCATTTTTACTGCTCTCTCAGCCCCTGCAGCACTTGGTCTGAGCTCTTGCCTGAAAAAGGCAAAAGGAGTGACCAGTCTGCTGCCCTGTAATGAAACCGTGGACCGTGCTCAACATCAGGACATCAGTGGCTCATTTGCCTACCCCACCCCACATACTGCGCATAGCTGCTGAGTTCACTCATTACGCCCCAGCTCAGCACTCCAGGCCCTGGGAGTACCCTGTCTGAAGTGATTCACTGTGCAAAGAAAGATTAGCTGTAGAATTAAAGTCTACCTTCATGAGGTCTGGACAGATTCCACCTCCTAACCACAAGATGCAACCTTCTGGGTTTATGTGCGTAGAATAAAATTAACTTTGATCTGAGCACTAAGCTATGGCCTGCAGGAACAAATACAACAAAGGAGAAAGAGAACAGCCACAGCACACCCCATGGAAGTGGGGAGGGGCAGTCATCATCATTAGAATTACTACCACATTGGCCAAGCATATGACAACCTAAAAGTTGCCTGTGTGTGAAGAATGTGGCTCCCAGCTGGGCTCACCCATCACCTGCCCATCCTGCAAATTGCCTATGGTTTGGCAGCAGACTGTCCTGTTGTGACAAACCCCAGCTGGCTTCTGAAGCTGGGATGGGGAAGAGGGACAGTGTGCACACATTCTGGCTGGTGTTACTGGAAGACAATGCTGGAACAGTGAACAGGGCATTGATGTGGGGCAGGGATGGATGAAAGTCTGTTTCAAGCGGCAATGCTGCTCAATGGAGCATTGATCCAACACTCACTGAAGGCAAGGGGAGTCAGTTGTTCCCTTGATTTCAGTGGCGGAGTGGCGCAGCCTCATGTTGTATTGTCTGGTCCTGCTTTTATTCTGCCTTACTCAGGGTTTAAGTCAAGTAAGTCACTCTGTCACTGCTTGTCTGAACGGCATAGAAGCTGAGGGCTGGAAGAGACCCCAGAAGGTCATCAAGATAAGCCCCCTTCCCAAAACAGAACCAACCCTAATTAATCCAGCACTTTGTCAAGCTGGGACTTAAAACCTCTGTGGATGGAGATTCCACCACCTCTCTAGGGAATGCATTCTCGTGGTTCACCACTCTCCCAATAAAATAGTTTTTCCTACTATCCAGCCTAGACCTCTCTCACTGTATCTTGAGACCATTGCTCCTTGTTCTGCCATCCATCACTACTGAGAACAGCCTCTCTCCATCCTCTTTGGAAGCCCCCTTCAAGTTGAAGGCTGCTGTTAAGCAGAGCAGAGGCCTGTTCTCTAGGGCTTGCTGGAGATACCATAGGCTAGCACAAGGGGGCAGCCAACGGAGGCCAAACCACTTCTCCATCCTTTCTGATTCCAAGGGTATAACCAGTTCGCGCTTGCTCAGGGATTCAGCTCTCACCAGTGCAACCTGATAGCGCAGCACTTTGTGGTCATTCTCTAGCATCTTGATGTAGTTTTTCCTGGGGGGCTGCGGCAGTAGAGAGAAGCAGTTCTGCAAGGAGTCTTCGAGGAAGCCGTAGCCGTTGTAAGGAGGAATGAGCTGCAAACAGAAGAGACAGGAGGCGCATGCTGCTATAACTAACACAAAGACAGTGGTCCCGAAGCAGCTCATGGCAAGCGTTCTCTGCACCAAGACTTGTGCCAGTGCCAAAACCTTCCCCCCTGACAGCGCAGTTTCCCCTGAAGCTGAGCCCTGGACCATACAGCAGACAGTATGTGTGAAGTGCTCAGCTGCTGTAAATCAGCAGGCGGACCAGGACATTCATTTCAGCAGCTGACATACTTGGAAAACAAGCTGTGGAAGAAAAAGTCTGAGTTCAAAGCCAGATGGATGACCAGGTCCCAGGGCCGCAGTGTGACCTCCTATCTCCACTCAATCCCACCCAAGCCAACAACCAGCATTAGATCAAAGTATACCAGTCTGCAATGGGCCAGTCAGAGAATGGGAGAGGCTGAGGTACCAACCTTTGGAGATCCCTGCGTTGGCAGGGAATTGAAGGCATTGTGGGGTTTCGGGTTTATTGGCTCTGACCCCACATGGAATATGCGTGAAACAAAAGGCATTTGGTTTCCTAGTACCAAGCCCTGCAAATTCAGCCTCAAGGATCAAGCTGGGTTCATTCCTTTCCAAGCATCAGAGGCAAGAGGTTTGCAGGCCTGTGTCACCCTATTGTCTTCAAGGCGGTTGCACAGTTGTACCTGGTTGACGCCAATGAACCCTTTCTGCTGACCATACAACTCCTGTGACCTTAAGTGCCTAAATCACTTGGGTCCAATAGGAATTAGGAGATGAAATACTTTTGAGGATCTGGGTATTAGGCACCTTGGAAAATGTCACCTAACATCACTTTCCAGAGTGCAATTGCTTCTGGAATATGGCAGCCACCACAAGAGTGGAGAACATGGCCAAGCTGACTGACTCACCTCATCAACTTGGCTACCCTGTGGTGTGGTGTTAACCAAGCTGTGCAGAATCTTCCAACACCAGCTGTGACATTGAGGGTTTGCCTGCATCCCAGTGAAAGAACTGGCCTCTGTGGAACTGCCATCAAAGTGCCATTTTGGGAATGTTGCGGGGGAGCAGACAAGCCTACAGCATCGCTGCTTCTCCTTCTTCCCAGTCCTCTGACAATGAGGGAGCAAAAGGGAAGCCCGTGGCTAGCACGCGTGTCTCTCGCTCCTCGTGGTGGAGGTGGAGGGGGCAGAGGAGTGATTCCCAAAATCTGTGCACTTGCCACTCGCTCCGCAATAGGCAGGGCACCCAGAGGAAGACCCAGCAGTGTCCCTGTATGCACAGCTACAGCCTCCTCCTGCCCTCCTGAAATGGTGCCCTGGACATCCATAATGGAACGCTAATGTTCCATCTAGTCCTGTACCCTCTCCCTGGGTTTGGTCAGTACTGGTCATTCCGGAAGAAGACAGAGGCCCTGTCTGCAATAACGTTCCTACTTGTGTGAAAGTCTGCAGGATGCAAGGTCTGATACTGTCTCCATAGCCCAGCTGCTCACCCAGCCCTCTGAAGCATGAGGTGTGATAGGCCTGGATCATTTTAACCACACAGAATCCCCTTGGCCCAAAGCCTGAGCTCTGTGTTCAGTTTTCAGGCAGTCTTTACTCAGGACATCAGTAGGACTCTGCTCTCATGGAACCATAGAAATGTAAGGCGGGAAGGGACCTCAGATCCAAACTCCAGCTCTAAGGCAGGGCCACAGAATTTTAGACCCTCCCTGAGTGGTCTTTATACAACTTGTTCTGGAAAACCTCCAGCAATGGTGATGCATGAGTCAGGGCTGCAGAATTTGTGCTGAGTAAGGACCTGTGGTGGCTCATTCATATAAATATCTAACGAGATGTATTGTTTTTTTAAATCTCAGTGCTCTAAGCAAATGCCACAAGTCTGGTCAAGGTTGTGGAAAAGGTACATGGGACTTCCCGGAGCACTGCAGATGCATTTGGCTGCCCAACTGATGTGTCATTCGGCAGAAGAATTCACTGCAGAAGTAGGTAGCTATCCAGTACTTCACTGCTATATAGGGTAAGACTCAAAGCCCTACTGCTAGTGGTTGACACGCTCTAGTGCTTCCCTCTTGAGCAACACCACAAGGTTGGGAGAGAGTATTTCTAAAAGGCTTATAAAAACAGCACTTGGGAGTCCTAAGGGTCCTTGCCTGGTATGAATAGATGCGGTTCTTTCACCCCTTCTCTGCCCTGTGAATTTTCTTCCATTACCTGTGACACTTCCTCTGGTGGCGGCTTCTTTACATCCACTGGCTGGATATCAGTGATACCAAACTTCTCACTGTAGAACCGTCGCGTGAATTCATCACAGTCATAGATGAAGAAGTTGCGCCCCAGGAGGGTGATGGGTTTGCCAACCATGAAATCTTTGGCCGTGTACCACTCCAGCACCTCCTGGTCAGACATCTCCAGCACACAGCTTGGGAAGGTTTCTGGGGAAGATAGAGGTACAGAAGGCAGCACAGTGAGTGGGACTGTATTACTGCATACAAAGCAGGAGATGAGGAAAGCACATTGGCACATGAAAGGTATAAACGGCATCAGTGGGCTAGTGGTGGATAATGGACAGGTCGCTCTTGCTTGAGCAAATCAGCAGCAAAAGGTTAAATGCTTTAAAGCTCATTGAGATTTTCTGTTGTCAGTGACAAAAAGACATTCTAAACCCCAGAAACGTTCCTGGGATAAATTCTAGCGACCGTATATTTCCAGTATGATGTATGCATGTCCTACAGGTAGCCCACAGCTGTCTTTGCCCACCTGCAGAATATACAGTTGCACAGGGCATCTAAAAATTTAGAGTACCATTATGTCTTAAAGGCCACCCACTCGCCTCTTTGTTGCCCTGTTCTGTGATTCTGCTTCCTCCACAGGGGATCTAGTTAACAGAAAAGTAGGGTGTCCATCCGGCCCATATTAGGTGGGATGCTCCCGTATTTGGGACGCCAAAAAGGTGTCCCTACTTGTTTTTTAAAAGGGCCTAATTGTCCTGTACTTGGGCCCCCCAACACACACCTGCTGACCTTTTCCACGAGCAACTGCTGGACAGAGCGCACTCAACTGCTGCCTCTGTGCCGCTTCGCTGGGGTGGGGAGGGCCAGTGGCTGCCACTTCTCTGGGGCTGGGAAGGGAAAGGGGAGGTAGCACTGGTGGCTACCACCTCCTTCCCAGCTCTCTTGGGCTTGGTGAAGCCAGGAGGAGCTGCCCCTCCCCTCCATATCTCCATGTTTGGGACAGGGAGATATAGTCGCCCCCCATAAGAGTGAAAAAGCTGCCAGAGCTACTAGCAGAACAAGGAACCTGTGAAAGAACCATCCAAGTGGCAATTAAGCCATTTAACAGGGATTTGCCAACCCCAGGTTTATACTTCTGCTTTCTGCATTGGCTGAAAAAAAAAAAGGCAGTCAAGTAGCACTGTTTCCAGTACCGAGCTGAAGAAGTGATTCTGTCCCACAAAAGCTCATCACTGAATAAATTATGTTAGTCCTTCAAGTGCTACATGACTCCTTTTTTTATTTTGTTACAATACAGACTAACCGGGCTACCTCTCTGTTACTATTCACCACGCAAGGCACTGAATTTACTGTATCAGAGGGGTAGCCGTGTTGTCTATATCTTCAAAAACAACAAGTCGTCCTGAGGCACCTTAGAGACTAACAGATATTCTGGAGCATAAGCTTTCGTGGGCACAGACTCGCTTCGTTAGATGCATGGGGGGGCCCACTCATGCATCTGACAAAGCGAGTCTGTGCCCATGAAAGCTTATGCTCCAGAATATCTGTTAGTCTCTAAGGTGCCTCAGGACTTCTTTTTTTTTTTTATTTTTTAATTTACTGTGTTAGCCACTGGGACCTCAAATTAAAGTTTGTTTTAAAAGTATTTCATTAGTGTGTTGCTGAAGATTATAAAATCACATCTCTAAAAAAAATCATCCACCCACACGTGGCTGCCATTGGGCACAGGGGCACCAATTTACTCGTACGGCTTAGGGCCCCATAAATCTGAAGGATGGCCCCAACATGTCTGCCCATCCATGCTCTCACACACAAATCTTGCGAACAAAAAATGGGTGAAAGCTGGTGCTCAGCCTCTTACTTATCTTGTCCACAAGGGTTTTGGGCAAGTGTTGGCGTCTGATCAGCACTGGGAAAGGGTCTCTGCCATCATTGCGCTCATGCAGTTCCCGAACCTCCACCGTGTCGTCCGCTAGGTAGTAATGGATGGTAAAAGGCCGGTTCTCACCAAACATGTTCACGGTGTCGTCCCATGTGGCATAGAAGCGAAGGACCTGCAGGCGTTACAGAGCCAAGCAAGGGCCAACAGGAAATGAAAGTGTGCCCTAGCCGCTTAGGCGGGTGCAATTTGGGGGTTCTGAATGCAGAAGGATCCTGCCCAGAGCACAGGATGTGTTAGGCACTGGTGAGACATGCCTTGAAATCCTGCAGCCGTTTCTGGGTCAGTGAGTCATAAAATGAAGCAGTGCAGAGAAGCAGAACTGATTCAGCACCAGGATGAATGTGACTAACAGAACCAAACAAAACTAGCAAGGCTAGGCAGCAGCTGAGAGGAGAGAAGACTCAGCTACAACTATCTCAAACACCAAGGAAAGCCAAGAATTAGTCAGGGTAGTTCAGGGGACAGGAAGGAAGCAATCAAAGGGAATACTGGGGAAATGCCCTCACACTGAGCTGTGTCATTTGCCAAGAGCAGTGCTGGCAGTCTGTTATTCTCTAGTGCTTTGTCCAGCTTAGTTACCAGTCTAGCACTGGTCCCATGAGGTGGACTAGTTGATCCAATGACTTGAACCATGACTACTTCATGGCAGAAATTCCTTCCACCCCAAATCTCAGGGAGAAACTGGGGCCAGGCAGCCCATTCTCAACCATCAGGCTCCCTAAACACAATAATTATTCTGTGATAAGGCTGTGGTTTATTTGCCCCAGACATCAAAATAATCACACAATAATCGGTGTCTGTAATGCAGCCTCATTATCTGCTGAGGAAGCAGCTAGCTGCAGAGCTGGGTTATAACACTACCTCCATGACAGCAGATGTGAAATCTGGAGTCTTCAGGTGCTAAACAGTCACTGCCTCTGACTCACTGAGACAATGGCTGGTTAGCCAACGTGGACATAAGGGATTCTGAAGCAAGAAGGAGCAAGGTGAAGCTAGAGTCTAAAGGAAGTGCTCAGGATCAACCAAGCCTGGGCCTCTGCACAGCTTGGAGACTGCATTTGTGGAGCAGTCTAGGGAGGGCACCTGCTCACAGCCACCCACAGGAGACACAGAAAAGTACTTGCCTCAACTATTCAGAATCACAGACTCACAGAGAAAACTACCCAGCCCAAGGAAGGCCCCTGTGTCCCACTCACCTGTTTGTCAAAGGTCAGAAACTGCTTGAGCTGGTCGAAGGCCGATGGTGTGACATACATGCGCATGGGCTTTTTCTGGCGCTCCGTGTAGGGGTCAAAAATCATTTTCTCAGGAGGGTTCAGTTCAATTCCTTGGCTCTCCAGAAATACCTAGAGAAGGTGTCCCGGCCATTAATGCTGTGATGGGCTCTTAGGGTGAGGAGGCAATGAAAGCCCTGGGGTGGGCTTAGGAGGGAGTTATCATAGACTCATCAACTTTTAAGTCAGAAGGGATCAGTGTGACCATATCATCGCCTGCCCGTTGGCTCTCTTTGTTTCCATAGACCTTTCAGACCTCACTGAAGGCCACGTGGAAGCCCTGCCTCAAGCAAACCTCCCAATGACTCCACTGTTGGGAGTTTTGCCAGAGTAAAGCTTGAAGAAGGACTTCAGGTCTTGTCCCTTGCTGGATCTATTATAAATTGAGAGGGCAGGCGTCTCTTTGTGTTCAAATTTGAGCTGCCTCTGGAAGGCTTCAGCTCTGGATAGCAGATCCCTATTTCTATACTCCTGGCACTCAGATGAGAGAGCCCCTGAAGCCAATGGGACTGCTCGTCTGCCTACATCATTAGAATTTGGCCCAGGACTGGTGCAGCTTGGGAAGCAACAGCAGTAGCTTCCCCCCCGCCCCCCCCGGAGATCTTCCCCCTGAGCTGGAGCGATCTTGGCCAGGACTTAGGAGGACAGGTCAGGCTGCTTAGCTTAGCATTGCTGGCCTGGCCAATTCCAATTTATGCTAAATGCAGGGACTGGTTTGAGATGCAGACACGAAGAAATGGGAACTAAACAGCATCATCAGCTGATTTCACATAAGCCACCACACGACCCTAGAGTAATATCAGTAATAACAGCTGCTGTAAACAGACAAAACTGGGGTGACTTCGATAACCATTCAGTGCCACTTTGCACCAGCTCTGCAAAAGAGATCAGTCTGTGTAGTGGGTTCTCAACGTGTTGTCACAACCCTGGGGGTGGGGGAAGGGAGTGTCAGAAATGGGTGTGAGGAGGTTATGAGTGAGGACCTCACCCTTCTCTTGGGGCGGGGCCTCAGTATGGAAGAAGCTGAGAATCCCAGATCTTACATTCATTTGTATACTGGGACTAGTGCATGGGGGAAGAGCAGGGATTTTAGTGAGCTTTGCCCATTGTTAATGCCTCGGGTTCTCTTATTCAGCTAGTTCTCTGCCTCCCTGATGCACCTGAGTGAACGGGTCACAGTCGACTATGCGGAAAGTCTTGCCGTAGATGGTGATGTTCATGCCCCGATTCAGGTCTTTCCAGTGGTAATGGTCCCCACGGTCATTCTTGGGCATTCGTTGGCGTTTGATGAGCTTGCCCTGGGGGATACCAGAGTTCTCCACAATGGGCTCAATGACAGACATGCTGTCGTCCTCCAAGTAGTAATAAATGCACACTTGGCGGATCCGGAAATGCTCTTCTGGGGAGAGGGGAACATCTTCCTGGAAATAGGCATCAAACTTCAACACCTGTGACGTGAGAAAGAACCCCAGAAGGAGAGAAGGAAGTGGGGTTAGTGACAGCATTAATCAAACATCTTGCTAATGTTTGCCTTCTGCCTTGACAATACGGATCATTGGGCTTAGAACTTCTTGTACCATCGAGGGCCCCAGAGACTGACCATGGGCTGATGGCAAGATTGTCCTGGGAGCTTTCATTGCTGGTAGCTTTTCTAGAGCCCAGGATTATTTCATATATTTTTCCTTTGTATGAAGCACCCAGGGACCAAGTGTAAACTGCTGGGGTAAACACAGCACTTTCCTCCACCCCAATGAGCTCCAAGCCCCTCACACTCCTGGCCCTGCCCTTGCAAGTTCCCATTTGACTTAACTTACTGACCCACATATACACTCAGCCTCACAGCTAAAACATGCTACTGAGCTCCCAGCATGGGAAGCCATTCTCACATTCCCTGGCTCCTGAAGAGAGTCCCTGCACTGTAACAGGTGCTAGCAGTGGGGCCAACAGCCACTGCAGACCTGTGGAAAGGTGGAGGAGGTCCTGGCTCCAAGCCCTGGAAGAGGTGGGGCCAAGGCTAGAAGGGGTGGGGCATAGGGCATTCAGCCCTCAGCACCACCCAGCCTGCAGTGCCGCGCCACCTCAATCACATCTAGCAATGCTGCTGCACCACTTCAAAGGGGCCCGAAGCTCTGGCCACCACCGCTGCCTAAGTGACAGAGGCAATGGCAGCAGCCAGAGCTCCAGGCCCCTTTGAAACACCAGCCCTGGGGGCAACTGCTGCCGGCGCCCTCTCCCCCGGTGGCATGGGAGGGGGGGCCCTGGATTTTAGAATCTGCCTCACTCTCCTGTAGTTTCAGTTACCCAGCTGGCTGACCCCAGAGCCAGACTGTACATGGGGAGCGCCCAGGCACAAGGCGCTTGCCCTGGCTTGGGCACCCTGCACAAGTGCAGTCGCAGTCTCTGCTCCTGTACTTGGGCAATGCCAAGGAATGTTCCCTCCATGAGACTCTGAGTTAGGTATGTCCCCAGAAGGGGCGTGGAGTAGCCACTGAGATGTGTCACGTGCTGCAGGGAGCAGATGGTGCCACCCTACAAGTTGGCACAGCTTATGCATCCCCCCTTGTGCTCCAGGAGGTGTTGTTGGGCCATGATTCTTTCCCCCAGCTTTGCAAGGGATGGTGCAGCATGTCTCTCAGAGACAGTCTGGCCCTCAGCAGATAGGCCAGGGGTCTGCAACCTGCGGCTCTTTGAGGTCTTCTTTGTGGCTCCCGATACTATAATTGTAAAGTTAAAAAAAAAAAGACTATTATTGGTAAACGGCGAATGTCTAAAAGCACAAAAATGAAACACTCATGTCTAAATAGCAAATGCTATGTAACCTCAAAACAGTGGCTAATGCCCCCGAGAGGCCTCCAGAGAGAGAGAAGTTCGGGCATGAAAGTCAGGAAGACAGTGGTACAAAGACACACGTAAAGTGTGAGGAAATAAACGATGTAAAAAGTTTGTGAACATCCTGCGGTAAACATGTATCACATTACAACTCATTGTGTGCGCACTGTTCTTCAAATAGGGGTCACAAGAAGGATGGTTTGATGTTATTTATTGGAGACAATCTCATATTACTGAGTTTTTAACTAAATGGGAAAAAATGGCTCTTCTTGCTATTTTGGTTGCTGACTCCTAAGATAGGCTGTTGACCAATATAGGAAGTCTTGGCAGGGAGAGGGTGAAGGCACTGGGATGCTGTAGTGATGAGCACTGTATAACCCCCACCCCCAGCCCGACAGCTCATCAGACAGGAGCTGATGCCGCTGCACAGGCCCTTTAGGAAATGGAATCTGCTGCAGCGTCAGCATAATTGCAAGACTGTGAGAATCAAATGGCCAGAGTTCATCCAAGTGCTCTTTAAACTAGTGCTGGAAACATCCTTGCATAGTTTGTGGGGAATTTTTATAATGTTTGTTTACTGTAATCCTCTTCCCAAGCAAAGAAAGGCTCTTTCAAGCCAGACTCCAGTTGTCTATGACTAAGGCCTATGGCATCTGGAAAATACATTCTGTGCTGTCTGGTCCCCAAACCTTGAACTCTATGGCTCACGGCCCTGGGCTCACGGACTAGCGATGCTTCTGAAATAATGTTCTTTGTACCTTTTTGTCAAAAGCCACATGTGCTGGAATGAAGTCAGAAGGCGGAGCCTGCTTGGCTTGGCCGTACGTCAGCGTGGGTCTCTTGTTGGCCAGTTCATCTAATTCAGCCTGGGATAGCTGGTTCACATGGAGTCGCTCCCTGCCTATCCCCATTGTTGGGAGCCGAGAATAGGTAAAGCCATTCCTGTAGCCCAGTGTCTGGGACCGATGGAAAGTGGATTTCTAAGGAAAGCAATTCAGTCATTAAATACAATCTTGAACCTGCTGGATCTCGCTACACAAGTTAAAATTTGCTCACCCAAAACCAGCACAAAGCATCAAATAACCCTGAACAATGGCAGGGCCTGGTGCTGTAATCTCTTGTAGCAATTATTAACTCAGCCTTTCCTGGTCCCACTCAGCCCCAGGAAGCTGCACAGTTGACAGGTAGTTTGGGAAGCAGGCACTGGCTTAGGCTGCAGGAGATCAGTGAAAGTAGGATTCAGATCTTGCTCCAAAAGCCCCTGCCATTTAATCTACAGGAGAATCTCAATTCACTCTTAGCAGTATAGAGTCTCTGATACACTGCTGAGCCGTTCTCAATCCAAGCCGTCAAAGGAGGTGAGAACCAGCACATTGCAACACATGGAAAGAAAACTCCTTACCAGCCCCAACTTGGCAATTAGTTAGTGCATGTGAGCAAAATCCCCAATGGTTAAACCTCAAATCCTACTTATAACCCCAAGGCCCCACTGGCATTCCAAGTACTTTCCCATTTTTCCTTAAATCCAGTCCGCGTGGCCTCTGCCAGGTCTGCTCAGGACCGAGCAGCAGTGAAACGAGCAGGGAAGTTAAAGGACAATTGTCTAAATATTATACTTGTTGCGGAATAGCAATTTACTGGTGGTAAATAATGCCAAGGCAAAGCACAGGTGTCTGGGGGTGGGAAACAGCTGAGCCAAAACCAAAAAGCTTATCTTTAAAGCAGGGCAGAGCAACCACACAACAATATTTGTGCACTTGGGCCAGATCCTGCAGCTTTTAAAGGCCTTGCAGAGGCGCCTATTGGAATTTTAAAAGCTTGTGTCTGAATCTTTAGACCCTTAGCTGTCTTTACAAATCAGGCCCATGAGGGCTACATCTACATTACAATAATCTGTTGACAGAAGTTTCTGTCAGAAAATGGCTTCTGAGAAAACTTCTGTCGCTAGATCGCGGCCATGCATAAAAGTGGATCTCTCTGTCGAGCCGTTCTGTCGACAGAGAGTGGCCAGCCTGCCCAGCTGCTGTCTCAACAGACCAGCCAAATGGAAGTACAGCAGACACGGCTGCCCGGTGTCCCAGAATCTCGGTCTGTGGAAAGAGGCCCCCCAGAGTGTCCACGCTGGGTTTCCGTCAACTGATTCTGTCAAGAAAGGTGTTCTGCCTCCTGGGGGACTGACAGAACACAGTTGACGGAACCGCTGCGTTCTGTCGATTTACTGCTGACAAAACACATTTGTAATGTGGACAAAATGCCAGTTTTCTTGACAAAACGCTCTAGTGGAGCCATAGCCTAGGATTTTCCATGCTGTTAACAGGATCAATCAATAAAATGCAGTCCTGGATCACCTTAAAGACTACATCAAGATACTTGCACAGCTACAGACAGACATTATCTTCCTCTCCAAGTGCAAACGGATGAACATCATTAGTCTTTAAGGTGCTTCAGAACTGCTTGTTATTTGTAAAGCTACAGACTAGCATAGTTACCCCTCTGTGGATCAATCAAGTGCATCTGGCTTCCAGACCACGACCCAGCACCAAATGATTGGCATGAATTCAGCTACTGCACCTACTCTTAGCTACACTGACATGGATCTAAAGGAACACCAGTGCGGGGCTGCGGGTGGTTTGGTGCACTGTCCTCCTCCATGACTCAGCCACCATCTTTTGCCTCCCCAGTGAAAATCGCCGCCAGCACCTCTACACTTCTGAGCAGCTCTGTAATGATAATCCAACTAGCCAAGTTCCGCTCGCAGTGTGCGATTTTTCTACCAAATACATTCCAGTTCAACCAGATATTAAGTCAGCTAGATGCTCACAATAGGACCTTCTGGTCTCTGAAGGTAGGAGTCAATATGAATTACAGCAGTGCTTCTTAAACTATGTTCTGCAGAACACTGGCATACCAACTAGCCACCCCATGCAGGGCATGTGTATATTTTCTGTTATTACAACCAGCTACAATGTTACATCTTCATTGCTAAGGCTAAGGCTACACAGCAGCGTTATTTTGAAATCAACTATTCCAGAAGGGATTTTTTAGAAGAGCTTATTTCAAAATAACGCAGCTACACACCAAAAATGCATTTTGAAATAGCTGAGCACCATTTCGAAATAGAACAGCCAGACACAACAGAGCCAAGTTCAAAATAGAGCCCTTGGCCTCACTCTGGCTTATTTTGAAATAGCCTCTATTTCCTGTCCACACAGTCCCTATTTTGAAATCTGCACTCTTATACAATGTGGGTTACCAATTTTGCAATAAGCCATAGATTTGAAATAGGTGCCTTGTGTAGATGCTCATGAAGTTGTTTTGAAATAATGGCTGTGCAGACATACCCTAAGATGCCTAATTAAATTACTTCTTTTGTTTGTTTGTTTTGGTGGGGTGGGAGGGGGAGCTGTCCAGCAATTTTTTAAAGAAAAATTTCCTAAGCCTGCTGCATAAAAAAAAATTATTGTTTGGTGGTCCTTGGTCTCAAAAAGTGTAAGAACCACTGAATTACAGCATTTGTGCTATGGCCATCAATGGAACTACTCACAGGAACAACAAGAAGTCCTGTGGCACCTTGTAGGCGAACAGCTATTTTGGAGCATAAGTTTTTGTGGTTAAAGACAGGTCTTTGCCCACAAAAGCTTATGCTCCAAAATATCTGTTAGTTTGTAAGGTGCCACAGGACTTCTTGTTCATAAAGGTACAGACTAACAGGGCTACCTCTCTGATACTACTCACAGGAGTAAGGCAAGCAGGAGTGCTGCTGTCATAGGGAAGAAACACCGGGATCAGGAACTAGAGCTGAGGTTTGAACTGTCAAGGAGTGACAAACAAGGGCGAGAAAAAATTACTGAAATGCTGAATGGCTGGGACAGAGCCCTTTTGTCTGCTAGGTGTGGGGGCTGGGTGTGCCAGGGCTTCTCTTTTCACTGACTAGCCAACTTCTCATGGGCTTGTCAAACAGGCTGATTGATTGTGTGACTGCAACTGTCCAACAACTGCAGGCTGAGCAGAGCTCCACAAAAATCATTATAATCCATGCAAAAGTGAGAAAAGCAGTGGGGTTAACAGGCTCCTAGGATCCTATCAGGGACTATTGAGGAAACCAAGCCCCATTGTTGGACACTGTTTCAAAAGGGTATGGGGGTACCCAGTCAGTAGTACTGGTCTTAGCAGGGGTACCAGTGTATCAGGCCCACTCAAGTCTACGGGAGGTATCCAACCAGTGTGTTGGCAAGGTAGCTGGGGAACAACACAGCCCATTAGGTGGGCAGGAGGATCCCACAGGGGTATCAAGGAAGCATGGGGGGGCACTCACTGTCTTGGAGTCTCAGGCTCCATGGTGGTATCTGGAGGGCACAGAGGGTGTGTGGGCCACAGAGGTACCCGGCCTGTAGCTGTCAGGTTCTCCTGAAGGGTACCAGGTGGTATAGGGGTCCCATCTCTCATAGCAAGGAGACTATGGTGTCCCATGGAGATATGAGAAGAGCATGGGACTATTGGTTCCATGAGTATTGGGAAGGCCTGGGGATCCCTGGTCTGGGTATCAATTGCAGTGGGGTGCTGCTTCCAGTGGGGGGTATTAGAAAGCCCAAGAGATTCCTCTGTCAGGGATCTCAAGCCCTATGGGGGCATCATGGAGAGCAGAGGGGTGCCTGTTCTGAGAGATGGGCCTGGGCCTATCAGGCCTGGAGAGTGTGTGTGTGGGGCGGGGGAGGGTGTCTTCCTGTCTTGGAGAGGAAGGGATAGGGTTGGGAGTATCAAGCCCTGGAGCAACCTGCCCCTTCCCAACCCATCCTCCAGTTCTGGTGGTGGTAGTAGGCTGGCACAGGGAATCTGCTGCTGGGGCAGGGTGGGGGTGAGATTTGGGCTTGGGAGTATCAAGTCCTGGGGGAAAGGGGGAAAATCTGGTCCTGGTGTCAGGGGTATCAGAGGCACTATTGGGCAGCCACAGGGACAAGCTGCCCAGGAGATCAGGCCAACTGTAGTAAAACCCAGGGAGGTGGAGGGCTGTTGTCTCAGGGACATAAGGAGCTGGTGCTGGAGGGTATCAAGCCAGGGATTTGGGGCTGGGGGGTGGGAAATTGCATCCCAGGGTTGCTTGTATCTGATCCAACGGGGAGCTTGGGACGGCAAAGAGATAAGCTCCAAGGGGCCTCAGGCTGCAGCTATGGCGCCCTGTATGGCCTGCATGTTCTGAGGGGAAGTGGGGCTCAGACCCCAAGGTCGGGGTACTGGGTCCAGGGGAAGTGATCCTGTCCGAGGAGGGCACTCTGGGGCCCACTTCTTAAGGGATCCGGTGCAGGGGGTGGGAAGGAGGCTGGGTGTGTGTGTGTGAGGATTGTGAGAGCAGAAGTGCAGGGTTTTGTGTCCTGGCTGGGATTTTTTGGGGGGGTGGGGGGGAGATTACATACCCTGGTGAGGGGGGTGAAGTATCAGGTCCCTGGGAGGAGGTGGATCTTGCCCACGGGTGGGGTCAGGATCCTGGGGAGGAGGGGGTTGGGTTGTGGAGTGGGGGCAGTATAGGATTCCGAGAGGGGGGATCAGATCCCAGAGCCGAGAGAAAGGGCCTTGGTCCTGGGGAAGGTGGCAGGGGCAGGAAGGGGATTGACTCCAGGGAGGGGAGCACACAGGGTCCCAGGGCCGTGCACAGGGTCCTGCAAGGAGGGGGATCGGGTCCCCAGGGCGGTATAGGGTCTTGGGAAGGATGAGGGGCAGGTCAGGTCCCTGGAGGGGTGTATAGGGTCCTGGAGGGTTACCGGGTCCTGGGAAGGAGGGGATTGGGTCCCGGTGGGTTACAGGGTCCTGAGGTGGAGGCGATCGGGTCCCGGGGGTGGGTTTCAGGGTTCCAGGGTGGAGGGGATTGGGTCCTGGGGCAGTTACAGGGTCCCGGGGTGGAGGAGATCGGATCTTGGCGGGGGGGGGTTACAGGGTCTCGGAGAGGAGGGGGCCAAGCCAGCTCCCACGGGTTACAGGGTCCCGGGCAGGAGGGGATCGGGTCCCGTGGAGGTCACAGGGTCCCGGGCAGGAGGGGATCAGGTCCCGTGGGAGGTCACAGGGTCCCGGGGAGGAGGGGCGCGGGCCGGGTCCCGGGGGTCGGGTACTGGGTTCCGAGAAAGGGGATCGGGGGCCGGGCCCGCACGCGCCTCACCGTGGGGTCGCTGAAGGCGTTTCCCGGCAGCAGGGGCAGCCCCTGGACCGGACGGGCGCTCATGGCCAGCGGGCGCCTAGCGCGGCGGCTCCGGTCCCCAGCCTGCTCGGCGCTAGGCAACGCCGTCTCCTTGGCAACCGCAAACAGTCCCGGAATCGCGGGTTGCGAGGGATGCACCGCCTCTGGGCATGCGCGCTGGCGGGGCGACAGGCCAGTCTGACCGCTTCCCGGGGCGGCGGGGTGCAGGGCCGAGCCCAACCTGAGCAGGCTCCCCACTCCCAATGCCAGCGTGCAGTGCAGGTCTGGGCCCCGCAGCACCAAGGCCCTGCCTCACTGCCTGTGCATCAGGCCCCCCTCCAACCGCTGGGGAGGGGGACACCCCCCCCAGGCACCATCGCAGCCCCCCCACCCCACCACCTGCCCAGCGCCTCTGTCCTGTTATCAATCCCCCAACCCGGGCCCCTCGCTGCAAACTCCCAGTCTCACGCATTAATCTCAGTTCCCTTAAAGCCCCAGCTCCTGGAGTGGAGGGGCCAGGTAATGATTTCAGCCTTCATTCTCAAAGCAAGAGCGCCCTTCTGGCCCTTGCAGCTGTGGGGATAGCTTCTTAAGATGGTCCCCCCTGCCCTGTAACACAGAGGCCCTACAGCTTTTTACCTCTTACCCTGTATGCATCCCTCCCTCCCTCCCCACAACACATGGGGTGGGAGAAACAATACACTTTACCAGACGCTGGAGGGCCCAGCCAAGCCTGCAAATTGTGGTTTTTGTGTGGCAGAGAGGCCATGTTACAAGTTTTACTGGTCCCAAAAAAAATGATGCTTGGGCCCTGCTGGGAGCTGAGGTTGGGGCTGGAGTCATGGGCAGGCTGGGAGCCAGGGTTCAAGGCCACAGCTGCAGCTGGGAGCAAGAAGAGCTGTCCCATCCAAAGGACAGTTAGGGGTAGCTGCCCCAGGCCCCACACTTGGGGCAACCCCATGGCAGATGCTTCAACCAGCCTATGGATGACACGGTTCCCCACATTGATTAGCTACAGGGCTCAGGACAACCTGGAGGATTACCTGGGGGGCCGGGCCAGCAGTAGAGGGCAAGCCCTCCCCTTACACACTGTGATGGTGGGAGACACAGGAAGCAGATGACCCAGCTGCTCCACTGCCATCACCGAGCTTGGATGTTCTGCTTCACTGCAGCGGTGGGCAGCGGGGGCTGAGTGTAGGAGACCCTGAACCCTGCTGACACCCTGCCAAGGTCCCCGGGTAATCCTCCAGGGTCACATGTCTCCCAGGAGGGTGCTTCAGGGATAGGAAAGTGTGCAATAGTGGTAAAAGGTGGCAGAGTGGAGATGGAGCAGGTGCAGAACTTGACAGAAGGGTGGAATGAGGGGGAGATGTTGGGAAGGGGCAGAGGCAGGTTGCTCCAAGCACCATGACTGGGGCAGAGAGGGTTGTCCTAGTTCCTACACCCCATCAGGACGACCCTGGAGGCAGGTCTGAAGCTGGTAGTGAATCTAGGAATGGAGCTGTGTCCAGGAGCCGAGGCTAGGGCTGCGTCTGCAAGTGGAACCCGCAATCAGCCCCTGGGCATGGAAATGGAACCAAGAGTGGAACTGCATTCAGAACAGAGCAGAGCTGGGCACGGTGATGCTCCCTCCCCACTGCTGGGAGGGCTAGCCTGAGTTCTGCTGTGCCCCTCTCCACATTACTCCATGGCCTTGGGGACCACTGCCCTAAAGGCTCCAAAAGCAGACTGCAAATAATTTTCCCCACACCTATTATTTTTATGGAACCTCATGATTTTAGAGCCTATCTCATGCTTTTTGAGTTTTGAACATGTGGGGCTTGTGATCTTGGGGATCACCCCAAAGTCCCCTCCATTTCACACACTCTCTTTGACCCCAAACAACATTTGCTCAGGAGTAATCAGCTCTTCAACAGGAAAAACATGGCCAGCAGTGGCAACAGTAGGGCTAAGGGTTGCAGCAAGGAGGGGTTTGTTATCTGGGACAACCCCCTTCCATCATTCTTCCACATCGAGTGAGGGGCCAGGAGGACTTGAGGGACTCATCAGAAGAGAGTAGGGGATGCTGGGAAAAATGTATGAGAAGGAGGACCACTTGACAACCCCAATTGCTCTGCCTGGAAAGCACACAGGCCCTCAGCCTGCCTATGTCACTGTCACCTGATCAGTCAGCTCATGGCTCCTGCAGCTGGCTGGGCTGCAAAGGATTAGAAAACTTGTTCCTATTGTACTTTTGTCCATTAGAGCAGGCCCTGACAATGGGGACATTCCTGATCTTCAAGGGCACAAGGTCACCATAAGGGTCTGCCAGCAAAACCTGTAGATGCTTAAGAGACACAGAAACACTTAGAAATGTTTCTCACTGAGCCCTGCTTGAAACACTTTAAGCAAAATCTTTATTTACTGCCTCATCTCTTTCTTGGATTAAAAGCCTCCGTGGCATGTGGTTCAGCAAAAGATCCAACACTGATGGAAAGGAAAAAAAAAATCCTGCTACAAAAATAAAACATTTTGGGAGGAAACGGAAGGGTAGGTTCACCATGAAAAATAAGCTGGTTCCTTTGTTGTTCATACCATTGTCCTTTAATTCCTTGGAAGGCCAGTGGTTGAATTGCACACCCTGTTTTTCTGCCATTGTTTGTTTTTTTTCAGAACATGAAGGAAAAAGCAGGAGTTATATTTGTCCATCTTCCTCGGGTATTTTGAAGGCACCTATCACTATGATGTTTAGGCCTGGGACAATTAAAGGTAGCATTAAATTAGCACAAAAGGGCTCTGGTCTCTCCTCCTTCTACCATTACCATCTGTCCTCTTTCCCCTTTCTTCTCATCCTCCAATTGCTCTCCATTCCTGTGTGCCTCCTTTCTTTCCTGAGAAGATTCAGGTGCTCCTGCTTTCAAATCAAAGGGTCTACCAGCACCACAGGAGAATCTCCATTTACTGTGAGCACTACTGATTCTATGACACACCACTGAGCATATCCAACTGCCATCTACTGCAATAACACAGATACACACTGACCACTTCATGTTGTCAGACACAGGAAGAGCCAGAAGCAGATTTCACTGGGCTCTGGTCAGTGTGTACATGAGGGAAAGGAGCAAGGGCAGGAAATCACTCCAGGGCTCTAGAAGGGGTGTGGCCTCAGGAGGAAGGGGCGGAGCTAGCAGCAGGAAGCCCTCAGCACTTCCTGGACTTCACCATGCCTCCCCCAGCTAGCCCTCAGCACTGCTAGGGCCCTGACAATGATTTAAAGGGCACAGGTCTCTGGCTGCTGCTGCGGCTGCTGCCATGACAGCGTGGGGAGGCGTGGGGGGGGGGCAGGGCAGGCTCTTTCAAAGAGCTGGGCCCTGGCCCCTCACCACAGGAACAATGGGCTTGCTGCACTATCCTGTGCACAGCTGCTGCTTATGTTGCAATGCACATCATGATATGCCACAGGCTGAGTGACTGCTGCACCATGCAGCTTAGCACTTCCTGGCCTAGGCCTGATTCTGTGCCTGTTAGACTCTTGCAATGCTCCCGTTGGCTTCAAAGGGAGCAGGAATCAACTCTGGTGAATCTCAGCTGTGTACTATGTTGGACATTGTTTTGCATTTTATTGCTGAGGTTTATTCTCATCCTCTGCACAATTTTATCTTCTTTAATGAGATGCAGTAAGAAGCGAGCGGCAAAACCTTGAAAAAGGTTGTTGTGAAGAAAGTGCTCTTTGAAACATGGAGCTATACATATCTCATAGCGCTGGAAGGGACCTTGAGAGGTCACCGAGTCCAGTCCCCTGCACTCACAGCAGGACCTATCACCTTCCCTAACATATTATATATACAATAAATTTAACCTGCCCCATATTCTTGAAGGTCCCCACTGAAGGGTTGAGCTCACAATGTTGAGTTTACAAGGCCAATGCTCTAACCACTGAGCTATTCCACCCTCTCCCGAGTGAAGCAACGGACAGCAGGGGAGTGTAGCAGTCAGCAGGAGGAATTCTATTTCCTGCTGCCTTCACCAGCAATGTAGAAGAAAAGGCCACACTGCAGCACATGAGTGACAGTGGGATGCAGAGTTCTGTCAACAGTGGTCAGGCAGGGAGAGATGCAACCCTGGCTCTGGAGTGGGAGAGAGAAGAGAATATCAGCCGGCATGGGATAAAAAAGGGGTCTGATGAGCTTGGAAAGTAAAATGACAGATTCAAGGCCAAGTGGTGCTGGAAAAGAGGGAATTAATGAGGCACAACCGCAGGGTCTAAGCTAGCTGTCTAACGGACTCATCCAGCCCCTAGCACTGTAGTTTTTGTGCCTCTCAATCACTAACGGATTTATCCTCACCCTGCACCCAGGAGGCAAGACAGTGCTATTATTCCCATTGTACAGATAGAATCACAGAATCCTGGAATGCTAGAACTGGAAGAGGTCATTAAATCCAGTTCCCTGCCCTTACGGCAGGACCTAGCCCCATCTATATCACCTCTGTTAGATGTGTATCTAACCTGTTCTTAAATATCTCCAGTGATGAAGACTCTACAACCACCGCAGGCAATTTATAACAGTAATTAACCACCCAGACAGTTAGGAAATTTTTTCTGATGTCCAATCTAAAACTTCTTGAAGCAACTTAAGCCCATTGCTTCTTGTCCTATTTATGGAGGCTAAGGAAAATAATTTTTCTCCCTCCTTCTTGTAACTCCCTCTCAGATACCTGAAAGCTGCTATAATGTCCCCTCTCAGCCTTCTCTTTTCCAACTGAACAAACCCAATTCTTTTAATCTTCTTTCATAGGTCTATTTTTTTTTAACCTTTAATCATTTTAGTTGCTCTTCTGGACCCTTTCCAACATCTCCACATCTTTCCTAAAATGTGGAGCCCAGAACTGGACACAGTACTCCAATTGCAGCCTAATCAGTGCAGAGCGAAGCGGAACAATTACTTCTCACATCTTGCTCATAATGCTCCTGTTAATGGGGGAACTGAGGCACAAAGGCCCAGATGTGGGTCACTTCCTGTCTCTGCCCTTTGTGTCCTGAGCCAAACCCCTATCTTTCTGTCCCTCAGGACCATACACAACTCCCACTGAAGTCAACAGGAGCTCCAGGCCGCGATGAACATAGGTCCAGCTGTGGCAGAGGAAATGAGATTTTTCTCCTGTAATGAAAAGAATAAAATGAAGCCTGCATAATGTAAACCCATTTCCCAAGCCCTGGCCTGTTTACTGCATGTTAACAATAAGCTTCAGGAATAAGAGCAGATAACTCTTTTGAGTCAGAGCAAAGGCTCAGCCACTACCACAGTATCTGGGTGCCCCAGGGGAAAAATCATGCATTCAAAAAAATCTACCTTACTGCTATTAGCAATGCCAAAAGTTACCTTGGGGGGAATAAAAACTTCAAATGTCGCTGTAATTTTTCCACTTGATGCAGTTTTACTCTTTGTACTTCACTCCATTTGAGCTCGGGTTGTCAACCTCACTTTCAATTTATGTTCAATGTCAGGTTTTCCTGCTGCCGTTTCCAATATTGTTGGAACATGCAAATAGAAAAATAATCTCTCCTCTCTGTGAGCCAAAAATTTCCTTCATCATTGACTTTACAATAAAAAGTTTTGTAAATTTTCCATCCCCAATTTTATATTTTACAAACCTTTAACATTTGAGACTAATGCCTGTTTTAAAAGTTGCCTTGGTAGTTTCCATGAACGATCACACTGTTAAGAAAGGAATGCCCTGCACGGAAATACATTCATTTAATAAAACACAGCCACACTGCACTGGCTTGGTGCCTACTCAAATTCAGTCCTTTTTTCTTTTCTTAGCTCATTTGTAAGTTAGCTATGAAGACACTCCTTTCATGGCAAGAAGCATGCTTTCTGCTGCTGTGAGTGAGGAAGTCTTGCCATCTAGTGGAAACAGGTGGGGGGAAAAAAACATACAGAATAAGGAAATATTCCCATCCCAGATTCCTGGAGACAACCTGCGTAAGTCACAGTTTGCTCCCAAGTTTATAAGCTCTCTGGAAAATTGTAGTTGCAGAGGTGAAAAGCAAACCCAAAAAGTAAGTTACTTGAGTGAAAATGCAGCTGGGGTGTGTGTGTGTTGTACTTATGTACAAGTCACTAGTGTCCCTCTGGAAAACTACTTGAATAAAAGTGCCCATTTGTGCATACACACAGCACATCTAGGTTGTACTCAAGATTCCAGAAGTCAAAGCAGCTTCACTTTTTATTCAAGTAACATTTTGGGTACCTCTCCCACTTCTGTGTAGTTGTAGGCTATAGCAAGGAGGAGCAAAGGTCAGGAATTCTGCCTTAACTCACCAAAGCACTTAAATAGATGTTAAATACAGAGGTGGGAAAAGTACCCAAAAAGTTACCTGAGTAAGAGTGAAGTTGCTTTCACTTCTGGACATTTGAGTACAACCTAGAAGTGGCATGTACATGCACTTTTGTTCACGTAGTTTTACAGAGGGACACCGGCGACTTGTACTTAAGTACCCCCCACCAGCAGCTGTACTTTTACTCAAGTAACTCTTGGGGTACTTTTCCCACCTCTGGTTGAATGTTATGAATGTGGTAGTCACACTGACTGTCAAGGGGACTAGTCTCCTGTACTTAACTTTAAGCACACACATAAGAAAAGGATGGTGCTGGATCCTATGCAGAGGGCAGGGGACTAGACTTGATGAACTTCCAAGGTCCCTTGCAGTTCTATGAGATGTGTAAGTAAGTGTTTTGCTGAATCAGGCCCTAAAGTCAAAGCTCTGCCACTGGGGTGTAGTCACAGTCCCTCCAGCGAGTCACACATTAACGACCTTGATCTTCGTCTGTGGAAGGGGGATAACACCTTCCTGTGATGAGGCTTGAAAAATGCTTTGAGATCTACAGATGAAAGACAAATAAAGCACATTGTTATTACTATTATTTATTATTATCAATTCTTGATCTTTAAGGCCAGAACTTTCTGCTGCCAAAACGTACAACCATCACATTCCCCCTCTTATTTGGGGCTTTGCAGATTTCACATTGCACCGTCTTGCTTCTAGAGATTTTATTATTGAGGATGCTGAACAACTGTCAAAGCAGTACAAATTGTTCAGTGATCTCTGCAAAGTTGGGGGACCAACGGCTGGGGAGTGGCTGATGCAAAACACTCCCACACTCCTGCACTCCCCAAGAGAAAATGCAAAACTCACTACTCATGAATACCTTTAAAACTCCAATCAGTGCAAGATATAAATACCAAGGCACATGTGTGGCCTTAAGCATGGGGCTCTGTTCTGTTACATAAGCACTCGAAGGAAACTCATGGCTAACTGACCCCCTTCACTTCTTCCCTCAATGCCAAGTCAGTTCTCGTGGTAAAAATCAACCAGTATGCGTACAAGGCCGCAGATAGCAAAGCCACTGCATCTGCCCTGCTTGTTCCCACTGAGCAAATCTGAAGAGCGAGGAGTATAATACACACCGGACGAAATCCCCAACTGCTGTTACTCGGCATGGTTCCAATGCAAAACACTAATCCACACCAGTTAATGGATTTGGGCCTCGCTCTCCACTCGAGGGACATAGCCTCCACAAGGTTTGTGACCCTATTCCATGGCTAGTCTGCTGAGGTTGATGCACTCAGTCTTGTGACCAAGTCAACATCAGACGACTGGTGAGCTATTCCATACGTTTCAACTAAGCCTGTTGTACAGAATTGGCACAAAGAAGTCGAGGAGCAGGAGGAAGACCAGCTGCAAATGGCCACGTGGGAGCTGTGGAAACAGCAAATAGCTGAACAAGATGGCATTTACATCCTCCTAGGACCACTCCTCAGCAGAAGTCAAAGGCAGGTCTCTTGGGGTATGTCTTGTTCCGGAGTTATTATTCCAAATTAGGCTATTCCAGACTAACGCTTACACAACACAGGGAAGTCCCAAAACTTATTCCAAAATAGTGTGTCCACACAAAATAAAGCCTGTTTCGGATTAAAGCCCCTAGAAGCACATAAAAGATAGGGACCTGGAACCTGTGTTCTATGTCTATACAGCACTGCTATTTTGGAATAAGCTATTCCAGAATATTTTATCTCAACATGGTCCCTATGCCTTGTCTACACAGCCCCTATTGAGAACTATCTATTCTGGAGTAGCTGCTGTTCCTTGTACAATGAGGTTTACAGAATTCGAAATAACCATCCACTATTTTGAAATAGCAGTTGCGCTGTGTAGACACGCACAAAGTTATTTTGGAATAGCGTCCGTTATTCCAAAATAACTTTGCTGTGTAGACATATCCTTAATGACTTCACTGGGATTAGAGCAGCACCGTCAGTGACCTGCTGGTTCCTAGGAGTACACACATACAAGGTCCACAAGAGAGGTCTCCAACCAGCTGTGGAAGGCACAAGTCCAAGACAACTTCGAAAGAGGGAGGGTTCGTGGTCTGGTCTGTAAACAAAGACTTGCTCTCTCGCCAGAACAACGCTGGCAAAGATGGAGGTAACCCCAGTGTTGATGAAGCACCCTGTGTCCTTCGGACATTAATCTGAAAAGTGGCATTGGTCTGTAGTTCCCTGCAAAATCAGCCTCATCATTCCCTGAGGTCAACTGATGATCAGATTTGCAGAGGAGAATGGGAACAACTGCTTAGACTCAGTGCAGTCTACAGTAGACCTGAAAGTCAATCCTAGATACACAGTTCCAGCTACGACAATTGTGTAGCTGCAATCGACTTATCTGTGATCAACTTATGTCGGTTCTCACTGAGGGAGGTCGACGGGAGGAACTCTCCTATTGAAGTCCCATGCTCCTTGCAATAATGAGGAGTACAGGGGTTGACTGTCGAGCCCTGATAGTTCAGTTTTGTGCATCCCTACTAGGCAAGCAAAATTGAACCCGGGAAGGTCGACCTTGACCAGGTTGCTCTCCCCGTAAGTGTAGGTGTCCCTGAGAGTTAACAAGTGAAGGTTGGAGGGAAAGAAACAGAAGAAAAGGAAAAAAAATAAGTTGCTTTGTCACACCAGTAGGTGGCAATATAATGTCATGGAGAGCATTAAACTCAGTCCTATTACCCACTAGTGAGGCACATTCTCATCTGTATCACAGGGGTAGCCCAGTTAGTCTGTATCTTCAAAAACAACAAGAAGTCCTGTGGCACCTTTTAGACTAACGTATTTTGGAGCATGAGCTTTTGCAAGCAAAGACGAAGCAGGTCTTTGCCCACGACAGGTTATGCTCCAAAATATCTGTTAGTCTATAAGGTGCCACAGGATTTCTTATTCTCATCTGTGTTTTGCAAACCCTTGTGGTCAGATGGCATGGTTTGTGCAGCCTCCTCTGTTGGGACACTGAGTGCAGCCTCTTTTAAAACCTCTGGAGCAGCTAACGCTTGGACCACACAAAGATTTTGTACCAGCATAACAAGCTAGTTGGCTGGGTCTACACGAGCCCCTTCCTTTTGAAAGGGGCACGTTAATGAGCGGGTTCGAAAGATGCTAATGAGGCGCTGCAATGAATATGCAGTGCCTCATTAGCACAATGGCAGCCATGGCGATTCGAAAGTGAGGCTTTTCGAATCGCGCGCCGCCCGTGGAGATGGGACCTTCTGAAAGGACCCCCCCAGTTTTCGAAAGCCCTTCTTCCTATCTGGTGTTAGGAAGAAGGGCTTTCGAAAACTGGGGGGGGTCCTTTTGGACGGTCCCGTCTCCATGGACAGTGCACAATTCAAAAAGCCGCACTTTCGAATCGCCATGGCTGCAATTATGCTAATGAGGCGCTGCATATTCATTGCAGCGCCTCATTAGAATCTTTCGACCCCGCTCATTAACTTGCCCGTTTCAAAAGGAAGGGGCTCGTGTAGACACAGGGTTTATGTAAGGGGTGAGCTATTTTTTCCCCCCACTATACTTATACTGGTACAGCTCCTAACGTGGATGCAGTTACACTGTACGAAGGCACCTTATACCAGAATACTTTATTCCCTCTCAGGTAGAGAAACACATTCATACCACTATAATGGCATCCACAAGAAAGAGCTTGTACTGCTTTAACCCATTACAGTTACAGTGGTTCAACTTTAGCATGTAGAGAAAGCATAAGAAAATCCACTTGGGTTGACTCTTCCCCAGAACTGACAGCAGACCTAACCAGTAATTTTACAAAGGCCCCTGAGCAGCTCTCTCATACAAACACTTTACCACCAACCTTCCCTCTTATTTTTTCCACCCATGTGCAGAACATATTTTGTTACCTACACCAGAGCAAGATGGATGGGCACCAGTAGTTGCTGCAGCACACACGTCGCTGGCTGGGGACGTTCTCCCAGCGCTCAGCTTACGGGGAACACTGCTTACCAACACTACCAACCTCGGCTAAATCTGCATGAGTTCACATTCTCTGTACCCTCTTAGCAATCCCTGGTCACTTCCATAAAGGCATTTAACTCATCATGAAGACCAGTATTTTCAAATTAGGGGGCCCATAAGTAGGCACTTTCTCTATAGAATGGCACCTGAATAAGTGGCTTGGTTTTCAAAGACGCCAGACACCCACACTTGCCACTGTCTACCACTCTCCTGCACCAGGGAACCAGTTCCCTCCCGGCCTGCCCCTCAGCCCAGGAAAGGGTTTTTTAACTTGAAAACAAAATGGAGGCCTTCAGGGAGCTATCACACGCACACAAGCGCTCAAAAGTCCCACAAATACTAAAGCTCAGACTTGTAGTGCCAGAAGCTCTAAGACCTACCTCCAAGGTTACCTTCAATACACCCATGTAATCCAAATTGGATTTGATGGGCCAGATGCTCTGCTGGAGTAAATCAATCTCACTCCCCTGACCTGACCTGATCTCAGACCATGTGGGTTTGAAGATATTGAACAAGACAGGTGGGTAGCACAGGGTATAAGCTACTACAAAGGAACTGAGGTTTAACTCTTGGAGATGGCAGAACAGACACAAGATAGATCTAGATCTATGAGGAATGTACCTATGCAGAGCCTCCTAGGCAGCTGATGTAAGGCCCAATGACTTCAGTGCAGCTGTTCTGATTCACACCAGCTGGAGACCTGGCTCAGAGCCTCCAATCTCTTACTTCCCACTAGGGCAGACAAAGAAGGGACTTACCCAGTTGGCGAATTAGTTCTAAGCAACCCAAACCCTTATAATTCATTTGGGATGGTAGAAAGGAATGACCCATAACCATCTGCATGAAATATTTAACTGTTTCCCACCCCCATTTCCCTATTACAGGAGGGCTACACTACAGTGTTAAGATTAAACGCTGCCCTAGATCCATCTGCAGTGCTTCACTGACAGTTCACTCCCACAGCATGGGGCAAAGGCCTATTTTTGCCATCTAATCCATTCCTCTGCCAGGGTGGGATTGTTCCTTATGGTACGTCCACTCCACTGATATCGGTTGGAGTGGACTACACAAGAGAAATCTGCAGTGCAGGCAGCAGAAAAATTTTGCTGAGTATAACAGACATTTGGGGATATTGGGCTGGCTTGTTGAAAGGAGAACAAGAAACTTTTTCTTCTCCTCCTTCCCATTGTTTTTTCTCCAATGACTGTGTTTTAATCTATAACTTAACTGGGCACAGATGAAAGGTGGCAGACTCACAACCTTGAAGACCTCTGCTTACCCTCATAAGTACCAAAGCAGCTGCAGCAAGAACCACCTTCCTCCAAATCCCCCATCAACCTGCACTGCTTCTGGCTGGAAAGGACTTGTCCCTACACTGAAGGGTCTTTGTTCTCTTTGCTCCACCAGGAGCTGAGATACAAGCAAAAACTCATTTGACGCAGTCACCGGCATCACCACCGACGTAGGCTGGATTCAAACAACAGATCTACTAGGGAAAACCTCCATATCTCCTTCCCAAATGCTCTCATTGCTTTACATTTTCATGAGCAGCCCTCAGACTGAATTTCTACCAATGCTCACTGTAACATCTTCCAGTGGCAGAAGAGCTAATGTTACTCATGTTGCCACTGGAAGAAAACCTGGGTCAAAGTCAAATGGGGAAGCACAGATGATACATGAAGTTCTTATTTGGTTTGGAACATCTCCCACGTTTGGGGGTAGATGGAGCTAGAGCAGCGCTGGGTAGCAGGTGTCCCACGGACCCTCTGGCTGCCCCTCTTCCCCACATTCCTCTCGTGCACTGAGGCACCACAGCCCTGTATTTCTTATGGCTCCCTTTCCCAGCACTTTCAGAGGAGCCACTAATTGCCTGATTTGTGCCCCATCTCCACTCCTCTCCCTCCTTTCCAGAGCTGGAACAGCACAAATCAGCTGTTCACTGAGTTCCAGCCCCGATGGCAGGAGGGGAGGGAGCAGGGATGGACTGAGAATTAAATGATCTGCATGCTCCGGAAGTGGCAGGTGCGAGGGAGGAGAACGAGCAGGTAAGTGTGGGGCTCCAATACCCCAGTGCACTAGAGGGAGATGCGGGGGGAAGGCAGATAGGGGCTGCAGGGCCAAAAATGAAACCCCACTGGGCTGCAGGCTGCTGCAGCCCACTGAGGTGAAAGAGGGCCACATATGCCTTCCACCCAGTACTCGTGGTTGCCCATCCCTGATCTACAGCTTTGGTTCAGACCCACCTCTACAACCAAGATTTGGCAAAGTCATCCTAAGAATCGGGTGTGATTTATTTCAGCAGGGGAGAGTTGAGAGAACAGGGGTCAACAGACTCTGACTTGAGGGTACCTAAAGGATGTATGCAGCTGTAGGCTACATACCACTGTGCCTTCCAGATCTCTGCAGCCACGTACCGAAAATGTAGGCTGCTCCCATGGAAATTCTACCATTGACCTAAACAGAAGTAGGCTCAAGCCCATGTACGGCAGAGATGGAAAAGACTTAGTCGGTCATCTTGTCCATGCCTCCTGACCGTGCAGGACTGAGCCATACTGCACACAGAATCATAGGGTTGGAGGAGACCTCAGGAGGTCATCGAGTCCAAACCCCGCTGAAAGAAGGACCAATCCCAACTAAATTATCCCAGGCAGGGCTTTGTCAAGTCAGGACTTGAGAACCTTTAGGGATGAAGATTCTACCACCTCTTCAGAAAACCCATTCCAGAGCTTCCCCACCCTCCCGGTGAAACACTTTTCAACTAAAGCATAGTCTCCAGCGCTTTGTAAAGTCTTAAATGACTCTCGCTTCCTCTGCTTCCCCTGGGAGACGGTTCTACAGCCTAACGACCCTTAGGAAATTGCTTCCTGATATTGAATGTAATATTCCCTGCAGATGTACTAGCACGGAACAAATTATAAACCTCCACCTAATCCAAGCAATCAGGCATCCTTGGTTAAGTGCCCCCATCTGGCTTAAAAACCACCCCTGCACTCTAAGAGGCGGCTGCTCACATACAACTTCATTAGACAGAAGGGCTCTTGTAGAGTGGCTCCTGCCTACAACTTATCCCTTGGTTATAAATTAGACAAAATGTTATGCAAACAAACCAATTCGTTATGTCTCTATAAATTATCCTCTGCTGGTTTCCACCGAGTCGGTACCAGCCGGTCAGCGGCTCATTAGTCATTGCAAACATTCCTCAGGAGTCTCTTTTAGCCAGTCCAGCTTTGATCCTGCCCTGCAAGTAGTGAGCGGTGATGGCACTACAGACCACCAGGCCGAAGAAAGAGGCACAGGACAGGTAGATGGAGAGGGGTCCATGTCTACTCAGGAAAATTTCCTGCCTGACCTTGTAATCCAGGAAGATGGCCTCCAACTGCGAGAGCGTGCAAAGGGCCAGAAACATGTGGAAGATCTGATGGGCATGGCCGACGATATCACAGGAGCCTGGGAAGTATTTCTCAGGGACAGGGCAGGAGAAGAAATAAGCACTGATTAAGAAGAACAGTATCTGGAAAGTGTGGTACCAGGCAGCCTGCTCCTCGCAGCCCCCCAAGTGGCACAGGACCACCCGGTGTGCAACCGGGCTGATGTCCAAGATGAACGCCAGTCCTGCTGGAATCACCTGACACACTTTCCTCATGAGAGGATAGGGGCGCCGGTACCGGTACTTGGCATAGCAGCAGCCAGCACAAGACAGCCAGCCACAGAAGGCAGCCGCAGGGAGGAAGAAGAGCCAGAACTTGTCGTACCAGGCTTGGTCCGAGCTGTAGTAGAAATGGGCCAGGGCGCTGCCATACTGGTAGACACTAACCCCGACGTAGTCCACGAAATAGAACGTGTAGTGAGACAGCTCTGACTTGGATTGCAGCAGGTGGGCCAAGAGGCTGCAGGTGAGGTAGGTGACAGAAGAGAGCACGAAGATGAACAAAGGCAAGGACGAGACATCCAAGGACAGCTCCTCAGCTTCTGCGAAGGCCTTGAACCTCAGCAGCACAGCCAAGGCGGCCAGCAGGTGGGTCCAGACGTTGACCACCTCATTGTGCTTCTGGAACAGGCTGAGGAAGTAATATCGCCACTCCTGGCCGGTGGGGCGGTACCCCGTCTGGATGTAGGGCTCGCGGAAGAGCTGGGGTACGTCGCAGTCTTCGACGGTGCAGGGCATCTTGGGGAAGCCTTCCTCCAGGAGTTGGGGGAGGCGCCGCAGCTGCTGTCCACTGATGGACAAGGTGCTGATGCGCTCCAGGATGGCCGTCATCACGTTATCCACAGCCAACGAGAGCCTGCAGACAGGTAAAGCCGATCCCTCACCCTGCAGTGAGGAGAGGAATGGGAACTGTGAACAACAGAGTAAAGCCAGAATAGAGTCGGGGTGGGCTGGGCACAGCTAATAGGTGGCTATCGGTGTGTGGAAAGCACTGTGTTCAGGTGGAGCTCTACACCAGCTACTAGGCCAAAAAAATGCCTGATGGAACCAGCCACAGTTCCATGGACAGGACTCTCCTGACACTGGCGGTTCCTACAGCACCATGATAACAAACAACAAGCAGCTCCTGGATTCCCCCAATCCCGTTGTCATCATCTGAGGGGTGAAGGGGAAGTCTAAGATCTGTCAGCCCCCATCTGCAGTGACTAGAAGAGCCCAGAAGACTGGTCCTCTCCCAGGAAATAAGCACTCCTGGGGCCTCACCCCCACTGCTCTCTCTCTGCTGTGCTTCCCTCACTGCATAGGAAGGGGGCAGCTGGAAGGAGCAGGGGAAACATGGGGGATGAGAGACAAAGGTCAGTCACTTGAAGAGGCTTCCTTCCCCCTCAGCCTCTTGTAATGCCTCCCTCCCTCAGCCCAGTCTCTCCTCTTTCCCGATGACACCCCCTCCACTCAAGGGGAAGGATTTGACCGTAACCTGTTGCTATGGTGTCCAGCCGGTGGAAGCCAGCAGGGGAGCAGTGAGACAGGATTACGGAGCCGGCTGTAGTGTTGAAACCTGCTCTTGGTAGGAATTTGTTACCGAGTCAGCACTGCTCATTAACTCTCCTTAAGACACATCCCTTCAGCGACAGCAGATAACCCAATGCTAGGGTCCCCTCCACACTCTCCTCCCGCTCACACCCTTGACTTCCCCCAACCCACCCCGCACCCCGACTCCCCCCCAGTACACCTCCAACCCTGACTCCCTCACACATCCCCAGGCCTGACTCCCACTGAACGTCCCCAGCCCCGTACTCGTGTCCCCAGCCCTGGCTCCCCTACACCCCTCCTGCCGTGACTCCCCCATACTCCTCCCAGTCCCCTGCCCATGCTCCTGAGAACCCCCACCACCCGACTCCATCCCACACTTAAATTTCTTACAGATACTGTCATATCACAAACTCCTCCCCCGCGGCCCTGCATCCCTCCTGATCCACCCCTCCGGCTGCAAGGGTGTGAGAGCACCTGTAAGAAATATAAGTTACTTTCACCACTGGGTGGAGCTCAAAGACAGTCAGAGCTAGGGCTTAGTATGCAGAGCACACATGGACTAGGAGCTGCTGCAACAAGTTAGTGATGCAAGTGGAACCTCTTCTGACCTAAACGCAGACGTCCTCCTGGATGGGGAGTCAGGAAATCCGGTGGATGGGGTCACACCACTCTCCACTCTGGAGCAACCTGCTGGGTCTGTTGACGTTCCAGATCCCTTCTCCGGCAGCTGCTAAGCAGCTTCAGGTCAAGCAAAGCTCTGCAGCAGGGAGCTGCCAGAGAGGAGATGCTATTTGCAAGAGACAATGGGGATGTGATGCCAGGAGGGCTCAGCCTTGCCAACCATTTCTCTTCCTAGGACCTCCGTAGAAATGCAGCAGTGTGGCTATAGACCAGGCAGCCAGGCTGGGGGAGATGTTCTGGGACTTGCAAGGAGTTTTTAACAATGTCTCTTACCAAAAGCTCCTCAGCAAATTAAGTAGTCAGGGATAAGGGGGAAGATCCTCTCAGGCATAAAAGACATGACACAAAGGGTAGGAATAAAGGGTCCATTTTCACAAACGAGGGAGGTAAACATCAGAGCTCCCCCCAGGGGCTGTATCTGGAACAGTGCTATTTAATTCATACCTCAAAGGGAAAGGGGGTGAACAGTGAAGTGGGAGTTTGCCAATGATATAACATTACTCCAGAGAGTTAAATCTGAAGCTGACTGCAAAGTGCGACTGGGAAATAAAATGTCAGATGAGACTCAGTGTTGAGAAGTTCGAAGTAATTTATATTAGAAAACATAATCCCAACTACATGGACAAAATGAAAGGGTCTAAATTAGCTGTTACTGCTCAAGGAGACCTTGGAGTCATCGTAGTTAACAGAATGGTAGGAACCATTAGAAAAGTGAGAAAATAAGACAGAGTTACCCTATTTGAATTTTCAAAAGAGAGGACACCCCTGACAGAGAGTGTATCTGTATCAGTATCTCCCAACTCAGGCTGTATTAATGTACTATCGTATAGTATACATAGTACAGTAATAGAACATGAATTGGCAGATACTGATGCACGCCCTCTCATGGGTGGCCTCTTTACTGAAAGGTCAAATATGGTAATCCTAAATAAGAGAATAAATCTCATAAGGCCCCGATATAAATCTTCAGTACACCCACACCTTGAATAGCGTGTGCAATTCTGGTCTAGAGGAAACCCTCGAGATACACGCAATCAAGCTGTGCATGTCTCAGGTTAACACGACTCTCGTCATCCCTGATAGGAGCAGTTTCCGAGTCCTTGGAGTGGCAGGGAGCTGGGAACCAGGTGGCAGCCTGGCTCCTGGCTCCCCTCTGCCTGCAGAGTTGGGAAACTGAGCAGGGCAGCAGCCCTGATTAATTTTCTGACTCCATGGAGTGGAGGGGAGCCAGGAGCCAGGCTGTCCCTGGTTCTCAGCTCCCCTCCACTGGCTGGAGCCAGGAAACTGACCAAGGCTGCGGCCATGCCTAGTTCCCCAGCTCTGCAAGCAGAGGGGAGCCCAGAGCCAGGCTGTCCCCTGGTTCCCAGCTCCTGAACTCTTGCAGGACCCGCAGTGAGGAAATGGGAACCAGGCTGTTCCCTGTTTCCTGGCTCCCTGCCACTCCGGGAGCCATGAAACTGACCAGCCCTGTTGGGTTGGACAGTTTCCAGGCTCCTGCAAGCCCAGGGGAGCTGGGAACTTGAGGGTTTACTGTGTTAAAATTGGAAAATACACAGAAAAATGATGAGGGGTATGAAACAGCTTCCAGATGTGGAGAAATTAGAAAGTGGAACTGTTCTGTTTAGAAAGGAGACCACTAAAATGGAATAGGGCAGAGGTCTATAAAATCGTGAGTGCTGTGGAGAAAGTGAAAGAGGAAGTGTGCACATAACAAAAGAAGCGAGGGCCACTGAATGAAATGAGTTTAAAGCAACAGTGAAAAATGTTTAAAATGCAGTGAGTTTAAAATACACAAACTCCTTCACACAATGCACAATCACCCTGTGAAACTTGTTACCAAGGGATGTTGTCAAAGCCAAAAGTATAACTGGATTCCAAAAAGAATTAGATAAGTTCATGAAGGGCAGGCTCCCTAATGGCTACCAGCTAAGATAGGTCAAGGTCACACCACCATCCTCTGGGTGACCCTGAACCTCTGACTGCCAGAAACTTTAGGACCGGCACAGGATGAGTCAGTAATTTCCCTATTCAGTTTGTTCCCTACTGCCTCATGATAAGATACTGGCCTGGAGGAACAGTTGTTCTGACCCAGTACGGCTGTTACGTTCTTACATTTAACCTGATGCACACAAGCCCCAACAGGCTGGCTTGCCTGGCCCCTAGAAGCTGCATCTGCTGTGGGATTCTTGCCCCGGATTGCTCTGTTCCCTGGCAACCAGCACTGCTAAGCTCTGAGGCACTGGGGTGCCAGGGAAAGGGTCAGAGCTACTGCAGCAATTACAAGGCCTGGGAGCTGCAGACACATTTCTGGAGCAGATGGAAACCTGCAGCATGAAATGGTGGGGTCTGTAGCAACCCAGGCAGCACACAGCCCCACCACAGAGGCTGCACATGTAGCAGCCTCCTAAGGAGTGGTGCAGCAGGCCCGCTCCTCCTGCATGCTGGGCAGCAGTGCAACAGGACTCCCTGAAATGCAATATTGCCTGGGAGGTGATGAGCCTCCACTCAGCTCCCACTGCTGAGCAGTATTTAGAGGGCCGGCTTAGCCTACGGCCTTTTTCCTTCTGTCTGGAGGTGGAAAGTTACACTGCATGGGAAAATCTCCCTGTAAAAACCCATAGAGCCGCTTTCAAATCTCTCCTTAGAACTCCCCTCTGGGGCTACACCTATAACGTCCTCAACTACAGCCAGGCCTCTGATGAGGTCTGACCGCTCTTGGCAAAACTCAGCATGGTCTGTGCATTTGTTGCTGCCGACGGGTGGACTTGAACCGGGGACCTCTGAAGCTTAGAGCAGGAACCTCCACAGTCTGAGCTGAAAAGCAGCTGCCTCTCTGCTAAGGCTGCAGCAGAGATGCATTTGTGCTCTCTGTAAGTGGTCTAGGTGCCACTCCATGGGGCAGTAAACCCCACACTGCAGGTGTGTGAGTTCCATACCTCGCCAGCTGTGGAAGCATGACCCGAGCTTCAGAGACCCAGCAGAAATCCCAGACGAGCCCCCACTTGTACCTGTAACAGACAGACTCAAGCCTGGGACCTCTGAAGCTGCATCTCTTGCAGATGTGGTGGGTGTCTGGCAAGTCCTTAGCGTGCTTTTTGTGCACTCGTTTCTCCTCTGCTAGCTGTCTGAAGGAGCCTCTCTCCAGTTTGAGCTAAAAGGCCCCACTACATGGGAGAGTGAACCACACACGGTAGGCGTGTGGGTTATGCACTGCCAGAGATGCCGTGCAAGCCCAGCACAGAGACAGCCTTCGCCCCAAAGAGCTGACAATCAGCCACCAGAGGATCTCTCTCCTGAATGAAAACCCTTCAGTGGCTCTCTCAAGCAAAGGCCACAAAGAAGCTCTACCAGATGGGAAGATCTGGCTCTCTGTATTCAGATCCCTTCCCTGTTTAACTTTCACCTTCCCTCCTGTTCCTCTAAGGATACAGGTAACAATAAGATGATTATCCAGTTTGGGCTCTGACGCACCCCTGCCTTGCAGCATCTCAGGGTCTAGGCTCCAGACAGGCCCTAATATCTAACCTGCAATTTTTAGCCCTCGAGTCTGAGCCACACAAGCCCAAATTAATTGACGCAGACCTTAGCCGCAGGATTTTTGTTACGGTGTTGATGTATCCCAAGCTCTCTGGGACAGGGACCATCTCGCTGGAATTTGGCTGGACAGTGTCCAACACCAGAACATCCTCATTCCTAACCTGGGGCCTCTAGGAACACAGGAATTGCCAGACAGCCTCAGACCCATAGTTCATCTAATCCACTGTCCTGACAGCGACCAGAGGAGGGCATAAAAGCACACAATAGGCAGGTGTAGGCTAACCTGCTCCTGTAAAGGTCTCCTCTTACTCCATCACAACTTGGCTGACACCCCGAAGCTGAAAGGTTCATTCCCTTTCCAGAACTCTGTTATCTTGGCAGGTACTACCAGGGCTCTGGGCACCACTGCTCCCTGCAGGCACTAGCGTACTGTATACCCTCACTTTGCGCAGACTCAACCCACATGTTTTCATATTAATGTGAGTCGAGTCCGGGAGGACCCTACTGTCCTGTATCCTGCCTATCCGCTTACCCCGCTGCTGCTGACCAGCTCAGGGGCTCTTTAGGAGGCAGCTCCTGCCTTGCCGCTGCCAGTGCTATAACACCGGGGGCAGAGAGGGGCAGGCACGTCTGGAGCTGCCACCCCTGAGCTGTCCGGGGCCAAGCTGCACTGCAGCTGGAGCTGGCCAGGGCTCCAGTGTGCAGCCACAGCTGGGGGGCGGCAGGGGCGCCACGGCTGCTCTGCATGGCTGGCAGCTGGAGTAGGAGGTGCCCCACCCCGCTCCTAACCTGGACCCCACCCACCCACTGGAGGACCCGGAGCTACCACCTGCAGCAGAGGCTCCAGCCACCTGCTCCCCCCTGGCAAACGGAATTCCCGGGATCTCCCCAACCTTCAACTTACGCGGAGGTTGCCCACAACACAGCCTCCGCGTCAATCGAGGGTTTACTGTGTTCCCACCACTAATGAGAATCAAAGGACCCGATTCTGCAGACACCTAGACTTGTACTTACTGCACCTGACCACTCCCACTGATCTCATTACAGGCCTCCAATGGCTCAGATGTGCAAAGCAAAGCCTGTACATTGATGTCAGCAGTGTCAGGGCCTGGCTCTTCAGCTGACATACGCTTCATAGCCACTGTCATGGATACAGTTTACACAGAAGTAAACAGAAGAGTGCCACTTTGGGGGCCTGAGCTATTTCCTCCTTCTGCTGTGGTAACAAACACTGGCTTTGCCAGTAGGTTGCCAACATTGTAATACTTAAAAAACGGACACTCCAGAAGAACAGATGGACCCTCCTCCACCTCTTCCCCCATCCGCCAGGCCCTGCCCCTGCCCTGTTTCTTCCCCTGCGGACACCTGGGAACCCTAATGGACAGAGACAGAACGCAGGATTCAGTGGACGCATGATACACTCTGGTATGGAAAGCGCAATATTATAGCAGTCACCTGCAGAGATGAGTGGTACAGCATGGTTCATGGCAGTGTTTCCTGAAGGGCCTGTTATCTATTGGCTCCACAGATCCTCCCAAAGCTACTTCACTCAGTCACAAGGGGAGAACAGGCTTGGAGATGGAAACCGCCCCAGGAAACCCATGTTTGAAACCAACACTCTCAAACAGAGAAGTCATAGAGGTGCCAGCAGTGCAGGTTCTGAGCCTGATTTTGCAACGTTTGAGCTTTCCCTACTTCCTCCAAAACCCCATCCAGTCTGTAAACAGAGATTTGAAGGAACTTCCCAATTCCGGCACACACCAGCCACCTTGTTAAGATTGCACAAGGGTTCCTAGCAGAGCACCCGGTTCCTCTGCTTTCTGAAAATAACCCCTCCTGGGGCTGTCACCTCCCATATTGGACAATGGGGAACTTGTCTGGTGAGTCTGACTCAGTCCCCTTTGGTCAATCAGGAGGGGAAATTTACAAAGTTCTCATCAGGAGGTTGGTTTGTGTTTCAAACAGGGCTCTGGTGAAAAGAAGCCTGAGGTGCGAAGGGGTTGCACAGACATCACCCTCATGAAGGGCCGCTGCCTTGGCAAAGCACTGAAGGCCTGGCAGGGCTCACATGCAAGAGTCCTCCTATAAACTGAGGCCCTCACCACTGTTGTGCTGTCCAGTACCACTGTTGGCACCCACAGGTGCTCTGTTTCTCCTGTTCACATTGCAGTCCAAATCCTGGCCTGGGGCCGAGCAGCATTTGGTGCAGATCAGGAAGGGCAGCACAAAGGGGTTTTCAGCCACCTGGGGTTATGGGAGTACTGGGCCATTCCCAGCAGTAAAGAGGAGCCATTTGAAAGCCACTTTGTTTTACGCTGCCTGCTCATGTGGCCACTTGTCATGGCACAGGGATGCTGCAACCCCATCCCTGACAGGTTTTTTTTTTTTTTTTTTAAATCTATTTGTGCCAGACCCCTAAATGACCACCTCAAGGACTGAACTCACAAACCCTGGGTTCAGCAGGCCACTGCTCGAACCACTGATTGTAATGAAGTGATTGGTTAAGGTGGAGCCAAGCAGGACTCAAGTTTCACTATATAACCAGAGGTATGTAGGGAAGTTCTTTGGGACCCATGGCAGGACAGAGCCGCCAGACCTCAAGATTGATAATGACACCGTGCAAAACCCGGATCCCGTCCCCAATCACTCCATCCTGATTGGCCAGCAAGAAAAGTTCAGCTGCCTAATTGGATGTGGACAGCCTTTTACACTTACAGTGTGAATTCTGTTTTGGGGATTGTTACTCAAGGGAGGTTAAGTAGGATATTGTCATGCAAGGCTCTTCCACAGGTAAAAGACCCTGCAAACCTGCAGAGTGTCGGATCACACCCTGGGCCCACGGAAGGGTAAAGCTGAGCGCCCTAGAGTGCAAGTTTACACCCCAAGCCCTAGAAACAGGGTAATGGGTCCCTAAAGAGGGTTATACCATGAGCCCTAGGAATGGTGGGCAGCCCTGCAGTATGCAAGTGACAGAGAATTCTGGGCACATAACATCCCCAAGGATGACTGAGCTGAGCTCAGCTGCATCAGTGAAAGTGCAGAGACCGGAGCCAGAGCAGTGCCCCTCTCACACAGGAAGCAGCAGCACCCGGCTAGCACAGCCTGGCACAGTGTGATTTCATCACTAGCAAATAGCCAGGAGCCGCAGAGCCTCACGAGGAAAGAGGGGCCAGGGGCTAGCGGGGGAACTGGGCTGACAGTGATAAGCAGAACTTACTCTGTTTTGTCTCGAGGTGCCCTGGGTACAAATAAAGGGCCTGATCCTAGAAGCTGCTGGGCACCCACTGAAGTTCAGCTCAACACCTGCCAAGATCTGGCCCAAGTTTCACTAGATCAGGGGTCAGCCACTGTCGGCACGCAAGCCGATTCAGAGTGGTGCATGGCCGGGGTCCAGGCCCACCCCTCCTCCCCCATGCCGCACGGGCCACAGGTACGGGGCTGGGACTGGAGTGAATGGCATGCGGCGGAGGTCCAGGGCCACCCCTCCTCCCCCATGCAGCAAGGGAGGGGGCAGGCGCATGGGGCTGGGACCGGAGTCCCCGCTGTGGCGCAGGGCAGGAGCCCCACCCCAGCACAGGGACAGGGACAGAGCCCCTGCTGCAAAGCCCTCACCGTGGCACGGGGCCAAGAGTGTGGGGCCCCTGCTGCAGAGTGGGTCTGGAGCCAGGGGCCCTCTCCTGCTGCATAGCCCCTGCCAGAGCATGGGGCCAGGGCCGGAGCCCCTGCCATGGGGCCCCCGCCTGAGCCTGAGGCCAGCACATGGGGCTGGGACAGCAGCAGGAGCCAGCTCAACTCATACACAGCCTGCAGGAAGCAGGCATGAGGGCCCAGGGACACCCTGGCCGACCCCGTGTGCCCGCCACACTAAACAGCAAAGTTCTGCATCTTTATTTATGAATGAAGCTGTTGTAAGTTGGACTATTAATGACTTTAAAAAGTATCACCAGCACTTGGACCGTACATAGAGGTCAAGAGGTCAAATTCGGCACTTTGCCTTGGAAAGGTTGCTGACCACGGCCCTAGATCCTGCAAAACTCCCACCACAGCAGGCCGTCCCGGGGCCTGGGTGGGAGGGAGAGGATGCAAACAGCTACCTCTCGTGGCACTGGTCTGCAAAGGCCATGCAGAGTCACAAGCCAGACACTCACCCCTGTGCAGAGGCAGCCAAAGAGTTAGGCACCACTTACACCTCCAAACCAGAGTTTGATGCAGGAGTTAAAGATGCCCCAGCCTCGCGATGGCCCTCTGCATGGGGGGAGTTTTACCAAGGCAGTGCTGGGACAGCAAAGGCTAACTCCTACAATAGCATTTACCCCACCAATGCCTGGCTGCTTCCCTCCCAGCACCCTCCGGCGCATCAGAACAGGCACTGCAGTGAATGCGTGCTGTGCTGCCAGGCCACAGCCACAGCCACAGCCACAGCCACCCTCCTGTGCCTGTTTCAGGAGCAAACACACCCAGAGATCACCATGGCTACGTCTACACGTGAACGCTACATCGAAATAGCTTATAGGCTATTTCAATGAATAACGTCTACACGTCCTCCAGGGCTGGCAACGTCGATGTTCAACATCGACGTTGCGCAGCACCACATCGAAATAGGCGCTGCGAGGGAACGTCTACACGCCACAGTAGCACACATCGAAATAAGGGTGCCAGGCACAGCTGCAGACAGGGTCACAGGGTGGACTCAACAGCAAGCCGCTCCCTTAAAGGGCCCCTCCCAGACACAGTTGCACTAAACAACACAAGATCCACAGAGCCAACTGGTTGCAGACCCTGTGCATGCAGCATGGATCCCCAGCTGCAGCAGCAGCAGCCACAAGCCCTGCGCTAAGGGCTGCTGCACACGGTGACCATAGAGCCCTGCCAGGGCTGGAGAGAGAGCGTCTCTCAACCCCTCAGCTGATGGCCACCATGGAGGACCCCGCAATTTCGATGTTGTGGGACGCGCAACGACTACATGGTCCCTACTTCGACGTTGAACGTCGAAGTAGGGCGCTATTCCTATCCTCTCATGGGGTTAGCGGCTTTGACGTCTCGCCGCTTAACGTCGATGTTAACATCGAAATAGCACCCAACACGTGTAGCCGTGACGGGCGCTATTTCGAAGTTAGTGCCGCTACTTCGAAGTAGCGTGCACGTGTAGACACGGCTCATGGCAGGAGGTGGGTGGGGGGGCGCAGCTCGGCACAGATTCCAAAGGAGAACTGCAGAAAGGGCACAAGATAGCCTGTAATGTTACAGGCTGAACCTTTCTAATCCGGAACTCTCATCCGGCAACATCCATAATCCAGCATGATTTTAGTTAGCTGGACAGCCACAGTCCTGGAGAGTTTGTTTGCAGCCACCAGCCCTGGCTCCCAGCATTCTGCGCCGCTATTTAACTGGAATTTACTCCTAAATATCTTCTGAGAGCCCAGTAAGCCGTGGAAGGGTTGGTCATGTGCCAGACACGCGATGTCCAATGCACTTGTCGTTCGCCACATGCAGCGCGGTGAAATACGGCTCCTCAGAGCTGCACATGTGGAGCGCCCTCTGCCCGCTCAGCGTACATGCCCCACCACTTGGTGCGACAAGCACGTGGCAGCAGCAGTGGAGGGGCCCCAGCACAGCTCCAGCCCGGGGACCCGGCAAGGCTCCAGAGGCAGCGGTGGCTCTGGTGAGTCACTGGCCCTTTGTGGGGGGGGACTTATTTTGAGTGAGGGAGGAGTGTCTGTGGCGATCCTTTAATTCCTGCTGGACACAACCGTGCTGGACAATAGTGACTTCCCTTGGTCCAGCAAATTCTCTCGTCCAGCACCAGTCAGGTTCCGAGGGTGGCAGACGAGAGAAGTTGAACCTGGACAATCATGGCAGAGGTTTTCTGCCTGGGATTTATGAGAGATGAACTGTTCCCAGCATATTGTATCATTGGCTTCCTGTATTCCCCCGTCACGGCTACCGCAATAGATATAGTAATGAACATAACGCTCTGGAAGGAAACACTTGCAGGTCTCTATTATAATGCAGAGAGCCCATTGTCTGGTGTTGCCAGCTGACAATCAACAGTGCTGAGGTTTTGCATTGCACCCCCACGTGCGCTGCCCCAGGGCCGCACTGCACATAGCAGCTAGCTCTATACCCTTACCTTGCACTCCCCATGGGACTCCCAGCCCCTCCCCTGACACAACCCTTTTTAATTATTATTGAGCGCTGATGCTGAAAACTCAGTTGAAGCATTTAACCCTCCCCCAATGGCCTCTGTTCCTCTGTGCAGGCAGCAGCCAACCCTCCCACCGCCACTAGCCTTCCCAGAGCCTCTGGGTGCAGATGACTCAATTATGAGAGGGTGAGTGCCTTCAAGCTCCGGATTGGATTTCCATCCCAGTGGCAATCTTCAAGCTCACAAGCCAGCATCGACTGTCCCCAGCAAGGTCCAGATGGAAGGGTCGCCAGCTGGGAACCTCCTGCACCAAGCCCCAGCGGTTGAACCCCAGGCACTCGACGCTCAAGCATGTCAGCCGGCCTTTGTGGTCACGGGGAGACAGCAAGTCACAGCTCACACGTCAGTAAGCCACACCAAGAGGCCACTGTGTAGTAACTTCCTGCAATCGTTGCAGCTTCCCTATGCAGGCACCTGGTACTTCCCTTTCAGCAGATCTTCAGCTTCTCTTCCATGGAACCACGGCTGGGGGAATGCCCACTGGCACAGCCGGAGGGAGATGGCTTGTAACCAAGCATCGTGCCACCCATTCTCCAACTCTCCTTCAAGCAAGCCGCCACCATGAACTGAGCCCGCCTATGGAAAGGGGAATGCTGGGTAATCACCAGGCCCACGGCGAGCACAGCTCATACCGGCGCATGATGGGTGTCCTGAGCTCAAGTGACAAGACCCGATGTCCCTATTAACCCTTCGGCGCCTGCAGACCTGGCTCTACACAACACAAACCTGCTTATCCAAAGATCTTGGGCCCAAACCTCCTGGGTGGCTGTGGAGGGATCACTGAAGCCATTTGCACTAGTGTCAGAGGAACAGCAGCAGGGCGCTGGTTGAGAGTGAAGTGAAGCAAAGCACAAGGGAACACTGTCACAGTGCCCTCACACTGCGGCTAGCACACTGGACTGGACACTAGCCTGGCATGGGCAGTAGATAAACCGAGCTAGGCAGATGGATGAGACAGAGCGATGACCCTTGCCCTGCAGGCAAAGCACTGACACACCCACAAAGCCACATGATGATGCAGCTCTGAAGCTTGGCTCTGCATATCCAGGGCTCCTTGCCCCTTCTGCTCACGGCTGGGGGAGACCGTATGGCAGGGTTAAGTCAGACCAGCTGGGCAAAAAACATGGACTATACAACCTTGGGTCCCTGGTTGCACCCCTAGGCACTGCAAGTCACAGAGGCGTCTCTGCAACTTCTTGGTAGAATCCAGGCAGCATTAGTACTAGACCAGTACTAGCTACAACTGGTCTGATGTGTGTCAAGGTGTAGCCTATGCAGGATCTGTGTCTGCTTTTCAAAGGTGCTGAGCCTTCAAGTTCCCATGACTTCAAGAGTACCTGTGTAACTGCCACCAGACGGATTTGACCCTGGAATCTCTGTGCACAAACTTTTATAGTTTGAGCTAGGGCTGTAACATAGACTCATTCTTTCTCTCTGTAAGTGGTCTAGGTGCCACTAAAGTGGACAATGACCCACAGCCCTAGGTGTGCAGGTGTAACCCACAAACGCTTAGTTGATGATAAAGAGACCACCGCTCTAAGCAATCAGATAGCGAACAGTCTGCAAAGTCCTACTGTTTGAAAGGGTAAGATACGGCTAGGCATTTTTACAATAATAACTTGATATTAAGTAAAAAAAAAAATCACGAGAAACTCCCTTGAAACCTGGATAAACAACCCTAAATTAAGAAGCTCTGAGGGGGGCTTATTTTAAACACAGCCCACAACACCAGAGAGCAGGAACAAGTTGGCAGTTTTCAGCAATCATGTGCTGAACAAAGCAACACGCAATTAACATTACAGAGAAAAGAAATCCAAGGTCAGCACTGGCTGCTTCCCTTTCACAGAGCCTCTATTCTCTCCCTTTCACGGGGCGTAGCATCAGCTGAAAGCTGCATTCATTTGGAAGGCGTCTATTTCAGAATCTGTCCTCGCCCCCCACTCTGGAGGATTCAATTATTTTGGCTGCGGCTAAACAACAGCAGCCAAGTGCCATTTGTTTGGGATCTGAGAAAAGGGAAAGACTGAGGGACTGCAGCCAAGCCTTGTCATTACAGGCCCAGTAAAAATGTGCAAATTCCAGGAGAATGATCCTTTTTTCCATTTCCTCTCCCTTTTAATAATGCCACAAAGCAGGCTGAAAAGAATCAGCAAACCCAAACCCTTTGCAGGCCTTTACTTTTGGTCTCAGGCTAGTGGGGAGGTCTGAATAAGAAAAGCTGAAGCTGTGTGACTGTTCTCTATTTCCCCAGCACTTTGGCCGTAGAACTAAGAGACGGAGATTGTACTGATCTGATATGTTTACTTGCAGTACACTCATCACTCATTAAACTAGTACTTACGAGTAACGTCCTCACTTAAACAAGGGACATATATACTTACCTTTCTCCACTAGACGAGTGAATTCCACCCGCTAATACAAGCCTTACCCCCTCCCCGCGGCTCCGACCTGCCGCAGCCTACCCCCGCCTCACCCCGCTCTGCAGCCCCAACCTGCAGAACCCTGAACCCCTGCCCGCCTGCCCCATGGACACAACCCACCGCAGCCTTAAAGCCCCCTCGTCTACCCCATGGACCCAACCCACCACCAGGTTTTAACCCTCCCTCCCGCTCATGGCCCCAACCCCCGTCACCCAAGGTTCACTCACCTTTCAAAAGCAGCTCCACGTGCTGCCACTCCTCAGCTGAGTTTGGAGCACTAGGAACCAATCAGAGACTTTTACCTGTATTTCAATGGTAATTTAGTGTCCCCTCTTATGAGTTTTCGCCTACAAGCAGAAATTTGGGAACCAATCATGCTTGTATAGTGAGGGATGAGTGTATAGTATCCAGGCACTCTTTGTCCGGTACCTGGTAAACAAGGGTGACAAAGCTGCAACTGGAGCTGCACAGAAGTCTGTCTGAATCTGTACTCACAGTTGTTTTCCATGTCTCTTGTTGTTCTGTACGATAAGGGTGTGCCAGGTGGAGGGCGGCCCCCTCGGTGGCACGGAGGCCTGAAATTTCATGAAGGTGGTGCAGAACAATTGGCTGCTGGGTGTCAGGCTCATCCATCTCATTAAAAATGTTCAAATACGTCACTCTTTTTATGTAAGTGTGTTCACATTTATGTACTTATTAACAAAGATTTTACACTATACAGACTTACTTTCTCACACATGCCATTTAACATAACCAAAATTTCCGTCGGTTGGGACGACATTAGGCAAGTTGGGGCAGCCGGGGGGACGGACGACGACTGCTAATTGCAGGGATGAAAAGCGGGGCCCGATGTAAAAAGTTTGCTCATCCCTGCTCTGTAATATCACAAGAGAAATGAAGAATGATCTCCCTGTACCAATGGCCCATGTCATAACTATTAGTACATACGCAGTGCCAAAAGCATGTTTGTCACTTAATGGCATATTTCCAGTGCCATGGGCTACTAGTTACGGTGACTTTCCTGCAGGCTCTCATGAGGATTGATAGTGTCACCTTTCAGCAAAATCATTAGGGGTTGTTTGAAATGCCACCTTTTAGAGTTGAAAAATTATTATTAAAAAAAATATCAAAATATTTTTCAAAAATGATCAAGGTTAGCAACATTTTCGTGACGTTTCACGAAGTATTTTTCACAGTCATTTTCATTAAACATCCTTATGGAAACATTGCGTTTATATTAAGGAAGGTTTTCATTAAATGCAAAGCTTTGATAATGATTTCAGCTAACAAAAATGTTGCCACACGTTTGTCAAAAAAGGGAAAACAGGCCTATTTTGAAGCCTGCACTAAAAACAACTTCGGAAATTGTCAATAAGTTTTCTCCATGACCAGATGGACAATTTCTCCTCCTTAAAGGAACCTACCATCTGTTTTGTCATCCTAGCCAACAGGAGGGACTGCAAGTCATTTTGACGTAGTTTTATAAGCTGATGCTCTGCATTATGCCACCTTTGCATTAATGCAAAGTTCTGCTGGCCCATTTCTTTCCCAGGACCCGGCTCAGGCTGGGACTTGAGTGAATGTGATCAAACCTCCACAAGATTTGCCTGGTAATTGGTGGTTGTGTGTAAAAGAAGGGGCAAGTCACAAGCTGAAAGGTTATGTCTACCAGTTCTCATGGTAGCTAATGGCCTATGTCTCAGCTGGAGCCATGGCTGCCCAAACCATAGTGGGGGCCATAGCTTCCTTCCATTCCTGCTATCTGTAGCTGAGCAGAAGTTGTGAATTGCCTCTCGAATGTGAGACACGCCACAGCCACTCCATGATTGTTACTTCCAGGTTCAACAACTGTAATGATCTTGAACTGAGATGACCCTAGCAGTCTCCTTGGGGCAGTAGAGGGTTACAGGGTATACATCTTCCCTGCAACGGAAGCCTATGCTTGAGCCCAAGCTCAGGGCTAAACACCCTTGTGTCTACGCTGCAATTGTGCTAACTCAGTCCCAAGACCCTGCAGGGTGGAGGGTCAGAGATCAAGTCAAGCTGAGACCCAGGCCCAAGCCCTGTTGCTTTGCAGTGTAGCAGCAGCCGTGCTTTGCTCAGGTCCCGGGAGTCATTTAGAAATATCCCTCAATGCCACAAACAGCACTATTTCCTTAGCCTTCCAATGATGTGCAAGCCACTCTATTGAAAGCAGAAGGCTCCCCCCTGCTGCCACCTCCACCCCAGCTTTTGACAAACAAAAGCAGCTGAGGTCAGCATAAACCCAGTCTCTTCCAATCACTGACTGGAAGCACCTGTCCAAGAGCCTCCTAGCTTTGCAACGGTGAGGGAATGTATAACACGTAGGGCATCATTGTCTGGGAGTGTCTATCCCAGGAAACCTCACCAAGTCTAACCTTCATTGCTGAGATGGGGCAGTTCCTCTTTAACAACTGTGTTGCAGAGGAGACTTCACTAGACCTGAAAGTCAATGCTGATGTAGCTACTAATGACTTATCTGGCTGGCCTCAATGAGGAAGGCTGAGGGGAGAACCTTTCCTGTCAACCTTCCTTAACTTTTCATGATATTGTGGAGTACGGGGTCGGCTGTCGAACCCTGAGAGTTTGATTTTGCACGTCCCCACTAGGTGCGCAAAATTGAACCCCAGAAGATTGACTCTGACCAGGTCAATCTCCTAGTAAGGGTGGACATACCCAAAGATGGTCAGCACCTTGAACTGCCACCAGAAGCCAGGGCACAGATTCAGCACCACAGCAGTGTGCTCCTAGGATGTGTCTACACTGGGTTAGTGGGACTCAAATAAGCTAATCCACATTAAAGAGCCCTGGGCTTGAGCAGCTACATTAAGACTTTTCTAACCCGTGCTCAAAGCTGGGGCTCTGGTGACTGCACTGCAAGACCTGCGTTGAAGTAACCACAACCCAAAGTCCCCAGCGCCTCACCCCCAAATGTTGCTGCTCAATCCTGGGACCATGGTGCACGGTGGGGAAAACTTGTTAAAGAGGAACTGCCCCACCTCAGCAATGAAGGTCAGTTGGTGTTAGACTTGCTGCCAGTTTCCTGGGCTAGACAATCGCAGATAATGATGGGGCTTTCTCAAGTAAGGCAACCCCTGCATCTCACCTGTTTGAAACTAGCTAGAGAGCACCATCTCCCACCCAACAGCCGCCTGATGAGTGTGTCTGTGGGTCTCTCCTGAGCTGGGCTTGGAAAGATGTAGCGAGCAATGCACTCACCCTGGGCTTGATTCAGAGTCCAATGAACCAGGGGCATTACCAAGCATGGCTCTGCATTTCTGATGAGGTCCTTTGACCATTTGCACTCCCCACTCAAATCATCTTTCAACAAACTTGCTCCTCTACAACCACAGAAGTAACTTGGTCTGGAAGCAGACAGCAAAGGGGAAAAATAATGGACCTTACTTTGAAATGAGTAGCCTAACACGACTGCAAATACTTCCCAGCCCTGACCCCTGTGCCCACTGGGAACTACTGCAGCCCTTGGCTATGAAATGGAGAGAACAAAGCATACTTGCTGTTGGTAGTTCCCTACACTCTCAGTCTCTACTTCCTTTTCCTGCGGTACATAAACCTGTCACCTCTGCACTTCCTGCCAACTGCTACAGCTTGAAGGCGGTGAGTGCTGTGCATTCAGATAACTAAGTGACAAACTTTGATCTCAACCACACTTGCAAAAATCCAGCTGTCACCTGAGTTATTCTAGATTTACACTCACATAGCTGAGATCAGAATTGGACTCTGTGCTTGCACTCTCAGAATAGTAACACACAAGAAGACAGATTCAATAAATTTACACCAGGGATTAATTTCACCGAAGGTGTAAAGAGTGGTAGTAACTGGCACAGTGACATTTTGATCATCTGGGCTCCAGCTGTCAGACCTGCTGTGCAGCCACATCTCTCACTGACAAGAGCTGCAGGAGCCCAGCACTTCTGTAAAATCAGATCCCAGCTGTCTCATGCTGAGCACCTGAAAATCAAAGGACCAACATTAGAGGACACAATCAGGACCCCTCTGTGCCTCAGTTTGCGAATACATAAAATGAGGCTAATAATGCCTACCAGCCTCAGTGATGCATCCTTGCAGTGTGGTTTGAAATCCTTGAACAGGAAGTGCTCAAAGTGCTGTTATTACATTAAAGAGAAATAATTTATTTCTATACAATGGGTGCTGTCTGGGTCCCACTGACGTCAGTGAGAGTTTTGCTGCTGAGTTCCATGGGGTTAGGACTTCTTCCAAACTCTGATCTCTATCACCCAAAGGATACATCTAAAGCACTCACCCAAGTGGGGGGACTGAATGAGTCAGAATATTAGAACTGGGCTATGGAACCTTTCACCTCTAGGCCACTCCATTAAATGCAGGTGAGGTAGAGACCAAAAGCTGCTCCCACCTGTCAGTTACTTGCATGGCCATAGAGAACTGGTGGTTCCCATCTAGTTTCCCCAGTATAGCAACCAGCTCCACAGCTGGGTCTCAGATGAGAGGGGAAGGACTACAGAGGCATTTTCCCTGAGCCCTAAAACTCATGTGGACCAAATCTTGTAATGTGGGGGCAGTGGAGCACCTATATTAAAGTGGCTGAATTTCCAGAGTCACGGGGCCTCACAAAACCTAGGCACTCAGAAACTCTTTTACTTAGGAGCCTAAACGGTGGATTTAGATGCTTAATCACAGGCACCCATATTGGAACATTTTGGCTTCCGAAGGGAAAAGTGCGTTAATTAAATACAAAGTGCCTCACATCCAATGTTATAACATCTCCAGCAGTCCCATCTATCACACACAGCCTGAAGAGTGAGGGACCAGGATGGGTACCACAGAGCATCATGGCAGCTCCCATGTCCTTTGCATCCTCTGAGATTTGCTGCTTAGGTAGGAGGATCTGGCTGCTGTTTTATGTTCAGCCCCTGGAGTTCACAGCCAATCTGCACAGAGGGCACAGGCTGGAAGTGCTTTACCCCTGCAAACAGAGCTCAGTAAGACAGAGCAATACAGGGAAGCTACGGCCAATGGCAAAGCTGCAGGGCAGAAGGTGCTTGCGCCCAGAGTGACAAGAGAGGATGAAGTGAGGAGATGGGTGGAAGAAGCAGGGAGTGACGGCAAGAGAAGGCGCAAGAGGAAAGAGGGGGCAAGCCTGCATACGGCTCTGCATAAAGAAAATGGGCCTAATTCTGCCCTGAGACACACATGTACTTGTCCAAGGGAAGCTGAATAGAGGGACGTAAAGGCAGTATTTGTCCCCGTATGATTAATCCAGGAACTGGCATCTCACAGGTTACAGGGTTAGCCATCAAAAATGGCCAGAGCAAGAATCACCCTTTAAATCTCAGATGGGTCACAGGAATGTTAGGGCTCCCACTTTTCTGGCGTGAAGGCAGCCCGGTCAGCTGTGCTGGGCCATGGCCTCTCTCCACACCAACCCTGCCTTGTCTGTGGGTTGCAATGTTTGCAGGAGATGAGGTATGCCTCTGGTTCAATGAACAGCATATTGGGGCTTTGGATGAGGGTCAGCTATAACAAAACTGTGCAAGGGCATCGTCAGAGAAACACAGCAATGAATGTTCTTCAAATTCCAGCACAGGGAGAGGCACTTTGCAAACTCCTGCCAAGACAAGATGTGCCAGAGAATTAATTCGTCAGGTTCTTTTTGGTGCTTGGGGAACAAAAGCAGGTAAGTGGACCGAACTCACTCATGGCTGTGAGCGAGGAACGGGGGCCAGTCCTGCTCTGCTCTCTGAACCCTGGGGGAAGTCATGACGTCAGTTTTAACCCTGAATCCTTATGTTAGACATCTAAATACATGGCCTGATTTGCAAAGAGTGGGGAGCTCCCAGAGCTACTCCCAAATTGCTCAGCACCTCAATTTAGGCACCTAACCTTGAAAATTTTGGCCAGAATCTTTGTCTGAAGATGCTGCAGCTCATTTGTACAGCAGGGGGCACAGTCCTAATCAAATTCCCAATGATAAAGGATCTCTCTCCACCTCCTGTCGCAAGTCATGGTGCAGTGTTACCATCTACTCCTGTAAGCTGTGTGCCTGTGCGGCCACTTAGGAGAGATTCACACATTGCCCAGATGATTAGCAGAGCACCCACAGGTAGGTTTTGTTTCTAGTGGTGGTGCACATGCCTGGGTGCACACAGGAAAATTTATTCTGAACCTGGATGGAAAACCAATCACACACAGCTGAAAATGATGAGAGGGAATATTGCCCCAGAGTGGGCTGCATTTCAGTGCTGAAGCACATGCACAGCCTGCAATGTGATTTTGCAAGAAGTCATCCCCATCACTTTTATTCCCCGGACAAGGCAAGCCATGTGCCCTCAGCATCAGCCAGTGCTTGGGCTGGGCATACTGTGGAAATGGAGCCGAGCAAGGTTTGTTATGGATATACATTCCACAGGCGTAAGTCAAGCTTAAGTGCACAATCAGCATGATTAATGCTTGCTTGGCAAAGGTGAGTCATGGGAATCAGTAAGAACAAGCGTGAAAAAAAATCACAGATACGCTTCAGAGCAACCACAGATAAGAAGTACGCGCCTCAGCCTGGGAGTCAGAGGAACATTTCAGAAGGCAGCTCCCGACTCTTTGAATACCATTCATCTGTCCATTTCCTCACTGAAGCGCCAAGGCCCGTTGACAGGGCAACCCTCCTCCTCAGCCACTACAGGACCAACACCCTCCCAGAGGGTCTGTGATGCCATGCTGCCGGAGAGGTGTCAGTTTGCTACTGTAGATACAGCACCAGGAAATCAGGCCAGCAAACCCTTCCTCTCACAGGCAGATCTGCTAACTTTGAGGAAGTGACTCACATGACCAAGGCCTACTCACACCAGAGTTTGTCAAATCCAGGCCTGTGACAGGTGGGAGGATGGGGGGGAACAAAGGGGACAGTGGCCTCAGGCCCCTTTGAAGTGCCATACCTGGCATTCTGCGCTGCTCTGAGAGCTGGAGGGGGCATGCTGCCTGCCCCCCAGACCCACCCCTTCTGACTGAGACCCCGCAGAACTCCCCACCACCCATGCATCTTGCCCCAGGACCCACAGTGGCTCTTGGCCTAGCTGCTCAGAGAGGTCATTTGCTGACAGCTAAGAAAGTGCTCTGAGTTCTGCTGTGCAGACCAGGGGTGTTCACAAGAGTCCCGCCCTGCATGAACTGTGCTCCCAACTGCATTACCATTGAAATTGTGGTGCAGATTTTGTGATCAGGTAACCAGGTGGCGCAAGCCAAACAAACAAAATGGTGAGACAGTTATGAAAATCCACGAGGGCAGGGAGGTGCCAAGATCTCCCATAAGTTCAGATGGACTGATTATTTTTTCTATATACATGTTACCTCAACAAAGAGAAACACACAGAACTTACTGTTAAGGGTATGGATCCAGGTGCCACAGACAGTAGAAAAAATGTACATACATCATGCTCATCCTTAGTAATGCCCATAACCAGAGAATGTGACTTCAGTGAGTAGGGTTGCCAACCCTCCCAGACTGCCCGACTATCCCCAAGAATTAAAGTTTTTCTTCATGGGCTCTATCATGTGATGAAACCTCCAGGAAAATGTCCAACCAAAATTGCCAACCAAACCAGTGAGATCATAGAATCATAGAACAGTAGGAACGGAAGGGACCTTGAGAGGCCATCAAGTCCAGCCCCCTGCCCCAATGGCAGGACCAAGTACTGTCTAAACCATCCCTGATAGACATCTATCTAACCCGTTCTTAAATATCTCCAGCGATGGAGATTCCACAACCTCCCTTGGCAATTTATTCCACTGTTTGACCACCCTGACACTTAGGAACTTTTTCCTAATGTCCAGCCTAAACCTCTCTTGCTGCAGTTTAAGCCCATTGCCTCTTGTTCTATCCTCAGAGGCCAAAAAGAACAAGTTTTCTTCCTCCTCCTTATGACACCCTTTTAGATACCGGAAAACCGCTATCATGTCTCCTCTCAGTCTTCTCTTTTCCAAACTGAGCAAGCCCAATTCTTTCAGCCTTTCTTCCTAGGTCACATTCTCCAGACCTTTAATCATTCTTGTCGCTCTTTTCTGGACCCGCTATAATTTCTCCATATCTTTCTTGAACTGCGGTGCCTAGAACTGGACGCAATACTCCAGCTGAGGCCTCACCAGCGCAGAATAGAGCAGAAGAATGACTTCTTGTGTCTTGCTCACAACACACCTGTTAATGCATCCCAGAATCACGTCTGCTTTTTTTGCAACAGCTGTTGACCCATATTTAGCTTGTGGTCCACTATAACCCTTAGATCCCTTTCTGCTGTAGTCATTCCTAGACAGTCTGTCCCCATTTTGTATGTGTGAAACTGATTGTTTCTTCCCAAGTGGAGCACTTTGCATTTGTCCTTATTAAACTTCATCCTGTTTACCTCAGACCATTTCTCCAATTTATCCAGATCATTTTGAATTATGACCCTATCCTCCAAAGCAGTTGCAACCCCTCCCAACTTGGTATCATCTGCAAACTTAATAAGCGTACTTTCTATGCCAATATCTACATCGTTGATGAAGATATTGAACAGAACCGGTCCTAACACAGACCCCTGCAGAACCCCACTTGTTATACTTTTCCAGCAGGATTGAGAACCATTAAGAACTACTCTCTGGGTATGGTTATCCAGCCAGTTATGCACCCACCTTATAGTAGCCTCATCTAAATTGTATTTGCCTAGTTTTTTGATAAGAATATAATGTAAGACTGTATCAAACGCTTTACTAAAGTCTAGGTATACCACATCTACCGCTTCTCCCCTATCCACAAGGCTCGTTATCCTAGCAAAGAAAGCTATCAGATTAGTTTGACATGATTTGTTCTTTACAAATTCATGCTGGCTGTTCCCTATCACTTTACCACCTTCCAAGTGCTTGCAGATGATTTCTTTAATTATCTGCTCCATTATCTTTCCTGGCACTGAAGTTAAGCTGACTGGCCTGTAGTTTCCTGGGTTATTCTTATTCCCTTTTTTATAGATGGGCACTATATTTGCCCTTTTCCAGTCTTCTGGAATCTCTCCTGTCTCCCATGATTTTCCAAAGATGATAGATAAAGGCTCAGATACCTCCTCTATCAGCTCCTTGAGTATTCTAGGATGCATTTCATCAGGCCCTGGTGACTTGCAGACATCTAATTTTTCTAAGTGATTTTTAACTTGTTCTTTTTTCATTTCAACTTCTAACCCTACACCTTTCCCACTAGCATTCACTATGTTGGGCATTCCTTCCTCAGACTTCTCAGTGAAGACCAAAACAAAGAAGTCATTAAGCATCTCTGCCATTTCCAAGTTCCCTGTTACTGTTTCTCCCTCCTCACTAAGCAATGGCCCTACCCTGTCCCTGGTCTTCCTCTTGTTTCTAATATATTTATAAAAAGCCTTCTTGCTTCCCTTTATGCCTGCAGCTAGCTTGAGCTCATTTTGTGCCTTAGCCCTTCTAATCTTGCTCCTGCATCCTTGTGTTGTTTGCCTATATTCATCCTTTGTAATTTGTCCTTGTTTCCATTTTTTATATGATTCCTTTTTTATCTGGAGATCATGCAAGATCTCCTGGTTAAGCCAAGGCGGTCTTTTGCCATATTTTTTATCTTTCCTATGCAGCGCAGATGTTCTTAATCCTATCCCAACTGACCTGGAGCTGTGGCTCTTTTCCACATCAGGTCTTATTTACATACTGGAGCCTCCATACTCCTCCAATCCAGCAAGGAGACCCTTCCCAAGTAGAAATATGAGAAGAGCAAAGTGATCACAACCTCCTGACACCTGTTTTCATGCATCAGACACCTGTTTTCAGACTCCATGCATATGATGAAGTGGGTGTTTACCCATGAAAGCTTATGCTCCAAAAATCTGTTCATCTATAAGGTGCCACAGGATTTCTCATTGTTTTTGCAGATACAGACTAATACAGCTACCCCTCTGATACCTGACACCTGTTTGTGCTTCCCTCCCATAAAAAAGTCACAGCCCCAGGCAAAGAACCCCTGACTTAGAAATTCTGCTAGGGAATCATAGAATCATAGAACACTAGACTGGAAGGGACCTTGAGAGATCATCGAGTCCAGTGCCCTGCCCTCATGGCAGGACCAAGCACTGTCTAGACCATCTCCATTAGATGTCTATCTAAACTGTTCTTAGATGTCTCCAGTGATAGAGATTCCATAACCTCCCTAAGTAATTTATTCCAGTGTTTAACCACCCTGACAGTTAGGAAGTTCTGCCTAATGGCCAACCTAAATCTCCTTTGCTGCAGTTTAAGCACATCCTACCCTCTCCTCAAAGGCCAAGCAAAACAATTTTTCTCCCTCTTCCTCGTAAATCTCTTTTAGGTCCTTGAAAACTGCTATCATGTCCCCTCTAAGTCTTCTTTTTTCTAAACTAAACAAGCCCAGTTCTTTCAGTCTTCCCTCATAGCTCATGTTCTCTATATCTTTAATAAGTCTTGTTGCTCTTCTCTGGACCTTCTCCAATTTCTCCACATCTTTCATGAAATGTGGTGCCCAGAACTGGACACAATACTCCAATTGAGGCCTAATCAGCAATGAGCAGAGTGGAAGAATGACTTCTCACATCTTGCTCACAACACTCCTGTTAATGCATCCAAGAATCATGTTTGCTTTCTTGCAATAGCACCACACTGTTGACTCATATTTAGCTTGTAGTCCACTATGACCCCTAAATCTCTTTCTGTAGCACTACTTCCTAGACAGTCACTTCCCATTTTGTATGCATGAAGCCGGCTGTTTCTTTCTAAGTGGAGTACTTTCCATTTGTCTTTATTAAACTTCATCCTGTTTACCTCAGACCATTTCTCCAGTTTGTCCAGATCATTCTGAAATCAGAGAGAAATCAGAGAGAGAGAGGTTATAGCTCTTGTGCAATTTATTAAGCAAACTTGAGTAATATAATTAAAGAGCCAGTAAAGGGAAAGACCAAGACAATGAGGATCAACCAGTCCAACGGCAACACCGTCGCACTGGGGGGGGATGACCTGGAAGAGGTGGAGCAGTTTATCTACTTGGGGAGTATGAGGGGCATAGATGGGGGAACCGATAATGATATCAATGCCAGGATAGGGAAAGCAACAGCTGCATTCAAGACCCTTTGTCTGATATTGAGTTCACAAATCATACCTGTGAAGATGAAACTGCAGATCTTCAACACAAATGTGAAGTGAGCTCTTGTACGGATTCGAGACCTGGCATACTAAAAAGTCTTCAAATCACAGGCTACAGACATTCGTAAACAGATGCCCGAGGTACATTCTTTGTATCAAATGTCAAGACTTGGTCACAAATGAGGAGCTTTGGAACAGAGCAGGACAAGAACCAACTGACGTTGAAACCAAGAGAAGAAAGTGGGGACGGTTAGTGGTTTTCACAGTCTCAGAAAACCATCATCCAGTATTGTCTGTGAAGCTCTCAAACGGAGCCTGCAAGGAACATACAAAAGAGGAAGACCTTGGACAATGTGGAGATCTACTGAGATTGCAGGGCAACACCTGGGGTACTCCTGGAGTCAGCTAGAAGATGTGTCCAGAGACAAAGTGATGTGGAGCAGACTTATAGATGACCTATGCTCCAATCAGCGTACAAGGGTTTAAGTCAAGTATGTCAAAGGTGGCTTGGAGACAGTTTCTGATGGGACTACAGCTAAACCTTATTAATTATTCAGAAACATCAAGTTGTACACAGAGCTTGCTTTTGCAACCACATGATACTATCAGTTACTTTCAACCTCCCTGGTTTTCTCCCTGTTGTTTGTTTTGCTCACTTGCAGCACAACTGTTGCAATCAGACTGTAAATGCTTCAAGATAGGGCCTATCTATCTGTGTCTGCATGGACCTAACACAAAGGGGCCCTGATCCAAATCGAAGCCATTAGGCAAAGCCTCAGCAGAAATATCAAACATTAAATAAGAATAATAAATGATGCATAGGGTATGTTTAAAGATTGAACATTCTTGAAGCCACATGGGTTTGGTGGGAAACACCCTTAGCAAACAGGAGTAAATAAAGAATGTTTTTAGGGTTTGGCTGGATTTTTCTCCACATTTCTAGGAATTGCTGGACGACATCCGGATAAATTCACATTGTCCCCTAATGACAAAGGAGGGCTGTTTATATAATCCACGATTAGGTTTCTCTCCCTTATACCTACCTACTTCCAGTCTGAATGATTTTTATACTAGGCTTAAGGAAGCAGTCAAACAAGAAGGAACCAAAGAGATGTCTCCCTGAGAAGGGCCAGCATGCATGCCTTGTCTGTAACATGCTGCACTGAATGAATGGCAGCTGCCCTATAGGCAGGCACCCTTGTTAGAAGTGAAAAGGGCAGTACACAGAAAGCAAGTAATACCAGCTACCAACAAACACATTCTTTTTCAGCAAAGTGCTTCACAAAAATCGGTGAGAGTTACTGCCTCCATTTACAGATAGTTAAACCGAGGCATTAAGTGCGTAAGTGAATTACTCAAATTACTGAGGGGGAGGGATAGCTCAGTGGTTTGAGCATGGGCTTGCTAAACCAGGGTTGTGAGCTCAATCCTTGAAGATGCTGTTTAGGGATTGGAGAAAATCGATATCAGAGAGGGTGCTTAGCCCTGCCAAGAGGGTACAGGACTAGACTAGATGACCTCCCAAGGGCCCTTCCACTTCTAGGAGATGTATATCTCCAATTATAATTAATAATAATTACATTGGAGACAGCAGCAAAGACAGGAATAGCCCTTGGATCAACTGCTAACAATCAGCAATGCAACTCTCAACAGGCCCCTTTCAGAAGCAGAGAGTACAGGAGGGTTTGTCAGACTGAGATTTAATATGTATTCAAGTGAAACAGCCATCAGTCAAGGTAGAAGCAATGCAACCTGCAGTTCTTAAACTGTGGTTGGTAAACTCAGACCATGTTATCACTGCAGAGTTAACTCAAGTACCTACCCTCCAGTTAACTTTTCTTGAGAGGGCCTAACTCAAGAGGTCTCTGGAGCCACCTCTGGATAAAACATACCCAGAGCCCAGTGGCAGACAGAAGTGGTCTGCAGAACAAAATCTATAATAAATCACTCATAAAATCAGAGCCTTCATGTATCAGGTGCTCAACAGCAGTGTTTCTTAAACTATGTTCGTGGGATACTGCTATTCCGTGAACAACTTGCAGGTGTGCCGTGAGCATTTGGAAAAATAATTCAAAGTTTTTGATGTCATACACTGATGGTCTATATTTTCTGTTATTAAAACCAGATACAATGTTACTTCTTCATTGCTATGATATCTGATTAAATTACTTCGTTTTGTTTCCATTGTATATGTTGCTGGGGTGGGGGACATTTTGGTGTGGCAATAATTTTTTGTAGAAAAGTTTCATAGGTGTTCCACATAAAAAATATTATTGTTTGGTGGTCTGAGGTCTCAAGTAGTTTAAGAAACATTGCCCTACAGCAGGGGTATATACTACACACAAAACAGCCTGTAGATGCATATAAATTAACACATATGGAGCAGAGATTGTTTTCAGTCCATTGGAGTGACCCCAAAGGAGTTTATCTTTGTTGACTCCAGTAGGACCCAGAGCAGAATTTGGCCATAAAGTTTTGAGGTGGTTGTGGGGGACGCAGACCCAGCAAAAAAGGGGAAAAAACTGAGCCAAGTTGCTGGTACTCCCACCCCTCCGCCTTTCTGGACTGACTGCTGTCAGCACTGGTTATGTAAGTTTAAATTATAAACACAAAGACAGAGAAACTGCCCAAAGACAAAAAGCAAAGGTAACCCTTAAATGCAAAGTGAAATACACTAGCAACAACGGCCACCGAAGCCAATGGAAAGACTCACAATATTCCACTACGGTGAGCTTAGACTCAGGCCCAAAGTTAACATAACACCTTGCTCTTGTGTGTGATGCAAAACAAGACATCCTAGAAAAGACACAAGTGAAACAGTGCATCCTTAGCAACACAGATAGAACTATGCCCAGCTGATGCACTAATAATGGCCTAAGCTTCAGGTCCTTACTCAGTTGTGAATCAAGGGTTTTGCTCCAGTGAAGGCTGTTGGTTTTGGCCCAGGTATCTGAAAACTCCCCAGGTTTATGTTCTAAGCACTGGCTGGGCCATCCTTCCTTAATACCACCAGGATCAACACCTTGTGAAGCACAGTAGAGGCAATGCTATTCCTGTGGATGCGTAAAAGGTGCCCGAGTGAGAAGCCCACCTCTGGGATGCACAGAGATGCGTCCTTCTGGCATACGCCAGGTGTGCAACCCGAGCACTCCACTGAGGGTGGGGGGGGAGCAGAATGGTACCTATCTTTGTGGGTGTAGGGGTGCTTGTACTGCAATCTAACTGGGTGGATGGTGAGGGGAATGGACAGTGATGTCATCTATTTGTGTGCCGCCTGGGTGGGGGCATATGTTGGCAGGTGTCTGGGGTGTACTCATCTATATCTGTGCCGGGGTGCAATCTGGGGAGTGTACATCTTGGGAAGCATCCGGGGTGCCCTCTCTGGGGGTTCCCCATCTATTTCTGTGTTGGGGGTGCAATCCCTGGGAGGGCTTTTCGGGGGGTGGGCGCCCAGGAATTGCCTAGCTGGGGGTGCATGGAGATACCCATCTATTTCTGTGCCGAGGCTGCAATTCTGTGGGGGGGATTGCAAAGCTGGGGGGAGAAGGGGGTGCCCACCTATTTCTGTGCCGGGTCCTGCACATGTCGGGGCAGGGCATTTCTGGAGGGGAAGCCCAGGGACTGCACAGCTGGGGGGGCGGGGGGGGCGCATCTATTTCTGTGCCGGGAACCCGCTCTGGGGTGCAGGGGAGCTCCCCGCGGACTGGCCGTGCTCCGCCCCACGCCCTGTCCCCGGCCCGGGATCGCGCTCGCTGCAGACTCACCCCGGCCCTACCAGCAGCAGCAGCTCGTTGTGATCCTGAAGCACGACAGCCGCAGCCCTGGGGTGCCCGGGATGGAGCCGCCCGCCGGGTGGCGCATCTCCGGCCCGGCTGCCTGCGGGCGGGGCGGCGGCTGGCGAAGAGCCCTGCCCCGCGCATGCCCTGCCCGCGGCGCCCGCCGGCCCGCCTCCCTCGGGGCTGCTGCGCTCGGCACCTGGGAGGTGGTCCCGCGCGGTAGGGCCGGGGGAACCGCAGAGCCCCGGTCCGCCCGCTTCCACCGCTTCCCCGCCTGCTGGATAGCGACCCCCCTGCTAACCTCCTAGTACGCCCCGCCTGCTGCGTAGGAATCTCCCCGCTAACCCCCCACCCCCCGCTGTATAGTGAGCTCCCCGCTAACCCCCAGTACCCCCCCGCCTGCTGGATAGCGACCCCCCGCTAAACCCAAGTACCCCCCGCCTGCTGGATAGTGAGCCCCCCAGTACTCCCCGCCTGTTGTATAGCGACCTCCCCACTAACTCCCTAGGACCCCCCACCTGCTGCATAGGGATCTCCCCACTAACCCCTTAGTACCCCCCGCCTGCTGCAGATCAAGCCCCTGCTACCCCCAGTACCCTGCCACCTGCTGCGTAGGGACCCTCTGCTAACCCCTTAGTACCCCCCACCGTGCTGCATAGGAACACCCCACTACCCCATAGTACCCCCGCCTTCTGTGTAGGGACTCCCTGCTAACCCCCAGTACCCCCCACCTGCTGCATAGCGACACCCCACTAACCCCCAATACCCCCCTGCTGCATAGGAATTCCCCCGCTAACCCCCTAGTACCCCACCCGCTGCATAGGAATCCCCCCGCTAACCCCCTAGTACCTCCCCTGATGCATAGGAATCCCCCCGCTAACCCCAAGTATCCCCCCACCTGCTGCATAGCAACCCCTGCTAACCCCCAAGCACCTCTTCCCCTGCCGGTACAAAGTGATCCCCAAAGCCCCATTGACCCTCACTGCCTGGTACACACTGAGACCCAAACCCTCAAGTAGCCCCCTCCCCCTCCCCCACACACACTGCCTGGTGCATTGTGATCCCCAACCCCACAGTGACCCCCCTCCGCTTTGTACACACTGATCCCTAAGGCCCCAGTGATCCCCACCCCCAGTATCCACCAACCCCCAGCTCCCCCGTGATGCCCCCTCGTTGCTTGGTTCACAGGGCCCCTTGGTGAGACCCCAGCCCCCAGATTCCCACTGGTAAGGACTCCCCACTGTCTGTTCCATACATTTATCCCAGCTCTCCCGCCCCTCCCCCCCGATTCAGTGAGCTCACCGCAAGCCCTCTTACTTAGATAGCTGGCGCTCCTCATGCACTCAGAGTGACCCCTCCACATGCCCAGCCCAAGACCCCCCCAGCATCCTGATACCCAGAGCACCATCCCTGCCTCCAGGGCCAGTGACCCCTCCACGTCACCTGGTACACACACAATAATCTCCTCACCCTTCTGGTATACACAGAGTGAGTCCTCTGCACCCCCTAGGGCATGCACACACAACCTGATCCTGCCAGCAAAGTGCCAACCTCCACTCTCACTTATGCACATACAGTTCTCTCTCTCTCTCTCTCTCCCACACACACACAGTGACCCAGATACTCTCCAGTACACACACAGCGATCTCTCTGTGCCTCCTGAGGCACACACAGCCTGGTCTCCCCCCACACAACCCCATCCACTTTTCCTGACAGACGTACAGCCCTACCCCCCTCTCACACAGCGATCCCTCCCAACTCCCCGCTACACATGCAGCCTAATCCCTTCCCATGGAGTGATTCCTCCTGTGATGGATGGGAGGGCTACTCCCCTTTTTCTAGACATCCCAGTATTCGGTTAACTACATGGCCTATAGAGAACAACAAGAAGTCTTGTGGCACCTTATAGACCAACAGATATTTTGGAGAATAAGCTTTTGTGGGCAAAGACCCGCTTCAGCAAATGCATCTAATGAAGCAGGTCTTTGCCCATGAAAGCTTATGCTCCAAAATATCTGTTAGTCTATAAGGTGCCACAAGATTTCTTGTTGTTCTCGAAGCTACAGACTAACATGTCTACCTCTCTTACACATTGCCTATAAAGAGTTAAACTCAGAGATAGTGGGTCCTGTGCTGGCAAACAGCCAGGTGAGCCAGTGGGAAGAGAGGGGGATTTTTGAATTGAAGCGGTTACCTGCTGAGTGAGTCCTTTGTGTGAGCAGAGGAGAGAGACAGAGATGGATTAAGTCTGCAACCAGGCTTGGAGTTTTCAGGAATGGCCAGACCTCCAGAGCAAGCTTGGAATAACAGAAACATAACCAAAGCATGCAAGGACTTTGGGCTTACCATCAGCCTAAAGAAGACAAATGTACGTAGTCAAGATGTTGCTGAATCCCCATCAATCAGCATTGACAACTATACGTTAGAGGTTGTCCACGAGTTCGTTTACCTCAGGTCCACCATCACTGACACCCTGTCGTTGGACACTGAGCTAAATAGGAGGATCGGAAAAGCGGCCACAACTCTGTCCAGACTCAGCAAGAGAGTGTGGAATAACAACAAGCTGTACACTCACACCAAAATGCAAGTCTACAGAGCCTGCATCCTCAGCACCCTCCTTTATGGAAGCGAGACTTGGACCCTGTATGCCCGCCAGGAAAAGAGGCTGAACGTCTTCCACTTGCGCTGCCTCAGGCGCATCCTTGGAATATCATGGAAGGACAGAGTTACCAACACAGCCATCCTCGAGCAAGCTGGAATCCCAACCATGCACACCCTCCTCAGGCAGCGTCGGCTCCGCTGGCTTGGCCACGTCCACAGGATGAACAATGGAAGGATTCCAAAAGACATCATGTATGGTGAGCTAGCCTCTGGCAAAAGACCCCCCGGACGCCCCCAGTTGCGTTACAAAGATGTCTGCAAGAGAGACCTCAGAGAGGTAGACATCGAGTTGGACAACTGGGAAGAACTAGCAGACGACCGCAGCAGATGGAGGCAGGGGTTACACAAGGGCCTTCAGAAGGGCGAGTTGAAGATCAGACAGCTAGCAGAGGAGAAGCGAGCACACAGAAAGCACAATAAGGACTTGCCAGACACCCACTACATCTGCAAGAGATGCAGCAAGGACTGTCACTCTTGTGTGGGTCTTCATAGTCACAACAGACGCTGTAAATGAAGTTTTAAATTGAAACTTTAAAGGGCGCGATCCATAGTCTGTGCAGACTGAAGGATGCCTACTAAGTAGAAAGGAAATGTTTAGTCAGATGCCATCTGGTAACTTTTTTTACTTTGGATTTGGTGAGGGACATCTCAGGCTAGCTGATGTACCCCCTGTACACTGTAACTTTTAAACTGAATCCCAGGGGAGTAATCCTCTGGGCTTTAATCTGCCCTTTTAGTTGTTCTGTGTCACATAGCAACCAAGTATACTTGGCGAGTATGTCTTCCTTGGTTTGTTAATAAAGTTGCCTTTTCCAGGCGATGATCTGATTCCTGTGTCCTGGAGGAGGCTCTGTGTTGTGCATGCCTCAGACTGATAAGTCAGTTAACAGAGACTGCAGTTTGTTCTGTTCTTGGCTTTCAAGCTTTCTCCTAAGGGAGGGTTAAGAGCTTGGTGTTACTCCACAGGGAGACATCCCAGGTGTCTTCCTGGGTTCTAAAACAGGGTTCTCTCACTTGGATGGTGGTAGCTACCTCCCAGGGTCAGGGAGTTTGTGACTGTGGGAAGCTTTTAGCAGGAGCCTATAGAGGGAAGGTGTTTTTCAGGTCTGTTGCAGGCCACCACTTTCTGGACTCTGAGTGTCTGAGTGGAAAAAGGCCTTGACACCTTCACACTCCCTGATACATCTACAGCCGGATCCCCTCCCACCTAGTAACCCACACAACGTTACCCCCCTTCACACTTCTGACACACACAGGCTGATTCCCCCAACTTAGTGACTCCTTCACACCCACGGATACTGGGTAGCCTCATCTCCACCCTGCACAGTGACTCCTCCATACAAACAGCCTGATCTGGTGCACACAGTGCCTCTCAGCACCCCAAGACACACACTGCCTGATTCCCCCATGATCCCCTTGCCACCCCGATACGTACTCCCTGTCCACACAGTCACTTCTTCACACACCCCATCACATGCACAGCCTGATCTGATCTGACACACTGATTCAGACACACCTACTCATCTCCCCACTCATATATGCAAACATGAGCCTTTCCAACACACTGACACACATTTATAAACACATGCATTTTGACCCTCCCCCCAAACCTTGGTGCCCTGGAATGATATTCACATAACTCTTCCAAACACACACCTACACATCCCATCACATAAAACACTCACATGCATCCACCCACATTATTGCACGGCGGCACACACACAAAAATCACATGATACCCACATTTTCACACACTGACACAGTCACATTCACACATACGTTGCCACATGGAGACATGGGCAAATCTCAGAAATACACACAATTTAATAGACATACAGCAGTGTTCTCACTGGGCTGGGCACTTGGATTGGTACACATTGCCACTCCATGTACCAACATGTGGGCACTAGTGTCCACAGCTGGATTTTTTTGTGTTTACTGATGGTGCGCATTCACACATGCCTTGGTGCACTAAAAATTTATGCCACGAAAATCCACATCTAGGTGGAAAAGATTAGACACACATGTACTGACACAGCTATTCTGCCATCCCCACTTTAAACTGTGCTTTCTGTTCTTTGCCACAATATAAAAATACTCCATAAACCTTTATCCCTGCTGTCTTCCCTCCTTTGCTAATCTCAGTTATCTACAACCGATAAAAATCAGCTAGCTTCAACTCCGGACACCAGCAGCATAAAGCCTCTTCGCATCTCCCATGCAAAATTTCGATCTCGTTTAGACGATTGCCCTTCCAGTAATATTTTCAGACCCGTGTATTCTGTTCTGGCAGGCTACGTCTACACGTGAAGCCTACATCGAAGTAGCCTATTTCGATGTGGCGACATCGAAATAGGCTATTTCGATGAGTAGCGTCTACACGTCCTCCAGGGCCGGCAACGTCGATGTTCAACTTCGACGTTGCGCAGCCCAACATCGAAATAGGCGCAGCAAGGGAACGTCTACACGCCCAAGTAGCACACATCGAAATAGGGATGCCAGGCACAGCTGCACACAGGGTCACAGGGCGGACTAGCGCTTCCGGGGCAACAGCTAGCCGCTCCCTTAAAGGGCCCCTCCCAGACACACTCAGCCTGCACAGCACGCGGTCTGAGGAGCCATAGGCACACAGACCCCGGGCGCCGCAGTCATGGACCCCCAGCAGCAGCAGCAGCAGCAGCAGCAGCTAGAGGTCCACCCAGCCCTCCCGGCAGGAGCAGGGCTTGCCCTGCTCCGTGCCATGCGGGAGGCAGCTGAGTACCTCCTTGCCCCAGGGGAGGAGATGCCCCCAGGGCAGCAGGGCTCAACCCCTACCCCTGCAGCACCCCGCTTCACCCCCTGCCTCACACGCCGGCGGCTGTGGAGCTACCCCACCAGCACCGACTGGTGGGAGCGGCTGGTGCTTGGGGAGTGGGACAACGACCACTGGCTCAGGAACTTCAGGATGACCCGGCAGACATTCCTGGAGCTCTGCCAGTGGCTCACCCCCGCACTCAGGCACCAGGACACTGCCATGCGGCGTGCTCTCACGGTGCAGAAACGGGTCGGCATCACTGTCTGGAAGCTGGCCACTCCAGACAGCTACCGATCAGTGGGCCAGCAGTTTGGTGTCGGCAAGGCCACCGTCGGGGCTGTCTTCATGGAGGTAAGCGAACCCACGGGGGGAGGCCAGGGCGGGGCAGGGCAGGGGGGCCAGAGCAGGGCAGAGCAGGGCAGGGCAGGGGGGCCAGAGCAGGGCAGAGCAGGGCAGGGCAGGGGGGCCAGAGCAGGGCAGAGCAGGGCAGGGCAGGGCAGGGCAGGGCAGGGGGGCCAGAGCAGGGCAGAGCAGGGCAGGGCAGGGGGGCCAGAGCAGGGCAGAGCAGGGCAGAGCAGGGCAGGGCAGGGCAGGGCAGGGCAGGGGGGCCAGAGCAGGGCAGAGCAGGGCAGGGCAGAGCAGGGGGGCCAGAGCAGGGCAGAGCAGGGCAGGGCAGAGCAGGGGGGCCAGAGCAGGGCAGAGCAGGGCAGGGCAGGGGGGCCAGAGCAGGGCAGAGCAGGGCAGGGCAGGGGGGCCAGAGCAGGGCAGAGCAGGGCAGGGCAGGGCAGGGCAGGGCAGGGGGGCCAGAGCAGGGCAGAGCAGGGCAGGGCAGGGGGGCCAGAGCAGGGCAGAGCAGGGCAGGGCAGGGCAGGGCAGGGCAGGGGGGCCAGAGCAGGGCAGAGCAGGGCAGGGCAGAGCAGGGGGGCCAGAGCAGGGCAGAGCAGGGCAGGGCAGGGGGGCCAGAGCAGGGCAGAGCAGAGCAGGGCAGGGGGGCCAGAGCAGGGCAGAGCAGGGCAGGGCAGGGCAGGGCAGGGCAGGGGGGCCAGAGCAGGGCAGAGCAGGGCAGGGCAGGGGGGCCAGAGCAGGGCAGAGCAGGGCAGGGCAGGGCAGGGCAGGGCAGGGGGGCCAGAGCAGGGCAGAGCAGGGCAGGGCAGAGCAGGGGGGCCAGAGCAGGGCAGGGCAGGGCAGGGCAGGGGGGCCAGAGCAGGGCAGAGCAGGGCAGGGCAGGGCAGGGGGGCCAGAGCAGGGCAGGGCAGGGCAGGGCCACGCACACCCTGCTCACCCCTCATTGGTGCCGTCCCATGTGCTTTCTCTGCAGGTTGTGCGTGCCATCAACGCCATGCTCCTGCACAGGCTCGTGAGGCTGGGGGACCCCGATGCCACCGTCGCCGCCTTTGCCACCCTGGGCTTCCCCAACTGCTTCGGGGCTCTGGATGGGACTCACATCCCCATCCGCGCCCCGCATCACAGTGGAGGACGATACCTCAATCGAAAGGGCTACCATTCTGTCGTCCTGCAGGCCTTGGTGGACAGCCGGGGATGTTTCCAGGACATTTACGTGGGCTGGCCTGGCAGCACCCACGACGCCCGGGTTTTCCGGAACTCAGGCCTGTGCCGCCGGCTGGAGGCGGGGACCTACATCCCCCAGCGGGACATCCCTCTGGGGGACACCACCATGCCCTTCTGCGTCATCGCAGATGCGGCCTACCCTCTCCAGCCGTGGCTCATGCACCCCTACACGGGCCATCTCTCCGCTAGCCAGGAGCGCTTCAACGAGCGCCTGAACCGCGCGCGCCAGGTGGTGGAGCGCTCATTTGGCCGCCTGAAGGGATGCTGGAGATGTCTCCTGACCCGCCTGGATGCGGGCCCCAACAACATCCCCCAGATTGTGGGTGCCTGCTGTGCCCTGCACAATTTGGTCGAGAGCAAGGGGGAGACCTTTTTCCAGGGCTGGGCTGCGGAGGCCGGCAGGGCAGACGTCCAGCCACCTGCTGCCCCCAGTCGGCAGGTGGACCCCGAGGGGACCCGGGTCCGGGAGGCCGTGCGGGCCCACTTCGATGAACAGGCCGCGGGGTCAACTCTGCCCAGGCCCCCTACTGCCCGCCCCTTCCTCCCCCACACTCCTGCCCCACCGCCCCCTCCTCCCACTTGTCCTGGACAAATGACAGCACGCACTTGTGGCTGAACGTAAACTTTTGTTTTTCTTTCCGAAACTTTTTTTTTTTTTACGTAAATAAATATGTGAACCACAAACAGAAAACTCGGTACAAACGTTCAACAAAAGCAATATGTACAAAAATAAAACAATACAAAGAAACAACTGTCTGCCATAATAAAAAGAAAACCAGGGAGGATAAAGGGGAGAACTATTTACATGGGGGGGACGGGGCAAACGGGGGGCCGAAAAAAACAGGGTCCAACTATATACAAGGGGGGGGGCCACGTCCCGGGCCCCTCGCCCCTATAGCCCGGCACTGGGCGTGGCCGGCCGGGAGCCCCGCCGCGCTCGCAGCCTGTCCGCGGCTGGGTGGGAGCGGGCTGGACCGGAAGGTATGGTGGCCGGCGAGTGTCAGGTGGCTCCAGGGGTCCCTCGGCGCTCCGGCCCTCGCCGGTGGGTGGCGGGGCGACGGCGGACGGGACGGCGACAGGCGGAGCAGCTGGTGGTGGGGCTGCAGGAGCAGGCAGGGCGGACGATGTTTCAGCCGGCGCGGCATGGGGGGCCAGGTAGTCCACCAGGCGATTAAATGTGTCCATGTAGGCCCCCCATGCCTCCTGGCGCCAGGCCAGCGCCCGCTCCTGCAGCTGGAGGTGCTGCTCCGCGACCTCCAGCTGCTGACAGTGGATGGCCAGCAGCTGGGGGTCCGTCGCCGTCGGCGGTTGGAGGCGCGGGGTCCGCCGTCTAGCCTGCCGTGGGGCCGGTCGGTCCTCGGCCGAGGGGCTGCCCTGGAGCGATGGTCCCGGAGGGCTCTCCGGGACGACTGACGCCTCGCCGGCGCTCTCTTCCGGTCCTTCTGATGGTGCAGGTGCAGGACATAGGAGAAGAGGGGGGGAAGAAGAATGGAGACAGGTGTTAGTGTGGGCCCCGAGCCGTGGCCTTTGTCCCCCCAGCCCTGTGCTGCAGGTTCCCCATCCCTGTCCCCGGGAGATGCTGCTGTGATGGATGGGGTTCAGGGGTCCCCCTGCCCTGCACCCCGTCCCCTGGTGGGAGCGACTCTCACTTCACCCCCCCAGGGTTTGACAGCAGGAGAGGTTTCTTAGGCCACAGATGCCCAGTTTCTGCCAGGAGTGACAGCACCAGCTGTCGGAAGAGACAGTCCTTCCAACCCGTCGTGGGGAGAAGACCCCAAGGGGTGCCCCTCTGGGATGCAGCTTTCCCCCTCCTCAGGCTGGCTGCCTTCCAGCTCTCCCTTCCCCTAGCCTCTACCTGTGGCCCACGCCCTCGCCCCCCAATTCCAAGCCAGCTTGGCTCCTCCCTCCTGTTTGTTCAGGGCAGAGGTGTCACCTGCCAGCTGTAGCCCCAAGATCCTCCTTTGCCCCTGGGAGCTATTCGGCTCTTGTGGCTCATATGTAGCCTGAGTCTCCCTTTGGCACTCCCCCCACTCCATCACATGCTGCTGCTGCGGGGTGTCCCACCCCCTCCTCCCAGGGGCCCCTCGAGGTTCCGTTCCCCCCTGGCCCGGGGATGGGGCATGGCACTGTCATGCGGGGTGGGGGGGGGCAGGGGCTGATGCAGTGCTGTGAGGGTCATGGCCCTGATGTCCTTGGGGCCATGGCCATGTGAGCATGTGGGGGGCCCTGGACACATATCTCTTACCCCCGCCCCTCAAGCCCAGGGGTGTCCACCAAAGGGGGGTACCTACCTGTGGGTCCGCTCCCACGGTCCGGAGATCCCCAGGGGGCGGAGGCCCTGCTGCTGCTCCGGGATGGCAGGAGGAGGATCTGCAGGCTGGATTCTGCGGAGGAGGAGCCCCCCTCCTCCTCCTCTTCCTCCTCCTGCCGCGATGTCCCGGGGGTGGCCTCTGGGGGGGGCCCCCGGGGTGCGGGGCTTGCCTCCGGGGCGGACTCCGTCTGCAGGGCCTGCTGGGGCTCGTCAGCCGAGGTGTCAAGGGTGGCCGGAGGGAAGGAGGTGTGCCGGGAGCCCAGGATGTCCCTGAGCTCCCTGTAAAAGGGGCAAGTGACGGGGGCGGCCCCAGATCGGCTGGCCGCATCCTGGGCCCGGGCGTAACCCTGCCGCAGCTCCTTGACCTTACTCCTGACGTGGTCAGGAGTGCGGGCAGGGTGACCCCGGGCAGCCAGGCCGTCGGCCAGCCGAGCGAACGCATCCGCGTTCTGCCTCTTGCTCCCCATTACCTGGAGCACCTCCTCCTCGCTCCAGAGCCCCAGCAGGTCCCGCAGCTCGGCCTCCGTCCAGGAGGGGCCCCGCTGCCACTTCCCAGCCTGGCTGCCCTGGCTCCCCTTGGGGGGGGGTCCCCTGGGGGCGCTGGGGGGGCTGCCGGGCAGCCATCGCAGCTGTGTGGGGCTGAGGGTGGTGCAGGCTGCCCGCGTGTGCAGGCTGCAGCCTGCACGTTCCCTCAGCTTCCTGCAGAGGAAGGGAGGGGGAGGGGACCTTTAAGGGGCCGCTCCACACGGCCACCAGTGAGCTGAGGGGCTGGACAGAGCATCTCTCAACCCCCCAGCTGATGGCCGCCATGGAGGACCCGGCAATTTCGACGTTGCGGGACGCGGATCGTCTACACGGTCCCTACTTCGACGTTGAATGTCGAAGTAGGGCGCTATTCCGATCCCCTCATGAGGTTAGGGACTTCGACGTCTCGCCGCCTAACGTCAAAGTTAACTTCAAAATAGCGCCCGACGTGTGTAGCCGCGATGGGCGCTATTTCGAAGTTAGTGCCGCTACTTCGAAGTAGCGTGCACGTGTAGACACAGCTGCAATATATCAAAACTGACTTTGAAACACAGTGCTTTCTGGATAGGAAGAACTCACAAGATCCTTGGGTTTTTTCATCTTCTGAGGCGTTTTTTTTCATCCTCTGAGTCACTCCATATTGCAAAGTCACAGCAGCATTCCTCTGACAGCCCCTAATGATGGTGTTCAGGCCCAGAACACAGTTCAGAGTACACATGTATGAAGTGTTAAAATCCTGCACAGTAGTTTTATGGGACCAGTGGTTTGAAACCAGTGCACCATGATTCGGTTTTCACTGGTGTGCTGTGAGAACTGTCCGAGTGTGCTGTGAAATTTCATAAATTTCCCCCGACCGTGGCTCTTTGCAGAGCCAGGATGGGGAGAAACTGATGACTCCATGCCCACTGGGGCTCAAGCAGCAAGGCTGCCTGAGTCCCAGCTGGCAAGGGGTTCATCAATTTCTCCCTGATGGTGGCTCTTTGCAGAGCCATTGTGTGGGGAAATGCTGACCCCACAGGACCTTTTCATGCTGGGAGGCAGCTGAAATGCTGCTTCCTGGCCCAAATGAGCTGGTGAGGAGCATATCCCCACTCTTCGCTGTCACAAGGGGGAGGGAAGGAGGAAGAGAGGGCAGATGCCTGTTGGAGCTGGACACGGTTTAAATACTGCATCCTGGCTCCAACGGGCTGGCGGGGAAGGGAGCCTTCTCTCAGTAGTTACTCATTTACTGAACATCCCTAGCATGGCGTTGAGCAGATTTTGAAAATGTGTCTGTGCTCCCTGTCTGAGGTGGAGTATTCTGCGGTGGATTTGAAATATCAATGCATTTGATCCTCGTTGAGCTTATATGTTGCAAACCTCTCTAGTGAGACCATAACCATAATAACTGTAGGTAAATGTGATGTTTATGAGCAATAGATTCAGCTGAAAAAAGTAGGTGTTCCATGGAATTGCTTTTCATATTAAAGTGTGCTGTGCTACTGAAAAGGTTGGGAACCACTGGAATAGACTTACTTGACTTAAACCCTTGTATTCTGAGTGGAACATAGGTGAGCTACAAGTTTCCCGCACTCACTCTGTCTTGAGACAAAGCTTCTAGCTGACTCCAAGAGTATCCCACTTGTTGTCTTTCAATCTCTTCATTGTCTGGGGTCTTTCTCTTTTGTGTTTGCCTTGTGGGTTCCATGTGAGAACTTAACAGACTATGCTGGACGATGCTTTTCTGAGTGTGTAGCCTTGCCACCCCCATTTTCTTCTCCCAATTCAAATATCAAGTAGTTCTTGTCCTGCTCTGTTCCAAAGCTCCTCATTTCTAACAAAGTCTTGCCATTTGATGCAAAGGATGTACCTCAGGCATCTGTTTATTAATGACTGTAGCTTGTGATTTGAAGACTTTTTAGTGCAAAATCAGGTGTCTCCTGTGAGTTGTGAGGGGGCCAGGTTGAGTGATAATCCAGAAAAATGTATTGCTCCTCTGCAGTCATTCAGGCACTTAAACATCTATTTGCAAGAGGATGGATTGCTGTCCCTGCATTAGTTTCTGTGGATCTTCTTCAGAGAGTGAGTGTGCCATTGAAATCAGTGTAATTCCAGGGATGTGGTTTCAGGCATGTCTACACTATGGGGAAGGTCAACCTGGTCAGGATCGATCTTCTGGAGTTTGATTTCTCATGTCTGGTAGAGAAGCACGAAACTGAATCATGTGGGGTCAACAGTCAACCCATGTACTCCTCAGTATCACTAGGAGTAAGGGAGGTTGACGGGAGAGTTTCTACTGCCATGTAGATGGCCAGGTAAGTCAATTGCAGATAAGTCGATTCTAGCGACACAGTTGCAGTAGCTAGAATGGCATATCTGCAATCAACTTACCTCCCTAGCATAGACAAAGCATACAGTCTACCAGTGTTCAGGAAGCTGGAGGATAAGAGCCTTTGCCTATACTGATGCTAGGCTTTTCCCACTAAAATTTAGCCACCCGTGATGTCGCCAGTCTGAGTTCCCTTCAAATTTTTCCCATCCATGGGTGGAATAACTTTTGTTACATGCACTAAGGCATATGGGGATGTGCACCACCAATAGAAACACATGCTGCCCACTGTGGACACTCTGCTAATCAGCCGAGAAGCACCTAAATCACTGCTGGGCAGCCGCCCATGCACTCAGCTCACAGGGGAGACTGTGGTGAGTACAGCTCCACTGGTGGCAGCAGCAGGAGCTAGCAGCTGCTGCTATTTTAATCACCAAGTCATTGCAACCTCTTCTGCCCATGTCTAATCTTGCAACCTGTACCTGTTCTGTATCCAGATATATTGTCTTTGCTCACTGTGGATCAGCTGTGCCCTGCCCAACCCCAGAGATTCTGAAGAGGTACCACTGAAGAGAAGATTCTTCTGCCTTAAAAGAGGAAGTGGCTTGCAACCCTTTTGTTGTACAGTAGCTTGATCAGTTAACTAGTTTTGCAACTGCTTCTCTTTCTGCATCCTTCATTAAGCTGCTGTTTTGTAATTTCCGACATGGAGAGACAGTTTATCGTCCCAACTTCCTAGCATGACTATACTCACACATGTCTGGTTTCTGCTCTATTTTGTGGTTGGACTACCATCTCACAGTGGAGGAAAATAATCTAATATTCTACACTCCACAGCATGATCCTGAGAGGTGCTTAGCGCTCTCATTAGTCACTGGAGTGGAGTACTCAGCACTGCACTGAGTCAGACCCACGGTTTGGAAAGCAAACTTTTTTTTCACACCACAGGTTCAAGTCTTCATCTTTCCAAGGGAGATAATAAGCCTAGCTCCACTCAGTGCCTTGTGTGTGACTTTATAGGCTGTGTCTACACGTGCCCCCAACTTCGAAATGGCCACGCAAATGGCCATTTCGAAGTTTACTAATGAAGCGCTTAAATGCATATTCAGCGCTTCATTAGCATGCGGGCGGCAGCGGCTCTTCCAAATTGACGCAGCTCGCCGCCGCGCGTCTCGTCCAGACGGGGCTCCTTTTCGAAAGGACCCCGCCTACTTCGAAATCCCCTTCTTCCCCTGAGCTCCTTTCGAAAAGGAGCCCCGTCTGGACGAGACGCGCGGCGGCAAGCTGCGTCAATTTGGAAGAGCCGCTGCCGCCCGCATGCTAATGAAGCGCTGAATATGCATTTCAGCGCTTCATTAGTAAACTTTGAAATGGCCATTTGCGTGGCCCTTTTGAAGTTTGGGGCACGTGTAGACGTAGCCATAATGAGTTCCTGTTTGAGCTCTGTGCAGACAGACAGCAGGGCTGTGCCCTCTGTCGCCAAAATATTCCATCCCCCTCTCTGGTTCAGGGTTATGTAGACTGCTCTCCTTCCCTGAAGTGGGCCCATATATAGAATCATAGACTCCTAGGGCTGGAAGGGACCTCAGGAGTCATTGAGTCAAGCCCCCTGCCCAAAGTGTATAGTTAACGATCCTTTTTGAGAAGGGAGGTGCTATTTTAATGTCAGGTACTATTTGTAAAACAAAAAACTGCTAAATCCAGCATTAGTTCTTTTTACTGATGCCATGTCACACACGCAGGGCCATAAAACGCCCGTGGGAAATTTCACAGATGTCAGTGGGGGGTTGCAAGCAGGGACTGAGGGCATTCCCATGGAGCTTGTAAAGTTCAGGCCTAACAGTGTATCTGCTATCTCCCCCTGCTTAAACAAGTTGTTCTGCTTAGCTGTGACACTTGAGTGTCTTTCCCAGACTTGAAGAAAAACTCGTAAGCTCAAAAGCTTATGGAAGTTGGTCCAGTAGAAGGTCTTGGATATCACTCTCCTTTTCTCTTAAAGACTAAAGTGGCTACAACAGTCCTGCAGACAAAATTCATGTGTTTCAGTCACATAACTATTCACTCATATTAAGTCCTCCTTCCTGGTCACTTGCAGAGATCCGGGCTGTCCAATCCCATTTACTCAATGCTACTTTATGCGCATGAGGACAGGATCATAATTATAGACTCCACTGCAACTGTTAGGACCATAGGGTGCAGACACAGTTTGTGTGATCCAAGGGGCACATCACTAGAAGGAACAGAATGAAATTGACCTGGGAGGCCAGGGATCAGAGGCTGAAAAATCAGGAAAAACAAGTCTTAAAAACAAGATCGGTGTTGAGAAAGTGGTGCAAACTGGGGCCTGAGTCATTGAGTCATATGACTGCACATCCCACACCCTGGCACAGGACAGAGCTACAGAAGCAGTGGTTGCAGGATTGGTGACTTAATCAGTCTTTTCCAGCTCCGATTTCTGTGGTGCTGTGGTGTTCTATTTATAACACAACTTCTCTTCTAATTATTGTTTTGTGTTACTGCCATGGTGCTAAAATCAAGGCACTTTTATAAAATGTGATGCAATAACCTTTTGCATAAATTTAATCCCCTTTGTTCCCCTTTCCCCTCTAGCCTTATGTGCATCTTGGTTTGTTTATGTAGGGTTGCGCACGATGCCTAGCACAGTGGGGTCCTGGTCCATCAGCAGGGCTCCGAGACACTACAATAATATAAATTATTATTATTAATAATAATAAATAATAACAGTAAGAGCAAGAGCACTGAAGTAGTGGTCCCTGTAAGCTAGGCACTTGTGCAGCTACTCAGGGGCTACATCTACACTAGTCCCTTCTTTTCGAAAGGGGCATGGTAAAGAGTGAGGTCGGAAGATGCTAATGAGGTGCTACCATGAATATGCAGCATCTCATTAGCATAATGGTGGCCATGGCAATTATTTGAAAGTTCCGCTTTTGAATTGCGTGCCGCCTGTGGAGACAGGGGCCCTTCAAAAGGACTCCCCAGTCTTCGAAAGCCCCTTATTTCTCAAACCAAATAGGAAGAAGTGACTTTCAAAGTCCGGGGGGTCCTTTCAAAAGGCCCCTGTCCACATGGGCGGCGTGCAATTCGAAAGCAGCACTTTCAAATTGCCATGGACACCATTATGCTAATGAGGCGCTGCATATTCATGGCAGTGCCTCATTAGCATCTTCCAACCTCACTCATTACCATGCCCCTTTCAAAAGGAAGGAGCTAATGTAGATGTAGCCAGGGAGAGATTCAAATGCCAACCAGCTGATCAGCAGAATACCCACAGCTAGCTTTTGTGTTTCTAGAGGTGGTACCCCTTCACAAATGCTCGGTGTACATACAAAAATTTTTCCACACAGGCTCAAAAAGTCCTCATATGGATGGAAAAGATTAGTGGTAACATTGCATTGAAATGTTTGTTCTAGGGGAGCATGGGAGCCCCATACTAATAATTATGCGCAAAAATAAAAGGAGGAATATATGGTCTCATTTTGAGTCTACCAAATTTGCCCACATCCTTCTCACCCTGTGAAGGCCAGCTGATTCAGGCTTCAACCCACTGTCCTAAGGACCCACGTGTCTGTCTGTCTGAAGGCTGCTGGCATTCATTGCATTAACAGAAGGTTGAAAGTATGAGCAACTGCAGCAACATGGCTTTTGCCTGCTAAACACAATTGTTTTGGATCTTAGAGCCCCTGGGGAAAGGGATGGGACACACAGATCTCCTTGACTGGCTGTCACTAACATTGTAACTCTGGCAATATTTGCTCAATGACCATTCATAACCCACTGAAGCCAATGGAAAGACTTGAAAAAGTCAATGGCTGGAAGAGCCTGCTGGGAGCACACGGGAACAAGCCACAGCTTTGTGAGTTTCCCTTCACAGAAGTCTGGTCTCTGGATGGAACTTACTTTTCCTTTCCATGCAGCAGAGAGCCCAGAACAATGGCCAGGATGAGCCTGGTTCCTATGTTTTATCTGCAGGTACATCTGCAGCTGACCATCTCTGGTTTGTGGGGCCTGGGCTCTAAACATAGCTCTGTAGACAGTACTTGGAAGTTGCAGCTTGAGCTGGCTGGCGCAAAGTTCATCTTCACCCTGGGCCCCAGAGCCTGAGTGGCAATATCAACGGAGCTGTTTTCAGCAATGCAGCACAAGTCTCACGCATCCAAGTCTGTCAACCTGAGCTGGTAGAGTCACTGCTGTGGGCAGTGTAGATATAACTGACGACACCAGAAAGCAATAGCCGAGCAATCAAGGAGTGTGGCTTAGTGGATAGAGCTCTGGACTGGAACTCACAAGACCTGGACTCTATTTCTGAATAGGTGAGCAGCCTGCTGGGAGTCAAGTTACTCTGTGCCTCAGTTTCCCTACCTGCAAAATGGAGTCTGAGATCTACAGCATCTCAGGTGCCAGTTAAGGAGTATTGCCTAATAGGCAATTGGTGCCAGAATAAATTTGTAGGGAAAAAGTACCATAGGCAGATCTATGGAAGGAGGGCTGGGCTTGTTTGCTAAAGGACCTGCTTTATAAAGCCTGTATCAGGTTTGCTTTGTCTCATGGATGGTTTGTGATATAGATTGCTTTGCCTGTTTATCTCAAGACATGCCTGTGAATCAGTTGATCACAGCTCACTGTACCGCAGTGCTCTCCTGGGTGGAGGTAGTCTGTTTGTTTTGCCAGCTGGCTTCTGTGGATGCTGAAAAGTGAGGCCTGGGGCAAGGGTTAGTACATTTCATTATTTGATTTCAGCTGAATGTGCCAGGGTTGCTAACACAGCAGCCATCATACTGAGTGCTCTGAGTCCAGCCCCATAGAACACACCTACTCTACTGCAGGTTCATATGGAGAAAATACACCGAGAATCCTGCTGGCTTATGCTGATAGAATATCCCTGCTGTGGTGCTCACTACTATAGGTATTTTCAGGAAGATCACACCTACGTTGCTGACAAATGTCCTTTAGGAAGAATGCACCCGCCATGATGCCAGCTGATTCAGGTTTATCCAGGTAGAATGTATCAGCAAAGGTATACCTGGTGATGAATGATCACTGTAAGGTAGGTTGGAACTTCTGTTCACCTTGTTTGGAAGTAGCTGGTGCTGTACATGGGTGGAGACCAGAGGCTGAATGAACTGGACAGCATCAACTGCAATCTGGCAATTCCAGTGTTCCTATCCTAATTAGTTGGTTTGAGTTCTCATAATACATACACCCATCTCTCAGCACAAAGCAGTTATAACATGAGTGATGTTACTCTCAGGAGGTTAGATTAGCTGTGGCAGGATCTGTCTTTTTGGGTCTTATTTTGTGGTGAGCCCATTATAGCTACTAGACATCAGATAATTACTGTCACTCTGCAATTAGTATGGCCTAACAAATTACCCACACGCATTTCTGAAATTTACCATTTTCCATTGCAGAAAATAGCTTGTGTAATTACATGGCAAGAGATCCCACCCTCTTCTCCGATTTCCTCTGGCTGCAGGGAGTGATCCTGGAGAGTGCTGTAGCTGAAGCGGGGTGGGGGGGAAGGCAATTTTGCTATAATCCAAAGGAAATCATGCTTTAAACCCATGATTTTTTCTCTTAAAGGTGCAACGTTGATTTTGATAATTGGCCAAAAGCAAATGGAAATAACTACTTGAAACCTCATGGGCTCCATGTACAGAAATGAATCCTGCGAGGGAAACAGCCTTCAGTTCAGAGAGGTGAAAGGTGGCACATATTTTCTTAATTATGTGTCATCATTATCACCTACCCACACTCTCTCACCTACGATACTGGGAGTTTTGTTAATCCAACCACTCCCCAGTTTCTGTTTGCCATGGCTGTGATTTTTTTTGGGGGTGGGGCATTATCATCTATTTTATTCTTTGCCCCAGACAACATGGGAACAAAAAAGGAACAAGACCAACAAACTCACATGCCCCATGGCAGCATGTGCAGATAGCACATCCACTCATGCAGTAGTGGCAGGGTGAGAACCAGAATAGGCTAGAATATAGGACTGGACTGAAATACGTATGCACTTCCTCCAGCAATTTCATTTTATTTTCTTCCCTGTTTGTAGATTCCTGCAAATCTGGAGACATCCTCTTTATAGCATCAGTTTTGCAGATACAGATGCAGATACAAATTCTGTATCTAGAGTCCTGCAAATTTGTGAATATGGATACAGGTGTAGCAACAAATTTTGTATCAGTGCAGGCCTCCAACAGTCATAGAGGAAAGCGCTAGAATCCAGAAGGGCAAATGGGTGTATTGTGTGTATGAAGAAAGGATTGAGGAAAATCAAAGTCAAAGATGCCTGAAGAGATGTAGGAATCACTGGGTGGAATTCCCTGGCCTGTGTTATGCAGGAGGTCAGCTTTGTTAATCATAATGGACTCTCCTGGCTTTAAAATCTATTGAATGAGTTTTGCAGTCAGATCTGTGATAATTCTTTTCTGTTGTAGGAATATGTTCCATCACCTAAGTCCAGTTTCTGTGCTTCCTGCCCTCATGAGCTACCCCCATTGCCAGAGTACAGTTCTGTTCTGTAAGTAGCTACCATGGGATGTACAGGAATGCCCAGAGTATGGGAGATGTAACAAAGATAGATGACAATGAGGATGGGACTGACCATGACCCAGAGCAGCGCTTTCCTTTCTGTCCAACTGACATGTAATGTAGATGAAGGGAAGCCAGTCAAGCAAGAAAGTACACAAGTGTCCAGGATAGCACCTGATGTGGATGCATCTCCTTCGTAACAGGCTACACCTCAACCCAACAGAAAGTGGCAGATGCCTTAGTCGATTCCTATACATTTAAAAGAACAGCACATTAAAAAATCATAGTGGTTCCATGGCTGCATGCTCCGAAGAAGCAAAACCTGCAAGCAGGACTCCTAGAAGCAGGATCGATGCACCCGAGGAGGGGAAGCTTCCACATCTACAGCTTGTGCATACCTATGCAGTGACTATGCTAACAACTTTGTTCTCCAGGGCTGGTGAGCAAATACTTTTACATCTCTCCATTGGCTTCCTGGCCTGTCTTGCTAACTGAAGTCAAATCAGCAAGCCCTTCCCCACAGGGGGATACAGTCTAATTCGAACTAAAAATGTGAGATGGATGCTCACAAACAGGGAAGAACTAGTAGAAGAAATAGAAGTTGGGGGGAAACCTGGGCTGCAGCGACCATAAGATCGTAGATTTCAGGATCCGGACGAAAGGAAGAAGGGTGAGCAGTAAAATACAGACCCTTGATTTCAGAAGAGCAGACTTTGACTCCCTAAGAGACCAGATGAGCAGGATCTCTTGGGAAATGAAGATGAAGGGGAAAAGAGTTGAAGAGAACTGGAAGTATTTTAAAGAAGTCTTACTGAAGGCACAGGAACAAACAATCCCGCTGCGTAGTAAGAAATGCAAACATGGCAGGCAACCAGCTTGGCTTAACAGGGAAATCCTTAGTCAGCTTAAATTCAAAAAGGATGCGTACAAGAAATGGAAACGAGGATAGTTGACTAAGGAGGAGTATAAACATACGGCTGGAGAATGCTGGGCAGTAATCAGGAAAGCGAAAGCACAATTGGAACTGCAGCTGGCAAGGGATGTGAAGAGTAACAAGAAGGGTTTCTACAGGCATGTGAACAATAAACGGGTTATCAGAGAAAGTGTGGGGCCATTACTGGATGAGGGAGGTAACCTAGTGACAGATGATGCAGGAAAAGCTGAAGTGCTCAATGCTTTTTTTGCCTCAGTCTTCACGGACAAAGTCAACTTCCCAATGATGGTCCTAGATGATGCAGTATGGGAAAGTGGAGGGCAGCCATCTGTGGGGAAGGAACAAGTTCTGAGCTATCTAGAAAAACTAGATGTGCACAAGTCCATGGGCATAGATTTAATGCACCCCAGGGTACTGAGGGAATTGGCAGAGGTCATTGCTGAACCTTTGGCCATTATCCTTGAAGACTCTTGGAAATCGGGGGAGATACTGGATGACTGGAAGAAGGCAAACGTAGTGCCCATCTTTAAAAAAGGAAAGAAGGACAATCCAGGGAACTATAGACCCGTCAACCTTACCTCAATCCCTGGGAAAATAATGGAGGTAATCCTCAAGGAATCCATTTTGAAGCACTTGGAAGAGGGGAAAGTGATCAAAAGTAGCCCACATGGATTCACCAGTGGCAAGTCCTGCCTCACCAATCTGATCAGCTTCTATGACGAGGTAACAAGCTTTGTGGACATGAGGAAGTCAGTGGATGTGATATACTTTGACTTCAGCAAAGCTTTTGATACGGTCTCCCACAACATTCTTGTCCATAAGTTAAGGAAATGTAGATTGGATCTTCGGACCTTAAGATGGATAGAAAGCTGGCTTGATGGTTGGGCCCAACGGGTAGTGGTCAATGGCTCAATATCTGGATGGCGGTCTGTTTCAAGCGGAGTGCCTCAAGGCTCGGTTCTGGGGCCGGTGTTATTCAACATCTTTATTAATGACCTGGATGAGGGACTGGGTTGCACCCTCAGCAAGTTTGCAGGTGACACAAAACTAGGTGGAGAGGTAGATACGTTGGAAGGTAGAGAGAGAATCCAGAGGGACCTGGATAAATTGGGGAACTGGGCCAAAAGAAATCTGACGCGGTTCAATAAGGAGAGCTGTAGAGTCCTGCACCTGGGGCGGAAGAATCCCAAACATTGTTACAGGCTGGGGACCGACTGGCTCAGCAGCAGTACGAAGGAAAGGGACCTAGGGGTTATGGTGGATGAAAGGCTGGATATGAGTAAACTGTGTGCCCTTGTAGCCAAGAAAGCTAACGGCATACTGGGGTGCATTAGGAGGAGCATTTCGAGCAGATCTAGGGAAGTAGTTATTCCTCTTTATTCGGCACTGGTGAGGCCACATCTGGAATGTTGTGTCCAGTTTTGGGCCCCCCAGTATAAAAAGGATGTGGATTTGCTGGAGCAGGTTCAGTGAAGGGCAACAAAAATGATTAAGGGTCTGGAGCACAAGACCTATGAGGATAGGCTGAGGGATTTGGGCTTGTTTAGTTTACAGAAGAGAAGACTTAGAGGTGATTTAATAGCAGCCTTCAACTTCCTGAAGGGGAGCTCTAAAGAGGAGGGTGAGAAATTGTTCTTAGTGGTGTCAGATGGCAGAACAAGGAGTAATGGTCTGAAGTTGAAGAGGGAGAGGTGTAGGTTAGATATTAGGAAAAACTTCTTCACCAGGCGGGTGGTGAAGCATTGGAATGTGTTGCCTAGAAAGGTGGTGGATTCTCCATCCCTTGAGGTTTTTAAGTCCTGGCTGGACAAGGTCCTGGCTGGGATGACTTAGCAGGGGTTGATCCTTCTTGAAGCAGGGAGCTGGACTAGATGACCTCCTGAGGTCCCTTCCAGCCCTGTGATTCTGTGATTCCTGGCAAGGGTGCATCAAATTTGTGTCTCATTTACACTAATCCACCTGCAACTGTGGCTTTGCTTTTCTGTGTCTCAGAGACTTGGTGGATCTCCCTCTGGCAGCATAGTCATTGGTGCATCTGGAGATTGTCCGCAGGTTTAGTGCTGTAAGTCAGATTCACCTGCTGCCTGGTGACCATTTATTCCTTCCGTTCTACAAATACTTGGATGCACACATTTGTATTTCTCAATGGAAACTCTTTGCCAAATCTTGTAGGCCCCTTTTATTCCTTGCTAAGTCTCCACATTAATTATTAACAGCTCTATACTACAAAACACACACCTTCAGCTTGTTCCAAGAAAAGTTTTGCTCCCTGAAAGGCCACTCTTTATTTTTACTCAGGAGCTCAAAATTAAGCACTAAAGCTCAGCACTCCAGGGGTAGCAGCCAATATGAATGAGCCTGTAGAAATGAAGCTCCTTTTCCATGCTGCCCCAGGCGTGGAACATTCCCCCACCCTCCACAACCATTTTGTCACACTCCACCTCCTTGGTGTCCAAATCCCTTCTTAAAACTCACCTATGCAAATTGAAACAACACAAAAAGGGTTCCTGACCTAACCGATTCACCCACCTTATTGCTGTAGCCTCTTTCCTCCAGCCTTCTGTGTGCTCACCCTCACTGGTTGGGTCATTATGTCTAAATTCTAGAACACGAGGCCACAGTGGATCAGACCAATGGTCCACCTAGCCCTGCATCCTGTCTTCAGGATGCCTCACAGGGAATAAACAAAACAGGGCAATGTCAAATGATCCATCACTTACTGTCTTGTGCCAGCTTCTGGCAGTCAAGAGGTTTAGGAACAACAAGAAGTCCTGTGGTACCTTTAGACTAACAGAGATTCTGGAGCATAAGCTTTCATGCACAAAGACCCGCTTCACCAGATGCATGAGTGGTGGGGGTGGGGGTGGGGGTGTTCAGAGGAGGATTTAAAGAGCGGGGTCTCAGTAAAGGGGAGGGCCTGAGCTGACAAGGTCTATCCAGTCAGGGTAGAAATGGCCCATTATCAGTAGTTAATGTGGAGTAGTGTACATCAAGAGAGGAGAAAACAAGTCAGTTCAGTCGGAGGGGATGTGGCCCATTGTCAGATGCTAATGTGGAGGTGTGACCCTCCAGAGCAGAGAAACTGCTTTTGTAAGGGGTCAACCACTCCCAGTCTCTGTTTAATCCTTGGCTGATGGAGTCAAATTTGCAAATGAATTGCAGCTTAGAAATTTTTCTCTCCATTTTATGTTTGAAATGTTTTTGTTGTAGGACTGCTACTTTTAAATCTGTATCTGAGTGTCCAGGGAGAGTGAAGTGTTCTCCTACAGGTTTTTGTATGTTACTAAACAGGTTTAGGGAGACCCAGAACATAGGGTTGTGTCCCGAACCATCTTGGTTAATAGCCATTGGTCAACCTTGAACATATTTCATTTGTTTTTGAATCCAGTTACATTTTTGTCTGTCACAACATCCCCACTCAAGTTCCACAGGACGATGGTAAATTTTGTGTGCAGTACTTCTTTGGGTTTGTTTTAAACCTGCTATGTATTCATTTAATCAGAAAATGCCTAGTTCTTGTGTAATGTGAAGGGGCAAATAACACTTCTTTATTCACTTTCTCCACAGAATTCATGTTGTACACGTTAATCATAGTCCTTCTTATTTCCTCTTTTCTAAGCTGAAAAGTCTGAGGTTGTTTTAACTTTTCCTTATACAGAAGTTGTTTCAGACTTTTTTTGAGACATGGTGACCAGAATTGCATGCAGTATTCAAGATGTGAGCATACCATAGGATTATGTAATGGCATATTACTTATTATATATTTCTTTCCTAATTGCTCCAAACATTCTGTTAAGTTTTATTTTTCACTACAGCTGGGTCTACACGAGCCCCTTCCTTTCGAAACACCTATCTGGTGTTAGGAAGAAGGGCTTTCGAAAACTGGGAGGATCCTTTCGGAAGGTCCCATCTTCATGGGTGGCTCGCGATTTGAAAAGCCGCATTTTCGAATCGCCGCACCTGCCATTATGCTAATGAGGCACTGCATATTCATTGCAGAGCCTCATTAGCATCTTTCGAACCCACTCATTAACATGCCTCTTTCGAAAGGAAGGGACTCGTGTAGACACAGGGTACCACTGCACATGAGTGGTTTTCAAGGAAATAGCTATGATGCCTCCAAGGTCTCATTCCTGAATGGTAACAGGTAATTGATCCTGCATCATTTTGTGGGTCTAGTTGGGATTATATTTTCTAATGTGTATTGCTTTCCATTTATCAACACTGAATTTCATCTGACTTTTGTTCTCCAGTCACCCATTTTAGTAAGGTTTCTTTGTAACTCTTGGCAGTCAGCTTTGGTGTTAATTACCTTGAGGAATTTTTTATCACTTGCAAATTGTGCTCACTCAGGAGGCCTGGTTTCTGTTCCTATTTCTGGCACAGACTTTTTATGTGCTTTTAGGTGAGTCACTTTGTGATGGGATCCCCAGGATGAAGCCTGGGGCCATGGGACTGCCGTGTCCCCTTAATTCTCCAGTCTGGGCTGTCTCTTACAATGCTTTGCCAGTGACCAGCAGCAAACCTCTCCAGGTGCTATTAACATTCAGCACAACTACATATGGGGCCCTCACTCAGATAGATTGCATGAATGCTCCCAAAGCAACTCACGAATCACACAGCCAAAGGCTTCAGCCACATCCCCTCTCTACACCGCTGGGCTTGTACCTCAGGAATATGCCATTCTGAACTGCTCAAGAAGAGCATCACAAATTTCTTAATTGGTTCACCTCTTCATCAATGGAAAATGGATATGCACCAGCCTTTGCAAACCTGAGCACATTTACCAGACACTTCAGGCAAACTCAGTGGTAAAGATAAACATTAAAAGACGTTTATTTACTACAAAAGATAGATTTTAAGTAATTATAAGTGCTGGTAAAAGAGAGAGTTACCAAAAGGAAATAAAACATAGGCCCACAGTCTAAACTCTCAAGCTGGTTAGACCGGGCCATATGTAGAATAAGCAGTTTTTCTCACCGCAATAGATATTGCAATTCATTGTACACAGGTTGCCTAAACCTGGCCCAGTTCCCTTCTCTCATGGGAGGGTTGCGGGTCTGGCACGCCAGCTGCATGCCATTTGTCAGTTAGCCACTAGATGGTTTGTTTGCCTGAGAGTCCACAGGTACAGCTGCTTGAAGCTCCCAGTGCCCGTGATTCACTCTTCCCAACCAATGGGAGCTGCAAGAAACAACTCAGGGTGGGCAACCACTTCCCGCAGCTCCCATTGGCCTGGAACGGTGAACTGTGGCCACCAGAAGCGGGAAGCTGCAGTACCTGTGAACGCTGAGGTAAACCAAGAGTCTGGCAGCCCCCCAGCAGCTAACCCTGATGAGTCCTGTGTAGCTGGCATGCTGGAGATTACCCACCCGGTCTTCGGGCTTATCTACATGACCACTTTATTTCCCTGTAATTTTCTTGATCGGGGTGTAAACCCTTGCTACCCTCCCATGAGTGCATGAAGTTACAGCTCTGTGAAGGGCCTATGTAAACAGGCTCCCAGCTACTCCCCTTGTGGAGGTGGTTTACCTATAGCACTGGGACAGCTCTCTCCCAGCCCTAGTGTTGTGACCATGTTGCTGCATTAAAGGGCTGCCTTGGCAGAACTGCCATGGCTGTGCTTAACCTTAGCCATGTAGACAAAGCTTTGGCATCCTTGTTGCTAGAGGCGTTGTAGGTGGAGGCAAGAAAGAGGCCACCAGGCATGATGGGACCCTTAGTCCATGTGGTTGGGGAAAACAAGTCAAGGTATGCCTGAAGGGCATTGCTGAATCCCTAGGCAAGGATGAGCATTTCCCCTGGTGTCGCCCTTTGCAAGTGAGGGATTGAATTTTGGCTCCCTTGCTAGGCAATGGCTGTTGTTGGGTTGCTTGACACAATTATTTTCCTTTGCATTGTCTCTGGAGAGCAAGTAACTGGGCACTTCCCAAACCCACAGCATATTTTAGTGATAGCCATAGAGCACATTTTCATAAATTCCTATTCATTGATGATATCCCTATTTAGAAGGAACATTGTGTGTTGGCAGAGCATCATCTTTCCCCTGCTATGTCACATGGCGGTCATGTCTACACTAGCCCCAAACTTCGAAATGGCCACACAAATGGCCATTTCTAAGTTTACTAATGATGTGCTGAAACGCATATTCAGCGCTTCATTAGCATGCAGGCGGCCGCGGCACTTCGAAATTGACGCAGCTCGCCGCTGCGCGGCTCGTCCCAATGGGACTCCTTTTCGAAAGGACCCCGCCTACTTTGAAGTCCTCTTATTCCCATGAGCTGATGGGCTTTCCCATCAGAGTGCTTTCCCAAGGTATAGAGTGTCACATGCTTGACTCCCTTGGGGCAGATTGGATGGTTTTTACTATCTCTGACAAAGACCAAAAAGGGCTAAATGTGCAAGGAACCCTGAAGAAAGTCTTCATCAGCTAATCTGTCTTCACAGAACATCTCCTTCTGACTCCCAAAATTTAGAGACTGGCATAAACCCTGAAGGGTAAGAACTCATACCCCTGCTCACACTTTTTATTTTTATCATTGACTATAGCTCTCAGTTTTCTTGATCTCTCTAGAAATGTCCATCTTTTAAAATCCTGCTAAGCCCTTGGCCTCAAAATGCCATATGTCAATGGGTTCCACAGGCAAACTCTGCCACTCAAGGCATTTTGTGAAGCTGCACTATTGTGTGTAAAGTACTCCAGGACATGACATGTGGATGATCAACACTAACAGAAACCAAAGTGTTACGAATTACTGTTGTTCTTACTAGCAAATTCACTCAGAGTTGCTTGAGTCCTTAACTCAATGAAGCATTTTTTTTCTTAAAGAAAAATGCACATACTTTATGTAAATAATTAGTATTTTTGAAAAAATACAGTGTTGTTTTATGAGTTAATTTTTATTTTGGATTTCTGAAAAAAGGGATTGTTAAAATTTTTCTCTTTAAATTTGTAGTAATATTTTTTTACATGGGAATTTCATCAAATGTATTTTTTCTTCATCCCTATAAGCTCTTATACTCTGGCTGTGGCCACACTAGACCTGCTTTTTGGAAGGGGCATGGTAATGAGGCACTTCAGAAGATGCTAATGAGGTGCTGACATGAATATGTAGTGTCTCATTAGCATAATAGCTGCACTCACTTTGAAAGTGTCAGTTTTGAAACACATGCCGCCTGTGTAGCCAGGGGACTTTCGAAAGGACCCCCTGATTTGAAAGCCCCTTTTTCCCAAAACCAAATGGGAAGAAGGTGCTTTTGAATTCCAGGGGGTCCTTTTGAAAGCCCCCGTCTACCTGGGCGGTGCATGACTTGAAAGTGGCACTTTTGAATTGCGTGCGGCTACCATTATGTTAATGAAGCACTGCATATTCATAGTAGCACCTCATTAGCATCTTCCAACCTCGCTCATTACCAGGCCCCTTCCAAAAGGAAGGGGCTAGTGTAGAGGTAGCCCCAGTGTATAACTACCATGAAAGTTGCAAAGTTTTTCCCAGTTCTAACCTAAACATCCCTTGCTACAGTTTAAGCCTATTGCTTATTATTAGGCAGGATAGTTGTTTACTTTGTAGGTAGCATAGTGCTCTCTTGGGGGAGTGATAGCTCAGTGGCTTGAGCATTGGCTTGTTAAACCCAGAGTAGTGAGTTAAATCCTTGACATGGCCATTTAGGGCTCTGGGGCAAATAGAATTAAAAAAAAAAAGGAAGGATGGTGGTTGGTCCTGCCAAGAGGGCAGGGGCCAGGACTCAATAACCTCCCCAGGTCCCTTCCAGCTCTATGAGATGTGTATCTCCATACATTATTTTATTATAACCTGCTCTGGGATAGGAGCACAAAGTAATAGGAGTCAATTATATTCTCCCTGCTCTCTCTGTCTCTTTTCATTCCTAGGGACTGACCTGGTCAAATACATTATTAATGTAACTGTTACAGTACCTGAGCAGCTGCCATGAGATATTGCCATGAATAACAATGGGCTGCTATTTTTAGCCTTAACTCTTGTTATGTTGAAGCCTGAAGCTATTCTGTGAGTCCTTTCTGGCAACTCAGGTGCTCTACCTGTTGTGTGTCAGGATGAGGAAAGATGTTAGTATTTGTCCTTAATGTCAGAACAAAACCATAGCCACTTAGGGTCCGCTCTGCTTTGTGCCACAACCTTTATGAGCTTCACTGCAACAGGGATAGAACTCAGCTCCTACTACTCTGAAAGGACAGGACCCTGCCAGTTAAGCCAGAAAGGGCTTTCCCTTAGCTGGCAACAGTATAGGGCCTATGATGCTCAATAGAGCAGTTCTGAGCAAACTCACTAAAGCAGGGGTGGGGAATCTTTTTTGGCTTGGGGGCCACTGAGCCATAGAAAAATCAGTTGGGACCACATAAAAGTAGGAGGCTGAAAAAAAAACCAATCCACCTACAAAACCCCCACTGATGTGGCCTCTGACTGAGACAGCTCACCCCGGCACACAGCAGCCCCACTGTCAGGAGGGTGGAGAAGTGGGGACTGAGGTTCTGGGCTTTCCCCAGGCCAGATTAAGTCTTCTGGGGATCCGGGCGGGGAACCAAAATGGGGGGTGCAGGTTTCAGTGTGTGGGAGGGGGCTGCCAGGGAGCAGGTGCGGGGTCTGGGCAGGAGGGACAGTGCAGGAGTGGGCTGGGTGTGGGGGTCTGGTGAGAGGGAGGGTGTAGGTGAGGGTGAGAGGCCTGGGCAGGAGGAGGGTGCAGAAGCAGGCTGCGGGTGCAGGGTCCGGGCAATGGCAGGGGCGCGTCTGTTCACTATCACTGTCAACCCCACGCCCAGCTGGAGGAATGGCAGCACAGAGATGTGCTCCCTGGAGACCACTCCCGCCTGATGCTCTGATTGGCTGGAATTCCAGGAGAAGCCTTTCCAGCCAGCGCTGTGCAGTTGTTCCTCCCGCCAGGGTACAGGGATGGGGAGCAGCAGCAGTGGAGCTTGGAGTCACTTCCTGCCCCTCGCCAGGCAGAGCCCGTGGGTTGGATCTGACCCCAGCTTGCCTGACTCCAGCCTGTGACGCTTAGGGCTCCACACCCCCACTCACTGCAGGCCAGATGCTGGCGAGGGGAGCCCTGAGCCTCGGGGACTGGATCCAGGCAAGCTGCAGGCTGGATCCGGACCATAGGTTGGGGGTTTCCCACCCCTGCACTAAAGGGCAGTGGTGCTTAATCAGAATGTGCCCTAACAAAACAGCATCCTTCCCTCTGGTGTTGGCAGTTACGCTCCACACAGATGCAAATAATTACACATCGGGGCACAGCAGTGCAGAGCGAGGCTCATAACTCTCCAGCAACACATTGTAAATACCTTCCGGGCTGGTAACTTATGCTGAGTTACTACTGTCTTTATTAGTGTTTGTGGCTTGTTCTATAACCAGATCCACAGGTGCCTGAGAACTGACTTCTACTGAAACCAATATGTGTTCTGAGCTCTCCCTGTTCCATCAAATGTTCATATCTTTTCTGGTCATAGTGACAGGACTTTCCTTTCAGTGACCATGGGAGGTAGGGTACCATGCCACTGTTTCTCAAATGCAGGCCCCAGGCACTTTTTATGCAGCCACCACCTCCTGGGCTGGGGAGAAAGGAGAATGCTCCTTGTTGCTCCTGGTGTTGATTCATTTTGGAGATGACTGGGACATATCTTTGTAAGATCAGGCAACCAGTGAGTTACCCACCTTCCCAGGAGTGGTGTGGACCAGGTGTTGGGCTTCAGCCTGGAGGTGGTGTTGCAGAAGGGTTGGCATATAAAAGAGGACACCGCTGAGATGGAGCGTATCTGCATCCGTATCTACCAACCCATGTTGTGTTAATGTGCTATAGTATATCTAGTACATTAATTCAACGTGAATTGGTAGATACAGATACAGAAACACTCCCTTCTGGGGGTGGCCTCTTTTCTGAAAAGTCAAATATGGTAACACTTTGTAGCAGCAGGGTCTGGCTGCAGGACTTTGGGCTCCAGCCCCAGGCTTTGGCTGGACAGCTGTGCCATTGGGGTCTAGCAGCAAGTCTTCAGGCTCCAGTTTAATTTGTCCCCAATCAGGGCAGGGCTGATTAGTTTGCTGTGAACGATGATATTTGTGTGTTTGTTAATATCATTTTTCACAGCAGACTACTAGCTAGCAGTACATAAATTACAATGATTTGGACATATACATATGTGCACATGTATTTATTTTTCCTAAAACTAATTAAGTATTTTGGGAAATTGTGGGAGACCAGCCACTAGATAGAGTTGGTGGCTGCACCCAGAGGCTACCAAAAATTTGTCCTGAGAACCCCTGATCTGTGTTGTCTATTATAGAATAGACAATACACACCCTGCATTACAAAGGGAGGAAAGTTGCCCTACAGCTGATATTAAATGTCATGTCCTTATAACATTTTTAAATAGCTCCAAGTGTCCTCTGGTGACCTGTTAGGATGGCTGAATCTGTAAGCCAAACTGCAGGCATATGATTGGCTTGTCTAGCCAACGCCTGCCACCTGTGTTTACTGCACTCCTGGGTTCATTCCGGTGGCTGTGGTTATTGTCTACGTACACATTAACCAGCATATTCCTGGATATTTCCATCCTGCACCAAACCCAACAAGCTCTTTTGTTTCTCAGCTATGAAAATATAAGGTTTGATCCTGTTCTCAGGACTTTCAACCTCCTTAAAGTCCTTAAACCTTTCTTCTTCTGCTTCTGATGCTTCTGCTTTGGCTTTTCCTCTCCATGGTACACAGGACGATAAGTGTGTCTGGTGCTTCACAGGGAAAATAAAGAAATGGCACTGAATCTGCAGGTGAACCTGAGCCCTGACTGGTGCATCCCAGCAGGGGGAATAGGTGACATTCTGCAGCCTTTCCATCAGCTCTGATTTTGGAGGCTGCCAAGAGTTAATCTGACCTTCAAGCACAAATTGGATCAGCCTCACTCTCAATTTCTCAATAGGCCTGTAATTGGCAGCAGCTGGAACGACCAACCTTCTGAGGCTGTTCTGGTACCCCAGGATTCCAGGAGTGCATTGTGCTTTGGGCATACTTCCTTACGCCTCCATCGTGTTTCCTTGTTGAGGGCAGGTTGGACAGAGTTGGCTATGCTGGGCTGATGCCACCCCAAAATGTCCTTTTTTAAGGGAATCTCCAGCTTCACTAGGGATGGTTCCTATTTGCTTCATGCCATCGGAAACATGCAAAGCACTCATAGCAGAGACCAGAACCTGGTCCATGGGGCACAGTTCTCTGTAATTCTCACATTGTATACAGTCAGTTGCAGTGAGCTACCATCCTGACCTGGTAGCACTTTACACATACTTCCTGGAGAATGTGGTGTAGAGTCACTTCAAACAACCAGATACCAGTAAAGAGGAAACAGGACATCTACTGGTTATCCAGCTCCAGAGAAGAGTTAGTAATTGCGGTCATTTTGCAGCTGCCTCCCCTAGTGGAACTAGAGAGGCATGACTAAAGATTTTGATGTAGCATTTTACACAGCTGATAATATCCTTCCTGTGAGAGAGACAAGATGGGTGAGTTGATATCCTTTATTGAACTAATGTCTGTGGTGGAAACTACAGGTTGAACCCCTCTAGTCTGGCACCCTTGGGACCCAACTGGTGCCAAACTAGAGAATTTTCCGGACCACAGGAGGTCAATATTGTGCAGCAACATTATCAACACTTCCGCTGCTTACTGGGCTCTTAGAAGATGTTTGGGGCAAATTACGGCTAAATAATGGCACAGAACACTGAGAGCCAGGACTAGTGGCTGGAAACAAAAAAAAAAAAAAAAAAAAATACTTGGCACCTCCATGAAAAATTTGGCCACATCCATGTTAATTGGTCATCTGGCTAACTAAAATCGTGCCAGATTATGGATAATGCTGGCATGATAATGGATAACGAGAGCGTCCCAGATTAGAGAGTGTCAACCTGTACATGCTTTTAAGCCACAATGATCACTTCTTTAGGCCTGGGGAAGCAGAGTGTCTCAGTTAAATATTTCAAACAATATGTGGCAGTATTTGCAATGTAGTTATAGCCATGCTGGTCTCAAAATATTAGAGAGACAAGGCAGTTGAATTAACAAGATATTAAAAAATAATAAAAGAGGTCACTTCACCCACCTTGTCTCTCTGATATCGTAGATGGCATTTAATATGGTACCATTATAGTTGCCATCAACACTTTACGTGATAGTAGGGTCTAGAAGCCCCAGTGAAGTACTGGGTCACCTTTGTGCTAGGTGTAATAAATACAAACCTAATGAAAGGACAGTCTTGCATGTTTTTTTTCTTTTGCATCTCTTTTTAATTTCAGTGAAACAAGCTGTTTGTTAAAAAGAGATTCCACAGGCAGCTGATATATAACAGTCAAGGAAATTCAAATATAGAAAAAAATAGTGGCCTGCTGGTGCCAGGTGTTGGGATCTGCAATTCCCATTGTCTTCAGTGCACAGAAATCTCAAAATCAGGACCTACATCACCTCAGCATTGCCAACACATGTGACTTTATCATGAGCTATGTAATAACTGGAGTTTGTCTGAACGCCCGAGCTCCTGGCTCCTATCTGCTGTAAGAAATAAGGGGATTTCAAAGTTGGCAGGGTCCTTTTGAAAAGGAGCCCTGTCTGGATGAGCCGTGCAGCTGCGAGCCGCATCAATTTCGAAGTGCCACGGCTGCCGGCATTCTAATGAGGCGCTGAATATGTATTTCAGCTCTTCATTAGTAAAGTTCGAAATGGCCATTTGCATGGCCATTTCAAAGTTTTGGGCTAGTGTAGACACAGCCATGGGGGTGTAAGATGCTCTCTTTCCACATTAATAACTTGTAATTTTCTAGCCTAAGGGTGTAGCTGTAAACCCTTTTCGTTTATTATTATTACTGATCTCATAAGTTTGAGGAGCTCACTCCTGGCCAAGGTCTCCATTGAGGGGTGCGTGTGGGGCCAGGGCAAGACACCTGGATGTGCCTCTTCGTAACATTTTTTATGCAGTTGAAATCTGGTTATAGTGAACTTCAAAAGCAGCTGTTGTCTGCTGAATAAATAGTGATAATGCCCAGCTGTATCATTATAATGTTGTTATACTGTAGCTATTTTTTATAATTATAAAGAAGTTCATATAATTAAAAAACCCTCGCTGATCATAATTAGTATCACACCACTTACATTTTGAAAGTCACCTTCCCGGGCTTCCTTGCAGCAAACTCTGCTATCATGGCAATCCACATTTGATGCAGTTCCTTCCCAAGGGACAGAATGTCAAGTCCACCCAGTCTCTCTTGAGACATACTGGTCTAGTAGGTAGTTCTTAATAAATTTTAATGTGGAAAACCTTTTCTCCTCTGAAGCCATTGTGACTGAGATTGTCAGCAAATCCTGGGTGTTGTTGCTGTGTTTGGGAATGCATCATCAAGGCCATGTCTATATTAGCCCCAAACTTCGAAATGGCCATGCAAATGGCCATTTTGAAGTTTACTAATGAAGCAATGAAATGCACATTCAGCGCTTCATTAGCATGTGGGCGGCCGTGCCACTTCGAAATTGATGCGCCTTGCTGCCGCGTGGCTCATCCCAATGGGGCTCCTTTTCTAAAGGACCCTGCCTACTTCGAAGTCCCCTTATTCCCATGAGCTCATGGGAATAAGGGGACTTCGAAGTAGGCGGGGTCCTTTCAAAAAGGAGCCCCGTCGGGACGAGCCGCGCAGTGGCAAGGCGCGTCAATTTCGAAGTGCCGCGGCCACCCGCATGCTAATGAAGCGCTGAATAAGCATTTCAGCGCTTCATTAGTAAACTTCAAAACGGCCATTTGCATGGCCATTTCGAAGTTTGGGGCTAGTGTAGATGTAGCCGAAGTGATTTAAGAAACCGGTTCCTTCTGGGATGAATTCTTATTATCACCCAAAGCTCTGAGAAAAGGTCTGCACTATCGATATTGTGAGATTCTCCATCAGACAATGTAGTGCTCTGATCCAGGCATCACTTTCTCATAGCATCTTCTGTCATTTCACTGAGGTTCTTAACATCAACCAGGAAACTGAAATTGCAGGCATACCTTTGGAGTTATTCAAATTGTGTGGTCAGTGACATGAGAGCCTGAACCACAAAGATAAGAAAGTAATTGGTTTCAAATACCTTCTCGAGCGACTTTGCCAGTTCCTCCTCCCCTCTCTATTGTTACACACCTCGTTCTCTGAGTTTAGGTACAACATCCATTTCAGATGCAATTTCTGTTGCTCTTTTCTTGGCCATGGTAATTCCTTTTTTGCCTTTTTTTTTTTTTTTTTTTGCAGGACGTCCATTAGTGCTTGGATGTGTGTGATGATCACATCAAACTGCATTTCCCTGGATTGAAGCATCTTGCTTACAGGCTATGGTTACACTGTGAGTTTTGCCAGCAAAACCTGGGTTTTGTCAATAAAACTGATGAAACATCCACATACAAAATGCATTTTGTCGACAGTTTGTTGACAAAACTTGGCACTTTGCTGCCAGCGTTTTGCCTCTCAGCCAGCAGCATAACACTGCTGTTGACAGATTCTATCAACAAAAGAGCAGTGTGGATGCTCTGGGGGGAGCTTCTCTTGACTAAGAGGGCATCCACAACAATGGGCAGCCCTGTCTGCTGTGCTTCCCAGTACCTTTTCTCATTGTGAGAGCAGCTGGGCAGTCCAGCCACTCTGTCAACAGAGCTGAGCGCTCTTCTGATTGGCTTTTGTGTGTGGCCACCCTCTGTCGACAGAAGTTTTGTCAGGAAATCTCTTCTGACAGTGACTTTTGTCAACAGAGCTCTGTAGTGGAACTGTAGCCACAGTGTTTATGGTGAGCATGGTGACACGCCACCATTGCAAGCAGAAATTCAAACTTTTCAAGTCAGTAGCTGGCCAAGGACTCAGTCTCACTTTTAGCATATGAGTCCTCACACTTCTCAGCAGCTTCAAGCAAGGCATCCCTGATAACACTTCTAAGGTAACAGCAACGAAGGGTCCTGTGGCACCTTATAGACTAACAGAAAAGTTTTGAGCATGGGCTTTCGTGAGTACAGACTCACTTAGTCTGTGCTCACGAAAGCTCATGCTCAAAACTTTTCTGTCAGTCTGTAAGGTGCCACAGGACCCTTCGTTGCTGTTACAGATCCAGACTAACACAGCTACCCCTCTGATACTTTTCAGGTAGTGAGTTCATTTTCCATTCTCCACTCAACACTCCCACCTAGTGTCTGACAATGGCTTTGGCATTAGAGAAGGAGGAAGCACTCTCAGGCTATGTCTAGAGGGATTTGGCGACAAAACCCAGGCAGCATCCAGATTCCCAAGCATGTTCTCTCAACAATAAGTCTACAGAATGCAGTGCTTTTGTCAACAGCCATACCCTGCTCCCCATGGCTAAGTCTGCACTAGAAGCATCTGTCAGACTGAGACCCCTTCTTTAAATCCTCCTCTGAAATCCCCCCTGCCCACTCATGCATCTGACGAAGCAGGTCTTTGCCCACGAAAGCTTACGCTCCAAAATATCTGTTAGTCTCTAAGGTGCCACAGGATTTCTTGTTGTTTCTGCAAGCAGGGCCACCTGGCAACTGGAAGCCCTCTCTCTCAACAGAAGTGGCTACTCTGTCGAGAGAAGTGTTATTACTTAAATTTCTGAGGGATAACACTGTCAAGGCAAATGCAGAGTTCTGCCAAGACTGTCAACAGACGGCATTATGCATGTAGAAGTCGCTCCCTGAGTTATGTCAACAGAAGGCCCCTTCTGTCGGCAAAACTCTCTAGTGTAGACACGGCTGAGGAAGAATTCCTCTGTCGACTGAGATCTGTCAACACAACGCTAGTCTGGCTGTTCCACGGGGCATTCTGTTGATGGAAAAGGCCTTTGGGGTGCTATGCAACCATGTCTGCTGTGGGTCCGGTGGCCATTTTGCTGATAGAGTGGCCGGGCAGTCTGGCCACTCTTTGCCAACAGAGTGGATCGCTCTTTCAATCCACTTTGCAGTCTGGCAGTGATCTGTTGACAGAAATATTCTTGCAAGATTGATATCTTCTGACAGAAGCTTCTGCCAACAAATCCCTCTTATTTAGACGTAGCCTCAGTATTTGCCATCTGTTAGTTGATACTACAAATATATTGTAAATGGTATTTTCTGTAAGCTTAGCACTTGGGTGGCTGCCCTGGAGAGATAAAATTTATTCCACACATGGATGGAGAAAAATAGTGGGAACACTGATTGTAAACTCTCTGTACAACTCCAAAATATCATAGCTTTAGAATTACATTTTGCCATATCTCCCAATACAAGATTTAATTTGTGGTAGCCACATGGAGTGAATGGGTGAGTTGAAGGATGCAAGCTTGTATGCTTTGTTTCTGGCCATTTGTATTTGCCCCGTTGTCATACCTTTGATCCCTACAAGCACTAAAAGAGAGGCTAAGTCAATCCAGTGCTGCTATCAGAGAACCCGACAGTCCTTGTCCACTTTGTCTTAAACTGGAAAGAAAGTCAGTAAAATGTTCCCTTACTTCAATGTCTTCAAAAATCATGTCAACATAAAACAGCACAAGGGATATCTGTCCCTGGTGCCTCAGATCAGGGATGCAGTCAAGAATAACTGCAAAGTATTTTGCAATCTCCACAGTTTTAAGAATTTTTTTCTTTGCCTGCAATGCCATTGCTGAGCTTCGCTCATTTTGAATACGAGGCCCAAGGTAATGGTCATGGATTGCTTTATTTTTGATGCATCTGACAGGTTCTTGCATTATAGGTTCAGATTTAGGTATCATTTCACTTAATTCCAGAAAGCTGCCATTATTATGTTCATAAAGCCTCACGTTTATGCCATGAAATGCTAAGTTACGCTCTGCTGGATATTGCACAACGGCTATAACATGTGTCAATGTCGATTGCCAGTGCTTCTTCTCCTCGTTGATTTCTCTCAGCGTGAAGGCAATCTTCTCTGCATTTCAATTCTTGTTCTCGAGTTTACCATATGCTCATTGCATAATTCACAAGATCCCAGTTTATCATTGATGTGTCATTGAGATGTTTCCCGTCATTGCAGTCTTCGTTTACTAATTTCCCTGCCATTTTTGAGCTGTACAATGTGCAGTGGAAATAAAAAGTGGCATCAGGTTTCTTCGAGTGCACCAGCCGATTTCTTTCAGCCCTTTTTCCGTTTGGCAAACTCCATGTGTAGCAGTCATCTGAAAAGTAACAATTGTCATCATTCTTTGGAAAAAATATAGTCATTACCAGTTATTTTCATAGACCCTTTCTCTTGTCTTGCTGTTGAGGAAATCTGGCCAATTTGACAGATCACTGTTTTCATACATTTCTTCTTCAGAGAAAATAGCATGAGATTTTTCTATTTTAACAGCCTGTGCATGTTCCTCAGCTTTGGCACAATTGCTGGACTCCACTACTTCACCAGTTTCCTCACTAGCTGAAACACTTTTAAGCTTTTCCAGTGAAACTTTCAGTGTCTTTTCTGTTTCTTCTCTCTTCTTTCTTTTCCACCTTTTTTCTGCATTTAAGCTGTTTTTTCTCCATATATCTTTGGGTGCCAGCTGGGGCTGTGAGTGTGTTGTAGTGCGGAGCTGGGGTGCACTGGAGCCTGGAGGAACAGCAGCGTGCAGGCACAAGGAGTTACAGAGGTTCATGATGCACTGGAAGACCTGGGTGGTGTTATGTCTTTCTCATGTAGTACCCAGAGGTACTGAGACCTCATCTGGGGTGAGTGAAGTCTCTGCTCTACAGCCTGGTCTGACAGCCAGCTGGCCTTTAACTCACATGGTAAAGTGCAGGGCTTTAGGTCCTATGCTATCAGGTTCTATCCCTGGGGCCAGCAACCTGGGTCTATTGACATTACACTCAGATGAACACCTGAACTTTCTCCCTTCCCCTGCTGCCCACCCCCATTTATCTCCCCACACTGTTCTCCCTGTAATTTCTCCACTCCTCAGATCAGAAGTGATAGGTGGGTTGCACAGGGTGTCACACACACCCCTACTGCCTCACTGTCAGCAACGCACCACTTCCACGTTCCTAGCTCATGCTGCTCTGGGACCGTGTTGCTCCTGGGGGTGGCCCTTCTGCAGAAAGAGGCTAGCCAGGGCAGAGCAGGGGAGGGATGGAACAGAGGCAGGAGGAGGACAGACATGCAGGAGTAGGTGGGGCATGGATGGTGAGAGGCCAGGGGCACGTGGCAAGTGTCTGCCTCCGCCCCGCACTAGTCACCTCTGCCTCTTAATACTGGTCCTTGCCTAGGAAGCATTCACAAATCTATTTCACCATCCCCCAGAATTGATTACATTATCATCAAAATGAAATTGCCACCCAGGACACACCCATTGTAGAACCCTGCAGCCATCTATTGCAAAACTCCTTTTGTCCGAATAGGTTGTGATCGACTCATACTTAATTATGTTAACTGACAGTGGAGAGATTTCACATCATCTGTCTGTGTTTCATCCAGACACAAGACCTTGCTGTGCTTAACAGAAGGAAATAGGTTTTGGGAGCAGTCTGTAACTCAGATTTGGTCAAATGATGCCAAATTTGGATCGCTTGTGCTACTCTGCATGCCCAGGCGGTAGATTTCCAAGCAATTAGAGCATTTAGATTGTAGAGCACTTAACAAGATTGAGTGGTAATGTTCATAAAATAGTGGGAACTGGTGGAAACTCTCTTCTGTTCTTCCATAATTTGCCAGTCCTGGTGGGTGGTGGTGGAGTTGTGGGACCCTAGGTCCTGGAACTGTGGGAAGGGGAGCCCCAAGGCTGGAGCCTGCTGCTGGAGAACTGAAACAGGCAAGGAGGATCCTGAGGCAGTGAGTGATAAGGACTTCTCCCTAGGCAAGGACCCTGCACCCAGTGCTCGGAGGGGGAGAAAGGGCAGTGGAGCTGGGAGATGTGAGGCACTGGGGGACACCAGTTTTAGCTTATGGGTGTGGGACATTAATGGAGACTGTCTGCTAGTTCTAACTTGTATGAGGAGGGGTCCCCTAGGCTGGTGGAAGCTTTCACTGCCACAAGAGGGAAGGGGCTATCCTTCCAAGGTGGAAGCCTGGAAGGACAGGGGCCGGGGCAGACCAGGGTGGGCTGCCTTGTGCAGGGTGCTGGAGTGGTGCAAGTGGCGATTGGGTGTTGCAGCAGCCAGCAGGCAACGCCAGCAGCAGGAAGAACAGGAAACCGCGATTGAGCAAATGGGGCAGGGGGGGCAGGCTGGGGAGCCAAGGCCAAAAAAAAAAAAGGTGGGATGAACCCCTGCTGCAGGCACCAGCCCCTTCCTGCCCCCTGCATGTGTGACTGCCCTGAGGTCGACTAAACCTGGAGACCTCTAGGAGCTTAATGCAAGAGCCTGTACAGTCAGAGGTAACAGCCACGTTGCTTCTTAGCTGAAGCTGCAGAGGGGACTCAATCTTTCCCTGTGTAAGTGGTCTAGGGGCCACTATGTGGGACAGCAAAGCACACCCAGTAGGGTGTGTGGGTTACACATGTCCAGTGGTGGAGGGCAACCAAAGCATGGGGCTTGGAGCTGTTTCCCACTTTGTCCTATGGACCCAATAGCTCTGCATGGTGTTACAGTGGTAGTGGCTGCTGCTTTAAATGCCTGACTTAGTATGCTTCAGAACGACTCTAAATCTGCCACCACAAAGCAGCTGTAAAAACTACGCATCCCAGCAGGGTACTGGAAGGCATACCCCTCCCAGCATGCAATGCTCTCGACGACTCCCAAAGCAGCTCGTAGGAACTACATATCCCAGCATGCTCTAGGGTGGACCGCCTTCAGCAGAGCAGAGCCAGCTCCCTGCTTCGCCACGCCCCCAAGCCCTCGCCTGTGATTGGCTGGAGCTGTGATCCAATCCCCTCTTTTTACATGACACTCCTTCCCCCACCCCACCCCACCCGCCCTGCGCCTGTGCTCTAGCATTGGCTGGCCGCTTCCCGGCACAATCAGAGCCTGACCAATGGGAGAAGGCAGAGCGGGGGAACCTATGTGACCTTTTCGGTGGCGGGAAAATGCCTCGGGTTTTGGCGCCAGGGGCGGAGCCAGCGGGATCGTGAGGGCGCTGGGCCCTGTCTGTCTCTCTCAGCGCAGCCGGCATGGCGGCTCCCCCGGCGGGGCTGGAGGACGCGGAGCTGCGCGAGGCGCAGCGCGACTACCTCGACTTCCTGGACGATGAGGTGAGGCGGCGCCCTGGCTGCAGGGGGTAGAGGGGCTCTGAGTGCAGCTGGGCCGGGCCGGGCCAGGCCAATGGCGCCTCAGGCACCGCCGAGCAACCTGCTGAGACGCGGGGCGAGGAGGAGGGGGACGAGCTGGGGGGCGGGGGACGAGCTAGGGACTCTCCGGCCTCCCGCGCCCTCCCCATTTCTTTCCCCGGTCTGTATGGGGTGAGATCCGCCTCGCTCCCCCTTGCGCTCCCGCGGAGGTCCCGGCCCTGCGAGGCGGGGCTGCACCCCCCCGACCTCCAGCACGCATTGATCCATCTTAAAAGAGTCCCTTCGTCCTGGGGGCGGCGGGGGTGAGCCGCCCGGGGCACCTTTCGGGGTGTGCTCGCCCGGCCCCTGGCGGTACCAGGGAATCGAGGGAAGACCGGTGAACGGCGGAGGGGCAGCCGTGCAGTTGGGAGGGGCTCTCTCTCCTGTACGCGCCTGCCTGTCCGAGACGTTGTAACTCGCCTTAGCTAAGCGCTTAGGCCAGCGCGGAAGTCGGGCCGCTCAGCTTTCTGTTCTTGTTGGCTGTCCAGGTGAGCCCAGGCTCTCTTACGAGCTGCGAGTCGGAGTAGTCTAAGCTCAGACTGAGTTGTGGGGTCTTCCCAGCTTTAACATGTTAGGTAAACCTGAGCCAGGAACAGTGCCTGTTTTGCAATGTAGATGTACTTTTTAAAGAAGCAATAATGTTTAAGAGCTTGTTTACATGCAGAGGTTGGGCTAGTTTAAAGTGTTAACTCACTTGATATAAAATAAATAAATATTTGGAGGTACGCATCTCATAGAACTGGAAGGGACCTTGAGAGGTCATCTAGTCCAGTTCCCTGCCCTCTTGGCAGGGCCAAGCACTATCCCCCTCTTAATCTATTTGCCCCAGATCCTTAAACGACCCCCTCAAAGATTGAGCTCACAATCCTGGGTTTAGCAGGCCAGTGCTCAAACCACTGAGCTATTCCTACCCATGGGGGGAGGTGGTCTTGCTGTCTCAGTGATGGTAACACTTGAGTTACACAGAGTGATTGGATTAGCTGGTGATAAATTATGTTTTTGCATCCCCATTGCACTTCTAGTTTGAGCTTCAGTAGTTATTGAGCTTTCACACCCCCTTCACAAAAGGTTAGCTAGGTCAAGCTTAAATCATCGCTTACCTGAGCCAGAGATTGTGTGGGAAGGTGCAGAGCTAATAACACTGAAGTTATAACTTGAGCTACCTCTATGAAAGTCAAGGCTACTCAAAAGGATTGAAATCTGTACTTAAAGATGGGACCGTGATTCCTAGCTAGAACTGATACTTTTACTTGCTCTGTTTGAGCTAGCATAATAAAAATAGAAGGTAGTTATGGTGGCTGCAGCATATTGGACATCCCAAACACATGCTTGTACTCTTACTGCCTTGGCTGCACTCTGTATAGTTAGCCAACACAGGAATGGGGGGAATAAGGGCTTATCTTCACTACTGGTCATACCCATGGGACGGTGATCCAGCAGGTATCTATTTTGAGTCTAGTATAGGTACAATACATTGACCACATATAACTCTCCCATCAATTCTGTTACTCCATCTCAACAAGAAAAGCAAAGGGAATCAATAGTGTCTCCTGTCAAGGCACCACAGCAAGGATGTCACGGTAAGTGCATTAACTTCAGATGTGCTGGACACAGAGCTGAGGTAGTGTAACTTAGATCTCCACCTGTAGTGTAAACTTGCCCTGTGGCTCTTCAAGCTGAAATCAGCATCTCCAGGCTGATATTGAGAGTGCATCTCTTTATCTGACCTTTCCTTGCAACAAAGATGCTTCAACATGAATAATATGGGGGGCAGGGGGGCGGCTTCCTGAGCCACTAAAGTCAAATGGGCTGCCTGTTAACCTCTTAATTTTGTAAAATGGAATTTTCTTCCCATGTCATGTTTCAGGAAGATCAGGGGATTTACCAGAGCAAAGTCCGGGATATGATCAGTGACAATCAATATCGTCTGATTGTCAGCATCAATGACTTACGGAGAAAGAATGAGAAGAGAGCCAACCGGTAAGAGTAGCCTGAGAAGGAATTCAACAAGAATGGGTAGCAGGATACTTCCAACTTGGCTACTGCAAAGCATGCATCTTTCTGAATGTCTGTAGCTTTTGTGAAAAACATGAGGGGAGAGCCTATATGGTTGTTGACCTGTTGGTGAACTTTGGAGGCAGGCCAGTGGGTGAAGGTATTACTGTCTCCCTAAGGCCCAGTGTGCTGGAGAAAGTTTGTCAGTGCACTTACACCAGCAAATCCTGCTCATGCAGTTTACACTGGCATCTAAAGTGCTTTGTTGCTGTACATTATGGCAGAGGTGTGCAAAGTTGGGGGTGTGTGTGAAATTCTGGTGGGGCGGGTGCAGTGTGATCAGCCCCCCACTACCACATAGCAGTGTTTAAGCCCTTGGCCTCCCTTGTGGTTTGGGAGGCTCCAATCTGGTGGTGGTGCAGCAGCTATGAGGGCAGAGTACTCTCCAGGGAGTCAGCACAGGCTGAGTCTGGGTAAGAGGAAGGGAAGCCACTCCTCAGGGCTCTGGCTGCTGGGCCTGGGTTCTGTGGTGCACAGCACAGCTGATGGGGTAGGGCAGGCAGAGGCCAGGGTAGTGAAGGGGTGGCTGGTTACCACTGTTCAGAGCAGGGTTTCATGATGTTAGTTACAGCACTAATGACCAGGGATGCCCTGCTGGGGGAGGGAGGCAGAGGTTCTGAGCCAGGCTGAGCAGCGGCAGAAAAGTTTAGAGAAAGTGTGTTTCCTCAGGCAGGTGAGGCTGGTTACTGTTGTGTGTTCTTTTGCTTTTTAGTGGCTTCTGGTCTGGGCTAAAGGTGTTGAGGCTCAGTCCTGGCACAAATTAAGCATTGGTGGTTAGCAAAATTCCCTCTAATCTTTTCCATCTTTGAACAGATTTTTTTCCCCACCCATGTACAGAATAAAGTTTTTTTTTCTGTGCACTAAAGCATGTGCGAATGTGTGCCACCTGTAGAAACTCAAATCTAGCTGTGGGCTCTGCTAATCAGCTGGGTGGCATTTGAAGCTCTCTTGAGCAGCTGCACAAAACGCACAATTTACAGCCCGGGTGCACCCCTTCAGGGGACTTAAATTTCATAATGGGGCACTGCTAAATCAGCCTCTGCCAGCTCCCTCCATTGCCAGGGGAGTGCAGTGCATAACTTACGGGAGACCGCTGGTCACTTCTGGGGCATTGAACAGGCTGGAGGAGTCCTGCTAATTTCAGGGACAAAAAGTGGGGCCTGATAAAATGTTTGTTTGACCCCTGCCTGATAGAGGGTCCCTGTGCCAAATAAGATATATCAGCCAAAGCACTTATGCTGGTACTACAGCCTCTACAGTAATGTTTTTGTCAGTATCAAAATGGTGCGGTCCATCCAAAAAATTGCACTAGCAGACTTGCAAAAGTTTCTTGTTTGCACCTGGTAATATCTTCATTGTCACAAGGGTGTGTATTTGTGTGTGGTGGGTTTTTAAACAGCAAGATAAAGACAATGAATTAGTCATCTTGATGTAAAATCATAGGAGATGAAGCCCAGGTAGCTTTTATTGTGATATACTTTGAGGATGGTAACACTATACTTCCCACCCAGGCTTGAGCTTGGCTAGCTACATTGTAGTAGAAGTTAGAGCCTTGTCTCTCCAGTAGGAGTTTATAGCAAGAGAGCTAATGTGCTGCAGTTGTCTTGCTATACAAATACATTTTCGGCAGTGAAGATGAAGATACCGGATCAAAAGTTAGAGCAGGTTGGTGAAAACATCTACTATGGAATCAGATCTCAGGCAAATCATTTTAACTTAATAGATGCTTGGAGTAAGTAATTTTCTTTCCCTCATCCTTACCCTTCACCCTCTACAGCTGACTTGTTAGTTTTTCATTTAATTTTTTTCTATTTCTCTGTTATATGTCTGTCATGCCAGTTCATTTGTAGCACTATTTTCAGATCTGAAGAAGTGGGTCTGCCCCATGAAGGCTCATCACCTAATTATTTTTTTAGTCTTTAAAGTGCTACATGACTCTTTTGTTTATAGAATCGGATGTTACTGTTGTACCTGTCCTATCAACGAATGGGGACTTTAACCACATGCTGAGCACCAAAATAGTTTCATATTCAGAAGAACGCATGGGCCATCTGGATGCCCTAACAAATGCATTCAGTTTGACTGATTTCATACAATACAATGCATGTGGAAAGTCAGTTAAATGTTTTCTTTAAATATTGATGCTTAAAACTAATTCAACACCTACAGAAAGGTACCTAGTGGGACTTCAGAAGTGCATTAATCACTTTAGTTCCTAAGTAGACTTACAGTAGGGGTAGGTGCGTAACCTGGGTAGGAATGCCCCAGTACATTCATTTCTTGACTGAAGTGAATTTTCATTTGGGCAGTGGGGAAACATCTGCTGGTGTTTGCCCAGCTCTGCTATTATTCTGCAAAAGCACTAGGAATTGCCATTCTGTAACTTGCTGCAGATGTGCTGGCTGGGTCCACTCCTAGCAGCTGAACTGATCTGAGTCCTTCTGCCCTTTGCTCTAGGCTCCTGAGCAATGCCTTTGAGGAGCTGGTTGCCTTTCAGCGAGCCCTGAGGGACTTTGTAGCATCCATCGATGCCACATACTCTAAGCAGTATGAGGAGTTCTACATTGGGCTAGAGGGCAGCTTTGGTTCGAAGCATGTAACGCCCCGGACACTGACATCCTGTTTTCTGGGCTGCATGGTCTGTGTGGAGGGCATTGTGACAAAATGTGAGTATGGGACACTGAGATGTGCCCTCTGAGTGCATATGTGGGGTTGATAGCCATCTGCAGATGCGAGGTGGGTGGGAATGTCAGGGATCGTTAGGATGGTCTAGGATGGTGTTTCTTAAATGGGATCTGTGAACACCCCAGAACTCCAGCAACGGCACCACAGCTCCCACCTTTGCTCCTAAAGCTGCCTCCCCCAAACCACCCCATAGCCTACAGCCAGAGCCCTCCCCTCCTTTCCCTGCAACCCAACCTCCTGCCATAGCTGGGTGAAAGGGTGGGAGAAAAGGTGTGGGCTGAAGGGCCCCTGAAAAGCTTTGCATTAAAATGGGTGTCCTCAGATTGCTAAAGTTTTTGAGAACCACTGTTGTAGGGCAGTGCTCAGCAGCCTTTAGCACTCCAGCACTCGTTAAAATTTCATGGCACACCCAGTATATAAATCACTCCCCACCCCTCCACTCTAACTCGATACCGGCGACTTACCAGAGCCACTGCCACCATGTGCTTGTCCCACCAATCAGTGGGGCACCTGCACAGAGTGCTGGATGGCACTCCTTCTGCACATCTCTGAGGCTCACTAAGCGTTGCTGTGTGGAACACTGGTGTGCCATGGGATGCTGGTTGAGGGGCACTGCTCTAGGATATAACGAGGAGTCATGGAGTGAAATGTAGCCAAGAAGCTTAGGCTTGTTGTCAGGGAGCATGCCCCGAGACCCGTTACACTGTGGAATGAGCTCCCAGTAGAAGGGTAGAAACCCCATTGCTGGAGTCATGGTGAACAGGAGTGGGCCAGTTCTACGGAGTTTCTTCTTTCTTCCCTCCTGACTTTTTTCCTCCCACCAAATACACTTAAATGCAGGCTCTCTGATACGTCCAAAGGTTGTCCGTAGCGTCCATTACTGCCCTGCTACCAAGAAGACCATTGAACGTCGCTACACAGACATGACGACTCTTGAAGCTTTTCCATCCAGCTCCATCTACCCCACTAAGGTGAGTAAATGGTGGCCGTATCAAATATCGCCGGAAGCCTTGGGAGGGAATTTAGTTGCTCAAGACCATACAGTAGGTCTGTGGCAGAGCGGGTGTAGATGTTGAGTCCCAGTCCAGTGAAGTACACTGCACTCATCCAATATAGCTGTCAGGAGAGAGCAACCTCTTTACGGGCTTATCTGTGGAGGCATGTTGATTAAAGCAGCAGTCAGTGTATAGGCCCTGCTATGATACAGGTGCTGAAGCATTTGGAGCCTCTTTTAGTGGCCAGTCAAATGCCCTCCCAAGAAACTGAGAGCGTCATGTAATGCTGTATCAGTCCCAAAGGCAGCAACACAAAGGAGGCATCTTATGAATTATTTTGTGGTCTGTGCTGGGAATTCAAACGTCGGCTCCTGATCAGATGGAAGCATTTCTTAGATTGGATCAAGGTGGTCTATTAGACAGAGTGATCACTTGGTCTCTGGAGAACATAGTGAATAATTGGGCTGCCAGAGACCAAATAAGATTTTTTTCTCACCTGAAGGTCTTGCTCATGTAATTCCTCCTTTGCAGGTGGTCTGTGAGTGCTTGTCTGCGGTAGCCACCAGATGGTTCCATGACCTCTTAGTTTACACGAGAGCTTGGGTAGTCTGAAGGAACTCGCATTAGGCTGTACAGGCTATTAGTCTGTGAGTGGGAGAGCCTGGGTGAACCACAAGGTCTCTGTACCCAGCAGCCTCAGTAAACAAGCCCCTTTCAGCACAGTCCTGTCTCATTGGTACCGCAAGGGAAGTTCCAGCCTCGTTTCCCACTGTCCAGTTTGGGGGACCCCATCTGCACCCATAGACTCCCCTACCATGCTCCTGTGAATGAGCAGTCTCATTACTATGTCACTTATCCAGGACGAAGAGAACAATCCCCTGGAGACAGAGTTTGGCCTCTCCGTCTACAAAGACCATCAAACCATCACCATCCAGGAGATGCCTGAGAAGGCCCCAGCTGGGCAGCTTCCTCGCTCTGTGGACATTGTTCTTGATGATGACTTGGTGGATAGGGTGAAGCCTGGGGATCGAATTCAGGTCATTGGAACTTACCGCTGTTTGCCTGGGAAGAAGGGGGGCTACACATCAGGGACATTCAGGTGAGGAGCACAGTGCAATTGCCTTAAGTTCATACTGCTGTTTTCATCCTGAATGCTTTGTACCTTTTACAAGAGGATCTGTTCACTTGCAACTGAAATGCAGCCACCTGTGGGGTGGGATGTAATAGTTGTCGAACAGCAGCATGCTGTTATAATTAGACCAGAACACTGCATCAAACTCTCTGAATCTCGAGCAAGGTCTCATTTCTAGTGACTGTGGATGGCAGTGACCAAAGAAATGATAGGGATGTGGTGGTTATTGCTCACTTAATCAAGCAAATATGCAGACATCAGTGCTTGTGCTTTTTTTTTTTTCTTTTTTTTTTTCTGAGCTGTCCAGTCTCTAAGACTTAAGGAGTTGACTGTTATGGAGGGAGGCTGTGGATGATGGCTGTAACCTGGAGGTCCTTGGATGGTTGTGCAGGGTTTCTGTACTCTAGACTTGACCAAGTTCCCTCTCCCTTTCAGAACCATTCTGATCGCCTGCCATGTGAAGCAGATGAGCAAAGAGGTTCGACCTCTGTACTCTGCCTCTGATGTAGCCAAGATCAAAAGATTTAGCAAGAGTCGCTCAAAGGTATTAAGCTTTATTTTCACACGCACCCTGTGGAAAATTGTTCATTAGGACATAAATGCTGTTCACCTAGCCCAGTTCCAGGGTTCACTGCAGGCTTGCTCTGTATGTTTTCCAGCACTTTACCCTCCTTTACATAGCTGTACCTCACGTATCCTTTGCTTCTATCCTGCAGAGAATGTTCCAATGTGAAATTGTTGCCAATGAAATCGCCTCTTTCCATTGATCTGAAGCTCACTCAATCTATCAAAGCCTGAACTATCTAATTTGCATCCCTTTTAAGATGTGGCTGATATTTTTTTTAAATGTGCTGCACCTTGTTTCCTTTGCCTTAGGATATCTTTGACCAGCTCTCAAAGTCTCTGGCCCCCAGCATCCACGGACATGAGTATATCAAGAAGGCAATTCTCTGCATGCTGCTCGGAGGGGTGGAGAAGGTCCTGGAGAATGGCAGTCGCATCCGAGGAGACATCAACATTCTGCTGATAGGTGGGTTGGAGGGGAGTGGCATTGGGGATGCTGTGGTGATGGGAGGGCAAAGCTGTGTGATTGGGTGCTCCATAATCACTTGGACTCATCCTTTTCAGGAGATCCTTCCGTTGCCAAGTCTCAGCTGTTGCGGTATGTGCTCTCCACAGCCCCCCGGGCCATCCCGACCACTGGCAGGGGCTCTTCTGGGGTTGGTCTGACTGCTGCTGTCACCACAGACCAAGACACTGGTAAGGAGCAGCCTGGGTTATAGCTGGAATGCTCTGCTGGCAAAGGATGCAGGGAGGAAGGAAATAATGGGAATGGCTTTGTAAGATGTGATGCTATGTCAGCCTTTGTCTTTCTGCCATCACAGAACCTTTAGTTGCTCTTGCTGGAAACTTCTGTGTGATGGGGAAATCTCCTTTTTGATGCCAAGCATTGTTTTGTGGATATCTGTTGGGTTGCATCTTATGCTGCATGCACTCTGGGCTGAGCCTGGCCAGGCAGCTAAGCAGATGGCTGTCAGTTCTCCCTGGTCCGGTGTGCTGGGATCCCACTAGGCAGCAGGTTGTGCCATGTTTCTAAGTCACCGGACAGATGTTCTTGACCTGTCTGCTGTTGGAAATGTGTGAGAACTAATGCTAGCTAGTTCTTTGAATGGGATATGGTTATTTGCCACCTAAGGTCCCATCCCACCCCAAGATCCTGCCATCCCTGTTAATATCAAAGCTTCATCTCACTTGACCTTCCTTGTGTCTTCCCCACCACTTTTTTTCTACCGGGGAGAAATAGGCAGAGCTATCACTGAAGCTAGGTTTTCACATACTCTTCAGCCACTGGGGTTTGGGGTTGAGCTTCAGAGACTGGGGACCTGTTGAATCTTTGAATTGCAAAACAAAAGGGAGGGCCTGGGGATGTTGTCTCATATGTAATCCTGGACTCCTCCCTGTTCTAACTGCCAGGTGAACGCCGCTTGGAAGCGGGAGCCATGGTTCTGGCTGACCGGGGTGTGGTCTGCATTGATGAGTTTGACAAGATGTCAGACATCGACCGCACAGCCATCCATGAGGTGATGGAGCAGGGTCGTGTGACCATCGCCAAGGCAGGCATCCACGCCAGGCTCAATGCACGCTGCAGTGTGCTGGCTGCGGCCAATCCTGTCTATGGCAGGGTGAGTGGGGGTGAGCCTGGCAATTGAGGGGTTCTCTGGATCAGCTTGTCTCCTAGTAGTTAATGTGAATTGGAGGTAACCAGAACCATGTGCCAGGAGAGGATCCTCTGGTCTTCCGAGGGACAGGGTGAGCAAGAGGCCACAATGGAAATCCTATGTGATTAAAAACCCTTGATCCAAACAACTGGGTCCTGAGAAGGCTCTTGTGCACATGCCAAAAGTCTATCCTAATGTTCATGCTGGTCACACACTCTGCCTTCTTGTCCTGTGGCTCTCTGATGAGGTTAGTGAGCTGGAGACTGAAGGTGGCCTGTAACCCATTCTTTTGAGTAACATTTCCCAAACAGTTCCACACAATGTGAATAGGTGTTCTGCGAAAAAATTTCGATGCGAAAAAAAACCCACTAAGATATTTCAATAGTACTTAGATTGTAGGTATATTAATATTTATAATGCATTCATAATAGTATAGTTATGTGATGTGCCAAAACAGATGCAAACACACTCTTCCCATTACTGTCAATGTTAATTTTATTTTCTGTAAAAATAACAAATGTATAAAATCACAAAATTTAAAAATATTTTTCCATCCCTAATTTGTTTTGCATTTCTTTTTCATAAAAACATTTTCTAAGCTTTAAGCAAGGACAGTCTTTTTTTCAAACCATATTGTCCTTTCTATGTTTGTATGAAAGAACAACACTAACTGTCCTCCTTTCAGCTGTTATATTGATGCTTTGTTTTGGATTTGTACTTAACATTTAATTTTTATACTTAAGATGGTTAGCAACCCTTGGATTATCAGAAGAACACTAGTTGTTCATTCAGATGATGTTTCTCTTATTTATTGGTCTTCATAAAGTAAGACATTTGAAAAAACTACCTTTTTTTTTAAATCAACTTTTGAGCATTACGTGCGGCTTTTTTTTAGCATGAAACCCCACTTACCCCAGATCAGCATGTGTGTTCCATCAATATATTCCAAGCTTGGAAGTGATCAGTGACCATATCTGTTTGTGACATGCTGCTCTAGAGCTCAGCCTAAGAGCTGTTCATCTGAGCAGTAAAACAGCATCTAGTTTTCAGATTGCATCTTGAAATTGTCTGGCTTGGTGTCAGCTCTGGGGGAGGCAGTGTGTAATATGTACCAGTACCCTTTGTAATCAGGGCAGCAGTGCACAGTGGAGCTGGTAGATGCTTCTGGGTTTGGTTTCAAGGGGCAGCATTCAGATCAGGATGGTGTGTTAGAATCTTTGTTCTCAAAGCTTGTGCCTGGAGGGTTCTCCCAGTCTTTTGAACAGCCAAAACGTCCAAGTGCTTGTGATAGTTTTGGGTCTTAGTAACTCACCTTTTCACCCTCTGCAGTATGATCAGTACAAAACTCCCATGGAGAACATTGGTCTTCAGGACTCGTTGCTCTCCCGATTTGATCTGCTCTTCATTGTCTTGGATCAGATGGATCCAGAGCATGACAGGGAGATCTCAGACCATGTCCTGCGAATGCACCGGTACCGAGGACCAGGAGAGCAGGATGGGGATGGTGAGTTCAATCTTCTCCTCCTCCTCACCCTGACCTCCGTATCTATCTTTTGTGAAGACCTCTGCTGAGTGTGCACTGGCAGTCAAAAAAGCAAACAGTATTACAAATCACAGCGATTCTCAAACTAAGGGTCACTACCCTATTTTAATGGGGTCTCTAGGGTTGGCGTTTAGACTTGATGGAGACTGACACTGAAGCACAAGCCCCATTGCCTTGTCTGAATGCTTCAGCCCTGGGTAGCAAGGCTTAGGGTACAGGTTCTGTGCCTGGAGCTGAAACCCTTGGAGTTTGGCCTCCCCACCAAGAGTAGTGGGGCTCAGATTTTTGGCTCCTCCACCAGTGCAGCAGGGCTGAGGTGTATTTTGGCTTCAGTCCCCCACTCCTAAGGTATGTAGTAATTTTTGTCAGATGAGGGTCACGGTGCAGTGAAATTTAGGAAGCCCTGGCGTAGATAAGACAGAAAATCATACTGCTGCTGTGTACATCCACATTGCACCTGTGCCTTGAATACGGTTGCGCCAGTTAATCAAGAAATATTGACATTGAAAAAGGTTCAGAGACAGGTAGCAAAAAAGGTTATGAAAAGCTTCTGTAGGAGCAGTGGTTAGAAAGGCTGAGCTTTTCTAGTTGTGGGGGTGGGGGAAGGCAGCTAAAGTGGGGGACATGATAGAGGGGTGTATAATAATGGTTTGTGGAGAAAGCAAGTGAAGTGTTAATTACTGCTTCATATAACACAGGAGCCAGAGGTCACTCAACAGGTTTAAAACAAATACAAGAAAGTACTTCTTTACAAACTGTGCACTCAGCCTGTGGAACTCCATTGTATGAGGATGTTGTGAGCACCAAAAGTATAACTGGGTCCATAAGAGTTGGATAGCTTTGTGGAGGCTAAGTGTATCTTTGGCTGCTATCAAAGTAAGATCTAGGATGCAGCCTCGTGCTTTGTGTCCCAAACCCTTTGACTTCCAAAACCAGGACTTAACACTTAATCACTTTAACTGTCCTGTTCTGTTCATTTCCTCTGAAGCATCTGGCATTGGCCAGTGTTGGAAGAGGGAATATTGGGCTAGGTGTATCTTTGTTCCAATCCAGTATTGCTGTGCTTCTGTGAAAGCCTATCGCTTTGTCCATCTGCCACTCGCCGTATTTCTTTTCCCTTACCCAAGACCTCAGGATCTCCATTTACCACTCCCATTCCTTTAGACTTCATGTTGCACCTGTCTTCATACTGGCTGCAGAGTACATGAGACTCACTTGTCTTCTGGGGTCACTTCTTTTAATTCCAGTGCCCTGAGAGGCTTGACTCTCATCTCTCTCAGTGAAGTGCATTGGCCATTCATTGCGCAATCTAGCTCTCTGCCTCTCATAGCTGGTTACATGCCTGGTTATTTGCACAGTCCTGGTGTAGGTGGTGGATGAGAATCAGCAGCAGACAAAACAGCAGGCTTGGGCTACTGAGAATGTGGAGGGACCTGTTAGAGACATACTAATCTGACTTGTCAGAGAGGGAGAGGGAGAGGGACATTGCCTTTCTACCTCCCTCAACCACCCGCCCATGTCCCCTAAAAGATAGTCAGAGTACACAGGGAATGGATTCCCCTTATAGCTGGCCTAGAATTCCCTTTGTTCAGTCATGTCTCATTTTGCCTCATTATACATGCCCTGTTACCACGCTAATCCTTGGCTGTCTCACCTTGGTGCTCACCAGCTGAAGGGGTTTTTGGGGTGGTATCTGCCTTAGCCAAGCTGGGTGCTAGCCTCTCAAGGGCTCAGGCTTGGAGGGAGAGTTAATGCTGTTCTCTTAATGTGTTTCCCAGCCATGCCCTTGGGCAGTGCAGTAGAGATCCTGGCTACGGATGATCCTAATGTGGTGCAGGAGGAGGAGCAGGAGCTACAAGTGTATGAGAAGCATGACAACCTTCTCCATGGCCCAAAGAGGCACAAGTGAGTGTGTCCTTATCTGTCCCCTTAGCAGTTCAGTCCTAGCAGGCTGCCATGTTGCTCACAATGCAGAAGGCTGAGCCTGGCGCCAGTTGCTATGATCCTGGCTTTTATCATCAGAGAGGTTCATGGTACAACCGACTTGTAAACTTCTGGGGCTTTGGCATGACTAAATGCCTTTTGCGGTCTTGCCAGGGTTGGAGGTGTGGGGAGGGGAGAAATGTCACTTGTAGCAGTCATTTATGCAGAAGGATCTCTAGCCTACTGCTGACAGGTGCCCAGCTTGGGGTTTGGCATACTTCACCCAGTTCCTGGCCCATAATACAAGTCTGTAAGAGGGTCACTGAGAACATTGTATGTGGCTGCATCCCAAGCCTGTATGTCCCATGTCTGAATGTGCATGTTCTTTGTGTGTTGTACTTATCTGGGGAGAATTCCTTTTGGAAGAAGGCAGTATGGTAAAAATGGAGTCTCCTGGCCCCATAACATAACTTGTGTATGTGTTTGTGTCTCCACCAGAGAGAAGATAGTTAGCATGGAGTTCATGAGAAAATACATCCACGTAGCCAAGAACATCAAGCCAGTGTTGACCCAAGAGTCGGCAAATTACATAGCAGAGGAGTACTCACGCCTCCGCAGCCAAGACCAGATGAGCTCTGACGTTGCTAGGGTGAGCAAATCTTTCTGGGGTTGGGGGGAGCCAGAATCAGAGCACGAAAGAGACCAGAACAGGTCAGCTCCATCTTTTTACCTTCCCTAGCTCCCATGGGCCAAGGAAACTGAGTCACACACCTGGCTCAGAGATGGCCTCTGTGAGGTACCCAAAATCTCAGTCTCTCAGGCCCAAAATGTTAGCGTATTTTCCATGTCCCAAAGTTGGCTTTGGGTAGCATCTCTTTCCTGGCCCTGCAGTGCATTCCGTAGCAGCACATTTCCCATGCTAATCCCCTGCTGAGATGGGGTGATGGAGGTGGAAATCACATGCACTTAGTTTTACTTGGGCCTTTCTCCAAAGGCACATGCTGAGCCTCAGGTGAAGGCTCACTCTGGCCTAGTTATGCTAGGTTGCTGAGGCTGTAGCATACCATGTACACACTATTCCTGCTCCATGGCTGGCACTGTGCCTCAAATTTAAGAAGCTTCACTTGCACAAATTTAAGAGGCTTCCACAGGCTTCATTTGCGTCCTGATGTCAGTAGGTGCATGTCTTGAGTGCGTCTCCTTGTTTGGTCTGTGGTGGGACTCTGACTGCAGCTGTCCAGCACGGACCATAACAAGTGGGCCTTGCTGCAACATGGAGTCATGATTTGATTCCCCAGTCAGTGGGCTGTTTTCTGCTCTCCCTTCCCAGACCTCTCCTGTCACAGCCCGTACACTGGAGACGCTGATCAGGCTTTCCACAGCCCACGCAAAGGCCAGGATGAACAAAACGATCGACTTGCAGGATGCAGAAGCTGCTGTCGAGCTGGTGCAGTTTGCCTACTTCAAAAAGGTGAGAGCACAGCAGGGGTACCTGTAGATAGTAGAAACCACACAGGGTTCTGGGTGGCAAAGGGTTAAATTAAAGGAGCAAATCGATGTTGGAACTTACAAGATGTGACTTTTCTTGGCATGTCTCTCATGCAGAGCTGGCTTGCTGGAATACAAGCTGAGCACTGGGGTTTGGCAGCTGTAGAGCAGGGTACAGACTTCAGCTCGCAGAATGATCTTCAAGGCCTGAGATGCAGTGGGCTCCTCTGTGTGATCTAAGAAGCAAGCCACTTAGTTGTGGTGGTTGGTGGTGGTCATGATCTGGGAAGGGCAGAATTTGGGAATTTTGCTTTTTGACAAGTTCACTTAATCCTGGGTCCTGGGGCTTGGAGGCTGCAGGAGGTTTCTTAGGAAAAAGTATCATAGTTATTTGGATGTCAGGGCTCCTGGATTCTATTTCTAGTCCTGCTGCCTACTGTGGGCAAATGACTTAAGGTCTGTGTCTGTTTCCTTGCCTGAAATGAGGATGATAGACTCAACAACCCAAGACGTACACTTAAGCAACATCTGCTGTGACTTCTCTTGTGGAAACTGAAAATGTATCAAATGCCTGATTTGTTGACTCTCCCATTAACCTGTCTGGGTTGGGTTGTTTGCTTACCTTTGCAGGTGCTGGAAAAGAAGAAAAAACGCAAGAAGCAGACAGATGATGATTCAGAGACTGAAGAGGAGGAGGAACAAGAGGGTGTGGAGAGAAAGAAAAAACGGTGCGTTGAGGAACTAGGGATTTGTGGTAATGGCAAACCTTACTGGGTGAAAGAGACTGAAATGGATGTCTGTGTAGACAAAATGTCAGGAATAGATTTTTCTTGGAGAGATCAAAGTTTATTAAAGCTGAACCTCCAGAGGCTGTTGGTTTGATGGCATTTCACCAGCTGTCTGTATACGTGGATTGTGTCTGAGACTTGGGGGCAGAGGGGAAAACTTCATGAAAGCATTTTAGGAAATGTGACCAAGTTTTTTTTCAGGGATGGAATATGATCTCTTTTAGCACTTTGATTTGGCCAGTCTCAGGGCTGCTCCTTGTTTGTTATCAGAACCAACCCAAGTGTCTCCTTTCAGTGTTTAAAGAGAAGCACTGAGTTCACCCAGCAATCTGCAGGTGGCTCAGCTGTACCCTCACCTGCTGGTTAGAGGTATGCAGTATCTGCTCTGGAGCATGGGAGATGTGTTGCCTGCAGTGGTGACGGGTGGCAGTAACCTTCTGTTGCCCAGCAGGAGGAAGCAGGCTCGCCCTGGGGACCAGGAAGCCAAGGATGGGGAGTCCTATGACCCTTATGACTTCAGCGACGCAGAAGAGGAAATGCCAGAAGGTGAATGACTTGCTTTCCCTCTCTTCCTGACTCTCGTGTGCACAAGGGGCTATATGTGGCTGTCCCTGCCGGATGCTGATGTTGAAGGGCACTGGACTAGGGCATGCTGTGGAAGAGTTCCCTGGATGGCATCTGTGTTCACAGCTGGCTGGTGACCCAGCTTTCTGGTCAACAAATGAACTGAGTGTCTCTTAGACCCTGTAAGGTGAGAGCAAGACATCCAAGCTCCAGTATGGGATTGGTCCTTAGAGTCTGTCCAGGTGTTGTAGACAGTGGGTACCCACCACTTCTCTTGGAAAACAGGTCCAGGATAGAGCAGTTATTGCTATTAACAACCATGGTAAACTTTTGCTACACATCGCTATTGCTCTCTGAATTCACATGGTGCTTTACAAGGGCCCATTTTCAAGGCACCTTTTGGCACTGTCCAGCCATTGAAAGCCCTGCTCCTATCCCAAAGAGCGTGCATAGATCAAATCTTCAGTTTCTTGGCCATGATGGTGAATGCTAGTGACTCCTTAAATCCAGACTGAGTACCAGGGTAGCATAGGGAACAATGCTGTATCAGTGTCACATTCCCACTTCCATAGCATTTGTGAGAGAATGGATATTAATTATGGTAGCAGCCCAGGGTCCAGTCAGGGTTCTTTTCTACTCAAAACTGAATTAACAGTAAGACTAATATCATTGTGAGGGAAACAAGTTAGTTGCAGCCACACTCTACTGGATTCTGTACAGACAGAGGCTAAAAGGTGGGACTAGTCTCTTGGTTGTTGCTGCATGTGCTATTGTATCTTGTGTGCAGGCAGACTTTGGAGGGATGACATGTAACTTTTAGTTTCCAACTGTTTCATCTTTGCTTTCTGACTCCAGTCCAGGCACATACCCCAAAGACCCCTGAACCTGCAGAGACGGGAGGAAGCAAAAAGACTGAGTTGGCTGACTCAAGGTGAGTGGCTGGCTGAAGAAGCCATTTGAGGGGTATGATGGGGTGGTGGTTGGATCTTTGTGGCTTAGAATCAAATAAACTTACTCAGAAACAGCTATGGAAATCCTGGGAGGTTTGCCCCTCTTCCTTCTAAATAAAATAGTGAGCCAGTACCACAGCCCTGCAGACTGTGCAAAATGGGGATAGTGTGACCTGGCCCACTCTGTGTTTCTTTCCCTGCTGGGGGTGAGGGATAATATAGCCTCCCACTTGCTGAAGGGCATGTAGAAAGGCTATCTTTGATGCTGACACTTAACTAGCCCCTGACTCAAGAATAGCCACCTTCGTGGTAGCAATTCCTGGCATTCTTGATGGTAGGTAGCTGGGATGGATTTGAGCCAGTCACCTGACAGTAAAAGATTCTTTGCCCTGCTCACACTATAGTGAGGCTTTTTAGTGTGTGTGCTGAAGAAAGCAGCTTACACTGCATATGGAAATTAGGATAGGGTATTCCATCTTCGTGGGACTTGCCTCCAGCAGGGGGAGCAGCCTGTATATTGGAAGACTTTAGTCCTTGGAATAAAGAGAAAAAGGAGACCTCTGCTCCAAACTTACAAGTCTCCCTTGAGCCTTCAGTTCTAAGTGCCAACAAAATGCATGTGGTGTCCTGTGCTCAGATATACCCAGAGTGCAGAGGTTTTTGTGAGTGCCAGAGTTGCCTGAGTTGGAAGTTAACTGCTACAGTGTGCATCCATAGCCCCATTTTGGGTTAAATCTAGGGATGATTAAAAAAAATTGCAATCAGTCACACTTCTTTCTAATTGATGGTTTTAGGGCTTCCTCGCTCCTTGCCTTTCCAACCCTGTGCAAAGAGCTGTCTTTGCCGAAGCTTTGCGTTTATTTAAACCCACATGGTTTAAATGAACGTGGAATTAATCTTTCTTGCTTCTGCTCTGGCAAATCCAGTTTGAACCAATATATGCAAACCACCCTGAAGATGATTTTTCTCTGGGAAGTTTAGTCTTTGACTTGCCTTCATTGTTTTTAGTTCATGGAGGAGGTGTGGGGATTTTCTCTCGGGGAGTGGAACGCAATCCTGCACCAGCCATTTAGTACTGAGGGTGGGGTTGCAATAGCTGTCATAAGAGATGTGTGGGTGTGACTGTAACCCCCATTAGCTGACCAGATTCTGAATTGGGTTAAGTACCATCTGCAGATGTGATGTAGTATGCTTTGCCACTTGTCCTCAATGACATTTCCAGGTTGGGTACAGCAATTCCATCTAGTTCATTGTAAAACACTTTGGAATCCTACTGCTTGTAAGTCACTCTCGGATAGCTGTTACCATTGACCATGACTTATGTGACAGTCAGACAAGCTGGTTAAAACCCTTAAGTTCCCAAGGTAGGTTGCAGTTGCTAGGGTCCTCAATCTTCAGTCTCGTAATGGGAGCTGCAGCTTTAGGGAAGAGCTAGTGGCTGGGAATGAAGAATTATTTGAGTCTAGCCTCTGGTTTTAATTGCCTTTCCTCTTGTTTGATTAGATTGAAAGCATTCAAGACTGGCCTCCTGGAGGTGTTCAGAGCTGCCCATGCACAGTCTGTGGGTCTGAAGAGCCTGATGGAGTCCATCAACCGGGACAGACCTGACCCCTTTTCAACAGCTGAAGTCAAGGTGGCATTGGCACGCATGCAAGATGACAACCAGATCATGATGTCTGATGACATTATCTTTTTAATCTGAGCTTTAGGGTGGGAGCATTCTTATGAATTTATATTGGAAACTCTTCTCCGTTGGGACCCCAGACCAATCCTGAATGTTGTACTTGGCAGAAACGAATTTTCTGCCAATTGTAGCTTGAGCTAGAATTGCCAAACTCAGTAGCTGTGGCTCTATTTACTGTCCGATGGAGTTGAGGAAGGAATAAAGAAGTTGGTTCCTAAACGCCTGGGGATCCCGAGTCTGTTATGGCTAGTTTGATTTCAGAACCATTGGGCCATTTTGTTTTTGAGTAGCAAAAAGCCCTTGAGTATAAATTACTTGTTTTCTAAATGTGCTTTTGGTCTGTCTCAACTGTATGTAACCTGTACAGATCTTCATTCAGGACACAATGGGTAAGGTTGATGGGGGATTTTTTAGAACTGTCAGGAGTACTCAGGATCTAAGTTCTTGCTATACACAGCCCAGATTTCTGATTTGGAAGGGGTCCTTTTAAACCCCACCTCAGTTTTTAAATGTCTGCCTAAAGAGTAATTTTTACTTTTTACGATAGCCATGCACAAATTCACCATTTGGTGACTGTTTTTATAAATCCTCATATTTCTAAAACTTTTAAGTGGATATTAATGTGCTCTTAGTCAGGAAGGTAACTGTCAAAATGATATAGGGTTGCATAATCTCTAGTGATTCCAGACCTGTATTTGCTCAGTTTGAGTCAAGATAACTACTACTTTTCCCCCCTGCGTATTTATGCTGAAAACTCAACCTCAGCTATGATAGAGCATTTTCAACAATGATTCTGTAATTGTCTCAATTGACACACCCAGGAGTAGGTAGGTTTGGCTTGGCACATGTGATTTAATGGGTCTTCCTGTCATGCAATACTAGAGTTGGATGGTGGGAGGGAGAAGCCAAGGACAAGCGAATTTCACAGCCCCATATCAATTGCAAAGCCAGATTGGTGAGGCTTAGGAACTGCTGAGTTGGCAATAAGTTTCAAAAAATCAGGATTCTACACACCTGGGAATTCAAGGCTGCAGAGTTTAAGGAATACCTTTAGTTCCAGATCTCTGTCCAGAGTTCTCACCCACGATCAATGATCATTCCACTGTAGAATGAGTAGAACAAGATACATAAGTTGAAAGCCATGTCTAATAGGTGGACAAAGCAAAGGTTGCTTAAATTGGTTTAGATGTTTTTGAGCATAAGTCCCATTAATTTTCAAAGGGATTCAAGCACTAAGTTCCACTTGACTTAATGGGACTTAGGCACTTCTGAAAACTTTATCCAGAGATATCAGCTGAAGTAGCACCCATTCTGTCACTGCTCTCCAGGGGAAAACTGACAAGAATGCAAAGTGCTACAAACTCCCTTTTGGTCAGTGAACTGTAAAACTGAAAATTTGGGCACCTGGACTATATGGTGTAACAGGCTTATACACCAATCTAGTCCCAGAAGATGCCAAACCCCAAGTTCTAGTGTGTCTGGTAACTTGTGTACGATGGAACCTGTCTTGAGTAACTTTCTTGTGGCACCAGTGCCTGCCTGCATCATGGTGTTGGTGCAAAGATGAACAGCATTATGCTAGTGTTTCTCTGTAAAGGGCTCTGAGCAGTAGCAGCTGTGGAAAGTCATTCTCTATGTACAGCTAATGTGTTTTTGCTTTGTGTAACTGATGTTGCAGTTCCGTTCAGTGATGAGGATGCTGCACTACTTATGCTTGTAATAAAAATGTCAGTCATGTCTGCAGTGTGGTGCCTTCATGTTTCAGCAGATGTTCCTTGGATCTGGACTTTACTCAGCAGAGGGCATGTAACTTGGCTCTGTTGGGAAGCTCTGCACCCAGTGTGTTTAGCTTCTGGGCACATTGGATGGAACACTTTGTATGGAGCAATGGCTTAGAATGTTGCCTGCATGGGGTATCAAAGCAAGTGTTTGCAGCAGGGCTTGAAAGCTTTTGCACTGCTAGTAATGAGATCAGCAACCATGAAATGTTTTGGGATGGGTGCATTTTTAGTGTCTTTACTGCTATGAACTGTTGAGACAGGTATCATTGAGATGGCTCCTCTTGGCCTCAAATATTACTCTGTCCAATCACTTTTGGAAACTGATGAATGAAGCACTATTTCATTTAGCATTTGATACATGAATGGCACTATTATGTTTCATATGAATAGTAGTTCAATCCTCGATGGGCCAGATTCAAACATCTTCATGTGAACTAGTACCTTAACTAGTTTAAAACAATAGGTTAAAGTAAAACCCTAGGTGCTCTGACACACAGCAAATATATGGGTAAGATAACAGCAAGCTAGCTGCATTAAACTGTTAAACTATAACAAATGAAATCAGACCAAACATTGGGTGAAAGGAAAGCCAGTATTTGCAGGGATCTCCTGCCATTAATTTCAGTGAGGCCAGGATTTCACCTCAGGAGTGGAACTGATCAAATACTGTATTTAAATTGCAAATTACTGTTCTATTTGGGCCCACAGATAGTGAGAGACTAGTAGGGGTATTGCTGTGTTCTGGCAGCCAGTTCTAACTGGTGAAGAGTTCTCACCTCTTACCCTGTAACCCTTAAGTGCCTTCAGACTTTGCTGCTGTGGCTTTCTATTTGGCATGCCTGCAGTCAACAACCAGCATGCATTTCCTCTATGTATTGGGAAGTCTTGGTCTGATGCTTTGGATCCAGGAGCCTGACTGTAATACCACAAGTTGCAGAGCCTTGGTTGACCAGTTGGCACAGTTACCTCCCCCAACACATGCCCCAACCTGAACTTTTCCAAAACCACGTTCTCTGCAATACCCAGCCCACTCCTGGACCTTCCAGGGAGATTAGAGTTAGTTTGCTCTTTGGAAAAGAGAGAAGCCCATCAGTTTATCTGGAGTAAAGATGTATGTAAGTACAGCACTGACTTCATTTATTGTAAAACAAGCTTATTGCAGGATAAATTTAAGTGATGCCATCTAAAAGAAATAAAAGTAGGGATGGCTGCAAACATGTAAAAATTCATCTAACTTAAACTAGCACACTACAGGCTTTGTTCAAGATTTTTCTCACCAATCTTCCTTCTTCCCAGCCCTGGCTGACTTTCCCTCAGCTAGGATTTTGCACAGAACAAGCTGCAAGCTTCACTTGCTTTTCCTGGTGAAAGATCTTGCTTATGTAGGTTTTTCATTTGTATTCTGTTCCGGAGACTTCAATCCATCTTTGGTTGAAGGACCCATCTTTCTCAGCTTTCTAGAGATCTAGTTTTAGCTCAAAGATGAAGCCAAAACGACTTTTTCTCTCCTTATCTCTTCCCAAAATGATGAGTTTGTCCCCAAAGTAAGGATGACCTCATGCTGTTCTTTCCTTGCTATGGATTTCCAGCCCCCTGCTGATTACTGTTTAAATGGGATTTCTGTGGATTTTTTGGTCACACCCTTGTTCAGTTTCATTGTCAACAAATAAGAGGGAAGGCAACTATCTGGGAGGGAACCAATTTCTTCCTAGATTGCACAGCATAATACCCATATTTCCTCATGTTAACACAGACACTTGACAGAGGTATTAATGAGGTACTGGTTTGTGTTCACTCTCCAGCAGGTGACAGCAAAGACTAGTTGATATGTAAATAAGGCAGAGCAGACAACCCTTTGGTATTTAAAAAAAAAAAGAAAAAGCAGTCAAGTAGCACTTTGAAGACTAGCAACGTAATTGATTAGGTTAGCTTTCGTGGGACAGCCCACTTCTTCAGACCATAGCCATACCAGAACAGACTCAATATTTAAAGCACAGAGAACCAAAAATAGTAATCAAGGTGGACAACTCAGAAAAAGGTGAGCAAATCAGAGTAGAGGGGGAGAAGGGGGTGGGGGGCAGTCAAGAATTAGACAGCCAAATATGCAAATGAGCCCCTATAGTGACCTAGAAAATTCCCATTCCAGTTCAAACCATGTGTTACTGTGTCGAATTTGAATATATAGACTAGCACGGCTTTCTCTCTATTCTATTTCTATTGGACAGACTTCTAACTCCCTTAGACAAAGGGTTAATGGGCACAAAACAGACACCAAAACACTCCAGATCCACAAACCAGTTAGTCAACATTTTAATGGAATGGGGCATTCTGTTAATGACCTAAAGGTATGTGTGTTACTGAAAAAGAATTTTCGTCACTGTTCTTCAAAGGGAAGCAGCCGAGCTGGCTTTTATATTCAAATTCGGCACATCAACATATGGTTTAAACCAGGACGGGAACTTTCTGAGTCACTATGGGGGTTCGTCTGCATACTTGGCTTAAATCTAATTCTTGACCTCTCCCCACCCCTCCACTCTCTGGTTTGCCCAGCTTGATTATCTTTTTCTGATTTGTCCTCCTTGCTTGCTGTTTTTGGTTCTCTGTGCCTTAAATATTGAGTCTGTTCTGGTTTGGCTATGGTCTGAAGAAGTGGGTCTGTCCCACGAAAGCTCACCTAATAAACTATTTGGCTAGTCTTTAAAGTGCTACTTGACTGCTTTTTGTTTTGATAGTGTGTAGACTAGTATGGCTTCCGCTCTGTTACTGTTGGCTTTCTCTCTGTTACTATTTGGCATTTAAATTAGGTACAGCCTAACTCAATCAATTCTCCTTGTTCTCCAGCAGATGGCAGCAGAGAGTTGACTAAAATGTGTCTTTTCTCCAGTAGGCTTCAAAGCACTGAGCTTACAAAAGTAAAAATGCCCAACATCCAGCGAGAGTTGGCCAAAACTTTTACGTAGGTTGATTTTTCTGATGAATTGTTAAACTACTGTGATGAAAACTTGTCTGTTTCCCCCCCCTCTGCTTTCCAGCCAGCTGTTGAACTGACTGGAGTTTCTAAAAATTACACTTGTTTTTCAGTCAATTCTACTTGAAACTCGTACAGAGAAAACCTGGAAGGGTAAGAGGAATATGGTGGAACTAGCCTAATGCTTCACTTTTCTAGACAGAAATCTGTGATAAAGCAACTTTTGGATCTTGGCTGTAAAAATATTTGCCATCGCTGGTGGAAAACATTTTGGCTATGGTTACACTAGAGAGTTTTGCCAACAAACTCATGGTGCATACACACAGAATGTGTTTTGTTGACAAAACTCAGCACTTTTGCTTCTGTGTGTCAGCCATGAGGCATAATGCTGCTGTCAACACATTCTGTCACCCGAAAGACGCAGTTTGGACGCTCTGGGTGCTGGTTTTGTCGAGAGAACGGCTCGGGCAGTCCAGCTGCTCTATTGACAGAGAGGATTGCTCTTTCAATCTGTTTTTAGTGTGTGGCTGCACTCTGTTGGCCGGACGCTTTAACAGGAAGTCTTTTGACAGTGACTTCTGTTGACAGAGCGCTGTAGTGTAACCATAGCCTTTGATCCCATATTGCTATTTCTGGTGTATTAAATGAATGTATCATCTCTTGCCTCAATCCCAGATGTAAACCAGCATAGTGATGGACACCTGATGCACTTTGATGCATTTATTCACACAAGTAGACCTGTTGGCTTTGGTGAGACAATGTGGGTTTGTGGATATAATTACTCCAGCACAATCTAGACCTAAAGCTTTACTGTAATCTTAGCGATAGTGCTAACTTCCATTTTCACCTTCCCTGGATTTGACTCCTTTGTTATTTCGGGCTGCTCAGCACAGAAGTTCTATGAGGATCACTATATTAGGCAGGGATATAATTTTTTACCAACATAGTAAAAGCCCTAGCACAAACAAATTTACACCAAAACAGAATAAGTCATGTCACCAAAGCACTTTTTATATCCGGATAACTGTATCCCTACGAGCCCTGTGGGTTCAGAGTTCATGGCTGGTGTCTGGGGTGCTACTGTAGTGCAAATAACAATATAAATAAGAATTAATAATGAAAAATGAAACTCAGACCCTAAGAGGCTAGATTGTGTGTTTCTTTTTTAACTTGAAAAAACTTTTGAAAAGTTAATAGCCAAAAGAAAACTAACTTAGTGGCTTTGTGAAATATTTTGTTTCTGAAAAAGAAAAAAAAAAAGTAATTTTTTTGCCTCCCTGATAGGATTTTGCAAACAAATAATCTTATCCAGCTCCCATCACTCTGTTTCTGCCAGATGCAAATGCTTACAGTAGCAAAAAATATATACATTTCTCTAATCTATCTTAACATCACTATGGTTCCTGAGCACTGGGATGTCATTCTTGCTATTCAGTCCAGGAACATCTTTGTCCCTTTTTTCGGCATGGCTGTGATGACATCCAGTTGGAAACCTTTAATTCCAGGGCCTATCATGTGGTAATTATCCATTTGCTGCCCAAATCTGCTTACAGTTCCATTGACTTTCTTGGCTAGCATGCTCAAAGTGGGCCTGTTTACAGATAAAATCCGAAGCTCTGCTGTGTAATATGCAAATACAGTGTTATCATGAAAACAGTTTAACCTAATTAAGCTGAATAAGTTTTTGATGCCTATCGCAAGAAGCGCGCACACTTGGTTGAGTCAGCAACATTTTGCCAGTTTGGGTCAAAGATCTGAGTCCAAGATTCTTGCAATTTAAGCCATTCTTCCACTGGGGCTGGGATTGGAGCATCCCTGCCCTACATTTAGGCTTAAACTACAGCTGCATCTTTGCAGTGCCTTGCTCTGTATTCTTAGGGCAAACCCTATGCCTTCCCTTGCTCAGACAGAAATGCAGGTCAGTTGCATCAGGAACCAAGATTGCAAATGATGGACCAAATGAAAATAACAGCCAACTAGATGTGTAACCATCCACAGGCAGGCTCAAGCCTGGGAGCTCTGGAACTTAGTGCAGGTTCCTCTACAGTTTGAGCTAAAAGCTGTCTGGCTCTCAGCTAAGGCTAGAGGGGTGTCTAATTTTTTCTCCGTGTAAGGGGTCTAGGTACCACTGCATGGGACAGTGAACCATATCTAGGCACGTGGGGTACAATAGCACCAAAAGCCCGGGTTTGCTGATTCTCGGATGTCCTACATGCCTATGTAGCTGGTTGTTCCTGATGAAAACATCAGGAATAAAATGTAATTATGTTGACATTTAATTTTTCATAAGGTTTCTGAGTTATTCATGCTCAATTTGTTTATGGGGGCATCTCGCATCTCTCATGACTGGATCCTGACAACTTCTGAATGCCCTCAATTCAATTAAACACCTTTTAATCTGAAGTAATTTAGCCCTGGGGTTTCTGACTGCAGCTATAGGTGGGGTTCAGTTCTCAGCACCCAGCCACCCAATGTCTCGGCCCAAAGTGAGCTTCATCTTTTCAGACAGACCCAGTGGATAAGGATGTGAAACAACACAGCTTCACTTTCTGTCCAGGCTTTGATACAAATGGGCTTCCAAAGCATCAAACACACCCACACTTCCCACTCTGACCAGCCACCTCCCACTGCTGGGAGGTGGCTGCTTGCCAAGAACAGATGGGGAGATGAAACCAATGCTCACCCAGGTAGAGAGCTGAGACTGGAACCTTCTAGTTCCCCCACTAGAGATCTCACCCAGGGAAAGGAATTTTCCTTTACTTAACAATAGTAATAGGGCCATTGTCTTATGATCAGAAACCATTTGCAGCAATGTTCTCCAGCACATATGGTGGGGAAAATTGGCAACCCTACCTTGATCCTTTCTGAGCCATGCAATGGAGCAATGTCCCCTCTAATTTTTTTCCAATCTGTGGATGGAATAAATTTTGTGATGTGCAGCAGCAATAGAAACATATGCTGCCCCCTGCAAGAGACTGGGTGCTTTGCTAATCAACTGGACAGCACTCAGCTTATAGGGAATGCTACACCTGAGTCAGAGCAAGGGTTAGAATGTGGACAAGTGGAGCTGTGATCTAGTTGGGTTAGGCACTGCAGCATGCCCAAGCTAAAGAGGCAGAATCCTGAGGCAATGTGATTATGTTGGACTGTAATACAAAAGTGCTGCATCAAAACTCTATTCCATCCCCACCTGAAGCTGTGAAAAGTGAATGTCTACAAGTGATTTCAATGCTGGATCTATTTGGTAGCCCTAGCACAGGGGTCTGCAACCTGCATGCAGCTCTTGAAAGACTTCTTTGTGGCTCCTGATGCTATAATTGCAAAGTAAAAACATTACTTTTGATAAACAGTGAATGTCATGCAGTGAGCATGTAGTGCATTACAAATAATTCTGTGTGTGCTGCTCTTAAAAGAGGAGTTACAAAAAGTATGCTTTGATGTTATTTATTGAGGACCATCTCGTGAATAATTCACATGCATTCTGGCTCTTGAAGTACTGAGTTTTTAACCAAATTTTTAAAAAAATGGCTCTTCTTGATATTTTGGTTGCCGACTTCTACCTGAGCACTACCGGGGCCAGAGAGAATTGTTTGCGCAATGCTTCCAGCCCCCATCATCTGGAAAGTGAGGCACGGCCCCAGAATCGGATTGGGTTTTTTGCCCAGTGGCTTCAAATATACTAAGCTACAATGCTAGCCTGGTTGTTACGGAATCGACCAAGGCTTTTCACACAGCAGCCTTTGTGTCCTCACTCTTGTCTACCCGCCTCCCCGGAACACAGCTGTGGCAGTAACATATAACCCTGTTGTCAGAAGCTTTTTCCTAAGTGACTTCCTGCTCCTACCTAGCTTTCACCTGCCCACAGAGTGCTGCCAGCCACTGTGGGCCCTTGGGCAAGGAGTCCGTGAGGGGTCTGGATCTGTGCCCCGGAAGGGCCAGGGTCTAGGGTAGTTAGCACTCAGCGCTACTTAAATTGTGCTTCTGTGCCCCGGCTTCCTTCAAAGTCACGTGGAGCATTGCGACAGCACTGCTGCAGCACTCCAAAGGGGCCTGGAGCTCAGGCCATTGCTAAAATAACAGTAGCATCATCTAGAGCCCTGGGCCCCGCTGAGATGGCACGCCCTGGGGCAACTGTCCCCTTTGTCCTCCCACCAGTGGGCCTGTCCCCTCAGGGCTCGCCTCTTGTAGGAACGTTACCCCCTTGCCCCTGTTGTGTTTTCCTGGTTCTTACTGCTGAGATGGTCTCAGCCCTTAATACGTCTACACGTGCAGCCAACATCGAAATAGCTTATTTTGATGTTGCGACATCGAAAGAGTCTATTTCGATGAATAACGTCTACACGTCCGCCAGGGCCGGCAACGTCGATGTTCGACTTCGACGTTGCTCAGCCCAACATCGAAATAGGCGCAGCGAGGGAACGTCTACACGTCAAAGTAGCACACATCGAAATAGGGATGCCAGGCACAGCTGCAGACAGGGTTACAGGGCGGACTCAACAGCCAGCCGCTCCCTTAAAGGGCCCCTCCCAGACACAGTTGCACTAAACAACACAAGATACACAGAGCTGACAACTGGTTGCAGACCCTGTGCCTGCAGCATAGATCCCCAGCTGCCGCAGAAGCAGCCAGAAGCCCTGGGCTAAGGGCTGCTGCCCACGGTGACCATAGAGCCCCGCAGGGGCTGGAGAGAGAGCATCTCTCAACCCCCCAGCTGATGGCCGCCATGGAGGACCCAGCAATTTCGACGTTGCGGGACGCGGATCGTCTACACGGTCCCTACTTCGATGTTGAACGTCGAAGTAGGGCGCTATTCCGATCCCCTCGGCTGCGTCTACACGTGCACGCTACTTCGAAGTAGCGGCACTAACTTCGAAATAGCGCCCGTCGCGTCTACATGCGTCGGGCGCTATTTCAAAGTTAACTTCGACGTTAGGCGGCGAGACGTCGAAGTCGCTAACCTCATGAGGAGATAGGAATAGCGCCCTACTTCGACGTTCAACGTCGAAGTAGGGACCGTGTAGACGATCCGCGTCGTGAAACGTCGAAATTGCTGGGTCTTCCATGGCGGCCATCAGCTGGGGGGTTGAGAGATGCTCTCTCTCCAGCCCCTGCGGGGCTCTATGGTCACCGTGGGCAGCAGCCCTTAGCCCAGGGCTTCTGGCTGCTTCTGCGGCAGCTGGGGATCTATGCTGCAGGCACAGGGTCTGCAACCAGTTGTCAGCTCTGTGTATCTTGTGTTGTTTAGTGCAACTGTGTCTGGGAGGGGCCCTTTAAGGGAGCGGCTGGCTGTTGAGTCTGCCCTGTGACCCTGTCTGCAGCTGTGCCTGGCATCCCTATTTCGATGTGTGCTACTTTGACGTGTAGACGTTCCCTCGCTGCGCCTATTTCGATGTTGGGCTGAGCAACGTCGAAGTTGAACATCGACGTTGCCAGCCCTGGAGGACGTGTAGACGTTATTCATCGAAATAGACTATTTCGATGTCGCAACATCGAAATAAACTATTTCGATGTTGGCTGCACGTGTAGACGTAGCCCTCATGAGGTTAGCGACTTCGACGTCTCGCCGCCTAACGTCGAAGTTAACTTCAAAATAGCGCCTGACGCGTGTAGCCGCAACGGGCGCTATTTCGAAGTTAGTGCCGCTACTTCGAAGTAGCGTGCACGTGTAGACGCAGCTAATATGTTCTAGTAAGAGTAATAATGCAGTTCCAGGGTAGTACACCAGGTGGGGCTCTAGGAAAGGTTTGGCTTTTCACCACCATGCTGCCTTGCATCTCTCATACCCCTGCCTGGCTCCTAGAGCTCTGGTCAGAGCATTTACAGTTTCTAAGGCCTTATCTACCTTGAGGTTTAATCACCAGGTTAGCTGCGCCGCTGCAAACCTACAGGGTGGACAGGCAAAGCTGTGATTTTCCACTGATGAAGTTTACGTTTGCTTGAAATTAGAGGGCATTTCTTTGGATCCTACGGTAGCCTTGTCTGTCCATACTCAGGATTTTCACCTATCCAGCTCCACCAATGATTTGCCACTGCTGGCAGCAACAAGAGCAGATCTTCATGGTCTAAAGCCGGTGAACGTGTCTTTCACGGTTTTTGCAATGGTTTTGCACATTCCAGAATGATCAGAAAAATCCAAAATTTTTCTCCCCAGCTAGTGCCCCACGAATGATGTGGATGGGGACAGGCATTCAGAGCACTAGAAATTGTTGGGGTGTTTTAAGAAATACTAAGAACCAAGATACTACTGCATAATCCAGCTCTCCTCTGCTGCTGAACATGGTGCAAAGAGGATCTGCAAGTTGATTTAGTTCCATAGGGCCCCATAGTATGAAGGCCCTTGTCTGAAAGTAAAGCACCATATGCTCGTGCACTGAGAGCAAAACCGAGCTGCATCCTTCAAGAAAGAGCCATTCAGTGAGGACATGGCTGGACTGTCCCCAAGGTGTCTGGCTAGCAGCTGTGCGAGAGGGAAGGAATCAGACAGTAATGCTGACTATGACAATCAGACTGAGAAAAACTCCCTTCCATGTGGGTTAGATTTTGCAAGGTGCTGAGGGGAGCGTACGCAGCCACCGCTTCCATTGAGGTTTTTAGGAGTGGAGGAACAGTCACCATCGATCCAGGCACTTAGTGAGCATAAGGATGACAATTAACAATAGCCCCCTAGCTCTTGCACAGCACTGTCCATTGACAGATCTCAAAGCACTTTACGCAGGCAGTCAGTATCATCACCCCCATTTTGCAGATTGGGACACTGAGGCACAATCAAGCAGTTTGACTCACCCATGCTACTCAGCAGCGCAGCTGGGAAGAGACACCCAAATCTCTGAATCCCAGGCCAGAGGCTTGTCCACTAGGCAACTCTGCCTGTACCAAATAGCTGTTGTACTGCTCCCAACATGTACTTTAATCATGACACTTGTTACTCATGTATTTTTTATTTAAAAAGAATAGTGTTGCTGCTTTACCAAAAGCCTTGTGAACAATTCTGAAATGGCAACATTTTGAAAAGGAGGTGTTTTTATTTGTGAAAACGCCAGCCCTGCAGTTCTTAGGGTAACCAGTCAAAACTGGCAACACCATTTTGAATGGTGAGTGACGTTCTTCTGGTTTTGAACCATTAATTTTTTTAAAAAAAGACTTGTGGTTGCATAGCAGGATCTCGAGGCTCCTCCACCCCAAAAGAGAATTTTCCAATGAGCTGGTCAGGTGTTGTCACTCATGGTTAGAGCAGGGGACTGGGGAGTCAGGATTCCTGGGTCTGTTATGGGGACTGCCACTATGTGACCTCAGCTTAACCTCTCTGTGCTTCCCTCTACCCTAAGTGTGAATCTGATGGCAGCTCTGGGTGTGGAACCACCCTGTAGCAATAATACACGAAGATGTGGTTTGCATTGCAAACCTAGAGAGCGCTCTAGCCACACTACCCAGCTATCCCACCTCATCTTTTACTATAGCTCCTTCTGACGACACAGAGGCTGAATCCCTGACTGTTGTACCAACGAAGTGAATGTTTAAGAGCCCACGGAGAGGTTTTGCTGTAGGCTTCTGTGGGAACTTTGCAAGTTCAAGAAGAAGAAGTTTGAAACTACTTAGCCAATGTCTTTCTTAGCCAGAATGTACCCTTTGTTGATTGGTTCGCAGTTCGATTAAACTGATTTTCCACGTTGTTCAGTATGGCAAGCCAGTCAAGCGAGTGCACATGTCTATTCACTAGCACAGCTTGTAGCAAACCCTTCATGTTGTTATTTTGAACAGTCTCAGGCAACAACGAAAAAGCAGTGGCAGGTGGAGTGATGTAGATGCAGTCCTGGTCTGTGGGTGAGGTATGTTACAGGTGGGGCAGCAGAATCAAGGAAAAGAAAATAGCTCTGAGTGCTGGGTGGTTTGAGCACTGGCATTGTAAACAGATCATTGTGAGCTCAGTCCTTGTGGGGACTTTTAAAGATCTAGGGCAGGTTAAAGGGGATAAAAATCCATCAGAAAGGTGAGAGGCCCTGCTGTGAGGGCAGGGGGCTTGACTCAATGGTGCCTCCAGGTCCCTTCCAGTTCTATAATATGGAGTATTGCTTCTATATGTAAAAGAAGTGCTTGAGTGGGCTATATGCTGTATGTACACACACATGGTGGAAATAAACCACTCCATGTTCCAAAGAACTTACCAGTCTGTACCCTGTCAGTCTCCCTCGCCAGACCCCTTACAGGAGGCTCTTTTGTCTCATGTAGCCAGAGGGAGTGCATGAGAGGTGCATAGAGGACAATATGCACTCCCCTGCGCGGGCCTCCTTACCCCACACTCACCATCGGTGCTGTGCCACTGCTGAGAGGTGGGGAGTGCCCCTGCGCTCCCTGAAAGCAGCGCTTCTGTAGCAAGAGGCGGGCACAGCATAGCAGGGGGGTGGAGAGGGGCATAGGCAGAGACGGGGAGACTGGTGTGGCAGGGGTGAGCAGGAGTCAGGGCAGGGGCACATGAAGTGTTTCCTCTAATGTTTTCCATCCACGGACGAAATACATTTTGTTATGTGCCTCGAGGCATGTGTGGATGTGCACCAACAATAGATGCACATTTGTGGACGGCTGAGGGCACCCTGCTAATCGGCTGGGCAGCACCTGAATCTCTCCCGGGCAACTGCAGCTTACAGTCAACACTGGGCACATGGCCAGTGTCCCCCTGCAATCCCCACACCAGATGCCTCCGTGCACACCCTACTTAAAAGCTACTCGCTTACAAAATGACATATGAAAATACAAACGTGGTCCACAGCACAGCATTCCCGAACAATGGCCCACTGTCCCGTTTGCACCATATGCTTAGAAATCCATTGGAATATAAACAGTGCACTCACACGTCAGTGTACAGTATAGAGCTGTATAAGCAAGTCATTATCTGTAGGAACTTTACCTTTGTAGTGACTTCCCTCGTGCTTTTTATGCAGCTTGTTGTAAAACTCGACAAATAGCTAGCTGCGTTGCTGTACCCCCGGAAGACCTCTGTGTACCCTCCTGGTGTGCGTACCCCTGGCTGAGAACCACTGATCTAAATAGATAAGAAGGACAAAGAAAGTATTATTGTCTCCATTTTATAGATGGGGAACTAGTGTACAGAGAGATTAAAAGTCATATCAGGTATTGGGGTAAGAACTAGGCACTGAACCCAAATTTCCCTACTCTCAGGCCAAAATAACTTCCAAACAAGACCGTCACTGTGGTACATGGATAGCTAAGGCTGTATCTACCCTGGAGAGATTTCCAATTACCAGTTTCACTGGCATCCAGCAGCTGATACTTCAGCGTTGCTGCAGCACACGTGCAGGAAAATAGGACTGCCTCGACTAGTGCTGTTCAGCCTTGCTACAGGAGGTGGTGTTGGTCAAAGAGGTCCTCCACTATGGTAGGCATCTTCAGGTGCCCTGTGACCATAGTGTTGGGAACAGGCAGCCCTTGTGCAAAACATTGGTTGTTTTCCTCACCCTTTCTGACTACAAGCTTTTCCATAGCCAGCACATCCCTGGCTTTGTAGTGCCACTTTCTGGGGGAAAATCGAGTGTGGTCAGGTGATTAAAGACCATATCGCAATGCAGAAGAATGGAAGTTGCATGGGCAGCCTTTAAGCTGGGATCTCGTCGGTTTGAGTGATTTGCTTTATTGCAAGAGTGGGGATCTGGCCCTCTGCTGAATTTGGTCTAGCCTGTAGCAAGTCTTTGTGCCATGGGCCAGAAGCCCTGAGCTTTGTTGCCTTCCCACCCCAACTTGAGTCTGAGGGTATGTCTACACTTACCAGAAGATCAATTCATTCAGGGATCATAGAATCATAGACTACTAGGACTGAAAGGGACCTTGAGAGGCCATCGAGTCCAGCCCCCTGCCCTCATGGCAGGACCAAGTACTGTCTAAACCATCCCTAGATCATCCTGGGTTGATCTTCCAAGGTTTGATTTAGCTTGCCTAGAAGAGATACTCTAAATCGAACCATCAGGGCTCGACAGTCGACCCTGGTATTCCTCATTCTTGCAAGGAATAAGGGAGGTCATCAAAAGAGTTTCACTCATTGACCTCCCTCTGTGTGGATGGCCTGTTAAATTGATTTTCAATATATCTATTCCAGCTACACAATTCTCATAGCTGGAATCACGTATCTAAGATCGACTTTCAGGTCTAGTGTAGACCTGCCCTTAGTGATGGACTTTTTTTGCTTCTCACTTGGGAGCAGGTGAGTGAGAGGGTTGTTTTTGCTTTTTGCTTATTCCTTGTGTGCGGCCCTGACTGCTTTTATTTTGGGTCAGCAGCCTGCTTTATAGCCTCGATGGGCTTGAAACTGATTTTTTGAGTGGACTTTCCAAGGTATTTTTAATTGAAGAAGAATGGAGAAACAAACAAATGCAGTCACATGAAACTCTTTTCTGGACAGCCTCAGGCCTCCTGGCTCTGGGAGGAAGATGTGCTCTTGGAGGTTATATTTAGCAAAGGACTGAGAACTCCTGGTCCTGTTTGTTTTTTATTGTGATTTGCATGACTAATGCTCATTCATCTAACCATGTGGGGATCAGCATACTTTGTGAATCTGTTGAGCTAGTCCATGTTAGCGGTCCCCAGAGACTAGTACATACCTGGCATAGTCCTTCTGAAAGATAGGCCAAGAGGGACTGAAATTTGGGTCTGCCACATTCTATACCTAGTTTTTATTCTCAGCTCTGCCGGCAATTCAATTGTTCACTGGACATTCTTAGTTACCCATCTGGAAATGGTACCTACATTGCTCAGGATGAAAGGTAGTGAATAGCAGAAAATTATTACGATCAGTAAATGGACTAGATAAGTCTTCAACTCTCAGTGTCCAAGCTCCTAGGCCAGTGTATCTTCTATAGTAAAAGGTATTTTAATAGCCAGGGTCTCTCTATGTCTTGTTCAGAGCTGTCATTGCATACAGTTGTCTCAAAGCCCTACAGGAGGCTCAGTGGAGCCCATGAGCTGGTAGGATGAAGTTTTCAGAGCCATCTAAGGGAACTTGCAAATGCAACCTCCAAGGAAAACACAAAAGAGGAAGACCTGGGACAACATGGAGAAGATCTTCTGAGCTTGAACGACAACAACTGGGGTACTCCTGGGGTCAGCTAGAAGTTTTGTCCTGAGACAGAGTTAAGTGGAGGAGACTGGTAGATGATCTATGCTCCAACTGGAGTGCAAGGGTTTAAGTCAAGTCAAGTAAGGGAGTTTGACATGCAAGTCCAATGGAAATTCAAAGGGTCTTGCTTATCTAACTCTGTAAACAGCCATAAAAACTTCAGCCAAAGGGTGCAATGAATTCCACTGTGTAAATGGTGGTTTTTCTTAGCTGTAACTCAGTCAAATATGGGCTGATTCTCAAGATAGCAGTAAAAGGCGCCTTTCTGACCTCTGCCTTATATCCCAGCCAGACCTGGAGTTCCTGTTCCTATAGCCTGCGACATGAAAGTTCTTCAAACTGTGGCTGGAGCTTTAAGTATCAAAAAATCACTTCTTTTTGGTGCACCTTCTCAAAAATGAGTGTAACGTTTTTTGCTTAGCAAGTCATGAAACATCAACCTGCGGCTAACACCAAGCATGGAACATTTCCGCTTGAGAAATTAATATTTGCCGAAGTTCCATGTAATCGAAAATAGGAGGCAACAATGGAAAGTGTTAGGCAACTTTAAAAATGTCCCTGTTGCGCTGTCTATACTTATTTCCTTTTAATGTGACAAATATGCAAAAGCTAAACCCATATACATCAAAGTCCCCTTTACCGCAAACAGTCAATTAGGAAAAATAAAAGAAAATAGGTCAATTGTTGACCTGTAAATGTGTATCAGTAAGTCTGTCTCAGTCGCCTTCCCCGTTCCATTCGTAGTCACGTTCATCTGTGGATGTAGAGACTGATGACAGTTGAGGCCATTACTGGCAAACAGGAAGCAGTCAGAAGAGAAAATGATTCAAGCAAATTACTATCATCCAAAAAGAAGAATCTGTGTGCTGGTGGCTGAGGTGACCTCAAATATCAAAACTCCATGAGACACGAGTGGCTGGTCTCAACGCGATTCCTAGCAGACAAGTCTCCAGGTCCAAAGATCATGATGACAAATGGCAATGACACTAAGGGTTGATGGGTAAGGTTCTCTGGAACTGGGACCCTAGTAGGCTAAATAGTGGAGAAGCACAGAGAAAAAAGTTAGCCCTTTCCCCCAACACCGGACAATCTAAGTACAGGTTGAACCTCTCTCATTTGGCACCTTCAGGACCTGACTGGTGCCGGGTGAGAGAATTTGCCAGACAACAGGAGGACAATATTTTCTAGCTCATTACCAACACTTCCACTGCTAATGGGGATCTAAGAAGACATTTAGGGGAAAATTACAGCTAAAGAACAGCACAGACCACTGTGAGCCAGGACTGGTGGCTGTGAAAAAAAAAAAAAACTTTATGGGACCATGAGAAACTTGGCTAGATTATGGAGCTGGCCAGACAGGAGAGTTCTGGATTAGAGAGGTTAAATCTGTATATGACGAGAGATGGAGACACAATCAAACGCTGACACAGTATTGGTCTACACGATGGGCAGTGGACTACACATGCCCACAAAGGAGAGTTTTAAGGAGGGATTTGTAAGATGATCAACTAGATGCTCTGCAGGAGGTCAGACTAGATGATCATAGTGGGTCATTCTGGCCTTAAAAATACGACTCTGTAATTGGCTCCCGATCTTTCAAGAAAGGCAGTTTGGTCTGGAGGAGTAAACACCATGTTGAGTGAGGAAGTCCTATGTTCTCATCCACTGCTTCAGAACTGGGGATAGCTACTTCACCCTCTGTCTCAGGGCTTGCCTAGAAGGCAAATTGCCAAGAATAGCTACTCTGGGATCGCGCTCGGCATGGACATGCTCTTCCGAGGTAAAAATCACTTTTGTTACAGAATTATCAGGCCACTGCCAAGTAAAGCAACTATTCTGGAATCAAGAGACTTTTATTCTGGAGTAGAGCAACCACACAGGGAGCTATCCACAACACCTGGCAGTTCAGCTTCCTGGCTCTGCCCATGCACAATACTTCCATAATGCTTACCTGTCCCCCACAGTGGTGTTCTACAATAACCTGGGCAGTGTTTCATCTGTGAGTGGTACTGCGATACTTGTCATTGTCTCAGTGTTACTTGGTGCTCCTCCAGTTATTTGTTTCATCCACCTCTTGTTTTTCTGCTAATACTTAAATTGTAAGCTCCTCAGGCCAGAGATCATCTTTGCTATGTGTTTGGTTAGTGGCCAGCAAAGTGGGCTGGGATCCGTTAGTTGCTACCACAAACTAAATACATAGAAGTAAAGTGCTTTGGATATATGAAGTGTTACGTACCTGCTAAAAGAATTAGATATTCTACACTCATATAATGGGCCCAACACAATAATATCTGAATACCTGTCTGTAGTTTGGTTGGGCGTGTGTGACACCACTTCCTCTGGGTCTGTGGGCGGCTGCTCTGCTCTCACTACATACTTGGGTGTAGCACACTGGGCATCAGCCTATGACTGCTGTTGCAAGTGCTGCCCCCAGGTCTATGATCAGGCCAAGCAAACAGTCAGTAAGCAGAGGACTAACTCGGGGTGGGGCAGCAAACTGTTGGGTCTCCTAGCTCTGGTGGAGAGCTAACAAATGCAGGCATTTGCCTAGAGAAGGGGGAAAACTGCCACCCATGGAATGTGGAGGCACAGGGGGATTTGAACCCACCTGCTCCACCTGCTCCAGGCTCCACCTGCCCAGGGCCCTAACAATGGCGCACGCTAGAGCCGTGTCTACACGTGCACGCTACTTCGAAGTAGCGGCACTAACTTCGAAAGAGTGCCCGTCACGGCTACACGTGTAGGGCGCTATTTCGATGTTAACATCGACATTAGGCAGCGAGACGTCGAAGCCGCTAACCCCATGAGGGGATAGGAATAGCGCCCTACTTCGACGTTTAATATCGAAGTAGGGACCGTGTAGTCGTTGCGCGTCCCGCAACATCGAAATTGTGGGGTCCTCCATGGCGGCCATCAGCTGAGGGGTTGAGAGACGCTCTCTACAGCCCCTCAGCTCAATGGTGGCCGCGTGGAGCGGCCCCTTAAAGGTCCCCGCCCCCTCCCTTTCTGTGCAGGAAGCTGAGAGAGCGTGCAGGCAGCAGCAATAACACGCGGCCAGCCTGCACGCTCTTTAGCAGCCCCAAGAACCCCCCAGCGCACCGATGGCCGCCCGGAAGCCCCCCCAGCGCCCCCAGGGGACCCAACCCAAGGGGAGCCAGGGCAGCCAGGCCGGCAAGCGGCAGCGGGGTCCCTCCTGGACGGAGGCCGAGCTGCGGGACCTGCTGGGGCTCTGGAGCGAGGAGGAGGTGCTCCAGGTAATGGGGAGCAAGAGGTGGAACGCGGATGCGTTTGCTCGGCTGGCCGAGGGCCTGGCTGCCCGGGGTCACCCTGCCCGCACTCCGGACCATGTCCGGAGTAAAGTCAAAGAGCTGCGGCAGGGTTACGTCTGGGCCCGGGATGCGGCCGGCCGATCTGGGGCCGCCCCCGTCACTTGCCCCTTTTACAGGGAGCTCTGGGACATCCTGGGCCCCCCAGCACACCTCCTCCCCTCCGGCCACTCTTGACACCTCGGCTGAGGAGCCCCAGCAGGCCCCGGAGCCGGAGTCCACCCCGGAGGTAAGCCCCGCACCCCGGGGGCCCCCCCCGGAGCCCACTCCCGGGGCATCGCAGCAGGAGGAGGAGGAGGAGGAGGGGTACTCCTCCTCTCCTGAGACGGGGCTGCACATCCTCCTCCCATCCCAGAGCAGCAGCCGGGCGTCCGCCCCCCGGGTGTCCCCGGACCGTGGGAGTGGACCTACAGGTATGTACCCCCCTGGTGTACACCCCCAGGGTTGAGGGGCGGGGGTAATAGATATGTGGCCAGGGCCCTCCACATGCCCAGATGGCCATGGCCCCAAGGACAGCAGGGCCATGTCCCTCACAGCAGTGCATCAGCCCCTGCCCCCCACCCCCAGCATGACAGTGCCATGCCCCATCCCCGGGGCTGGGGGGAGCGGAACCTCTAGGGTTCCCCGGGAGGAGGGGGTGGGACACCCAGCAGCAGCAGCAGCAGCAGCAGCAGCAGCCGCAGCAGCATGTGATGGAGTGGGGGGAGTGCAAATGCGAGTCTCAGGCTAGATATGAGCAACAAGCTGAATAGCTCCCAGGGGCAAAGGATGATCCTGGGGCTACAGCTGGCAGGTGACACCTCTGCTCTGAACAAAGAGGAGGGAGGAGCTGAGCTGGCTTTGAATGGGGCGAGGTGGGGGGCCCGCAGGTAAAGGCTAGGGGAAGGGAGAGCTGGAAGGCAGCCAGCCTGTGGAGGGGGAAAGCTACACCCCAGACGGGCACCCTTTGGGGTTTTCTCCCCAGGACGGGTTGGAAGGACTGTCTCTGACTGCTGTACTGTCACTCCTGGGAGAAACTGGGCATCTGTGGCCTAAGAAACCTCTCCTGTCAGACCCTGCTGAGTGTAGTGAGAGTCACTCCCGCCAGGGGACGGGGTGCAGTGCAGGGGGACCCGTGAACCCCATCACAGCAGCATCTCCTGGGGACGGGGATGGGGAACCTGCAGCACAGGGGTGGGGGGACAAGGGCCACGGCTCGGGGCCCACACTAACGCCTGTCTCCACTCTTCTTCCCCGCCCCTGTGTTCCGCAGCTGCACCATCGGAAGGACCGGAGAGCGCCAGCAAGGCGTCAGTGGTCCCGGAAACCCCTCCGGGGCCATCGTTCCAGGCAAGCCCCACGGCGGGCAAGACGGAGGACCCAGCAACACCACACGCCAGCGATGGACCCCCAGCTGCTGGCCATCCATCGTCGGCAGCTGGAGGTCGCGGAGCAGCGTCTGCTGGTGGAGCAACACCGCCTCCACCTCCAGGAGCGGGTGCTGGCCTGGCGCCAAGAGGCATGGGGGGCCTACATGGATATGTTCAACAGCCTCGTGGACTACCTGGCCCCCCATGCCACGCCGGCCGCCGCTGCTCCCACCCTGAGTGCTCCACCCGCCGTGCCACCCGCTGCTCCGCTCGTCGCCGCACCGTCCGCCGTCGCCCCGCCACCGAGGGCCGGACAGCCGAGGGACACCTGGGGCCAGCTGAGACTCGCCGGACGTATCTTCCGGTCCGCCCGGCCCCCAGCCAGCCCCGGACAGGGCTGCGGCCGAGGCGGGGCTCCCGGCCGCCCACCCCCAGTGCTGGACTATAGGGGCGTGGGGCCCAGGACGTGCCCCCCCCCCCGTATATAGTTTTGGGACTTATTTATTTGTGCCCCCCGTTTGCCCCGTCCCCCCGCCCCATGTAAATAGTTCTCCCCTTCCTTGTAATCCCTGGTTTTCTGTTTTTTGTACATATAATATATGCAAACTTTTTTATTATTCACTTATATAATAGTTTAGTTAGAAGGTCTTGTATATAGTTTGTTGTTATTAGTTAAAAAAACAGTTCAAAGAAAACCAGTTTCATTTCACCAACAAGTGTGTGCTTTTATTTGTCCAGGAAAAGTGTGTGTGGGGGGTGTGCTGTTGGGTGCTCCGTGGTGTGGGCGTAGGGGCAGGGAGTGTTGTGGAGGAAGAGGGGGGCAGTGGGGGGGCCTGGCAGAGTTCACCCCGTGGCCTCATCGAAGTGGGCCCGCAGGGCCTCCCAGACCCGGGTCCCTTCGGGGTCCACCTGGCGACTGGGGGCAGCGGGTGGCTGCACGTCGGCCCTGCCGGCCTCCACAGCCCAGCCCTGAAAAAAGGCCTCCCCCTTGCTCTCCACCAGATTGTGTAGGGCGCAGCAGGCACCCACAATCAGGGGTATGTTGTTGGGGCCCGCATCTAGGCGGGTGAGGAGACATCTCCAGTGCCCTTTGAGGCGGCTAAATGAGCGCTCCACCACCTGGCACGCGTGGTTCAGGCGCTGGTTGAAGCGCTCCTGGCTGGCAGAGAGATGGCCCGTGTAAGGGTGCATGAGCCAGGGCCGGAGGGGGTATGCCGCATCTGCGATGACGCATAGGGGCATGGTGGTGTCCCCCACAGGGATCTCCCGCTGGGGGATGTAGGTCCCTGCCTTCAGCTGGCGGCACAGGCCCGAGTTCTGGAAAACCCGGGTGTCGTGGGTGCTGCCAGGCCAGCCCACATAAACATCCTGGAAATGGCCCTGGCTGTCCACCAAGGCCTGGAGGACCACTGATTGGTAGCCCTTGCGATTTATGTAGCATCCTCCACTGTGTTGCGGGGCGCGGATGGGGATGTGAGTCCCTTCCAGAGCCCCAAAGCAATTGGGGAAGCCCAGCGTGGCAAAGCCCGCGATGGTGGCATCTGGGTCCCCCAGCCTCACAAGCCTGTGGAGGAGCAGGGCGTTGATGGCACGCACGACCTGTGGGGAAAGCACATGGGAGAGCACCAATGAGGGGTGAGCAGGGTGTGTGTGGCCCTGCCCTGCCCGGGCCCCCCTGCCCTCCCCTGCCCTGCCCTGCCAGGGCCCCCCGCCCTTCCCCCCCGCCGTGGGTCCTCTTACCTCCATGAGGACAGCCCTGACGGTGGCCTTGCCGACGCCCAACTGCTGCCCCACGGATCGGTAGCTGTCTGGAGTGGCCAGCTTCCAGACAGCGATGCCGACCCATTTCTCCACTGGGAGGGCACGCCGCATGGCGGTGTCCTGTTGCCTGAGTGCGGGGGTGAGCCACTGGCTTAGCTCCATAAATGTCTGCCGGCTCATCCTAAAGTTCCTGAGCCAGTGGTCGTCGTCCCACTCCTCAAGCACCAGCCGCTCCCACCAGTCGGTGCTGGTGGGTTAGCTCCACAGGCGCCGGCGTGTGAGGCCGGGGTGGGGCGGGCGGGGTGCTGCACGGTTGGGGGTTGAGTCCAGCTCCCCTGCAGGCCGCTCCTCCTCCGGTGTGGCAAGGAGGTGCTCAGCTGCCTCCCGCATGGCATGGATCAGGGCGAGCCCTGCTCCTGCAGGGAGGGCTGGGTGGACCTCTGGCTGCTGCTGCTGCTGCTGCTGCTGCTGCTGGGGGTCCATGCCTGCGTCGCCCGGGGTCTGTGTGCCTGTGGCTCCTCAGACCGCGTGCTGTGCCGGCTGAGTGTGTCTGGGAGGGGCCCTTTAAGGGAGCGGCTTGCTGTTGCCCCGCAAGCGCTAGTCCGCCCTGTGACCCTGTCTGCAGCTGTGCCTGGCATCCCTATTTCGATGTGTGCTACTTTGGCGTGTAGACGTTCCCTCGCTGCGCCTATTTCCATGTGGTGCTGCGCAGCGTCGATGTTGAACATCGACGTTGCCAGCCGTGGAGGACGTGTAGATGTTATTCATCGAAATAGCCTATTTTGATGTCGCTATGTCGAAATAGGCTACTTTGAAGTAGGCTTCACTTGTAGACATAGCTTAGGTTGCCACTGGCTCAGTGTGAATCTTGACCACAACATGCTGACTCATTTACAGGCATTATTTCATCCAGACCAGGGTCAGCTGCTCCTGGGCTGCTTCCTAAGTCCCCCTCTGGGCATATTTAGTAGCAGATCTTCTGGATCATTGGGGAATGGGGTCACCTCCAGGGCCTGCAACTCCTCTGGGTTGGAGTCCCTCTATGGTCGTGGCCAGTCCTCAGTGTCCTAGAGGTCTGTAGCAACGTTCCACCTCAAGAGCTCAGGGAAGCCATCTGGCTCCTCCAGCAGCTGGGCTCCAGCTGAACTCCTGGGCCTGCATTTTATACTTCCTGTGCCACTCCCTGACTTCTGGAGGGCTGGGAGGGTGGGGCAGGGCTCAAGGAGGAGTTCCTCCCCATCCCAATCTGTTGGCAACCACTCTGCCTCATTACAGCATCTGGCCTAAGTGAAAAAGCCTGGAGGACAGATCTTGTCCTGTGAAAGATCATGGAGCTGAGTTGACCCTGGGTATCGAATCAGAGAAGCCAAAGGCAGCATGGGCATAGAGTGAGAACTCTCCCTGCATTCCTAGAAATGGTCACTCACGTCTCAGCGAGGGTGAACGAAGGTCAGCAAGAATTCAGGATCACCTTCCATCAGGGTGTATTTCCCCTAATGGGGAGGGCAGGGGGATGGGGTGCAATGACTGGCTTCCCAGTCCTAGTTCTATGAAAAATATCTGTGCAATTCTTGATTAGACATTTCAGTTGGGTGAAGCAGAACCTGGTCTTCTTGTCTCAGAAAAATCCACGAAAAGCAATTGTGAAAGAGCATGTTCAGGGCATTTCTGCTAGGGAACATTGTACATGGCCCCAAACATGGGAGGCTCCCCATGCTCCCCCTGGTCGCAGTGTTGAGCCCATGATGACACTTATTACCAATCTGCCTCCTGATGAGCTGCATGAGGATGCATGAGTGAGTGGTTAGGGCTGGGGTATGCACTATGGGCCACGTGTATTCAATTTCCAACACAGACAGCCTGGGGTAAGTGACTTAGTCTCTACTGCACCTTAATTCCCCCAAATACTTCACAGGGGTATTGTGAGGAGAAAGCCTATAATGAAATGTGTGGTTAATGAAGGCTGTATAAGCATCTAGATTGGGTGAGCAAACTTTTTATGTCTGGCCCCACTTTTCATCCCTGCAATTAGCAGCCCCTCCCGACCCCCAACCTGTCTAATATAATCCAAACCGACTGAAATTTCGGTTATGTTCACATGAAAAAAAAAACCAAACCCCTTTTGGGGTGCGTAAGAAAATAAGTCTGTAGAATGTAAAAACTTTATGAATTGGTATAGAAATGTGAATACATATATATAAAAACAGAAACATATTTCAACATTTTTAATTACGTGGATGATCCTGAGGCTTGGTCTACGCTATTCCTTACAGTTGACTGCAGATACGCAATGCTAGCTACGGCAATTGCGTAGTTAGAATCAATGTGTCTGCAGTCGACTGTAAGATCTGTCCTCAGTGAGGAAGGTCAACAGGTGTATTTCTCCCGTCAACCTCTCTTACTGTTCCCGAGAGCAGGAGTACAGGGGTTGACTGTGGATCCAAGAGAGATCGATTTTGTGTGACTTTACCAGACACGTGAAATTGAGCTCCAGGTCAGGGTTGATCTTCTTGTATGTGTAGACAAACCCTGAGACCCAGCAGCCAATCGTACTGTGCCTCACTTAGGAAATTTCACATCCTCCTACTTTGCACACCACAATCTAGATAGACAGAAAGGTTTAGAGAGTTCCTGTGCCCAAAGGGTGAGGTGCTTGTGTAATGCTGACAGGCAGAACTGAACTTGGGACCTCTGCTGCTTGAGGTAAAAGCCAGCTGGCTGTCACCTAAGGCTGAAGAGGAGATTCATTCTTTCTGAAAAAAAAATCACCTAATCAAGAAGAGTCCTCAGAATTGACATAACTGAGTGAATGTTGAAAGAGACTGAAACAAACTTAGCCAGAAAAATAGGACAAACCTGGAAGAGGATTGCTTCTCAATAAACTTTACAGAAAAGAGACAAAATAGACCAATTTGGAGTCATTCTCTTTTTGGCAGCTAAATCAATGCTTAAGGTTTGAAAACTTGAAGAAAATGTTACAGAAAACCAAACTGATTATAGCTCTTTTTTGTTAAAATATAGTGACTGAAAAGACAAGTAGTCCAGAGCACTTTAGATACTAACAACTTTATTAGGTCATGAGCTTTCATGGGTAAAACCCACTTTTTCAGATGAAAAGTGTTTATAGGGATGAACAGAAAAATACACTTGCTGGAATCCCCATTTAAAAAGTCACTAAAAATAGATGGACAAATTTTAACAATTTCTTTTTTAAAAGGAATCTGAAATGAAAATTAACTTCATAAAATTCACACTATTTTTGAGAAATACAGTCATGTAAATGAAGCATGGATGTTTTACTCCCAAAATATGCCCCCAACAACTTAATTAAGTTACGGACCTGAGCAACGCCAGTTCTAAGGAAAGCATGAACAGCAATGCTAAGAGGAGCTCTTGTGAGTAATCATCTCAAAGACTAAGGATCACATTTAGTAATGAGCGCTGGCTAGGAGTGAATGTGAGGTCCGTTCAGGGTAGAGCCAATTACACAATTTTTTTGGTAATATTCATGCATCTCATAGATACAAATTACATACAAAGATAAAACACAACAACAGTATTATTTAAGGTTGTCAAATTAAGCAAGAAATCAATTAGGAAATGCAAGAATTCAGGGTGCTTGCGCTAGCTAAATATTGTCCAGGTGTGCATGTGTGTTATGACAGAGACTTTAATTACGTGATCACATACTATTTTTTCCCCAAAGACTCCGGCCTCATTCAGTGTGCAGATGGATGAGGAGCCTTTCAGTATTTCAATTTCTTCTCATTGTCCAGTGTGAACCATGCCCAGGAGACAGAATTACTAATAGCCTTCTGGGATTTTTTGTGGTGATTTTCACAATAGTGTCGGAGTGCTTCCCATACCTAAATTAATATATTTTTCACATGGGATGATGGGGAATTGAAATGAGAGATTACGGTCAAAATTAGCCACAAATATTGCATGCATAGGGACTTGATTAAAGCACTCTAAGGCTAGGGCTACACTACAATTGTTTCAGAATAATAGCAGTCTTGGTTCATCTCCTGAGCAGGTTCATCCTGGGCTCTAAAAGAGGCTGATGTCCTGGGAAAAGAGTAGTATGTGGCCATGTAACTAAAGACTGTAACATAATTATGCCCAATGGGATGAATTAAGGTTGTAGAAGTTCCTTGGCCAGCAAGTTCCATTCTTTCCCCAATTCAGTGCCCTTGTCCAGCCAGTCCCCATCCCTTGCTCTCCCAATATCTCTTCCCCTTGGTCTCTAGTCTCCCCCCACCCATGTTCCCCATCAACTCCCAGTCTCTCTACTCAGGCTTCTTGTCCAATCTCAGTACCTCTGGCACCTTGTCCCAGTCGCTCTGCCCAGCCAGTCCTGGGTCTTCCTATGGACTCTCTCTCACTGTCAGATGTCCCTACTCACTCTTCTCTCTCCCCGCCCTACTGGTTCCCAGTACCAACATCTGCAGTGGTTTGTGCTCCAAGCTCAGTCTCCTCTTCCCACGAGCACCCAGTATCCCCCATTTCCATTTCCAGCTTCCATTCGCAGTCTCTTGCCTGGTCAGTCCTATTGTCCTCCCAACTCCCAGTCCCAGCCTCCTTCTCTCGCCCATATTAGCCACCAGTCCCAGATTTCTTCCACCCCAGCTTCTTGTCCCAATCTACTTCACACACATTCCCCTCCTAGGCCCAGCTATTGTCCCCTCTGCACTGGGCTGGGGGATGTCCCCCTCCACACTGCCCTGGTGCCAGCAGAGGTAGAGAGCATAGGAGACACAATTTTCCTGCCCTCAGTTCTGCCTGGGACCCCTGGCCAGAAGCAGCCATTACAGGCAAAGTACAGCTTGGCCCACATAGCCGTGACCTGGAAGGACCATGTTCAGCCCCTGGTCAGCACTACTAGGAGCAGAGAGAGACTCCCAGGTACTCTAATCCAACATTCTCTTCAGTGTCTTCAGCTGCTCTGCTCTGAGAAGTCACTATGGAGTACCTGGGGAACTGGAGTTTTTCAGACTTAGGCAAATGTAGGAGAATTCTCTTGGGAGCACCACAAGGCCCACCTCTGACACAAAGACTGTCCCCTGCCAATTTTCAGGCCTGGATCCAAAATATAGGGCTCCTAGAGATTTTCAGAGGAATGTTGTACTTTGGGCAAAACAAAATACTTTCCCCTAATCTCAGTAATAGAACCTAGTCCCTGGTGCCTTTAACCATAAGAGAACATCCTTTCTTTCCTTGTAGCCTGCTGTTCATACTGTCCACAGAACGTGGCCAGGGACCTGTAAATGAAACAGCAGGTGATCATAGAATCATAGAATACTAGGGTTGGAAGAGACCTCAGGAGGTCACCAAGCAGGACCAACTCTAACTAAATCATCCCAGCCAGGACTTAAAAACCTCTAGGGATGGAGATGCCACCACCTCTGCAGGTAATGTATTCCAGCACTTCACCACCCTCCTAGTGAAATAGTCTTTCCTAATATATAGCCTAGACCTCCTGCACCGTAACTTGAGAGCATTGCTCCTTGTTCTGCCATCCATCACTCCTGAGAACAGGCTCTCTCTATTTTCTTTAGAACCCCTCTTCAGGAAGTTGAAGGCCTCTATCAAATCACAACTCGCTCTTCTCTTTTGCAAACTAAATAAAGCTAGATCCCTCAGCCTCGCCTTGTAGGTCATGTGCTACAATCTCCTAATCATTTTGGTTGCCCTCCGCTGGACCCTCTCTCATGCATCCATGTTCTTTCTATACTGGGGAGCCCAGAACTGGACGCAATACTCCAGACGTGGCCTGACCAATGCCGAACAGAGGAGGATAATAACTTCTCTAGATCTGCTGGAAATGTTCCTCCCAATGCACTCCAATATGCCATTAGCCTCCTTGGCTACAAAAGCACACTGTTAACTCACAGAGTTAAACACTATATCAGCAAGCACAGATACATGGGTGCTGAATTAAAGCAACACTAACAGTCTAACTTTCGAATGCTTGACTTTGCCATCTTAATTTTTTTTATGTAGATTTTTGTATGTGGTATCTATGTATCTCGACATATGTGTTTGTGCCTACACATAGAGGGAGAACTGAGTAATACGAAGACAGAAAAATGCTGACAACACAAGGGCAAAAATGGATGGCACAGTTCCAGATCTCTGTAGGGTAATTTTCTCTCTTATCTAGCACTTTATCTGCATGATTATATCTGGGGTTCCGATGCTGGGGTGGTGGTTCCTCACATGTAGTTTCCTTTCTGCCTCCTCCCCTTGTGGCAGCTTGAGGATGTGGCATAGAAAAAGTCAAATGTCAGCTCCTCCTTACCCAGCCGCACAAGGGAGGACAGGAAAGCCACCTCTTTGCTGCAATGGAAAGGGTGGCAGCGGCTGAAGGAGGTGTAGCTGGTCTGATAGATATATTTGGGTTGAAAGATCTGCTAGAGAAGGACACACTCCGGCGGCGTCAGACAGTCCAGCGCTGCGGCAGCAGAGAGCGTGACATGGCGTTTGCAAGACACCCTTCGCTGGTGAGTATTTTCATTTAACCGCAGTTGCTCCGTGTTTCACGCCCTTGGAAATCAAAGGCCTGTTTATGTTGTAGCTGCATATGGACAACTCCTCTGGCCTGCAGGGGAAGCTACTCACAGGGAAGGGGATTAAGCCCATCAGCAATGGTATGAGTTTGGGGCTTTCTTTAAAGCTTTCACAAGTGGATCTAGTGCTGGTGAGACAGGCTGGGGTGGCAGCTCTGGGGACTCACCACCAAAGAGGGAATACAGCACAGGTAGGCACCTGCTCTTCACTGTTTCAATAAAATACCCCAAACCTGGCCTGAGAGGAGCCCTTCTGAGGCGGACTGGACTGTTCATCCTTGTTATTTAGTTGTAATGCCCCTGCCCCTGACTGGGAGTGGCACAGTACAAGTACATAGACAGAAACAGTATTGGGACACTACGTGGGGAGGGCTCTGACTTCCGGCAGAGAATTCTTTCCCCAGTGTCAGGTATCAGAGAGGTAGCTGTGTTAGTCTGTATCCACAAAAGGTACGAGAAGTCCTGTGGCACCTTACAGGCTAACAGATTTTTTGGAGAATAAGCTTTTGTGGGTAAAGACCCGCTGACGTCTCTGCCCACGAAAGCTTATGCTCCAAAAAATCTGTTAGTTTATGAAGTGTCACAGGGCTTCTCATTTTTTCCTGGTGTCTGGCTGGGGGCTCTTGCTTGAATGCTGAGAGTCTAATTGATCCCTCTTTGCAACCATGAAGAAATTTTGGAACAGACCCAGGGATGTTTTTTTCTCTTTCTTTGCATCATGGAGCTTGGGTCACTGACACGTTTAAACTAGTGTAAATGGTGGATTCTCTGTAACTTGAAGCCTTTAAACCATGGTTTGACAGCTTCAGTAACTCGGCTGGAGGTTAGGGGTCTGTTCCAGCAATGGGTGGGTGAGATTCCATGGCTTGCAGTGTGCAGATTAGATTGGGATGCGCCCTACTGACCTCAAGGTCTCTGAGTCCCTGCCTCAAACAGTTTATAATCGAAGCAGACAAATGCTGGTGGGGAGAAGAGACACTGAAAGAAAGTGGTGATTTTTCCAAGGACACAAAGCAGGTCAGTGTCAGAGCTGAGATCTGGCACTCAGCTCAGTGCTCTTAGCTACTAATTTTTCAGAAGGGATGCACACCCTGTGGCATCAGTGGGAGCCTGATTTAGCTACATGATGCTTCAGGGAGGCGGGTACCTCTTCACACAGAGCTGTTAAGCACTGTCCCTCCATTGGGCTGATGTGCACGTTTCATCCTTGTCACCTGCCATGACGGTGTGGTGCACCCTTAGTGGGCTGTAACTTTGAAGAATATGTGTGTGGGGGGGTGTAGCCTGTCTTCCATGGGAATATGTTTGGGTGTTCTCCTTGCACAGCTTGCACTATCAGTGGCACTCATGCAATACTGCCTGTGTCAGTCTAAGCTTTCATGCCAAAGCAAAACAGAATGTCTAGCACAGTGTTTCTCAACCTTTTTTTATAAAGTACCTCCTTTTAAAGTATATATAGAGAGATATATAGATATATATAAAAGTATTGCTGGTACCTACAATTTTCAGGCACACAATCTTTTTTTCTACCATTGCAACACATTTGTTTAAACAACTTAATCATCTCTGTTAGTCTATAAGGTGCCACAGGTCTTCTTGTTGCTGGTTGGTTGGAAGAAATTGCTTATAGGCAATAAACTTTCCATCATACTTATGACTGTACAAAAAGGATAAATAAAATGAAACAGAGGAACGTAAAATAAGTCCAGTTTTTTTATTCATAAAAAAGGTTGAGAAACACTGAGTTAAGGTTCCCTCTGGAAGAGCTCTGCATATCCCCAGGGGTACATGGACCCCTGGTTGAGAACCAATGATCTAGCATAGCAAAGCTTGTGACGCTGAAGTGTATGCTCAGTGGTTAGGGCACTGGTCTCATAACCCCTGGTTGTAAGTTCCATCCTTGTTAGAGCCTCAAATGTATTTTGTTTAAAAAGAATTATTTGACATTTCTGGGCTCTCTCCATCCTTGGATTGTCCTCTATTAGAAGCTGCTTGAATGTCTTCTACTGTGTTGGATGGTTTGTGATGCTGAGCTAGGGTGAATAGTAACTATGATTTAGTGCCAATTCTCCTGGATGTCTGTACTGGCCTTTGCTCTAAAACACTATTCACTGTGCCCCATGGGTGAGTTACTCTTCCTTTCACCATTTGTAAGAGACCGCGAGGGGGGTGTCACTGCAGCTTTTTTGAGCACTCATGCATTGGATCTGAATAGACTCAAGGAAGATGTTTCTTTCAGTTCACGACATTTCTGCTACTGCTGATCCTGCTGCTCTCGGCTAAGAATTCAGCCCATGGGAGAGCTGTACAGCATAAACCCGGCAAAGAGGAAGGCACTGATGAGAAACTGAGCCACAATTGCCTGACCCAGAAGAATTCCGGATTCCCTCTGAGTGTGAAAGTCAACATATACATCACCAACCCCAGTCATGCTATCAGAATAGCTCCTGATGTCAGGAACCGGTCTCTCTCTCCTTGGGATTACAGGTAATATGCACATCTGCCCTGGCTGCAAATGCACCAGGCACACTGCACTGCAGAATTGTTTGTATGTTCCCATCATGAATGGGAAGTTCTTTGAGTGCTTTTGGCATGTACAGAGGGGCAGACAGCTGCTGTGGGCCCCGGGGCAAGGTGGGAGAGGGGGCACGGCTACACAGGCCAAGATCAGAAGGGACGGGGCCTAGGACAGCCACTCCTCAGTGCTGCCCAGACCATGTCACTAGCAACCCATGCCCTCACACTGTGTGCAGCAGTGGAGTGGTGCTGCCCCGGCACATCAAAGGGGTCTAGAGCTCTGGCCACTGCCAGAGTAGCAGCAGCTGTGGCCAGAACTCTGGGCCCCTTTGAAAGGCTGATCCCCAGGGCAACTGCCCCCTTTGCCCCTCACCCCAATGGCAGTTCAGGGCACATACGAAGGGGACTGTATGCATTTGCCAGGAGACTCCAATCGGTGTCTTCACCCAAAGCATAACTATATTCATCAGATACAGAGGAGAAAAACCCTCTCTGAAATTTTCAGCCATTTCCAGGAAATCACTCCAAACATACATAGGCGGAGGAGACGCCTTTACCTTGTCTCCTGTTGAGGATCAAAGTAAAATGTAAAATGAACAGAAGGAAGTGTCTTTTACACAGTGTATAAGGAACTAGGAAAGTCCCTGCTATAGGATATTCCAGCCCCTGTTGGAGACAGGATCATAGGCTAGAGGGACATTAGCTGATCTGATATAGCCACTCCAATATTCCTATTCTTGGGGCAAATTTACAATAAACATAGTCATGTATAGAACTAAGAATATTGTCAACTTGTTTATTAAGTAGACTGTATTTTCTATTTGTTCTGTAGACTAAAATTACAAGCCTTATCTGCCTGTTTGCTTCAGGGTAAAAGTTTCTCACTAGCTTAGGCTCAGGAATGAGCCCCAAGGTTGTGCATGCATCTCCAAAAGCATCCTGCATTGAACTAATTTGGAAATAGTGTAACCAGCAATGTTCACACTAATCTTTTCCACCCCTGTGTGGATTTTTCCAGCCATGTGCGGAATAATATGTTACATGCATGGATGCATGTACCGATGTGCACCACCAGCAAGAAAGCTAGCTATGTGCACTCTGCTAATCAGCTGGGAGGCATATGAATCACTCCGGAGCAGTTGCACAAGCACAGAGCTTACTGGGAACACTGATGACCTGTTGTCCCTTATTTTATAGGGACACCCCTGATTTCAGGGCTTTGTCTTATATACGTGCCTATTGCCCCGCATTCCATCCTGATTCCTCACACTTGCTCTCTGGTCTCCCCATTTGGAAATAGGTGATTGGCCAAGAAAAAGAATCACTCTGTTGAATGATTCATGGAGGAGACTCAGGGCCTGCTGATCTGCATTGTCCTCCAAGGAATGGCAATGGATCAGAATTCATTTTCTTTGTGTCTTGATCCACAGCATTACCAAGGATCCCAACCGCTTCCCGGAAGAGATCGCAGAGGCCAAGTGCCGCCATTACAGCTGCGTGAACGCCTTGGGGCAGGAGGACTTCAGCAAGAACTCTGTCCCCATCCAGCAGGAGATCCTCATTCTCCGACGGGAGAGGAGAGGCTGCCAGCACACCTACCGGCTGGAAAAGCAGCTCATCACTGTAGGCTGTACCTGCGTCATGCCTGTTCACCAACATCAGTCATAAGAAACTCCTGTGGGTCAGGACTGGGAAGGCACATGGACAGCTAACCAGTATAACAAATGACAGGTGTAACAAATCCATGATTACTCTGATAGAAGCTAGGATGCTATCAGATCCTCATGACATTCAACCTGATTTTCAATTAAAAATGTGGGGATGGTGGATTTTTTCTGGTGATTATTATTATTATGGTTATTAATTAATATTTCCTTTACAGTAAGGCCTTCAGGCTTTGACCATGAACCCCATTGTATTAGGAACTCTATCAAGATAAAAATAAAAAAGAGCATGCTCTGAGAGCTTACAGTTGAGGAAGATAAGGAACATGCAGAAGGAAGGGAAGCAGATATAACTTACTTGCGAGAGGGCACAGCTATATTCCCAAATCATTTGGTGTGTCTACATCTGCATCCGACTAAGAAAAATGAAAATAAATGTAAAACTAGCTCTAGGCTAGAATGAGTTTTCCAGGATATCCTCCTAGTGCATTGCCAGTACAGTTCATACTGGTTTAGCAAGGAAAGTAATTGATGCTGGCAATCATACCTATAATCTGATATAGCTGCAACAATACTAGGGCTTTTTCCTTAAAAAAATACTTTTTTAAAAAAAATCCCACCTCTAATTGACTTTGCTATGCCAGCCACTGTTCCCAGTTCTGTTCTGACTAGGAGACCCAGGGCCTGATTCTGATTTCACTAGCACTAGCTTTAGCCTGTTATAACTCCCGTGATTTCACTGGAGTTGCTCCTGACTTATATCGATGTAAGCGAGAGAAGTAGACTCACTGGCTTCTGCTGGAGTTTAGCAATACAGATGACATAAATGAAAAATTCCAGGAGAAATAGTAAAGAACTATTGCATGTTTATAGCTCTATTTATATGATGTATTTATATGACTATATTTATGGCCCTGTAAGTGCTCAGAGTTTGAGATCGTTGTACCTCTTTATTTGTATTTTTTCATTAAAGACAAAAAACAGGTTCTTGTTTGCTACATTTTTCTTTCTTTTTTAAAATGCCATTTTCCTGGCAGGGAAAGAACTCAGGGAATTAAAAATTGTTTGTACTCCAGTAGGACCACACAGAGGCTAACTAAAATCATGATCCCATGCTGCTACATGCAGCACACACTCAGGCTACGTCTACATTAGAAGCATCTGGCTACAGAAGTTACTGTCGGAAGAGATGTTCTGTCAAAACTTCTGTAGACAGATCACAACTACACATTAAAGTGGGTCAATCTTTTGCTCCACTCTGTTGGCAAAAGGGGCCCCCCCAGAGCATCTGCACTGCTTTTTTTATTGACAGTTTGTGGATAAAACACATTTTGTGTGCAGACGCTCTGTAAATTTTGTTGACAAAACCCCCAGTTTGGTCTACAAAGCTCTCTAGTGTAGGTGTAGCCACATAGTAGGAGACTCTGTCCCCTGAAGAGATAATGATCTAAAAAGGTAAGGGATGCAAAGGATGAGGTGGGAAAGAGAGGCAAAGAGACTTGACCAAGGTCTGACAGGAAGTCAGTGGCAGAGTTGGGAATAGCAGGCAGGGCGCATGAATCCAGTGCCGTGTCCTCGCTCTCTGAACAACACTGCTTCTCACCTTGTCCGAAGCTGGAGTTGCTATTACACCAGGGAAAAAGAGCGAGCAGCCACATTCACTACACATCCTGCACCTGGCCCATTGAGCTGGTGCTGGCTGAGTTGTTAACTAGTGAGAGGCCTGCAGTGGCTTTTTTGCTACGTAGCCTTCAGTAGGAAGCATACGCTTCTGGTGTACTGTGGTTAGACAGTTCCTTCAGGCACTGTCCCAGCAGCTGCCTACCAGCCATGTCAAAGTGTGCAGGGCTGGAAAAAGTCATATGCCGGCTTGGGGCATTCTATACTATAAGAGAGAGAGAGAGGAAGATTCATCGTGTCCTCCTCAGCGCAAAACCCAACAAAAATTGTTTTAAGCATCTTTATTTTTCCCTCTAGCCTGATTAGAAATATGATAAACTGATCCTTTGCATGATGCCCCTTAACTTTTAAAAAGCACAGTTGGGCACATCACGGTCTAATGCCCTGCTCTCACTGCCCCTTGGCATCCATGAAATAGTTCCTGCTGCTTGTCATGGCCTGACATGAGCCAAATGGGACAGTTTGAAATCTAAGCATATGTTGAGGCTGCACCTGGGAGGTGGGACGGCTGCAGGGGTAGATGTACTCATGCTAGCCTGGATCTTGCCAGTTCTCTAATGCCAGCAGTGATGTCACACTGGCAGGTACTAGTAGCCCCAGTACAATCCATCCTGAGGCAAGGGCATGTACTAGGCAGGTTAGCTTGAGCAGCAGCCTGTGCTAGTGCAGCCATTATCACAGTGGGGCCGACAGCCACCGAAAGCCCTGGAGCAAGGGGGAGGGGAACCTAACTCCACACACCCAGAAGGGGGGGCAAGAAGAAAAGGGGTGGGGCCTAGAGCAGCCAGCCCTTAGGACCTCCTGGACTATGGTGCTGGCCCCTTTCTGGCACGGCAGAGCAGGGCTGCCACGACACTTCAAAAGGGCATGAAGCTTCAGCCATCACCACTGCCGAAGTACCAGCAGCAATGGCCAGAGTGCCAGGCCCCTTTGAAAGCTGTCCCCTTTGCCTCCCCTCACCCCATCGGCAGGCCTGGATGGTTACCACACGTGTTATAGTGGTATTGGTCGCAGGCAGGGATGCTGACTGAAGAGGATAAAGCAGGCAGTTTCCCCGGGGCCTGTTGATTGAAAAGAGTTTGGGGCTGTAGATTGCCACTGCTGCTACTGCGTCAGCAGAGCCCCTGCTGTGTGATCCCAGAAACACTGAGGGCTGGCTGGGGGAGGTGTCCCTGGAGCTGGAGCTGGAGCTGCCAGAGGGGCTTCGTGCCCTGGCTGGCTCCCAGACCCGGGACTGCTGGGGTTTCCCCAGCCTAGCCAAGTCTGCACCCCAACCAGGTCCCAGCCACAGGGATCTCACAGCTGGGGCTGCAGAGGAGCTGGTGCACTATACCAGCACAAAATAAGCCTTATCTATATCTATATCTATATCTATATTGTGCCTTTAAAGCAGCCCTTGCACCAGACCACTGGAGGATAGCTGATATGCTACCAATTTTTTAAAAAGGCTCCAGAGATGATACTGGCAATTGCCAGCCAGTAAACCTAACTTCAGCACCAGGAAAATTGGTTGAAACTACAGGAAAGAACAGAATTAGCAGAAATACAGACAAACATTTTTGGGGAAGAGCCAACAGGGTTACTGGAAAGGGAAATCATGCTTCCCCACTCTATTAGATCAGCGTTTCCCAAATGTAAACATTTGTGTACCCCTTTAGAGGTCTTTGGCCTTAACAGCCTTATCAGCCTTTGGCCCTCTACCAGTGCCATCTCAGTGCTTATCTCCCGACTTTTAGTAATTTGTATTCTGCCACATACCCCTCAAAATCCTTTCGGCTGTGGCTACACTTAGTCCCACCTTTCGAAAGGGTATGCTAATGACTCACCTCGGCAGATGCTAATGAGTATGAATATGCAATAATGAATATGCAGCGCCTCATTAGCAAAATGGCAGCTGCGTGTGCTTCGAAAGTGCCAGTTTTGAAATGCACTCTGGTTGTGTAGGCAGGGGCCTTTCGAAAGGACACCCGGACTTGAAAGCCCCTTCTTCCCATTTGGACCTGGTGAATTCTTATCTTTTGGTTTAGACCTAGTTCCAGCAAATAAGCCAAAATTCTTCCCAATTGATTCAAATTAGACCAAAGAAACAGAGAGAGAGCATCTGGGGGCCGGACACCATGATCTCCTGAGATCTCGTCCAGCCCTAGGATTCTATGACTCTTAAATCAAAAGAGTGTCCACACAAAGCTAAACTCCATTTAAAATCAGACTGGTGAAACTTGCTCGTGCAGACAAACACTTGTCTCTTTTCTAGCATATTGCAAATCTGTGACCATCTGGTTTGGAGTCCTCGTACTCTTCCAAATTGGCTGTGAGGTCGATCGGGGTGACTCACCTGGTCCTGGTCTGCTTTGCTGTGTGTTTCCCCTCTTTGGGGGTCAGTAGAATCTACCGCACCAATAAAACCCACTGCTTTGATGAGACTAGAGGGGAAACGTTTTTCATGCAGTTACCAAGCATGGCGAACTCCAGTCGGCTGTGACTACAGAGCTGTTTCTGTATGACTGCCAACCCTTTCATGTGGTGAGGCCCGCAAACACATCACTGCTCTCTGGCGGCTCCCCGCATATTCTGAGATCCCTTCTTACAGTAACCCTCTGAGAAGGAAGTGAGCAGCAGTCTGTGCCCCAGTTATTGTTACTTAAGGTGACCTAAATTCTCTGCCTCCTGATAAGCCCTGTCTTAGTTGCTTCCCCTGCTAATTAGCTGTGCTGGAATAAACAGCCTGAGGCTTTGCCTTAAGTCAGCATTAAACTAGTTTTTAAATAATTTCAGACCAATTGGTAGATGTGCCTGTGTGCACATTCCTAGTTCAACTCAACCTTTCAATTTAGCTCAAGATAGAAAGAAATCCGCTTTAGCTATATTGATATAAACAACGTATTCAGAGAATCATGAAGTGTTTTGGATTTGTCTAATCCTCCTCATTCAAAACCACACCATGAGGTAAATGGAAGCAAAGCTTTGTGTAGAATCGTCCTGAACAGAACTGGTATGAATGGTTATTTCATTTTGAAGAGCCCCCCATTCCTGGATAGAGCTAGCTGAGCAATAGGAGCATTTATCTGTGAACAATTATTTCAAAGGAAAAGCCAAAATTTGCAGTGATCTGTTTAGCTGGCTTTCATTGTTGGGAGTATTACCAATAAAATAGCAGACAAACCTGTCCCGGGCTCCCTTGCAACCACCGCCAGCATCAAATGAACCCAGTTTAAAATAGCTGTACTCGTATGGAACAAAGTCTGGACACTGCGTATGAAGCAGGCAAGTGGGTTTTCAAATTTTATCCACCCAGCTGATCTAACAAACTTAAGCCAGGGGCTCTGGATGTTTTTTGTGCTGCTTTAGTGGTACAAAGCAGCTCTGAAGCCAGTGGATTCAGTCTCCAGAGAATCACTGTGCTCCAGGCACAGAGCTAGTGATGTGCAGAGACCACAGCCTCTCATACTGATCAACATAGTCTCTTTTCTGGCTTGTTCTCCTCTGGAAAAGTTTTCCGTAAGATTCTCTTGGCGGGAATGAAGGCAGAAACTGATAGACTGCTCAGGAAAGAACAAGCCAGCTTCCAAAATGAGAGATCTTGTACTGACCAAACACCAACTCTCAGAGTGATCACAGAACAGTCGCTTGAATGTAATTCCCACTGTACATAACCTTCGTGAAGTTTGAAAACGCCTTCAACAGCGTTGATAGAGATGCTTTGTGGAACCTGTTGCAGCACTGTGCCATCCCATCCAAAATTATTAACCTGATCCATCCAACGTATGTACCCTTGACATGCCAAGCTGTTCACAATTGTGTCTTGATAGAATACTTCAGCATACTATTAGGAGTGGGACAAGAGGGCCTAGTGTCACCTTTTCTGTTCTTGATCACAATGGACTGGATTATGAGCAGGACAACAGATGGCCATCAACGGGGCATTCAGTGGACACTTTGCAAATAGCTAGAGGACATTGATTTTGCTGAAGATGTCACCCTCCTTTCACACTGACTGAAAGCACGGAAGAAAAGTCACAGTGCTAGACAAAACTGCTGCGATGATCGGACTGAGCATTAACAATGGAAAGATGAAGACAGTGAGAATCATCCAGTCCAACACCACCACCATCACACTGGCAGAGGATGACTTGGCAGATGTGGAGCAGTTCACCTACCTGGGGAGTATTATGGGCAGAGACAGAGGAACAGACAATGCCAGGATAGGGAAAGCAACAGCTGCATACAAGACTCCTTGTCCCATGTGGAGTTCACAAACAATATCTGTGAAAATGAAACCATGAATCTTCAACACAAATGTGAAGAGTGTGCTCTGGTAGGGATGCGAGTGACCTGGCATACTTAAAAGTCTTCAAATCACAAGCTACAGACGTTCATAAACAGATGCCTGAGGTACATCCTGTGAACCACATGGCAAGACATTGGTCACAAATGAAGAGCTTTGTAACAGAGCAGGACAAGAACCATTTGATGTTTAAATCAAGAGAAGAGAGTGGGGATGGCTAGGCCACACTCTCAGAAAACCATCATCCAGCATAGGCTGTCAAGCTCTCACATGAAACCCACAAAGAAAACACAAAAGAGGACAACCTCGAACAACGTGGAGGAGATCTACTGAGACTGAAGGAAAACAACTGGGGTATTCTTGGAGTCAGCTAAAAGTTTTGTCCCGAGACAGAGTGAAGTGGAGCAGACTTGTAGATGACCTATGCTCCATGTGGAGTGTAATGTTTTAAATCAAATCAGGCCAGTCACTCCTCTGTCTGCCCGCATCCATCTGTTGTCTCTTTTCTTAAAACTCTTTGGGACATGAACCATCTTTTTGTTCTGTGTCTGTATTATGCCTATCACAGTACAGTACTGGTCCAGGTCGTGAACTCCTTTATGCTACAGAAATAGATACAATAATAGCAGTTCATATGCCATCCTTCAAGGTGCTGTGCAGGAGGCATGACCAAATAATCAGGAAGCCCTTTGCTATTGAACTTGCCCCTGTGGCGAGCAGCCTTCAGGGATCTGACGAATCCATGGCTTGTGCCCAGACTAGGGAGTCACATATGTACTATTAAACCACCACGGCGCTTCCCTGCAGTCCAAGCTGGACCAAACAGTCTTTGGCCAGAGTTCAGTGTTGGAACTTTTGCCTTTTTCCTTTTCCCTTCTTCTGCTCGCTTGACATTGGCCACTGTCCCTTCAGACAGTCCTTCCTCTCTTGGCATGAGAATCTCTTCTACAGATTCTGGAACAGGCTTGTAACAGCCTTCCTTGATGGAAGCCCAGTGGAACATGGGACTCTTCCTCTTCAGTACCTTCCCTAGCAGAAGGACCTATTGGAGTTGCCAGGAGATGGTGGTCTTACACCTGCCCACAGCTAAAGGCTTGCCCCTGGAATCCAGACCACAAGTCAATTCTGGTGAGACCCTGAAGATGGAACTTTGGTCATGATTAGGACTCAGGAGGCTGTTGTGTGTCATCTGAAATTTGCAGTCAGCCTGTGGTGAGATGGTATGGATAGAGCGCAACAGCTAATAGCATTCCTGGAGGTTTCATCACATGACAACATCTTTAATTAAAGACTAATCTCTAATTCCTGGAGAATCCAGGACATTCCTGGAAGGTTGGCAACCCTAACCCAGCTTCTTTATGCAGGCATACTCAAATATATATCAGACATCTTTCTGAATCCCCCCTACAGATTTTGGCCTTGATTTTCCTCTCATAGCCATCCTCTGACGTATGCATTGCATTTCTCAGCTTTGCATTACACTGCATAGATCTATCTATCTATCTATCCTGACTCATCATCATAGTATCAGGTCATCTTCCTTTTTAAATGGATCTAAATGTCTTAGCTATCTGTTCTTTTGCTACATTAACAAAATCTCAAACCTTCATTTCTGTTCGTGTTTAATCTTTGATTTGTTATCATGTTTTAAGTTTATCAGGGCTGCTGCTGATGTTCTACAAAGCTGACAGGAAACTTGTGGAACTGAACTGGAAGAGAAGCCAATATGGCGTGTTCTGAGGCAAAAAGCACAGTCACAGTTGACTCTAGAGAGAGTAAAGTTTTTGCAAAAAAAAAATGCTGATGCTCATTTATATTCCCCAAAGGAGGTGCTAGATAGACAGTTCTGGAGACAGATGTGCCTTATTCACAGAACGGGCCTTGACAAAACAAACTTTCTTTTCTACCCACCCCAATCCTGGAAGAACCATTTCTAGAATAAAGAGGGTAGTTCAGCCTCCAACTTTTCTCAGTCCCTGTCTTCAGACTATGCTCATGGAAATTTGACCACAGGATACTGGGGTAAAACCACTAAATGGCCATGAGATGGTAAAGTATGTATTTTGTAATATTTTGGATGGATACAGAAATGAAAAGACAGACCTGTTTGTCGTGGTGGTAGACGCCATACGAGATTTTAGATAGAATCGAAAAGAAATAGTTCTTGATCGCAAAAGAACTCAGACCATCAAAAGTTGCATTCTGTATTACTAAGGAAACACAAGCTGTGCCCAAGAAGATTTCTGAATTCAGCAATTAGATAGTGTGGGCACAGCAGGCATGAATGGTTTTTTTCAAAAAATGATGTTTCATCTAAATTTTTTTGTGTGTGGAGAAGTTTCAGTCTAGACTACACTTTTGTTGGGAACAGTGTAGCAGGTCCAGAAGGGAATGTTAGCTAAAGTGAGACACGTGAGCCCAAATCTCAGGTTAGTTCATTGCTTTGTGATTAGGACACACAGCTGGGCTGTGGGACACCCAGGCTCGAGTATTCCCTGCCATATATCTTGGACTGGAACATAAGAATGGCCATATTAGGTTACACCAAAGGTTCAGCTAGCCCAGTGTCCTGTCTTCTGACAGTGGCCAGTGCCAGGTAACCCAAGGGGAATGAGCAGAACCGGTGATGATCAAGTGATCCGTCTTTTGTTGTCCATTCCCAGCTTCTGACAAGCAGAGTCTTGGGACACCATCTATGCCCATCCTTGCTAATAGCCATTAATGGACCTATCATCCAACAATTGATCTAGTTCTTTTTTGAGCTCTGTTATAGTGTTGATCTTCACAACATCCTCTGGTAAAGAGTTCCACAGGTTGACTGTGCATTGTGTAAAGAAATGCTTCCTTTTCTCTGTAACCTGCTGTGTATGATTCCACAATTCTATTAACTAGTTGATGCCTATTTCTTGTGTTATAAGGATTAAATAACACTTCCTTATTTATTCTCTCCACACCAGTCCTGAACTTCACACTCTCTATTATGTCCCCACTGAGTCCTCTCCTTCCTGAGCTGAAATGCCCCAATCTTATTTATCTCAAGCTGTTCCATCCCCTGTTGTTTGAAAGTCCCGAGAGTCTGTAAATAATACTTCTGTAGGAATGGGCATGCTCATTCAAGCCGGAAAACTGAAGGTCACATGCTTTGCAACCTGTCTGTCTTTGCATATGGCTTCCCTGCACAGGCCTGTGCTCTTGTCTACCGTTTAGTCTGATAGCCCTGTAAAAATATATATAACATTAATGAATTAAAGTTGGCTTAAGTTTGGTTAAAAAGGTGTTGTATGGGAAGGCCCTACTAGAGAATAAAAGCAAGGCCTTGAAAGTAACAAGTTCAGAAGCAATGAAGCAAGGAGGATGTCTGGTTCAAAGAAGTTCAAAGAATAGCTAATGAAAATGGGAAGTTTCTAAAAGAGAAGGCCTCTGACAAAGAGAGGTGTCTGCTGGTGGTTTTAAATAAGACAGTGGGACTTTGTCTTAGAAGGACCTGTCATGGGCCTTCCCACCCCGCATACTAGTGTTAGCTCATGAATGAGGGTCAATATATATCCATCTGCAAAACAAAAACTATTGGTCAGCAAGAGGGAGGGGAAGAGAGAGGGATTCCTCCCTTGGGAGAAAGGAAGATGTAAATCTTAACTGGAGTAAGAGTAGGAATAAGGGCAAAGTGGCTCAGTTTGGTGCTTATCTGAAGTTAGTAATTGGCAATGACACTTAAAAAGGCCATTGCTAATACCTGTCTGACCACATAAGAGTGGGCTGTTGTGGATCTAAGTATCAGACGGGTGGCCGAATTAGTCTGTATCCACAAAAATGACAAGAAGTCCTATGGCACCTTATAGATTAACAGATTTGTTGACTCATAAGCTTTTGTGGGCAATGACCCACTTGTCAGATTCATTCTGTGGAGCATCTGACAAAGTGAGCCTTTGCCCATGAAAGTTTATGCTCCAATAAATCTGTTAGTCTATAAGGTGCCACAGGACTTCTCATCATTATGAATCTAAGCTTCCTCAGGCTAGCCTTTTTGTAAGTATCTTGTTTACAAATGGTTTGTTATTGGCCAGATGTGGTAAAATGTTTTTTATTTAGGATTGTTGGGCATGTTCAAAGCAATTGTATAAATGCATCCTGCGCTTTGGATTTAATAGAGGAATTAGTGGTTAAATTAATGCAGTGGTAATGCCTGCAAAAATCAAAATAATTCCAGCACTCCCTACCATCCACAGAGAGGAGTCTTGGACTCGGTTTTGGTGGTGTTTTAAATGTTCTTCCCAGAGTTCCCCTGAAGGACAGGCAAGTTCTCCCCTGTTGTCAGAAGTTGACTGGGAAAGAATCGTAGAGTGTTTCCAACTAAAGAACCAGGGGATATGCCCATAGGCACACATAGACTGCAGACGCAGTAAGGATACAGCAACGCAGGTAGGGCTTTGCTGTGAGGATGCTCGCAGGAGGCCTCTGCTGGGTGCTAATAACTCTGCAGCAAAGACACACCTTTTGTGACTGGACCCCCAAATTCTGATGGCCTGCTATTGCCATTGTTAGCACGGATCAGAGTTAGGAGCAGATTCTCAAACTTGGTTATAGCCTTTTGGCAATACTGAAGAGGCACAGTCCACCTGCAAATGTGTGGTGGAGAGTCCTATCTTTGGAGCACTGCCTGCTGCTGTCTTTATACTATTGCTGGGCCCTGCGTGTCTGACCTTCAGCCTATCCTCTGAGGCACCGGCCATGCATGAGGGGGTGTGAGGGGCCACGGGGTGCCTGCAGCAGGGGTTGTGCCCCCCTCATGTTACGGCAGCTGCTGCCAGCCAAGTCATTTGGGGGAGGGGTGGGACTACCTTCCCACTCAGTGACAGGAAGTGGAGTGATGGGGCAGGTGGCAGTGGAGCTTCCTCCCACCGCTGCTGGTGCGTGTGAGAGGCCCAACCTCTGCTGCTGGTGCCAGCCCTTCCCCAAGTTCCCCAGGCTGTGTCACCTGGGGGGAGGTATGTGAGGCAGAAGTGAGGTCTTGGGGGCAGGGGGCTGTGTCCTGGCCCTCCCCCAGTGCGTGGAGAGGAATCACTTTGGGGCAATCCTGCGGCTGGTGCCCCCCTCATCCTTTGAAACTAGTTGTCCCTGCTCTCAGGCCTGAGGTAGAGGCCTGGTGAACAGAGGTATGTGCTACTATCAGCCTTAGCTGCAAGGCTGCTATTCAGTCAGAGATTTCCCCTCCTGCTATCTGCGCAAGCCACTCTTCAGTCCTGTCTGCTTCGGTGACGTATCAGTTGGGGCGCTCCTGACCCACTGAGCCCTGGAAAGGAATTCTCTCCTCTCTGTCCACTCAGGAGCTGGCGCTGCTTGAAAAGTGGGAATACCGTGCATGAAAACACTGCCGCTGTTTTTCGTCACAATCATTTGCAAATTTCCAGGTAGCTCTAGCTCTAACCTTGTCTGCACTATTGCCACTGATGTGGGCAACTGTGGTGGCTTGAACAGCTTCCTGGTTTCAGCAGCTGTTTTCAGCACAGTGCTGCTCACAGAGAGACTAACTGGCATGACTTGGCCTCAGTGGGAGAACAGGTTGTAGTAGGTAGGTTTCCCCAGAGCTTTTTTTTCCTAGGAAAAAGGGTTCTGGAACTCAAGCCCCAACACACACACACACACACCCCTCTGTGACCCCAAACTGCCACCAGGCTACACACATGTGGAGAGACAGCACAACTCACCTCAACCTGACCCACATGCAGGCAAGACCCCAATTCATAAAATGTCCATAATGCCCGATACAACACACGCACAATCCCAATACACAAAGTACCCACAAGCCTGACACAAAACGCACACTCTTCCAACCCAACCGCACACAACACAGCCCCAATACACCCTGGAACACAAACACACACATCTGCCCCCCCTGCAAATAGCAGGCCACAAACCCACAGCCCCAGACTAGCGTCCCTGTCCACATCTCCCGCAACACTGCATCAGGTTTCTCCCACCTCCAGGCCTGCAGGCACCTGGGCAGTGACTGCCCGTGGCAGCTGGGTACACTGGGGAAGGGCAGCTGTCTGGCTAGGGACCTGCTCCTGGGAAGGGAGAGGCAAGCCCCAGGAGCGGTGGCTGGAGGACGGGGGCACTGGACATAGGAGAGACAGGAGGGGAGCTGGCATGTAGTGAGTGGGGAGGGAGGGTGTGGGCATGGGGCAGAGGGGAAGCAGGTAGGACAGGGAGCAGGGTGGGCTGTGGGCACCAAATGGGGAGGCTGGGGCAGGGAAGTGGGTGGAGGGGCTGGGTGTAGGGCCCGGGGTGAGTGAGGGACAGGCTGGGCTGTGATGAGGGGGAAATCAGGCACAGGGCACCAGGCAGGGTGAAGGGTGGGCTGTGGGCTGGGGTAAGGCATGGGGTCGGGGGGGCATGGTGGGCTGTGAACAGGGAGAACTGGGCATAGGGCAGGCACTAGAAACCAGGCACCAGGCAGGGTGGGCTGTGGGCTTGGAGAACAGGGCGGAGGACACAAGGCAGGGGGTTGGAAAAAGCTGTGGCCATGGACTGTGGGGGGGTCAGGGCACTGCAGGGTGCGAAGGGGGCACAGCGACTCCCCTGCTAGGCACAGGTGCTCCCCAGGCACAGGGCATGGATGGTAATCCCTAGGCAGATGCCTTCCCTGGGGGCCAATACTCCCTTCCCACCGCCCCTGGGGCAAGTCGCTCCCCAGCTCCTGCCACAACCAGCAGCCCCTGGTGCACCCCACTCCTCTCATCCACTGCTTTTCACCCTTCCCCTTCCCCACGGTCCCAACCCACCACAACCTTCATACCCCTGCAAGTCCACCATGGCCCCAGCCAGGCTTAACTCCCCGCCCCAGCCTCACACTGACCCCCAACCCCGCACACCTACCTCACACAGGAGAAGATGGTGGCTCCTCCATTCTCCCACCCACAGTGGCTCCCATTGCAGCATGGTGCGGCCTGGCCATACGTGAGCTGCTCAGAGCAGCTCCCGGTGCAGCGTGGCACAGCCTGGCCATGTGTGAGATGCCCAGAGTGGCTCTGCGGTGTTCTGGCAGAAAAAAAGCCCTGGGTTTCCCAGAGGTGATTACCACAAGAGCTGGTATCAGTATAGATCCAAAGTATGCATAGCCCCTTTCACATCGTATCTGAGAATCTTACTTGAGACACCCTGTAAGGCGGTATTGTCACCACTTTACAGATTGAAAACTGAGGCACAAAAAGAATAACTGACTTGCCTGAGGTCATATGGGAAAGCTGAGGCACTGCACAACATTTAATCTGCATCTTCCAGGTAATGAAGCAAGCACCAGACTATCTTTTCTACCTATAAACAGAACTAGCAAATAATCATGGAAAATTTGTCTCCATTTGGTGTCCCAAAGGAGGTTTTCTAAAGCACTTGAAGGATTTAAGTGCACAGGTCTTACTGACTTGCAGTGGGACTTCTGCACCTCAGTTCCTGCGGTGCTTTGGAAAATCCCGCCATCAATTCTCTTCCAGTACTTATACATACAGCCTCAAACTAACCAGTTGCCAGAGCCAAGCAACCAGTGTTCCGGGTAAGCTGCATGGTTGGGCTGCCGCCCAGGAGAGAGTCAGGTACCGCCCAGCTGATTAGCACAGAGCCCATGGGCACCCGCGCTGGGCAGTGTGTGTCCTTAATGGTGGTGCACGTCTGCACATAACATCACAGACTCTGATGGCGGGAAGGGACATCAGGAGGTCATTGAGTCCAGCCCCTGTCTGAAGCAGGATCTACCCCAGCTAAATCTTCCCAGCCAGGACTACATCAAACCAGGGCTTAAAAACCTCTAGGGATGGAGATTCCACCACCTGTCTAGGTAACACATCCGAGTGCTTCACCACCCTCCTGGGGAAATAGATTTTCCTAAAAACCAACCTAGACCTTCCCCTGGCCGTTTTGTGCTAATACACGGACTACACGGTGTTTTGGAGTCCGGAGAACAGTCTTCTGGACTCCAAATCATGTGACGTTATGCTAATGAGGCATGGGGAATTTGCATCCGCGTCTCATTAGCATCTTTCGCTCCGTGTATTAGCATGTAGAAACGGCCCCTCTGTAACTGGAGACATTTGCTCCTTGTTCTGCCATCTGACACCACTGAGAACAGCCTCTCTCCATCTTCTTCAGAGTCCCTTACTCTTTTGCAAACTAAAGAACCCCAAATCCCTCACCTTCTCTTTGTAGGTCATGTGCTCCAGCCCTCTAATCATCTTTGTTGCCCTCTGCTGGACCCACTTCAATGCACCCACATCCTTTCTATACTGAAGCACCCAGAACTGGATACAAGTCTCCAGAAGTAGCCTCAGCAGTGTGGAATAGAGGGGAATAATAACTTCTCTTGATCTGCTGGAAATGCTCCTCCTAATGCACCCCAATATGCCATTAGCTTTCTTGGCTACAAGGGTGCATTGTTGACTCATATCCAGCCTCTCATTCACTGTAATCCCTAGGTTGTTTTCTGCTGCACTGTTACTTAGCCAGTCGGTCCCCAGCCTGCAATAAAGCTTGAGATTCTTCTGTCCCAAGTGTAGGACTCTGCACTTGTCCTTGTTAAACCTCATCAGATTAGTTTTGGCCCAATGCTCCAATTTGTCTAGGTCACTCTGGACCCAATCCCTGCCCTCCAGCATAACAACCTCTCCTCCTAGCTTAGTGACAGCTGCAGATTTGCTGGGGGGGGTGCAATACATCCCCTCATCCAGGTCACTAATAAAAATGTTGAGCAACACCGGCCCTATAACATGCCTTGGTCCACATAACAAAATTAGAGGGAACACTGCGTGAAACCCATTCTGACCTCTGCATCCTTTACAGTTTCTTTCCCTGTCATTTTCACAGATGCGATTTCAGTGGTGACAATGACAGAGCACAAACTTACACCTTCCAGGAACGACAGCACTGTATAACATCCAGGACTTGTTAGACCAGCCAGACATTTGAAATGTGGGGCATTTTCATCTTTCTCTTCTCAAGAAAGCTGTGCTTTAAATAAACAGACAGACAGAGGGCTTGCTTTCCACCCCACCTACGTAGGTCTCATCACAGCTGCTGCAGAAATGCTTTGTCAGCTTGCCCTACATTTGACACCTCTGCAAAGCAGTGACTGGTGGTGAGGAATGCACTGTAAAGGCTCGAGTATGGAATAAACCCCTGCAGAGATCAGCAAGTCTGCACTTGCTCTACCAGTGGTTTTCATCTACGCCCAGCCTGTGGGGCTGGAACATTTTTTATACTGGGGGCACTGAGAGCCATTCAACCAAGCTGTAAAACCTGTATTAATAATGGAAACCATATCAAGTTGTGTGTGTGCGTGTGTGTGCGTGATACAATGCCCCCACACCCATAGTTCCAGCGCCTTTGCCCTCAACAGTCTAATTCACTCATGTATAGTTCTTCTGTTCTAGTTCACTGCCTCTGGGGCATCTGGCATTGGCCACTGTCAGAAGACAGGATGCTGGACCAGATGGACCTTTGGTCTGACCCATTGTGGCCGTCCTTATGTTCAGATCCTGTCCCCCATAGGCAATGGTACATGACATACTGTGTTGTGGTAGTGTACGAACTCCACTGTGAGCTGCAACAAGGGCTGTTCTGGGCTCACACCTGTAAGAAGTGCTCACGCAGGCGGAGAAGGTGAAAGGGAGCAGAGGAGTTCGCCTGGGAGCAGGGGCAGGCCAGGCAGAAGAACAGACTCTTAGCTCCTGGGAACACCCCCTGCAGGAAGGCAGGCTCTCTCCCACCCACAAGTGTCAGAAGGCCTCTCACCGCGGGAAGGGAGAACCTTCTTCAGACACTTCTGAGAGGGAGGTGTTCCGTGCTCCCCACCCCTCCCACAAGGACTCAGTTTGTGTTAAGTCCTTGTATTTTGCCTGTGGACTATCCATGCTGGGGAGAGTCTGGTAACTGGCCCAACTGAGGGCCAAACCACACGAGGAGACAGCTGCCACCCTGAGAAAGAGAAAGAGAGAGAGATAGAGAGGGAAGGAGCCACCATGACATTCATGGCCACACGATGATGAACAGAAAGCAAATGTGAAAAACCAGGGCAATATGGGGTACCTGTGTAAAATAAAGCACCAAATATTTGGACTGTCCCTATAAAACTGGGACCTCTGCTTGCTCTAGGCCATGAGGAGGTGCTAAGAGGTGAGATGCCCCCTGCATGACGGAGAGCTTTGGGCAATTGTGGAGTGGTAGGAAGTGGCCCAGGAGGGAAGATGCAGTGATCTCTGGCTGTCAGGCCTTTGCTAGTTCTTTCAAGACTATGGGCCAGAACCTGCAGGAATGGGAATGCCCAGGCTTCCCTAGCAAGCCCCCTACCCCTGCAGTTCAAAGAGCCTAAACCCTGACCACTAGGGAACACTTCCCACTAGAAAAGACCATCACAAAGGCCATAATTTTAGCAGAGACTGAATAAATAATTGGCTATTCCCAACTCCTGCAGTGACCTGCAGCTTGACCTAGGTCAAAGCATGTTACCACTCCATGCTTTGGTTCCCCTGCTTATAAAATTAGGATAGTGCTAATAACCTTTGAGATCTACTGAAGATCCCCAGATGAAAAGTGCTAGGCATGATTATGATGGTGATATTTTATTTATTGTTATCATATGAGCCACTTAACTTACCATACTGTGATATTTACTTTGATTGATGACTTCTTACACTACTAAAAATGATTCACTTAAAAGAAATAGTAGATTTATTCATCAGCTTTTTATTGAATAAATACAGATGACAATCAGATACAATATTTTGAGTCTCACCTCTTAATGGTATAAATAATTGCATAAATAAATCATTTAAATACAGACACAAAAATATAACATTTCATGACTCTTTTTCTGGATGTTTACATAGACAAATTACTGCAAAATTGTCTCTCAAATTTGGTTTTATGTTCAATATCCATTTACAGAAAAGAAAAACTATATTTTGGTGTTTTTAAAAAAGTTTTGATCTGTTACAAATATAATAATTTACTTTTATTAGCGTTTTGAAAAACCTTTGGATTTGAGGTTGATTTTTTTTCCAAGGCTTTGATTCACTTTAGAGCGAGTCAAAATGGTTTGAATTTTGAAATAGAAAAAAGCAAATGGGGAAAATGTGGATATCAAATTGATTTTTTTTTTTACCCTTTTATCTCCCACCTATGGATTGGGTTGAATTTTGAAATTAGAATTTCAAAATCCTGGGGAAGATTTTAAAAAGTAATTGTGTCCCACCCTGCCCCCCTCCCCCCCTTCTATTTTTTTGTTCATTTGTCCTTGAATCTGACTATTTATCATGCTCTAGCCCAGTCCTAGTGAAATGAGTAGAAAGACTGCAACTCTTTTCACTGGGAGTTGGATCAGGCCCTTTGTTAAATGTGAGACCCCTGGGTACCATTGGAATGGCTAATTCTCCATTTGGTTTTCTTCTTCTGACCTGCTGGCTTCTCGTACTACAGGTAGTGGATGATGGGCCTGGCACAGGTGCAGCCCACAGTGATCAACTTTTTTTCCAGCCGGTAGGCATGCTGGCAGCCTCTCTGTTCCCGTCGGAGAACAAGGATCTCGTGTTGGATGGGGATGGAGTTCATGCTGTAGTCCTCCTGACCTGCAGAGTCCACACAGCTGTAATGGCGGCACTTGGCCTGAGAGATCACTTGGGGAAACCGGTTTGGATCATTGTCGATGCTGTGAAACAAGACACGCAGAATGCATAAGTCGATCTGGAAGCATGGCCAGATGGGCCTGAAACAGCAGGGCTTTCAGCTCAGGTCCTAAGCTAATCCTTACTCAGTCATCGCCCAGCCATTATCTGCAAACACCTCCCTGAGAGGCACTTTTTCCTAAGAATCACAGAGTTAGCGGATGCTGGGTCAACCTCTGAGCTCCTGCAAAGCTCAGTGACTTCCTGAGGCCGATTAGTTGCCAAGGGAATTTTTGCCTGAATGAGGATTCATTAACGGTGTACGAAGAAAGAAAAGCAGAGACAGCTCAATGGTTTGAGCACTGGCCTGCTGCATCCAGTGTGTGCGGTCACTCTGTGAGGAGGCTATTTAGGGATCTGGTGCAAATAGATTTCAAAAACATTCTAATCTCTAACTTTCAGGGGGCAGGGATAGCTCAGTGGTTTGCACATTGGCCTGCTAAACCCATAGTTGTGAGCCCAATCCTTCAGGTGGACATTTAGGGATCTGGGGCCAAAAGATTCAAAACAAAGGCAGGGGTGGTGCTGGGTCCTGCCAAGAGGGCAGGGGACTGGACAAAACAACCTCCCAAGGTTGCTTCCAGTTCTATGAGATGTGTAACTCCATATGTTATTTTTTTATTTTTTTAAGACTTCAGCATTTGTCTCAGCATTCTCAAAACCCCTAGTGTCCCATTGAGATCAAGGGCAAAATGCTCTCTGACATCCAGGGTGCAAGACTAAGCCCTTGGTGCCTTTTGCTGGATTTGCTGAGGCAGGATATGCACTCAGATATGTCAAACCAGAAATGGCCCTGAAAAAAGGGTCATGATAAATCCGAAAGCTAATTCGTGTTCTAACAGTAGAATTGAGTTGGATGTTCTTTTTGTTCATTCTTTGTACAGCTCCTAGCACAAGAGGCTCTTAGGCCATTATCTTAAGTGGCTCTTAAGTACTACTAGGTGCAAATACAGGTTGAACACCTATAATCGGTAACTCTCTCATATGGCAGCATCCATAATCCGGCATGATTTTAGTTAGCCACATGATCACTTAGCCTGGGTGTGGCCAAGCTTCTCATTGTCCCATAAAGTTTATTTACAGCCACCAGTCCTGGGTCTCAGTGTTCTGTGCTGTTCTTTAGCTGTAATTTACCCCAAATGTCTTCTAAGAGCCCAATAAACAGTGGAAGTGTTGATAATGTGCTAGACAATATTGACCTATTGTGATCTGGCAAATTCTCTCTTTTGGCACCAGTCAGATCCTGAGGGTGCCAAACTAGAGAGGTTCAATCTGTACATAATAATAATAATAATAATCTGGTTATTATTTTTGCATGAAGAATCTGACCATCAGCACATGGGCTGGCAGCTCAAATTTAATATTTCTGGATACTGTTAGTGCAACATTTCCTCTGTATTCCTAAGCAGCGCGTTGGAAAAGCCTGATGCATTTCCAGACAGTAAGAAAGTGAACTGTACCTGTAATCCCAGGGAGATATAGACCGATTACTGACATCATGAACCACTTTGGTAGCATGCTGGGTGCTACTGATGCTTATGTCAACTTTCACACTTAGAGGGAATCTAGAATCCTTTTGTGTTGGGCAATCATCACCCTTTTGATCATCAGTGCCTCTCTCCTGATTGGATCCTGGCTGTATGGCCATTCCGTGGACTGACTTCTTAGCCAAGAGCACCAGGCTCAGCATTAACAGCAGAGAATGGAACTGAAACAGAGAAACACCACTATTAGTTAGCACAGAACACAGGAATATTTATACCCTGAAACTCCTGAAACTCAATTCTTGGCTTGGGGGGTCTTGTGCTTGGTCAACTTTGCTTGTGGATGAACAAAGTTATAATTCATTCACAGAAACCTTCCGTATCTAGAGAACCTATGGCAATGGTCTTGCCAATTTTTATAAGATATATGCACTTGTAAACATCTAAGATACATACAATAAATTCATAAGAAGATGCGAACCTCTGCAAAAGTACAGCAGAGTGTAGGTTAGTGTTCATGACAGGGAGCAAGGAATCCTCTTTCCAGCCCATGTTCTGCTGGTGTAAATTAGAACTGCTCCATTAACATCTGTGGACTTTGACCATTTGCACAAGCAGATAATTTGCTTCCCCCCGACTCCAAATTTTGTGCAGATACAACTTGTCAATGGCTGAAGGTAAAACTATCAAACTTATTTTGTTCTGGTATCAGAGGGGGAGCCATGTTAGTCTGTATCCACAAAAATGAGAAGTCCTTGGCACCTTATAGACTAACACATTTTTGGACCATAAACTTTCATGTGTGAAGTGGGTCTTTGCCCATGAAAGCTTATGCTGCAAAAAATCTGTTAGTCTGCAGGGTGCCACAGGACTTCTTGTTGTTATAGTTTGCTCTGTTGATCTCACTGAGACTAAATCATATTAAATAAAGTCTGAAAACCATAAGTTCTTTGACAATAAATTAGTATTAGAAATTCCAGGTTGTATTAAATTATAAATAATCTAAACTAACAAATAATTTCATAGAAAGGAATGCTACTCAGAGAAATAAGCACTAGGAGACATAGCAAGATTGAGTTTGCAACCTTATTTTCATTTCCTGACTTTAGCATACATGAGGTGTCAAAGTTAATATTAAACTAGTGCTAGTCTTGTGCATGGAAGATAATATCTCCTAATAATCCACAATAGCAGCCACAACATACTAGTGATTCTGATTCTAAACATTAGAATAAAAAAGATTTAGGTTTGATATTATTTATATTTTCAGTTGATTAGTGATATCACATAGCAGCAATCGCTGTGGTTTCCTTGTTTACTTTTAAGGTATGACATTTTTAACAGTGAAGAAAAAAAAGAAATACCCAAACAAAAACCTAAGTTGACCACACATACCAGTAATTAATAAAAGAAAAATTACTAAAAAGTTGGACTTATCCTCAAAATGAACATTAAAATTCAGTAATAGAGAATTACAATGAAAAGAACTGTAAATATTTTGGCTGTCTACACTTGCATTCCTCTTTTGGAAGAGGAATGCAAATAAGGGAACTTGAAAATGCAAATAAGGCACTGGACTTACATATCTCATACTGCATTTACATAATCTCTTTTCAGAAAAGATTCTTTCAAAATTAAAAAGCAGTGTAGACTGGGCTCTTTCAAAAATAAACCCCATCTTCTGCTTGCTCTGGGGCAGATTTGAACAGGCAACTTCTGGATTTTAGGACAGGCCCCACTACAGCTTGATCTAAAGGCCCATTGCCTTACTGTCTAGACTGTAGAGGACACCTATTATTTGCTGTGAACTGGTCTAGGTACCACTGCATGGGACCCTTAACCACACATAGGTTACAGAGACACAGCCTTTAAGTTGCAAAAATGCTCAGTGGTGGTGCTAAATAACCTTTATTCTGCCCTGCAATGATGCTCTTCAATAGCTATATGTTTTAGTATTTGCTGGTCCCAATTTAGATTCAAATAATTTTTAAAAATAAAGTTAGGATCAGTTCATATACAAATATCTGTTAAAATAATGTTTGTTACAATCAAATTTAACAAGCAAAGCTAGCACTTACCCATGTAGCACTTCTTGTAAAAGTCATTGTATTGCAGTCTCTCTTACTTTCTCTGATGTGGATATGGACTATTTTCAACCGATTCTGTCTGTGTGCATGATCTTCAAGGCTTTTTATAAGGGCTTTTCTGACTGCCGTAGTTTCCATTGCAGCTAATGGTCTTTCCCAACCTTATTTCTTGGACTATGACTTAATTTTACAAAAAACTTCCACTCCATAGAGGTATCATGTAAGAACGGAAGAGGAAATGATTTGCTGTGGTAAGTGGCAAACTGTGCTAATACTTCACCTGAAAACCCCCTTTGACTTCAAGGATTTTGAGTATAACCTCTCCTAAGTAATGAATGAATGTCATCAGTTTGGAATATTTGCATAATTTGCTTCTTTTCTGGAAAAAAATGGAGACAGACACAAAATCGTTATGCTGCATTGATCAGAAATAAGGTCAGGCTCGAACTGAATTCAGGTAACTGTGGTTATTTAATCAAATATAGGTTGAGTTTCTCAGTGGTCTTCCCTAGCCACACATATCACAGAAGCTGTAATGGCACAGAAATTAGTAATTGCCAGAGTAGATTCTATCCAGGGTCCATCTAGGCCAAAGTCCTTTCTCTTGCAGGGAAGGGTACAACCCACCTGAAGCAGACATTTCTGTGAGAACCTTCCCCAAAGGAAATTTTCCTCCTGTCTCCCAATAGTTATTAGAGTCTGGACAAACAAATCCCTTGCCAAATACTTGGTGTCTTTTCAAATTTACTCTTATCACTCAGGGTAGTCTTGTTACCTATATACATTCTTTTTCAAGCCTGCTAAGATCTTGGCTCCTATTAGAGACTGTGGTAATGAGCTCTGCAGACTAATGATGCATTATGTGAAAACCTAATTCCTATTTTGAATTCACCAGCCTCCCATTTCATTGACTTTTGAGTGAGGGGGAAAAGAAATTTTCAGTCTTTCTGTATCCCATTTATTATTTTGTATCTATCTAGCTAGCCTGTATCTGACCCTGAGTCTTGGGGCTCCCCAGCATCAGGCCCATGGCAGGGTGGAGGGTGTAGAGCCACAAGCCTCGCAGGCCAGAGACAGGCAAGCTGGAGCTGCACTGGGTGAGACCCCCCACATCACCCCGACCTGACATTCACGCCTGCTCCTGCACCCCCTCCCACCCCTACCTGCACCCCTCCTGCTCAGACCTCCTCCCCCGCTCCTGCATCCCCTCATACCAGTCTTTCATACCACTCCCAACCAGACTCCCTCTCCAAGCTGCTCCTGAACCCCCTCCTGCCCGGAACCCACACCTCAAGCCCACTTCTGCACCTCAGTGCCTCCCAGGTGGTCCACCCCCAGCCCTCTCTTGCACCCTACCACCTTCCCAGACCTCCCAACTCCCAGCCCCACTCTTCATCCTCTCTCCCCCACAGAACCCAGACCGCAAGCCTGCTCCTGCGCCCTACTCTCTCCCGGATTGCCCACGCCAGCCTGCTTCTGCACACTGCCACCCTCCCAGACCTCAACCCCCTGCCCACAGCAGCAGCATCCCTCCCACCCGGATCCCACACCTGAAGCCTGCTTCCTGGCAGCCCCCTCCCACATGGCCCCTCATTTTAGGCCCACTCCAGTGCCTATGATTTCCAAGACCAGCATCTGATGAAGTGAGTCTGTGCTCACGAAAGCTCATGCTCAAAACTTTTCTGTTAGTCTATAAAGTGCCACAGGACCTTCGTTGCTGTTACAGATCCAGACTGACACGGCTACCCCTCCGATCCAGTGCCCAGAGGTCCCCCCGCAGGCTCTAGGACTGGTATGTGAGGGGAAAGAAGGGAGTGTCCTTGTTTGTTTTTTGGTCAGGTTTTTTTCTTTTCTTTTTTTGCTTTTCAATTACATGGCCCCTGACTAATTTTGCTGTGGGTCAGTGGCCCCTGATCCTCCAAAAAGGTTCCCACCCCTAGTCTAAAACTGCAGTCACCAATCAGAGTATGCAAAAACCTGCTGTCTAAAACCAATGGTAACAGTGAAATCACTACTTGACTGTGGAGTTTGAACTAAACTCTGCGCCATATTATGATGAAAAGGCTTTTTTCTGGGCTGAAGATTTTGCGGTGTTTCCCAGAGCCAAACTCTGGATTTGTCTGACCTCCCCCAGAAGTTTGTTGCATTGGTGGCGCCCCTCATCTGAAATGTTCCCTGCTTGTCCCTCTTCTCCCTGAGGTGAACTGGCCTTATCTTTTCAACTGCTCTTCCTACGAGAATTTTTCCAGGCCCTTAGTCTTTTCCTCAAGCCAGCCTATGGCAGAAGAGTGATTACTCGCTGGTGCAAAGAGCAAATTTCTTCTGGGCCTTCTTTCAATTGATTTTTCACTTTAGACCAAGCGGCCTGTCAGAAAGGGGACTGCAGAAGGAATCTCTCCTTCAAACACCTCAGAGACGGAAAGCACACTGGACTGAATAACAGAGGGCGTGCAAAGAACGTCCCAGGATAGAGCAGGACGTTGGAACCTTGCATGCGCTCCAAGAAGGGTCTCGTGGTACGTATGGGAAGGAAGTTAATGCACGTGGAATGATGGAAGGATGTGAACTTTAGGGAGCACTATGAGCGTGAATTTACAAGGTGCTCAGCTCAGCATTGCCTGTGAAGTGCTGAGCCCCCTCAACTCCCTTTACCTTCAGTGGGAGTTGAAGGCATGGGTGCATTAATACTTCTTAGGCCACATCCCAACAACTTGATGGACAGCATGTTGGACAAAGAATTATAGGTGGACAAGAGATATCATACACCTCTACAAAGCCAAGGAGTCACTTCCACCTGTCGGTCTTCTGTCTGGTCCTCAGGTGCTACATAAGCCATCTGTAACACCAACAGACCTGGGGTTGCCAGCACCAGGGATAGAACCTGCAAGCATAGGGTCCAAACCCCTGCATTCTACCATGTGAGCTAAAGACCAGCTGCCTCTCAGCTAAGGCTGTAGAGCAAAGACTTCACTCACCCCAGATGAGGGCTCAGGGCTTCTGGGTACTACACATCTAAATGCAACTGCTCAGTCAGTAGTAGTTTCCCTGATCTATCAATCAGGAGTAGGATCTCTTAGCCTTGCTTTTTTGTTGTTGTTTTTTTTTGGGTTGTGGAGGGCACATCTGGCTACCTTGGCACTTACATCACCATAAGGAGGTTGGTGTAAACAGACGAGTCTGGTGTTAAGCCCTGCTGTTGGACAGACTCTGTAGCCTTCTGACTTCTGGCAGTAGTGAGGTCCACAGTCAGGATCTCTCTCAGAGAATAGGGGATCCCAGCTTCCGAGAGTCACACTGTGGGTTTTATCAACCTCATTGTTCTGGTGATAGTAATGCTCAGTTTGTTTTCATTTCTTACGTAGCCAAAACTCTGACTTGAAGTAATTGAACACACTGAAAAGTCAGGCTCCAGTTTGACATCTTGGAGCTCAATCTTGCAAGACGATGACTTCTTTGGGAGCAACTGCAGCATTTGACTGCTGGATGAGATCCTTGGCTTGTGTAAACCAAGCATAGCTTCATAGACATCAATGGAGCTGTGCTGATTTACACCAGTGGAGAATGTACCCTCTATGTCACACAATGAAGGGTTTGGCAGATACATTTCCCCTGTGACTTGGCTTGTCGTGTTTGGGGCAATACTTTTATTTCTTGACACACACGCTCCACCCATCCTTTTGCAGATATTGAATTTTAAAGCCTTTAAGAGAGGCTCAGCATCAACCTGATCAGGGCTGATCATCTTAGCCATCTTCATGTTAGTAGGTTACGTATCTCAAAAGAGATAGATCTAACCCTAGTCTAAAGGGCAAAACCCTCTTAACTTCAGGGGTGAGTTTGGAACTGGCTGTGGTCTGTAGCCCTGTGTGCATTCATCTCTCTTGTGGTGCCACCTTGGGGATAGATTTGTACATCTGTCATCCCATCTCAGGCATGGAATAGCTCTTGTTACAGGTGTGTTCTTAAACTGTGCCAGATTTGGGAAGGAAGGAACAGGAATAGCAGAACAGTGATGCAAAATTGCTCCTCTGAGGCTAAGCCACAATCTCTTGTTCAGATACCTTGGTCTCAGTGTCGATGACATGCACACCCAATGCCCTGCCTACAGGCAGCAATGCACCTTTTCACCATTGAAACTCAGGCGTAAATCAGTTCTCAAAAGTAGTGGAAGGCCTTCACCTTTGGCCACGAAAAGGCAAAAGGAAAAAGCGGTGCGGTGGTTATGCCTTTCGTTTATCCCTCTCTGGGATCTGAATGTGACCCGAAGATGGCATCTGTGTAATCAGATCTCCCAATCTCAACCTTACGTCTTCCAAGGAGGACACATCTTCTCCCCCAACCCCCCGCACAAGCCATTTCCCTATCAATCATCAAGAGGAAAAATCTGATTACACTTACCAGACCTAGGGTCCTGCCTCAAAGCAGAGTGCTCACCAGAGGTTGCGTAAGGCAGTGGTCACTATCAAAGAACTGATAACATTGTTACAACATTTTGTCTTCCTAAAGAAGATAACTTATAGAACCAGACTCAGCTCTGGCATGTCAATACAATTCTCATTTAATTCAATGAGATTAGGATGAATGTTTCCTCAACCTACTATTGCTGAGTCTGTGAAGTTCTAATATATAGTTTATACACATTCTGCAATGTTCATAGATCACTGAATAGATACATAGGTGTTCTACATATGGAAAGAAAAAGTAAGTAAATCCATAATTATTGAATTGTTTCATAGAACTGGAAGAGACCTTGAGAGGTTGTTGAGTCCACTCCTCTGCACTTACAGCAGGATTTATTACCCTCCCTGGCAGATTTTTATTTTTAAGGTATAATCTAACTTGCCTGAGACCCTTGAAAGACCCCAGGCCACTAAGGATTGAATTCACAGCCCTGGGTTTGTAAGGCCAATACTCAAACCACTGAGTTATCCCTCCCTAACATATATGTGAGTGTGTATATAATTTTATACTCATTCACGTATATAATTCTGGCTTATATAATAATTGCATGTATAATTATGGATATGCCCTTTTAATTGAAAAAAAGGTTGTACCATTAAAAACTCCCTGTTCCCCTCCAAAATATGCATCAAAGATAGGGATTCTGTAGGTGGTACCAGATGACGAAACAGGATGGAAGTGAGCAACGGAAAAGGTGAACTATGTTTCAGGAACACTGAGCGCAACTACACAGTGGAAACCTCATAGTCTGAATGATTAACATTAGACTGAACAAAGCAATGGAGAATATAGACAGCCGGATACAACCCCGCACAGACGTCTTTCAAGGAAAAGACTGGCTGTCCTAATGCATTCTCTTTCCCATTTGTAATTTTGGTGATTCCATGTGTGGAGGTTGTGCAAAAAATTAAAAGCGTGTTCCACTCTCTGCCCATTGGTACAAGTTCTGTCTTCAGTCTTTTCAAAGGTGTATAACCAAGGGTACAATTTAGTCCTCTCTTTCTGACATAACCCTGATCTATATCACTTCCCTCTGACGTACACTAAGAACTAAAATGTTAAATGAGTACTTTAATTTCCTCTCAAAGTTAAAGATATACAGGTTAACGGAAACCGTTCCCTCAGAGAGGTATTTTCTCTTCAGCCACTTACTGAAATATTCATTCAAAGTGGGTCACAGGACTTTACACATTGGCAACCACAAAGATCTTGAAAATACTGTTCTGGCTTAAGGTTAGACCAATGGGACCTGACCCAGATCAGTGGTCTCGGTCATTTTGATGTGTGACTGGCTAACATCCTGACATCACCAGAAATGAAAAAATAAATAAGAAATCTTCTTATGGTTTGTAGTATGAGTCATGACATCTATTGATCATCAATCATTACAAAAAGACAGACGCAAAGGGAGGGAGAGCAGATGAACCCCAGCACGTATATCCAGGAATGATGACATAGTATGTGCAAGGGAAGTTGCCACTATAAAGACCATGCTATCTCTTTAAACCCCTTGTTGGGCGCTGGAATCAATGTAGTCAGGAAGAAATCCCCATCAGTGGTGTACTATTCCCCCACCAGCTGTATTCATGGTCACATCCTCTGGCAGGGTGGGTTAGGCATTCACACCTGCCTCTGACCCTTAGGATCACAGAGCTACCTTTCCTTCACATTGTGCCACTCTAGTGAGAGATAATGTATGGTAGCACAGAGAGACGGTGATTGATTGTGATGTCACACATTTAATTACCATGGTGACTTCAACACAAGCCCAAGTTAAGAAAAAAGTAGCGTGTCAGAGGAAGCATTTAGTTTTCTTCAAGATGATGGAATAAGCATCATACCGACGTCTTGTGTTTCTGACATGCTTTGCACGCAAACTTGTCAAAACAATGTCATTTTACACCACTGCTTTGGAGGCATGTCTTGTTATCCCCAGGGAAAACAGAGGCACAGAAAAGCTGAGGCCAACGTTTTCAAACGTAGATGCCTCCAGCTAGCTGCATATTTAAGTGGATTGATTTCTGGAGGGGCTAAACCCTCACAACTCAGGCTGGAGCCACTGGGTATATCAGGTGCTCAGCACCTTCCAGAATTAAGACACTGAAGTCCTGACACACAGTGTTGCAAAACCAGTGGGTGTGTCCGTCCATTGCCATTGGTGGAGCTGCTCTCAGGCTTAAGGGCTTTGCTGAACTCTTCAGCTGACAAGTGTTAATTTAAGCATCTAACTTGAGGTTCCCAAGTCTGGACATTTTGGTGATAGGGGCTTTCTCCAGGCCACACTGAGCCAGAGCAGAACAGCTAACACAACCTAGAAGCCCTGCCTCTCTGTGCCATATTCCAGCCGCGTGGTAGCCAACACTGCTTCCTATTGGTCAGGGAGGGCCGACAGACTTGCTGGCCCCTGGGCAAGCTGAGGGTGGCTCTGGGCCCCTGAAGGGCGGAGCCTCAGGCAGAAGGGGTGGGGCCAGGACTAGTCTCCCCAAGGCAGCTGTCAGTGGTGTCTGGAGAGCACTGTGCAGGGTTCTGGCAGTGATTTAAGGGGTCTGGTGCTCTGGCCGCCACCATAGCTGCAGTAACGGTGGCATTGGCTGGGAGCCCCAGGCCATTTTTAATTGCTGGGCCCTGGAGCAGTTGACCTCTTTGCCCTCCCCACCCCATCCCCTATTGGTGGACCTGCTGATAACTGAAAAACAGTGGGAAAGAATGTTGTTTTCCAGGCAGCGTTAATTGTCAGGGCTGCTTGTTATTCCAGTCCCCCTCACCACAGCATGTCAGCACCTCACTACCTTTGTTGACTTTCCCCATTTCCCCATGAAGTGGCCCAAGATTCTTCTCCCCATTTGATAGCAACCTTCAGCTTCCTAAAGGGGGGCACTAAAGAGGATGGAGAGAGGCTGTTCTCAGTAGTGACGGATGGCAGAACAAGGAGCAATGGTCTCAAAGTATAGTTGGGGAAGCCTAGGTTAGGTATTAGGAAAAACTGTTTCACTAGGAGGGTGCTGAAGCACTGGAAAGCATTACTTAAGCTATGGTTATACTAGCATGTTTCGCCGGCAAAACCCTGGTTTTGTCAACAAAACTGGTGGAGTCTGTACACACAAAATGGGATTAGTCGACAGTAGCTCGACAAAACACAGCACTTTTGCTGGCAGCATTCTTCCTCAAAACTTTGAGACAGAATGCTGCTGTTGACAGATTCTGTCAACAAAAAAGCAGTATGGATGCTCTGGAGGGACCTTCTCGTGATAGACAGGGCATCCACAACATTGGGAGCCCTGTCTGCTGTGCTTCTGGGTGCTTGCTTTGTCGAGAGAGCAGTCAAGCATTCTGGCCACTCTGTCAACAGAGCAGAGCACTCTTTCAATCTGCTTTTAGCATGTGGTTGCACTCTGCCAACAGAAGTTTTGTCGGGAATTCTCTTCCAGCAGTAACTTCTGTCAAGAGAGCTCTATAGTGTGTCTGTAGCCTTAGAGAGGTGGCAGAATCTCCATCCTAGTGGTCCTACTGGTCCTGCTTTGGGCAGAGGTCTGGATTTAATGACCTCCTGACGTCTCTTCCAGCCCTAGGATTCTATGATTCTATGATTTCACACATGAAAGAAAGGGTAAGTGACTTGTCTGACATCTCCAAGAAAGCAGTAGTATTGCAGAGACGTTAACCTAGGTCTCCAGAGTGTGACCTAACCTTGATATTACCTTTCTCTTTCAAAGAGAAATCATGCTGAGGAGTGGGGGAACCTCACCCAGGAATGCTCCTCCCCAGACCTTCCAACTGCTGCTGGCCAGCCACAGCATATGCTGTGATCTCTTCTTGCACACCTGTCGTTCTTAAGCTCAGCTCCATCTCCAGTGCGGTTAAACATCTGATGTGGTTTCTGTCAGTGGTTGACACATTTCTTGAGTGTCTGATAGTTAACAGAAATCTTTATAGATAACAATGGAGCTGCAACACAGGAAACTCTCAGACACTCCTGTTGCTCTGATGTTGCTTCTAACATGGGGAAGAGGAAAAGAGAGTTGTCGAACACGTGGGCTGGATTTTAATTGTGGGGTTTTGTTTCAGTCTGTTCCATGTTAATTTGTACATAGTAGATTTGCACCTTATAATGTGTCCCCAGGAAGTTTACACTGCATTAGGCACAGAACAGGGACTGAACTGTGACTCACAGGATCAGATCCCTGGTTCCTTCTTTATGGAGGGAAAAAGTATTGCCGCACCTTTTCCTGGGTTCCACCAATTGTTTGGCCACGTCAGTGAGGTTGCCATTCCCACCTACATTGTGACCTGTTATTTGTATTACCATCATGCCTAGAAGCCTCATTGTGGTAGGTGCTGGACCAAGAAAACAAAACACGAAAAAAAAAAAAAAAGACAGGCTCCACCATAGAGAACTGTGAGCTCGGAGACCAGAACAAAAGACGACACATGGATACAGACAAATGGGAGTTCAAGGAAACCACAAGAGAATACTGGTCAGCATGACAGCAATGGGGTTACTACACCCTGGCCTAACCATTGTCAACATTTTTTGCAGCCATCAGGAGAAGTGAAGGTGGATAGTGAGGTGAATTTATGGCTGTTTCGGGGAGTCACCTCCCATGGCCAAGGGACAGCCGGGAGGGGGCGAGCATGATAGTGCTGGGATGAACATAGAACGAGTGGTTGATGATGACTGGCACCCTGGGCCTATGGAAGGCAGCAGCTGATTAACGTAAGGACATGAGGGGCCCCCAGGCTCCATTACTCCATTTTGTCTAAACAATTTGTGTTAATGGAACAAAAGAAGTATATATATATAGAGAGAGAGATACACATCTCCTAGAACTGGACAGGACCTCAGGAGGTCATCTAGTCCAGTCTCCTGCCCTCTTGGGAGGACTGACCACCATCCCTAACATCTATTTTCCCCACTCCCTAAATGGCCTTCTGTGATGGGGTTCTGGGGTCCCCCAAGCTCTGCACCCTGTCCTCAGGCAGGAGAGTCTCTCACTCAGCAGGAGAACAGCGGGTTTATTAGCCGACAGGAGACAGCATCGTACAGAGGAGTCACTACAGCAGGCAGAGACAGCCAGTCCCATCCATGTTGAGGAGAGGAGGCCCCAAGGGGACCCCAGAGCTGGGGCCTGGCCCCCTCCTTTGTCTCGCTCTCCCTCAGCCCAGACTAACTGCTTCCCAACTCCCAGTTCCAATTCAAACCCCTCAGGCTCCACCTCCTCCTTTGTCTGCAGTACAAAGGTGTTACCTGGTCATCAAGGTTACCCTCAGCAGGAGCCCCACACCCTCTGTGAGCCACTCACATACACACAGGTATCCCCCACTCCATCACACCTTCACAAGGATTGAACTCACAACCCAGGGATATGGGGCCTTCCAGCTCCAGTCTACCGGTTTAGTTCATGATAAGTAGCACAGCTGGCAGAGTTGTAGGAAAGACTTCTTCACTGAACATCTTAGAGACCAGCTTTACCTGCAGAAAGGCCTGAATTTGTCTGGTGTCTACTCACCTGCTTGCATTTCTCAGCCCCCTTCAGTCACACCAGACTAGGCCCCATTTGACACCCAGCTCTGTTGCTCCAAAACAGTTAGCAGGATCGCATGAACCTGTCTTTAAATACAGATTCGGGTGCCCTTACTGCGTCTATCACTGCGCATTGGCTGCCCCACCACTTAAAGATGAATAAACAACAAAGGTTTTATTCAACAAACAAAATGGTAATCCATAAAACTCCAGTTGTCACTTTTATAATAACTATGTACAGGTGAGTATGGTTCCCTTCCCCTCCTGCCCACTCCCTACTGCAGTCCTGGAGTATGGTGGAATCACCCAGGTAAGTTCGGTCTCTGCAGAGAAGAAGGCAGAGGACAGGGATGCTGATCAGGAACGCTTCACTCAGGCTTTCAGGCCAGATGGAACCCACTCCTACTTCTTTCTTCTGTTCTTCCTTTCTTGACTTGTCCTGCATGAAGAAATGCCTAGAAGAGAATGTTGAAATGTGTGCGTGTATGCTCAGCTGACTCTCCTGTGATATTAACTTAAACCAAGGAGGATACACTGACCTATGAAGCCTCAACACTGTGTTGCTGATAACCCTAGCTACCAAGGTCTACAATGGCCTAAAAAGTCTCACAGTACTGATTACCCTAGCTACCAGACAGATCTGGCCTACAAAGTCTCTCAGCTACATGAGTATGTTGCCCTAGCCACCAGAGGCCTCCTTTGAGTCTCCTGCTTGTCTGGTTGACAAGGGCATCAGAGAGCGAGATCTTTGAGGAGAATACTCCACCCCCTTTTATAATCTCTAGTCTCCGGGCAGATTTCAGTCATGACATCCAATCCTTCCCGCATTTAGTTCCACACTCTTTTGAGGGGGAGATGACTCAGCATCTAGAATGCAGCTTAAAAAATGGACTCCAGAAAGGATTCCATCTTGGGCGTGAGATTAACATGGAGCCCCCTCCTTTTTGCCAAGATTTGTGTTAAATGTTAAACGGAAATTTACTTAAAAACCAAAATCTGAATTTGTCTCCAACAGCTCTCTCTTCAGTTCTACCCAGGACACCTGTAGCCATCAGAGGGCTGCTTGGTGTCCATTTCAGGTGATAGGGCAGAGGCACGGATGTAACTTTCACTGTGCTGCATCTGAATAAATGCTGACCTGTTTCCAGTCAGGCATGAGCTTATTTTAGAGATGCACGAGTCATTCATTCACCACACCCGGGCATATCTAGCACTTGGTGTTTCATGGAGGCGAATATGAAATAGATAAGGCTGAAAACAGTCACCTAATTTGTCATATTCACGAGGGTTGCAAATGTACGCCAGGACTTAATTTGATACCTTGCACCCATGCTAAGACAATTATTAGAGAAAACAAAAGAAAATTCACCACAAAATGGAACCATTTTGCCAAACCTGTGCCTTTTCAACCACAATATCATTTAATTCTCAGAAGGATTCCAGTCATGGTATTCAGAGCACAGCTGTTGTGGTGATGGAATGATGACCAAGTCGCTCTTCCTGTTCTCATTACAACCTTCGTCAAAGAAACGAGGTGTCAGACGAGTAATGCCATCTGCCATGGGTGGGAGGCAGAAGCACTTTGTCCTATTTAATCTGTCCATTAGGCTCTCTATGGGGACTGGCTAGTGCTTGCAGCCTTCAAAGCCTGTGAGTGGAGGGAAAGAGAAATAGCGGGAGACCAGTCAAAGCAGATCCCCTTTAAAATATCTGCTGGAAAATAGGCAGGCTACCAGTATCCCATTTTAGCTGCATCACCTGCCCTCATTGCAGGAGTAGCAGCAGGGTACAAGAATAGGGATCCAAATTGTATGAGGGTGTGTCTACACTATCAAGAAGATCGACCCAATTAGGGTCAATGTTCTGGAGTTCAATTTCATGTACATGGTAGAGAAGTGCAAAATTGAAATATGTGGGGTCAGCAGTCAACCCCTGTACTCCTCAATACCATAAGAAGTAAGGAAAGTCGATGAGAGAAACTGTCCTGTTGACCTCTGTGAGGATGGCCAGATAAGTCAACTACAAATAAGTCGCTTCTAGCTACACAATTGCCATAGTTAGAATTGCATGTCTGCAATTGACTTAACTCCCTAGTGTAGACCAAGCCTCAGAATGCCATGCAGGAGGGTAGAAGGAGAGGTGCAGACGGGCTTTTATTCTGCAGCATCTTCTTATAACAGCACACCGGTGTTCAGGGAGGGGCTGTTGGTTTCTAGCCTCACCCTCTTTGAGTGGCTGCTGCTTTGTGATCAAACATAACTTGCCCCAAGGAGCATAGATGCAGGGGTAGCCTCTCTACAGATGGGACTCAGCTGTAGAAAGTTCAGGCAAAAGGAAGGAGAGAGAAGCATCCAGCCAATGATTACAAGGGGGCAGTGGGTAAGGGCCAGTGACCTGATGCAGTGGGGAGCAGGTTGTGTCTCTGTGTGCGACCTAGGATGGCGGTGGTGTAGGTTGAGTATAGGGGGTATGTGTGTGTGGAAGGAAGTTGTGGTGGAGGGTGTGTGTGTGGTGGAGGACTGTGGTATAGGTGGGATTGTGTGCAGTCCAAGGTGCATGGAGGGTGTTGAGGGGCCAGAAGAGGCCTGTGGTGGAGGTTGCATGACGAGTATGTGTGTGGTGAAGGAGGACTGTGATGGAGCTGGGAGTGTGTGTGGCAAAGGACAACTATGGTGGAGGTTGTGTGTGTGTGTCTGGCGAAGGAGGTTTATGGTGGACGTTGAATGGCAGGAGTGTGGTGGAAGGAAGTTGTGGTTTAGGGTGTGTGCTGGTGCAGGGCTGTGATGTGGGTAGGCGTGTGTGTGGTGGAGGTTAAATGCAGGAGGGGGTGTGGCAGAGGAGGGCTGTGCTGGAGTTTGCAGGTAGAGTGTGTGTGTGGTAGAGGAGGACTGTGATGAAAGTTGAATGGAGGAGTTGTGTGGATAAAGGAGATTGTAGTGGAAGTCACATTGATGGTGTGTGTGAGATGGAGGTTGTGATGTGTGTGTGTGGTGAAGAAGGACTGTGGAGAAGGTTGTGTGGAGGGGATGGTGTGTGGTAGAGATTGTGTGTGGGGACAATGGGGGCTGTGGTGGAGGTTGCACGAAAGGGGGTGTGTATGGTGGAGGTTGCGTGTGTACATGTGGCAAAGGAGGCCTGTTGCAGTGGTTGTGTGGAAAGTGTGGTGGAGGTTGTAAGTGGTGAAGGAGGACTGTAGTGGGGGTTGTGTGCAGGGTATGGTGTGTGGAGGAGCTTGTGTGTGTGTTTGGTGAAGGAGGGCAGTGGTGGGGGTTGAATGGAGGCGGGGGTGTATGCGCACACTAGGGAAGGCCCCCAGTTGTTGTAGTTCAGTGACTGATTATAGCTGGGAGATGATCAATGACTTTGTGAGGTGAAGGGCAGGGACCCAAAACAACCTTAGGAAAGGGGAATATCGGATTGCCAGCCCCATCATTTTCTCTGGACATCTACTGCCACTAAGAATTCCCCCTTTGCCTGTGCAAGACCTGGAAGGTCTGGGGAGGATGATGACAGCTGCATACATGCTAAGCAGGGTCACAGGAAAAGGCAACACAAGTAGCCAGCCTATTCTGCTTACTGCTGTGATGCAGCTGGAGGACCTTGCTCACATTACAGAGCATGTGCAAACATGCGCCAGTGAGGAAATTAACCATGTGCTCAGATTGCCTTGGAGTAGATGGATTCTTCGTCATCTCACATATTTAAGATCCCAAGTTTGAGCATCTTTCTGTAAAACACATCTTAGTTTGACCTCAGGGTCGGGACTTGATGCAGGATTTACTGAGCGAAATTCTCTGGCCTATATTATGCAGTTAGTCAGATAAGATAATCGTAGTGGTCCTCTTAGCCTTAAAATATATGGAAATCTTGGCAGATGCTGTCCCTGAGGACTTTTCTAAGGGACTGCCAATGCCTGTGATCAGTGGACACAGATCCATGATAGAGGCCGATCATAACCACTGCAAGGCTATGAATTGATGGTTAAGTTGTTGACATAAGATTGGAGGAAACAATGTTGCCCAGTGGCCTGTACCTCAGTTTCCCTATCTGTAAAATGAGAATAATGATACTGACCTGCTTTGTGCTCTGCAGGTGGAAAAGTTCATAGTATTTAATGGAAATGAGCCAATAGGTTATACAAAAATAACTTAAAAAGACAATGGCGTTTAATGAGACAACCCTTATGTGGTGGGCTTTTTTAAAAAGCCATTATTTAGAATTCTATGACAAATATCAAGGCCTATTAAACTCAAAGGAACACTTTTGCAAAAATTCACATGCACTCCCCCCACCCCTGGCCCTTGCACTGATGTTTCAAGACTGGCTACTGTTGAGATGAAGACATTTGCATATGAGCAAGGACATTTGTGTACACACTTATTCCCTATGTCTACACGTGCCCTTTCCTTTTGAAAGGGGCATGTTAATGAGTGGGTTCGAAAGATGCTCATGAGGCTCTGCAATGAATATGCAGTGCCTCATTAGCATAATGGCAGCTGCAGAGATTCGAAAGTGCGGCTTTTTGAATTGCATGCCGCCTGTGGAGATGGGACCTTCCGAAAGGGCCCCCTCCCAGTTTTTGAAAGCCCTTCTTCCTATCTGGTGATTGGAAGAAGGGCTTTCGAAAACTAGGGGGGGTCTTTTCGGAAGATCTCATCTCCACAGGCTGTGCGCAATTCGAAAAGCTGCACTTTTGAATCTCTGCAGCTGCCATTATGCTAATGAGGTGCTGCATATTCATTGCAGCACCTCATTAGCATCTTTTGAACCTGCTCATTAACATGCCCCTTTTGAAATGAAGGGGAATGTGTAGACCCAGCCATTATGTTCAGTGCACTCTTTGGTATTACACTCATCCCTTGTTAAACGAGTACTTTACTTACGAGTCTTCGCTTATAAGAGGGACACATATACTTACCTTAGTTCATGAGATCTAGAACTCCCCTAGAACCAGAACTCCAGGAGAACTCCCCTCCGCTAATACGAGCCTAACCCTGTTGGGTGTGGCTCCAACCCCCTGTAGTCTGACCCCCCCGCTGGCCCTGCAGCCCCAACCTGCAGCAGCCTTCCAGCCCCACAGCCCCAATCCGTGGCAGCCTTAACCCGCTCCCCCCATCCACCCCATGGACCCAACCTGCACCCAACCCGCCACCAGGTTTTAACTCTTCCTCCCACTCATGTCCCCAAACTGCTCCCAGCCTTTAACCCTCCCCAACCCCACCGCCAAACCCAAGGTTCACTCACCTTTCAAAAGCAGTGCCACATGTTGCCACTCCTTCCCTGAGTTAGGAGCCCTTAGGAATCAGAGATTTTTACATGTATTTTAATGGGAATTTAGTGTCCCTCTTACACATTTTTGCCTACAAGCAAAAAGTTGGGAACCAAATGTGCTCGGATAGCAAGGGATGAATGTATTTACTCCTTGTTCTCCTGCTGATAAATTTCCAGTCATCTAGTCAAGGAGCAGAAGCAATAACATGCAACTCTCAGGGACACAATCACGCACCACATCAAAGCGAGCCATTCAGGGACTATCTCTTAGCTGACCATCCCACCTATCTGGCAAATACTTATGGAAAATAAATTGGCATCAGTCTTTGAACCATTTGTAAGTAGAAAACTGGGGAAAGTTCATCAGATAATTTATTTGCAACAGATAATTCCGTGTGCTTCACCCAGTGAGCAGTTTTGCGTATGCTAGTTGATGATGCTGTAAGGCTGGGTTTGGCTGCTGGCTTCAGGAACACCATAGTTCTAAATGCTGCTGATTTTCAAGAGCTAAGCTGTAATCTTACAATCCAACTTGAAAAACGACAAGTTAGTCTATAAGGTGCCACAGGACTTCCTGTTGTTATTGAAGATACCGACTAACACGGCTACCTCTCTGATACTTGAATCCAGCTTGAGTGCATGGAAGCACCCAGCTTCATGAGCCAGGAGCATGGACTGATCTGTGATGCTGGTAACCACAATTTGATCCCAGCTGCGCTTACTCCGGCTCCCATAGGAAAGCAAGACATGCTGGTTCTTTTTCTGGTGCTGATTACTTGCCCTGACATGATGGCTCATCCACATTGGCTGGTGTGGTAGAAGCGGTGTGAAGGCCTCACCTGCTCTTCATATTGCCCACCTGTGCGGGACATAAAGCATCCACGTAGAAATGCTGTTCTCTCTCCCCTGCATAGGTGCCGAGTTATATAGGCCTGTGATCCACCAATGTTCAGGAACATGGGTCCGGCTCCACCAATGTTTGGGCTTATATTTTCTGAGTCCTTCCCATTCATTGGGCAGATGGACTTCAGGGGGATATGCACGTGGCCCAGCACTTCAGGGGGCTGCTGGGTCCAGGGTGGCCTATGGGTTATTGGGGGCCGGGTGTAAACAGCAGTAAGTCTCCTCTCCCGTCTCTGCACCTGCCCCACCTCTTCTTCTCCACCCCTCCCCGACCCCACCTCTTTCCAGCTTAGGACCTGGTGAGGAGTAGAGCCCAGCAGAGTGGGGTGGGCTGGTGTTCAGTCGCTCGCTTTTAAAGTGCCAGGACCCTCACTGACCCTATGGATGGGATGGCTTTCCTGGAACCCATTCTGGGAACCACCAAAATCACACAAACTTGGCATCCATGTGCACAGGCTAGAAATAGAGGTAGCCACCAGCAGAGTAAGAATTTGCTTTGTGTCCCCATAATTCCCTAGTCCATATTAGGTAGCCTACCCCAGAGTCTTGAAAGAGGTGCTTGCTGGTTCCTGGTGTACATCTTAGCTTTGGTAGTGGTAATGGCTGACAGTGTCATGCATAGGGGCAGATAAGATGCTAGATATCTTGTATGTGGTGTGGCGGATGACTAAGTGGTAGACAAACATTACAGGGCTAGCATGCTGAGTACACAAATGTCTCATCATCCAATTCTGAAGCCTGTGTGTAAAGGACTGGGCCAGAAGTCGCTCGCCTCTGGTGGGGTTTGTTTACCCTATAAAAACGTGGTGAGGCAAAATGAAACCCCCTCAGGAATTCTCATTTTGAAAGCTGTACTTTGTTCATTGCACTCTCCCCCCAGGGGAAGTGGTGGAGGCTTAAGATTAAGGAGCAACCTGTTAGTCCTGGTGGTAGACTCACACAGCAGAGCTGCGGCTGCAGCATATGGAGAGGCACCTGAGATAGCTTGGATCTTGCTATGGGTACCAAGAGCAGGGAAGCTCCAGCAGTATGGGCTGTGCAAACCCACCTGGCACCCTGTGCCTGAACTGCTGCTAACACTGCTACTGTTACTCAGCTAGTGAGACCAAAGCCAGCTATATCTATAGATGCTGCAGGCAGACCTGACTGCAGTGTGGCCATACCATATGAGGGCAGATTCCTGCACTTGTGCAGGACCTCCATGAAATCAAGAGTGAGGGAAATTGGGTCTGTATCTCAGACTGCCAAAAGGTCACATGGTCTATCAAAGGCTTGTAGATTTATGTAGGATACTCACAGTGCAAATAACCCTTTCTAACAATGCAGCTGTTTTGCTTGTCTGGGATAAGCGCTTTACCAGCGAAAGTGAGGCGATACCCAGCTTAGGTGCATAAAACCAGTCTCTTGCCAGGTGGGATTGAACCTGTGACTTCAGGAGCTAATGCCGTGTGCTTCTGCTACATGAACTAAAAGCCAGCTCTATGTTAGCAAAGGGCACAGAGCAGGCATATTGGTGGAAATAAATGCAACTTCCCCAGAAAACAATGGTGCAAAATGCTTTGGCACGACAGGAATTGATCTCCCAGGACCAAGAAAATGACATTGAAACCCTAGATTGTATCAGCCTTACAAAACCTTACTTAGAGTGGCCTGAAATGTTTCCCGTTAAAGTTTCTTTCCATTAGGAAACATGGCTTTTTCACAAACAAAAATCTTCCCCAGCAAACCAGTGACTGCTTTATTTTTTCCCCCACAAATGCTAATGGTGCATCTTTATTGTCCTTTTTTATTTACAGTAAATTCTTTCATATTATCAGGAACTCTCAACTGGCATTTTAACCATATGTAAACTTTAGTTATGTTTTCCAGAAGTACTTTGAGCTGATCAGCCGTCACCAGACTCACAAATAGGAGGGTAACATGAAGACGTCCTACTCGTTATTGAGTGACCACCAAGATAGTGAAAGTAAATACAAATACCCACAGCAAATGCAGTATAAGTTTATATGGTACAATACTACTATTGCTGGTAAATAAAGTACTCTGCATACATTTTTGTTTTGTTTAATATCTAAAAATTTTTCTTCAGTGTTACACATTGCTAGATATCAAAACAAAAAAGCAGTCAAGTAGCACTTTAAAGACTAACAAAATAATTTATTAGTTGAGCTTTCATGGGACAGACCCACTTCTTCAGACCATAGCCATACCAGAACAGACTCAATATTTAAGGCACAGAGAACCAAAAACAGTAATCAAAGTTGACAAATCGGAAAAAAATTATCAAGGTGAGCAAATCAGAGAGCAGAGGGGTGGGTGGGGGGAGTCAAGAATTAGATTAAGCCACGTACCTTCCCCCCCCGGCCCCTCTGCTCTCTGATTTGCTCACCTTGATAATTTTTTTCCGATTTGTCAACTTTGATTACTGTTTTTGGTTCTCTGTGCCTTAAATATTGAGTCTGTTCTGGTATGTCTATGGGCTGAAGAAGTGGGTCTGCCCCATGAAAACTCACTTAATAAATTATTTTGTTAGTCTTTAAAGTGCTACTTGACTGCTTTTTTGTTTTGATAGTATATAGACTAGCAAGGCTCCCTCTCTGTTACTATTGCTAGGTATATCTCTTTGTGAACCAGAAAATTTGAGTATCTGACAATCTTCTAATCCGGGGGGGTGGGTGGTCAGATATGAAAGAGTTTACTGTACCAAGAACTGGGCTTGATAATGTTGATAACTATGTCTGCAACTGTTCCCAAAGAATAATATATTTGGTAAAAACCATTGATCAGTTTTGAATCCTGTGAAGTTGAAAGAACCTGAAAACTCATTTATCATGAACATGTCACCTGTTCAGACATGACACAGGCCTTCACAAGCAGAAATCATGGCCCATGTTCCAGACTGAAGGTTTGTAGGAAAGTTCATTCCATGTATTTGAACATTTCCCGTGCTTCTGTGTGCATTGAATGTTTCTTGATGGGCCAATTAACCTCAATAATCTTTCCCAGGCACGCTGGTTAGCTATAGTGTCAGTGTTACTCCAGGAGCTAACATTTGAAATATAGACACACAACTAGCATTCCTATCTCCAGTTATAAAAAGATACATGAACACTTAGGCTATGGTTACACCAGTGAGTTTTGCTGACAAAACCGGCGGAAAGTCCACACACAAAATATGTTTTGTTGACAGCTTGTCGACAAAACTCAGCACTCCTGCTGGCAGCGTTCTGCCTCTCAGCCATTAGGTGTAAGGGTCATGAGGCATAATCAGCCCATCAGGACTAGCCATATTTACCCTCTTCTAAGCCCAGAGGTACTCCCAGGGTGATCCCTATTCCTAAAAGCCTGGGAAAATGCTCATCCCTGAAGATCGTCAGACTCTGTTGAGTTGACAAGAGAAACAAATGCCAGGATCAAAGAAATATCTGTCCGAAGATGCTCTCGTAGGTAAGGATTCCTTTGCTCCGTGATCTTGGCTGTGCTGATATTCGGACAGGAAGGGCCCCTTCCCAATACCTACAGCCCAAACAAAATCTCTGCGCTCTCCATAGCCAGGGTACAAACCAGCCAGGATCTAACAAATCAAAAGCAACTTTGATGGGTGCCAGGATATGAACTGGGATTTGCAGCATAGTGCAGAGCTTGGAGCCCAGGCATAATATCAGCTGAAATTTTGCTGACTGAGCACACGTTGGCGCTTGTTGAATTCTCCATGTGATTTTTGGCATAACCCAGTGCAGGGGGCACTACAGTAACAAAGTGTATGGTTGACAAAGGTGTGAACTGGTGATAGAACTAATATGCTGCAGGCCCTAGCAGGGATCAAATGGCTGAGGTGGACAGTGGCACAGCACTTGTCTCATGGCCTATCAGATGTATTGCTGTTGCCATCTGGTGGTTAACTGGTAGAGGAGCAGGGCATACAACTGCATTTCCTAGAATGTTACACAAACTTTCCCCATATAGACAAGCCATTTGTGGTCACTGCTGTTACAGTGCGGTGAAACCTGCCAAGAGTGGAGTTGTTAAATGTGATGCTGAGGCCTTTGTGATTCTGCCTTTGTGGGTTGTGTCAATTGAATTGCATTGGACTAAATCCAGACAGCATGATCTCTGGTCTGATTGTGCTGGTTGAGTATTACTTAGTATTTAAGACTGACTATTTCAACTGTTGAGTGGTACAAAGCACTGAGCATGAATCTAGATCTGAACCAGAGCTGTGTTTTGGTTCTAGCTACAGTCCCCACCGCTCTGCCATCCTCTGTGTAGCTCCAGAATTTGTCATGGAAAGTATCACACGTAAAGCATTGGCATGCTGAGCCTGAAAAAATCATTTCATCCCGTTTGTCTCTAGCGTGCATGTTGAGTACGTTGGATGGATGTGGATTCCATGGATATAAAGTGGCTAGCAGAGGGTTTGCAGGGCTCTCCCAGTAAGTCAATAAGCAGGGGTCCAGTCCAGCCGGGGAATGAGCATACCCCCAAGGGGAGCTGCGAACAGTCAGTGCCTCTCCAAAGTAGAGTAGTGTGATTATTTATTTTTGGTTACGAGCATTTTTTCAGGAAAAAAAAAGCGGATTTGGTGGCACGAAAGCATTTTTTCCCATTTGTGTCCATCGTGTCAAATCATTTCAAGAAACCCACTAAATCCTCCAACACAGAAAGGCTTTGTTCTGATTTTTTTCATACAAGATTTCCATTTGTCTGTTGGAAATGACTTTCAGTTTCAAAAATTCCTTCAATTTTCTTTTTCTTTCTTTTTTATTTTTTTTTAAGTGCATGAAATGAAAACATCTAGGTTTCATTGGACCCAGAACAATTTTTTCTAACTTTGTCTTCCAAAAGTTTTTCCATTTTATTTTTTGGAACTGGGAGTGAGCTGAGAAAAATCTGTTGCTCATCCAACTGAGCAGCCCCATGGGAGTGGGAAGGGTTCAGGACCACCCAGAAGGTTCAGAACTTTTCAGGACCTCTCAAGAAGTTCTATAAACCCCTTGTGACAAAGTCTGTCATATTCCTGGGCCTCTGGCTTCTGCTCAGTCCACTGGACCCACTTAAGGGCCCAGTTGCCCTCGCTGGGGCGAGGGTTGATCTGGGGGGAACCCGCCTCCTCACCCACTCATGCTGGGTTCTGGCCCAGGGACCCTATGCGACTGCTAGTGGGAAGGGCTGGCTCCCTTAGCCCTTGGTGCAGCAGCCCTTCTCCCTGGGCCACTTCCCCAGACAATTCCCCCTGGTATCCTCTCCAGGCTGCAGCTGTAAAGAGCCCCCCTCTCAATCTGCTGCAGCTCCTCACTCGCCCTCTGCAGTGCCTGGTGTTCCTGTTCCTTTCTCCTTTCCAACCTTCTTTCTCTCATGACTTCTAGTCTCCTGGCCTCTCACGCTCTCTGCCCTGCACTTCCCATTGTGAAGGTCTTTTAAAAGCCTCTTATTAGGCTCGCCTTGGAGTTGGCTGGTTCCAGTTAGCCTGAGCCATCTGCTGCTCAGCTGCCTGTGATTGCTCAACTGTTGCTCTGCAGGCCCTTCTGCTTGTTTGGGCTCCCTCCGCCCTGGCCCTGCCACACCCTGTTAGGCTCAGGTATAGGAACCCAGCAAATATCTTTAGTCTGTTACTTCAAGAGGTCTGTGATGGAGAGTTAGAGGTTTTGGATTTAAATTCTCCTGTTGTGCTGGGGTTACATCCACACCTGATGAGGCTGGGGACACAGTTTGAAGTAGAAGTCTACTTAGAGTTTAACTGCTAATGCTGTACTCAGTCCCTGCCTCAGAGTTTAGACAAGTGGTTCTCAAATATTTTGGCCCATGGCTCACCTTGTTCAATGCAAACCTTTGGCTGGTCATCCAGGGAATCACCCATGATGGCAAAATGTATACGCTTATCCGTAAACACCTTAAATACTAAATTATTCATATGAGTCAACTGGAGTATAAAAACATAGATGTGCAGCTGTACCATGAGGGGGAAGGCATACAAGGCTGGAGGGCCAGGATGGGCTCTCTGCTGTGGAGGTGTCGAGGGAAGGGAGCAAGTCCTGAGCCCATGGCCCACCTGCAAATTGGTTGTGGACCACTTAGGGCCCGTGGACCACCCTTTGAAAACCATTGGTTTAGACTAAAAAAGGTCAAGATAATGTGATCTAGTGGCTCATAGGAACAATTCACCAAGGCTTGTGGCAGAATCTCTATCAATGGCAATTTTTAAATCAAGATCAGATGTTTTTCTAAAAGCTCTGCTGTACAAATGATACTGGGGATATTGGGGAAGTCCCTTGGCCTGTGATCTACTGGAGGGCAGACTAAGATGATCAGTGATCCCTTCTAGTGTTAGAATCTATGAATCAGTAAACTCCTTAGAACACTGCAGGCACGGTTCTTTCCTGTGCAGAAAAGCAGCACCTCATGACCTGCTACACTACCGAGAAGCATTTGTGTGAAGCCTAGGTCTTCTGCTGGCACAGGGTGGGTACGTCTACACAGCAAAGTTATCGCAGAATAACAGTCCCTATTTCAAAATAACTTTGCGAGTGTCTAAACAAGGCAACTGCTGTTTCGAAATAGCAGATGGCTTATTTCAAAATTGGTAAACCTCATCGTATGAGGAATAGCACCTATTTCAAAATAGGGGCTGTGTAGATAGAGACTAGAGTCTATTTTGAGATAAGCCATAGTACGTCCAATGGCTCTATTTTGAAATAGCCCTTATTGCGTGTTGACACGCTACTTTGGAATAAGGTTTGCTTATTCCAGGGCAAGCCTGTAGTGTGGACCTGTTATTCTGGAATAGCTTGTTTTGGAACAATAACTCCAGAATATTCCATTGCAGAACAACTTTACTGTGTGGACATATCCGGGGGTGCCTCTCACCTTTGTGAAGTACTGCCTGTAAAATGTGTAAGGGCACATAATGAATGAAAGTTGGGTGATCCAGGGAGAGGGTTTACTGAAAGGAGGCAACAAGGCATAACGGCTAGCAGAGGAGCCAGAAGGCCTGGGTTCTTGTCCCACCGGGTTTGCTGGGCCATACTAGGTAAGTCAATTCATCCTGCTATTGCCCCATCTGTGAAATACAAACAAGGTCAATTGATCAACCTTGATGCTACTGATGAAAAGGGGCTCAATGGTGTTAGCATCACTCATATGTGGATCCTGCTGCTCACAAGTAATGCTACAGCTCTAGGCCACTTTGAATTGCCACTAGAGTGCTGTGTTGGGAGCGGTGCATGTTGCAGTCTGATACCACTAAGGGTTGGTTGATTGAGGCCCTGCCCCTTACAGGGGTGCAGAACTGTGGCCTGCAGTGGCTGTCAGCCCTGCTGAATGTGTCTACTCTCTACTTGTAGCAATTTAAAACAAAATTTTCCCCCAAAACACTCCTGAGTGGGCTGTTTGTGGCTATTTTCCCTCTGATGGATGCTGAGGGCAGTGTTGTACAGCTCTCCTGACTTTTTTTTTGGGAATGGACTTTGTCTTGATAAAATTCAGAGTTCACAACAAAGGGTATAAATATTTCCTCCATACAATCCATTCTGGCTTAGTAATACTGTGTCTCTGTGCGTAAACAGTAGTGAATAAATCTGAGAGCCCATATTACAATGGCCCAGCAATCTGTAATACACAGTGTGCTGGGAAAGTGTCACGTGCAGTCTAATCTGTGTTTAAAAGTAGTTGTATGCATGTTTTTTAATTAAGCAAACAAAGGACCTACGTACCAAATAACTTACTTTATTCACTGACAGATGAACTTTTTTGGAAGGCTGGCCAAAGTTTTCTGAGTTGGGTGTCAAAAGTTAAGCATTAAAATCCATGCTCAGGCACCTGTTCCAATTTTTGAGACTGTGTATCTCCTAGTGATTCCTGGGAAATAAGCTTGCAAGCTATTGAGTTATTTTCACTGAATCAATCACTTTTGTGGTGTGTGAAGGGGGAGCTTTATGGGTGTGTGTTTCTCTGCATAATTTCATCATATACAGTTATGTAACAGTTCTCATTTTGTTTTCTGTGTGTGCCTCACATGTTACATTTCTAGGCACTAGCTGCTCGTGGGAACAGCTGAGAGAACACACACACACACACACACACACACACACACACACACACACACACACACACACACACACACACACACACACACACACACACACACACACACACACACACACAGAGCCTGTGCTCTCATAGGGACTATATCTTTTCTTATTTTTATACTTTATTTTCTTGGTATGGCTAAATTGAAAAGAAGCCACACAGACTGAAAGATTGTGCGTGGTGGACCCATTGGGTCTGGAAAAACAACTGGGCCACAGAGAATTACCACTGTGTAGGAGCTTGCTGGCTCTGTATCAGTTGTCCTGGGTCCCCATGGTACAGGCATTCAGCTGACATGCTAGAGGATGGATGGAGGGGGCACAGCTGGTGTTCAGTGATCCTGGGCCACAGCTGGTAAGAGTAGCCTTAAGGTTGCTCTCACTTATGCTGGAGGATAAAATAGCTCTCTGTTTTTCCCAGAACTGGGAGAATGGAAAGGGGGCAGAAAACCACTGGTAGCCACTGGCCTCTTGGCCAGGTGCTTGGAAAAGCTGAGGCTCTATCTCCGCCTGTATAGTCATGGTATCACCCATAAGGACCAGCACCCTCCTCCTATATGCATTGTATGTGGAACATGCTAACGAGAATCAAAGAGGAGAGAAGTCCTGTAAGGGCGAGCTGATAGGCAGAGTGTCTTCCTCCAACGGCTGGATGATTTCAGCACTGCTGTAGCTGGTTGAAGGGGACCAAACCTCCAAGGAAGACGGACTTGGTTCCGTTTGACCAGCCAGAGCAGGGTGCATCCTGTATGAGAACATGCAGCTCCAGCTGCTTCGCCCTGAGTCCGCTTCGTAGTGGCTTACCTGCAACACAGTTAGCACGGGTTAGGTGAGCAGTGTTACCAGCGGCTGCTGGGCTTTGATGGCAGTGGAGGGTTGGCTGGCCCAGTGGTTGGGGCACCAGCCGAGAACATACCATGTGCTTCATGATGTGAGTACTGCACTCCCCAGAGTCCTTGTGTCTAGTCTATGATTTCAGTTCCCGCCTTGGTGGCCCTGGCAGAAATCTCAGGATTGGCCCTTACTATAGGGCTTACATGGTGCCTACAGTCTTCTGTGGGCTTTCTGCACCAGGGTGAATTCCAGGCTAGCAGAGCCGGTTCAGCGGCCATGGGAGGGGGACCCAAGCCACAAAGCAGAGGTCTGGCTCTGAACCCACACTACCCCTGGAGTCTGGGGTAGTTTCTGCTTTGGCCTGGGCCCAAATAATGAAGCTGGGCTGTGAATTCAAATCTGAACCCAAACGCTCACCACTCACTCTGGACTTCTGCTTTTTCACCTCTCTCCCTGTTTTAAAAGCTGGGGGGTGTGGAGGGGAAGGGCTCCTTTGTCAATTGAAAGGCAGTCACCTGTCAGTTGTCAGTCAGGCATTGCTTTTCAGGGAGCGGCTGGGCCCCTCCAGCTGCACCTGAGACCATCAGCTCCATAACAGCTGCTGGGGCTTTCCAACAATGGGCCACGTGGCAGCTCTCAAAGAGCACAAAAGCCGCATTTTTCTGGCCCGTGTGGAGGCCCCGCACCATGTGTGTGTGGCTCGTCAGGGACGTGACAAGACGCCCTCAGCAAGATGTTTTAATTAGAGCATTTTCCTCTTTTCCATCCCCCATTGGTGCTTGGCATTGGAGGGGATATTTAACTGTGTAACTTCAGGATCCCTGCATGTGTTCAGAGCTTTCCTCCTGCGTTGCTAGGGCTCTTGATTAAGAACAGAAAAGACCAGCTGTGTGAAGGGTGTAGTCCCAAGCAAGAGGCCCCCTCTCTTTGCCAAAAGAAGCAGTCAACATCTGAGCCTCCTTCTCCTCTTCCAGGCCTGTCTTAGGGGGGTGTGAGTCCCTAGAGAAGAGTGGTTGGGGCCTGTGTCCATGGGAGGGACAGCAGGCCTGTAATGGCCAGAGTATTGGATTAGCACCTACAGGCCTCAACTCAGGGCTCTGTTGTCAGGGGCAACTGGTGCCTACGGGGATGTGGGGAGAGGCCTGCAGGGTTGGCCACTCATAGGCCCCCCCCCCATTTTGCAATTAAAAATGTGCAGGGGCACAGCACCTCCCAAGTGCTACCACAAATCACCCAGGCCTGTTGTGCTGAGTGCTGTTCAGAGTCAGGCCCTGCCACAAGATTTTCCTAGCTGAAGAGAGATGTCACACAAAGGAGGTGACGGATGAGGTCATTTGACCAATGTCCCATGACAAGGCAGCCATAGAACTAAGCCCAGAACCCAGGTTTCCTGTAGAGCCAACCCAAATCCTCTGTACTGGATCATGCTGCCGCTCCCTCTGTGCAGCTGAACAGACCTAGCTCACACCTTGCACCAAATAGCAATGGACACTTGCAAAAAAATAGTCTCATTTTGTGTCTGCTCTGGACAGCTGAATGTAAATGAAGCGGCTGAGAATAGCAACAATTTGCTCAAACCACAGAGAAGTCACTACTTACATAGTATTCTCTTTTCTCTGCAATCTGTTCTTTAACCATCAGAGGAACCCTTACCATTCCACAGGGCTAGTTCATAGTACCTCTCAGAAAGAGCCCCAAGGAGGTAGTGCTGACTTGCAGTTAGAGCTGGGGGGCTGTGTTTTGTTCTTGGCTCTGCTGCTCATTCTCTTTGGGCCCTGGTGCAACTCATGTCACTTCTTTCTCTGTTCACCCACTAGTAAAAATGGCAACAGAGATGTTCATTCCACAGGGGTTACTCAAGTCAGCAGTGCTGCATTCTCCACAGGATGCAGCGCTTCACCTGAGGGGTGCGGGAGAGAAGGTCTCTAAATTGTTCTCCCAAGTCTCATCTTTAACTATTTTTTAAAAAGTAAACTACTTACTGTTTGGAAGGGGACCTCAGTGAGAATGTACCGATGCAGTAAAGTCTTCTGCAATTTTCAGAGAGCCTAACACCATAGTTCTAGGCAGTGTACTTCTCCACTGATTCCAGTGAGTGCAAACTCAGGCGCTAGGAATGGCAAGTTTAATTGCAAACTGTACTAAGGATTCCCCTTCTCATTAGAGCACGTGAGAAAGGAAAGGAAGTATCATGTGATGAAGTGGCAGCCCCATCATGTGATGGAGTGGCAGCTCATTAGAGCTGGCCATCCACAAAGCGTGGTGGAATAGAAATTTCGTCTCAGCTTTCAAAGTTTCTTGTGTTGTTGCATTAAGGCTCCTAAAATTCACTTGAATTGGAGATGCCAAAGGAGTGCAGAGTAGCATTTTTCTCACAGAAAAACAACCTGAAACAGAAGACTGATCACTTCTAGAGATGGAGAACCTCAAAAGGGGGCCAGATGCTTGAAGGGGGAGGCTACATTAGAGTGTTCATCTGGACCTCTCCCAGACATCTCTAGTCTAGAAACTGAATTGAAAATGTCAGGAGATCTGCCTTGGGTATGTCTACACAGCAGCCTTATTTTGAAATAAGATATTTCAGAAGAGCTAATTTCAAAATAGCACTGCTACACACAAAAATGCATTTCAAAATAGCACTTTCACTATTTTGAAACACAGCCTGTATACACATAAGGGAAGAAGGGTGCTTTTGAAAGTGGGGCTTCCTTTCGAAGGAACCCTGCCTACATGGCTGTTTGTGTTTCGAAAGCAGCCCTTTTTAAAAGTGAGATCCTGAAGGTGTATGCAAATGAGGCATGAGATATTTAAATCCATGCCTCATTTGCATTTTTGATCAGCTGCATTTACATGCCCCTTCCAAAAGGGATGGGTAGAGTAGACGCACCCATGGAGCCTATTTTGAAATAAAGTCATTGGATGCGCCTATTTAAAAATAGGTGCTATTAAGACAGGGAATAGAGTCTATTTCAAAATAGCTGTTTCAAAATGGTGCTATTCCTCACAGAATGAGCTTTACCAATTTTGAAATAAGCCAATCACAATGGCGGTTTCTACACAGGCCACTTCCTTCGGAAGTGGCATGCTAATACATGGAGCAAAAGATGCTAATGAGGCGCAGATGCAAATTCCCCACATCTCATTAGCATGACATCACGTGATTTGGAGTCTGGAAGACCGTTCTTCCAGACTCCAAAATGTTGTGTAGATGCGCGGCCCCTGGGGCTCTGGAAGGAAGTCCTTCTTCCGGAGACCCCTTCCTCCCAAAAATTTTTGGGAAGAAGGGGCCTCCGGAAGAAGGATTTCCTTCCAGAAGCCCCCCGGGGGCCACAGACTCCAAATCATGTGATGTTATGCTAATCACGGGGAATTTGCATCCATGCCTCATTAACATCTTTTGCTCCATGTGTTAGCATGCCACTTCCGAAGGAAGTGGCCTGTGTAGAAACAGCCTATGTGAAAATTATTTTGAAATAGCAATTGCATTAGTAGGATAGTTGTTTCAAAATAGCTTTGGGGTGTAGACCAACCCTTAATCACTTATATTCCTGAGTTTTTTTTCCAGTTAAACTATAGGCTCCTAAATCACTTAGTTGCTCTTGAAAATTTCTCCCTTAGTCCAGTGCAATGCTATAGACTCAACAGGATTTTTGCCACAGCAAGAAATGAATTAAAACTGAATAAAGGTTTGATTAACTCAACACTATTACTAATACCTATGCTTCAGTAGAACCAACTCATTCTGCAAATATTGACTTATTGGATTATTTGTGTCATTTTGAGTGGATGAGTGGCCATTGGCTCACCACCTCGCAGTTTACACTGATCTTGTGACAATAAGATCCACATGCTATCTTGGAAGTCAAGAGCTTTGTAGGATTTAAAATAGGGCTGTACATCTGACAAGGTAATAAGACTATCCAAAATTATCTTAAGGATAAAAAAAGATTATCTGGGGAATGGGACAGGGAGAGGGAGGGGAAGTCTTGTAAATCCTCCTGCTTCAGGATAACTAATAAGGGCTAGGAAGAAACTTTCTGGATGTAGCTGATTTTGAAAGCTGATCCAGTTTGCCAGTTACTATGCTCCTGCATCTGATGTGTGTAGTCATAACCCATTAATGACTGATTGCCATGAGCCACAGAGAGCACCTGTGGGCGCTCTGTCTTTAACTTAGTTGAAGCCATGTCAGACCCTTACCTGTTCAGTTTCTGAATCTTTCCAGGCTGCAGGCTGCTTGACCCGTGCAACTTCATCTACCATGTCACTAAACCCAAGACATTCCCGACCAGCAAGGAATATGTGAAAATGTTTGATCTGTTTTCTGCTGTGGTTTAGCACTTTTAATCTCTGGATCTCAAAGACTGAGATTTTTACAGGCACACTTAGCAACTAATTTCCTAGATCTCAGGGAAAGTCAATGAGATTTAGGTCGCTAACTGAAGGCTAAATGGAAATCCTTCCAAAAATCTTTTGCAAAGCTAGGCAAGAATCATTTGTTTTACACACAGGGAACCCTACATGGAGCAAAGTGAGATATGTAGATAAGGTCAGGGGTTGAATCATGGCTGTTGAAACCTTGCTAAGCATTCTATTCACACTGATTCTTTTAGCGACGCAAGGAAATCAGTTACATACAAGTGTCTATGTCCTTGCAACAGACGCAAACAGAAAAGAAGTGTGTTGTGTATATAATTTCATCTCTCTGAAACCACACACTTCCTTACATTCCATAGCAGTATCATTCATATGGGGATATAAAGAAGCATGTTGTCTCAAAAGAGAACTCGGTCTGGCAGTCTCCTGGCAGTCGGTCAACTGCCCCTCCTCCACTCTTAAACAGATAATATTGCTTCTCAGATGTGTTGCAACAGTGGATTGAGTATTTCCCTTTTTGAAAAGGGGAAAACAAAGGCATTCAGTTCCACCTTTGCAGTTGGTAGATTCTGGTTGGTAGGAGACATATTTTCATCCACTTTAGAATATCAATTACATGCCTTGTTTGCAAGATCAATTTACATGGTTTATGCATGCAAAGGCCTGATTCTGGTCGCTGGCATGCCCTAATTTGCATGCACAAGGATTAACTGCAGTATTTAGGAACTTTTTGCATGCACTCCTCTACGCCCAAAGATATGAAAATCTGGCTGTTTAATGAGAGAAAACAATGAATAAATAAAAAATAGGAACCGTAGAAGCTGTCGATGGAAAATGTCATATTAAATTGACTCATCTTCTCTTTAGGGTTATTATAATTTATCCTTGTAATGTCTGGAACCCTGAGAGAAGGATCCCAACTTGCTACAGTTGTACACACACAGAATAAGATACTATCTGAAGAGCTTGCAAACTAAATAGATAACACAGCCAAAGGGTAGGAGGGGAAAAGGAAGCAATGTGGCTTGCTCAAGATCAACTGTAAATCAGTGACATAGCCAGGAATAGGATCCTGATCTCCTGACTCCCAGTTCAGTGCACTGTCTGTTAGATACCTGCTGATGATAGAGAAGTGTTCCTTAAAGTGCTTTGTTCATGGGGTTTCTACCACTTTCCTTAAGGAAATTCATAACCTGATCATGTGATAGTTACACTGGGAGCTCCCCATTTTCCTTAAGGAACTTCATAAACTTGTTATGTGATAGTAACAGAGAGTAAGCTGTGCTAGTCTATACACTATCAAAACAAAAAGCAGTCAAGTAGCACTTTAAAGACTAGCAAAATAGTTTATTAGGTGAGCTTTCGTGGGACAGACCCACTTCTTCAGACCATAGCCAGACCAGAATGGTCTGGCTATGGTCTGAAGAAGTGGGTCTGTCCCACGAAAGCTCACCTAATAAACTATTTTGCTAGTCTTTAAAGTGCTACTTGACTGCTTTTTGTTTTGTTATGTGATAGTTACACTGGCAGCTCCCCATTGTGAACTATGGTGATGCATGCAGGTTGTATATTTTCCACAGCTGTTCTCCTGCTTACTGAGGTGGGTTCATCAGTGGCAGTGTTTTCTCCTTATAGTCTCCAACCTGCAATGGCTATTGAGCTGTTGGGGGCAGGGGGAGAGGATTGGATGCAGTGTATTTGGGAACAGCAATTCCAAAGGAGGGCATGAGGATGAATTTCCATATCTGATCATAGAAAAGAGTGGCTCTAAAACAACAGCTGTTGCAAGTGGCATTCTGACTCAGGGCTGCAGCTTTCTGATCCTAGCAGGTACAATGACCAGGAAACACACAGAAAATCTGCTTGCATCAGGATATGTGCTATAGTGGTCTGGCTATAAGACAGGGGATTCTGAGTTTTAATCCTAGAAGAGTTCTAATTACTGATTCTCTCAGCAATGTTGGACATATTGCTTAACTTGCTTTGTGAAAGTTTATCAGAGCACTTGCTTGTGTGGTTCCATTAGTTAATATGCATGAATCACTGTGAAAATGAAAATTGCTAAGGTAATTATTAGTACTGTTGCTATCTATGTTGGCTGAGGTGCAATTCTAGGTCTCCTCATGCAAAAATAATTGCAGCTGCTATGTTCTCTGTTCAGGTGCTATGCTCTCTGTCCATGGAGACCCTGAGCAAATTTCACAGGCTAGGGCTTGGTGGGAGAGGAGGACGAGAAGCGAATGGTGGTGATATTTCAATAGGCTCTGCAAAGTGCTTTAAAAGCAAAAGGCAATAATCTCCTCTGAGAACATCGCAGCAGATGACAACTTCGTTCTCTTTGGGCTTTCTCTTCAGCAATGACCATGGGTATATTGACAACCAGGCATTAGTCATCACTGGGAATTGAACTGGGGAACTCCAGTCAGAAGCATGCACACTGCAGGTTGTACTAAAGGACTAAATCCCATCACTTGGAGCAGTAGCAGACTCTCCTCATAGATCAGGTACAGAGGAGGTTGCATAACGCACTGTGTGTGTAAACCATCAGGAGAGCAGGAGGCCAGAATTAAAGGAAATAAACTGCAGATGTGGGAGGAGAATTTGGCTGTACGTGGTGGGTGTGACTGTCTCTGGAGTGGAAGGTAACAATGCACAACAACCTACACAAAGTTTAGAACAGGGAGCGAGTCTGGCGCATTCCTCCATAAAATCTACCCACTGTGGGAAAGCCTAACAGAAGCTGTTAGCTGGCGTGTTGCCCTAGAAGCATGGTTGGAAATCTTAAACCTCTGAGGTATTCGTCCTCTTTCTTAGTGCGTTATGTAAAAAAAGTTACCAGACCAGTCTAAAATATTTCTAGTGAAGGTTGATTTACTTCATGTTGTCCTGTTATTCATTTATTGCTACATTACTGGGGAGTTAGTTGTTAATCACAGGGGTAGTTCGTGTTTGAATTTACCAAAGTTCTGCTATTGCAAACACACATAAGCAAATTCATAACACTGAATGGTTCTACTGAGGTCAGTGGGTTACAGACTCATGCCTATTAAGGCCAGAAGGAACAGTCCTCCCTGACTTATGGCATGACACAGGCTAGAGAATTTCACTCAGCAATCCGTGCAAGTGACTTGTGAAGAAAGCAGAGCATCTTTAAGGGGATGTGTACACTACAAGTTGGGTGGGATTTCCCTACTCTTGCACACTCTAGCTGCGTCTACACGTGCACGCTACTTCGAAGTAGCGGCAGTAACTTCGAAATAGCGCCCGTCACGTCTACACGTGTTGGGCGCTATTTCAAAGTTGAAATCGACGTTAGGCGGCGAGACGTCGAAGTCGCTAACCCCATGAGGGGATGGGAATAGCGCCCTACTTCGACGTTCAACATCGAAGTAGGGACGTGTAGACGATCCGCGTCCCGCAACATCGAAATAGCGGGGTCCTCCATGGCGGCCATCAGCTGGGGGGTTGAGAGATACTCTCTCTCCAGCCCTTGCGGGGCTCTGTGGTCACCGTGGGCAGCAGCCCTTAGCCCAGGGCTTCTGGCTGCTGCTGCTGCAGCTGGGGGTCCGTGCTGCATATACAGGGTCTGCAACTAGTTGTTGGCTCTGTGTATCTTGCACTGTTTAATGAAAGTGTGTCTGGGAGGGGCCCTTTAAGGGAGCGACTTGCTGTTGAGTCCGCCCCGTCACCCTGTCTGCAGCTGTGCCTGGCTCCCTTATTTCGATGTGTGCTACTTTGGCGTGTAGACGTTCCCTCGCTGTGCCTATTTCGATGTTGGGCTGAGCAACGTCGAAGTTGAACATCGACGTTGCCAGCCCTGGAGGACGTGTAGACGTTATTCATCGAAATAGCCTATTTCGATGTCGCAACATCGAAATAAGCTATTTCGAAGTTGGGTGCACGTGTAGACGTAGCCTCTTTGAGCTAGCGTGATTGTAAATAGCAGCATAGGTGTGGCAGTGGAGACACAGTTGAACCGGGCCGAGTACATACTTACCTGAAAGGGGTGAGCACGTACTCAGTACGGCTCACCTGTGCTGCTGCTACCTGCACTAGCACAGCTACATGGCTATTTATACTTGTGCTAGCTGGCATCTGGTTAGCACAAGTGTCTCTGTATGTGACCAGGGGGATCACACCTCTAGCTTGTAGGGTAATATAGCCTTAGAAACACGTGAACTCTTTTCTAAGGCTCACATGCATACTTGTTTGTTTACAGGATCAAGGCCAATATTCCATTTATATAATGGATATAGATCATCACAAAAAACTCTGCCAAAGCAGCACAGCCATTATCCATGCACTTGCTAACCTACCAAATGGTCACCTTTTCAGCTCAAGCTGGCATAATTACAGTTATAATTGGCACGCTTAACAAGGTGTACGTTCTGTGCAACCTTTGCTTAAAGAAATGGGATGGAAACCTGGCCCCCCTGAAATGAGTGGCAGGGGTCATTTTGTCCTGTGTTTGTACAGCACTGAGCACAGCGTGGCGCTGCTCCATGTCTGGAGCGCCTTGGTGCTACAGTAAAGTGACCATTTGTCCCTTTTTCCCTGGGACAGTCCCGTATTTTAGTTGTCAGGCAGGCATCCCTACTTTTTTTTAACAAAAGGGCTAATTGTCCTGTATTTGCGCCTCCTCTGGGCTGCCCTTCCCCCAGGTCATCACAGCTACAGGTAAAATCAACCATGAGCAGGCCAGACAGCACATGCATGACCTACTGCTGTGGGCATACCTGCCAGTCAGTAGGAGAGGGAGCCAGCTGCTCCCGCAGCTAGGGAGTGCCCCCCTGCCCCCATTCTCTGTTGGGCAGTGCAGCTGGGGAGCATCCCCCTGCAGGGCTGTAACCCTGTCACTGATGCCCTGAGGAATGGGGCAGCCAGGGAGACACACCCACAGGAAATCAGCTCCATTCCCAGGGCGCCACAGCAGAGGACAGCTGGGGAGCTCTGTTCCCAGAGCCTGAGGCATGGGGTAGCCAGGAGCCTTGCTCACAGTACAGCCGCCCTCCACAGCCAGGGTGCCCCATTCCTCCAGCAGGGTGGCAGCCCCTTTGCTAGCACTCAGAGGTGTAGAGAAGCCAGGGAGCTCCTACATGGGGTGGCAGCCCTGTTCCCAGTGCCATAAGGCGTGGGGCAACTGGGAACCACACACATGGAGCAGCCACCTTCCACAGCTGCGGAGGGCCTCCCCACCGGCAGGGCAAGAGTCCCGTTGCTGGCTCCCCGAGGTGTGGGGCAGATGAGGAACCACAGCCATCCCCCTACAGGTGCAGCTGGAGAGCGCCCCCCTGCACAGCAGCAACCCCTGCAAGGCACCCACCCTTGGTGCCAGGGAGCTCCCCTGCGGGATGACAGCTAGTTCATGGCAGCCTGCAGCATGGAGCAGCCAGGGCACCCGAGGAGTGGGGCAGCTGAGGACCCCCCCTCCCCCGCCCCACAGGCCCCTCTGCTCCTTCTCTGTGGGAAAGCAGTCCCATTCCTAGTGCCCCATTGGTTGGGGCAACCAGGGAGCCCCCGGTGCAGGGCAGCCAGCTCACTTCTCTAACAGACTGCATTCCTGGTGCTCCATGGCTGGGCAGCCACCTTTCACTGAGGAGTTGCCCCTGCAGCTGTGGAGGACCCCCACAGGCCTGCAGGCTGCAGCCTTCATTCCCAGTGGGTCCTGTGCCTGCCAGCCAGCAGGCTGCGGACCCCATCCCTGGATTCCCCTGCCCCCACTGGGAAGCTGCAGCCCTTATGCTTGGGGACACCGCTGTGGGGCAGGAGCCCAGCTGTGGGGCAGCAGCTGGGAGTGGCAGGACTTATGTCTGCATTCCCAGCGGGCGCCCTCTAGAGGAGAAGCCTCTGGAGCCCATCGGACTGAATCAGGGCTGGAAGCATCACATACTGGAGAACAGCAAGATGAGGACAAGGCAGCAAGAGCAGTAACGACTTAATTGTAAATATATATTTTTAAATTTTTTACCTACTAGTTGTAAAAATGTAGCATGTGTTTTTAATGGATGCACAGTAAATGGAATGTTATTTTGAGCATTTGTACTGCATAGGTCTGATTGATTTCCATTGAACTCGCTGAAGTCTGAGCAGTTTTACCAGGCGTCCCGTGTTTGGTATTGGGAAATATAGTCACGCTCTCCTACAATTATATACATAATTAAAATCTGGTTGTTGTTTGCAGAGCCAGTGTTTCACCCACAGTCTCTTCTTTTTCTGATGCATGAATCCCACTGGATTAATTTATGTCAACTGTTTTTAGTGCTTATCCCAATTCTGGGTTGAGGCCATACTCAGAGATTAAAAGATCTGCAGTGATCAGAACCCATCAGCTCTCGTTTCCAGAGAGGAAAAAGGAGTACAACCACTCTAACACCTCCTCTTCTTGAGCCTGGGGCTATTATGCTGAGGTTGTTCTGTATCACACTCAGCTGTCTATGCTCCTAGGGGGATATGTTGGTAACTGTGGATTAATGGGGTAGATAGAGGCCCCAGCCATGAACACTTTCTCTGGGCACATCTCATATATCTGAAAGGAGGAATGCGGGAGGAAAGCTGCTATTGTATTCACACAGTACTAGACAATGTTCTCCCTCCGGAAGAATCATCCACTTGCCAGATATGCGAGCGTTAAGGCTGCTGAGTGGGGCCGGCCCCAGATCTAGCACTTTTCATTCCGACCGCACCAAAGTGTCTGATCAGGAACCACCTCCCAAGCTTTGGAGGAGGAAGAGCTGTGAGAAGTGTGGGTCCTTATTTTGCAGCTTGAACCTGTCTTTAAGTAAAATTGTCATAGGACTCAGGCCCTTCGTACATGTCAGACACCAAGAGAGTGCTGGATTGAAAGGGCCAAAATTAAAAAGAACAGGAGGGAAAAATGCATGTAGGACAAAAAGAGAAAACAGTGTCCTTAAACATAACTAGAGAATCCTAGATGACAGTAAAGGGTAAAATAGAATTGTTACAAATAAAATAATAGTAACATCCTTTAAAAGTATTACATTGATCTCTGTTTACGAAAGAGTGAGAGGTGGGGAAAAAAGGAAATAAGAGCATTATGGGAAATCTCATAAGTAACTATCAATATTGTTCATTCAACTGTCATCTTTTTTTATTCTGGCTTAACTGTGACCTTTTTACTGCTGTCTGTTTGTTCACCCCAAGCAGGCTTTTCTAAAAGGGTTAACAAAGGCTGTTTGCCTTGCTGTAGCTTTTTGTTTTTCATACAACTTGTAAAATTTGGTAGGAGAGATCATTCTTTTTATTAGATGTTGTCAGGTCATTTTAAAAATTATCCAGGAAATATGTTACCCTTTACTAAAATGGATGGGGTCTAAATTAAGTTTTATAGCACTGCGCTCTTTTCCTCCCCCATTAAATTCCACGGATCTTTTTCATAAGTTGGCTCTCTTCCAGCACCTGTCATTGGAGGAAGGCAGTAGACACTAGCTCTTGCTTCTCATTTACACTAGAGCTGTGGCTACACTAACGAGTTTTGCTGACAAAGTTGTGGTTTGTTGGCAAAACTGGTGGAACGTCCACACACGAAATGTATTTTTGTTGACAGCCCATGGACAAAAGTCAGCACTTCCTCGTCTGGGAGAGGCCTGTCCAGACACACCGTCAACTGAGCAGAGCACTCTTCTGATTGGCTTTTGTATGTGGCCACACTCTGTCAGAAGTTTTGTCGGGAAATCTCTTCTGACAGGGACTTCTGTTGACAGATCGCTGCAGTATAACCGTAGCCTAGGGGTCTTCGAGTGGAGGGAAAAACAGTAGGATCAGAGAAGTCAGATACTCAGAGACTTAATTGTCCAGTTAGTGTCAGATCCTGCAGAATTTACTCAGGAAGTTGTCCATACTTATGCATGCGGCCCCACTGCAATTACTGGCTTTTAGTTCTCATGCTGGTGTAAATGAAGAACATATCTATCAGTCATTGGAGTGTCACCAGTGTAGAAATGGGCTTAGTTGCATAAGGATTACACCTATGGGTAAAGGATTGCTGAACTGGCCCATGAGATCATATCAGTGCACGATTTAAAAAATTGGGTCAGAAAGAAGAAAATTTCTAAAGACTCTATAAATGGCTCCATGAAGATTATGGAAGTGAGTAGGACACATAAAAATTTAAAGGGGTTATTAAAAACGAAAATGGCAGCTGCAGACTGCAATAAAGAACTGAATCTGTAATGTATAAAATATATAACTGAGCCAATATCTTTAAAAAAAAAAGCCCTCTCAATGCAAGAAAATTAAATTCCTTCTGAACAGAAGCCGTATAAATTACCAGACAACAGATCATGTCTTTCAGCTCAGATGACAGTAACCCAATCCAGGAGGAATATACAGGGCCACATCTGTCCATTCATGGCATGGCTCAGGGAAGGAGAGCAGGAGGGTGCAGCTGTCCCCTTAGGGTCACTGGGATGGTGCTGGTTTTCCATTCGTGAGTAGTCAGTAGATGACACTTTAGAAGCAGATTCTTTAATACCGCTGGAGTTCATGCACTCACTGTGCCAGGCTGTCTTACAACCTGGCTCAGCTGAAACGCCTCATAGCACCTGTCATGGGAAGGAGGGCAGTAGACACAAGCTCTCGTGTCTCATGTACACTATGGCTCTTTTGCACTGCTCTGTATTTACATCCTCCTCGAGGCCTCTTTACATTGTCAGAATGATGCAGGGGGCCTGGATGTAAATGAGCATCAGGCCCATAGCACTTCCTGGAAGATACCCCATTGGAGGAGCTGAGAAAGCACAGGCACCTCGCTGGACTGGTGCCGCAAAAGGCATTCAGCTCTCTTTTTCTGACACAGACACCCCGTTGCAAATCTTTCACCAGCTGATTCCTGCCAGCCTAACTCTTTCCCCTGCCACATCAGGGATGACAGTGGTGTGCTTCAGGAGGTCTGTTGGCTGTTTCCAGCCACCCAACTGACTTGGAGCAAACTGGGGTGGGGGCAATCCAAAAACTTCCAAACAGAGGGGGGAAAAGTGTCCTTTTAACCCCCTGAAGCCTGTGTTCCTGGGTCAGAATCATCCCACCCGCACTGCCACTCCAAGCGAAGAAGGCGGGGGCCTGCAAGAGATGTTAAAAATACTCTGCCTCTATAGGCTTCTGCTTAAAAGCTTCTCAAGGTCACATGTTGGCACCTGATTTTCAGAGATGCCAAGAAAATGCAGGTCTTTGGTCTCTGATGGGGGTTAGATGAGTGTATCGGAGGACAGAATTGCATCCCATTCAATAAACAAACATTTTTCTCTTTATCAGATTTCAGGGGAGCCCTGGGCAGGTGTGGTTTGCTCTCTTGGCTAGGCTATTCTGGTGGGAGATCACATTCTTTCAATCCATTTTTAGCTTTATACCACAGTAAGCACTTTCTAAAACTTCACGTGTTCTCACAAAGCAGGTGACTGTTCTGTCTCTGTTTTACACCTTGGAAAAGCCATGACACAGAGAATGACACATTTCTTTTGGAGTTCCTGTGTGTGTGCCCACACACACCCAATGTGACTCACTTTCCAAGGGTCTCAGCACCCACAACTCCTCTTGAAGACGACAGGAGCTGTGGGTGAAGAAGACCTCTGAAAATCTTATCCTATGCACTCCTGCTGGGCACTCAAACACAGGCACTAAAATTTACTGACTGCTTGAATTGGAGATTACTTGGAAAGCCTGTGAAAGTATCAAGTAAATACAGGATGAACTTTCTCTAATCCAAAACACTGTCATCCAGCAACATCTGTAATCTGGAATGATTTTAGTTAGCTGGAGGAGCACTTATCAAGGGTGTGACCAAGTTTCCTGTGATCACATAAAGTTTGTTTCCAACCAGTGGTCCTGGCTCTGTGTTCTCTGCTATTACAGAGTTGTAAGTTACCCCTAAATGTTTTCCAAGAGCCCAGTTAACAGTGGAAGTGCTGGTAATTCTGCTAGACAATATTGACCTGTCATAGTCCAGCAAATTCTCTCATCCAGCACCTGTCAGGTCCTGAGGATGCCAGATTAGAGAGGTTCAACCTGTAGTCTGACTGCTCTGACTGCTTGGGCTGTGAATCCCTTTCTAGAGCTGCATCTGGCTCTGCAGAGGTTCTGGTTCTGGTTCTGGTTCTGGTTCTGCCTTCTGTTTCTGCAATGCCTGCAAAGAGAGGAGACCAGCACACTGTGGGCATGGGGCTATTTGGATAGGACCCCGTTGCTTTTGGTAGCCTGACAAGGTTTGTTTCTGTTCTTAGTTCCAAGGGGTGCAGTCCGAGTGCATGAAACACAAATGAGATCAGAAACACTTTATTTGGGAACAAGGAAAATTAACCCTAGTTTCTCACTAGTTTCCCGTCCAGATTTTTACATACATTTCCAGTTAAAATGAGTGACACTACTTCTGGCCAGAGTAATTGAGAAACAGTGGTCTGATGGTTCGGCCACTACCCTGGTAGGTGGAAGTCCGAGATTCAATTCCCTGTTCTACCACAGGCTTCTTATGTGGCTTTGGGAAAGCCGCTTAATCTCTGTGCCTTCATGCCCCACCTTTAAAATGGGGGTCCCACCTCGGTAGCTTGGAGATGTGTTGTGAAGATCAATATACTACAGATTATGTCCTAGCAATGAAGGCAATAGAAGTTTTGATAGCTAAGCATATAGGCAACTGGTAAGGTAAACCCAGAGGAAGAGGAAGAAAAGGACAATACTTCCTAAAATAAAAAAGTTAGAGAGGTATTTCTCCTGGTCTTTCCTCCCTTAAAATAACTTGTTGATCAAGAGGGCTAATCTCTGAGGCTATGTCTACACAGCTGTGTTATTTCAAAATAAACTGTTCTGGAAGAGATTTTCTGGAATAGCTTAGTTTGAAGTAGTACATCTACACACAACAGCCACGTCTATAGTAGCAAGTCCTTTAGAAAATCAGGACCTTTTCCGAAAGAACAAGCAGAGCATCCATACACAAAATGAACTCTTTCAAATTCCTTTCAAAAGAAAGTATCGGAGGGGTAGCCATGTTAGTCTGGATCTGTAACAGCAACGAAGGGTCCTGTGGCACCTTATAGACTAACAGAAAAGTTTTGAGCATGAGCTTTCGTGAGCACAGACTCACTTCATCAGATCACGAAAGCTCATGCTCAAAACTTTTCTGTTAGTCTATAAGGTGCCACAGGACCCTTTGTTGCTGTTTCAAAAGAAAGTGGCACTTCTTCCAGAAGCCCACTTCCTCTCCCAAATGAGGAAGAGCACCTTTTTCTGAAAGATTTTGTCAGGAAAAAAGCTTGCGTAGACGCTCCAGCAGCCCTTTATTTGAAAGACCTGTCCTCATGGTGCTGGATTTTTCAATCCCCGTCTCATTCTTTCGAAAGAGCGGAGGCTATGTGGATGCTCTCTTTCGAAAGAGCAGATTGCTCTCTTGATCCTCTTTTTTTCTGTGTGTGGACGTGCTTTTTGGAAATAAGATCTTCCAGTAGATCATCTTTCAAAAAATCACTGTAGTGTAGACGTGGCCAAAATGCATATTTTTGAAATAGAGCGCCCCAACACAATAAAGCCTATTTTGGATTACAGCCTTTGGAAGCACCATAGTTTATTCCAAAATCATCCCTATTCCCTGTCTACACAGCCCTTATTTCAGAATAGATATTTTGAAATAGGAGCTATTCCTCGCTGAATGAGGCTTACCAATTTTGAAATAAGCCATCCGCTATTTTGAAAATATTTCAAAATTGAGGCTGGATTATATAGACGCTGGCAAAGTTATTTTGGAATAGCTGCTGTAGTTCCGACATACTTTGCTGTGTAGACGCACCCTGAGATGTTTAGGTCTTATAACCAAGGCTGTCCCTCATAACGGTAGGCACTTCCAGAGGTGTCAGAGAGAATAGTTCAGTTATTTCATGAGCTGTACAGTGGATAAGACTATAGAGAGGAATGTGTTCTGGTCAATATATAGTGCATCTCTGAAGTGGGCAGATATTACTACAATTTTCCTTTGGATGACAACAATAAATATCAAGGGCCTCTTACGGTTTTGATCCTGCAGCAATCCTAGAACCACTGCTGAGAATTCTCCTACCCTCCAAAATAAAAAGGTTTGCCCCCTCCCCTCAAAAGAGGCCCTCACTGACTTCACATCTTTGCCAAACCACAGCCCCTTCAAACCAGTTTTGAAAAACCAGAAGCGTCCCGTGATTCTGTCTGTCTCTAGCTATACACCTCATGAAATGCATCTCCAAGGGACTCTGCTAAATTGCTCCTTGCATGGTTTAATCTATTTTCGTGCTTCCCTTCCAGTATGTGGGTTTCAGTGTCTCATAAGCTGCCACTCTAACAGCAGCATTTGTAACTGATATTTACACAGGAACAGTATTAACAGCTGCTGATTGTGATGCCACCTCCTGCAGGAGTAATGCCTATAACTCCATTGATAGCAAACAAGCTTTTTGCTGTGTACATTTTAGCGCCTCATAGGTATCTACGCCACTCACAATCTTCAATGTATTTAGCTGCATAATACTTCTATGAGGCAGGACAATGCAATTGTCCCCATTTTATGGATGGGAAAACTGAGGACTGGGTCTAAATGACTTGCCTAAAGTTCCACAGGTTGTCATCCATGCACTGGGTGAGGGCACTGGACTGTGGGTCAAGACATCTGAGTGCTGCTCTTCTCTCTGAGCTGGAGCATGACCTTGAGCAAGTCCCTTCACCTCCCACCCTCTGTGTCTTTGCTGTTTCATTGGTAAGATCTTAGGGGCAGGGGTTGGCTCCTACTATGAGTTTGTACAGCACCTTGCACAGCTAGGCCCAACTCTTGGCTGGGGTTTCTAGGCTCTGCTGGACCAATAATAAATGATGCTAATTCTCAGGAGACAGGTGGAGCAGCTGGTTAAACATTGCACTGGAAAATCACAGAAATTACCTTCACTGGGGAAGTTGCAGATGTCTCGCTCCTCTTCCCCATCCTTGGTCCCTGCATCGTTCCATGCCCCAAATGGGTTCATCCTGCAGACGGTTTCACCATGGGGCATTTTTAGCCTTCTAAGAGAGTCCCTCCAGGAAGTTGCAGCTGGCGCGGTCAGTGAGTGAGCAGGTTTCGGGGCCTGGCTGATTCTCTCAGCCAGTGACCGCTTACACTGTGTGTCTAAGTGGTGGGAGGGAGTTCTCCCTTTCCTATTTCTCACCTGCCTCATCTCTTACACCTCCTCTCCTCGCCTTTTGCTGAATGCTACCTGCATTTTCTCTCCCAGCTCAGTCTTCCTGAAATTACTCAATGCATCTCCCTCCCTTTGGTTCTCTTTAGGCTTTGCAGATTTCTAAGAGTTTTACACTCATTCCTCTGCCCATTTCCAGCTGCTTTGCTCCTTCCTGTCTCTGTCTCCCATAACTTTGCCTATTGCAGGAGCCTTGCTGTAAATCTGCCCATTGAAGTGTACATCCCTGTATATCTGTCTTTCTCTTTCTCTCCATGCCATGCTCCACTCCCCACTGGCTTGTTCACTTTCCAACCCATCTCCCGGTTTACATCCTGAACAGGCCTGCATGACCCTTTTTGTATTCCATGCTCCCCACTCCACCCCTAAGCTTGGTCTTCCCACCTGTCTGTGTCCTTTACCAGCCCTGGCCCTTTCCATACCTCCTGTCCACCTCAATCACTGCGATGACAGCAGCTTGCAGAGCTGTTGAATTACACCTCTTCAGCTGTCCTGATCTGGGAGGGCATATCTTGATTTTTATCCCCTCACAGAGGGGTGAGTACAGGATCCTGCTCTTGACTTGATCAGCCATTTCACAAGAAGAAACCTGTGCGAATAGAACTGTTTTATTTTCAATATATGCCACTTACTAATGAATTCACCAGAGCTGGCAATATTCATATCAATGTATTTAATAATGAAATAAACACAGTCATAACCTTTCCACCCAGGATCTGAAAGCACAGCACTGATTACTCTTATGGAGCTTCTTAAGACCTGCGTATTGTGGAAAAGTTTAATCTGTTTTCCTGAGAGGAAACTGAGGAACAGAGCATAGGCGGCAGAGTTTTGGAAACAGCTCAGCACAAAGCAGCACTTGTCGCTCCCAATAGGAGTGATGTGGGGAACTTTCCACCCTCCTCAGAGAAGGTGCAGAGTGCTTCTGAAAATCTGAATGGTCTTTCGTCTCCAATGGTAGCTGACTTTTATTTCAGAGTTGCTCCTTCATGCAGGGCTAAGGACAGTGGTTCTATCTTTCTTGGGGTATCTAGGTAGCTCCCATCATCATATATGTAAACACTTCACAATCTTGAATGTATTTAACCTCATCAAACCACTGTGACTTTGGGAAATGACATTAACCTCACTTGAGGGCAAGTGACTTGCCTAAGGTCCCACAGTAATTCAGTGGCAGAGCAAAAAAAAATTCTTACCAATTCCCAAGAGTTTGGCAGGTGCTCCTACCACTGGTTTGTTGTTACAAAGTTTATGATTTCAAGGCTCAGTTGCATACACAAGGGTGGCATTGCAGTGTTACTGAGAAAGGGAACTTGTCAGTGGGTTTTCAACTGAAAAGTTTTCCTGCTAAAAAATTGTTTCATTCAAATACAATTATTTGCCAGGAACTTACGTTTTTAAAGAATACATTTTTGATGTTTCAACTGAAAATTTTGGAATGAATCAAAGGAGAAAAACTTCAGATGGAAGTGATAGTTTTTATTTGTTTTTCTTTTGAAAAGTTCAGCTCCATGGCTAGTCCATATGGGATCTAACAAGAATAGTTTTGGGGTGCTGCCCCCCTGCAATACTAAAAGCAGTTAAGTTCTTATAATAAAAGGCAAACATTAGGCCCCCTTCAGCTGCTTGGGGCCCTAAGCAACTGCATAGTCTGCTTATGCCTAGTGCATGCTCTGGGTGAGTTGCAGTTGCAGAGTTTGTTTAATTTCTGCATTTACTGCTCTAAATTTTCTAAAGTTGGTGATATTTAGAAAGGTGATGGATTGGGGTGAAAAGGGGAAAATGACATTTTTTTTAAAAATAAAGAGTTAGAAAAAAACCAGCATAAGTTATTTAGATTACAAACTCTTTAGGGTAGAGAATGTCTTTTTGTTTGATATTTGTCCAGTGCTGTTACTGTGAGGTCTGGGGCCATAACTGGGGCTGATAAGCACTACTGAATACATACTGATGATGAGGATGATAACAATTAGGCATCATTAATTCTACTGTATTCATTGGCAAAATAGAAAATAATCAAAATCTGCACTTTTGAGAACTGCGTTGATAGGATTTTTGACACTTTCTCTTGCATGTATTTGGGTGGGTTGGTGCAGGGGCTGGGCATGGAAATAAAAAAACCCCTCAAATGCACTTTTAAGTAAAAATAAAAATACCAACTTTTTCCCCATTCAGCTTTAATAAGACTGATTGGTGATACGCGCTGATTGTGTTTAAACTGTTTTTCTCAGTGCTAGAAGCATTGCCCTCTGAAACAAAGTCCTTCCTGTGCAGAGAAACCTGCAGCTATGATTATTCTCTGTCTGTTACAGCTCACTGGCCACATTCTGGATGCTTTCCTAGGTGAGACGTGCTAAGCTAAAGCAGGGTCCTTGCCCTGAAAAATGAACAGTGCAAATGCAAAGTATGGTAATAACATACGCGCTTCTCATAGCTAGCGTGCTTTGTTGAACAGGTGGAGTTCCAGCATTTTATGAGTCAGGCCAGGGAGCCTGCTAAACAGGTGGAGGTCCCTGTGAGCACAAGGGGTAGCTTGAAAAAAGGCAGAGGCAACCACACAGGGTTGGGCAGAGGATGTGCACAAGTTGGCAAAAGGAAAAATGGGAGGTCAAGTTTCAACATCCTGGCTTTGCAGCGTGCCCCGTATTTGAGAGTACGGCAGAGGAAGGAGAACTCGGACTTAAAATCCTTGAAGTACAGCAGTTCAAACTTAACTCTTTAGCAATCTGAATAGCTCCAGTGCTGCTTAATGCACAGGGGCTTCTCTACTTCAGTGCTGTGCCCGGGAAAGGATTAAGGTTCCCATGGAATGGCCATGCTTAGGGGAACATCACCATGTTCTCCTCCCAGACCTACACTGCAGCAGAACTGAGCAGAAAGCAGCTGGTGGAAGTAGTGGAGATCACCAGGGTGTCTATTACTGAAGCCCTTAGGGAATTGTCAGGCCTGTTGGTAGAAGGAGTCTGTTCCCAATTCCAAGGGTGCAGCTGAAGGAGTAATTTCCAGCTCAAGTAGATGAAATCACACTGGCAGTGATTGGGTCCAGCGCAGCAGTGTAGCTGTGGCCATGTAGGTGGCAGCATGAGCTAATTGCTGAAATACGTACCTGGCATTGCCAAAGGGATTCTACATAAGGCATCTAGTTTTTGGGCTCCTGCTTTTGATGTGTTAGCTGGGTCAAAGCTAGTGCAGATACATATACCTGAGCTGGAGAATACTGCTCCAGCTGCAGGGTAGATGTACCCTGTGCATGTGATGATGCCTCAGTTTACCTGTCTGTAGAATGGGCTATGAATCTTTGCCTTTTAAAGCACATTCAGATTCTTAGTACTCGTGTAAACAGGGGAAAATCCTGCAGTAGCTGATGCACTAGCAACTCCACATCACTCCTCAGGTGCAAACTCGTATTGCACATTGGGAGTGCATTGGTGCTTATTGGCCGAATGCACTTTGGAAGTGTACCAAGCTAACCTGCCTAATGTCACATACAGTGTGCAGCAAAAGGGACCGTGGGGGAATAGTGGGAAGTAGCTGGTGTTCTTTGATTGCACGCCATAAGCTAGAGCGGGAAAACTTTCCATGTAGACAAGCCCATACATACTAAAGACAGTTGAAGATTTGTGATACAAAATACTTTCCACTTCAGTGTCTCCTCTGGCATATGGCAAATCCATTATTGTGATGTGCAGGAGTCTGAGGTCCTCAGATCATATGAGATCACCCACAATTTAGAACCAGAGCATTTTGTTGTCATATGCTGGTCTGATCCTCAGTATATCAGAGAAGAATAATGATGGGAGGGGGGAGAATACCCCAATCCTCTCTCTCTCTCTCTCTGCTCTATAAATTCAGCTTCCAGCTGATGTCCTGGAAAAGTCCCCAACAGATTTCTGAGCAGGACTTTGGCTCAAGAAGAGGAGAGACTCTGCCCTAAAAAAAACATTCCAGATTTTGCAGTGAGCTTGGTGCATGCTGGGGTGGTACTACAAGAGCTAGTGAGGGCTGTATGTACAAATGCGGTTACAGCAATGCTTAATAAAGCTGATAGTTACAGTGTGTCTGTGCATTGGTTTATGGAGTTTCCAGAAATGTTGGTAACAGCTACCAGCTTCACGTGGCAGGAAGTGCAAATGGGACATTCATGGAGTATGGCATAAAAAAAAAAACTCCTATGAAAAAGAATGAATCTGATGAAGTGGGTCTCTGCCCATGCAAGCTTATGCTCCAAAAAATCTGTTAGTTTATAAATTGCCACAGGACTTCTCGTTGTTTAAACTAGAGCCAGTTAGAAAACAATTTTATCCTGCGAAAAACTTGAAAATTAAATTTTGATAAAAAGATATGTTTATGGCAAGGCTTCTTTTTATGGTGAATCCCCACCCCCTTCAAAATATTTAGATTCTGAAATGTTGCTGCAATGTCTCATAAGAGTTGTAGCTCATTTGAGTCTTTAGCAATCCCATTTTCTGCTGGGTGGGCTAGACTACATTTCCCAGGATGCACCATGGCCTCTCTAGTGGAAAGGTGAAGTCACCAGTCCATAATGGAAGTCTGAGGCTGTGGAACTGAATTAACAACTTGAAATTTTCAGTGAAAAGCAGACACTGTTTTTTGTGAAAAACTTTATCTACCTGGAAAACAGTTTTGGGAGAAAATATTCAGCGAATCTTAGCTGAAAGCAAACAAAGCTACTGAATTTCCTCCTGCAGACATACATAATTCCCAGACCATACCAAACTTGGACCAGATGTATTTAAAGGGTTTGCAACAGTCCAAGATTCTTTTGGTGTAAATTGAGCCAATCCCCCACCATGGTCCAAGTTGAATACTAATCTTGGAATGATTGATTTTGATGAATGACAACATTTTCCAACTGGTTTGTTTACGAATTCTCTGAACAAGTATTTGGCCAGCTCTGGTATTAATGAAGAAAAGCACCATCTGTAAATCTGATAGTATAATTCAGTATAAAAGGCAAAGTATGACTAACAATGTCAAAGTATAACTAACAATGCCTTTTGTCTAATGAATTTAATAGTTCAACTAAACCGTGTCTCTTGGGTGGGGAGGGTGTGTGAAGTTAATTGCTTCTGTGTTGGTTCTAGGGTTTGTGCTTTACTGTCCATGATGAAAGTTTGCCTTATGAATTGTATCAGCTCTTTGTTGATTAAATAGATGCTTGACAGCGTGCATTTGATTATGAAAGCATTTATAAATATTACAGCTCATTGGGAGGCATAAAACAGATGGATTGGGATGAAAAAAGTAGAATAGAGCCTGAGAGACTGAAAAGCAGTCACATTACATTTTAAAGTGTGATAAAAAGATAAAGTCAGAACAACTTTATTTGGCTGATAAATGAGCACCAGCTTAGTCTGCAGTTGTCACTTCATCTGCTATGATCCTGCTACTTTGTGACAACTAAGAAGCATTAAGATAGATGTATAACTAAATGGGAAACCTCGAAAGGAAAATATAGATGCTGCAATTCCTGATTCCCCAATGGGATGCTTAAATTTTGGAGGAGGTATAATATCCAGGTCATGACCATTCAAAACCCCAAGGTATCTTTCCTGAGAGAGCAGTTGTTGGTCCCAATATGCCAGTCACATTCCAGTTAGCATAATTCTACTCTGCCTACCTCTCTTCCCTTGTAGTTTTAACTGCATAGAGTGTTATTCTTCACCTCCTGTTGGGGCTGGTTGTATAATGTTACTGTGAGCTGTTAAGTAGCTGATTTGTTCCATCCCAGCCTTGGCTTCATTTCAGTGAGGGGGAAGCAGTTACTATAATTTATACATTTGTCACAGAGCATCTTGGGAAGACAGTGGCTCTGCAGATATTCATTCAGATTCAATTTTTATTATGCAGCATTCTATAGCAGCAGTTCTCAACCAGGGATTCTGGGGTTGGGGGGGCTACAATCAGGTTACAAGTGGTCTGCCAAGCAAGGCCAGCACTAGTCTCGTTGGGGTCAAGGACAGAAAACTGAAGCCCCATCACGTAGAGCTGAAGACAGGGGCCCTGAGCCTGGCCAAGTTGGGCTGAAGCCAAAGCCTGAGCAATGTAGCTTCATAGGGTCAGTGTTACTCAGCAAGCTGAGCTCTTGGGTGGCCACTCAGGGGTAATTCTGATGCCTCCTCACTGATTAACAGAGTGTTCACAGGCATCCACAGCCGGCAGCTTGTGTTTTATTGGTGCACCACTGCATGTGCTTTGGTGCACATAACAAAATTTTTTCCACACATGGATTGAAAAAAGTCAGAGGGACCTTTGTATAGGGGCCCCACACAATTGCCTGGATTGCCAGCTCCTGACACTGGCTCTGGCTTTTATGTTCAGAAAACCAGTTACTGTGGCACAGGTGGGCCATGGAATTTTTACAGCATGTTGGGGGCACCTCAGAGAGGCTGAGAACTCCGGCTCTATAGGCTGTTAACCTGGAAGAAATAGTTCTTCCTCCTAAGAGTATGTGTGGCTTTTCTGCGCTGAGCAATGCTGAATCAGTCTCTTCACAAAACATCTCCATGTAATTCTCACCTCATTTTCCTCTCCCCAGCCCTCAGTCTCTGTCTGGCATCTCACCAGGAGAGTGGTGAAGCGCTGGAATGTGTTACCTAGACAGGTGGAGGAATCTCTAAAGTCCTGGCTGGGATGATTTAGTTAGGGTTGGTCCTGCTTTGGGCAGAGGGGTGGACTCCATGACCTCCTTAGGTCCCTTCCAGCCCTAGGATTCTATGATTGCTGTTTTTTCCTACGCAGAGTCTCCCAGTGCTAATTTGCTCCCAGGTCTGCTAGGGCTCAGCCCTGGTATCTCTACCGTTGGCTGTGCTCAGCCCCAACCTTGTACACTAGCTGCAACAGCTTTGAAAGTAAGTAAATAAATAACTTGCTTGAGTCCTGCCGCCTCTTTGATCACAAACTAAGCACCACTTCTCCCTTTCCCCAGAACACCTTTGCCTTGATTTCCGCCCCCCCACCCACCGTCTGAGCTCTGCGTGGTGCAAGGGAGTGAGAGGTGCTGTCCGGGAGCCAGCTACAGTCATCCTACACTGGCCCAGCCCTGGGGTCAGTCAGACAAATCCCAGGGCTGCTCTTGTTTATGCCAGTGATACACTTATGTCAGTAGCAGATTGGCATAGAAAAGTTTAGCTCTGCCACATCCCCTGCACCAGCAGGAAGGTGACCCATGGCCCACCCAGCTCCAGCTAGGAGTTCTTCTTGGGCAGGGGAATTCTCAGAGGGGTAGAATCTGTTCTCTAGGCACTGTTGCAGTGGTTCAGAGGGTTTGGGGTATAATGGAAATTCTCCACCTTTGACTGTCCCTTAATTTACCATAAAGGAGAAAAAGTGATTTGGAACATTCAAATCCATGGTGCTCGGCACCTGCTTGCATATTTGCAGGGATAGGGGCAGCAGTTGTCGGGAGTTACAAATTCTGGGAGTCAGGTTAGGATAGGACGCCTGCAACAGCTGATCGTGCCTGAAATTATTGCTCTGTTTGCCTTAATACGCTACCTACAGGAGAAAGGGAAGTAGAAGTGGGAGAGGTCTGACCGGGGAGTTGAGCAGAAAAACATACGTCTGAGCCTGAAAAACAGGAACTAAGGTCCAGGAGAACAAATTAAAATAATACATGGGGATATACTGACCTAACAGAACTGGAGAGATCATCAGGTCCGGTCCCCTGCACTCACAGTAGGACCTATGACCATCACTGACGGACTTTTTTATTAAAACCTATTTGCCACAGGTCCCTAAATGGCCTTCTCAGAGACTGACCTCACAACCCTAGGTCTAGGGGATCAGCGTACAAACCACTGAGCAATCCCACCCTGCACCCTCAAAGGCTGCTACTGAACCCCAGCAATGAACAATGGACCTCTAGCTCTTCAGTCTAATGCTTGCCCAACTGACCTACTTCAGCGGCTGCAATTAAGTTCCCAGGTGAGACTTCTCCTGCCGCTTCAAGGCTTCAGTTGCTTTCCAGCATGCTCTCCTGGGTAATTTTGAAGCCTGCGAGGACTGGCTGCTGACCTCCAATAAGGATGGGCCTTGCCAGGATGAGCTGCCGAGGTGGCTGTCTGTGGCTCTGTACGAGGTGGCCAGGGGAGGGAGAAGAGATGGCACACTTCATTCCCTGCTGGTGATGCCACCAAGGAGAACTACAAATCCCAGAATTCCTTGCACAGTTACTAACAACAGCACCTTTGGGTGCTAAGGGGTGGGGAAAAAAAGCAGAAATCCCCTGAGAACAGCTCAGAAACTCCTGTGCATATGATTGGATACACATCTGAGCCTAAAGTTAATAATTTGGCAGAGAGGGGTCCAATATTCAGATCAGCTTCCAGAGATATCCATAGGAGTTTTGGCTTTATTGGCTGTGTGGTGGGTGTTGGCTGATGGTATATTGATGTAACAATAGCTACTAGGAGTTAGTGGATGATGATTCTTGATAGCATCTGGGTCAGGATCCACCCAGCCCACTTACTGCTAATTGAAATAAAGAAGATTCATAACACTGAGATACTCCCAACCCATTGTCTCAGGTAATCAGTGAATCCTCTCCCTGGTCCTGATAGGTCATCCCAGTCAAAGTGCCCTGCACTGTTTCCTGTGTAGAATACTCACCATTATGCAATGGGATCACCAAGGAGCAACACAAGGCATCTTTCTTCACCCTCCAGAGTTGAATTGTTATGCTTTGGTGCCTCAGAACATTCCCAGTTCCTTCCTTGCTGTCTTGGGACGAGGCAACAAAGCACATGAACAGCCTGGTCATGAGGAATACTTTTAAAGAAAAAGTTACAAAGACATCAACTGGGATTGTGGCTTCTCAAGGGTGGGATAATTGTAGCAAAGTAATTAGTAATCTATCTAAGGGACTTATATGGCCCCCAGGATGAAGGCTTGACATCCCCTACCTCACAATAGGGCATTGCAGCTGAGACGTGCAGAGGCCCAGGGTCTTTTCCCACCTAAGTGACTACCCTAACCATTGGCCCATCCTTCCTGTTGGCTTCAGGCTTTATTGCTGTATCTGTCTAGACAGATGTGACTCATGGGCTACGTCTACACGTGCAGCCAACATCGAAATAGCTTATTTCTATGTTGCGACATCGAAATAGTCTATTTCGATGAATAACGTCTACACGTCCTCCAGGGCCGGCAACGTCGATGTTCAACTTCGACGTTGCTCAGCCCAACATCGAAATAGGCGCAGCGAGGGAACGTCTACACGTCAAAGTAGCACACATCGAAATAGGGATGCCAGGCACAGCTGCAGACAGGGTCACAGGGCGGACTCAACAGCAAGCCGCTCCCTTAAAGGGCCCCTCCCAGACACAGTTGCACTAAACAACACAAGATACACAGAGCTGACAACTGGTTGCAGACCCTGTGCCTGCAGCATAGATCCCCAGCTGCCGCAGAAGCAGCCAGAAGCCCTGGGCTAAGGGCTGCTGCCCACGGTGACCATAGAGCCCCGCAGGGGCTGGAGAGAGAGCATCTCTCAACCCCCCAGCTGATGGCCGCCATGGAGGACCCAGCAATTTCGACGTTGCGGGGCGCGGATCGTCTACACGGTCCCTACTTCGACGTTGAACGTCGAAGTAGGGCGCTATTCCTATCTCCTCATGAGGTTAGCGACTTCGACGTCTCGCCGCCTAACGTCGAAGTTAACTTCGAAATAGCGCCCGACGCGTGTAGACGCGACGGGCTCTATTTCGAAGTTGGTGCCGCTACTTCGAAGTAGCGTGCACGAGTAGACGCAGCTATGCTGTTTTGCAGATGGGGATTTTGAGGCACAGAGAAGTGAAGGAACCCTCCAGAGGCCACGCAAAGGTCAGTGCACTAAAGATGTGACACAGAAGAGTGCTGTTAAGGGAATCCTCTTCCTGCTTCCCTTGGTGGATCAGGATAACAAAAGTTTCAGAGCTGTCCCTGTGACAAACATTGCTCTCCACTAAATCCCGGGGGGCTCTCCTTATAGCTACTGTCCAGGACAGAGCCCCCTTGCTGTAAACACTAGATCCTGGTGTGGCAAGCTTGGGTTAAACTACTACAGAATGAGAGGGGAGGGGACAGGTTTCTGCCACTGTGGATTGCCTCCAATGGTCCCTTTATTTTTTTCCATCCAAGGGCAGAATAAATTTGGTCATGTGCACTAAGGCAGGTGTGGATGTGAACCACCAGTAGAAACACAAGCCACTGTGGGTGCTCTGCTACTCCACCAGATGGCACCTGAATCTCTCCTGGGTGGCTGCCCAAGCACCCCACTTACTGGGAACACTGCTTGCTTCTCTCACAGTGCTACACAAAGCAACACCCCTCTTTGAGGAAGAGGAGTAATCCAGGGAGGACTAGCAGAGCATCTTTCAGGGCAGTGGCTGTTCCCATTGCAAGCTATGGAGCTGGCTTGTGGTAAGGGTTTGAATCTCTTTTCTTCAGTAAGTTCATGACTAACCTGATTTTATGTCAGTTCTGGATCATTAGAACCAAATATGCATGTTACAAAAGCTGATCTATCATGTGCACGCTACAGGAACTCTTTCTGCGAAGGTCTGGGCCATTATCAGGCTAAGAAGTGTGGGTCACAGTTCTAGGGTTCACCCCGGGGTGGAAAGTCTGGAAAGCCACCTTTCTGGCAAGATGCGGAACAATACATTTTATGCAGAACTTGAGTGCAGCTCTCTTCTTCATGCTCACTAGGCTGGGTGGAGTGCCCAGCCTTCATTCACCAGAAAGCCTGCAAACAGCCAGGACTGAGGAAAGGGATTCACAGCTAGAGCAGGGATTCCCAACCTATGGGTCGGGACCCAAACATGAGTTGCGATTAGATTTTCTAAGGGCTGCCATCTGGGAGGCTCCAAGCTGCACATGGCTCTTTCAGGAGCCATTTGCAGCTCCCACTGCTGCTGCGGCTCACTCCTCTGGCTCCCAGTCTCTGCCCTGCTGCTCTGAAATGGAATTCAATTTAATTGGTTTAACAGCCCACAGGAGGGTTCCTGCCCTTAAACCAATTAAATTGAGTCCCATTTCAGTGCGGCAGGGCAGGGAACTGCCTGTGCTGCAGGTGGGGGAAGGGAGTAGGAGGGCTGTGGGGAGCTGCACAGAGGAGGCAGCAGTGGACTGGTGAAGGAGCAGATGGGGGCAGGAGCGGCACTCGTGTCAGGTAGGTGGGGGGGTGCTTTGGGGGCTGTGAGGGGTTTAAGTCTGGGGGTGGGAAAAGTGAGATTTATTAAAAAAAAAATTCCCAGGGGAGAACCTCTCCTCTCTCTCCCTCTGGCTCAGTTTTGAATTGCCTTGGGTCACAACGTCTTACTGAATTGTCAAAATGGGTCGCCGTCTCGAAAAGGTTGGGAACTGGAAAGCTAGAGGCACAGCGTGGAGCTGAGTTGGGGATTGAGTCTGTAAGTACAGAGCATGGCCAGATTAGCAGACCAGAGGGGAAAGGCCTTGGGTCTCTGAGCTTTGCAACCTAATTGAGTTGTATCCATGGTCCTGCAGTTTAAAATGGGGAGAAGGATAAGAACTTAACACTTTGTAGGGCTTTTTCTCCAATAATCTGTCCCCAGTTGCATACTGGTGGCTTTGAATCTTTGCTCTGTAGCCTGAGACAATGGTGTGGCTGCCTGTACCTCACACCCACCCAGCTGTTGCCCTTGAGGTTTATACAGCTGTTGTTGAGGCAGGAGCAAAAGGGCCAGGGATGCAGCTTTTTGAGTGCCTGGATCCCACAGGAGGGTCAAAAAGAAACAGGTGGACAGAGTCAGAGAAGCAAAAGTGGCACATTTAATTATTTATTTCCCTACTGCATTCAAATGGCAGTGGAAGCCACAAGAAGAAATTGTTCATATTGAACATCCCCCCAGCTCCCGTCAAAAAAGGGAATTGTAGAGCTGTGTTTTCAGCGTGTCTCTCTTCAGGGTCAGGAATAGGCTTTTGAACCTCACTTTGGTTTTGTCTGAATACAGGTTAATGGTACAAAGCTCTTCAAATCCAAGCACTACTGTGCAGTGTCTATCATCATTATTGATCAGACTTCTCATGCATCAGAGGCAGTGCGGTCCAGTAACTAGGGCCCTTTTCTGGGCTCTAAGGGTATGTCTACGCAGCAAAATTATTTTGAAATAACAGCTGTTATTTTGAAACAACTATCTTAGCATCTACATGAGGCAATTGCTATTTTGAAATAATTTTGAAATAGCGGTTGGCTTATTTCAAAATAGGTAAACCTCATTCTACCAGGAATAGTGCCCATTTTGACATACTGTCATGGAATAGGTGCCATTAATACAGAGAATAGATCCTATTTTAACATAATCCAATAGCTCTATTTCAAAATAGACTCTGTGTGTAGATGCTATATTTTGATATAGCTAAGTGCTATCTTGAAATGCATTTTTGTGTGGAGCAGTATTATTTCGGAATAGAACTTCTGGAATAGCTTATTCTTCTTCAAGTGGTCCCTGTGGGTGTTCTACTTCAGGTGTCCATCTTGCCCTGGCGCCGCAGTTGAGAGATTTTTCAAGCCATAGTTAGGTGGACCGCACATGTACAGGAGCGCGATGTGCCCTTAGTGTGCTTTTAGTCACATGCATGATCTGGTTCAAGCCAGTTCCTCTCAACCACCAGCTGCTGCAGAAGGGCTTCACTTGTGCTCCAACGCACATCTGAAAGAGAAGTTAAATTTGCCTGTTAATAGTTTATCTTTTACCTTTTTCAACATTTTTAAGAATTTTAATGTACATAGTTTAAAAAAAATAAGAGGGAAGAAGGGAGAAAGATACAAGGGTAGAGAAAGGAGATGTTACATAACGAGTTGAATCGTAACAGAGAGAAAGCCGTGCTAGTCTATATACTATCAAAACAAAAAAGCAGTCCAGTAGCACTTTAAAGACGAACAAAATAATTTATTAGGTGATGAGATTTCGCGGGACAGACCCACTTCTTCAGACCATAGCCATACCAGAACAGACTCAATATTTAAGGCAAAGAGAACCAAAAACAGGAATCAAGGTTGACAAATCAGAAAATCTGATTTGCTCACCTTGATAATGTTTTTCTGATTTGTCAACCTTGATTACTATTTTTGTTCTCTTTGCCTTAAATATTGAGCCTGTTCTGGTATGGCTGTGGTCTGAAGACATGGGTCTGTCCCGCAAAATCTCATCACCCTAATAAATTATTTCGTTAGTCTTTAAAGTGCTACTGGACTGCTTTTTTGTTTTGATAATGAGTTAAGTTATTTAAGAGTTACTTAGGAGTTGTCCTTATAGACCTTTTAACTGCTGTTTACTATTGTTAACTACTGTTAAATGCTGTTTATTCATTTAAATAAAAAAGAGAGAATGAGAAAATGCCTGTGGCAGGTTTTAAAAAGTGTGATCCATGCTGTAAAACCATGCTGGCCTCTGATGGCCACAACAAATGTATCCACTCCCTGGGGAGGCCCACATGCCTCAGAAATGTCCCCACTGCTCTAAGGACCAGAAACGATAGAGGAATGAGGCTAAAGATGATTCTCTTTGATAAGACCCTTCAGCCTACGACCTCTGAGCTGACGCCCCCTGAGGATTCGTCACTACCTCAGAAGGGCAAAGCAGCTTCATTGGCTTGTTCAGGACATAAGAAAAAGACATCAACTCCTACTTGATCCTTGCTGGTGTTAGCTATGAGCAGGATGAGTGAGACTGAAAGCTGTGATCTCTCTACATCTAAAGGGACAAACATCCTGAGGAGCAGAAGTCAGCAGCTATACTCCAGGTGCACAGACACGCCTCTGAAGTGAGGAATTCACATGTCTTGAAATGTCTGGCTCCAGAAAATTCAGCAGCAAAACGATCATGCCTGGTACCGAGAAAAACGTTGGCACTGGAACATCTGGGGCACAGGCCCATGAGACCAAAGACCTCGGTACTTATGGAACCTGCACTGAAAACATCAGAACTGAGGACAGCACTGACAGCTTCAGCACCAAGGCCTACAGTACCGGGTATGGTGCCAGCTGTATTGGCACCGGTTCCATTGGCCCTGTACACTTTGGCTTCTGACAGTCACGCAGTTCAACAAGCTAGGAAGGTGCAAACCAAAACATGCCACTGTAGTCCTTCTCCTGACTTGGTTATCAAGTCATTGCTACAATCTCCTAATTCTTGCCCATAACCAATTATACCAGAATGGTCTCTGATGCCTCCATATCTTAGACCTCCATCTCCCTTCCTCAGACCTCCATCTCCTTGGCTCACACCTCCGTTGCCTACTTTACAGCAACCACGCTAATCCCATGAATATTCCCATCAGATATCTCCATCTTCTCCTCAGTCATTGAGACAGTTCTACTTACCTTACTCCTTCCATCACCATACCTATAGGTGGCATTCGAGATCCCAATCCTTCTCACCAGGATCACACTTTTACTATTACCTGTGCTCATATCATCACAAAGACTGTCATCAGGGACATTATTCTCATAGATCCAGGGACAGATCTCCAGAATCACATCCTGCATAGACATTCTACATCTCCACCTCCAAAGACACACTGATTCTCCTCTTCAAGAGAACATTTGGAGGCAGTGCTCACCACTCCTCCAGAACTCATAGAGGACCAGCCAGAAGAAATTGTGGAAGAACAGACAGAGGCCTATCAAACAGATGCTTCTTCGTCATCCCCAGATGAGGCAGTTGTCCTGGGCGACATATTCTCTCCTGATGACATTAGACAATTTCAGGAGATCTTTAAGAGGGTCGCTCAGACAAAGGACATATAGGTCGCGGAGGTACAGGAAAAACAGCACAGGCTTCTTAAGAACCTAAAGCCCCTGACATCATCCAAGATAGCCATTCCATTAGATGAGTCTATTATAGAGGCTGCTGACAATATTTGACAGACCCCCACCACCATCCCACCAACCAATAAGAGAGCAGACAAAAAGTATTTTGTTCCCTCAAAGGGCATGGAATTTTTGCTCAGTCATCCCCTCCCGAACTCTCTTGTGGTGGAGTCCTCGCAACAGAAGTCGAAGACACTGCAATATAAATCTATGGTGTCTGACAAGGAAGCTAAGAGACTTGACCTATTCAGAGGAAAGGTGTACTCATCTTCCACCTTGTTATTACATATGGCTAATTATGCCACACACCTTTCCAACTATAACGTCAATAATTATATGAAACTGATGTCCCTAATGGAATATCTCCCTGATGATAAGAAACCCATTTTAAAATCAATAGCCCAGGAAGGATATACTGCCTCACGAACGGGAGTCCAAATTACTCTAGATGTTGCAGACACAGCTGCAAGATCAACTGCTACTGCAGTTATAAAGAGGTGAGTCTCCTGATTACAAATGTCTGGTGTCCCCAAAGAATCGCACACAAAGGTAGAAGACTGCCCATTTGATAAGTCAAAATTGTTTGCTGAGTCTACAGATATGATCTTACGCTCCAGTAAAGACTCGAGAGCTACTCTAAGAATGCTGGATATGCAAACCCCCCCATCTAGGAGGAAGAGGTATTACCCATATCAATGTCACTGAAATTACCAGCCCCAGAGGCCAGAATGTCGTCAATCTGGCTGTGACCTGGGATGTCAACAGCAACAGAGACTGCCAAGGTGGCGTAATCCACAAGGCTGTAACCCTGTGCCACAAACGATGAGGCAGCAGGTTTGACTACTATCTTGAGGACTGCAACACCACACTCATTGTCCAGTGCAAACAGCCATCCCCTCATCTGTTTCACCATCGCCTCAGCCCATTCTATCAGCCCATAGGAGCTGTGGAGAGGGTACCAGACAAGTTCAAGGGGAGAAGGATTCTATTCTCGTTACTTCCTCACAGAGGAGAAAATGTGGGGGTGGAGGACAATCGTAGACTTATGGGCTCTCAACTGTTATCCTTGCAAACAGCATTCCAAGATGGTCACCCTTACTTTTATAGTTACAGCACTGGATGATGGGGATTGGTTTGCAGCCCTTGACCTACAGGATGCATACTTCCAAATAACTATTCACCCTGCCCACAGATCCTTTCTCTGTTTCACACTAGGCATTGATAATTTTCTGTACAAAGTCCTGCTCTTTGGCCTGTCATCAGAGCTCAGAGTTTTCACAAAGATGCTCTAGGTAGTGTCGGCTTACCTACACTACCTACATGTCTTCATCTTTCCATACCTAGATGATTGCTATTTGAAAGGTAGCTCAGGCGTGGATCTCCTTCGTATGATGAGCATCACCACAAAGACATTTCAGTCTCTGGGGCCTTTTCAATTTGCAGAAGTCAACCACCGAACCCACACAAGACATAGAATTTATAGGGGCCTGTCTCGAGTCCACCACAATGAGAGTGGACTTACCTGCTCCTCATTTTCATGCCATTCAATCACTAATACAACTTCTGATACACAGTCGTACAATACAGGTGATAACTTGCCTCCAGCTTCTGGGCCCCATGGCTGCCACCACATCTGTGGTACAAAACACCAAACTGTGGGGGCAGGGATAGCGCTGTGGTTTGAGCATTGGCCTGCTAAACCTAGGGTTGTGAGCTTAATCCTTGAGGAGGCCATTTAGGGATTGGGGCAAATAGATATCAGGGATGGTGCTTGGTCCTGCTAAGGGGACAGGGGACTGGACTAGATGACCTCCTGAGGTCCCTTCCAGTTCTAGCAAATGTGCATATCTCCAAATTCACTGTCTCCAGCATTGGCTAGCTATGCGCCAATGAAACACACCATTCAGAAGAGGGTGTCACCAACCACAGAGGTTCTAAAATCCTTGCAGTGGTGGATGAACCCCAAAAACCTACTAGCAGGGTTCCCTTTCACCAGCCCCAGACTTCTGTTTTTATAATGACAGATGCTTCCAGTATAGCCTGGGGAGCACACATGGGGGGAAAATCAGTGCAAGGACGGTGGTCACAACAGGATGGCCCTACATATAAACATGCAGGAACTAAGAGCTGTGTTCAACACATGCAAGCACTTCCTACCATGTATACAGGGCACAGTGGTTGGCATCAATACTGACAACATTACCACGATGTACTATATCAATCGACAAGGCAGAGCCAGGTCTTGCAGGCTGTGTGCTGTGACTGTTCATCTATGGAAATGGTGCACTGCAAATGACATAATCCCGAGAGCCTCATACTTACCGGGTATCAGCAATGTCACGTCAGACCTGCTGATCAGACAATTTGCACCAGACCACAAGTGGGAGATCTGTCATGATACACTTCGCCACTTCTTCCAGAGTTGGGGTTTTCATCAAATAGACCTATCTGCAACCTGCAACAACAGCAAATGCCTTAGCTTTTACTCTAGAGAGGATCCTGGCATAGGCTCGCTTGAAGACACTTTTCTCATATCATAGAAAGAACCCTTATGTTACACCTTTCCCCCACCAGTACTTATTCACAAAGTCCTGGAAAAGGCAAGGCAAGAGGGGGCCAACCTCATATTCATATCCCCTGTGTGGGACCATCAACACTGGTTCCCACTGCTACAATGAATGTCGTTTTGCCCTCATTTTGCCCTCTCCCTATCATTCCAGACCTCCTCACACAGAATCGAGGGGCTCTGACTCACTTTCAACCACAAACATTAAATCTTATGGCACGGTTGATTCTTGGTTCAGAGCCTCAGAGAACCGATGCTCTGAGCAGGTTGAAGAAGTACTGATATGTTGCAGACGAATTTCCACACAAAAGGCTTATGTCTACCTCCTGGTGCTCCTCCAGGCAACGACACCCTCTAGAGGCACCCATACCTACAATTCTAGATTATCTTCTGTACCTTAAACAAGGAGGACTCGCTGTACCATCCTTAAAGGTCCACCATATTGGCTTTCATACATACTATAGAAGGGTCAATGGTTTTCACTTATCCTATCACAACCTGGTTCCTATAAGGCCTCGTAAACTTATACCCTCCTCAGAAGCCAATTTTGCTGCCATGGAGCTTGGACCTGGTGCTGGACATGCTGCCTAGACCAGCTTTCAAGCCTCTAGCCACCATTTCACTTCATTTACTTACCTTGAAGACGGGGTTTCTGCTAGCTATCACATTGGTCCATACAGTCAGCAAGCTGGCCGCTGTAATGGCGATTCCAACTTATACAACTTTCTCTAAGGACACGGTGATATTACGTTTACATCCTGCGTTCCTTCTCAAGGTCTCCTCGGAATTTCATACAAAGGAGCCAATAATATTACCATCCTTCTATCCTAAGCCACATGCGTCAGACAGGGAAATAAGGCACCATGCACTTGATGTGAGGAGGGATTTCGCCTTTTATATAGACAGAATAAAATCTTTCCACAAAACGGACAGATTATGCATATCCCTTGCACAGAGATTGAAGGATGAAGGGCTATCATCATAAAGGATCTCAAATATCATCCCATATTGTATTAAGACATGTACTCATTATGTAAAATCACCTTATTAGCTCACCCAAAGCTCATTTTACCAGGGCAATGGCGGCTTTGACAGCCTTTTGCAGAGGAGTCTCCTTGAAGGACATTTGCAGAGCAGCAATATGGTTGTCCTATGACACATTCGCTAAACATTATGTGATACATTGTCACATGGAGAAGGACACGCGCCTGCTAGCAGCAGTGCTTTCCATGGCAAGCAACACAACTCCAGTTCCACCTCCGTGTTTTGGGTCATTGCTGTGTAGTCACCTGATGTGGAGCACCTATGGGGACCACTCAAAGAAGAGAGGTTACTCACTTGGGTAGTAATGATGGTTCTTCAAGATATGTCCCCATGGGTGCTCCACTATGCACCCATTCCTCCCTGCTTCGGAGTTTCTACTTTGGTTTTCAGATGCTCCTGGGGTGAATTTTGAGGAACTGGCTTGGACCAGATCGCGCAGGTGACTAAAAGCACGCAAAGCGCCCAGCATGCTCCTGCACATGCGTGGTCCGACTAACTACAGCTTGAAAATCTCCAAACTGCGGTGCCAGGGTGAGCCTGACACCTGATGTAGAGTATCCACGGGGACACATCTCGAAGAACCATCGTTACTACGTAAGTGAGTAACTTCTCTTTATGAAATCAGGCTGCTGTGTAGACATACCTGATAGCTATGGCTACGCTACATTCCCCTTTAGGAAGGGGAATGCAGATGCTGCCAATCGGAAATGCAAATGAAGGGCAGATTTACAAATCTTGCATTTCATTTGCAAAATTGCGTGGGATCTTGCTTCTGGAACTGCTGCTTTCAAAAGCTAAAACAGCAGTGTAGACGGGGTTCATTCGAAAGGAAACCATGCTTTCAGAAGCACATTTTTTCCTGAAAAAAATTAGGAATCTTTCACACAGTTGATGTTCTGCTAATAGTCCTGCAAGAAGCAATTTCACTTTCAAGTTAATTAGCTCCTCTCCGGACAAAGACTCACCAGGCTGCCGCAGCCACAAAACAGGAACCGGAACTGATAGGTGGACATTAAGACCCAGTGGTGCTCCAAATTTTTGTGTGCCCTACACAGCTGCGGATTCTGTGTATGCAGCTATTCTCAGCATTGCTTTTATCCTACCAACTGTGCCTGGTGATAATACTTGCCTAGTCATGCAAGTAACAGGCATCGCCCCTAAAACAACAGGCTAAAGAATGAAAGAGAACATTATGAAGTCATCCATGCTGCACAACTGCCTATACAAATATAACCCACTGGATGATGTATATTACCTATCCCTCTGTCTGTTCCTAATCTGCAGAGGACATACAGCTGTTCTACTTCCTAGGTAGTGAAGTTGGTTCTTTAGCTCCAGTTAGAGACTTTTAGCCGTGGAGATTTGCTTTTTACCTGTTGGAACAAAGTCTGGACACTGTGTATGAAGCAAGCAGGAGGGTTTATTATGTACAGCGCTGGTGGAGTGTCACTTTGCTTGTTAGGCTCAGTAAACACTGCCCGACAATAGGTAACAATTGATTATATAGGAGGCTGATGGGTGAGGGCAAGCAACGGAATGGGTGTTTTCCAAGCTTGGATAGGTTCTAGCAGGAAGACGAAATGAGCATAATACACCAATAATCTAAAAAGGTTACATAGTGTCTCTCCCCTAGCTTACAGAACACATTATCTCTAGTACATGTGGCTTTCCTTATCAAGGTGATTAAACAAAGCAGACATCTAATGACAACTATGTGCTTAATTGGAGTAATGATGTGTCTGCAGGAGTCATGATGGCGTCTTCACCTGGGCATATCCATGGGTGCATCATCTAGAAGATTAAAGCAAGAGACAGTAATAGCATATAACACTTGCACATTTGTTTTTTAAGTACCAGCCTGGGATAGTGGATGGGAGGAAGCCATATCTCAATTCTTACACACAAGGCCTCTCCTTGGAATGTGTTTGCCGGGGCAGCTATCTCTCCCTCCAAACTCCCAGGCCCTGTCTGAGTTAGGAGACTTTCCCTGGGTCTTGTGGGTAAAATGGAGGGGGCCCAAGAGGGGGTAACCTTCCACTCATGCTAACTGGGATTTCTGGGTTATGGGTTTATAGGTCTATTCCATACTTAGAATAGGAATGGGGGGGGTCTTAGCAGAATACATACTATGCCTTAGAAATTTCCATCTTACGTACTTATTTCATAGAATTGGAAGGTACCTTCAGAGGTCATTGAGTCCAGTCCCCTGACTGCCCAGCAGGACCTGTCACCATCCCTGATGGATTTTTTTTTTTAATCTACCCACCCCAGGTCCCTAAAAGGTCTCCTCAAATACTGAACTCACAACCCTGAGTTTAGCAAGCTAATGATCAAACCACTGAGGAGATCTTTGGTTCAATCTCTGTTTTTGGCCAACGTGACATTTATCCCATGAATGAAAGCTGAAGACTTGCGATGAACCTCCTCTGTATGGAACTGTGTCCATTGGTCTCTACACTGTTCTACAGTGGTAGGTGCCATTTAGATATGAAGCAATAATGGAGTTTCAGTGGCTTCTCTGGGAAGGCTCGCTCACCGTGTGAAAGTTTCCCCTGATATTTGGATTCAAATCTCCTATTTAAAATTTTATCTCATTTGCTTCTAGTTTTACTTTCTCATGTCTCTTTGTATAATTTCTATTTTTTTTTACTTAGAAGCAATAAATAATGTTGACAGTTACATAGGCCATGGTAATGACTAGCAAAAGGAAAGGCAAAGATGGTGAAGAAGCCATTAAATAACATGCATTGCTAGGGAAGGATACCATCAAATTGTTTCTGCATAGTTCTGTGTCTGAACACATAGAAAGCCTCAGACCTCCAAAAGTTGCTTAGAGATAAATTTTTGCCTCCACAAGTCGTCATCCTTCCTCAGTAGTACCACAATGTGAGGGAAAGTGGATATCTAATGTGCCTTTGAAATCTGTTCAATTTAATCTGGGACCTCAAATCATCTTATGCATTAATCATAACTGTACGGTTATTGCATGGTGTCATTGAAGGGCAGAGTTAAGGTTATTTGGGTGTCTTCATTTCATTTCTATGCTTTCATGTAACTGGATTTCTTTTAGGCCTGTCTACCCATGTGGTGGGTTGTAGGTACACACCACAGTGAAAAAGCAAGTTATATCAACAGTCATTTATGAGTATAACTACAAATGAGAGTGAAAAGCTCTGGCAAGGGGAGATAATGGGGAAAGGAATCTTCTTTCCTTCCTGTCTCTTCCTTATCAGGATCAGGAGAGCTGACGGGGAAAGGAAAGGAGGACGTTGTCCTGGAGCCCGCAGATACAAAAGGGACCCATGGCTCTGGCTGCAGCCTCTATTGTAGCAGTGGCTGGAGCCCTGGGACCTTTAAATTGAGGTTGGAGTGCATGTGGCCTGCGAAGGGCTGGGGAGAGGGGGCAGGGACTAGTGTGGTGGGCTCTGGGCAGCGCTGAGGCCTGCCCTCGGTCCCACCCTTTCTGCGCTCAGTCCTGCCCCTTCCAGGAGTGTGGAGCTGCCCCTCCCCGCCCATGAGCCTGTGGAGCCTGTTGGCTCCACTGAAAATAGATATGGGCTCGGGCCCATAAAGAGGAGAATAGGGAAGATACCTTAGGGTTCTGACATGCCTCTACTTAAACATGGTTTGTCATCTACGGCTGTAAAATCATTGTCTTTGCATACATGCTGTCACAAGTATAGATGTGTGATGTGTGACCTTACTTCTGAATCTCCTTGGTATATAATGCTTGTTTTGGGGAGACTGGCATATTTTGCCTTTGGTTTCTGATCCACACTCAACTGGAGCTCCATCTTAATGCAGTTTCATCTGGGAACTTATTCAGTGCATACAAGTATTCTTCACTCTCCTGGGGGCATGGAGGTTTTGTAGATTTTGAAGATCAAAGGGGATCATTAAATCATCCAGTTCTAGGATTTGACCCAGGGTGAAATGAAACCCGCCTTAAAGATTTTACAGAATAAAAGACAGACAATACTGGACTCTGTTCAGTGGATGTTTGAAATCTTTCCTTGCACGGACATGTTTAGTGTGGTTTTCTTTTTTTTTTCAGGCCCCAGCACACTTAAGGGAACTCAGCATGTGTGACAAAATGTCACTTCATTTCTGTCCTCAGGAATAGGATGACTAGTTATTTCCCTTGTCTTGGGGTGAAGACCAGAAGCAGCCTGCTGCGAGCTCCTTCTTTTATGTGACTAATATGTACAAATCCACAGTCCCCTGGGACTTGAAGGTCATTGACAGCAGTGGCAGACTGCGAGAACAGGGCGAGGGAAAAGGAACTGTGCTTTCCTTTCATTCAAAGGGTTCAGCTGTCCCACCTGTTCCCCCGTTAGACATGGGTAACAGAGATAGAGGGGGAAAGCTGCATTGATGGAATTTAAAATAAAAACACATAGAACAAAAGGAATTTCATATTAAACGCAGGAAACAAATGCACAACAGTCTTGCCACAGACAATGACAGGAGGTGGCAAATGAGAACAAGGTCCTCCGCATGGTTACGGAGTTTGTCCTTCTGGGCTGGATCAGTGTTATGAGAAATAGGGATGAGGTCGAAATTTGAGTCTGGCAATGAAAGGCTAGTGAGAGGTGCAATTCAAAATGTGCAGAGTTGGGGTTGGAGTCAAATCCAAGTTTTTTCAGCAGAACTACTCAGGGATCTGCAGAACAAGGTAGAGGGGTTAGCTCAGAAGATTTTTTTCCACCAAGGAAATGCTTTCCAGAATTGAACAGAGAATGATGCTCTAGAGTAGTCTTTAAAACTATGTTCTGCAGAATACAGGTGTTCCGTGAACAACTCTCAGATGTACTGTGAGTGTCTGACGCTTGATGGCATATATTTTCTGTTATTAAAACCAGACACAATGTTATAATATTTCATTGCTAGAATACTTGATTAAATTACTTAATTTTGGTTTTGCTGTATATGTTGCTCTTTGGTGTTCATTTTTGGTCTGACAACAATTTTTTTTTGAAGAAATTTTTTGTAGGTGTTCTGCGTAAAAATGTTGTTGAGTGTTCCGTGGTGTCAAAAACTTAAACGAATACTGCTCTATAGAATTTCTAATCCAACCTGGAGAATTTTCTTGAGCAGTGCATTCAACAACCTTCTTTAAATAGTCCTAATTTGCTTCTAATAGTCATTTCTAATTGGTCTCCTGTGCTTGCTGCTGACTGAGACTATTTTGCAGGCTATTTGGTGTTGTCAGAAGGGTCACCTGGAGCATCTTCTTGCCAGATTATTGTGGTGCGGGCCTGAGCAGAGCCAAAACTAGCTGGGCTAAATGGGAGAGGAGGGGGTTAGAGTACTCTAGGCCAGGGCTGAGCTAACCTTTTACATTGGGCCCCACTTTTCATCTCTGCAGTTTACAGCCCCCCACCCCCAACATGTCCTGAAGTGAGCTGTGGTCTCCCCAAAGTGACATGCTCTGCTCCCTTGGCAATGGCAGAGGCTGCAGAGGAGGAGGGAGGCAGTGGAGGCCTATCGCACTGTGCCCCCCCCCTTATGAAATTTTACACTCCTTCAAGGGGGCGTGCCCCCCACTTCGCGCATCCTTGCTCTAGGCTGTGCATGAGGCCTCACTTTAATTCCTGGCTCTGCTACAAATTGCTTGTAGAACAGTAGGTAAATCATTTAACCTCTCTGTACCTCCGTTTCCCCATCTGTAAAACAGGGATGTTAATGCTGCCTTTGCTTTGTCTTTTTGAATTGAACACCCTTCAGGGCACAGGCAGTCCCTGACTACCCGTTTTCACAGCACCCACCGGAGCGTCTTGGATGGGGCCCGTTGATGCTGCAGGGACACAGGAGAAATGAGATGGAGTAAATGTAGGGCGACCATATCTCCCTGTCCCAAATATGGGACAGGGAGTTATGGTGGGGGCAACCCCTCACGGCTCCACTGAGCCTCTGGGAGCCAGGAAGCAGGAGGCAGCTGCGGGTGCTCCTCCACTTTCCCAAGTGTGCAGGGGGCCAGGAAGAGGAACACCAACCTACCCTATCTTTGGGGGGCCCTCTGCTGGCTCTCTCTTCCTGTGGCCTGAGAGAACGTAAGCTCTCCACGTGCTCTCCAGCCGGCAGCTGCGCCTGCGCACGCTGCTGAGGGAAAAGGTCAGCCGGTGGGAGGCCAAATACGGGGCAATTAGCCCCCTTTAAAAAATAAGTCGGATGCCTTTCTGGCACCTGAAATACAGGGCTGTCCTACCCCAAATGGGACAGATGGTTACCCTAAGTAAAAGATGGTAAAATGGAGTCAAGAAACGTAAAGAGGAAGGTGCCTACAAAAAGTATGTCAACACTTCAATAAAAGACCCCATGACACGGCTGTGTCTGGCCCAGGTCAAATGACTCAGGCTTAGGAGCTAAGACTTGCAGTGTAGATATTTTGGCTGGTACATGGGCTCTGAGACCCTTGGGGCTGAGGAAAGTGACTGGGGCTGACACTCATTGGTCCAGGTTTTTATTACACTGCCGTCTTTAGGTTTTATACAGATGACTGAGGAGCATCCTTCGCATCATATGGCAAGACTGGGTCACAAATGAGGAGCTTAGGAACAGAGCAGGACAAGAACCACTTGATGTTCAAATCAAGAGAAGAAGGTGGGGATGGCTAGACCACACTCTCAGAAAACCATCATCCAGCCAGCATAGGCTGTCAAGTTCTCCAGTGGAACCTCCAAGGAAAATGCAAAAGTGGAAGACCTTGGACAATGTGGAGATCTACTGAGACTGAAGGACAACAACTGGGTCACTCCTGGAGTCAGCTAGAAGTTTTGTCCCGATACAGAGTAAAGTGGAGGAGACTTGTAGATGACCTATGTGCCATCTGGAGAACAAAGGGTTAAGTCAAGTAGACATGCCTTTAGTAATCCATAAGGGGGTCATCGACAGGAGGAACTTCAAACAGAGGATGGAGTCCTAGCTGCATTAATATGTAATTGCCCAGCTCTATGTTCCTAGGTATTTAAAAGGGTATCATAAGGCAGAGGGAGGGAACTTGTTCTTCCTTGCCTCTGAGGATAGAACAAGAGGCAATGGACTGAAATTGCAGCAGGGGAGGTTCAGGTTGGACATTAGGAAAAAGTTCCTAACTGTCAGGGTGATCAAACACTGGAACGAGTTGCCAAGGGAGGTGGTAGAATCTCCATCACTGGAACTATTTAAGAAGAGGTTAGAGAGATGGCTTTCAGGGATGGTCTAGAAAATGCTTGGTCCTGCCATGAGGGCAGGGGGCTCGACTCGATGGCCTCTCGAGGTCCCTTCCAGTCCTACTCTTCTATGATTCTATGATTCTAGGTGTCTTATGGTGGCTTGAGGCCACCAAAAATAAAGGCTCCCCCATGTGCTACAGTTTCCCAATCTGCACAGTCCTGTTGACGCAGATATGATCCAGCCTTTTGTAGCATCTGCAGCCCCCTGCTGCAGCTGGTTCACCTGCATAGATGGGTTCTAACATTGCAAGGGACAGAATGCAAGTTCCATTGTGCTCTTTGGATCCCAAGTATGTTCATGGGGGAAATAAAGGGGCTGGGCACACTGCTCTGTCTCGTTCTTTTCACCTTCCTCAGCTGAGGCTGCCAATCGGAGCAAATTACAGAGACATTTTTCCAGTGTGAGCAACTGTCCTTTAGGTGTGTAGCTGGGGATCACGTTTCAGGGTCTCGTGTTGCATGTGACTGGTCCTTCAGGTGAAAGGCTGCCGAGCACAGCCCAGGGTCACTTGTAGAGATACTGTTGAAAAGCCTGGTGAGAGAGAACAAGGTGCGTAATGTGTAAATGAGGGACATGTTACCAGGCCAGACCCACATTTGAAGAAGCGGAGGAGCAATGTCTTGAACAAGAGCAAACATACTCGGGTGCGTCACCCAGTTTCGGCCAAGTCAGCTTCTGTTCTGTCCTGTTCATGTTCCTATACCACACCGGTCACTAGTGCGTGAATGCCATCCAGTAAGGCAGTGGTTTTGTCACAGCACACCAGGGAGAACTGTCCAGCTGTGCCCTGAAATTTTGTCAATTTCACACCCCTCCTCACCCCCCGTGGCTCTTTGCAAAGCTACCCTGAGGGGAAATGCTGACCCTGCAGGATCTCACAGCTGAAATGCTGCTTCCCAGCGCGAGTGAGCTGTGGGGAGCCCACTCCCACTCTCTGCTGTGACAAGAAGTAGGGAAGGATAGCAGGAGCTTGTTGGAGCTGGGACATGGGTTAAATGCCTTGTCCTGGTTCCCACAGGCTGGCGAGAAGGGGAGCTGCTTTCAGTGCTTACTCATTTACTCAACATCCCTAGCATGGCATTGAGCAGAGTTTGCAAATATGTCTGTGCTCACCGTCTAAGACGATGTATTCTGTGGTGGAGTTGAAATATGAATGCATTTGATCCTTGTTTAGCTTGTTATATGCACTACACCATTGCAAACCTCTGTAGTAAGACCATAACCATAGTAAATGTAAGTAAATGTGGCATTTATGAGCAAAGGATTCTGCTGAAAAAGTGGGTGTGCTGTGGAACTGTTTGTCCCATTGAAGAGTGCCGTGTTACTGACTAGGCTGGGAACCACTGCAACAGGGCATTAAGAGACATAACCACTCAGGGCAGTTGTTAGTCATGGGAGAGAGCTGCTGTGCAGTGGCAGGGCCAATTGTGAGGTGGCGGGAGGAGGTAGAAGGGCCATTTGGCCTTGGCCTCAAACTCAAAGGGGGCCTCAGATTTAGACATTTGTTAATTTTTGGGCATTTGATAAGTTTTGCAACTTGTTTTTAGGCACATCCCTCAATAATTGGTGCAATTGCAGAGAAAAAGGCTGAGCAATTATGTTTTACTCTTTGTCTGGCGTCTTATTTTATTTTCATGTCTCATTTTTTATGTTTACTATGGCCAGGGGCCTCAGGGCTGGAAATGGCCTGGGCCTCCTAGTGGGCCGGTGCAATGGAGTATTTCTTTTCTTCGTATGTTAAGTGTTGGTCTGTGTTCGTATTAGAATGCAGGCAGAAGAAAGGTAACTTGTAGTGGGAGTGTAAGGCAGAGGAGTTTGTAATTGCCCTTAGTTTCTGGGAGAATTCATTCTGTACTGTGACATCAATCGAGAGCAGTGGTTCCCAATCTTTTCACTAGTGAGGACCCCTAATTACCTCCCCAAAACATTTGCAGACTCCCAATCCCCCCCACCCCACCGAACCTGTTCGTGGACCCTCATCAAAGCCAGTTCAAGCTGCTCTGTATACTTCAGTAAATGAAAAGGAAACAAAAACATAGATTTTTTGGACAGCAATTAATAACATTATTGGAAGATATTTAATTGAAAAATAATGCATTGTAACTTTGCAATTTATTTACCACCTTTTTCTGTGATCATTTTTTCCTTTGTTTTTTTCCATGGACCTCCTGCAGTATGTTCCCAGTCCACAGACCCTATGTTCAGAACCACTGATCTAAAGCAATGATTCTCAAACTTTTTTTAAATAAAGTATTCCTTTAAAAATTATAAGTACCCCCCTCCCACTTCTCTTGAATATCCTTTAGGGGTCTGCATATCACTGGTTGAGAAACATGGTCCTAAGGTAATCTGAGGTCTTCAAACAAGTGCCATTCAACATTTCCAGATGACTGTACGCTTTGCAGGGGTCACATTTGTTTTGCTTACCACCAAGTTACACCTCACTTCAAAACAGCTTACAAAAATCAGCAAACGTCTCACAGATGACAACTTCTGAAAACTTGCTGACTTTCTACCACCCTATTATCAAAGCAATAAATTGGAAAATAATTATTGTACTTATATTTCAGCATGAGGCATATGAAGCAGTAGAAACAAATCATTATCTGAATGAAGTTTTAGATTGTACTGACTTTACTAGTGGCTTTTATGTAGCTTGTTGTAAAATGAGGCAAATCTCTAGATGAGTTGATGTGTCCCCTGGAAGACCTTGGTGTACCCCCAAGGGTACACATACCCCTGGTTGAGAAACACTGACCTAGAGTAAACCTGTACCAAGTGAGTTCTATTGCACCAGCAGAGCAGAGTAATTAACATGGTCTTGGACTGGGAGCTTTTGGGGTTTTTTTAGCTTTCTGTAGACCAGGCCAGGCACTAACCACTACTTGGCCTAGCACTGAAGGGGAGGGCTCAGTTCTGATGAGTTTACTGTTGTTTGATTGGCCTTTTCTCACCCAGTGTAGACACAAATTCTAGAAAATTCATCTTCTGGTTTACATGTGGTCCTGGGTATGTAGGGACAGGCTATTTCTCAGGATCATTGTGTTTGTTTGTGGGAAATAACCAGTGAGGCTGGAGCATGTAATAAAACTCATTATGGGAGTAAAGAGACTGTGGCTAGAGCCACGCCAATGGGGATTGGGATCCTTAGCTTTGATCCCTGCCCTTGCTGGTGATTTGCCTTTGAAGACAATGGAAACTCATTTCCAGGTCTTGCTCCACAGTGGCACTAGATTGAGATTTAAAAAAAACAAACAAACAAGGCCCTGTTGGATTTCATGCTTCATTCTGCTATCCCAGCATTGCTAATGCCCCTCAGATCACCAGCTCAGAGACCAATGAGTGTCAAAATGAAGCTTGGAAAATTCAGTTGAGCCGGGAGCCCCAACCCCCTAACTTCCTTTGCAGCTGGAAGCCTTCATGCCGACATCTAACCAGCTTCTCCAGCCACAGATAACTCACCCTTGGCTTTATTAGCAATTAATTCAAATTTTTAGCACCTTCTCTTTGGCCTTGGTTGCTAGGAAGCTTGAATCAACAGAGTAAGACTTGGTATTAATAGAAAGAGGTAGAAGCTGGGTGGGAACTCCACACAGAGCTGAAGAAAAATTCTGAGGGAAGGGCTCTTGCAGGACACTGGGGATCTTCTGTAAAATCAATAGTAGAGTATTTTGGACTCTGCTGTTCCACAGGTGTGGTCTGGATCCAGGTAGGTTTACAGACCACCTCCCTCTTTGGGCTTATGTTTCTCCTTACTACTTCTTTCTTGTCGCCTTGGTTTGCCTTTCTTTGGAGGGGATGTGTGTATGTGTAGGGGGCGTGAACAGTGAGGGCTGGGATTTAATTTTATTTATTGTTGCTCCTTTCTTGCTGGGATCACAGAAGGGTCAGCAATGCAGAGGCCTGTCCTGTGAGGCTCACTCTTGCTGTCCCAGCTGATGCATTCCCACAGCTCTAGTATGTGGCATGCATCCACCAGGGCTGCTCGAGTGGTCCATAATTGTGTCTTTCTGAGGCCAGTTGCTCCTGAAGACTGGCTGAGGGCACACCAAAGAGAGGGTTCTAGTAACAGTTAATTTCCAATGGGGGTGGCAGCAAGAGCTGGGGAAAGATGATTGAGGAGCCTGGGACAGGCCCCAGGCTCTCTCACCTGGCAGCTAGTTCCCCCTGCTCCAGCACTCCCAGATGGCTCCCCCAGAACTGCTCGGTGCTCTTCCCTGAGCATGTCTTCAAACCCAACTGCCTCCAGCTGCTCCTCTACAGCCCCCTGAAAAAGTTAGCAGTTCTCAGCTCCCTCCAGCCCTCCATTGCCAAGTACAGCATTTATACCCACCTTTTCCTCCTCCCACAACTCAGCTTCTGCTTAGCAAGCCCCACCTTTCCACGTCTTGCCCCAGGCACCCACACAACCGCCCTTCTCCCCTCATGGCTGCGTAAGCAGGGCCAGACCGGGTTCTCCCCTGCCACTGAGTGACTAGCTGGGGGAAAGACATGCTGAATGGACCATGTTTGCACTGGCAGGTGCTCCACAGGTGGAGCTGATTTGCCAAGAAGAGCAATTCTGGCTGGTTTTGGCCTACAGATCTCCTGCTACTTAAACGTGTGGGGATTTGCAGGGCCAGCACCAGACCACACCAGACCCTGGGCAATGTGTGCAGGGAGGCTCGGCTCTGGGCCCAGAAGGGGTGGGGCCTTGGGCGGGCAGCCAGCCCTCCCTGCTGCTCTGTCTGCCTGGCGCTCCTCCCCCAGAACGTCCCAATGTTGGTTCAGATCTATGGGGTGGTGGACACCCAACCTCTGGTTACTGTGGGCGGGGAGGCACCAGTCCTAACCCATGCCAGCCCCTGCTCAGCCAGGGCCATCTCCTTCCTGACATTGATGCAGGGGGTGGTGGGGAGGAGGGAAGAGCCGAGAAGAAAAAAGAGGAGCAAGTGGGGCAGGGAGCTGCTCATGTGGTGGGTACAGGGGGAGCCCAGGGGAGATGGCTCCTCTGCCCCCTGCCACCACACCCTGCCCTAGGTAATCCTCTCACTCCTCTCCATAGGATGTCTGGAGCAGCCCCTGCAGGGCCTGAGGCGCAGCCACTCCAGTTCTGGGTAATGGCTCCACATATTGCTCCCTGGCCATGCTGGTCTCTGGCACTAAGCAGCTGGCTGTGTGGTTTTTGTCAGCCAGCAGCTGAAGGCCGGGCTGCGGGCATGACACAGAGGGGCCCAAGTGGCCAGGCTGGGTTGTGGTGTGCTCCCCCCCAGCTGTGCTTTGAAAAGTGTGTAAGGGGGGTGAGTGGGGGAGGAGCGATGGCTCTTAGCTTTCCCCTCCCCCTGCACCTGTGTTTAGGAGGTAGGTAGGGACAGGACCTTGTGTGGAAGAGGACTAAAGATTTGGAGGGAATATGGGGGTAGAAAGGTGGGGGCAAGGTGATTAGGATACAGTGGGAAACTAAGGCAGGATCCCAAGGGAGCAGGAGTAGCTGAGGTGGCTGTAGAACATGAGGTAAGGAAGGGCAGGAGGATGTGGGTGGGGGTGCAGGCAGACGTTCCACTTATTTGTTATTGCTCAACCAAGGACCTCACCAGGCTGGACTGGGCCACAGGCTCATATCACACCAGGGCTGCGTCTACACGTGCACGCTACTTCGAAGTAGCGGCACCAACTTCGAAATAGCGCCCGTCGCGTCTACACGCGTCGGGCGCTATTTCGAAGTTAACTTCGACGTTAGGCGGCGAGACGTCGAAGTTGCTAACCTCATGAGGGGATAGGAATAGCGCCCTACTTCGACGTTCAACGTCGAAGTAGGGACCGTGTAGACGATCCGCGTCCCGCAACGTCGAAATTGCTGGGTCCTCCATGGCGGCCATCAGCTGGGGGGTTGAGAGATGCTCTCTCTCCAGCCCCTGCGGGGCTCTATGGTCACCGTGTGCAGCAGCCCTTAGCCCAGGGCTTCTGGCTGCTTCTGCGGCAGCTGGGGATCTATGCTGCAGGCACAGGGTCTGCAACCAGTTGTCAGCTCTGTGTATCTTGTGTTGTTTAGTGCAACTGTGTCTGGGAGGGGCCCTTTAAGGGAGCGGCTTGCTGTTGAGTCCGCCCTGTGACCCTGTCTGCAGCTGTGCCTGGCATCCCTATTTCGATGTGTGCTACTTTGACGTGTAGACGTTCCCTTGCTGCGCCTATTTCGATGTTGGGCTGAGCAACGTCGAAGTTGAACATCGACGTTGCTGGCCCTGGAGGACGTGTAGACGTTATTCATCGAAATAGACTATTTCGATGTCGCAACATCGAAATAAGCTATTTCGATGTTGGCTGCACGTGTAGACGTAGCCCAGGTGTTCCTACCCTGTGGTCTCTGCTGGGGCCTCTGCATGTGTTGTTGTGCACAAGGTGTCTACAACGTGCACCCTGCTGCTGTGTGTTCACAGATGGCTGAGGTACTTTGTTCTGTCCCTTTTTGAAATGGGAGTAGACCAAAACCCACTGGGAAACTGTTAACGTGGGCAGGGTGCACAGAGGAAATCGATCAGCACTGCAGAGAGCTAGAATGGGTTAATCACCCCCCTCCCGTGCACCCTAAATCTGCAGCCATGGGCCGCTACACATGTTATTGTCCCAGCTAAATTGGCCAGCAGTGAACCATGGGTCCCAAGGAAGGCAGTGGATTGATGTTCTTCTCATCTTTGTCAGCTGCTCTGCATTAAGTAACAGGAGAAGATCAGTAAAAAAAGATACTCAAAGCTGACACTAGCCAATGACTCTGTCAGCACTGATTTGGTTTCAGAGGCGTTCTTGGTAGAGATTGTTTGGACGGGAGACCAAGGAATTAATGGAGTGTGTTCACCAAGGACACAGACACTTTAGTGTCATACGGTTGCAAAGTATGGACCAGACTGCAGAGCCAGTCTTAACCCAACCAGAAGCTCAGCCAGGTGACCGCTGTGCTGAAAGGAGGAGATGGGTTTGCCTTGATGGGCATGACATTGTCCTGCTTTATAGGCTGGGAACCACAAGATAAAGCAGTATTGCGCACCCAGACTTAGTGGAAAAGCTGGAAATGGAACCCAGGTTTCCTGACACCCGTGCTGCTGCTCCAATCACTAGACCATGCTGCCTCCCTCGAGTGCACCCTCTTAATAACCATTATAATGGAAGTAGTTTTACACAGAGCCCTCCGGCACAGGAGGGGCTGCTTGGTTTGCCTTCAATCCTCAATTGTTGAGGGAAGGAACAGTTCTGCAGCGGCTCAGCACTGCCACCCAGTGGTGAGACAGGCACTCTTCATCCTCTAGTAACAGTCTATATACTATCAAAACAAAAAAGAGCAGTCCAGTAGCACTTTAAAAACTAACAAAATGATTTATTAGGTGATGAGCTTTCGTGGGACAGACCCACTTCTTCAGCACATAGCCATAGGGTCAATATTTAAGCCACAGAGTCAATATTTAAGGCACAGAGAACCAAAAATCGTAATCAAAGTTGACAAATCAGAAAAAAAATGTTCAAGGTGAGCAAATCAGAGAGCAGGGGGGGAAGGGGGGAGTCAAGAATTAGATTAAGCCAAGTATGCAAAAGAGCCCCTATAATGTCCCAGAAAATCCGCATCCTGGTTCAACCCACGTGTTAATATGTCGAATTTGAATATAACAGAGTTCAGCAGCCTCTTTTTCCAAAGTAGTGTGAAAATTTGGAAAGAGAGGCTGGTGAACTCTCTTCACTATTGGAAGATATTTAATTCGAAAATGAGTGTAACTTTTTGCAATTTATTTAAAAATTATTTTCTATTATCATTTTTATTTATCTTTTACTTTTTTCACGGACCGCCACCCCGACACTTCCCTCGCAGACCCTCAGCGGTCTGCAGACCCCAGGTTGGGAACCATTATACTAGGGTCATCAGCCCTATGTACTGCAAGCAGCAATGCTCCTGTGAAAGGCTTCTGTCCCACCACATATAGCAGCACTGTTTTCTCACTTGCCATTCCAGCTGGTTAGCCACTTGTGCACTGCCTCTGCTCTGGTGCACAAAGACATTTCATGAGGAGCTGCTGAAAGTGGGAAAATTGATTTGGATCCTTCTGGAGATCATCAAACTCCACCCTCCCCCTCCAGCTGGCGAAAGGCAAGAGGGTCTTGGGAGAGGATGAGATGAGGAAGTGAGAGAGGGACAGAGTACAGGCCTGAATTCACTTGATTTTTCAACATTGACACTGGGGCTGTGGGAGCTGTTGGCAATGGAAGCTCTGCCTGGATGTAGAGGCAGCAGGAGACAGCTGGCCCAGCCTCAGGAACAGATAAGGGCTGTAGGGGGATGCGTGGAGGATGTGCAGATTCACTACACAAGGACTCATCTGCTATCAGCCCTCTGTGGGCTGGAAGTTAAGCTAGTGGAAGGGAAGACATGGTATCACTTCCTTTGGGGGAGAGAACCTGCTCCTGAACATAGAGCAAAACCTGATCGTTTGTCCTGCCCTCCTGTTCAGTTGGGGGCAGTAGACCCAAGCACATAGCCTGTTACTTGGAGACCCATTACATTTTATGCTGAGAATCCCATTTGTGACTCCACCATAGCCCCTGTGGACATAAGGAAGAATTAGGAGCTCAGCTTTGTGTGCAGTGTTATACCTTTCTGGAGGGCTGTGCAAAGTGGTGGGTGGGCATAAAATTTCATAAATGGGGGGATGCAGCATGATCAGCTGCTGGGTCTAGGCTTCATCCGTCTCCTTAAAAATGCTGAAATGCTACTGTTTTTCTGTCTGTGTATTCACATTTATATACTGATTAATAAAGTTTTTACGTTCTACAGACTTCCTTTCTTACACATGGCACAAGACTTCCTCCCACCCCCAGGGGAACATAACTGAAATTTCCATTGGTTTGGATTGCATGAGATAAGCTGGGGGGGAGAATAAGGGGGCAGACAGGTTGGGGGTGCTAATTGCCGGGATGAAAACTGGGGCCTGAGGTGAAAGGTTTGCCGCCTCCTGCCTTAGCTCATAGTGTGACAGGCCCTTCAGTATGAGGGATCTGACTATTATGGCCACTGACTTACTTGAATTATTGCAGAGGCTGTGTATACTTCAGCACTCTCCTTTGAACCTGCAAATCTAGGTCCTTCTGGTGAGCTTTTCCCCCTTATAGCACTTGCCCACGATTAGATCCAAAATGCTGTATGAAGATGTGCAGATATAATTGGTTCTATTTTTCATATAGAGAAACTGAGGCAGAGAGCAGTTAGATGACATAGCACACTGGAAAGCCCACAGCAGAGCTAGGAGCAGGACACAGACTGGCTCAGTCCTCTAATGCTGCCCTGCCCCTGGGATCACACTGCCAATAACACTGGCATTGGAGGCCAAAGCTGCTTCTGGTGTCCGAGGTGAGACGTTTGCAGAGAACAAAATGCCATGGAACTAAGCTACAAGAAGACAGGGATTTAAAAAAAAACAACAGCAACAAACATTTAAGTTTGTTCACATATGAGGTTGTGTCTTTTCTCCACATTGTACATTCTGCCCCTGCCTGGCAATACTGAACATCAATGCAGTAGTTGCATATCCCAAATAAATAAGCTGGAGACACCAGCCTCGAGTGTTCTGATTAACGGTGTTCAAGGCAGGAAGATCTCCATCCAGGAAGCGGAGTCCTTTTGCAGTCTTCAGACATGCAAGGCAACCCCATTAAATGAATTAAATTAAATTGGACAAAGTGCTGTAGGAAGGGTGAGGCTCAGATACTGCTGGGTTGCCCTTATTTCTGCCTGGTAAGTGCTGAGACACAGGGCCCCTAATTCAGGAACATACCACATCTAACTGGTTCTACTATTGGGCAGTGGTGTGGAACACTCCTGAACAATGACCTTGGGTGATTTTCCATGGGGGAGGGGGGAGGGCGTCTCTGGCTCAAGGCCTGCGGGGGAATAGATGTAAATAGCAGGACTGATGAACCTAGATTTCACCTTTTTTTAAAGTGACTCTTCCTGTTTAAAGTAAGACTCCCTAGGAGTGCAGAAAACACAAGGGTGCAGCTGTGAGGGCTGTGGTAGTGTTGTTTAAAATTCCCTGTACTGTACCCCTAAATTTCTGTTGCCAGGTCTCCAGACAAGTGCTATTTGATAGCCAGGAGGAGGGGGTTGTGAGTAAACAAGGCCACTGTGCTCTAACGCAAGTGAGTTGCACAGCTTTAGTCCCTTGAGGGTGAGCCATAAGAATACGGAGTTAATCTGTCGCCAGACCTCTCTCATGTGGGCTGCTAATCCAAGAACATGGAGACTAGATCTTAGAGCTGCTGCTTTAAAGTCCTGGGTTTATGTTGCTTGTGGGAAAGGAAGCTCACCTGTAGGTGATAACAGTATGATGGCTTATGCTTATTCTTTCTCTATAGGCATCTGGTCACTAGTTGGCATCAGAGACCCTTGAGCAGCTCTGATTCCATCAGGCAGAAGGCAGCGGTGAAGCATACAGACCAGCCAGTACTTCATCCTATTAGGGGATACAAGGAATAGCACCAGGCTAATGTGCATCAGTTGCATATGGGTATTTAACATGTTTGGGGCCAGTTTTCACCCATCCTAGAAGTTGGGATTTTAGCTCTCTTTGCATGAGGCTCCCAGCAGTCTGGGACTGCAAATTTAAACAAAAATAGTTATTAGAGAAATATTTTCCCTCTAACTTTTTCCATCCAGGTGTGGATTGTTTTCCCCCTCCATGTGCAGAATAAATTTTAAAATGCACTGAGGCATGTGTGAATGTGTACTACAAGCATAAAGCGAAATCCTAGCTGTGGACACTCTGCTAATTAGCTGGGAGGCATTTGCAATCTGTTCTGAGTGGCTGTACAACGGAACAGCTTATAGGGACATTTGAAATCAGGAAAAAAAACTTGTTTTTAAGGCATGTGTTTTGGAATGTTATAAAACTCTGGGCTGCTCATGCTTGATGGACTCTTGTTGACATGTGACCCCCAGAGCTGTATAAAACCCTGTGGGGACAGCTCAGCTGTCTAGGTGTACCACTTTTTGATTTTTATGGTGGCTGGGTAATGTCACACCACTAATTAGCCCAAAATGTCAGAGCGAGCCTTGGTGAAAACTTCTACATCTACACCTAGTTTTGTATGGCAGTCATGGAAAACCACCACATTTCATCAGATACCATCAACATAACCCCTGTCTTACTTGGAGCTTGTCTAAAGTTCTTGGCAAACTCAGAGATGCTTTGGAAAGCCACGGCAAATTGGGTTTGAGATGTAAGTTTGCCAGAAAACCCAACCTCCTTGAGGAAAATGGGAGGAAGGTTGTTATGAAAATTACTTTCAACTCTGCTGACTGGTATTTTGGAAAATGTTGCTAGGTAGCTTAATTTTCATACATAAGCAATAGAAAAAGTACAAAATTGATTGATGTGAAACTGTGCTTGATATCACAACACGTATGAAATCCTATTTCAAAAGGAGAAAAATTCCATCTTGCTTTCCCCAGGGTCTTTAATAAAAGACTCAGAGCAAAATGGTTAATAGCATAAGGAGCTTAGATTAATTATTAAGCTTGCCCCATGGATAGCTCTGAGACAAGCATCCAACCTGCTCACAAACTAGTTTGGGAAGTTATAGTATGACATGATTCAGTGACCTGCAGAGCAATTAGAGTTAGTGCTTTGAGCAGCCTTTATCCCAGAAGAGCAACAAACTCATACCAAGGTCGCCAGCTCCCATGGGATAAAAGCAGAAGAGTTATTCAGAAAACAGAGGTATGTGTGTGCATCTCTCGTCTGAGCAATGGAAGAAAAGTGAATAGGGAAAGGTAAGGAACACTGTCTTTTATTTGAAATTCTTTCATGTGTATCACTTCAAATGCAAGGTCAATTTGAATACAGGTTATAGAGTCCGGCAAGTAGTGAATTGCAGTTGCATGAGGAACTGTGAGGAGCAGCCATCAACCAGTGATTGCGTTGTAAAGTGGAGGAGCTCTCACTGCCAAGGACAGAAGAAAAAAGTAGCTTGTGGATGTCTTCCATTACTGTGATAGTCACATATGAATAGCGAAACCCTAACAGAGCCTGGAAGCGGGCGGAGTGGATGAAAGGCAATACAGATTACCAAGCGTTTGTATATGTAGCTTGAGAGAACTTGCAAAGCAGCATTCACATTTTCACTTGCCGTGACAAAACGTTGTCGTGCAGGTAGGGCATGTGTGTATGTGTTAAGCACCCCTGAACTATGAAAGTTTTGTCTATCAAGAGCAAGTGTGGACGTACGCTAAGGACTTGTCTCTACACTAGAAAAGAATTTGACACATGTATCCCGAAATAGAGTGCTTAGTGTAGCCTTCGCCTTCCAGAGTTACAGCCCTCCCTTCCAGCCTCAGCTCTGTGGCTTCTGTGGAGAGGGAAAGACCTCTACTGATATTAAAATGTGTTGTGTGTTTTTATCTGTAGAACAAACAGGTGTTAATTATTATAAAGGTTTTATTTTACATGGCGCTTTTATCCGAAGCCCTTTGCAGTAGTTAGCTAAGGGTACAAACAACATTTGGGAAGATCATTAAATGGTCCCCTGAAACCATCAGCAATTTTCAAGTGGTCCTCAAAAAAAAAAAAAAAGATTGAGACTGACTGCTGTAGATACTGCCATAATCATCATAGTAAATTACACCTTCCTGTTAGCTCCTGGCTCCTCTGTACTCCTCCCTTCCTGATTTCTCCATGTATGAGTTGCAACCAAAGTTGATTTTTTGCAGATATTCTTAGACTCTGAGCCACTTCTAATTGTTCTCCCCTCTCCCACTCCAACCTCCCACAGTGAAATCCCCTTTTTCTAGATAAGGCATCTAAGAGCTAAATTGTACTTTAAGCCCCTAAAGCTACCACCTCACTTTATATGTGAGAGTTCAGGGACCAGACACCTAATTAGTGGAGCCAGGCCTGCCAGCCACTACTTAGGTGGGCAGCCTTCATTCTCTTATTTGTGACTGTCTGTGTGTGCACCTTAGAGGGGACTATCTGTGGATCATCCGACTGAAGCTCATGGACCACCAGAGAAGTTGATGAGGCTTTGAGTGCTGGTGTCTGCCTCGTGTGTGTGCTTAAGTGTTTAAATAGGGAATGTGGTGAAATGAGTCTCGCTGACACTTTTTTGATTCAGTCAACAGCCTTTCCTAGCTGGCAAAACAATGACTCAGGCCTGCCTTGAAGGCTTGTCATGTGAATAAGGAATAGAGAGAGGGTTTTTTTATGTTACAGGGAAATTATGAGGGCACAAAAGTCACATACTAGATTGGTGAAGATGTGAGTGATCTCAGAGAAAATCTCCCAAGCAGCTGGTGTCTGGGACCAGAGATGAACCCTTTGTTATGGTCCCTTTTGAATCTGGAGCTGCTGTTCTTTACAGGTGAGTGCTAGCAGGCAGAGGCTCTCAAATAGTCATTCTTGTGACCGGCAAGACAAAGCAAAGCTGCGGGGTCATTTGGGGGTTGCAAACTCTGCCTTTGTGGGAAGATTATGAAGCGTTTGCAGAAAGAATGAAGTTAGATGTCTTAGGCCACTGGTGAGAGCACAAGGGATTTCATGCAGTATTGAGGCCAGTATACAGAATGTGCTACTTTGCTGGCCCATGCTGAGGTCTGTAATAAACAGTGAATAGAGACTACTGGCGATGTACACTGCAATATTTCACCAACCCAATGCTCCAAGGCTGGGATACATAGCAGTGATTTTTTTTAGTGAACGACTATCCTCCAGACTGTAAATTCAAATACAGCCCAGACCAATGGAAGACAGCTGTTATTGTCATCTGATGGTTTTGTCTGGTAATTTTGGTGAAAATATTTGGATCCTACTCTAGTTCCTGGTGGAAACTTGTCTGTGTCACCAAAACCATTATCAGAACTACTGCTCTTGTTGATAGCCTCAGCAATGGTCCTGTTTTGGGATGAGAACTGCACTGTTCTCTCATTCATAGGTGGTCCTGTTAGGTCATTTGCTGGCAAGGGAAGTTTGCTCTGTTGCTGTCATTGCTGTGAAGAACTAGGAGACTTCATTCTCAGTTTCTAGCCTCCATTATATTTGCTCAGTCCACCTAAACACAAATCAGAACACCAGACTAGTGTGGAACACTGCTCCTTCATCTGGCTGTCCCACTAGAGAAGAGCTCCTTTGTTTCTGATCTCAAGGCCTCTATATAGTTTTGCAAGAAGACAGCTTATGGTTTAACCAGATTAGGTTATCACCAGTCCCTCTTTAAAACAGAACACTCTACAAGCTGAGGAAAGCCTCCTCACTGGGCCAAAGCAGTGGCTTCAGGAAGCTCAACATAGCAAGATCTAGATGTCTGTCTCATTTTCAATACAGACTTTGGTACCCAGGAGCTGACATCCCACTGGATTTAATATGTCCACCCATTCGTATTCATTCTTTGTGTGTGTGTGTGTGTGTGTGTGTACTTTCTCATGCAGTAGTGACACCAAGACCACTTACAGAGCGAAAGAATGAGTCTCCTCTACAACCTTAGCTGTGAGATGGCTGGCTTTTAGCTCAAACTGTAGAGGCTTATACACTAAACTCTAGCAATCACAGGTTTGAGTCTGTCTAGGGGATGGTATGGGAAAGTATTTAACCCACATACCTACTGTGTGTGGTTTGCTGTCTTACGTAATGGCAACTAGACCACTTACACAGAGGTCCTAGGTTTGAGCCCACCTGTGGGCTGTTATATGTGTACATGTTTATGTATTGCTAATTTTTTTAGTTCCTCTAGTTATGTTGTTTGGGATTTGTTTATTTAGGGAAGATGTACTTTAGGTTGGAATGTGTTGATAGTGAACCTTTAAATGCCGCTCCTGCAGAAATGGGTCTCAAGCATGGGCTATACCACTGTAAAGTTACATGCTGAACACAACTGGTTTGGTTGTCCTATTACATTTTATTCTCCAGTATCTGGGTTATTGTTGCAGTGGCATCTGCAAACTTATTCACTGAACCTAAGGAGGGCAGCCTTGCTGGAGGAACATGGATCACCCTGACATTGGAGGGTAAGTTTTAGAAGGCTGCTAGTAATTGGGGAAATCACTGGATAACACAGAGCACTCAGAAGTACAAGGGATCATCTGTGTTCTGAAACTCAAGCCTATAAGAGGGTTAAAAAAGAACTAGATGCTCATGGAGGATAGGTCCAGCAATAGCTATTTGCTAGGTTCCGTTTGCCAAAAAACTGGGAATAGGCGGCCGGGGATGGATCACTTGATGATTACATAGTAACAGAGAGTAAGCCGTGCTAGTCTATACACTATCAAAAAAAAAAGCAGTCAAGTAGCACTTTAAAGACTAGCAAAATAGTTTATTAGGTGAGCTTTCGTGGGACAGACCCACTTCTTCAGACCATAGCCAGACCAGAACAGACTCAATATTTAAGACACAGAGAACCAAAAACAGTAAGCAAGGAGGACAAATCAGAAAAAGATAATCAAGGTGAGCAAATCAGAGAGTGGAGGGGTGAGGGGGGAAGATCAAGAATTAGATTGAGTCAAGTATGCAGACTCAATTTTGTCTGCATACTTGACTCAATCTAATTCTTGATCTTCCCCCCCACCCCTCCACTCTCTGATTTGCTCACCTTGATTATCTTTTTCTGATTTGTCCTCCTTGCTTACTGTTTTTGGTTCTCTGTGTCTTAAATATTGAGTCTGTTCTGGTCTGGCTATGGTCTGAAGAAGTGGGTCTGTCCCACGAAAGCTCACCTAATAAACTATTTTTCTAGTCTTTAAAGTGCTACTTGACTGCTTTTTGTTTGGATGATTACATGTGCTGTTCATTTGCCCTGGTGCCCCTGGTTTTGTCCACTGTTAGACGACAGAATGCTGGGCTCGATGGACCTTTGGTCTGGCCAGTGTGGCCATTCTTATGGTCTTAATTGTTCATTCTTGCATAAAACAAAAGAAAAGAAAAAATACCCACATACCACAGCAGTCAGGTCCCCCCGACAATCATGAAACTGAGTTGAAAAAAAAAGATCAATACTGAGTTCTTTTTATTTGCCTTCAGCGTTCTGAGCATTTATGATGAACTTCTGTTAAGATTGCCATGTTTTCTTTGCAATCATAAGAGCTGGAAATGTACTTCTTTTAATGAAATTGGAGATTTTCATATTGAAAACCATCAGTTGTAATGTGAGGTTTGTGATAAAATCACTCCCCATCAATGTTGTCAATCACCAAGGCCATAATCATCAAACCTGGTTGCCTAAAATTAAACATATAACTAATGCTACTTACCTCTTATATAGCAATTTTCATCAGTACATCTGAAAGCACTTTACAAAAGAAGTCAGAATCATTATCCCCATTTTCACAGACAGGGAAACCGAGGCACAGACGGGGCAGAGTGAGTTGTCCAGGGACACCCAGGAGGCCAGTGGCAGAGTAAGGAATAGACCAGCTCTCCTGAGTCCCAGTCCAGTGCTCTGTCCTTTAGGCCATAAATAAATGACCTGATTTTCAGAGATACTGAGAGCTGACTTCAAAAGGAGTTGCAGCCCCTCAGCATCACTGATGGATCAGGCCATTTGTATGTGCCTGAATATGTATTTTGGCGCTTGTGGTTGGCACTCAAGTTTGAACATTTTGGCTTAGTCATACATAACTGTATGAAATATGTGGAAAGCAGGTGTAAAATGCCAGGGTGCAAGGCAGGAAAGAATGAAGCCCAGTGCGAGTAGAATGCTCTGTAACAAAATGCATGGGAAAGGCTGCCTGGTAAATGGTAAATATATAAAACAATTCACCCCAAAGAACATACATAGCTGAGTCAGAAGCTGAACCATGTTTTAATAAGAAAGAAAACACCCCACACTTGGTTTTAAAGTCCTTGGTTATGGGCAGGCACGACTGTTCAATATCTTCATTAATGATTTGGATATTGGCATAGAAAGTACGCTTATTAAGTTTGCAGATGATACCAAGCTGGGAGGGGTTGCAACTACCTTGGAAGATAGGGTCATAATTCCGAATGATCTAGATAAATTAGAGAAATGGTCTGAAGTAAACAGGATGAAGTTTAATAAAGATAAATGTAAGGTGCTGCACTTAGGAAGGAATAATCTGTTTCACACATACAGAGTGGGAAAAGACTGTCTAGGAAGGAGTACAGCAGAAAGGGATCTAGGGGTTCTAGTAGATCACAAGTTAAATATGAGTCAACAGTGTGATGCTGTTGCAAAAAAAGCCAACATGATTCTGGGATGCATTAGCAGGTGTGTTGTGAACAAGACATGAGAAATCATTCTACTGCTCTACTCTGTGCTGGTTAGGCCTCAGCTGGAATATTGTGTCCAGTTCTGGGCACCCCAATTCAAGAAAGATGTGGAGAAATTAGAGAAGGTCCAGAGAAGAGCAACTAGAATGATAAGAGGTCTGGAGAACATGACTTATGAAGACAGGCTGAAAGAATTGGGCTTGTTTAGCTTGGAAAAAAGAAGATTGAGGGGGGACATGATAGCGGTTTTCAGATATCTTAAAGGGTGTCATAAGGAGGAGGGAGAAAACTTGTTCTTCTTGGCCTCTGAGGAGAGAACAAGAGGCAATGGACTTAAACTGCAGCAAGGGAAGTTTAGGTTGGACATTAGGAAAAAGTTCCTAACTGTCAGGGTGGTCAAGTACTGGAATAAGTTGCCAAGGGAGGTTGTGGAATCTCCCTCGCTGGAGATATTTAAGAACAGATTAGATAGATGTCTATCAGGGGTGGTGTAGAGAATGGTCGGTCCTGCCGTCGGGGCAGGGGACTGGACTCGATGGCCTCTCGAGGCCCCTTCCGGTCCTAGTGTTCTATGATAATCTTAAGTGCACAATGCAAATGTTTTAATGTGTTGTCAGGACTACTAAAGGGCCTTAACTTACAAAATGTTTGTGGATCGGTTGTTTAGGTCTGACATCTCCCCAGCAACAGGCCATGGACTCCACCAATGGGTCTTGGCTGGATGTGTTCCTAGTGAATCCTGTTCTGCCTCCAGTAGGGTGTGATGTCCATCCTGTATATTTCGATTTGTCCATCATCAGATGCAAAACGAGGTATGGTGCTCTATTAAAGAAGGTTCAGAAAGGACTTTTTAGGCAGAAGATGCTGTATGAAAACTTGTGAGGATGTTTTCTTATTGTTTTCTCAGTGCATGTTAGCTTCAGTGCCTATTTGTACAGGAACATGAAAAGTCTACCAGGAGTCAATGGCTGGAAAGGTAGAAAAATTCAAAAAGGAAATAAGGTACAGCTTTTCAATAATCAGGGTAATTGACCAGTGGTACAGACACCAAGAGGTGTGGCAAATTCATCATTTGAGGTCTCTTTGTCCAGACTGGATGCCTTGCTGAGGGAGTTGCTCATTCCCAGCTTAGTGGGCTCAATAGCTTTTGTACCTTATGTAGTGGGAAGAATAACTCTTTCATTGCAGGAATCACAAGGAGAAATTTTTTAAGCCTGTGTTCTTCAGGAGGTCAGATTTCCTGATCCTAACGGTTTCCTTCCAGCCCTGAGATCTCTTAAGCCAAGTGAAAGACTCACTGCCCCCACAGCTGGGGCAAGTTTGGAGTAAGCAGAACTTTGAGCATCTTCTGGAAACTGGGGAGTGTGCAAAATTCATTCTTCTTGAAGGCTTGTGCATATGGATTGAGTCACCTGTGTTGGGTTTGGGCTGAAATCCAATCCAGGTGGCTAGACTGACAGCTGAACTCACCTTTTGCCCCCAGAGGTGGTCCTTCTGGGTTAAAGTTGGGGTATACTGGCTGGTGATGGCAATTTACGCAGCTGCTGCCCATGCTATACTTCCTATATTGTCCTTTGCAGGGCTGTCATACTGGTCTCTTCTGGGAAGCGGTTCACATTATCTGGGTATCATAGCACAGTTTCCTCCTGTGCTGATGTTATTGGTCCTGCTCCCAGACCCCTGTTCTGCACTTGCTTATTTGTGTCTACCTCAGTGTTCTTTTGGCTCCCCACCTCTCCTGAGGAGTGACCAGTGAGGTTGGCACAGCTCTATTAAAGTCAGTGTAGCTGCACAGATTTACACCAGCCAAGGATCTGACCAACGTTTAACTTTAAAACACATGAGCGGTTCTTTCCTTTGAAGGTCCTCTCTGCAGGAGGGACTGTACCAGGTGGAGGTGATTGCTAATGGGCAGATGATAAGCAACCTGAGTGGGATGCCTTGTGACAACTGCACTTTCAAGGTAAACTCCAAGGAGGGATGGGAAGAAATGGCTGAAGATGATCCAAAGAGGGCTGCAGCTCCGGGTAACAGGCTGATGCTGAACAGAAGAGAAATTAGATTGACTGTTGGGTGTGGAAGAGATTCTGAAAGTGCCCCCTGCTAGGCTGGGGAGAGTCGGGGGAAGAGAATGGCTGCCCTGTTGATTGAATTATTTAAAACTAGAGTGAGAAATAATTTATCACTAGGTTCCCGGGTAGGTGCCTAGTGCCTCCTATCCAGTCCCAACTTTTCATATGTGCTATCTGGTCACCCTGTTACCAAGGGGTAGATTAGATGACCTCGGTGGTCTTTTTCTGTGACTATGTGGCAATATGGAACCTGTCACCCTCTTTTTGCATTTTTAAGGCATACAATGGCAGAGTGCTACTATAAATATTAATACGCAGGTGTCTAGATGCCTGATCCTGTGAGGCTATTTGTAAATACAGAGAGTCTCTGTCCCAACACATTATGGTCTAAATAAAGAAACAGCAGGAGGGGGAACTGGGCACAGAGAAATAAAGGGAGTTCCTCAAGGTCCCACAGCAGGTTATTGGTATAGGATAGTCTCCAGAGTTTTAGTACAGTTCCCTTTCCATCAGACTACTCTGCCTCTAATTGTGCGTATTCAGAAGGGAGCTCTGTAGCCTGATCTATAGATTGTGTATTAATTATACTGCTTGTTTAAGAATTCACAGTTATCACATTGAAGGTTGCCAGGTTTTTGTTCCAGATCAGGCCCAATATTATTGAAATTACTGCACAGATAGGAGCCCCAATGAGCACACTACATTCATACAAGACCTTTTCTGTATTTACAGTAATGTATAAATACATTTAGTATCATCATCAGCAACCATGGGCTCAGCACCCATTGGTGTCCAATGCCTCCCTCTCTATTTCCTTCCATCTTTCCCCGTCCAGTGCGGAGTGGCTCAGTTTCTGTAAACTAGCTCTGCAACAATCTACTATATCACCTACCCATTCTCTGTGGGGTCTGCATCTCCTATTCAAACTGTCCATTGTGCTGAATACCAGGGTCTTGATTTTTTGTTCATTGTTCATTCTGAAGATAAGCCCAAATAGTCGTAACTTCTCTTGTATATAACCTTCTGCAGTAGGTTCTCTTTCGGCTGTATCTTCCATTATAATTCCTCATTAGTGACCTTCTTCATCCATTCTATTTTCAGGATTTTTCTGTGACTCCTCTCAAATGCCAATATCCTTCTCTTTGAATCTTTCATTGTCACCCATGTCTCCCATATGTACAACATGGTGCTGAATACACGTTTTCGAGATGCTCAGCTTCCTTCCTAAGCTTATCGCTTTGCTTTTCCAAATCCTATCTGTCGCCTTCAAACTTGCTCTTGCTTTCACTGTTCTAGTTGCTGTTTCCTTCTTACAGTCTAGAACATGTTTTGTTGCTTCCCAGATAATGTGAACTTCTCTGCGTTCTCTAGTTCGATCCTGTCTATGCTGATCTTCCTTAGGATTGCCTTATCTCCAAATTTGGCACTTCGACACTCATCTGACCAACTCACCTCCTTCATCCAGGCTTGGGACTGGCATGAAACCTCTAGAGGCTTCATGGTGGAGTTTATTACATTTAGCAGAGTCATAAACACCCCAGCTCAGTAAGGCAGCTAGAGATATTGCAGAATGTCTACTGCCCATCTATAGGCTCTAGCCTGCTGGGGGTGGGTGGGAGGGGGCACACGTGGCATTTTTCCCATGGCGCGGTATTTCAAAGGGGTCCAGAGCTCTGGCTGCTGCCACTGCCAAAGTAGCAGCAGTGGCGGCCATAACTCTGGATCTAATTGAAGTGCCATGGCAGTCCTGTGTGCCGCTGCATGCAGCTGTGAGGGAGTGCAGGGTGGACACAGTGCCGCATCTGGGGGCACTGAGGGCTGAACACCTTAGACCCTGCCCCTTCAGCCCTTGGCTCCACCCCTTCTGGGAGGCAGAGCCAGCCCCCACACCAACTTGTCCTGGAGCTGCCTCAGCTGTCGTCTTTGCCATATACGCTCTCACCATCCCTTAACGAACAGCCTGAAATGTTATCCACTATCTCCCTCATCACCATCACCTTCCATCTGATCTGAAGTGGCCATCACTCTGGCACCTTCCAAAGGCACTCGTGCTGCTGCCTAAGGCCCACCGGCTGGGATACAACCTTTTATAGTGTAGGGTTTCTCCCTTCTTCCTTGTTTGTACATCCTCACCCTACTAATGCTGAGGTGTCATTAGTATATTAATGTGTTCAGTTGACCATTTATGTCAGTTTGTTACCATGGCATTCTGGGAGTTAGACGTTTGTAGATGTTCCATCCCAAAGCTGATGTTAGCTCATGCTCCAGTGAGAGGCTCGTGTTGCTGTGGAGAAAATTGTACCAACAACACTTTATACGCAGTTCCCTAAAACCTAGGGGTTATCATTGAGCTGTTTATATGGCCTGGTAGTTCCTTGCCCAGGACTGTCCCAAGTGGAGAGCAGTAATCTGTGAGAGGATAGTGCAATCTGAGAGGTCCCACTGCAGTGCAGGTGAGGAGAGATGGAGGAGAAGAAAAGAGCAGCAAAAACTGCCCCATGCCCCTCCAGCAGCTACCAATACCTGCCCCTCCTGTGATAAGACCTTCGGCTCCAGAACTGGGCTGGTCATCCATTAACAGACTCAAATAGGAGTGTGACATGAAGACATCCTACTCATTATCATGTGACCACCAAGATAGAGACTTAAAGCCTTTATTAATCGTCAACATTCTCATGAGCATGTCTTTACTTTATTTTGTCTCAACTGTATACAAACAAAATAGATTATGGAGCCCTCCCCCACAAACAGTTACCCCCTGGAGGAGTTGTGAGTGGTCAAAAGACAAAGTTCAAGTAGGCAGCTAACAGCCTGTCACAAAAGATTCCAAGAGATGTCTAAAACATTGAGTCCAAATTCCTCAGACCCGTCTACTTCTTTTATGTTAGTTATTCCTACACTTACATCACCACGTCAATGAAAGAAAAACCATGAAACAAACACTTTTAAGGCATTCTTTATACAGATGTGGTTTTGTAGCATCTACAGTTTCATGGGCCCTGACTCTGTCTTTTTCCCCACTTGCACGCATGTGCAAGCAACGATGATGACGATCACTTGTTGCTGAGTACAATCATTTTTGTTTTTACAAAACTGGAAGATGCTTGTATGAGACTTCTTTTAAAGTGGGGAGACTGGTGCACAACAGTCCCTACACTGTCCTTGACAGATTGTGGGCTGGAACCAATGACCCAATGGCCTGGACACCACAACAATTGGAAATCCAGCTGTTTTCCACCTTCACAGCTCTTATAACATTACACAACAGTTTCACTTCCATTTTGCAGTTATCCTCCATCTGCTTTGCCATTCAGGACTTCTTAGATCACACTTTGTCAGGAACCGCACCCTTGACTATTCTGCCATGTGTGACCCTAAGGGAGTACACGACTCCAGGAAGCATCACTCTCAGGGTCACTGAAATGCTCAAGCCTCTCCACGACGACAAGGTGGTGATCTGATGCAATTCAACAAGGAGAAGTGTAGAGTCCTGCACTTGGGACGGAAGAATCCCAAGCATTGTTATAGGCTGGGGATTGATGGGCTAAGCAGCAGTACAGCAGAAAGGGACATACATGTTATGGTTGATGAAAGGCTGGATATGAGTAAACAGTGTTCCTTTGTAGCCAAGAAGGCTAACGGCATATTAGGGTGCATTAGGAGGAGCATTTCAAGCAGATCTAGAGGCCTGTCCTCGCCTACAGACAGCCTGCCAACCTTAAACAAATCCTCACCAGTCACTACAAATCACAAACCAGTGGCTCTAGGCCTGGAACCAGCCCCTGCTACAGTCCTCACTGCCAACTCTGCTCACATATCTACACCAGTGACACCATCACAGGACCTAACATCAACCATACCATCGGGGGCTCCTTTACCTGCCCATTTTCTAATATAATATATGCCATCATGTGCCAGCAATGCCCCATGGCAATTTACATTGGCCAAACTGGACAGTCTCTCTGTAAAAGAATAAATGGACATAAATCAGACATCAAGAACAGTAATGTACAGAAGCCTGTGGGTGAGCACTTCAGTCTCCCTGGACACTCAGGGGCAGATTTAAGGGTGACAGTCCTGAAACAAAGAAATTTCAAAAATCAAATGGAGAGAGAAATCTCTGAGCTGCAATTTATTTGCAAATTTGACTCCATTAATCATGGATTAAACAGAGACTGGGAATGGCTCGTAGCTTACAAAGGCAGCTTCTCTGCTCTGGGTGTTAATATCTCTCCATTAGACTCCGACAAAGGCTCACATCCCCCTGTCTGATCGGACTTGTTTTTAGCTCTCTTGATAAGCACTATTGGTACCAGGCCAGTTCCACCTTGCTGAATAGACGTTGTCAGCTCTGGCCCTCCCTTTTACTGGGATCCAACTCTTTAAATACCCCTCTGAAATGCCCCCCCCACTCATGCATCTGATGAAGTGGGTCTTTGCCCACGAAAGCTTATGCTCCAAAATCACTGTTAGTCTATAAGGTGCCACAAGACTTCTTGTTGTTCTTAAAGAGGATGAAGAGAAACTGTTCTCAGTGGTGACACACAGCAGAACAAGGAACAATGACCTGAAGTTACAGAGTGAGAGGAGTAGGCTGGATATTAGAAAAACTACTTCACCAGGAGGGTGGTGAAGCACTGTAATGCGTTGCCCAGAGAGGTGGTGGATTCACCATCTCTAGAGGTTTTTATGTCCCGGCTTGACAAGGTCCTGGCTGGGAAGACTTAGAAGGGGTTGAGCCTGCTTAAAGCAGGGGGCTGGACTAGATGATCTCCTGAGCTCCCTTCCAGCCCTGTGATTTTATGATGCCTGGAGAAGACATGGAAGCTTCTACACGCGTGTGTGCGTGCACACACACACACACACACACACACGCACACAAATAGAGATAGACTTCCCTTTTCAGACACTTACCCCAGCACGTCCGAGAAGACACACACAATCTTCCTCCTTGTGGTCACTGTCCCCTTTCTCTGCCAGCTTTGTGCTGGTTCAGTGGCCATACAGATTCTACCTTTGGCAATGCACAACATAATCACTATTCCATCCCAACAACTGCGGCTGGAGCACCTGCCTACTTGCTAAAAATGCCCCTCTCCAGGAGAACTTTTCTTGGTGTGTTTCCACTTGTGGCTGATGCCAGAAAATGTAACAGAAGAAGCATTCGGCTGTGCTTTCTCTTTCTGCATATCAACTGCACCCATGCAAGGGCTAAGGAGGGCACGGATACCTGAGTTGTCTTCCTGTCTCTACCTGAGAATTACTGTGGCAGCTTGCAACAGCCATTTACCTTCTCAGTTCCCCATGTGTTAAGAAAGGATGATTCCACTTGGCTCCTTTTTTAAAACTTTCAGGCTTAATTCTGCTGCCACAAACATCAATGAAGAAAGCCTCTGTCTCTCTTCAGCATGCAGGGTTGGGATTTATAAAAGTAGTGTATTATTATTATTATTGTGTCGTATTTTCACCTTGAGTTGAGAACATTGAACCCTTGCAAAGCAGACCCTCAGTTATAGCTGTTGGCTGGATAACAAACCCCTTTGTGCTTGTCAGTTCTGCCTAGCTTTTTTCCAGTAGTGAGCGGGAGAGCCCGACATGTTCAGCAAATTGCATATAAAACCTCACAACTCGTTGGGTGGTTCAGCTAGCTTAAAGAATTGATGAAAAATCACCAGGGGATGTTGTTAATGAGACGCATTCCAAGCTAAATAAAACACAATGTTTCTCTTTGTTTTGGGACTGGAAACCTGTGAGCCATGAATATTAAAAAATTAATTTGGCCTCTCCTGCAAAACCCGCTGCAGGCTGTGACAAGCCTGAGCTGCTCATAGATGGTTTTCCTATCAGCTGGTGGCTGCTGCCTTGCTGCTGTGAGCTGCCACTGTCAGCCCTGCTGACTGTTGGGTGGTGCTGACCACTCTTCTCTGTGATGACCAGCAGCATAGAACAACCTCGGTGCTAATGCTCATTGATTATTTAGGCTGTTCAGTCTTCAGCCTGGGAGGGAGATGAAGGCCAATGGCTATCCAAGAGTGTGATACTATGTTGCGTCACATGGCAGCCCAGATTGAATCAACGTTGCGAAGTCCAAGAAAGTCTGACTCTGCTTCTGCTGGGTCTTATATTGCTCCAGGGGATTCTCCGAGAGCTTGACAGCAGAATATAAGTGCATGTCGGGAAGGGAAAGGGTGAAAAAGGGAGAGTTGGCTAGGATCTGAGAGAGAGACGGGTGTGGGTACAGGGAGAGAAAGTGAGAGTGTTGGAGGTCCCTTACTTATGTTTTAATAGTGATAAATTCTGGTCCCATTGAAATGAATAGGCATTGTCCATTGGCCTAAACTGAATCAAGATTTAATCCCTTGACAGCGTAGCCTCTATCTGAGGCTAGATTCACCAAGATATTTAGGTGCTTAAAGATGCAGATGGGCACCCAGTAGAATATAGGAAAGTACTAACCCTCCACTCAAAGTCAGTGCATGCTCTGCTTTTGCCCACCTGAGACAAAGGGTCTTTGAAAACTGAGACACCTATGCCAAGACAAAGCTCCTTGTGTACCGTGCAGTGGTTGTTCCTGCGCTACTGTATGCATGTGAAATCTAGACAACATACAAGAGTCATTTGAAGGCACTTGAAGAATATCATCAGTGCTCCCTCACGGATTACTGTTCTCCACTGGGGATAGTCTTGGGCAACGTTCTCCCAAGTGTTGGCACCAATGCTGCACTTTTTCGTGTGTGCCTTCAGCATGTCCTTAGATAACTTCCGCTGGCCCTCAATGCTCCTCTGTCCTTCCTTCAATGCCAAAAACAGAATCTGTTTTGGGAGGCACTGACCAGACATCTCAACCATGTGACCAATCCAATGCAGTTGTTGGTGAATGATAATAGTTTCAGTGCTGGTCATGTTCGACTCTTCCAGGATGTTAGTGCTCATGCACCTATTCTCCCAAGAAATGGCTGCCTTATGCGGAGGAATTAAAAAAGACTGGGAATTTTCAGCTTAGCAAAGAGGAGACTAAGGGGGATATAGTAGAGGTCTATAAAATCATGACTGATATGGAAAACGTAAGTAAAGAAAAATTATTTACTTGTTCCCATAACACAAGAGCTAGGGGGTCACCAAATAAAAAGTAACAGGTAGCAAGTTTAAAACAAACAAAAGGAAGTACTACTTCACTTAATGCAACATCAAGCTGTGGAACTCCTTGCCAGAGGATGTTGTAAAGACCAGACTTTAAAAGGATTCAAAAAGAGCTAGCTACATTCATGGAGAATAGGTCCCTCAATGGCTGTTAGCCAGGATGGGTAGGAGTGGTATCCCTAGCCTCTATTTGTTAGAAGTTGGGAATGGGTGATGGGATGAAGCACTTGGTGTTTACCTGTTCTGTTCATTCCTCTGGGACATCTGGAACTCTCTGCTGTTGGAAGACAGGACACTGGGCTGTGTGGATCTTTGGTCTAACACAGTTTGGTTGTTTTTATGTTCTACTATGTTCTTATGATCATGTTGTGTTCTGGAGCATGAGCTCATATTACCTGCTCTCCTGAAGGTTGAAGTTCACCCCGGAGTATCCTTGTGCAGACCTTCTGCCTTCAGTGAGGAAGCATGGGTGTTACCGATTAGCAATTTAATAACAGTTTTGTTGGTGAGGCACAAAAAAGAGCCCAATTGCAGCTCTCTCTCTGTTCTATGCTGGTTCAGCAGAGCTAGCAGGAGTAACCTGCAATAGAAACTTATTGTCGTCACTAAAATCAGCGGTTCTGACTCTGAAGACACACAGGGTGCAAAGATAGGGAGCAGTTTTACAAAATCACTCATCAGAGTAGACATGCACTTACAAGACAAGCCTCACAATGAGTGTGTCTAAAATGCTGGTTGCCAGCTGTGTTGCGAATGATGCATAATTTGATCTTGTAGGGCTGCTGAGAAAGCTTGATTATTTAACAACACAATTCTTCTTGCAGTTTTCTGCTGCACAGACACCTGTGGTTTACCAAATTAATCCACCATCTGGAGTCCCAGGTAAGGCATCTTCCTTTAAAATGGAGACTGCTTTAACATTACGTTCTTTGACTTCTTTGTGCATGGGCTGCCATTTTATCTGCTGAACAGTGGATTAAATTAGGCATCTCTGGAGTTGAAGCATGAGCTCCTATGAAGTCCAGGCTATGTAGTTCATAAGGCTCATCCTCTGTGGAGCAGGAACAGAGGGGATGTGTAACACATAGTGCTCAGTGGGTGACCCTTGCATTTGGTGTCTTTACTGGTGAAGCACTTGATTGCCTTTTCACAAGGCTGTTTAATAAGAAGATGTTGTAGAACAATAGTGTATACCTTGGTTGTCTGTGTTTCTGGTGATCTTCAGGCTCCTTTTCTTGTAATTATTTTAACAGGGGTTAAATGTTGATTCTTCAGCCCCCTGAACACCCACAGTGCCTCATGAACTTCATAGGGGCTCTACAGGGTGAACATGTAATGCTGACAGACTCTGGGATTTTGCGAACAGAATCAAACTTGAGACCTCTGGAGAGTAAAATATGAGCTTCTACTGCAAGAGTCAAAAGCTAGCTGGCTGTTAGCTAAGATTGTAGAGGAGCTACATTATTGTCTCTGTAAGTGCTATTACATAGGACAGCACATCACACACAGAAGGTGTGTGAGTTACAAACAGATTTTGACCAGGGTCTTAATTGGCAAAAGACATGCTAGGGAAGTCAAAAGCTTGGCTCTGTGGGATTCAAGCAGTGAGGAAGTAATCATCTGTACAGGGCTAGGTCAGAGTAGATGCTTGTCAGCTTCTGGTGGCTGTGATTTTCTCTTTTGGCATGTCTCTCTTTTTGGTGCTTTGCCCGAACAGTGAGCTGCACCTTCAGGTACTCATTCGCTTTGTGCCATAATTTTTGAGCTGCTTTGGAAGATCATCTCGCTATAATTTACCAAGTTAGACTTCAGAGTGCTTTGCAAGCAGGTGTACTAGGTTAGATTAACAAGGGTATTTACATGCTAAAAGATGCAGAAAGGCACCTAGTGAGACTTAAGCACCTAATCTGCATAGACGTTTTTCTTAACTGCCATTTAAAGTTAATAGAAATTAGGCACCTAATTCACTTAGGCCCCTATGTAAATCCTACTAGTCACCCATTTGTATCTGTATTCACCTAAATCTCTTTCTCAGTCAGGCTCCTAGAATTTGTGTTTTCTTTCATTTTAATGTTTTTTATTTGAGCTGGGGGTTTTAAAGTTAGATGTCCATGTCCCAGGACAGTGCCATGGAAATGGAGCTCCTAACTCACCTAGTCTCCACTAAAAATCTCTCTAAACACAGAGTCCAGTTTCAGTGACACTACGGGGGCCTGTGCTGACTGTTAGCCCCTTTACCCATTCTAAGGACTGCAGTTGTGCTACGGGGGGTTACCTTGACTCTGAAGTCTATTTACTTCAAGATGTGAATCCAGCACTACTTCCTCTCCCACCCCCTTTATATAATAAGGTTATGTCTACCCTACTGAGAAGATCGACCTGGTCAGTGTCGATCTTCCAGAGTTTGCTTTCTCATGCCTGGTAGAGAAGCGTGAAATTGAACTATCCAGGCTTGGCAGTTGACCCCCGTACTCATCAATATTGCGAGGAGTAAGGGAGGTCAATGGGAGAGTTTCCAATGAGATAGACCCCATACTCCCACTGATATCAATAGCTATTCAGGGCCTAAATACCTTTTGAGGGACTGGGCTCCAAACACTCCTAAAATCCCATCTGATGCCTAAATTCCTTTAAAAAATGTGGCTCTTGTTTCAGTTTGATCAGCTGTGCAGTGTGGATAACCATGTTTTCCAGCTCATGATGCCCATACTTGACGGGACATTCTGATATGAGTTGCACCAGTGTAAAAGTGAAATGTGCTCACTGAAATCAATGGTTTTAACCTGGAATTATGGGCAAAAAGAGCAGATTTTGAACGACTGTTTTTTGTGATTTTTACCTATTTAATCTCAGTGCTGCATTACCACGCAGGCCTTGATTCACTAGAGTGCCAAAGAATATGCCTGATTTTAATCTTGCAAATGATCGCATGGAAATGCATATGCCTCAAGGGAAACAGGGCTACTCATAAGCTTAAAGTTAAGCATGTGGTTAAGTGCTAGGCTGACTCCTGTCTGTCATTAACAAAAGAGCACAGTCTCAGGTCTCCAAAAGAAAAAAGTGACCAGAAGATGGTATTTGGCTAACTGAAGTGACTCAGCAGTAAAGAGGTTATATTATACACTTCTATACACAATTCTGCACCTTTTTTTTTTTTTTTTTAAAAAATGAACGGTTTTAGAGGAACATGTTTTTTTTTAATTTTGTCCAAAATTGTTGATGTCTGTTGGACAAACTTAAAATTCTCTTGTTTAAAACCAAAAATAAGTTGCCAGTGAAGTGAATGAAGAGGCTGATTCCATTGATTTTCATTGGGTGGTAGGATCCTTGCTGGAATAAGCACTTTTGTATATGAACGGCTCTATGTCTGGTCAGTAGCCAGTATCAAGTAGAGTACACCAAGAGTCAGTTCTGGGGCTGGTTTTGTTCAACATCTTTATTCATGACCTGAATGAGGAGATGGATGGCATCCTCAGCAAATCTGTGGATGACACTAAACTAGGGGAAGAGTTTGTCACGGAGGAGGGTAGGTAAAGGATCCAGGGACACTTAAACAAATTGGAGAAATCTGCCAAAAGAAATCTGATGAGGATTAATAAGGATAAATGCGGAGTCCTGCACTGAGGAGGGAGTAATCCCAAGCACCTGCACCTTTCAGGCTTGAAACTGACTGGCTAAGCAGCAGTTCTGCAGAAAAAGACCTGGGGATTATTGTGGATGAGAAGCTGGATATGAGCCAACAGTGTGCCCTTTTAGCTAAGAAGGCTAATAACATACTGTGGTGCATTAAGAGGAGCATTGCCAGCAGATCTAGGGAAGTGATTATTCCCCTTTATTCAACACAGGTGAGGCCACATGTGGAGTAAGGATGTGGACAGATTGGCGAGAGTCCAGTGGAGGGCAACAGAAGAGTGTGGGATCTGGGGAGGGGAGATCTGATATCAGCCTTCAACTACCTGAAGGGGGGTTCCAAAGAGGATGGAGAGAGGATGTTCTCACTGGTGGCAGAAGACAGAACAAGGAACACAGGTCTCACATTACAGTACAGGAGGTGTAGGTTGGATATTAGAAAAAAAAACTATTTCACTTGGAGTGTGGTGAAGCTCTGGAATGGGTTACCTACGTAGTGATGGAATCTCCTTGAGGTCTTTAAGGTTTTGTCTTTTATTTAGATTGTACACTAGGGGTGGTGGTGGTGGTGGCAGGGACTGTCCTTTTGTTTTGTATTTGTGCGGCACCTAGAAGAATGGTCCATGACTGGGTCTTCTAGGCACTCGGATAATAAAAATAACAATGTCTGCCTGATTAAATACCTCTTGGTAAATCTACCCCTCATCCCCAGCTGCCTTACTCGACAAACATTAGCATATTGCTTTAAAGATAACCCATTTATTTTCTTTCTCATTTAAACAGGAAATGAAATACAAGTCACAGGGCAGATCATTGCTGGAAGATATGAAACCCTGGACTTTAACATTGACTACATTGACGGGTAACTATGTATATTAACATTCTGGCTCTGTCCAGGTGATTTGTTGTTTTCTGCATTTCTTTCTAAGGCCAGTCTCCTTGACAACAATAAATTGCAACCATTTGGCAGAGACTTGCCAGTTTCCTTTTGTTGTGGTTTGTTGCGTCTCATGAGTTGGGCTCCAGCAAACTTTGTTAATCTAATTGCAATTGGTCCATTAAGCTAGTCCGCTTATTGAGTGGTGACACAGTCAATTGTGGCTCAGTGTGAATTGTACTGTAATTGCGTCTGGTTGCTAGAGGTTTTATTTTGGTTAACAAATTAAAACAAACTCATTTAAAATGTAGGAAACGAGAAGTTAATACATTTTCTCTTCCAATTGCATTTTCAGAAGTTCTTTTAGCTTGTCTGGGGAGACTAATTTTCATAGCAAATGGAAAGTTGAAGCAGAGTGCCAAAGAAAGAGCGGGTCAAATGCTCAAAGATATTTACACTTCTAGCTTCTGTAATCTCTAGAAATTAGAGTCCTAAATCCCCTTCTGGGTCTGGGCTGCCCTCCACATGCTTCATTACCTACAACTCCGTAGAGTCACTTCCACCTCCATAGAGTGGCACCTTGACTTTCCATTCCTCTGTTGCTTTAATGGTCATTTACACCAGGGTAAGATGGGCATAAAATACTATCATTCTAATTGGAATTAGTGTAAGTGGCCAAACACGATGGAGGGCAATAGAGAATCAGGCCCAGTGCTACCACTAGGATGAGTGACTGGAAGATTCTGAACAGGCAGTGTATGCATGGTTGTACAAAGCTGTGTAGAATTGGGACCCAGAGGGTCTACAGTTACTAAAAAGTATATATTAATATTGTAATCTATTTCAAGAGAAAGGTAATCAAACTTCATGCTTCAGGGGCTTCACTGATCTAGCCAAAGGTCAGGAAGATATATTCTTCCATTGCACAGTTGCCTAGTATGTTTTATTCACCAGGGTTTGAAGCCTCAGACATTCATTGCAGTAGGAGGCAGCATTCTGAAGGGTATCAGATCTGCTGCAGTATTTTACATTTCTGACTATGGGACCAAATCCTCAGACAGTGGAAATCATCACTTACTGGAGCTGCACTGATTGCCACTACCTGATGCAAAATCAACAGTCCTAAGCCTCTGGGTACTGATTAACATCCTTTGTTCAATATCAGTTATTGTTTTACCCATCTTGAATGGGAACTACACATGCTTTGGTTAATGGAATGGAAAGGTGGGATATGATCCAATGTAGCTTTAGTATGTTGTTACCCCCCGCAGAAATGCTGGCTTCATTATGTACAGTATAAACTCAAAACACTGGTGAGCATACTTGAGAAATTCAGCAGATGGAATAGATTCAGCCTTATAGTTTTAGAGGAACACTATGCTCACCTTCTATGAGTATGTGCAGTGTGTGGAGTCGGATTTCACATAGCTCTTGCCTCATTCGCATGGATCTTGTAAAAAGCCCAGTGAATGAGGCAAGGGCTCCCTTGTTTTGGAAGAGTTCTGCATGTTTCATAAGGTGTATGGGACACAGCTTTTCAGTGACGACATGCCAAGTAGTTCCAAATGAAGCAATTTCTTTTTCCAATGATGCCCATAGTCATTTTGCTAGCGAGTTCTGTAGGTCTAAAATTTAGGACATTAGGGCTTCCCCTAATGTCGCATCTTTCCTGTTTGTTTCTTTTCTAGCCCTGTTATCCTGGAAGCAGAAGGCGATGGATGGATCAGCCTTTGTTCTTTTGCCAACAAGCAAACCGGAAGCATGTTAGTTTGTGCCCTTCCTTTCGGCTTTGGGCTGTAGTTACAGCTTTGAGAGCTCAATATGCTTGATTGTGGAGGGTTATGTGTCCATCTGGGCAGAGGGACTGGAATGGGGGTAGACAGGAGGGCCATGGGCCTCCCACTTTTTCTCTGCCATGAGGAGGAGGACGGGATGGAGGAAGAGCAAGCTGGGAAGGGGTATGGAGGGGAAGAGATGGCACAGGAGTGGGACTTTGGGGGAAGGGGTGGCACTAGAGAGGGGCTGACAGACACGTGGGGCCCCATGACAAACTGAGAGGTCTGTCTCTGCATGCTTCTGGGGAGGGGGACTGCAGCAGCCAGCCCTCAACACTGCCTGGAATGTGCCACACCGTCCCCCTCCCCAGACTTTAGAGCTGCCCGGAGTGCACTCTGTGAGCAATTTAAAGGGCCTGGAGCTCAGGGACCTTTAGAACTGAGGGGCCCTGAGGCAGCAATTGCCTCATTTATCCCCTCCCTTGCCACATCAGCATGCCTGGCACTAGGGGTCGGGCCACAGGTCAGGTACTGGTGGTACCCCCACACCCCACTACTGTTAGGAAGTCTCTGTCACCCCTGTGGGGTTCTGGATTGTTGATATTCCTAGAAATGTAGGGCAATAAGGAAGCTAGAAGTCAGTGAGTCCAGCCTCCTGGACTAAGGTACATCTAGACTGTCCCTGACAGGTGTTTGTCCAACCACCTTTGGAAGCCTCTTCCAGATCTTCACCACACTCCTAGTTAGAAACCTATCTCTAACATAACTAAAAAGCAGCCATGTAGCACTTTAAAGACTAATAAAATAATTTATTAGGTGATGAGCTTTCGTAGGGCAGACCCAGTTCTTCAGATCTGGCTATATCTCCAGAAGAGGGTCTGCCCCACAAAAGCTCATCACCTAACAAATTATTTTGTTAGTCTTGAAAGTGCTACATGACTGCTGCTTTGCTTTGTTAGGATACAGACTAACGTAGCTACCTCTCTCTTACTATTTCCCTAACATCTAAGCTAAATCTCCTTTGCTGTACAATAAGCTTCTCCTTCTACCTTCACACAGAAAGCGAGATCACAGTCCTCTTCATAGCAGCTCTTAACATATTTGATTAGGTTTTCTAATACGTTTTTCAGTCTTGTTGCTCTCCTCTGGCCTCTCCAGTTTGTTCACATCTTTCCTGAAGCACAACATCCAGAACTACAGTTAGATCCCATCCCTGCCAAGTATGATGGGACAGTTGCTTCTTGGCTGCATCAACACGAGAAGCATCTGTTGACAGCAGTGACTGTCGGAAGGGATTTCCTGGCAAAACATCTGTCGACAGATTGCGTCTACTCGTAAAAGTGGATCAAAAGAGCAATCCACTCTGTCGGCAGAGAGCAGCCAGACTGCCCGACCCGCTCTTGACAGAGTGGTTGCCCAGAAGCTCTGCAAATAGGCAGCCTGGTGAACTGCAAGCCCTGTCTGTCTACAAAAGGGCCCCAGAGTGCCTGCACTGCTTTTTGCTTGATAGGAAACTGTCAGCAAAGGCATTATTCCTCAATATGGAGAGGCACGAGGCTGCCGGTGGAAGTGCTGGGGTTTGTCAACGGTTTGTTGACAAAGTGCATTTTGTGTGTAGATGCTCCATGGATATTGTTGACAGAAGCTGGGTTTTGTTGACAAAATCCTCTCATGTAGACATAGCCTGTGTGTGTTACTCACACCACTCATTTCACTGCACTCCAGGAAAAATGGCCTTTTCACAGCTGCATCACATTCTTGACTCATTCAATTTGTGAGCCACCAGATCCTTTACAGATCCTGACTACCCCCTAGCCACTTACAATTTGCTCTGATAATTTTCTAGGGACAACCTTGTTGAAATGGTCACTTTTTTACAGAACATTTTGTTTTCAATGAAATTGCTTCTTTGCATAGAACATTGTGTCTCTTGCCTCTAATGTTTGCCCAACTGAGAACAAGTGGCATGCTAGGATATGTGCAGTGAAAGAATGGCAAGCAGCTAATTCCATAGTCCTTGTTAAGTGTCTGGGGTGTAGGAAGCTGGACTAGTGGTTAGAGCTGGAGCCTGGCTTAGTGGCTAAAGCTGGTAACAGGAACCAGGTGACTGGTTCAGGAATGAAGCATAGGAGTGGGACTGGAATGGGCAGGAGTGAGACAGGGAACAAGGTGAGACACAGGAGTGGTTTCAGCTGTCTTTTTAAGCATGGAACAGCCAAGAACCTGCCCTTGCTGCTGAGTTTAAATGCAGACCTGTGGGCTTTTTGCAGAAAGCCAGCAGCCCTGCCAATCAGGCAACTGTGCTGCAGCCCCACTGGGCTCATTAACTGGCCTGAGGGCAGAGCAGCCTAGCGCCAAGCTGAGGTGATGGAACTCCAGCTCACAGTTCCTGACAGCCAAGGTCCTTCTATGCCACAGGGAATGGGCCAGTGTAACATCAGCATAGCCACTCTGCAGTAACAGAGGAGTATTAGGAGCGTGCAGGGGGCAGGCAGCGGGCAGGGCTGGAATGCACAGCGCTCCTCAGGATCCTTGGGCTGCAAGAACAGACCCATCCCACTGGCACCAATCTGATCAGCGGCTCTAAGGATCAATGGAGGTAATGATCTTGTTGCCATTGGGATTTTAGTGGCTCCTAATACGAAGCCCCAGCATCAGAAACCATGATGCAGCCTGAGGGTTAAGGTGGGGCCAGCTGCACCGGTACTGGTTGTAGACAGGATCACCATTGACTTGGCACACTAGGGCTTTGTACCAGTGCAGCTGAATGGGTGGCTAAACTCCCAGTGTATGCCAGGCGAGCTGCCGCGGCCCTGATAGCCACCATGGGCTCTGGGGCAAGGTGGGAGGAGCACCTGGCTCCATGCTTCATGAAGGGCGGGGCCAAGAGTAGAAGGGGCTGGGCCAAGGAGAGTCAGCCCTTAGCGCTGCCCAGACTGCTGCACTGGGGTCCCCCCACACTCCCTGACGGCTATGCACTGCTGGACCAGTGCTCCTGCAGCATTTCAAAGGGGGCCAGAGCTCTGGCTTGCACCGCCACTGCCAAAGTAGGAGCTCCAGGCCCCTTTGAAATGCTGCGCCTGGGGGCAACTTCCCCCTTTGCTCCACCAGTTGGCAGGCCGGGTCAGCTATGCTAAGCAGGAGTCCATTGTACTCTTCTTAGTGACCCAGAGGCTGGAAGTCTCTTCATGCACTTTAAGTGCAGGCGTAAGTGACTGAATGGAGTGTAACAGGGAAGAAGTCAGAGAGGGTCAGGCAGAGGCGGTGGGGAGGAAGTTTCATGCCCTTGGGGATAACAGCTCTTGGCACTGGCGTTCCTGTCTGCTTCTTTAGACAAATACAAACCATCTCCACTGCCTTAAATAATAAATTCCTCCCCACCACTGATGAAAAGGTCTTTGTTTGTGATACGGAAGTGGCCGGGCCAACCTGCCGAGGGTTTAAGCCATTCGTCAAAACATTGTTTAAACTTTTACAAAACTGCCCTTGGCAGCATTGATTTCTTCCAAAGCAGTTTCATCATTAACAACATTCTTAGCCTGCCCGCTCACAATCTATAACCACCCCTCCGAGAGAGAGCTGCTCCGGCAATCCTGCAGTAGGCAGGTTTCTCTCGTCTTAGGAAGACCCATGGAACTTGATTCTCACTTTGCTGCTGTGGTTTGGGTGGAGGGGAGTAATCAGGTTCCACTGTCTCCTGAGCACCCTCATGTGGCCAGAGGTGGCTTTGCAGCTTTCTGCCACTGTTTCCCTCTTCAGGACTCTATAACCAAATGTTCACAGAGGCTTCTCTCTATTCGACCCACCCTTCCGGGGGACTGGATATGTCAATGTCAGAGTTAAGAATGAAACTCAAGGTCACTAAATAAAATCTGCAGAATTCAACTCAGTTCCCTGCTTTCAGCAGAGATCTCCCAGCCCTCCTGAGCTGGAATGTTCCTTTCTTCTCTGGAAACTGCTTTCTCTGGCCCTCTGCCATCTTTAGCCCTCTGGCTTCCTGGTCCAAGCCCTTCCCTGCACAAGGGTCTCCTTCCAAAGTCTCCTGGTCTTTGTCAGTTTCCCCTCTGTGTTTTCTGTTTCCCTTTGGTTCCTTAGAGAGCCCAGCTTCTGTCTATCATGCCCTATCTAGAGGCCATTAGTACAGCACAATTGGACAGGGGTGCTTCTTAAAGCGGTCCAATCCTCATTATGATATGGGACAAAGTCCATCTTTAAGACATTGTTGGGACATAGAGGACATGTTTACACTGCAGTGTAAGCCCAGGGTTAGTTGAGATCGAGTTTGTTAACGTAGGCTTCAGCATCTACGCTGGGTTAGGACGTGTTGAATCCTGGGTCCCATCCCAACCCCTGGCTCCAGTGTTTCCAGTAGATTATGCAGGCTCAAGTCCAACCATCCTTATCCCAGACATCCTATTGCCCTGCCCAAATGTGGCCACCCCAGCCCTTTGTTTGTGGCACAGTGCAGAAGAAGTTTGGCTGTACACCAATCTCGACTTTCCAGAGGACAAAGAAAACCAGGCTGTGGGATTGTGAGACTCCTAGTGCAGCAGTCCAGTGGGGTTGCATCTATATTTCTCAGCAATAGGGTTTGACTCAGGCTTGAACCTGCCACCCCTGTGAGGTCCTGAGAACCTGAGGCCAAGCCCTGGGTTAGCATGATTCATATGCAGATGACTTAGCCTGAGTTTGAACTCTGGCTTACAGTGCAATGTAGGCATGGCCAGAAAGGTCTGTCCAGTAGCCAGTCTGCAACACAGCAACCGCAGGACTATACCTCTTCCCTCCATGCCTGTTTCTACACACCTTCTCCACTAACCCAACCAGGTGAGAAGCTGTTTTGATGTTCCCTCACTTCCTGTTTAAGCTGAGGATTCAAGCACCCCTTCCAGTGTCAGGATCAAGGCCTGGGGTTGGAGACATGCTGTGTTTTGTTTGGAATGGTACTGCTGTGTTTTCCTTGTGTTCCTTTTCTTCTCTAAAGGCAGCACAACTCTCTCTCTTGACAGGTACCCTATTCAAATGGATCATGGAACGGGGACCTTACAGTGCTGTGTAGAAGGCAACTATATCGGTCAGTGGAAGAGAGGAAAACCCTGTAGGCACTTACAATGCTGTTCTTTGCCTTGAAAGGTGGTGTGATTAGTGAAATATCCCCTGGGTGTACAGCCATCCCACCAGAAACCCAGGTGGGGAGTGAGTACCTAGAATGCTTCCGCCCTTTCTAACTTTGGGCTTATAAGTGTAACCCAGTGACTTATGTATTGTGAACATTTCCCTCCCTAGTCCAATTTTTGACATGCACCTTTCTTTACGTGATAACTTTCCTCCTCATATCTAACTGGAGGTGAACAAGAAAGCATGGTCCCTGTCTGTATGCTTGGTCCCTGGAGCAGCTGGGTTTTGGTGATGATAGTTGGCTCAGTAATGTCACTTGCTCATTGATTCACATTGCTAGGGCTCTGAAGGTGCTGCTTTGCTCATCATCTGAACTGTGGGTCTTTGCTTGGCCATTCCAAGGAGAAAGTTGGAGGGAAAATTGCCCGTCATGATTACCAGTGTCCAAGAGTTTGCCCTGGTGGGAGTCCAGAGTTATTTATGTCCAGTACCTCAACCACTGGCCTGGGATTCTAGAGGCCTAGCTGTGTTACTGACCATCTGGGAGAATGTGGGCAGTCAATTTTGGTGACATTTTCAAAAGTTCCAAAATCTTGTTTTCAAAAGTGACTTGGGAACCTAAATCCATGGACTTTTAATGAGACTTATTCTTCCCCAGGGCCTTAGTCACATTTGAAAACAGGACTTGTGGGGCTTTCAACAAGATTGCTCTGAAGTTTTCTATGTACCTCCTTTTCCCTGGCTCTGTTATGTAGTTTTAGAATGTAAAATTCGACCATGCCTGGTTCAACTGGGTTCTGATCTCATGTGGTGTCCCTAGAGTCTCCCATAATACTTATGTGGCAGGCTCCTGTGTCAGCTGGAGAGTGTGCAATATGGTGTTGATGTGACTGGTCCAATGGAGGTTTTTGAGTGTGGTTCTCAGGAGTTTCTGTGAGATATCGGTTCATACACTTTGGTTGATACACTTTGTCTTCTTGCTGTAAATTGGAACAGCTCTCCTGAAGTCAATGGAGGTACAATGGGGAAAAGTCAGTGAAGAAAGGAGAATGAGGCCCATAGGGTTTGCAGTCATCCTGGTGCTATGTGCTCTTTGTACAGACTCCCTCATGTTCCTGCAGTAACAAGGTGTTTTCTCTCTCAACAGGTTCGCAGAACGTTAGCTTTTCAGTGTTTAACAAAGGAAAGTGAGTAAGAGAAATGTTGCCTCATTCTCTTGTGGTTTCCTAGGGAAGCACAGCTGCATTTCTGAGTCCTGGAAGAGTACCTGGAAGTGTTCTGTAGAACTTATATTATGCACCCCTCAGCATGGCCCTTAGCTGTCTCAAAGGTGTGAACTGATCATCAGATCTGAGTCAGGCAATGAGATGAAATTTCTCACTAGAGAATTTTGAAAGGACCTGAGGTTCTTCTGGCCATTGTTTTAGTGCACAGAACAGGGGTATCCATTAGATACAGATGGGCATATCCCCTATAACAAATCTTCTACATTTGCACTTATGAACGTTTATTTCTCTTAGGGATGGTCTACACTAGAAAAGAAATTGGACTTAAGATATGTAACTCCAGCTACAAGAATTGCATTGCTGGAATGCATAAATTTCTAGCATAGTCCCACTGCAGGAGGTCAATGGGAGAAACTCTTTCATTGACTTCCTTCTAAGTGCACTAAATTGAACCCCGGAAGATCGACCATAGCACAGCGTAGACATGTCCTTAGATGGGCCAAAAACAGAATTTCACTTGTGGATGTTGGGGTGAGGAGGAAGGGGGCAGCTGGTTCTGTGCAAATGCAATGTAATAAAGGATATATGATAGCTGATGGCCAGTGAGATTTCTGTGAAGGTTTTGCTTTAAACACCAAAGCTTTGTTCCCAATGGCTTGAGTATCCATGCTGGTCATTGTCTTTGCCCACAGATCCCCTCAAGCTGTTGGTTGAAATCTTCATGTTGGCAGCTTGCTTAGTAACTGCTGGTTTCAACTTCTGACTCTGTCATGGATTTCCTGGACTAGGTATAACACCAACAGACCCTGGTTACCAATGGCCAGAACCAAACCTAAGACCTCTGCAGCTTAATATAGGAGCTCTATTGCATGACCTATAGGTCACCTCTCTGTTAACCTGGGCTACGGAAGACTCATCAGTCTCTAGCTGGTGTAGCCACCACTAGAAGGGGACAGAGTACTATGTCAAGCAGGCATGATGACATGGGAGGTAGTCATTTAATCTCGCTGCACCCGTTTTCCTTATCTCTGCATCACCATGGTGCTGAAACTTAATGCTTATAAAGGGCAACGTTGCCCCTATGCCTGCAGCAGGAGTGCAGGAAGTGTTGTCCATGATCCAAGGAGCTTCACATGCTGCATGGAAATACGAAGAACAGCTGTGCACTTTCCTTCCCCTTCTGTGTTCTTCAAAGCTGCTAGTCTCTCCAAAGTGGGTGAGGATGGGGTAGACTGTTACTTACACACTCTCAGGGCAAAGAACTGGGGGGATGTGGCCAGGGAGATATGCTTTCCTATTCCAAAGGATGATACAATCTGTGTGTAACTCAGTGACTTGGTGCGTGATGGGTCTCCCTGTGCCATGCCCAATGCACTAAGGAAATTAATCGATCACAGGTGTCAACTCTGAACCTGTTTTTTTAGCTCCGCCTATATAGGCTCATGTATTTAGTGCTGGAGGCAGTTGGTTCTATCCCTGATGATGGCCAGTATGGATTACTACTCATTCTGTAACGAAGGGTCCTGTGGCACCTTATAGACTAACAGAAAAGTTTTGAGCATGAGCTTTCGTGAGCACAGACTCACTGATGAAGTGAGTCTGTGCTCACGAAAGCTCATGCTCAAAACTTTTCTGTTAGTCTATAAGGTGCCACAGGACCCTTCGTTGCAGATCCAGACTAACACGGCTACCCCTCCGATACTCATTCTGTGCTTGCTGTACCTCAGTGCTTCACCAGTGGCTAAATGCTGCCATCTGGCCCCAATGAATTCAGGTTAGAGCTGGTTGGAAATCCTTTTTTTTCCCTCCATATTTCCTGTGGGGAAAAAATTAGTGAACACTTTTGACTGAAAAATGTTGGGTTTTGGGAAGAATTTTGTTTGGTTTCTTTTTGACTTGGACTGTCATGTTTCATTTTCTTGGACAGCAAAAAGATTCCATGTTACAGTTTAGGATTTTGAGTCCCCTGCCACCTTCTCTCCCTTGTGCTCCTTTTTAACCCTTTTTGACTGAAAGAAAAGGGAAAAGGTGAAGTATCAGAAAGTGGGGAGCTGCCTCTTCTTTACTGTTCCTCCCCTGTGGAAAGTAGGAACACTCTACAAAAGTTCAACAAATTCAACAAAACTGCATTTTCTCATGGTAAAACTTTTCAGCTGAAGAGTTTTGACCAGCTTTACTTCAGATGCTTGAGTGAGCCCGCCTACATAGAGATGAAAAGCACCATTTGTTGTCCTAAAATAAGTGTTTTCCTGTGTTTATTCTGAGATGTTCCCTTCAGCTTTGGTGGGGCGATTCATCCTCAGCTTGAATTCCATGGAGTTTCACAGGCCTTTCTCTCATGTTGCAGGTCGATGGTACACAAGGAGGCTTGGCTCATCAGTGCCAAACAGGAGCTTTTCTTGTATCAAACATACTCAGGTGCTGTGCCTTGTTGCCCCAGTGATTTCCCTCTCCTATGACATGTTCAAAGATGCCTAGGAAGACAATCTTCCTACGTTCCTTCCCAGTGTTATTGTGCCTTCAGTCCATGTGTGTGTTTCCCTTTGTATTCTGTGGGAGTTGGTCTTGTACAGACAGAGAACATCAAAAGGTTCTCAGGATGAGGTGTAAAATCTAGCCCTTGATTTTCTTGTAAGCTAAGATTGGGATGAAACCAAATTTCCTGCTCCTGCCTGCTTTCAGTGCAGGCTGAGCTGAATGTGCAGTAAGAGGGGCCTTACTACTCAGGCCAGGTCAACACTACAAAAGAAATTTGAGTTGAGAGCTCCAACTCCAGCTACAAGAATTGCATAGCTGGAGTCGACGGATCTTAAGTTGAATTTCTGGCGCAACCCCACTGCAGGAGGTCAATGGGAGAAACTCTCCCATCGACTTCTCTTACTTCTTGCAACTGTGTAGAGCACTAGAGTGAATGGGAGTGCCCTCAATGTTTGATTTAGTGTGTACTTACTAGACATGCTAAATTGCACCCCAGAAAATTGACCTTGGGAGCTTTAATATTCCAAACAGTATAGACGTGCCCTCCAGGTGTGTCTGCATGATAGTAAAACATCCAGGCCTGGCCTGGTTTAGGAGACTTAGATTTGCAGGGCTAGGAAATTGCAGCATAGAAGATGGGGCTTAGACTGAATCTGAGGCTCTGATGGGGCTCTGACACCCTCTCCCCTTGTGGGGTTTCAGAACCCAGACTCCAGCCCAAATGCCTACACTGCCATTTTATAGCCTTACAGCCCCATCATCTGACCTGGGCCATCCGCAAGTGTCTTATTGCAGCGTAGACGAACCCATTGCTACGTCTTCCCAGCACAGGTGGACAGACCTGCATTAGCTCTGCTTGTGCTAGCACACTAAAAATAGCAGCGTGGCTGGGTGTCACGGCACGTGCTTCAAGTTAGTCCCCTGAGTTTAGTCCCCAGGGGTCAGGCAGGATTGTACTGAGGGCCAGAGGGGCATTTTCTTGACCAGAGCTCATGCCACCGTAGCCAAACTGCTATCGGTACTGTCAGTCTGCTCTCTCTGGGAAGGCCCCTTATGAAGATGTCCTTTCTCTCCACTTCTGGTTGTGGTTGGCTCTGAAATCTCAAATGAGTACTGAGCAGGAGAACACTAACCATGGGAGAATCAGCAGGCCTGGAGATGGAGTAAGGGCCAAGCAATCCTATTGTTTTCCCACCGGGCCTACACTAAGTGCCTGACTGTGCTCAGACCCCTCAAGCCCTACTGAAGTTTCATGGGAGTTGAAGTCTTCGACACATGGGAGGCTTTGGATAGGATCAGTCGGCTGAAAATTACTTTGTCCCTAGCTGATTGTATTGTGTCTCGCAAATTTCATGGTGAGAGTCCTAGGCTGAAGGTGTATCAGAAACTACTGCAGCATTGCCTTGTAATTAAGTAGAGGACTGTATTGTATAAAACAGAAGTAGAGGTTACATCTCCCTAGACAATAGCAGATTAAATCCTCTGCAGCAAACTAATGCAATGATATTCAAAAAGTCTGCATCTAAAGCTCATAGTACAACCACAGGTCTATGTTTCATGGACTGTAAGGCACTGAGCTTTGATAGCTGTCACTGATAGAACAAGGTTAAAAAAACATTTGGCTCATCCAATCCAAACATAGTTCAGGGTGCAATGCCGTATCTTTCACACTAAGGTCTGATCTAACCATTGATTGTAATGACTGTAATTAATGGACTGGTGGTTTGAGGATTTAGAGGTAGACTCTTGACTGCTGAAAGCTTAGAATGGCATTTCAGTGGGAAGATTATAGACTTGGGAAAACAGAGAGCATCTGTCTGAAGAACCCATTTTGTGGGTTATGAAAGTGTGATTTGGTGGCTGGAACTGCAGTTGCCCCATGTAACCACATACAGTTATTTTGTTAGTCTTTAAAGTGCTACTTGACTGCTATTTTGTTTTTATACAGTACCTGTGTGCACATGGAATGTTATGTGTCCTAAACAGCCATACTGCCATCTAGTGGAAAAATCACCAGTTTGTCCAGGCAAAAGCAGACTAAGGATACGTCTACGCGTGAACGCTACATCGAAGTAGCTTATTTTGATGTAGCAACATCGAAATAGGCTATTTCGATGAATAACGTCTACACGTCCTCCAGGGCTGGCAACGTCGATGTTCAACTTAGACGTTGCGCAGCACCACATCGAAATAGGCGCTGCGAGGGAATGTCTACACGCCAAAGTAGCACACATCAAAATAAGGGTGCCAGGCACAGCTGCAGACAGGGTCACAGGGCGGACTCAACAGCAAGCCGCTCCCTTAAAGGGCCCCTCCCAGACACAGTTGCACTAAACAACACAAGATCCACAGAGCCGACAACTGGTTGCAGACCCTGTGCACGCAGCATGGATCCCGAGCTGCAGCAGCAGCAGCCAGAAGCCCTGGGCTAAGGGCTGCTGCCCACGGTGACCATAGAGCCCCTCCAGGGCTGGAGAGAGAGCGTCTCTCAACCCCCCAGCTGATGGCCGCCATGGAGGACCCAGCAATTTCGACGTTGCGGGACGCAGATCGTCTACACTGTCCCTAATTCGACGTTGAACGTCAAAGTAGGGCGCTATTCCTATCCCCTCATGAGGTTAGCGACTTCGACGTCTCGCCGCCTAACGTCGAAGTTAACTTCGAAATAGCGCCGATGCGTGTAGCCGTGACGGGCGCTATTTCGAAGTTAGTGCCACTACTTCAAAGTAGCGTGCACGTGTAGACACGGCTTAAAGGTCAGATCTCAGATGGTCACTTCTATTTACATAGCTGGCAATTGCAGAGGCTCAGCACCTCTCAGGATTTGGTCCTAAACACTAAGAATTAACAACATCATATTCAACTGTTAATAAACTAAATTAGGGAGCTAAGGTGGATGAGGTGCTATCTCTTATTGGGCCAGCTTCAGCTGGTGAAAGAGAGAAGCTTTCCAGCTGACCTAGAACTCTTATTCAGGTCTGGGATCACCCACCTTGCTTCTCTCATGCATTTTGCAACCCAAACAGTCAAAATAACATGGATGACAAAGTTCAAGAACAGCCATGTCTGCGGGTTAAATTCAGAAGGAACCAGACAGTTTAAGGGTAGGTCTACACAACAAAGTTATTTCAAAGTAACTATCCTAGGATCTACATCATGAAAACGCTATTTTGAAATAATTTCAAAATAGCAGTTGACTTCCTTCGAAATTGGTAAACCTCATTCTACAAGGAATGGTGCCTATTTCAAAATAGGTGCTAAGACAGGCTGTGTCTACACATGCCCCCTCCTTTCAGAGGGCACATGTTAATGAGGCAGTTTGGAAGATGCTAATGAGCTGCTGTCATGAATATGCAGCACTTCATTAGCATAATGGCAACTGCACATGATTCAGAAGTGTCACTTTTGGAACACATGCCGCCCGTGTAGACAGGTACCTTTTGAAAGGACACCCTGAACTTTGCAAGCCCCTTCTTCCTATTTGGTTTTGGGAAGAAGGGGTTTTCGAAGTTGGGGGGGTCCTTTTGAAAGGTTCCTGTCTACATGGGCAGCATGCGTTCTGAAAGCAGCACTTTCAAATCACGTGCAGCCACCATTATGCTAATGAGTTGCTGCATATTCATGCCAAAGGCTTATTAGCATCTCCCAAACTGTCTTATTAACATACCCCCTCTGAAAAGAGGGGTCATGTATAAACACAGCCGTAGGGAACACAATCCATTTCAAAATAAGCCATAGTACACCCAATGGCTCTGGGGCTGTGGCCACACTAGCCCCTACTTTCGGAGAGTCTATGGTAATGTGGAACTTCAGAGTATGCTAATGAGGCACTAGCATGCATATGCAGTGGCTCATTAGCATAATGGCAGCTGCACACGCTTTGAAACTGCCGTGTAGCTGGGGTGCCTTTTGAAATGACCTCCTGATTTTGAAAGCCCCTTACTCCCATCTGGTTTTGGGAAAAAGAGGCTTTTGAAATCAGGGGGCCATTTTGAAAGCCCCCCCGCACCTCGGCAACATGGGAAGTGTGCTTTTCGAAACCGGCAGTTTTAAAGTGTGCGTAGCCATCCTTATGCTACTGAGGCACTGCATATTTGTGCTACTGCCTCATTAGCATATCCCAAAGTGCCACATTACCATAACGCCTCCGAAAGGAGGGGCTAGGGGGCAAAGCCTGTATGTGTAGCTGTATTTTGAAATAGCTAAAAGCTATTTCAAAATGCGTTTTTGTGTGTGGCAGCATTATTTCAAAATAAGCTGTTTCTGAAAAGCTTGAGGCTGCTCTGTAGACATACCCTAAAGCAGTAACACAGACGTAGCCGTGTAAGTCTGTACTCCAACAAAACAAAACAGCAGAAATGTGGTACTTTAAAGACAAACAAAATGATTTATTTGGTGATGAGCTTTTGTGGGACAGACCCACTGAAACAGTCCAATTTTGCCTGCTTCTGGCCTGCTCAAGATGTGAATAACATCATCTTTTAAGAGCTACCATATCCCTCTATACACAGCCCTTTTGCTGAGCTGTACATGTAGGATCAAATTAATCCTTGCTGTAATTCCAGTGACTTCCTGGATAAATTCAGCTAGTGATGAACTTGGGCCATTTAGATTCTCAGCGCCTGTTCTCTGTGAGGTCAGTGCATGTGTTGCTGTTAGTTTTAATGGAAGGAGGAGTGGTACTGACCTTTCCAAATGCGTGTGATTGTTAGCTGGGTCCATTCTCTGAGTCTGCTTTTCCTTCCTGTGTAGAAATAGTGTCTGTGTTTCCGGTATTGGGAAGCCGCGGAGGAGGAAGTGATCTCACAATCACAGGAGACTTCTTTGATCAGCCCGTGCAAGTCACTGTTGCAGGTAACAATGTAGAAATCTGTTTTAGACACCACGGTGACGGAACAAAGACCAACAGGCCAAATTCTGCCTTCGTTTACACCTATGCCACTCCACTGAGTGCCCAGTTGGATATGTGGTCAGAGGAGCCAGCTCTCTTAGGAGCTGGTTTTCCAATTGTATTTGCTCCAGCAACTCATACTGAAGTTGAGTCAAGTCAGTGGGACTACACATGCAGGTCACTACTATGGTAGTGGACATATGAACCACGGTACTTGCTATACAAGAGGCTCTTATGGATGTGAATTCTAATGAAAATTGGCTAGAGATATGAGTGATGTTTAGAGTGATGTCTATAAGGGATGCAGTACAGCTCTGCTAATCTCTCACTGTTCTCCAGCCTTGTTCTCCAAGTGCCTATTTCTTCTTTTCCCACTGCTAGGTGTTCCCTGTGAAATCAAGCACCATTCTCCCCGGAAAATTACCTGCACCACTGGACCTATTGATGAGAGCAAAAGAGTTGATGCACCCCAAGCAGGTACAGTAATTCTCAGAGCAAAGGCCTTACTTCGCAAACAGAGCTGCTCCCGTTTGGAAATGAGATGGAGACTCCATTCTGTATTTTGTTGGTGGGATCGATAAAAATGGGGCTATCCAAAGCTTGGGTTTTCCAAACCAGAGTTGTCTCTCCTGGGTTTGATGACCAAACTTCCAAGGCTACTTGGGAATTCTGGGTGGCATCTGAACCAAGGAACTCTGAACCAGCCTGACGATACTCCTCAGTTTTGCCTCTGCAATCTGTGAGTTTTACTCCCCAACAGGACAAGTCTCCTTTATATCCAGAATATTTTCCATGGGCCTTTTTTGTTCTGATACTGTTTGGTGCTCCAGGAGAATTCCCTCACTTAATGTACTGATCATCCCACCTTAAGTGGGGAATTTTGGAGGCACTATCCGCTGAAGTTTGTTGATACTTTCCTCTGTGTGCTGGAGGGGACTCTATAGATGAAGGCATTGTCTCTCAAGTTTTCTTAGCCTGGAACTAACGTTGATCCCATTAATGGGTCCCCAAACATCTCTTGTCAGAGATCATTATCCAGCAACACATAGACTATGGCCTGCAGCTTTTTCATTGTTCTGCTATTAATTCTCCTGTATACTGGACTTTCCATTAATCACTGCTGACTAGATTCTTGATTTTTTTTTCTTTTTAACTTCTCAGGAAATAGAGGGCTTCTCTTTGAAGTCTGGGATGGTGCAGCAGGTGCCGATCTAAATGAAGCAGCCCCTGGGTATAGATGGCAGATTGTTCCTAATGCCAGCACTCCAGAAAGATTTCTGTCTCAGGAACAGCAGTCATTCAGGTATTCAGTGGTCTCAAAAGGAGAGGAAAACTTGTCATCAGAGCCATCCCTAGTGTATGGCAAATCAGGACAACTGCCCTGTACTTTGGGTGGCTTCCGGGGCTGTTGTGATGGGCTGGTGTGGTCAGTCCCGGAAGTGACAGGTCAGTCCCAAAAGTGCTTCTGCTCTGAAAACTGGACCTCACCTGTGGATGGTCCTTCTTGGTATGTATCTTTAGCAGTGGAAGAAGCAGTAACAGCATGTGACAGTCCTTTATAACAGGCTTTATTGCACAACTCTGATGATTCCAATCAAAAGTTTCCTCAATACTTGAATTTCTATGACCTTTGAAGTTTTTAAAAAAATGCAGTTAAATGTTTTATCCCACATTTTTCATCTTCACTGAGTTGCCCTGCTTGGAGAACCCAGGGCAGAGTGGGGTGAGAAGAGTTTGACTTCCCAGGGCATGTTCCAGGCTCACCAGATCAGTGATTTTCTGAACTTCTTGGTTTTGCCCAGGGCTAGAGGCAGAGGTAATGAAATACCTCATGGGAGAGGAGAGCTTTTCAGGTAGGCACAGCTCAGCCAGAAGCAGAAAGTTTTGCCTCTTGAAGGGAGCTACCTCAAGTAAAAATTCTGGCCTGGCCTTGTGTGCTGAAAGGTTGGAATAGGAATGCAGGGCCAGATCCTCATCTGGTGTGAAACAGCATAGCTACAAGTTAATGGAGCAATACCCATTTCCTCCCGCTGAGGAGCTGGCCCTTGGAATTTTGCATGCATGTAGAATCATAGACTAGTAGGGTGAGAAGAAACCTCAGGAAATCATCTAGTCCAACCCCCTGCTCACAGCAGAACCAGGCTGAACTCCCCAGCTTGAACTGCCCTTTTGAGATTCATCCATTGACATTTTCACCTTCCTGTTATTTTCATAACAAAAAAGCAGTCCAGTAGCACTTTAAAGCTTTAAAGCTTTTGTGGGACAGACCCATTTCTTTAGACCATAGCCATACCAGAACAGACTCAATATTTAAGGCACAGAAAATAGTAATCAAGGTTGACAAATCAGAAAAACATAATCAAGGTGAGCAAATCAGAGAGGAGAGGGGCAGAAGGGGTGAGGGGGAGTCAAGAATTAGATTAAGCCAAGTATGCAAAAGAGCCCTTATAATGACCAAAAGATTCCCATCCCGGTTCAAACCACATGTTAATGTGTCAAATTTAGCTACGACAGATCAGGAAAGGGATCTTGGAGTTATAGTGGATAGTTCTCTGAAGACATCCACGCAGTGTGCAGCGGCAGTTAGTAAGGCAAATAGGATGTTAGGAATTATTAAAAAAGGGATCGATAATAAGACAAAAGATATCATACTTCCCCTATATAAAACTATGGTACGCCCACATCTCGAGTACTGCGTGCAGATGTGGTCTCCTCACCTCAAAAAAGATATATTGGCATTAGAAAAGGTTCAGAAAAGGGCGACTAAGATGATTAGGGGCTTGGAAAGGGTCCCATATGGGGAGAGGCTAGAGAGACTGGGACTTTTCAGTTTGGAAAAAAGGCGATTGAGGGGCGATATGATAGAGGTATATAAAATCATGAATGGTGTGGAGAAAGTGAATATAGAAAAATTATTTACCTTTTCCCATAATACAAGAACTAGGGGACACCAAATGAAATTGATGGGTAGTAGGTTCAAAACTAATAAAAGGAAATTTTTCTTCACACAGCGCACAGTCAACCTGTGGAACTCCTTGCCCGAGGAGGCTGTGAAGGCCAGGACTCTATTAGGGTTTAAAAAAGAGCTTGATAAATTTTTGCAGGTTAGGTCCATAAATGGCTATTAGCCAGGGATAAAGTATGGTGCCCTAGCCTTCAGAACAAGGGCAGGAGATGGATGGCAGGAGATAAATCACTTGATCATTGTCTTCTGTTCTCCTTCTCTGGGGCACCTGGCATTGGCCACCGTCGGCAGATGGGATGCTGGGCTCGATGGACCTTTGGTCTGACCCAGTATGGCCATTCTTATGTTCTAAATTTGAATATAAAAGAGAGTTTAGGAGCCTCTCTTTTCAAAGTGTTGTGAAAATTCCTCTTCAGTAAGATGCAAACTTTCAGGTAATTAACAGAATGGCCCACTCCATTAAAGTGGTGACTGACCAGTTTGTGGATCAGGAGTGTTTTTATGTCTGTTTTATGTCCATTAATTTTTTGGCTAAGAGAGTTTGAAGTCTGTCGAATATACAAAGCATCTGGGCATTGTTGGCACATGATGACATATATGATGTTAGTTGAGGAACATGAGAATGTGCCCATGATTCTGTGAATAACTTTGCTCACCTTGGTAATGTTTTTCTGATTTGTCAACCTTGATTACTAGTTTTGGTTCTCTGTGCCTTAAATATTGAGTCTGTTCTGGTACGGCTATGGTCTGAAGAAGTGGGTCTGTCCCATGGAAGCTCATCACCTAATAAATTATTTTGTTAGTCTTTAAAGTGCTACTGGACTGCTCTTTTGTTTTGATAGCATATAGACTAGCACAGCTTTCTCTCTTTGTTATTTTCATGTGCCTCTCCCTTAAGTTTGTGTAGGTTTCAATGTGAATGTACTTCCTACTTAGCAGTGTGGATGATCCTGCTTTAAAAAGTCAATTTTCACTTTTTTCTTGGCAATATTATGTAACATAAAGATTTTTGCCCCTTCTGAAAACTGGGTCAGGTTTTGTGTGCCTAAAATATGGGAAAGCCCTTGAATTTGAGGAGGTTTGCATGTTGTTACATAAATTTTACACTTCTCTTTCTGTTACTAAATGGGAAGGACCAGCAGTTTTTCTGGGACTTGGCAATGCTGTGTATGACATGGATTTTCTTCTGCTGCCTAGCTCACGACTACGTGGATTCTTTGTGGCACCACAGACAAATAATTACACCTTCTGGATTCAGGCAGATGGTACAGCATCCTTGCACCTAAGCCTGTCTGAAGACCCAGGAGAAAAGGTATTTGATTAGGGCAGCAAAACCAGGAAGTGCAGAATATGGAAGAGTTGCATTTATGGTAAGCAAGCACTGGGATTTCATAAAACCATAGAATCCTAGGGCTGGAAGGGACTGCAGGAGGTCATTGAGTCCAGCCCTTTGCTCAAAGCAGGATTAATCCTAACTAAATCATCCCAGCTGGGAATTAGTCAAACTGGGACTTACAAACCTCTGGGGATGGAGATTCCACCACCTCTCTAGGTAATGCATTCCAGTGCTTCACCACCCTCAAATGCAAGACTGATTCCTTGGGCCTGATTCTCCAGCTGTTGTGTTGGTTTTTCAATGTGATTACATTGTGTTGGAAGGTCACAGGAGGACCCAGAGTCAGATGGAATATTCTATATTGCACATACTTGTTCCAACTCGGACCCCAAACCTGTCTGAGTGAGCCCTGAAGTAACCATGGGTACACTTTTTTATCCAAGATGGTATGTAAATACACTTTATCTATTGCAAATCCCTCTAAACCCTTATTTAGAAGTATAAATGCCCATACAATGAATGCTAATAGCCAGGCGATGACTATTATTATATCCACCACTGTTTATTGCTTGCATCACTTTTAGTGTAAGCATGCCTGTTTTACAGCGTAAACTCCGTAAATCAAGAGCTGAATGGGGGTGGGGGAGAAGGAGGAGCTTTGACCCTGAATGCAGTCTTTAAGCATCTGGGAAGGAAAAATATAACTGTTTTGCACATAGGATTACATTCAGTAATTACATTGGTTTTGTGCAGCTGTGCGCTTATCAATCCTGGGCAAGCAGGGAGGAAGGGAAGGAATAGCACAGAAGATCAATCAATCCACAGGGATAGTGTCAGCCCCTCTTGTCCCCCTACTGGTATGGTATCTACTATCCAGACCTCTCTTTAACTCTTACATGCCCCAACACATTGCACAGATCAACAACAGTGCTGTGCAAGCAGGGTCTCCAAGCCTCAGTGGTGGGCGAGATAAGCGGGAGACTCCTGTGTTGATTGGCTTGAGAGGTGGCAGAAAATCCTGCCCCTTCTTCCTGTTACCAGTCCACCTCTGAGCTGGGGAATGGGAGTGTGACTGGAGACGGGTTCCTGGAGAGGACTTAACAACTCAAGAACAGGAAGCTGGAGGATGGGTCTAGGAAGCGGCTTGAATGTGTGTCTGCTGTAAGCATGCATGGCACATTACAGTGTTTCTCAACCTTTTTTTTTAAAATAAACTATTCCTTTAAAAATATTATAAGTACTCCCAGTACCCACAACTTTAAGACACACGCATACCTTTTCTATCAAAGCAAAAAAGCAGTCAAGTAGCACTTTAAAGACTAACAAAATAATGTATTTGGTGATGAGCTTCCATGGGACAGACCCACTTCTTCAGACCATAGCTGTACCAGAACAGACTCAATATTTAAGGCACAGAGAACCAAAACTAGTAATCAAGGTTGACAAATCAGAAAAAAATGATCAACTTAGGTTACAACATAGGACCCTTGTTCCATGCTAGAGAATGGTGATTCAGTGTCTACTAAAATCCATGGGGTAGGAGGTGGGTGGATTTTGTGGTTGGTGTGTGGCCACACCACTGAAAACCCTGTCACAGCTGGTACCTTTGTTGGCAGCAGCCTGCAGAGATGCCAAAGGCAGAATGGACCATAGAGGCTCAGTGATCCTTTTCCCTTCCAGAGGCAAGTTTAAGGCTCAACACTTGCCCATTGGCAGGTTACTATCAAGGGAAAAGCAGATGCCAGTCTCTAACTGGTCCTCCTTGGTCCCCAGTTACCTTTTGCTTTGGGCTGGAAAAGTCTCCCTCTGCCACCCTGATAGGGGAGCCGACAGACTCTGTGGGCCCCTGGGCAAAGTATGTGTGTCAGAGGCCATGTTCCATGCTACAGGAAGGGGCAGGGCTTTGGGCAGAAGGATGGGGATGGAGATAGCTGTCTTTCAGCCCTCCCCGAACTACAGGGCATCCCTCCCAGAGCCACATCCCAGAGCACAGCCCATTCTGTGCACTGAATGAGACAGGGATAAAATGGAAATTTTAGAAAGTAATCATATAATTAAATTGCTGAAGAAGTTTAACTGAAACTTTTTTAAAAAAATGCCACCCTGAGACAGACATCCAGTATGGAACATTTCAGCTTAAATGGTTTAAGTGAAAATTAGGACTTAAAATGGCATCCTTAACCCCAGGTTATGTTACCTGCATAGCCTATAATACCCCATGTAGGGAAAGGGAGTTTGCTGAGTGGTCTTGTTCCTTCTTGCAATCTTAAGGTTTGGTGCTCCTTTTAGTGTCTTTTTCCTGTTGTCACCATGAAGGGGCTCCCTCTAACAAGCACCTTGTCTGAGGTGGCCTCCGTGGTCACCTCAGATTCCATGGAACCAAAGAAAAAGGCTCCATTTCAAACCCAACGAATGAAAGATATTTGGTTTAGATTATTCTACCTGGGCTGCTGTCCATTTTCAACAGGAGTGAAAGAAGGCTCAGTAAGGTTTCTCTCACATGAAATCTAGCTCTATTAGCCTTCAAAGTAGCTTACAGATGGAGGCTAGCTGTTCCTCACAATGCCTACTTCCATTTTACAGATAAGGAACCTAAGTGAGTTATCCAAGCCCAGTGGGTGAGTGGTTATTAGGGCTGGGGTGAGATATGAGAAGTCTCTGTCTCTTGGTAATCAGCTTAGGGCTCTAGGTCCAGATCTACACTAGGGGAATAAATTGATTCTATAGATGCAATTCTAGCTGTGGCAATTGTGTAGCTAGAATCGATGTATCTGAAATTGGCTTACCTGACTCTCCTCTCCTGTTGACCTCCCTTGCTTCTCATGATAGCGAGGAGTACAGGGGACAACAGCTGACCCCAGAGAGATCAATTTTGCCCTGTCTACTTGACTTATGAAATCAAACTCTAAAAGATCGACCCTGACCAAGTCAATCTTCCATATATTATAGACAGCCCTAGCCCTAACTCTGTACTAGACAGGGACTTTACCTTACAAAAACAGGAAGGAACGCTGCAGACATTTGCTCCTAGCTGTGAATGTGATTTGCTTTCTATTTGTCACTTAAAAATACAGTCTCTCCAGCTAAAGCAGCCTGATTCATGTGTTATTTTGGAGCCAGACACTGCTGTGTAATTATCTTCTTGCTTTTGTTGGTTTGAACACAGGTGAAAGTTGCTTCGATTCCTGCGGGTGCATCCAAATGGTCTGAGCTCTGGGAGAAGAGCTGGAGCAAGAGTTGGCAGCCAAAATCCCCAAAATTTGAGCTGATGGGTGGCTCAAAGTACTACCTGGAAGTGCTGCATCATGGGAAAGCGCCAAGCCGTGGAATGCGAGTTGGAGTGCAGCTGCATAACACCTGGCTAAACCCAGAAGTGGTCAATACCTACCTCAGAGAAAGGCACGAAATCCGGGCCCGTGCTTATCGAGTTCCAGAGATACAGGTTAGGGCCACATGATCCTGTGCCCTGAATGCTTCGTAGTGCTATTTATTCCTTGTGTTTTGCAGCAAATCTGTATTGTTTTGGCCTTGTCTTCACTAGCAAAAAATAAAGGTGAGTTCTTACCTCCTGTCCATTAATGCAAGTTAACAGACGTGAGGTAAATTTCTAGTGAAGTCAATCTGGAGTTCTAACAGGAGTTAGCTGATTAGTCTTACTTCAACCTGCCGACTAGAATTTTATTATGTTAGCTATCACAAGGCAGGATCACTTCTCTTTTCCTAGCAAACGGGTTTGAAAAAACAACAAGTCCTGTGGCACCTTATAAACTAACAGATTGCTTGGAGCATTAGCTTTCATGGGCAAAACCCACTTCGTCAGATGCATGGCTGTGACGGGTGTCACCTTAGGAACTGAATCAATTGATATTAATAATCAGCTAATAAAAGGAGACTTGTAATTGGAAAAGGAGTTACTCAGTAGCTAGAAAAAACTCTTATTCTATTGTCAAAAACTCAACACTGGACATTAGGAGCCTGAAGTTCTGGTTCTAGGTCTGCCACTCTGACATTGGGCGGGTCCCTTAACCTCTCTCCCCCTATAATCTCAGAACCAAGGCTTTCAGTGTGAACTGCAACAGATCACACAGAGCAATAGGTAGTTAAAGAGACACTCGCTGTTGTCTCAAAGAGCTCAGAAGGGCAGAATACTGCTGATGTGAGGATCCAATTAACCAATGAAGATCATCTGACACTGTTAAGATTAATTAAGATCATCTAACACTGTTGTGAGTTGAATGTAGCTCACATTGTTTGTTTCCGTTTTTCCTGCCTGTCAGATGCTGACTGTGTCTGGTACAGGGCAGTTCCGTATTTCCTGGGACAATGTGTCCAGCAACATGATGGCCACAAATGCCACAGCTGATCAGGTGAGCATAGTTTGTCTCCAGGGAGCAGAACCTCACCTGGTGTAAAATGTCATAGCACCAGTAAAATCAATGGTGGCGTGATGACATATGCAAGCGAAGGATCTGGCCTGGAGATGGAGAGCTTTTGCTGTAATCCCAGGGACATTTACAGTTATTGGGAATGCTTTTCAAGAGGATATTGGTGAATCAACTCCTAGAATCTAGAAACCTCGGATCTGGTTCCACGTGCATTCAAAACAAAACACAAGCAGTGCACAGGTACATGATAATCAGAAGAGGGACTTGGAGGCCTGAGGATAGGTTCTTTTGTCACCCAAGAGCATACACCAATAGGGACCTCCCATCCCTAGAACAAGGGTTCAGAATTGGGTTCTTTGAGGCCATTGCTTTCTCTTGTGCTCATTGATAGACAAAGTAGGTGAGGTAACATCTACTGGATCAGGTTCTGTTCCTGGATGGGCCAAGCTTGGAGTTTCACATTGTTCTTCCTCAGGTCTGGAGGAAGTAAGCAAGATGAGCAAACTATAAAGTAGCAGACCGATTGTAAGCGTAAGTGGTTTGCACATGTTCAGGATTACCAGAAGCAGGGGACAAAAGGGGTAGATGCTCTAGGGCCTGGGTCTCTGGGCCGCCACCACCACTGTCACTGCTACCACGACAGCAGCAGTGGCCAGAGCCCCATGACGTTTCAGTCATTCCCAGAGCCTCACATGGCATGGTCTGGGTGTCACTGAGGGCTGACTGGAGGAGGCTAGACCTAGCCTGACCCTTTCTGTTCAAGGCTCTGCCCCTTCCAGGGGCACCAGAGCTGAGCCCCAGCCCCCAAGATTATCCAGGGCCTGGAGAAGTGTGTTGCCAGCCCTGCATATGCTGTAGGAGGGCTCTTATACACAAACCCTATCCCTTAAGTGCTCTCGTACTTTCCTGGGAGGTTTGAAAGCTTGTCCTTTCCACCAACAGACGTTGGCCCAGTAAAAGACATTACCTCACCTGCCTTATATCACTCATGTCCAGCAACCAGCAGGGCTCCAACAACACTGCAAAAAGCGTTCATAGATTCTAAGGCCAGAAGGGACCATTCGATGTAGTCTGAACCAGCCGAGCTGGACCACTTTGTATAGAAGCGAGCTGAGAACCATTGAATCAAACTATAAACCTAGTGCATAATGGAAACCGCTTCAAGCCAGAGGATGTAAAAACATCCCCAGCACCTCTAGTTCCAGCACACATGGTCTGACCTGTGTAACATGGACTGGAGACTTCCATCCCCTGGTATGATCTGTATTGAGATCCATTACTTGTGTTTGACCAACATGTATTTCCACAGAGACGTCTGGGTTTGATCTGAAGTAGGTGGCCAATGAACAACAGTTAATGCATGCTATTAACTGAAAGCAAAATGAAAGCATTACTTTTTTCATAATTTTTAAAAAATATTTTTTAATAATAGCTGGGGGGAGGCATTAGAGGTGTGTGAGTGCGTGCACAGGGGGTGGGGGATGGGAACTGAAGCCCCATTCCAGAGCTCTAGAGGCAGCAGGGCAGAGGGGCTGAAGCCCCCTAGCTCAGAGCTTCTATTTGAAAATATAGAATACATCCAAAAGTATTTAAGTAAGTGGCATTTTATTCTGGTTTAACAATGCAATTAAAATTGTGATTAATAACAATTTTTTAAGTTTCATGCTTAATCATGATTCATATTTTTAATTACTTAACAGCTCTTAATTCAAAGGCATCAAGAGATGAAGAAACTTCTGTTTCTTGGGGCTGTGCCTCTTGGTAGTTTCTTCTAGTTGTTAACCACCCCTGATTACTTTTTAAAATAAAATCTGCCTTTATTTTAATGTGAATTTGTTTGGTTTTAAAGTCCAACCTCTTGTTTCTTGTTGGCCATGTCTACAGTTGGGCAAAACTTCAAAATGACCATGCTAATGGCCAAATCAGAGAATACTAATGAAGCACAGAAATGCACATTCAGAGCCTCATGCTGCCAGCTGCGGCAATTCAAAAGTGCTGCGTTTTGCTCCTGTGTGGCTCGTCTACACAGGAGTCCTTTTCGGAAGGACCTTGCAAACATTGAAATCTGCTGATAGGTATAAGGGGATTTTGACGTTTGCAGGGTCCTTTTGAAAAGGATGCCTGTGGAGACAAGCCATGCGTGAGTGAAATGGGCTGCTTTTGAAGTGCCATAGCTGACATGCTAATGAGGCTCTGAATATTCATTTCAGCACCTCATTAGTATTCCCCAATTTGGCCATTAGCATGGCCATTTCGAAGTTTTGCCTGAGTGTAGATGTAGCCATTATGTCTTCTTATATGTATTATATATATGTACCTTCCTGGCTTGGCTGAATGTCTCATGGGAACTGTCTTTCCTAGGCTATTTCTTGTTTTGTTTGATTTTTCTCTTCTGGGCAGCCAAGAAACCCTTTGAGGATAGCTTTTTTCATGGTATTCATCACTTCTGCTTCTGATCCTAGTGGCAAAGGAAAGTGGAGTGATGCATTGAAAATAGAACATCATGGGACTTTTTAAAGTTTTGAGAGGTGTTTCAAACAGCCAGCTTTGGTTTCAGTTTTGGTCCAAAGTGGATGGTTCTTAAATATCTAAGCTGGTTCTTCCATCCCTATGCAGACTGAATCTGTTTTTGGCTCACAGAACCTGTGGATGTTTAATAGTTCCCTCCATCCCCGAGAACAATGGGAAGTACTGTCTTTTTGTCCATTCCAGCCCATGTTAGGGTTACCCTATTTGAACTTTCAAAAAAAGAGGGCACCCAGGAAAGAGTGTATCTGTATCAGTATCTACCTCACTTGTTATTAATGTACTCTATATACTATAACACATTAACACAAGGCTAGTTGGTAAATACTGATACAGATACACTCCCTGTCAGGGGTGTCCTCTTTGAATGGTCAAATACAGTAACTCTAATGTTCTACAAAAGAAGATAGATCTTTCACTTTTACTTCTTGGCTGTGGAGTAGATAAATACTGCTTCCATCACTGGCTAATGTACCTAAATAGGGTGACCACTTTATGAACATCTCAGCCTTTTCTGCTGCACAATTAACCAATAATGATCGCATTATGAATATTATTTTCATAGGTCCAAACAGTAATAGAGGAGCTTCTTTCAGTGAAATGTGAAATGGAGCCATTATCTGCTAAATTCCTTCTCCGGAATGGATTTGAGCAAGGTAATGCATTTTTAAAAAAAATTTAGTGACTCTGAAATAGCAGATTTTTGTCTTATGTACTGAACAAGATCTTTGTGTGGATTGGGGGTTTCTGTTAGTGGGTTTACATATTTTTCTCCTGGTTTATCATTAATGTGTGTTATTTACAGTGAGGGAGTTTAGGGAGCAATGAATATTGAATTGATATTAAAATCAATATTACTAATAAGTTAATTACTAATTCCTCCTTTCCCTTCCAGTCTGTTTTATTACGCAAACATAAGTGGTCTACAATATCAAACCAAGTTATATGTTTACAATATCAGGATATACAGTGATAGTTTACTATAGGGACATAGAGTTCTGTATTATTTAGGTTCTGCAGCCATGTAAGTTTATCTAGCGCCATATTTTCAGAGGTAGGTATGTACACATGCATATGTCTAATGTAATCAGGACACTAGAGCCATGTCTACACGTGCACGCTACTTCGAAGTAGTGGCACTAACTTCGAAATAGCGCCCGTCACGGCTACACGTGTTGGGCGCTATTTCGATGTTAACATCGACGTTAGGCGGCGAGACGTCGAAGCTGCTAACCCCATGAGGAGATGGGAATAGCGCCCTACTTCGATGTTCAACGTCGAAGTAGGGACCATGTAGTCGTTGCGCATCCCGCAACTTCGAAATAGCGGGGTCCGCCATGGCAGCCATCAGCTGAGGGGTTGAGAGACGCTCTCTCTCCAGCCCCTGCGGGGCTCTATGGTCACCGTGTGCAGCAGCCCTTAGCCCAGGGCTTCTGGCTGCTGCTGCTGCAGCTCGGGATCCATGCTGCATGCACAGGGTCTGCAACCAGTTGTCGGCTCTGTGGATCTTGTGCTGTTTAGTGCAACTGTGTCTGGGAGGGGCCCTTTAAGGGAGCAGCTTGCTGTTGAGTCCACCCTGTGACCCTGTCTGCAGCTGTGCCTGGCACCCTTATTTCGATGTGTGCTACTTTGGCGTGTAGACGTTCCCTTGCAGCGCCTATTTCGATGTGGTGCTGCGCAACGTCGATGTTGAACATCGACGTTGCCAGCCCTGGAGAACATGTAGACGTTATTCATCGAAATAGGCTACTTCGATGTTGCCACATCGAAATAGGCTACTTCGATGTAGGCTTCACATGTAGACATAGCCTAGGTGGGGAGGGCTCTGATTTACTACAGAGAATTCCTTTCCAGGTGTCTGGCTGGTGCCTCTTTCTCACAAGCTCAGGGTTCTGGGACTGAGAAGGAATTTCCCCTTGGGTCAGACTGGCAGAGACTCTGGGGAGTTTTTGCCTTCCTTTGCACACCTGGGTCTCTTGCAGGTTTAAACTAGTGCAAATGGTGCTTTTTTTGAAATGTGAATTCTTTAAACTATGATTTGTGGACTTCTGTAACTCAGCCGCAGCTTAGGGGACTATTGCAGAAGTGGGTGGGCAAGGTTCTGTGGTCTGCAGTGTGCAGGAGGTCATACTAGGTAATCATTCTTTTGGGCAGTGTTGAGGCCACACATGGAGTTTTGTCTCCAGTTTTGGGCCACCCATTAGAGAAAGGATGTGGACACATGGGAGAGATTCCAGCAAATGGCAACAAAAATGACTAGCTGGCTGGGCCATGTGACTTGTGAGGAGAAGCTGAGGGATATGGGTTTATTTAAGCTACAGAAGAGAAGAATGAGGAGTGAGGAGGGATGATTTGATAGCAGCCTTCAGCCACCTGAAGCAGGATTCCAAAGAGGATGGAGCAAGGCTGTGATGACAGTACTAGGAGCAATTGTCTCAAGTTGCAGTGGGAGAGGCCTAGGTTAGATATTAGGAAAAAAAAACCTATTTCACCAGGAGCGTGGAGAAGCACTGAAATGGGTTACCTAGGAAGGTGATGGCATCTCCATCCTTAGAGGTGTTTAAGACCAAGCTTCACAAATTCCTGGCTGGGATGATTTACTTGGATTTGGTCCTACTTGGAGAAGAGGGATGGATTAGATGACCTTCTGAAGTCTCTTCTAACCCTAATCTTCTCTGATTCTATAATCATGATGGTCCCTTCTGACCTTAGTGTACAAGTCTGAGATACTTGTTATATTAATTTAGATAGAATAAATGAGCCCAAAGGATTAAGGTGTTAACATGACTCTGCCACTGTCTAGTAGGAAATAGTTTTTAATGAGATTTGGCATGCGGAGACATCACCTGGCATTATACCATGACAGACACGCCATTGTTTTAACCCTTTTTAAAGATACAGAAAGGAAGAAAACCACTACAGCATTTGAAATGTGAAGCACTAAGTAAGGCTTTCATTTTAACAATATCCCTTCTTTTCCCTGTCAGCTGGAGAAAAGGTTTAAAAGAAGAAATTCCTTTTGAGAGTCTCTTAGGTGGTATTTCAGAGGGCAACAACTGTGCTTTTAAGGAAAAGAAATGAGGTTAAATGGGATGGAGCTACTCTTGTTCTATTTTGATCCCATTCCCTGGAAGGCAACTCAAGCCATACACACAGACAGAGAAGAAAAAAAACAGCAAAGATAGAAAACACTGCTGCTGTCACTGGTGTTGACTTACTTGAAACCTCACTGCTGGAGAAACATCAGCCATCACAGTTTTATCAGCCACTGCAAGATATGGCAAACTTACACTAGCTTTGGGCTGCTTCAGGCATTGCTTTTAACAGCCTCTCTGGTCACAGGCTCGCAGTTCTGGCTGGCTAAGCAAGGCTGTTATTAAGCAGAAGCAAATGGAAAGAGTGGGTAAGGTGGGGAAAGAAAAGGATGCAAGGGAGGTGGGGGTGGGGGCAGTCTCTCACACTCCAGGTGATATTTGGCATTTTTGCCAAAGTTGGTGGGTGTAGTGATGTCATTGGGTCCCTGACCTGGTCATAGTCTAGTAAGAAAATTCCTCAGATTAGGACAAAGATGGTACAATAGAGTCACAGTGGATCTTGGGATACCAGGAGACAAGCAGGGGAAACCATGATGGTAAAGTTAACTTCTACCCTTTTTCTTTTCTTCCAATCACTCAGCCTTGACGTCCATCATTCCCCCTCTTCCAAATTTTTGAGGATCCTAAAAGGGGAGTAGTGTGTGGAATAGCCACTCACCTCTTTGTTTTGTCCACCAATTAGACCTAAATTCCAAAATACCAGCTTTGGTCTGTCAAGTTCTGGTCTCATGTTTCTCTTGTTTATCAGGCATAATCTGAAGAAGTCCTTGAGATACATAGATCATAGTTCTTGTATAGACTAAGCAAGTCTTGTATAGTCTGTCTCCCTTCTGCACCATTCCCCATCAATATTTTCAGGTTATTGTGATACTTTCACTCACTTTTCTCAGTTGAGTTCATAATTCAGATAAATATAGAGCACCAAATATCACAATGTGCTTGATGCACTTGTCAAGGTGCGTGCATGTGACATGTGGTTCTCTGTGCCTAATCCACTGGTGGACCTCTTACCTACAACTCTTGGATCTTTAGAGCAAGCTGCAGGGAGTCATGCTTTTAGTTGCCAAGATCCCTGCTTCATTTAATCATGATGGATGTTATCCTTGTGTATCTAAGGTGTGTGCCCCAATTTGCTGTGCTTCATTGGGTACTCGAGGGGGCAAATGCCTGTTTGCAAGTGTGCATCATTTATTTGCTTAGCCAAATTTAGGAACAAAATTGCATTCACTGGTCTTGGGGTACCCAGCCCCCCATGGCTTTTTGAACCCCTTTTCAAGCCTCTTACCGCTTTCATTTTTACCATTGTTAGGCCAAGAAGTCTCTGCCATTGAGGGATATGTTGCCAGCTGGACAGAACCTTTTTGTGGAAGGTTCAGTATTTACCAGCCAAAACACCTTGTAAAAATGCCTCTGTCAACCTTGCCAAGATATGACCTCACTGAGTACACACATGTAAGTTGTCTCTCTGAGTCGGGCAATGCATGGAGGAAAGTGCAGAGTCAAACAACATAATACAATTAGAGCAGGACAAGACGTATGAGGAAGTCGAGGCATCTACCCTTTTCCCTAAACCCATGCAAGATTGTATCCTAGGTGTGTGTTCATGGGCCATGATGAAGCAAACCGTATTTATGCAAAAAGTAATTCTATTGCTTATTATAAGAGAGAAACTGATGTGTTCCAGAGATAACCATAGAATGTGCCATGGCCAAGGCCAGTCCAAGTTACTCCACGATACTTCATTACTGTGCTGCAAACTTGGCTAGAGGGACTGCCTCTACAAATTTAATGCCTAACACTTGTAGTGGTTTGCATCCATTGAAGTCACAGTATGTTATATAGATAAGTGAGCATTATTCTCAATATACAATTTAGGGTAAAAAAGATTGAGTGACTTGCACAAAATCATGTAATGAGGCAACGGTAGAGTTGAGAATAGAATTAATGTGATTTGATTTCAAGTCCAGTATGAAATTAGGTTCTGTGGACCATTAGCTAGATCTATGGCCTGAGACTCAGAAGTCAAGCCTCCCACTAGCCTGCTGGAGGACCTTGGTCAAGTCACTTCTGTGCCTCAGTTTGCCTATCTGTAAAATGGGGATAATTGTGCTACTCTCTTGAATAGAGTGTTATATAAGAACTAGGTATGTGTATTGCTTTTTATCACTGACTCTGTGGAGTGGAGAGGGACAAAGTATTCTCACTGCCTGTTTTTTTGCTTGTGATGCCGACACTGTGCCAATTACTATGAGTAAGATGGCGGGCTTTGCAGTGTAAACTTCCATTCTTGAGAAATTGGACTGAGAGAAGCAGCTCATTTCAAGTCAAGAAACAGACATCAGCAAGCAATTACAGCCAGTCCCTGTCAGGATAGCCTGGTTTTGGATCACAATACAAACCTTCTTTGGCAGTAATGCATTGTTTTCCTTTCCCTTTCTCAGGTGTGCTTTGCATATAAAGGGCATGTGAGTAATACCCTTTATGTTTCTGTGTCCTATATCAACACCTTTCTAAAAACAGTGAAGAAGAATCTTACCTGCCTGTGGAGTTTGAATGAGTCCAGCCCTGAAAGGTATACAGTATATAGATATGTGTGGCACAGCTTCGGCAAATAGCTCTCTCTACACTGAGAGAATGGACCTTGGTGCTGTAGATGTACCAGCATAAGGGGTGGAACCCTTAACTGAACTGGACTTCACAGAACCTTTAACTTCCTAGCCCCACTGAAGTCAATAGAGCTCTGCATATTTACGTCCGGTGAGGACCTGGCCTCTTGTGTTCATCAGTAAACCCACACACGCTGAGTGCTGGCAAGAGAACTCAGCGCTGTTCCCTCCAAAGCCAAGGATGTGTGTTAGAGAACAGCCATGTGAAGGAGAAAAGCTTTTCTCTTCCTTGGGGGGGCTGCCACTAGAGAATGCCCAGTCACAAGCTGCTAAACCAGTACATTACACACGGATGGGGTAATCATAATATTAATCCTACCAAAAGTCCTCTCAGGGTGTGTCTGCACTGGGTCAGAATTGGCCCACATAGCGGATTTGGGCTTGCAGGGCTGTTTGATTGTGTGTTTGGGCTGGAGCCGGGACCCTGGGACCCTGCAAGGAGGGAGGGTCCTGGGTCTAACCCTGCATGCTTACACTGCAATTACACAGCCAGGTCTCAGTCCCATGAGCCTAAGTCACAGGCCAGCTCCAGGTGCAATGGCGCGGGATGGGGAAGGGGGCCTATGTCCGTGTCTATTCGAATGCTGCTTGCTCTTCTTCCCTCCCCCTCACAATCAACAAGTGAGGGGAAAAGATGCATCCTGAGTCCTCTGCTGCCTCTGTCACCAGCGGGGAGTGAGAGGAACGTCTGTGAGCTGTGTGCTCCCCCCTTGCTCCCTGAGCATGAGGGGACAGGAAAGGAGAGCAAGCAGCTTTTTGGTACGTGTGGCTAAAGTACCCCCAGACCTTCCCAAAATGGTGCCCTTGTGCTGGTGTTTAGCTGCAGTGTAAACACCCCCGGGTGCATTGACAGCTGCTTAATTACTTTTCAACAGAAAAGACTCAGAATCGGTTGCACAACACTTGAGCTTGGAAATAGTTGGAAACTCCAGGTATTTCTTCCCGACTCCCATCTATTAGCTAGCTTATTCCTGGCAGCACAGGGCATGATCACCCTTGTAATTTTACCCTCACAAATGGACCTGCATGTGCCAGTCTTAGCTATACCTGATTATTTTTGAGGCTTATTAAGCTATTTCTCTCCATACTTTTGGGCATTTGTGAGTTCAACATAGTATTTAGAATGAATGTTGCCACTGGTCACCTCTAACCCACTGCTCCGTCCTTGAAGACAGGGTTGTTGGGGTCAATGCATAAGTTAATGCTGAGTTTTACGGGGCTGGGCACTTTGGGTATAGCCAGCCTAGGGGGTGGTGGTGTGTAATCTGCCTTGGCACTGGCTGATTATAAGAAAGTGTCCTTTCTTAGCATAAACTATATTCTGTATCAGGCCAAGCATGTGCTCTTCAGGGGCACATCTTTATGTTGGGGCAAACAAAGCCCTCTTTAGGAACTCAGCAAAGATCTTTCTTGGACACAGTGCTCAACCTGGTGAAGTCTTACATCATTGCACTGGCCTTATTTTGTGTGCAAATTGGACAAGTGATCTAGTTTGGTACAATACAGTTTGTTGTGTTTGTTTGCTTTTATAATGGTAAAAAGTTGAACCTGGCTGTTAGCATGAAGTGTCCTCTTTCTGTTTAGTAGAGACAAGATACTTATCCAGATTTCCCTTTTTGTGCCAGCTGGGAGGACTGGCCGTAGGTGAAGATATGTGTGTCATGTGTCAAGGGCATTTGACATCTGCTATACACCCTCAACCCCTCAGGATCCATTGCTTGGTGGCAACAGTGCTTCCAAGGTGGTCGTGGGGATTGCAACAGCTGGTGTGAAGTTTTAAGGCAAGGGAGAGTGACATGAAGCATGACAAGTGTAGATAAATTTGTTATGAAATGCAGCTGTAGGCCACTGCGTATCTGCAGGAGAATAAAAAAAGATGATTAATGCATGCTTTTAATCAAGTTAAGCAACTTGCGTTTCTTGAGGCAGAGAGGTGTGAGCAAACTGCATGTAGTGTTACATATCTTTTTGGAAAAATGTAATTTACCAGGTACAGCCCTTGAGAAACTGGCAGGGAGATAATGCAGCTCTCTGGGTTACAAAGGCTTGGAATTCTAACACTCAGGTGCTCTGGGCTGGTGGAAGGAGCTTAGGATCTTCCTCCTGCATGTCAAATAGACCAGGATTTTTCTAGTATGGTTGAAAACAGTTTGAACATGAGGTGACGCTGTCCTTGGGTTACTCACTGGTGAGTGTCTGTAACAGGTCTTGCTCAATGTTGATCCTCAGTGAAGACGAGCCTGTTGCAACCCTGCCTGGGCAAGCCATGACACCTTAATGCATGCATTAGCACAATATGCTTATAGCTCTGGAGGTCTCTGGTCTACTTTTGAGTGTGTCAGCCAAGATGGTGGCTATCACATGAGCTCCCACTTGGGTGCTAGAGTAAAGCAGCTGTCTAGCTCACCTATCCCATAAGCTGGCAATAAGCCAAATGTGCTCTGAATGCCTTTCAGCTGGAAGTTCACATGTGCTGACCTCTGGAGGAGCTGTGTGAATGGCTCTGAATCCTTCTGGGACCTTGAAGCCAACTCATCAGTGTTTGTGCATCAGATCGACATTCTGATCCCTGAGAGAGACGAGGAGACATCTACCTGGTTTTACTTTGATGAAATTCTCATCTCAGACAGGAATGTAGATGGTAACTGAGTCCTTTAACTTGGTTGATGTTGTTCTAGGCACTTGCCTTTCCTACCAAATATCAATAATAGAACTGGCTTTGAGAGCAAATCCTTCCTTCCTTTCGTCCTTCCTTCCTTTCTTCCTTCCTAACAAACGAATGAATGAACGAACAGCTTAATTTTTCTGAAAACAGTTTCTTGAAAAGCCATCAGTTTAAATGCATTTCGTTTTCACTGAAGACATAGAGTAAACCCTTAAGTTACATGGGGGTTGTGTTCCTGCAACTCCTGCTTAAGACGAACTTTCAATCAAATCATAGTGGAGATGGGAACCAGGCTGCTGCTTGGTTCCCAGCTCCCCTCTGCTTGTGGACCCAGGAATGAGCTGTCTACTAGGGCTGGTCAGTTTCCTGGCTGCTTCTCCCTGCCTTCCACAAGCGGCTGGGGGAAGGCAGGGGGAAGGCTTTTAGCTCACCTAGCTGCCCACAGCTGCAGGGAGCTAGGCAAGCTAAAAGCCTTCCCCCAGCAGCATGGCTATCAGAAGGCAGGGACAAGGGGCTTCAGAACAGCATCAAGTTGTGCTTAACTCGCATTAAAGCAAATTCCATGCAATTTGAAGCCATGTATGTTGAGGGTTTACTGTACAGTAGAAACTCAGAGTTACAAACTGACCAGTCAACCACACAATTCATTTGGAACCAGACGCACACAGTCAAGCAGCAGAAACAGACAAAGTTAAATACAGTACAGTGTTTTGTTAAATATAAACTATTAATTGAATAAAGGGGAAGCAGGATTTTTTTTCTCAATAGTAAAGTGTCCAAGCTGTGTTAAAACCAAGTTCAATTGTCAGCTTATGAAAGAACAACCCTCACATTTTTTCCAAACTAACAGAGAGGTAGCTGTGTTAGTCTGTTCTCCAACAAAACAAAGCAGCAGAAATATTGCACTTTAAAGACTAACAAAATGATTTATTTGGTGATGAGCTTTCATGGGACAGACCCACTTCTTTAGATCAATTTCAGTTCCAGTACAGACTAACATTAAACATGTCACAGTTATGAGTTGCTTCCCTTCCCAAGGTGTGCGTAACTCAGAAGTTCTCTTGTACCAACAATGCTGGTTTAACATTTGAGCTCCTTGAAAATGCTGATGAAAAATTGTGAAAAAACATCAACAGGTGGGTTTGTTCCCAACTGTGAAAGGGAAACAATTTTGAAATGAAAAGCCATTGACTATCTGTAACAAATAACAGAATTTCCCCTTCAGTTTTCCAAAGGGATCCCAGACCAGCTCGTCCAGGTGGGCATGTTATCCAAGAAGTGTCTGTGGTGGGATCTCCCCCCAGCTACAATGTTTCCTTGCTGGTGGCTGGCTGTGGCAGCGACCTCCCTCTTCTGTCACTGAGGTAGGAACTGGAGGCAGGTTGTTATGCCTGTGCCTAGTCCAGGGATCTCACACCTTCCTCTGGTGTGGCTGATGCTGGCTGCTGCCAGAGGCAGGATGCTGGACTAGTTGTTATTCATATTAGATCCAGTCTGGCAACTCCTGTGCTGCTGCTGCTATTACGAATTCTTATTCTTTCACTTGCAAGTGCTTGACATTTCTCCTTTTGTTCATTTTCCATTGGACCCGCTGCTAGGAGTTCTCATTTTGCCTCAAGTATTCTGGAGCCTGGGGAGGGTCCATGTCCCCAGAAATCCCACTTGTGAATAGTGAGGGAGGGCCCTGGACTAAGCTGAACAGAGAGCACTATATGCTGTTAAGTTAAAAAGAAGTGCTGGACTTCTAATCCCAAGCTTTGGGGAAAATTTGGATCTGTGCTGGGTTTAGCTCCAGGCTGAATACCCTAGAACCTTGCAGGAGTTTAGATATGGATTTTGATTTGGGCCCACTCTCTTAAAAACACAGCCAAACGTGCCCCACCGTGCCACACTCACAACAAAGAAAGCTTCCATGACCTCCAGGTCCAATTCACTCTGGTGTCCTATGTAACAGCACAGCTTATTTTCACAGCTCCTAGGGAGGGGTTGTTCTTATTTATTTTTTCAGAGCTCTTTTTTAAGGCTACAGCTCTGTGGGTAAGTACAAACCATCTATTAGTTATTATTTATATTCCAGTGGCAACTGTGGGCCCCAGCAGAGCCAAGGTCCCATTGTGCTAAGCACAGTACACATCTATAGACACACATTTCTGCTCCAAAGAGTTTTGTCTGTTTAGATCAAGGGCAGACAAAGAAAGGAAAATTTGCAAATCCATGGCAACAGCATGTGCTCAGAGCCTCTGAAAAATCAGATGCAACCCAAATCAGGAGGGAAAAAGAGAGAAGCTGACACACTTCAATCTAATTTTAGGGGGACTCCCAAGACCTGTTCTGTTCAGTGTGAGTAGCTCATGCTATAGTTCTTCAAAGTTGGAAGCTGTCATGTCATTTGGTAACATGGCTAAACCACAGTTCGATGTAAAACAAGCCAAACTTCTTAGCATGGTAGCTTAGTAAATGGAAAATGGGTTTTCCTTTGTAAATCGATCTCCGCTTACACTCGTTTTTACAGAGAGAAAGAGAAGTTGCATATCTGTCCAGCATGGACACCAAGACTACATTTACACTGTGCCCTTAACTTGGAAAAAGATACACAATTCATGCTATGCAAATTGAATATTCTATTTCATGTCACTTTCAAAATAGGCTATTTCAAGATTTGGCACTGTCTGCACAGTGCCAGATTTCAAAATACAGTGCTATTTGGAGGCATCCCTTTCTCCTCCTGCAATGAGGGGTAGGGGGATGCTGAAATAGTGTGCCCAGTATTTCAAAAATTTTTTTTTGAAATATGGGGTGTGTTTCCTAGATGTGGAGTTACTATTACAGTATCCCAAAATAGCTCTGCAGTGTAAACATAGCCCAGAAGAGGATTTTACTTTGATCAGCCACATTGATGAGCTGTATGCTGCAACACAGTTGCCATTTCTGGTGTCAGCATTTTGAAAAGCATGTTAAAAACTGAAAAGGGTGCAGAGAAAAGCTATAAAAATGACCTGAGAACTGGAGAAAATCCCTTACAAAGAGGGATTTAAAGAGTTCAGTCAATTTATTTGTCAAAAAGAAGATTAAGAGGTGACTTGATTAGTGTCTCAGTACTGACACAGGGAGCCTATGTGGGTGGTACTAAAGAGCTCTTTAGTCTAGCAGAGAAAGGCATTACAGGAATCAGTGGCTGGAAGCTGAAGCCGGACAAAGGCAGATTAGAGCTAACACAGAATTGGAACTTTGAGGGTTGTTAACCATTGGAGCAATTTCTGAAGCACAGAGGTTCACTCTGCAGTCTTTCAGAACAAAAAAGCAGTCAAGTGGCACTACTTGACTGATTTTTTGTTTTGATAGAATACAGACTAACACGGCGATCTTTCTGTCACTACTCTGCAGTCTTGACATCTTCATATCAAGACTGGATGCCTTTCTGGAAGGTGAGCTTTAACCAAACCCAAGTTACTGAGCTCAGTGCAGCAGTACTTGGGGAAAATTCTTTGGCCTGTGTTGTAGAGATCAGGCCGGATGATCTAATGATCCTATCTGGTCTTAAAAATCCAGGAATTAGAATATATGTGTGAGACTGGGGAACTACATAACGGATATTTATATAGGGAACTGTATGGTGACACATGTGCCACCAGTGGCATTTGTTTTCCTGGCTTCACGTTTAAGTGGTGAAGTAGAAGTTTTTAAAAATAATGTTGACGTTGCAGGCAAATTGGTCTATACTGCAAGTGATATAGACAACTCATCCTTGCTATCGTTAGAGGCATTGAGATGCTGAGTTTGTTTGTCAAAGTGTCCCTGCAGTAAAAGGGGTTCACTGGATGAACAGTGGATGGAGATGAGACAAGCAGCGAGCATAAAAAAAGCTTTATTAACAATGGCTTAATCAGTGTTATGGGGGTGGAATTAAGGGGAACTACCTAGCACGCTCTAGCTGTCTACCCCAGCATAATGTCAGGTGATGGACAGGGAAAAGCTTGCACTAACGGGGCGGTTACCAAACCACAGATGGCAAGCAGAGCCCACACCAACATGTAGCCAAAAGGGTCCAGATTTTCAGCAGGAGCAACAAGCGACTTGGGCCAGCCGACGGTCTTGTCAAGGTACACACGTCTCCGATTTGGGGGGTGTGGGGGGAGTGTTAGCTTTTTATCGGGGTTTGGACACGGAAGCAACCCCTGGGCCAATGTCAGTGTGTTGGGCCCTTTTGCCCTTTTTAGGAGTTAGGAGTTTTTCCTTTTTAGGACCTTGTAATGTTTGGTGAGGCAGGGGTCTCGCTTCCGCATGTGGGATTAAGCCCTTAGCTGGCCCTGCTTCCTTATATGAGGCTGAGTCCTTAGCTCCTCGGGGGAGGAGGGGGGGCGGAGTTTGTCAATACATGCTGGCATGCCGGGTTTTGATTGGGTAGTGAAGCCTTGATCATGCAGGGGGTGCGTGCAGGCTGCAACTTGCAACACTGTCGCGGTCACGCCACAAAGGGCTGTGCCCACAGAAAGCTACTTGAGTAAATATCACTCCAACCTTTCTATTTACCTTTTGACATAGCAAATGCACCCGGCTAGTAAGCTCTTTGGTTCAGCTGTTGTCTTTTTGTTCTATTTGTACAGTGCCTAACACAATGGGGTCTAGGACTGGGGCTTCTAAATTCTGCCATAATACTAGTTAGAAGAAGAATAAGGCAAGAGTATAAAGGTGAAGCATAAAGAAAATTTGTTTTTTAAGCATTGCCTCTATTGTCCCCTGCCGTGGATGAGATAGATACTGTGGCACTAAGAGCTTGGAATAACAAAGTCTGTCTGTCAGGGCAGTGAGTGTCCTGGAAAACTATCAAAGGGTGCAGCTGATTTAAACTCTGAAGGGTGCATGCACAGCACCTGCAGGAAGCCATCTTGAAGAATGACGTTACAAAGATAAGGAGCTATGTTGCTTTTCAGAGCCTATTGGAATCCCAGTCACCTTTCTTGTGCATCCCAGAGGCACTGAGATGGAAGAGTGAATTCAGCTGTACAGCCGTAGCTAAGAGGCAGTTGGCTCATTCAGTAGAGGCTCAGGGGACCCTGATTGTTGGTAGGTGGGATTCAACCTGAGGATTGAAGGATAAAAGCCCTGAGCCTCTACTGCATGAGCTAAAAGATAACTGTCTTTTAGCTAAGGCTGTACAATAGACTTCACTCTCTCATTTCAGTGCCCCCTCTGGGTTACACTTGTTGGAAGGTAACACAGAACGGCTGTTGAGAGCCTTACTTTTTTTCCATTCAAAGTCAGTAGCCCAAAATGCTTTACAAAGTATTACTGATGTGTGAAGGCTGGGCTATTGTCATGCAGACATTACAACACCAGAACAAATGCTGCTGGCCTGCATGAGGTTCCAGTCCAGCAGACTCAGACCAGGACAAGTTCAAAAGGAATGTGGCCAGTCTTGGTGAGGGTCTTTCTGGTTCGTTTCACCAGCACATCACACCGTTCTGCCCAGCTCTGTCTGAAGAACTGTAGCTGGCTCAAGATATATTGAATTTTGCTTGCAGTCTCCCACTCTTGCTGGTTGCTTTGGGATAGGGTGGTGCCTAGCTTGTTAGAGATGATGTCTCAGGTTGTTCAATTCTCTGCAGCAGTGGAGCTTTGCCTCCTGAGGGCTCCGAAGATGGTGATCACCTGGCTTTGTCCATGGAAGGTGCAAATGTCACTCTGAGAGTTCAGAGACTGCAAGCAGCATCTCCCCCTATGGGCGGGACCTTCCGGATCCTGCTGCCCAATGGAGTGATATCAGGTAAAAGGAGGGTGAAACTTGTTTTCGGGGGAGGCCAATGAAGGTGAGCAGGGACCTTGCCCCTGCTGACATTCCAGCAAAGGCAGGGCTGGCAGAGTAACCCCTTTTGCAGCAACTGCCAGTTTGGAACATTTATCTGGCCCCTAAAATGGGATGGGATATTTTAAGAAGATGGTTCCAAAACCCAATGGAAGAGAAGGAGAAGACACCCACTGACTTCAGTGGGGCTTGGGCAGACCCTCAGAAGGGTTTTTTTTTCACACTAAAGTACCTTCTATGACAGTGATACCTCTGTAAAGAATTACATCCTATGTATGTGTGGGTAATGAACCCCTCACAGTAATACCTGGGTACCTTCCCATGTGTGGTGCAGGCAGACCTGTGGCTGCACAGCTATTGATATCCCTGCTTTATAATGAATGTTCCAGGTGTCCCAGTGAACATCTCATCCTATCACCTCCGCAAGCTCCTGCAGAGCAACTCCGATAACTCCACAGGCCAGTACCTCAACACCAGTGATTTCACAGTGACCAAGGACGTGAGCACTTGTTACCAAAGCATATGGACGCTGACCTGGAACTCCACGACTGGTGACTTGCCCATTGTTATTGATGTACGATAATCTTTTCTTTTAATGGGAGAGTTGCTCGTGCTTAAATCGGCCAGCCAGGGTGTCTTTGTTGACGAGAGTCATTTTCATAGAGGCTGTATTCACCTAGATCTCTAGGGAGACTCAAGCAAAGCGCTTGACAAAGGGCAGTTGTTGAGAACTATAACTTCCTAAGTTCCAGAGTAGCTGGATGACTACGAGCAGGAACTGCAATATGGTCAGTGGGATGAAAATATAAAACCTGCAATCTTCAAGCTTTGAAGCATAAGTATAAGCGCTCCCGCATGTGCTACAGTATTGCACAAGAGGTCTCCCTTGACACAGGTGCTGGAAATACAGATGCTGGAGGTACAGTTGTATCACTGGCTTGAAGTTGTTTTCATTATATGCAGGGTTTAGAGTTTGATTCAATGGCTTTCAGTGCCTCCCCATTATAAAAAAGGTCCCAGCCCCACTGCCCATTGGCATGAGGATTGGAGCTGAGCTGGGCACAATCATGTTTAAACAGAGCTTCTGCTAGCAGCCTGGTCCTCTGACCAAGGTGGGTGAGGTTTACTTTTCCCCTCTGAGGATTTTATTGTGGAGTAACTCCCCCCCAAAGTTTTATTACCTGATTCTCATGTGGTTCTCCAACAAAATTCCACGTTTGTGCAGGTCAAAGAAAGCAGTCCCAAGCAGGGGAAACATGTGAGGGGCATTCAGGGGAAGGGGTGATATCCCCACGAGAGCTGTCCCAGAGTGGGAATCAGGCTAAGCATGGATGAGGGGTACATCCCTGGAAAAGGCACCAGCACATAGTGCTCCTGTCGAGTCCTGCCTGGAGGCATCTAGAGCAGGGAAGAGAGGCCAGTCTGGCTGCGCAGATCCACCAAAGGCATGGACAGACATGCTGAGTTCCATCTCTTCTTCCTCTGCAGCCTCACTTACCAATGGTAGCAGGTGCCTGGACCCTTCTCTGCCCTGCACCATGCCTGCAGCTCAAAGGCAATGGAAGAAGTGGGGCAGGAGCTGTGGGGAGAGTAGGGGCAATGTAGTGCTGCCTTGCAATGGCTGTGGGAGGCATAGGGGGTTGGGAAAAGGACCGGACGTGACTTATGGGGCAATCAGGTGCAACCTCAGGGCCTTTTAATGGTCTCTCCCCCACTATTAAGAATTACATGTTTTCTCTGTAAGTCCTGTTTCAGTAAACCTGTTTAAACATGGTAGTAGCTAGTGTGGTCCTGCTCTTGGTTTGGACAGGTGCTAGGTGCATTACTGGGCTTGTATGGTCACTTCTGAATCATCTGGCATTGGCCACTGGCAGGGGCAACATATTGGACTGAGATGGCATATTGGTGGGTGGCAGGGTGGTCTGATGCTGAAGACACAGGCATGGTAGAAGGAAAAACTGGGTTCAGGTCTATGCTTTGGGGCAGACCCTAAACCACGTTTATTAATCCTGTTGCCTGTGTTTCCTACCTGTAAAATGGAGATTGTAGCATTGTGTTGTAGGAAACATACATTAAGATCATGAGGGGTTTGGATGCTATGCCAGCAGGGCCATGTAAACACATAGAGAAGAGATTTCCATTCATTCAGTGTAGCCCGTAGTGTAAACGTGTTATGCAAGTTTGGTTTGCTTAGAAAATGATACACAACATACATAAGAAAAAAAAAGTTTTCATAAAGCTGACCAAAATTTGGTTCTTCATTCTTTCACACCATGCTAGGTCTCTGCTGAAAACCTCACAGGACTTAACCCAACCATCACAGCTCGTGTGGTTTATGATGGTGGTGTATTTATTGGACCAATATTTGGGGACATGCTAGCTACTGCCAATAACCACACACAGGTAAGTCACCAACTGACCAAGTTCATAGAATCATCATTGAATCATAGAATCACAGAGCTGGAAGGGACCTTAAGAGGTCATTGAGTCCAGCCCTCTGCCCCAAGCAGGATCAGCCCCCACTAAGTCATCCCAGCCATGCTACGTCAAGCCAGGACTTAAAAACCTCGAGGGATGGAGATTCCACCACCTCCCTAGGCAATGCATTCCAGTGCTTCACCACCCTCCTGGTGAAAGTAGTTTTTCCTAATATCCAACCTACTCCCCTCTTTCTGTAACTTCAGACCATTGCTCCTTGTTCTGCTGTCTGTCACCACTGAGAACAGTTTCTCTCCATCCCTTTTAGAGCTCCCCTTCAGGAAGCTGAAGGCTGCTATTAAATCACCCTGCAGCCTTCTCTTCTGTAAACTAAATAAGCCCAGATCCCTCAGCCTCTCCTCATAGGTCATGTGCTCCAGCCCCTTAGTAATTTTTGTTGACCTCTGCTGAACCTACTCCAACACATCCACATCCTTCCTATACTGGGGTGCCCAAAACTGGGCCCAAAAATAAGTCCTGTAGACTTATTGTGACTTGCTGTCTACACTTCCTGAACAGTGCATTACTCCATGAGTATGGCATTTAAACCAGTGGGACTTGCCACAGATTAAGATGCTGGCTGCCACTTGAGAAGAGATAAAAAGACTGGACTTTTCATCTTAGAAAATAGGAGAATAAGGAGGCGCAGGGGGAATATGATGGAGGTCTGTAAAATCATGAGTGGTGTTGAGAAAGTAAATAAGGCAAAGTTATTTACTTGTTCCCCTAACACAGGGATCGGCAACTAAATTAGGAAGAAGAACCATTGTTTTAATTTAAAAAACTCAAAAATTCAAGAGCTGCAATGCATGTGAATATGAGATGGTTCTTAATAATGTCAAACCATAACTTTTGTAACCCCCGTTTTAAGAATAGCGCACACACAATGATTTGTAATGCAACACATATTTACTGCAGGGCATTCACAAACTTTTTACACGTTCCATTTTCTCACACTTCACACGTGTATGCTTGTATCTCTGTCTTCCTGACTTTCACTCCTGAACCTTCTCTCTGTAAGATGCTAGATTCTGAAACATTTTGTATTTGAAATCACTGTTCAGCTGTTCTGATACTTTGATAAAGCACTCTTTCATATATTTACCATCTGTGAATGGCTTTCCTGGTTTCATGATCTCTTGCATGGACATAAAACTAGTCACAGTTATCCTACTTGATTTCATCACAGTTATCCTACTTGATTTCATCAACAGTGCTCTTTCATCACTCTGCTTTGCATAGCATCTCCTGCACAGCATTTTTTCTGGCATCTTCAGCTGGATACTGTTTGGCTAAAGTAGTGTATTTTTTCGAGAAAACGTCTCTCGAGGTTGCATTTTTTGTTGTTGGTGAATTTCAATCTGCAAATGAGACATTAAGGGAGCCCAGACAAACTTGATATAAATGCAAGAATTGTGTCCATTCAGTTTGAAATTCTCTGTTTTCATCTTTGATTTTCCTCTTTTTTGAAGCGGTCCCAGCCCCATTTAATTGTGCCAATTTTACTGAATGTTTACTTTCAGTTTTCTTTTTTAAAGTGCATGTTGAACCTTCACAGCAGGACTGCCACAAGCTTCCTTTCCCTTTTCAAAATCAAGACTTTATTAGCAACACCATCAAAACACAGTTGCAATATCATATCCCACCATGCACTGCACATATCAAAGGCAGGAGTTATCCAACATTTTGAGATCACTTATCATTTGCTGTTTAGATAGGAGCTGTTCATTGTTGGGCTCTTAGACATTTACCATTTTTTAAAAATAATCAGGGGACTTTTTATTTTGTTTTTTAACTTTGCAATTATAGCTTTGGGAGTCACAAAGAAGTCCTTAAAGAGCTACATGCAGCTCCGGAGCCACAGGTTGCAGACCCCTGCCAAAGCACAAGAACTAGGGGTCACCAACTGAAATTAGGGTCAGAGAGATAGCTGTGTCAGTCTGTATTCTATCAAACCAAAAAAGCAGTCACATAGCACTTTAAAGACTAACAAAACAATGTATTAGCTGATGAGCTTTTGTGGGACAGACCCACTTCTTCAGATCATAGCCTTGCCAGAACAGACTCAATATATAAAGCACAGAGGTTCAAAAGTTATCATCAAGGTTGACAAATCAGAAGAGCAGAGGGACCGCAGGGAAGGGGTTGTGGGGTGCAGTAGTTAAGAGTTAGATAAAATATCAAAGTATGTAAAAGAGCCCTTATAAAGGGTCAGGTAATTGCTGTCCCTGTTAAACAGCAATAGACCTGTTCTTTCTTATAGACAGCTTCCCAACCTCATGAGGATTCTCACTAGCAACCATAGGCTATACCACAATAATACCAATCATGGAATGAACATAGAACAGACATAAAAAATCTCCCAATACACAAACCTGTCAGCCAGCACTTTAATGGAGTGGGCTGTTCTGTTAAAGACCTGACCGTTTGTGTTCTACTGAAAAGGGACTTCAACAACCATTTACAGAGGGAATGCTCAGCGCTAACATTCATATTTACATTTGACACATTAACACATGGTTTGAACAGGGACAGCAATTACCTGACCCATTATAAGGACTCTTTTACATATTTAGATGTTTTATCTAACTCTTAACTTCCGCACCCCACACCCTCCGCCCTCCCCCATCTCTCTGCTCTTCTGATTTGCCAACCTCAATAACAATTTTTCTGATTTGTCAACCCTGATAACAATTTTTGGACCTCTTTGCTTTATATGTTAAGTCTGTTCTGGTAAGGCTATGATCTGAAGTGGGTCTGTCCCGTGAAAACTCATCACGTAATAAATTATTTTGTTAGTCATTAAAGTGCTACATGACTGCTGGGTTTTTTCCACTGAAATTAATACATAGAAGATTTTAAAAAAAGAAAACAAAAGGAAGTATTTCTTCATGCACTGCACAATCTGTGGAACTCCTTGCCAGAGGATTTTATAAAAGGCAGGACTTGTACAGGGTTCAAATAAGAGCTTGATACATTTATGGAGCATAGGTCTGTCAATGGCTATGAGCCAGGATGGGTAGGAATAGTGTCCCTATCCTCTCTCAGAAGAAAGAGTGTGGAGAGATCAGTTGATGATAACTTGTTTTGTTAATTTCCTCTGAGACACCTGGCACTGGCCACTACTGGAAGACAAGATATTGGGCTAGATGGACTTTTTGTCTGACTCAGTATGGCTGTTCTCATGTACTACTAACCATGAGCAAGTGAAGGGGATTTTTCCTTGTAAGGCAGAGGCTAAGAGCTGATCATATATGTCTGACTGTACTGTTAAACAACTCTGATACTGGATTCAGTAGTGATAACTTCCAAAGACTGTAGCAACATTGTATTTAACTTCAGTGTTTGGACCCTTGTCTAGGAAGATTTGATGAAGGATGATGTAGTGAGTGGGGTTCTAGTTTGGGACATGAGACCCATGTTGGGTGTGAACTTGTTCAAGTCACTTAATTTCACAATGTCTCTGTTCCTCACCTGTAAAACAGGGACAATAGCACTTCCCTATCTCACAGGAGTATTATGGGAATAAGTACATTAAAGATTATGAGCCTTTCGGATGTTGTAGTCAGGGGGATCATGTCTGTACCTAGTGAGATGGACAGAGCAGTATACTTTTCTTACAAAGGAGAGAAATTTTCTTTCTTGGGCGTGTTGTTCATTTGAAGCATTTGCTTGGCTTGATACTGCTAGCAAATACCAAAACACCCCACTGATTTTAAAGTGTGGTTATAGTGGTGTATATGAGGGTGTGTGTGTGTTAATAAAGGGCCTGTAGAAATAGAACATGCAGTTCTTAGCTGTTTCCTGTTTGTTTCTGACACAGTGTATTTTTGCTATTAGCACAGAATGGTGTTTTGCTCCTATTGGCCTTAGGGGACCAGCAGGTGGGAGAAGGAGGTGGGTTCTGTTGCCCCTTGTGCTTTGCCAGTTCAGAATGCAGACACTTTTCCATGGGAAATGAAATCGTCTTACAGGCACCAGGATCACAATTTTGTTTCCATCTCTCACATGGAGTTTTGCAGAGCAAACAGCTAAAAAAGTTGCTTTGGGACCTCTAAGCTGTTGTTCAGACTTTATTGGGAATTTGTTATTAATGGGAACTCCCTGGAGATATTTTATGAGTGTGTAACACCAGCAGACACAGGTTGCTAGTTCCTGGGATAGAACCTGTGAATATAGGGTCTAAAGCCCTGCACTCTACCACAAGAGCTAGAGACCAGGTGGGGCTCAGCTGAGGCTGTAGAACAGAGACTTCACTCACCCCAGGTGAGGTCTCAGTGCCTCTGGATACTACAAGTGTAACAGCACTTTGTACAAGCTCTCCTATGGGTAGGAACAGAGTGTAGGAGGGTAAGTCAGAGTAGTCAATCAACTAGGAGTATTGGACCTGGGAGGAGCCATGAGTATCAGTCAAAAGAGAGAACTTATGTAACAGGCATCTAAAGTAGTTAAATATAGGCCCTCAGAACAAGGCTCTGGCTTACCTGCTGTGAACCTTATCAAAACTTACAATAACCTTGAGCTAAGTTTCAAATTTACACTGAAACCAGACACATTTTGTATGATTCTGGATGTAATTGTCAACATTTTTAGAGTTCTGTTAGCAAACTTGATCCCCTTCCCTCTTTTGGAATAACTTTCTTTTCCATCTTTTCAGGTGGTGGTGGTGGTGAATGATGTCCCAGCTCACTGCTCTGGTTCGTGTTCCTTTCAGTATTCTCAGGAAGCGACCCCTTTAGTCAGTCAAGTGGAGTATTCCCTAGGTAATATGACTTACCTGTTCCTCTGTCAAAAGGGCTCGCTTGACATTAGAGATGGGCTAAAACACATACCTTGGGTTTGAACCATTGTTTCCTGTAAGCTGGCTGCTTGGACAACCACCCAGGAGAGATTCATCTGGTGCCCAAATGAGTGGCTGAGGGCCCAAAGCTGGCATCATGTGTTTCTATTGCTGGTGCACATGCATATGTGGCTTAGTGCACATAATAAAATTTGTTCTGCACATGGATGGCTAAAATTAGAGGGAACAGGGTTCTGAAGGTTCCCCAGCTTAGGAAGGTTGAGAATCTGTACCTCGTTCTGAATCTGAATTTTGTATCTGGCCCCTATTTCTAGAACAGGCTAAAGTAAAACCTTAGTTATTGGGGGAGAATGGGGGGGGGGGAAGGACAAACTTTGTGTTTTGGAATCTGCATTCAGATCTGAATTTTGTAGTTGGATCCATCTCCTTTAACTCTGTCCCACAGGCTTCATTCTCCCCTACCTTGCAGCTGTTGGAATTGTGTACAGCTTTGCAAAGGTTGCTTACACTGTTATCATTCTATTACTTCCTGTGATAGAGAGCTCGGCAACAGAACCTGGGCCAGAACTCTGGTCACTTCAGCTCTAATTAATTACTCCAGAGTAGATCACGTTAAGAAGATCTGTGCCTAACTGATGGGCTGAGGTGAACTAAGAAGCTAATAATTAAATTATTTGGTAGTTGATACAAAAGGCACAAGAAAGAAGCAGGAAAATGGATCAACGGAAGAAGATAGAGAGGGTTCCTCTTCCCTGCTTCTGTCAGAAACCCAGAGCTCCATGAGATTCTAGGCATAACATAGGGTAGAGTTCAAGGGTGGTGGAGAGCAAAATTGTAAATATACTGCATAAGATGTTTTACCAGCAAACAAGTTTCTAAGCACTTAATAGACAAACAGAGAAAGGCCACACTCACTCAGTGGCATGTTAACATAATATTCTCAAACAAGAAGTCCTGTGGCACCTTATAGACTAACAGATATTTTGGAGCATAAGCTTTCGTGGGTAAAGACCCGCTTTGTCAGATGCATGGGCGGTGGGGTTCAGAGGAGGATTTAAAGAGGTAGTCTAAGTAAAGGGGAGGGCCAGAGCTGATAAGGTCTGTTCGGTCAGGGTGGATGTGGTCCATTATCATCATTTAATGTGGAGTTGTGAACATCAAGAGAGGAGAAATCAAGTCAGTGCAGTCATGGGGTGATGTGACCCATTATCGGTAGCTTCTGTAGAGGTGTGAACATCAAGAGCAAAGAAACTGCTTTTGTAATGGGCCAACCACTCCTAGTCTCTGTCCAATCCTTGGTTGATGGAGTCAAATTTGCAAACCAGTTGCAGATGTGAAATTTCTCTTTATATTTTATTTTTGAAAAATTTTTATTGTAGGACTGCTACTTTTAAATCTGTTACAGATTGAGAGTGGTTGGCCTGTTACAGATTGAGAGTGGTTGGCCCATTACAGGACTGCAGGACTCTCTCCAATGTGTCCACATCCTTTTTGTTATTGGGGCACCAGAACTGGACAGGGTATTCCAGCTGTGGCCTCACCAATGTCGAGGAAAGGGGAATGATCACTTCCCTAGATCTGCCGGCAATACTCCTACTAATGCAGCCCAATGTGCTGTTAGCCTTCTTGGCTTCGAGGACACATTGTTGACTCATATCCAGCTTCTTCTCCACCCAGGGTTTGAGTGAGAAGACGGTGGTAAATGCTTAAGCAGCTTAGCTGTCCTGCAGAAGCAAATCTGAGGTGCATTACTTAGCAACAGATATATAATTTTATTTTAATTAATCCTACCAGCTGATGGAGTCCACACCAAAATTTATGTCACGGGATCTGGCTTTGCTGAGGAGCGCCACTCACTGAAGATAGAGGTCAATCACACAACCTGCCATGTTGTGACTTCAAATCAAACTGCTATCGTTTGTTGGATGAACATGTTACCAATGGGACTCTACCAGGTTACGTTACTTGTGAGACCTTATGGATTTGCTTGCAATGCCAGCAAGGGGCAAGACATCTACCTGAGTGTTAAGCCCAGGCTGGAAGCTATTGAACCTGCAACAGCTTCAGAGATTGGTATGTCTGAATTCAATATAAGCTCTCACCTGAATATCTGCCTTTAGTGTTATTGCTTTTGCTAAGATGTTTGTTCAACAGTTGTGTCTGGGGCTTTAGCAGCACAGCTGTCTACCTGACCTGGGAGTGGCCTGGGGCATTTCATATACCCCATGGAGTACAATTTAATTTTGTAGAGGCACTGTTTCTCAAGAAGACTAGCAACTGGCTCTGACACTTTGCTGGGGAGTGCTACATCTCCTGACTAGCCATCCTGCGTTCCACATGGATATGCTACAGCTCTGGATAACTGAGAGAGTTTTACAGCTGACTTTCTCATGTCCTTTAGGAAGTTGCCTGCAAAGCATAATAAGTCACTACACTCTGTACATTGAAAGACCAAATGGAAATTGTGTCTCTAGCTAGAAAATCTACTGAGAAAACCTCAAAAAGCAAACCCCAAACCTGTATTTTTCCCACTCACCTTTAAAACATGCAAAGAAAAAGGAGAACACTACCTCGTCTTCCTGAAAAAGAAATGTTTCCAAGCTACCCACAGAGTTTAAGCCCTGAGGGCACCATTATAATATATGTATCTCATAGAGCTGGAAGAGACCTTCAGAGATCATCAAGTTCAGTCTCCTGCACTCACAGCAGGACCTATCACCATTCCTGCCAGATTTTTTTTTAATCTGTTTTCCCCAGATCCCTAAATGGCTCCCTCAGTGATGGAGCTCACAACACAGGGTTTAACAAGCCAATGCTCAAACCACTGAGCTATCTATCCCTCAGTGATCAGCTAGTTTGATGTCTGGGATAACACAGGCCAGAGAATTTTACCAGGTGACTCCTGCATCAAGCCCATAACTTGTGGTGGAGCTAGGGAGTACGTTTTAAAAAGCTGTCCAGTCTTCTTTGAAATTGCCTGAATGAAGGATCCACCACATCCCTTCATAAATTGTTCCAGTGGTTAATCACACTGTCCTTGTAAACATTTATACTTTATTTCCAGCCTGTATGTATCTAGCTGCAGCTTCCAACCATAGCATTTCATTATAGCTTTGCCACTTGATTGAAAAATCTGTTACTGTTAGATCTTCTCCATGTTTAGTTAGTTACAGACTGTGATCAAGTCACCTTAATCATCTCATTGTTTCCTAAAGCCTGATCTACTTTTGAAAGCAGCAACAAAATAGCGTCTTTAATTAGGGTCTAGTTTACTTTTACTGGGATAATCACGTCAGGACAAGCCCTGCTGTGGATGCACAGTATAAGGGTGCTTTATATTGGTATGGCTGATTCTGCTCCGCACAGGAATTACCTATACTGGTGTAAGTGTGACTTTCAGGTTGGTGTGTGTTATAAATGCCACTCTGTGGTAGTCCAGAGAGGATATGCGTTTCTACGGCCTCCAGTGACACGTATGTGGCTCATCAGCTCTAGACAATGGTGTGGAGTCATCAGCTGGTAGTTCATTGTGATTCGTGCACTGATCTATACAGCCCTCCAGTTCAATTTCTAGCACTTTGGTCAAAAGGACTGCAGTCGCAGAAGTGCTTTTCTCTTAGTGCAACTGCTCCTTTCTGGGGTGCTGGGTAGCTTTGACTATCCCAGTACCATTGTAGTTGAAGCAGTACAACACTTACCTACAGAGAAGCCTGTAATCAAAATTTAAGGGAGGCTTTCCAGACCTCCAATTATTCTTGCGGCTATTTTATGAAAGCTTATTCATGGATCACCAGTGGCCCACAGGACACTTCCTGCTGGTCCCTGGAGAGCCTCCCAGCTTCCAGCTGCTCCATCACTGTAAAAGCAGCTAAAAATGCATTCAGTACTTCCCAATTACTCTGCCATGTAAGGACTTCTGGAGCGGCCACAAAAACATTATTTAACCAGTAGTGGGAGAAGGGATGGCTGGGAATGAGGGGAGATGGGTCTAAGATACACATTGTCTGTGCAGGTGTGATCCATCTGGGTTGCAGTTTAGAAGTCCCCTTGCTGTAGATCAGGTGTGACCAACCAGTTAAAGACTAAGAGCCAGGATAGCTGTGGATAGAGTGCAAAGAGCCACCTATTATATATTTATTTTGTTCTACCAATCTAGTTATTGATATCTAATATATCATTTATTTTTATGGATTTATATAATATATATTTAGATAGATCAAAATAAGTAGATAATATTTTGATCAATGCCTTATCCCTCCCCCCACCCTAACCCAATCCCAGAACCAGGCACCCCCAGCCTTCCTCCTCAACCCAGTCCCTGGGACACACTGGAGCTGCTGCCAGTGCCACCCCATGCTTTTCTCTCCAAGCACTGGAGCTCTGTGCAAAGAGGTGGTAAACATGCCTGTCACATTTCCCTGTGCAAGAGCTGCATTTCATTTCTCAAAGAGCTGCATGGAGCTCAAGAGCTGTGGGTTGGCCAGCCTTGCTGTAGATCATGAGTTCTCAACCTGGGGAGGCATGTGAACAGGCTTCTGGGGGCTCAGAAGTCCCTCCTTTTCCTCATAGCTGGATGGAGTGCAGAGTCCCAAATGTTTCTGTTCTTATGTGGGGTCAAGGTAGAAGGAAAGGTTGAGAACAGCTGCTGTAGATCATTCAAAAAGATGTAGGGACAATGCTTTGGCTTTACTGCTTATTTCCCCTCTCTCGTCCCCCAGCAATCCAACTCCTTTCCTAATTGCAACAATCTTTCATTCGTTAAAAAGAAAAGCAAGCACATTGTTATCCTATGCTACACATGCTTTGAACATTTGTAATTGGAAAGAATTACAGCTTCCATCTGTGTTTTTAATTTCTTCCATTTAAAATGCCTCTCCAGTGCTGTCATAAAGTTTGCCCCTGTAATTTTGCAAATGGATATCAGTGCAAATATCAAAACTTACGTGCATTAATGAACATAAAGTCCACATGAATTATGTATGCTATTTGCATTGTTTATCCTGAGTCACCACAGGAGAGACCTGGCTTCAGGTTTGGAATTGTGTTTTATTGTTGTAAACATTGGAAGCTCAACCTTCTAACTGGAGCAACTAGAGTATCTTTTATTATTCAGCAGTGATTTCTATTGTCAAAATAGCATTGATGTTAAAGGGGTGTTCCGTTAAACACACCTTCCATGATCAAGTCAAAGCACAAAAGATAGAAATTACTTTATGGGTCTGATTAGTGCATCATTTGCATTCCTTAAATCAGTGCTGAATGTTTTTCTAAAGCTATACTGTATCTCATACAAGTTACAGGCTTGTTTCAGGATATACTTGGTCTTCATTAGCAGATCAAATTAGATAATTTTAAAAATACTTTCCCGACTTAAAATCTATGAATCTAGTGGTTCATTCAGGCTAGTATGGCTTCAACAGCAGCCAGTAATACATGCTTTCAGCGAAAGTGTGAGAATGCTTGTAATAGATAGCTAGGGCCCAGCCTTCCTGTGGAAGAAACTTCTTCCCAACCACTGTTACTTGCATCATAGACCATAAGGGTTTATATCTCTTCTGTGTTTTATCCTATCTCATGTTACTAAGCATGATCTCCTTCACCATAAAAATACTCCAACGTGTAACCCTTTGTTTGAATTCAAATCTCTTGACCCTGCTCCATTTCCTTTTCTACACTATGTCATGGACATGTCTTTCAGCCTATTTCACAGCAGATATTTGAGCAGTGAGGACGTCTGCTGCAGAAGGCTTTTTGTACTTGGTGCTTTGGTTCTGTCACTTGTTTCATTGTGGGATCAGGAATCTTTCCTGGGCTGAGATCACAGTAAAGGCTTTGCTAGGCTAATCAAGTCGGGTGTGGAAACATTTCTCTGTGCCAAATAATGGACTAGAAGAATCCTGAATGAGGGATGAGAAACTGAGACACAAAGTGATTAAGAAACTTGGCCAACAGAAAGCCAGTGGTGAAGTTATTGACCTGTAGGCTTATGCTTTAATCAGTAGGAAATACTCCTTATTGGAGTTTATGCATTTTAAAGCACTTTTCATGCACTGCACTTGCAATGAAATAATTGATTTTGTAGGAAGGTGCACTGTGATCCTCCGAGGGACTGGTTTCGCTGGGGTAAACCTGGTGTTATTTGGATCCCAGCCTTGTCCAATTAATACCAACACCAGCAACACAGTAAGGATTGAATGTGAAGTTCCCTCTCGGGTAAGAGACAGCATTTCTTACTGGCCGGTCTAGGGAAGAATCAATTTTCAGAGGGATGAGAGGGGCTTGTGTGGACCTTTCTCTTGTATCTATGTGTTCCTGACTGGTGGATGGCTTGTAGGCTATCCATGTCCGAGGAGTTAAATGTTGTGCCAGTCCATGAGTGCAAACACCAGGCTTTCTCATCAAACTTCACACACTCAGAAGAGGGATTGGAACCATAAATCTAAAGTCAGATGTCTCTTTCACTGGAGATAAAAGAAACTGTATGGAAGCTGTTTTAGAGCTCATATTTCCTGGAGGCACCCATTACTGGGCATCATAATCACACTCATTTGAATTGGGGGCAGTGGTGGCCATACACATTAGTCAATACCTTCTAATGACCAATCTTGAGTTCTCCTTGGGCTGTGCAGATGCTTCTCTAGCTGATAAGCTCAGGTCAGAACATTAATGCTCATAATCTTGCATGTTTGGGAGGGAGGTATTTGTATTTTACTAGTACGTGACAATTTCTGCTCTTATTTTCAACTATTTCCAGGGCAATGAAGAATATATTGTCCCCGTGACACTAACCGCTGGTTCCCAGTCTGCCACTTTCACCGAGATGTTTAAGTATGATCCTTCTCTAAATCCAGCCATTGTATCCCTGAGCAGAAACAGAAGCAGCCTTGCAGGTGACAAAGCCACAGTCTCAGAATTCAAATAGGCTTGTTTGCATTCTGCAATGCAACAAAATGTTCAAAACCTCAAAATGTTATGTGACGTGGAATTTCTGATTTCTGGCCAGTCCTAGTAAGTGTTACTGTCCTCTTATCAGAGGTGGGCAAACTGAGGCACAGGGTAATCAAGTGATTTGCCCGAGGTCATCCAGCAGATGCCCCTCGTCATCCAGCAAAAGCCAGCAATAGCAGCCAGGTCTCCTGAGTAGCAGGCGACTGCTCTATACCTTAGGCCATATGCCACACAGAAGGTTTCAGTTCCCAAGCTCTGATCTGAGCACAATCCATGTAAAATTAATTGCTGACAATCCACGTAAAATGAATTGCTGCAGCAAAGTCCTTGGTGGATGTGATGGAGTCTCTGGTACTTCTTCATTTTCAAGGCCAAAACTTTGCTTGGGAGAGAATTTACAATTTATAATTTTAAATGAATTTCTTCTCTTCAAATATTTTGGGTTGCTAGGGCTTGATGATTATGTAAAAGCAATAGACACAGGTCAGGAGCAGGTGGGACTGAACTTGAGACCTTAGGAGCTTCTACTGCATGATCCAAAAGCCAGCAGCCATGTAGCTGATGCTGTAGAGCAACCTTTGTTCTCTCTCAATACCTCTGGGTTACAGTTAGAAAGGATGTCAATGTTGCAAGTATCAGAGAGGTAGCCATGTTAGTCTCTAGTTTCGAGAAAAACAAGACGACTTGGGGCACCTGATAGAATAACTTATTTTGGAGAATAAACTTTCACGGGCAAAGACCTGCTTCATCAGATGCGTGAGTGGGGGGTGGTTTCAGAGGAGTATTTAAAGAATGTTTCTTTAAATACCCCTCTGAAACCCCCCCATGCATCTGATGAAATGGGTCTTTTCCCACGAAAGCTTATTCTCTAATGTTGTGAGTGCCATTCTTATGTTAGAGAGGCATTTCTTAAGGGGGAAGTTCTGCAGTAGACCACCAGACTCTCTGGATTTGCTTTATCTCCTCCAGAAGCTTGCTCCATGGCCAGCTCCAGCACCTTCTGAAGAATAGTAGGGACACGCGTCAGCCCCTGGTGTATCCCTCTGAAAACGTAGCCTGTTGGATGTAAATATTTATCAGCATTCTCTTCTGTTGTTGAGTTGCTCTGTGACCTTGAGCAAGTCACTTCATCTCTCCTTGGCTGTTTCCTTTCCTCCTCTTTGTCTGCCTTTATACATTTAGATTGTAAAAGCTCTGATGCAGATATCTCTTTGCATATGTCTATACATCACCGAGGACAATGAGATTCCAATATTGGCAGGGCCTCAAGATACTCTTGCAATATAAATAACACCGCCACATGCAGAGATGTCCCATCCATATGCTGAGGTGGGGCGGCTGCCCCAGGCTCCAAGCTTTTGTGGGTTCTGTAGTGGCTGCCTCAGCTGTCCTATGGATGGGATGGGGGAGGATTACCTGGGATGGGCAGTGGAAGCAGCAGGGGGTTCCTTCCCTCAGCCTCCCCTCCCCCCGCACTCACTACATGGCGCGAGCTGCAGCCTGCCTTGCTCTGTTGTGGCCTCTTGGTCTGCTGAGCCCCACTTCTCTGCAGCAATGGGAAGTGGCCTCCACTCCCAGTCGCCTGCGGAGAAACATGGCTCTGTGCCCTGGGAGGGCGCGGTGGTGCAGAGCAAGCTGCTTGCTGCTTGTGCCATGTCGTGAGTACAGGGGGAGGGGGAAGATGAACACCTGCTGCTGGGCCTTCCTCCCCCATGCCCTGGCCCAGAGAATTCCTGGCCAGACTGGTTGGGGATGAGTGTCAGGGGTCAGGGTGGGGGGCAGAGTGGGGAAGGGGTGGGGCCTGTGGTAAGGGGGTGTTACCCAAGGCTCAGCGCTTGCAGCACTGGGGCAGGGGGTTTCCCTGGTCCCACTCCTCACCTTGGGACAGGCCTGGCCACACATTGCCAGCCTGAGAAGATACAAGTGGTTTGGGATCCCATTCTGAGTGCTTGGGTAGGGGAAGGTGTTCGAGTTTGACCTTGCTCCCTGAGGCTGCCCAAAAGATTTTGGTCTCCACCCGTGGGCAGAAGCAGGGAGAGTGTGGGGTACAGCACCAGTTCTCAGTGGTCAGCAACAGATCCTGAACCCAACTCTGTGAAACCTGTCCTTGTGCGTGGCAGTGAATTCAGCTGTGGAAATACATCAGCTTCATGAAACAACTCAGGCAACTACAGGCATCATCTTCCTGTACCCACCATTCCCCCAGTCAGCACCAGCCCATGGTGCCATTTCAGAGAGAGGAAACAGGAGTGAAGAATGGTGGAGGGCAAAAGGAAGAACAGATGGTCCTATCCCAACACTGTCTTGTCTTTTTCAATTTCTTTCTCTTCTGATCTGTCTTTTGAGCCTATCCAGTCAGCTCTGGACTTAGCACCAACGCAAGAGGCAAGCTAATCACCTTCCTAACCATACACACAGAGCTCCAGTTCCAATCCCTATGCCCTTTTCATTTTCTGGTACTGCAGAATGCATAAATAAGAGAAAGTGTCTTTTATCGTCAGAATATGTATTCACATATGAGAACACCAATGAGAGATTTTTTCTAGCTGCAGGCAGCACAGGTGTATGGAATTTCTTAGGGTTACAGAATCTCATGAATGGTAGTGGACCAGAGAGCTCAATCTCTTATTCAGAAGTCAGCGGCCTTGGCTTTTAATATAATTTTCCTCTGATCATAAAAATAAATAAATGACACCAGTGCCTTCCAGGCATTTTAGGATTCAGCGAACAACTGGCCAAGAGTCCAAAGAGTTTGGGTTATTAATGCATACGACTTCACAGGCTCTCAAAGTTTCAGACTTCCTTTGACTCAGGTGTAAGCAGGTTTTCTGCGAGCTCTTCCTTGACATCTACTGAGGCACTGGGAGCAGCTGCAGACTGTATTTGTACAGACACATTGATTCTGCTCTGGCGTTCGGCAGACAGGTCTGCTTTGCCGAAGTGATTGGTTTTGGCTCATTTGGGGTTACAATTCACTTTGGTACTGAAGGAACGGCTAATGAAGTGTTGTTATACTTAGTGTATGAGTGAAGGCAGCAGGACAGCACTTAGCCTGCCCTGGTTGAGGGGGCCACCCTAAGCTGAACCTCACTTGCTTAGCAGGGGTAAGGATGTTAAATTCCAGGGAAAATGAGACTGGGTGGGGATAGATGTTGCTATGCTGAGGTATGAACTCCACCTAATGAATCCTAGACACCATATGGCCCACCTCTTCCCACTTCAGTATTTAAAGACAGAGCTGACATGACTCAGTGGACAGTGCATGTTTCTGTTATTGCTAGAACAGGTTTGGGGCTTGGGGTTCAGCCTTAGATCTGTTCTGGGGACAGTGTTGTGGGAAAAGAAGCAAAAACGGCAGCTGCACAGAGGTTCCCCACCACTAGATGTTATTGCTAAGAGCTGGGCTAAGTGGGGGAACTTCAGAATGTGGCATCACAGAAGCAGTCGTGAACAGCAAGGGAAGAGTGGTAGAGATAACAGTGGCAGCAAGCAGCCAGTGGCAGCAGAGATAAGAGTAGCAGCACTAAGGAGCAGGTTGCAGAGGTAGAGGTTTAAGCTATGCCTGCTTGGGGTGGCATTCTGTCCTCCTCTAGTGGTGGCAAGGCCAGCTAGAGATGCGTCTGCTCCAACATTAGCAGAGAGAGAGGTTTCTTTAGCCCGTGCAATAAAGGCTCATCTGTGAAGCTCCACAGGTCCCAAGTTTGATGCCATTCACCATGAGCTGGGGTCTGTTGGTATTACAGAGGTATTGCTCAGTGCTCCCTTCCCCTTTCCTTAGGCGTGGGAGGTGGACCTATGGAATGCAGCTATGGATTCTGGTCTTTCTAATCACAGTCAATTGCTTGTTGGATTTTCATACCGCAAAGTGGAAGTATGAGGAAAGGACACTGCTCAACATACTATGGTTGCTTATGGCTACATGCGTTTGAATTGTATTGTGTTTTCCCTTTTAATACAGGGCTGCGTCTACACGTGCACGCTACTTCGAAGTAGCGGCACCAACTTCGAAATAGCGCCCGTCATGTCTACACGCGTCGGGCGCTATTTCGAAGTTGAAATCGACGTTAGGCGGCGAGACGTCGAAGTCGCTAACCCCATGAGGGGATGGGAATAGCGCCCTACTTCGACGTTCAACATCGAAGTAGGGACGTGTAGACGATCCGCGTCCCGCAACATCGAAATAGCGGAGTCCTCCATGGCGGCCATCAGCTGGGGGGTTGAGAGATACTCTCTCTCCAGCCCTTGCGGGGCTCTGTGGTCACCGTGTGCAGCAGCCCTTAGCCCAGGGCTTCTGGCTGCTGCTGCTGCAGCTGGGGGTCCGTGCTGCATATACAGGGTCTGCAACTAGTTGTTGGCTCTGTGTATCTTGCACTGTTTAATGAAAGTGTGTCTGGGAGGGGCCCTTTAAGGGAGCGACTTGCTGTTGAGTCCGCCCCGTGACCCTGTCTGCAGCTGTGCCTGGCTCCCTTATTTCGATGTGTGCTACTTTGGCGTGTAGACGTTCCCTCGCTGCGCCTATTTCGATGTTGGGCTGAGCAACGTCGAAGTTGAACATCGACGTTGCCGGCCCTGGAGGACGTGTAGACGCTATTCATCGAAATAGCCTATTTCGATGTTGCTACTTCGAAATTAGCTATTTCGATGTAGCGTGCACGTGTAGACGTAGCCCAGGTGTGCTATTGTGATAAACAGCTTCCATTCTTGTGATCTGCACCGCAGAGTAAGGTCGGTGCAAGGCAGCTTATGTTGACCTAATTATGGAAGTAACTCCACTGAAATGTCACTCCCAGTGACTTACCTGCCCCACCATGCCAGTGTAATGACTCCACCTCCATGTGCTTCATACAGCCAAGGCTGATGTAGTTTGGATGACACAGTGTCACTGCAGACACTGTGTTGCTTATGCCGACTAGCTCTGGCTCTCAGCAGTCTTCCAACGATGCCCCATGGGATAGTACAATCTGTACATGCGATCCTGCTGAGGATTCACACGACTGATACAAGGAGCAAAGTGTAGACATGTGCAAGTGATATAATTATAGTGGCAGCTGTAAATTAGGTAGATGTAATTTCTGTAGCATAGACATGGTCTCTGAGGTGCCCAAAGGTGGTGCTTAGTTTTCCCAGTCCCTGGGTGGCGTCTCACACTGGTTCTGTTTTGCACTGTTAAGAAGAATACCTAGGTTCTGAACCCCGCCCCTGTTGCTGCTGACTCCACCTGACAGAGGTTATATTTACGTATAGAACTGGAAAGTGCCTGTTTCAAACTCTGCTGAGAGGGGCTGGTGGCTGAGAGCAGCTTACCCCAGTACTTACAGCAGGGGTCAGCAACCTTTCCAAGGCAGAGTGTTGAAATACGACCTTTATGTAGGCTCTGAGTGCTGGTGATACTTTTTATAGTGACCAATAATGCTATTTACAACAGCTACATTAGCAAATAAAGTAAGGTGCAGAGCTTTCCCATTGAGGTGGTGGTTGGTAGCATTAGCTGGTCTTTTGTTAATCCACAGGTGGCTTGGCTTTGTGCGAGCTCCTAATTGCATGGGGGAGGTGGGGCGGGTCTGGGCTGTCATCTGGCGTGCTGTGAAAATTGGCTTGTGTGCCATTCTTGGCACCCATGGTCGGGGTTGCTGACCCCTGACCTACGGTCTCCATAAAGGGCACAGCAACAGCAAGCTCAGTATCTGACTGGGAGTCCTCTGGTTATTTGTGAAGTGGGGTGGGCCACCCGTCAGTAGACACAACAACTAGCTGAATTGGACTTGCTCTGTCTAAGGGAGCTGGATAGCTCAGAAGAATGTTAATGGGCTATTAAACATTTCAATTTCATATGACTCAACCAAACGCTCCCTCCACTCCAGTTAGATTATTGGCTTAATGGCTTTTGTGAGATAGGTTTGGTGGTCACAGTCCGATTGCCAGTGTAGTTGGCAGGTATCAGCATTTCCTAAAACTGCCACTCTGGATGGCAACTTGACTAGAGAGAGATAGGGGTGGATGTGGGCCCAGGGAGACAAACATTCAGTTTTCTAGAAGAGGCCCTCTTGTCCATGATTGATATGATGGACAAGGCGCAGAAGGAGCTTGCATTGCCATAGCTTGCATTGTGAAGGACTGCTCTGCTCTCTTGCTCTGTGTCCTTGCCCACACATGTTGTTAGCAACAAATTTCATTTGGAGTATGGTGAAGCACTGGAATATGTTCCCTAGAGAGATGATGGAATCTCCATCATTAAAGGTTTTTAAGTCTTAGCTTGACAAATTTCTGGCTGGGATGATTTGGTTCGGATTGGTCTCACTTTACGCAAGGGGTGGGACTTGACCTCCTGAGGTCTCTTCCAACTCTATCAGAGGGGTAGCCGTGTTAATCTGTATCCACAAAAACAATGAGAAGTCCTGTGGCACCTTATAGACTAACAGAATTTTTGGAGCATAAGCTTTCACGGGCAAAGACCCACTTCATCAGATGCATCCAAAAATTCTGTTAGTCTATAAGGCGCCACAGGACTTCTCATTTTTTCCAGCTCTGTTTCTATGATTCTATGAAATTTGATTGCTTTTTGTATTCTCCTTTCCACAGGGCATCAGTTACTCCGAATGGGTATATCATCATTTGCAAACTATACTGACCTGGATGTAGAAGTCAAAATCGGGGACACTGTGGCACAGATCCAGGCACAAACAGCCCAAGGCATCGATGTACTACTGCCTGCCCTGGCGGGTGGATGGTACAACATTTCTGTCATCATCAGTGGCATTGTAATTGGCTCAGATGGGTGAGTGAATATACCTATTCCTTTGAGGGTGTGAATTTCATTAGCTAAATTTTACTTGGAATTTTAGGGTTAATGGGAAAAAAAAACAAAGGAAACCCAGGCTTGGTGTCAGGGCCAGCTTGCTAACAAAGAGATCTGCTTTGTGTTTTAAAAAATTATTAGCAAATACTCTGACACTGTTTCAGCAGTGGAACCCTCTTCAGCAAAGAACTGCAGCATGTGTTTCCTTCCTACTGCAGTCAGTAGCACTTGCTGTGAACAGTGCTGAAGCAGTGCACACTGTCCCTTGAGAAGGGAGCTCTTTGTGTTACTCAACAGTGACTGATCCAGCTACTTAAGTGCCTGGACTCCAAGGGGAGCCAGTGTTTTTGGACAGGAATTACTGTACCTTGCAAGAGGCCCCTAAGCATGGAACCAAGCAGCAGATGTAGGGAGGCTCTTCAAGGACCCAGCCAGGAAAGACAAGGAGAGAGGAGTGTGTGGAATAGAGAGGAAAAGTAAAGGACTGATCCTTGTGCTTGTGTTTTGCAGAGTTGATCTAGTCATCCAGTATGTCACTGAGACTCTCAGCATAGAGCCCTGCTGTGGCTCCGTTCTGGGTAAATATTGTGTCTTATTGGTAATGAAAGAGGTGCTGGGGTTAAGCAATTACATGCCAGGGCTCAAAATTGTTTCTCCGCTCATATACAATGCCGTAAGCCCAGCGAAGTCAGGGCTGGGAACTACCAGAGCTAGGAGGACTGGGGCTAGGGACTACAGGGCCTGGAGTTGCCAGGGCTAGGAATCCATAGGTACCAGAGCTGGGAACTGCTGGGCCCAGAGGTGTCAGGTCTAAGAACTGGCAGTCCCAGAGCTTCTGGAGATGGGAAGTGCTGGAGCTAGGAGGGTGGAGGCAGCCACAGCGGGCTCGAAAGTGCAGGACCTGGGGCAGCTCTGCTTGATTACCCCAAATCATCCTATGAACAGGATGGCTCTGATTACTGGCTATGGCATGCAGTGCCCCACTTTGAAGTCAGTGGAGGCTGTTTGCTGAGGATGGAGTATCGTGAGCTGGGACATGGAGTTTCACACGGTTCATCTTTAGCAGCAATCAGTTCAGGCGGTGTCTTGTTGTCCTGTCATGTTACCAATACAGCCTTGAATAGGGCAAGATTTGGGCACACTTGGTAATTGGCAGTCAACAAATGATGAAGGGAGAGCTCTCCTGCAGAAGCACGTGTCAAAGAGCTTATAGTATTTAGGCCCAGGATAGAGGAACATATAGGGACTGAACATCTGAGCTCAACCTACTTCATGTTCGGATTAGCTTCATCTTCCTCCTAGCAGACAAAGGTTGAGCTTTCATGATGTCTGCATTGCAGTCAGGTGTTTCTCCACTGGTAGGTGGTCTTGCATCACTACCTCATGTGCATGTGGGTTCCAGCCATTCTACACAAGGAGGAGCCAGCCTATGCTCTGGAAGAGGGAGGTTGGGTTTATAGGACACCATATCATATGCTGAGCCCTGCACTGCTGGAATTCTGCTGCCAGGCAAGCCATGACCATGGGGTAAAGTGGCCAGTTTTTGAGACCCCTGTGTTTGGTAAACCTGCCATTAGCACTCAGCGGTTGGAGCAAACCTTCCTTGCTCTCCCCCTTTAAATGTTACCTGCTGGGGTGCAGTCATGAGGGAGGTTCGCTGTAGGAAGTAGTGTCGTATAAACCCAAACTCCCTGAGTGGTGATCAGTTGCCACTGCACCTCATTTTAAGGGCAGAAGATCCTGAGACAATAAGTCTCTGGGGCGTTTCACCACATTAGAATTCACTCTGAACTGAGTCCCTGGCACTAATCATTTGCTTTGTTTTGCCCCCATAGGCGGAACAATCCTCACAATCTCTGGAAAAGGCTTTAGCAAAAACCCTTCCCTGGTTTCAGTCTTTATAGGAACAGAAAGCTGTGATATCATCCACCTGACGGAAGAGACGATATGGTGCCGGAGCCCGCCAGCTGCTGACTTTACTAATGCAGACTCCCATGACATTTGTGCACAGGTGGAGGTGTTCACTGGCAATGGATCCTCTCCACTGCTTCCCTCCTTGAGCTTCCCAAAGAGGAATATCACCTTTACTTACCAGATGGCTTTGACCCCAGTAGTTACCTCTGTGGAATTAGAAATGATGGCTGACAGTCTGTGTCTGAGCATAGAGGGAATAAATGTAACTGGGGCAGTGGCTAAGCTGGGAGACTCTGAGTGTGAACTGGAGTTGCCATATGCCAATGAATCTACAACCCTTTCTCAGTGCTCCATACCACTGAACACTCTGGAGCCTGGGGTCTATCCTATCAGAGTTCTCCAGAAGCAGGTGGGCTATGCCAACATGACAGCAACGCTGCAGAGCTTGATATTAGCCCCACAGGTAAAGGACATAATTCCATCACAGGGCTCCGCTTGCGGTGGGCTGTTGCTCACTATATCTGGCCTTGCTCTGAAATCTAGGAGGAATTCAGTTCACGTGAGCCTGACAGGTAACTATACTTGTGAGATCCACAGTCTGGATTACAACCTGATCAGTTGTGTTCTTCTTCCAAGGGAATCTCCTTTGGATGATGGGTGGTTGCCTGGTGCATCTCAAGCCCTTAATGTCACCGTGACTGTAAATGGGATTCCCAGTGTCTGCGCTGGAGACTGCACGCTCCACCTTCTCGAGGAGTGGACCCCTCGAGTAGATGCTGTGGACTGGGAGATCAATGGGACATTCTCATCTCTGCTGATCAGGGGCCAGAGATTAGCTTTGTCAGCTGATGAACTTGTAATACAGGTGGATAACCGTGCCCCTTGTAATGTAACTTTCTGGAATGAGACCTGCATACAGTGCCAGACCGGCAGCCTTTCTCCAGGTCAGCACAGCCTTTCTGTGTCCAACAGAAGAAGCGGGCATGCTTGTTTCAGCAGGGACACCTGTATCTTCACCGTCATTCCTTGTGTGCTTAAATTTTACCCCCAGAATTTCAGCACCAATGGTGGAGGCCTTCTGACTATACGAGGGGCAGCACTGAAAGGACGAAGCAACACTTCAGTTGTAGTTGGGAACCAGGCTTGCCTCATGGCATATGTCAGCTCTGTGGCTCTCCGGTGCTATGTCCCCGTAGGCAAAGGGATCCGGGCTTTAGAACTAGGTATAGATGGCATCTTCTACCAGCTTGGTGAAATAAGTTACAGTGAAGAGTTCACCCCTGTTTTCCTTTTCCTTCTGCCTTCGGTGGATCTCATTTTAACAATGACGGTGTCACGGATCACAGGGGTGGAAAGCATGTATGTTTCCATTGGGGACTTACCCTGCACGAACATCACTGGCAATCACACCACTTTGCAATGCTTAGCTCCCCGGCTGCCTGCGGGAGAATACTGGGTCCTCGGCGGTGACTTCCTCCGGGGCTGGGCTTCATCAAACTTGACATTCACCTCTCAGCTCACTGTCACCTCCACACACAACAACTGGGGTAAGCACATTAGGGGCTGTGCATGACTGGTGTCAGAGAATTCAACAATTTGTATTTAGAGTTTGTGAGAGAGGAAATCACTACTAACCCACACCCCTGCACACCCACACCCAAAATCTAAAATGGGTCGGCAACCTTTCTGAGGCGGAATGCCAAAATTTGACCTGTTAACCTTTATTTGCAGCGCAAGTGCTGGTGATACTTTTTAAAGTCACTAATAGTCCCACTTACAACAGCTTCATTAATAAATAAAGATTCAGAGCTGTGGAAGAAACAAATAAGGCCATATTCACTCCTCTTGATAGTCTAGACAGGGATCAGCAATCTCCAGCACAGGTGCCAAGAGTGTCACGAGCCAATTTTCTTCGGCACAAGAGGTGGAAGTTCAGCCCTGGCCCTTCTTCACTATGCAGCCAGGAGCTTGCTCAAAGCCATGCTGCCTGTGGACTAACAAAAGACCAGCTAATGCTTCCAACCACCACCTAAACGGTAAAGTTCTGCATCTTAATTTATTTACTAATGATGCTGTTGTAAGTAGGACTATTAGTGACTATAAAAAGTATCTCTGGCAATCAGACCTTACATCGAGGTGTAAAGGTCAAACTTTGGCACTCCACCTCACAAAGGCTGCTGACCCATGCCCTAGAGTGCGTGGAGGAATCAGGAGTCCTTACTGTCCCGGGTTAGGGCATTCAGGGAAGTGTATCATTGTAACCACCTCTCACCTTATATAGAGCTGTGCATGATGCAGTGGTCAGAGATGATTTGGCTCCAAATATAAGTTGTGGATAACTGAGGCACATCTCTGATGGCCTTTATCTTACCCATAACACATAGGCTGTGGCCACACTTGGCCAAAACTTTGAAATGGCCGTGCAAATGGCCATTTCAAAGATTACTAATGAAGCGCTGAAATGAATATTCAGCTTTTGATTAGCATTAGGATGCTTCCGGCCGCGGCACTTTGAAAGCGCGCGGCTTGGCGCAGCTACACAGTGGTCCTTTTCGAAAGCACTCCTCAACTTTCGAAATCCCCTCGAAATCCCCTTATTCCCCTCCGCTGAGAGGAATAAGGGGATTTCGAAAGGAGTGGGGTCCTTTTGAAAAGGACCCACGGGTAGCCGCGCCGAGCCGTGCACTTTCGAAAGCGGAGCTTTCAAAGTGATGCGGCTGGAAGCATCCTAATGCTAATGAAGCGCTGAATATTCATTTCAGCGCTTCATTAGTAATCTTTGAACAGGCCATTTGCATGGTCATTTTGAAGTTTTGGCCAAGTGTGGCCACAGCCATAGAGTAAAGGCAGATGCTGAAGCACTTGTAAATTGAGGCTGCAGTTCCAGGCTGGTCTCCTGAGCCGCGTCTACACGTGCCGGCTACTTTGAAGTAGCGGCACTAACTTCGAAATAGTGCCCATCACAGCTACACGTGTTGGGCGCTATTTCGATGTTAACATCGACGTTAGGCGGCAAGACGTTGAAGCCGCTAACCCCATGAGGGGATGGGAATAGCGCCCTACTTCGATGTTCAACGTCGAAGTAGGGACCGTGTAGTCGTTGCGTGTCCCGCAACTTCGAAATAGCGGGGTCCGCCATGGCAGCCATCAGCTGAGGGGTTGAGAGACGCTCTCTCCAGCCCCTGCGGGGCTCTATGGTCACTGTGTGCAGCAGCCCTTAGCCCAGGGCTTCTGGCTGCTGCTGCTGCAGCTGGGGATCCATGCTGCATGCACAGGGTCTGCAACCAGTTGTCGGCTCTGTGGATCTTGTGCTGTTCAGTGCAACTGTGTCTGGGAGGGGCCCTTTAAGGGAGCGGCTTGCTGTTGAGTCCACCCTGTGACCCTGTCTGCAGCTGTGCCTGGCACCCTTATTTCTATGTGTGCTACTTTGGCGTGTAGATGTTCCCTCGCAGCACCTATTTTGATGTGGTGCTGCGCAACGTCGATGTTGAACGTCGACGTTGCCAGCCCTGGAGGACGTGTAGACTCTATTCATCGAAATAGCCTATTTCGATGTCGTCATAGGCTACTTCGATGTAGGCTTCATGTGTAGACGTAGCCCTGAACTTGCAGTCAGGAAGCTCTGTTTCAAATTTCTTTCACTGTTCTCTTCCTAGGTGGCCTGGGTGGAGGGGCAGTGCACATACATGGCACTGGGTTTTCTCCAGGAAACACCTCTGTGACCATCTGCGGTGCTCCCTGTGAAGTGCTGGGTGACACCACAATGACGGATGTGAAATGCCTCGCCCCACGCTTGGATGGTCAGTTAAAATACCGGCTTGGATAAATTCTTAAATCTATCCTCTACCATAAACCAAGGGCCCTGGATTCCCACTGCAAAAAATGTCAGCGTGAATGAGGAGAGGTGGAGGCAGCTCTAATGACCCAAAAATTGTCCTGGAGAAGGGACAGGATCCAACATGGCACCAGCCACCTCATCCTGACCCTCATTCAAAATCCCACTGACATCAGTGGTGAGTCTTTCTGCTGATGTCAGTGGGCTTGGACCAGGTGTTCTGTGGGCCCCTGGCTGGAAGGACCTCATGCTCACTGTTGTGTGCGTGTGTGGGAGATGTGATAAGCTGGTACATGTCTGGGTGACAGTCTGTCTCTGCCAGTCTTCCTGAGATTCCTCATCTTTGCATCTCCCCTCTCTCACTGGAATGGGGTAGGAGGAGGCTGTGAGCCAAGTCCATGGCCTCTGCTCCTCTATGGATCTGTAGACTCTTTCCACTCTATGAGGCAGTGCTATTAAAGTATCTGTGGCTGCCGACTTGTGGATTTTCCACTTATTGTTTTGCCTCATCGTCTGGGTTTGCCCACAAGCAATCTCAGAAAACAAAACAGCATAGCGTGTGTGTGGGAGGGGTGGACCTGAGTTACTGTAAATAAGCGCAGGATTTCGGAACAGTTTTAGGAACTTTTCTCTAAGCTCTGTGCTGGGATCTGGGACATCTCATGTTAAGACTCCGTGTTTTAATACTGGGATGAGAAGGGGAAAATGGTTAGTCGGGGAAAAGAGACAGAATAAAATACGATAAAAAGAGTGAGCTTATCAGACTATAACAAATGGCATTTCTGAATTAATTGTGCTTTGGGCCACAGGTCAGGTGGGAGAATGTGCTTGTCCAGACAATACTTCTGTTGGACACTAGATGTCAGCAAGCGCTTGCTGATTGATGGTAGCAAAGAGTTCCTTGATTGGTTAGTTTGGGGAACTGCACTTCCCCTAAATGGACAAATGTCTTTGTTTACTGCTTGTGGCTCTTGCTGAATTAAGAGACTGTCTCATATCCCACTAAACATGCTGTCGAGAAGGCTAACTTCTTCCCTTCTCTCTTATCTGCTAGTGATGGTCTGTCATACTTACAAAGGGGAAAATGCATTTTTTGGTCAAGCAAAACAAACAGAGAACCAAACTCACTCTAGTGTAGGGGCAGGTAGATATGTGCAGTGCTGGTATGGGCATATAAACACATAAAGTGTGTGTGTTTATGAACACAAATTCAAAAGCTTTCCTATCTTGCAAACATGCTACAAAATACAACTATAATCAAAATATGATTATCAGGCTATTTGCAGGTTATATATTTTTAGACGGTAATTGGCCTGCCGAAATTTTTTTTTATCTGTCCTCACTCCTCCTGTTCACTTGGGCCATGTCTACACTAGCAAGTACATTTGAAATTGAGGTCGGAAGACGGCCTTCTTTCGAAATAACCTGCAGAACGTTTATACACAGCCCGTGATATTTTGAATGTAACATTGGAAGAACAGGAAGTTCCGTCGAAGTTGATCCTCCATTCCTGCAGTGGGAAGAGCAGCCCACTTTGAAAGAGTATTTCAAAAGAGAGCAAGTGTTGATGCTCCATTGGTGCTTTTCTCTGGAAGTTTTACATTTGTGATGGGCTAGCTGGACCCTCCTGACTACATGAGTCAACACTGCACACACAGAGGCATTGTGACACATGGTGGAAACAACTTTCTATCTCTGGTTTTGGTGGAACTCCCCTGGGGATTTTGTCTTCAAATTCTGGGCATTTCATTCCCAAACTCTACTGGAGAAAGTGGAGGGTGTTCAGAGAAAAGCAGAAAGAATTGGAAAGGGTTTAGCTTGAGATTAGATTAAAAGAGGGAAAAAGGCGTAGTTGGTCTGAGTGGTAATAAGGGGAGGATTAAAGGAGCAGCTTGTTTACTTGCTTGTATGTGTTCTTTTTTATTTATTTATTTTTTCTTTTTTGAAGGGTTTAAACACAGAGAGGTGAGTAAATGATTTCCGATGGCCCAAGGAGGGAGTAGAAATAGGGGAAGTAAGGAGTCCTTTTCAGATGTATGGGGTAGTTTGAGGTGAGCTGATGTTGCTATTGGATTTCAGAAGCTTCATGCGTTTGTGAGTTCAAATTCTGCTTCTTTTCAGGTGGGCATCTCTGGCTTGTGTGGTGAAGGAGGTTGGATTAGATGGCGACAATAACCCCAGCAGATGTGCGAGCAAACTTAAGAAAGTGAAAATAAATGGTTACTGAATATTGGGGAAAAGGTTTCTGATGGCGAGAGTTAGGCTGTGGAATAGAGGGCAGCAAAAATTGTCTCTTGAGAGCAATTCTACATAGGCAGAAGTTGGACTTGATGACCCTAGCACATCTCTCTTACTAATCTCTATCTTCTTGATACAGCATTTGTTCACTTCGTGCTCTGCATTCTGTTCTGTCTGCAGTGGTACAATAAACAATCGGCACTTTGGGCCTGAGGCTCTTTTGGCAGCTGTTGGATAGATTTGCAGCTGCCCTTTGAACTTTAACTTTTGGTATTATCCCCCTTATAGTATTTGTAACTAGGCATTGGCCCAACACAAAGCCCTTGATTGGAACAGCTCTGAATTCTGGTTCTAAACTTTGAAGGTTGGACCCACTGCTGTTTGTAACCTACCGTGATAATGGAAAGGATCTTCTCAGGTGGGCATGCACACACACATGTGCACACGCACACACACACACACACAATCTCCCACAAAGTGCCTTTGGATGATTCCACTAACTGAATATTTTTAAGTGCTGGCATGCAAGAGTCATTTAAAACATTGTTCTTGCTGCTTATCTAAAGTACTTATTAGTGAGGGCTCCTGGGTCTTGAACCTGGGTACATGGGTTCCCAGGAAGTCTTCACAATGCAGCCACAACCAAACACCTCCCAGGTACACACAGAGAATGTGAGCTGGTGGACATAAGCTCAGCAGAAGCACTGCTCACAAACAAAGCTCCTAATTGGAGGAGATGCCTAGCCACTATGATTGGCTCACACTGGCTTTTAAAGACAAAAGGAGGCACAGGAAATTTTGTAGAGCAACTAGGTGAATCCCTATGTGAGACTTGGTCTACGCTACACCTTAGAGTTGACTGCAGCTACACAATTCTAGCTACGGCAATTGCATAGCTAGAAGCAATGTATCTGCTGTTGACTGTGATGTCTGTCCTCAATAAGGTAGGTCGCCAGAAATGTTTCTCCCATTGACCTCCCTTACTCCTCACTATAGGAGGAGGGGGCCTGACTGCCAACCCCAGAGAGACAGATTTAGTGTGTCTTTACCAGACACACAAAATGGAACTCCAGAAGATCAATCCTGACTGGGTCGATCTTCACGGAAGTGAAGACCAGACCTGAGTGAAACAGGAGACGTTGCCTTCTCACCTGATTCCTGATCTCTGGCTGGTTTCTGCCTTCCTGCCTTGCTCCAGATCCCTGAGTTTTTGTCCCCTCTTCCTTTGGCTACTGTCTCCAGATTCAGCCTTTGGCCTCACCCCAGTTACATCTCTGACTCTAACCCCTGGCTGTGAGGGCTGACTCCTGCTTTGGTGAGTACAACTAACCACTATGCTTTGACTACTAGGACTAAGTCCCTACCTCCCAGTCCCCAGCACTTTGCTTGAAAAACCAACCTCTCTGAGACAGTCCAAGTCCTTGTCCCGAGGAGTGCTGACCCTGCAGGACCCGTTAAGCTCTTCCAGGCAGATAATCAAGCTGTGCAGCATGGATTGCTCAGATGAATGCTGAGAACTGGACACTGCAGGAGTAAGTGTGTTATGCTAGCAGATGCTTTCACACAGCATGCAGCTGAATGACACCTCATTGGGAATTGCCTGAGAAACCAGTAGGCTGGAGAACTTGACTTGACTTACTTCACTTAAACCCTTGTACTCCTGGTGGAGCGGAGGTCCTTTAAAAGTCCCTACTTCACTCGGTCTCAGGACAAAACTTCTAGTTGACTCCAGGATTATCTCAGTTATTGTTTTTCAGTCTCAGTAGATCTTCTCCACGTTGTCCAAAGTCATCCTCTTTTGTGTTTTCCTTGCGGGTTCCATTTGAGAGCTTGAATTTAACTAATGCCATATCAGCGTGAGATCTTTCATAGTAGATGATCCAGACGCAATGAAGTCTCAAACATGTTGGTAGCGGGAATCAAGTCCTAGACAGTGGGGAAACCATTCAGAGCTGGACTCCTGAGAGCAGGATACTTCTGTGTGCATGCTGCTGGCTTTGGAAGAGAAGGCTGAGAGCAAAAAATGGAGGATCTGAAGCTTCCATGGACATCAAACTGTAATGAAGAATTTAGCTCAGGTATGGGAGAGCTGGATGGAGGAATTTAACCTCGATGGAAGATAGAGAAGATGTTATAAAAATAAAATTGTTTTGATACCTGATTTGGAAAGAAAAAAAGGAAAGATTAAAATGAGAATCTCTTTGGAAATTTCCCAAGCTCAACATACCCCAGAATCAATAAAGACCTAGTGTGGTACTTTGTCTAACCCGAGGAAGGGTAACTGGTGGAGAGATACCTTTTCTTGACATGGGCTCAAGCCACTGGAGAGAATATAGATGAGCAAAGCACCAAAAGAAACATGCTAGATGCAGTTTTGGAAATATCAAAGTTTTCTTGATAAGAGACTGGCTAGAGTGACCAGACGGGAGACTTGCAAGTATGAGAGCAGTTGCTGCGCGAAGCAACCTAACTTTGAGGGGGGTGAAGCTTGGGGCTATGCAGAGCTGTTCAAAGATAGGATTAGAATCTTGGAAATGCAATCACCATAAACTATCCATGTAATACACAAGAAACAGAAATCAAAACCTGATACAACATCAGTAGATGACAACACTACAGACACATGCCAGTACTGTGGGAGAAAACATGAAAGACCCAAAGAAAAGTGTTCAGCTTGTGGGGGGATATTCCATATCCTTGACAAAATGTAATCATTTTCTAGCCCAGTGTTGCTGGGTTTTTTTTCCTTATGAGAGAGAAGAAAAACAAATCCAGGTTACACACTAACTAAAGAGCGCAACCGTGAGTATGAGGACATTGTATGAGTGACTAAACAGATGGTAAAAGCAGTGCAAGAAGTCCCTCGTAAGCACAGAAACAGCTCTATGCAGCCATGTTATATGGGAAGAAACTTATACGATTTCCATTAGATTGATCAGGATAATGTTACAACTTGTACCACAGCCTGGTGAACTCAGACATATGGCTGGAAGAGACTAGCCAGCTGTTAATAATATACAACCAGATCACATTAAAGCCCATTGGGGAAATGTAAAATTAAATTAGGAAATCTAAGGAACAAAAAATAGAGACTGGACTTTGTGGTCATAGATGATGAGACATCAATACCATGTCTGGACTGCACAGTTGGCTAAACCTCAAATTGGATACAAGTACACTTACAGAGCAAAATGAAACTGGATAGCAAGATGACAAAAAATACCATGAATGATATTACCTGGGTCCAGGACCTGATATAGAAAGAATATCAAGATGTGTTTCATGGAGACGGATGACTAGAAGGTGTGTGTAAAATATAGATTGACCTCAGTGTGAATCCAGTTTAACTGCCAAAGAGAAAAGTACCCTTCACCTTATTACAGCCACCGAAAAATGAACTGCAGAGCCTACAAAACTGTGGACTTATTAAGCCTGTAGAGAAGAGCACAGAGTGGCCAAGCAGTCTTGTGGTGGGAAGAGAGCCACCAGAAAGCTAAGGATACACACAGATCTAAAGACTTTTTAACCAAAGCTTTGAAATGGAACCACTCCCATCTACTCCACTGAACTGGATGAAAAAAATCCAATTCCCTGACAAACTTGCCACCCCATCTGGGAGATAATAATGGTTGAAGATACCGCTGGGAATCAGCTCGGGGCTGGAGGTATTCCACAGCAGGTCAAACTCAAGTATTGGAGGACCTCATGGGAATCTGGACAACAGTAGATGATATGTTGATAGCAGATGATGATCTGGAACAAGCTTATCAAGATCGTGAGTACATTTTCCTACATATTTGTTACAGAAGCAGAGGAAAAATTATTAAATTGAACTTGGACAAGCTCAAGTTGAGAGGAACTAAGGTGCCATACAGTGAACATTTGTTGACCTTCAAACGCCTGAAAGTAAACTTTGAGAGCATAAGTGCCATTGGAAAAATGCCAATACAAAGTCATGTTAGAAGAGTCCAAAGACTCCCAGGAATGGGAACTTTCTCAGTGATTTTACATTCAGAAGCTTGCTCTTTTTGGTCCATCCACTTCCATAAAGCATCTCAATGTGCCAGCTGTCTCAGCACCTCACAGCTCTCAGACAGAGGGTGGCAAAACTTTGCTAAATAATGGACCATTTTGAAATATCACGAGGCAGATGAGCCCCCGATGCTGCAGTATGAATCCTCTGTCTAGGAGATACATTGCTGCAAGGGGGACAACCTATTTCATTTGCAGCAGTGCATTGCCCATGACAGAGAACTTTGCTCAGACTGAAAAAGTTGCTGGCAGTATTGTACAAAATGGAAAAATGCTACCAGTACTCTTATAATCACACTGTGGGCATACAACTTGACCATAAACCTCTCAAAAGCATTTGGAGAAAGCCATTACTCAACATATTAATGTGGTTATAGCCAATGATGATGCAATTGTGGCGCTGAACAGGCTCGAGACTTGGTGTTGGTGGATCTTTGAGCTATGCATGCCTTACAGATCCCTGGAAGGAGGAACCAATAAAGGTCAAGGGGGAGACCATAAATATAGCACAGTACCTTCATGTCTGCAACAAAAGGCTGAGAGGTATAGAGCAAGAAAGAGCGCTTCCAACACTTGTTAATTTGTTAGTTTCTTAGGTGCCACAGGACTGGTTGTTATGTGCTTCCAGCATTGAAACTCATGACCTTTGAAGGATGGCCATCAAAAAAGACCTAGCTCTTAAAGAGACAATCGGCAGTGCCAAAAGCCACCATGGGTCTGGGGGTAAGGTGGGAGGGAGGGTGGCTTCCCAACACCAGAAGGGGTGGGACCAAAGGTGGATGGGGTGGGGCTTAGGCATTCAGCCATGGCCCTCCCTACCCCACAGTCCCTCAGAGGTGCATGCGGAGTGACAGCGCATTGCTCAATGTCATTTCAAAGTGGCCTGGAGTTCCAGATGCCACCCTTACTACTTTGGCAGCTGGAGCTCTGGACCTGGGAGCAAGTGACCTCTTTGTCTCCCGTCCCCCGTTGGCAGGCTTGGAGATAATTTCATTCTTTCAGAGGAGAGATGAGGATGTGTGTACAGAATGGCACTATGTTTTGGGGAGAATGTGAATAATCTTATTCCTAAAAGATGCTAGGATCACTGCTCTAAGTTCATTTGGGACATCCGGGAGTTGACGGTGGCTTAAGGTGAGCCAGGGAGACTTATACAGTGATCAAGGATGAATGAGAAATTATCAGCATTTAAGAAGAAGTGTGACATATGCAGAGCCTGGGAAGACTGTCCACTGAAAGAAACCCTATTGCAACATGAAATTCCAGAATGACAGTGGGCAAAGGTGGGAGTGGATTTGTTTACCTTTGGAGACAATGATACTTGATAATTGTCAACTGTTGTGTGTGTGGCCAGCAAAACATCTTGATTGCTGTTGCCCACATGGGTTGCCACATTCTACTGGTTTCCATTCACGTAGTGTTTTTTTTCCTATTGGTGCTGTTATTGAAATGACACATGTAAAGCAAGGGCACATGAAGAGAGGTGCATGCTGATTGTACACGACACTGTGTGAGAGAGCCGGGCACCCCCTCTGTATCCAATCACAGTGCTTCTACTGTTCAGTCGGCACACAAAACAATTCCTTGGCACACAAACCCAGGTAGCAAAATTTCCCTATTGTGGGAGGCTGTCTTGGTTACAATGGTCTTGCAGCCCACTAAGATCAGGGAGGCCCACTCATGCAGCCCAGTCCCTAGCCTAGGTTGCCCATCACTGCCTTAGGTAATCTCAGGCTTGCCCTTGCCTCCCACAAGGGGGTGCCTTTATTTTAAAGAGCATCTGGCTCAGTACTGCACAAAGTATTGTAACTATCAGCACTCGTGAAAGAGATCAAGCCCAACGTGCCGAGTAACAAATGGATCATATTGATTGTGACGATGGAGGGCTGTGATTTCAAAAGGGTTGTGCTGGGAAAACAGTCATGACCACTCTGCCATGGAAGGCAAAACTCCCATTGACTTTGGTGGCACAACATCTAGTTAGTTTCAATGCTTATGTGAGTGGGTGTTATTTTGCTTCTGTCTTTGCAGCATCCTTGGCTATTTTCTGTGGCCTGACCCAACCTTCAGAAGACTGCAAAGGAGCTGAGGCCACATACATTCCATGTCACGTCCGTATCACAGCAAGGGCATACAGTGTAGGAGCCACGCCTTACCTATACCTGTGTGACGGTGACACTCTGCTGGAGAACAAGACAAAAGGCAGCTCATCCCAGGCACATTTTGCTGGCCTGTTTTTCAGGTTAGCCATGGCTTTGTCCCTCAGCATCCCCAAGAAGACACTTCGAGTTTGCAGAGATGGTCCCTGTATGGCTACGGAGAAGGTGGATGTCTGTTTCGTAGATGGGTGATCACAGAGCAGTCTGAGCTACAGAGTGCTCCACTGGGTTGTGAAATCCATTCAGCACGCGTATTAAAGCATCTGACCCCCACAGATTTTAAAGCATTCAAGAGACCTTAGAAAAATCCATCTAGTAAACAGCTTGCTTTGTTCCTGTGTAGATTTTAATATTTATCTTCTGATCCAAAGGAACATCTGGTGAATGCCAAGGGGGGAAAAGATTAGTCATTATGAAAACCAGAAGGGATCCCCCCCACTTCATCTCTCCAAAGAGATTCATGGGTAAAAAGTCGCCTAGGATCTGGCAAGCTACATGGTATTTACTCAACAAGGGTACACAGACAATTATTATAGCTTTAGGCTTTGGAAACCATGGGCCAAATTTTCTGGTGTAAATTGGAATGATTCCATTAGCACTAACAGAATTGCGTTATTTTACACCTGCAAAGAATTTAGTTCTCCAAGGTTGTTTTGGGAGTGGGGAAGGGTGGACAGAAAAGAACAAATAAGAGAATGAAACTTACTTGGTTTTTTTTTTTTTTTTTTTGGTAAATCCTTCTCCCTAACTAGATAAACAGAACAACACCAAGTTATGGGTCCAAGATTTTCTGTAAACCTGGGCCAAACTTTCAGCTGAGGTAAATTGGCACATTCCACATATTTCAGTGGTGGTATCCTGATTTATATGCACTGAAGATCTGGCCCCAGGTTTTCCTGCTGCAAGGTACGAGTTAATCAATGGGAGTTACAGTGAGAGCAGCAGGCAGTACAGAATGCATTTAACAAGGAGGACAAGTCTGCCACAGTGCAAATGTTTTTCCAAGCCCCACAAAGCACATGAAACTAGTCAGGTTTGAGGTTTCTGGGCTCATGCTTCCACCAGTGTAAATCAGAGCAATTTCCCTGCTGTTGATTGATTTACATTCTTATAGAATAGTGCACTCACAAGAGAATTGGGCTTAAGCTTGCTTGGGGGCAGATCCTGGAGCTATTACTCATTTACACCAGCTGAGGATCTGTCCCTTTGTTTTTTATTATTTCTGATTTACATAGCACCAGATTATTGCTAGACACTTAACACACAAAAATAAATACACAGGGTCCTGACTGTTCTGTCCCCTGCACTCAGGGCAGGACCAGACACCATCTAGACCATTACTGTCAGTTGTTTGTCTAACCTGCTCTCAAAAATCACTAGTGATGAAGATTTCACGACCTGCCTAGGCAATTTGTTCCAGTGTTTAACCACCCTGACAGTTAAGAAGCTTTTCCTAATGTTCATCCTAAATCTTCCTTGCTGCAATTTAAGCCCATTGCTTCTTGTCCTATCAGAAGTAACCATTACCATTGTGATTACCCTAGGACCATACAAAATGTGTCCATTACCTATAAATGAATTCTCAATGTAGTATCTGATTAAACTCCCATTACTGTCTCTCGCGAGATCCCCATGGATTTCCATGCAAACTCATCAAGCATTTACTTTGTTTACAGCATTGAATGTAGCCATCTCCTTCCCACTCCTGCCCTCCAAAGTTGGCCATTTATAGATACACTTTTTCCATTTCAGCAGAAAATATGATGTAGCCTTCATAGATGCTCTCAGCCCAGTGAATTCCTGTTCAGGACAATAATAGTTCTCAAAGTAAACAAGGTATCTTTTGGCACTTTAACAACTACGACATTTGTTTGGGCATAATCTTTTGCATTCTGCAATCTGTGTCATCAGTGCCTCTGACAAGGTGGGCTCTAGCCCACGGAAGCTTATGCATAAATAAATTTTGTTAGTCTTTAAGGTCTACTCGTTGTTTTTGCTGAAACAGATTAACCCAGCTATCCCTCTGAAAGTTCTCAGAGCATTGCTATCATGAAGCTACTGCTGTTCCTTAAGACTGGCTGGCTGCTATTGACATTGTGGAGGGAAAGATGTGTTTAAATACATAAATACATTATTAAAATAGTTCCAGTTCTTAATCTGGTTTTTGTTAACACAGCCCTGTCTTTAATCCACCACCTATCATGTTAAAAAGTGGCAATAAAATGAATACCCCAAGCCCTGCTGGGGTTGCTGCTGCTTATTTGACGATAGCATGGTTTGAAAACTGAAGATGCATCAGTTTGTTGAGATCCTGGTAGTCCCAAGGAAGTTAGGGGCCAGATTTTTAGATGCACTGATCACAGATGGAGTAAGTCACTAACCTGCTTTGGCACTTTTGTCAATTTGGCTCCAGGTGCCTCTCTGCTTCGTTAGATGTCTGACGTAAGTAGTACATTGTTGTAGCCCCTACTTCATAAGTTACATCAGCTTACACCCTTCCCTGTTGTTTCTGAATTGCGTGTGATAAAGGACTTTGATTGTTTCTGTCCAAATTCCCAATGACTGTGTAACCACCCGTAGGCAGACTCAAACATAGGGCCTCTAGAGCTTAAAGCAGGAGCCTCTACAGTTTAAGCTAAAGGCCAGCTGTGGTTCTCAGCTAAGGCTATAGAGCACACTCCTTTTTAATCTGTATAAGTGGTTTTGGTACCACTACCTGGGACAATGAACCACACCTCTGTGTGTGGGTTACAATTAGATACCCACATCACAAAAAGCACTGTCAAGTGCATTGAATTGACCTTGTAGTCTTGATTCACCTTTGACTCTTGCCTTGTGTAGCCATTTATAGCTGTGTACAATGGGTGTGTGAGATGACCAAGTCAGAGTGGTAAGCATTTTTGCATGGGTATAAATGACTGCACACGGTGAAAAGCAGCGAAGAATCAGGCTCAGAAACTGAGCTCTCTTCTCTGTTATAGGTACAGGGATTGAAATAGATAGCTTTAATGCTGCTGTCTGTGTTGTGATGGGCTTGTGGATAAACTGGGAATTTCATATTTTTTTCCTGAAATCAGTTCTAAAGTCACACAAATCCACAAACAGTCTGATTTTTTTTTTTGGGGGGTGGGTGGGAAAAGGGGAGAGTTGAGGAAAAGAGTGCAAATTGCAGCCAAATGTGAAAAAGGGACTTATGCTTCCCGGCCAAAGCTCAGGGAACTGAACCATGAGGCTTTCCAGAGATTTCAAGGGGCCTTGGCTTAGCCTCTCACAAGCAGCTGTCAGCGACAAGACCCAGTAAGAACACACCTTACCTATTACTTTTGCTGCTGCTTCTTCTATGTGGCAGAAGTCTTTTGGTGCAAGTGTCGTGGTATAACTGGCACATATATCGAATCTGCTTAGTCTGGGCTGTTAAGTAAGTTTAATTAATTTACTAAGTTAATGTTCCAGTACTAGCAACAAAGCATCATTGCAATCAGCTGGGGAGCAGGAATTGGAACCCTAAATGAGCTCATTTTTTCACAGTTGGAATTAGGGACCAGTTAGCCAGTTGTGTGGTTTTCCAATTTCTCCGCTTGCCCTAAGGGAGTAGCAAGTTATTCATTTCCCATTGCTAAGTGTGAATAAGATAGGGGAGGGTAGGGGGAACCTAGATGAAGCCTACTCGCTGTGTGTTTCCATCTTTGACTCTCACAGTGTCAATTCCTTAGTCCTCGCCTGCACTTACCTCCTTCCCCTGGTGCTGGAAGTACATTTGCTAGCATTTATAACTGTTTTGTGGAGCTGAAAGGCATCACTGAGAGATATTTACTGCATGTATTGTCATCAGGAGGGTTTGCAGATAAAGGGTGTTGGGGGGGAGACAAATAAACAATAAAAGAATGGAAACAAAATTACAGAAATTTGCAAAGTTTGACAAATGGTGGGCAGGAGTTGCCACAAGCTAATGGCTTGCAATGATTAATAAGAGTAAAAATAATTGCATTTCATTAAGATTGATGACACCCCATTTAACCTCCCTTCTCGTTTCAGCCCTAAAGTGGAAAGAGATGAAGTTCTCATCTATAATAGCTCCTGTAGCATTACCATGGAAACTGAGGCAGAGATGGAGTGTGAGGGAGCTAATCAGCCAATTACCGCCAAGATTACTGAGATACGGAAAAACTGGGGCCAGAACACTCAGGTATAATCAAATCTCTTTTACAGACTGATTCAAACAGCTTAAAATTAAATTTGTAATATTGTGTACATTTAAAGGAAAAAACAATTTAGGCTGAGCAGGGGCAATATATAATATTAAATGCTCTCCAACTTTGAATAGCAGTTCTAATGCACAACAGATGAATTAATGGTTAACTAATGTTAATGATATACTGATCAAACATAATAGAGGGCTGCCTTGTTTCTTTCAGCTTCCTTTAGAGGAGCTTTTTTTTTTTTTTTAAAAGACTCCCATTTGTACATACAAATGCTAGCTCTGTTCCTAACGTAGTTTGCCCCTTATCTATAGCCCGTTGTCAAACATCTCTGCTCAGGAAACTGGGAGTTCTAAGTTACCTTTGGAGTCTTAATACTAAGCAGTGGCTTGGTCCAAATATCTCTTTTGCTGCATTTTGTTTGTATGTCTATTTGTCATCTGAAAGATGGGTTGGTGGGTATGAAAAGAGAGAAAAATAAAATGGGGGTCATAATCAGGGAACTAATTTTATACATCCTGCCCCTTGTAAAAAACTGTCTCAGTTTTATCTGTAAACCTCTGAGCCTACTTCTTGATCTCATTTTTAACATCTCTGGGGTGTGGCACAGAAGTGGGAGAGAGCATTACGATGAATTTATTCCATCTATAATGCTGAAGCCCGGGTAGTGAGGAGAGTTTGGTAAATGTGAAATGGCTCTTTACCCTGACTCTTACTCTAAATGCTATTTGCTCATGATCATCTAAATAGACTGGTGTGGGGTGTCAGGCTGGGGTCCAAGCTGCTGTACTGATTTTGGTGGGGGTGGCTTACTAGGTAAGCATGGAAGGTGTAAGTCTGGTTCAGTTTTCACATGTGCTGGTGTAATACAGGAGTTACTCTTCTGGAGTCAGTGGAGTTACAACCATGTAAAATTCATGTGAGTGAGATGAGGCAGACCCCTCAGTTTACTCATCAGTGTCAGATGTGCTTGATAAATCCTCATATAAGCAGAGTATCATGGCATCTCCTGAGCATGGAGGAGACCTAGAAAAGAGAGGTCCTTTTTGCTTTGTGCTGATATTAACAATTTTCTGGTCACTTTTAAGGCTGGTATCCTTGGCTGAAATTTCCATCTGCATCCCTTTATACACCATGCCATCTAGCTGATGCCCTCCACCCAACAAGGAGCTGCACTTCTGTGGCCTAGTGATTCCTGTTTGTGTATAGGACTAATTCTGAAATCCTTACTGGATCAAAGTTCTCTGTTATTTGCATGTCATTTGCAATGCTCTGTTGGATGAATGGTGCTGTGCTTGTTACTACAGGTGAAGCTCTTAAAGTGATAGTGTTACTGCTGTCCTCCTTAAAATAGCTTAGTTTGGCTATTGCTCATTGTTTTGAGGTGCAGTCTAGGCCCATAGTGCAGACCTTTGGAAGGCTACATAAGATCTTGCTTTCCCTGTCAACAGTCCCACCAATGGGAGGTGGGGGGAGGCAGTTGCTTAGGGGCCCAATGTTTCAAAGGGGCCCAGAACTCCAGCTGTCACTGTTGGAACTGCAGCAGCAGCAGTGGCCTGAGCTCTGGGCCCCGTGGAACCACTATGGCAGAGCTGGTCTGTGCAGCTGTGAGAGAGGGGAGGCACAGTGCCATGGTACAGCTGAGTGCCCTAAGCCCCGCCCCTTCGTGCCTTAGCCTCACCCCTTCCAGGGTGTGGTGCTGGGCCCCCCTCACACCTTTCCCAGGGACCTGAGGTCACTATCAGCCCTGCTGTCTGTCAATGTCCACTTTCATGTTGGCAAACACATTTCCCTGGGCTTCTAGCCCTCTGCAGGGGCCACTCCCCTTTTTTTTTTGTTTGTTTCCTCCTCTGTTAGCCGCATAGAATCATAGATCTGGAAGGGACCTCAGGAGGTCATCTAGTCTAGCCCCCTGCTTGAAGCGGCATCAAACCCAACTAAGTCATCCCAGCCAGGACCTTGTCAAGCTGCGACTTAAAAGCCTCTGGGGTTGGAGAATCCATCACCCCTCTAGGCAACGTAGTCCAGTGCTTCACCACCCTCCTGGTGAACTAGTTTTTCCTAACATGCATGACTAATCATAACATCATTAGCTTGCACAGCTAGGGGAAAACCTTTGTGTTCAGCACAGCTGTGGGGCCAATAGGGGGACCTCTTTGAACCAAGCCTCGTCCCTGCACCGACTACTTTTGTTATTTGTTTTTTTTCCTCCCTTAAATGAAATGCAGAACTCACTCCCATTTGTATCCTAAAGTACAGGCTGTCGTGTATACAAGCTACTGTGTCCTAATGGATGGCATCAGAGCTGCTCCATGATACACAGAACTGTATGTGCCATAGACCCTGAAGTCCCAACGCCGAAAGCAGATTCATCCCCTGGAGCACTCAAGGCCTGTGTTTTGGGATCAAGAGGAGGATCCAAGTTCGCTCACCATTTGCAGCCATACGGTGTAGCAGTGTAGTAAAAATGGGGAAGTCTTAGGCAGCTTGCACAAACCGAGTGGGGAAATGCGCAGAAACAGGGATGCTTTTGCTTTTACAGCTTCCCATCAGTTGGGTTTTTGCTCTGCTTAATGAATCCAATGCCATTTTGGACGTAGGTCTCATTTTATCCCTCTCACCCCAACCTAGTGGGGTGATGGTGGTGGGACTGGATGTGTAGGGGCGGGGGAGTTCAGATAAATAGTTTCAATTTTGGTCCCTTTCTAGCTGACAGCATCCCGTTAAGATATATGACCCAGTGCAGGATATGCATGCTTCACAGTAGAGGATTAAATCACGTCATATAAACTGGCCTTTCCTTTCCACTGGAAATAATGGTCCCTAGTTTCAATATCAGACAGTAAAATTCATGAACGGCATCCTGTGTATTTGGGTAATGGCACTATTAACAAACAGCACAACATACCATAGCTTCTCTATGGAAACCCCTAACACTTCCATTGCAGCTTTCAAGTAAGGCTCTCAAAACACTCTGTGGAGGTTGGGACTGATCTGCCATTGCTGGAAATTCATGCACCTGCACTGACTTAGTGGTCTGCTGGCCCATTATAGCAGCTACCATATTTATACAGTGGGAATGCCTAGATACCCTAGCTGTGGATGAACTCCATTGTGCTGGGCTCTCGGCAGACACACAGTAGGAGACAGTGCCTGCCCCAAAGAATTTAGAAGGGGGTAGGAGGCAAGATGCAACACAGAAGAGTGACAAAGGCAGGAACAAGAATGAGGGCACTAAAAATAGGGCCATGTGACTACAAGAATTCCTGTAAATTCATGTAACAGCAACGAAGGGTCCTGTGGCACCTTATAGACTAACAGAAAAGTTCTGAGCATGAGCTTTTGTGAGCACAGACTCACTTCTTCAGATGCTGGTCTTGGAAATCATCTGATGAAGTGAGTCTGTGCTCACGAAAGCTCATGCTCAAAACTTTTCTGTTAGTCTATAAGGTGCCTAGGACCCTTCATTGCTTTTACAGATCCAGACTAACACAGCTACCCCTCTGATACTTGTTAATTCGTGATGGCTCCAAATAGATTTTTCAGTGAGGCAAGATTGTTCAGTGGCTAGGGCACAAGCTTGAGATTTGGAGTCAAGTCCCTGCTCTGCCATAGGCTTCCTGTGCCTTGGTCAGGTTGCTTAGCCTTTCTGGGCCTCAGTTTTCCATCTTTAAAATGGGTATAATAGCATTGCCCAGTGCGATATCCTACAGGGACATTACGAGGCTAAATGCATTAGAGAGTCTGACAGATTCAGCTAATATGGTGATGGGGGTGATATAAGTACCCGAGAGACTTGTGTAAATTTATCAGTAAATTAAATCAGCTGATCTCAAGGAATGCATCAAGGTAAGAGAAAAAAATTCAGACTTCCTTTCTGGAAGAATGTCCAGTATTTTCACACAAGCTCTACTGAAGAGTAAGTAGAATGGTCATTGATTGGCTGACTCCATATAGGTGACCCAGCATGGGTAGGCCTTGAAGAGGCATTTAATGTAGACTTGGGTGTAGTTCTTACTGATCAGCTCCCAAGGGGTATTCCAAGTGAAATTGGGTCAGGGGTATTTTAAAATGGGACCTTGTCCCACCTAAGTTATCCTGGTGAGATGAGAAGCCACTTGTGTCTCACTGCTCCTGGTGTTACTGGAGGAACAGACTAAGGTTAGTTCTCTTCCTGTAGGGAGGGTTGGGTTATTAGTAAACCCAAGAGCCTTTCTTCCCAGTCATCTACTTAGCAAGGTTACACCTGCAGGGCCTTGACCCCCTGAGTCTGTAAAACACTCTGGGGTTAGGTTTTGGGCTGCAGAGCCATTATCCTCCATCTTGAGAGTCCTCACAGCCGCTCCTGACCAACCCAGGACTAAGCCTGAACAATGGAGATTGTGGTAAAGGAGCTTCCGAATTGCCGTGCTCTCTCATCACAATACCTGCTCCCCATCTGCTCCTCTTACCCATGTCAGATCCATCTGTGAGGTGAGGGCTCCCACCTGCTACTAGTCAGGCTCCCAGTAAGTCACAGGCCCCTACATGGATTAGTAGCTTTATCTTGAATAAAACTGTTACAAAGGGTAGCAAATCAAACAAAACAGATTTCATCTTTCTCAGGTACAGACTGAAAATGGGAGATAACTTAGCAGGTTGAAATATTGTAAAATGTATTAAAGCAATCCTGCTGTTTCTTATCTCCAGGTGAAAAGAACGTGCTAAACTCTTTACTTTAGATGTAGTGTCAGCAACCTTTCCAGGTGGAGTTCAGAAATTTGACCTCTGGACTTCTGAGTGTGTAGTCCAAGTGTCAGTCATTCTTTTTAAAGTCACTGAGGCTGTGTCTACACTAGCATTGCTCTTTCAAAAGAGTCATGCAAATGAGGAAATTGAAAATGCAAATGAGGTGCAGATTTACATATCTGGCACCTCATTTGCATCTTCTCCTTTCGAAAGAGCTTCCTTTCAAATGGAAAAAAGCAGTGTAGACATGGCTTTTTCGAAAGTAAACCCCATTTTTGAAAGAACCCTTCTGAAACAAAATAGGAAGAAGGGTTCTTTCAAAGATGGGGTTTACTTTCAAAACAGCCTCATCTACACTGTTTTTTAACTTTGAAAGAAGTGCTTTTGAAAGGAGAATATGCAAACAATGTGCCAGATATCTAAATCTGCACCTCATTTGCATTTTTGGTTTCCTCATTTGCATGCCTCTTTCTAAAGTGCAATGCTAGTGTAGACACAACCTAATAGTCTTACTTACAACAGCTTCATTAAAAATTAAGATGCAGAGCTTTACCATTTAGATGGTGGTTTGTAGCATTAGCTGGTCTTTTGTTAAGCCACAGGCGGCCTGGCTTTGAGCAAGGTCCCAGCTTCATGGGGAAGGAGAGGCAGGGCTGAACTTCCGCCACGTGTGCCGATGAAAATCAGCTCATGTACCACTCTTGGCATGCGTGCTGGGGGCTGCTGACTCCTGCTATAGATGAATACACACATACCCCAACCACTCTAAGCAGTACCCCCTCTCTTTTGTGGGGTGATGAACTTGGCTCTTTGATCTGATGGGTCCAGAAGGCTACGTGCTGGGAAAAATGCTGTGCCTGCCAGGTTATGGCTTCATGAAGCTCTCCATACAAATGACCCTCAGCAGTGTCCTGAGCCCCCTTTTCCAATTTGTGTGTGAGCTCCAAATCTTCCCCTACAACAGAAACCCTCGTTTGAAAGGTCAGTAAATGCTGACCCCAGTAGGCTTGTGTGAATGAGGAGATCCATCTCCCGAGTGGCAAATGCACCACTCAAGTACTTATTAGGGAAGTGGTGGCCATGGGTAGTGTGAAAAGGAAAACCCATTGTCCTCTGAGTATGACACTCCCCTCCTTGCTACCAGGCAGGGTTGCCCTCATCCAGGCTGGGTGCAGCTCATACAAGGCTTTGCCTCTGGAACAAACCCAGGACTGCTCTCTACAAGCAGCTGCTGTTACCCTGCAGTACTTGCCACATTACCCTGCCTCAGGGGCACTGCCCAGGCAGGTGCCAGTTACGGCTCCCTGTGCAGCAGGTCTCAGGGCCGTGCAGTGAAAGGTTACTGTGCTCCCGCAGCACATCCCCTCACGACTTCTGCACTCACCTTCCTTTGCTGGCTCTTTGTAACTCTCTCCTGTTCCCTGGCCATGTGTCACTGACCTTCCCCCTCCCCTCCTTACCACCCATATCTCCAGTGTTGTTGTTCACTCCCACTTTCATCTCCTGGCTCTGCTGGATTGGTCCCTTGTTTAGACCATGCCCTCACTCTCTGTGCCAACCCTCACTCTGCTCCCTGGCTCTCACACTGCACTGCCCCTCTGGACATCCAGCTACAGCACCTCACCCCATCTGGGGCTGCTCTTGCTGTCTCCCCTTCTCCTAGCACACACAAAGGCCAGGACCTAATATGGGGCTCCTAGGTTGGTCCACCTGCCTGGTCAATCAGTCTGACTTTGAGGGACTTGCTACTTCCAGTTGGCCCTGTCATGGAGCTCTCTGATTGGCCAGAGGCTCTGTCAGTCCCAGGATCTTAAATTCCTAACTCAAGCAAAATTCCCACTGAAGACTGCGAGGTAGATCGTAAACTAACATAAATGATCATAGTGCTGTTTGACTTTAGTGGAGCTGGGACAATGTACTCCAGCTAATTTGCCTCATGAGGATTTGTTCTCGCCCTATTATTTTTAAATCAGTCTTGGATTTAGCTGCAGATTTCTAATGTCCTGAAGCAGGTTTAGAGGTGGAGACTTTATCCCACTGGCTGTGACAAAGTTCTCAAATTTTATGAAGTTGCTTTGGCCCTTTATGGGGTTCAGAACAAGTCAATAATTCCAGGTCTGAATTTGAAAGTCCCTGAGGATGGGGGCAGAGATTTTTGAAAAAAAGGGATTTTATTCTAGACTTGCATCTACACATCTGTATTGTATTTTGAGATATAGGCCAACATATGATTTAATTAGGTCATACATGCAAAGTAACAGGCCTCTGCTCTGGCAGTCTATTAGCATTTTTAAATGGCTCTGTTATGAACTGGAGAAGAGCTGAAGAATCTTTAGTTTTGTATCTGCGTATCATGCAATTTAGCCCACTTAAAATAATAATAAAAAGTGCTGATTGCCTATCCCACAGGACTTAATTAGCTCACAGTTTCGTGATACACTGAGTCAAAGCAAGATACAAATAAGAGTGCACTAATGCTCAGTTGCTACCTGTCCACTTTACCTCTGGTGCATAATGAGTTGTCAGCCGCCGTGACACTGATGAGATGTGTAAAACATGCTGATAACACAAGGAGAGGATGCTCATGGGAAGCTTTGACCAGACTTGGGCGTCTCTGAACTATTATGCTTAGTGAGCCTTCAGATTATTATTCCAGATCACTGGACCAGACCTAATCATCATGCAAACATGCTGTTTGAGCAACGTTTCTCTTGTACTGACTTCCCTCCTCCCCTGGCCCAGCTGGGTGGTATAGTGCATGTTGAAGAGCACATGTTACATGTATTAAGTCAATCGTTGGAAAACCTACCTGGTATAGCAGTGAATTTGCCACAACCCAACCCTTGAGGGCATCCCATTAAGGAATAGAAAGCTAATAAAAATAACATGGTAGATAATGAGCACTATACAAGATTGCAGTTACGCCTGTGTAAGAAGTGCTTTCTCTACCTTGTTTTCAAACATGACAATATGGGAAGGATGTCAGGTTTAAACAGTGGCTTAGTAAGTTGAGGATCGGTGATTTCTTAACTCAGGGATTCATGCTGTGGGCATCTCTGGTTTGTACAAGTTGGGTGCCTACCTTGGTCACTTAAAACTGAGTGAACACAAAGATGATGGCTGGCGTTTCCTAGCTAGGAGATCTGGATTCCCATCTGCCATTAATTTGAATGGGATTTGGATCTCCAAATCTCTTGGACAACTCTGCAAATCTCTGCTATGGTCTTTGCTTTTGTATTACACTTATGTTCCTGCCATTCCCCCTCCATATAAGGTGACCTCAGAGTAGCTGCCATTTATTCAGTCCACTTCCCCTATGGCCCCTTTCACCTTCCTGGCCTCTATGTCAGGGCCAGCAGTCCGGCAGACACCAGGCTGGAGTCTCTCCCTAGCTCCCCTTCGCTTGCCCTGCACTGCTCTATCTAAGGGGCTGACACATACTAGGAGCTGGTTCTTCCCCTTTCCTGGCCAGGACCCAAATGACCCAGCTCTGCTGAGCAGATCCTTGTATCCAGGGCTGCTTCAGGAACCTGCCCTCCAGTTGGCTCCCACTAGGAGCCCTTTCATCTCTGGCTGGGGAGTTGTGCAGGCTCCCTCCGGCCTGCATTAACCCTTTTCTTGCAGGAGTGGGGCAGCTGCCCCACTACAGTAACCCATTTCCAGGGGGTCTGGTCTTATGTCAATGTTCTGGCCTGCTTTGTCTTAAGGCTGAAGTGGGTAATGGCAGAAGCTACAACATCTTTCCAGTGAGTGAGGGTCTGGCTGTGAGATCTTTTCCATCCAGCTTTTCTTGGATCAAATGCAGAAATTTGTCCGGCTGGTATAGACGCTGGCTTTTGAAACAGATGGCTAAACTACCTGAGTTGGCATCCAGTCCCTTTGGAAGTCATTGGCAGCTGTTTGGTCTGACTTAAAATAATGTCATATGTATTATATTATAAACATCATTTAAAACATAGCTACCTGCTTCCCACTCTTTCACTTCTCTTAGGTGGACTTTAGGATAGAGCAAAGATGACATAAAGCTACCTTTACCTTAAGTCCCCAACTGCTCCCGTGTCAAGCATAGCTTGCCCAGACTGGAGAATCTGTGCCTTAGTGGAGTATTTTAGTATAAAAGCAGTAAGAAGAGCCCAGTTAGTTCAGGTAAAAAAATTAAAACCCACATGCTTCAGGGCAGGAGCAGATTGCTGTGATCAGGAAGCAACTTTCCCCTCCAGACAGCTCTGCAATACTCTTCCTCCTCCTCCTCATTCAGCAGAGCAGATCCATGGCATTCTTCCAGGCAAGACCTTTCTAAGGCTGCTGATTATTGTGGGGGCAGAGGGAGTGTCTACCTAGGGCACGTTAAGGATGAAATGTTGGTATTTTGTCACTCCAGCTCATACGCTGGGGCAAGCTCTCCGTTTTGTGCTCAGTTGTGTTCTGTCAGTGCCTATGCCCTTGTGAGGGATGGGTGACTAACAGTTAAAACATGATTACCATTATTAACTGCCAGGAATGTTCAGCATTTCCTCCTCGCCAGCAAAGCTGCTCACAGCTGCACCATCCTCGCAGGGCGTCCATGTCCTTTGGGTCCTTATCTTCCACCAAATCCTTTTGCTACTCACTTCCTTTCCAGCCTCTTCTCATTTGACCTCACTGGTCCTGTTGCCTGAAAATCCTGACTCTGGCACGACAGGTGACGGCTCTTTGGTGCCTCGCAAAACCGTCCTTTCCATGATGCTCCCAAAAGACCTGGCAGGGGTTAGGCAGCAGTTATCCAGAATATCAGGTATCATGCTGACCAAGACCATCTCTTTGTTTCCGAGCATTCTTCCATCTGCCTGCCTGCATTCTTCTGCTGTCTCTTGTCTTGCATTCTCAGAGTATGTTTTCACTATCTGGAATTTTCACGTGGTCAGGATCAATCTTCCAAGGTTTGATTTCACTCGCCTAGTACAGACATGCAAAATCAAACCATCTAGGGTTGGTAGTCGACCCTTGTACACCTCAATATCTCAAGGATTAAGGGAGGTTGGTGGGAGAATTTCTCCCATCAACCTCCCTCTGTGAGGGTGGCCAAGTAAGTTGCTTGTAGATAAGCAAATTCAGCAATGGCAATTGCATAGCTGGAATTGACTTATCTACAGTTGACTTTGTCTAGCGTAGACCTGGCCTTAGACTGTAAGCTCTTTGGAGAAGGAGCCATCCTTTTTCCTTCTATGTATGCAGAATGTCTAACGCAATGTCTGTTGGGCTCTTAGTTTTCCTGTCAAGACTAGCAGTGCGAACCTGCCTGTTGCTATCCTGCTGAATGCAGCAGTCTGTGATGAGAATCCAGGAGGATTGTTAGCTGCCTTGTCTGGTCTAAGAGCAGCTCTACCCTGCACACTTGCTTCTGTCTAAATACATCACTCAGGGATGTGAAAACTCCACATCCCTGCCTGACATAGTTATACCGACCTTCACACTTTGCGCAGATAGCACCACGTAGATAGGAGAACTTCTCCCACTGATATACCTACTGCCTCTCACAGAGACTAATGCTAAGTCTACAGTAGGCAAAATAAGTTGACTGCAGATAGGTCAATTCTAGCTACCCAATTGCTATAGCTAGAATTGACCTATCTGCAGTCGACTTACTTGGCTGTCCCTACTGAACAAAGTCGATGGGAGAGTTTCTCCTGTTGACCTCCCTTGCTTCTCATGTCTCATGAGGAATATGGGGTGGGGACAGCAACTCCTGGGAGGTCTTTTTCATGCATCCCTAATAGACGTGTGACATCGAACCTTTGAGTGGGTTGATCTTCTGGGCTACTGTAGATGTAGCCTAAGAGACAAAGGTTATATCTACACTACTGCAATGGCTGATGTCTACGCTGTCTTTCCGTCAGTGATGTGTGTCCTCACCAGGAGTGCTTCCACTCCCTATAGAGTGGGAGGGAGGGGTAAGCCATGCAGCTGCCCACTGGGATCTCACTTGGTTGCATGGAGGTGAAAATGCCCAGCGCTTCTCACCTCCAGTGTGCAGCAGCAGTCAGCTTGTCTGTTGGGCAGGGCAGCAGGTGGGTAGCAGGGATCTGGGACCCCATGCAGGGTGCGGGAGGGGCGATGCAGTAGGACTCCCAGAAGATATGTGGGGAGCTCATAAAGCAGCACAAGCTGGGAACCTAGGTGGTAGCCTGGCTTGGAGCAGAAATCAGACAACAGGGTGGGAAACAACTTTCTTGTCAAGTTCACAGCACCAGCACAGACCCAGGAAATTGACAAGAAGTACAGCCAGGCACTGGTGTCAGGAACTCAGTGTCTACAGATACCTCATCTCCCTAACGACATTGCCATAAGCACTATGCCTCTCATTGAAGTGGTTTTACAGGTTGAATCTCTTTTGTCCAGCACCCTCGGGACCTGACTGGTGCCCAATGAGAGAATTTGGGAGGTCCATATTGTCTAGCACGTTACCAACAGTTCCATTGCTTACTGGGCTGTTAGAAGACATTTAGGGGTATGTTAGAGCTAAATAACAGCACAGAACACTAAGATCCAGGATTGGTGGCTGTAAACAAACTTTATGGGACCATGGCAATCTTAGCCCTAGCCATGATAAGTGGTTAACAGGCTAACTAAAATCATGTCAGACTTTGGATGCTACCAGATGAGAGAGTGTTGGATTAGAGTGGTCCAAGCTACATTATCTCAGCGTAGTTGGGGGGGAGTTACATTGGCAGGAGGAGCATTTCAGTGTATAACCTTTCTCTGTTTTGTCAACTGAAACTAACTTTTGTTTACAAAACTGCATAGTGTAGACAAGGCCTAATTGATTGCTTTAAAGCCCCATGAGAAGCCAAGCCAAAATGTGGATGCAAGTCTCAAAGGCCTTTGGCTTGCTCTCCAGCCGGTGGACAAGCCCTTCCTTTCCCAGCAGGGCCTTGCTTTTGTAAGAGAGTGGAAGTCAATAAAGCAGACATCACAAGGGCCGGGTGCTGTTCTGTCAAAAGCCATCGGGGAAGTGGGTGTTAGAGCTCTCTTGTTTCAGCCTATCCTATTTCTGGGCAGGTAGGCAGGAGGTTGACTTCCATTCATGGCTCTCCCACTGCCTCCCCATATGACCAAGTCCCTTGCAGGCTGTACTTCACTTTCCCAGTCTGTGAAATGGATTTACTAATGTCTCTCTGCATTTTAGTTCTACCTACAGAAAGCACTGTCCACTGAGAAGTAGTAGCAGCAGAAGCCTCTGTCTCATGCAGTCACAATCCTGCTGCATTTAAGTTGTGCACATTAACGTGGGTTCCCAACAACCCCCACTAGTTTCTAACAAAACCAAAACCACCAGGCTCCCAAAATTCATAAGACATTCATATTATTGGTTTTCTCCCATTTCCTCTCAACCTCTTCCCAGCCTCCCCTTCTTTCTCCACCCCCCGCTCACCAAATACACACTGTCACACTAAATAATCATCGAAAGGGTGTAAAGATGATCATGTGATTAACACATTAGCTTGAGACTCAAGAGCAAGGCTGGTCAAAACAGGAGTTAGATATTATTATTAGTAATAGCATTATAACATTTACAAACTTATCTACCACAAAATAATAGTCCTATAGTTTAAAAAAAAAACAGGGTAAAAGCAATAAAGCCAGTGTTGGGATTCAGATGCTATCGGTGATGACAGAGGTAAGTTTTGCAAGATTGTTAAGCTGGAGTGAGTCAGGCTGTCTGTGGCAGTAACCACAGGCAATGGGAAGAGATAAATGGTTGACCCTAGCCCATGTCAGGTTAGGATTGATGCCCCTATCAGCCCTAGTGCCTCGGCAATGATTTTTTAAAAAATCTCTGATCGAGTGTGTTATCTAGTTAGTGGCACAAGGGCAATAGCCCAGAGGGAGTGGGAAGAGGGAGAGAGAAAAGAAAAAGAAAAAAGGTCATTCTGGGAGGACAATCTTTGTCCGCGTAAATGAGGAAAATAAAGACCCTGCACAGAAAGGGGAGGTAAGTAAATAATAAAGGTGGCTGCTAGGTGTTTGGGAAAGGAAGAAATGAAATTGCTTCTTTCACTTTTTTTTTTTTTTTTGAAGTGGGATGGGCCTTGGGCGGTGATGGGAAATTTAGGATATGAGCCAGAGATTTTTTTTCCCTTGCTTGAACGTTTTGCAGCCTGACGTACGGCTTTAATGCTTTCATGTCTCCTGCAGGAGGAAAACCCAGGGGCTGATATGGGTCTTGCTCTCACAGCCCTTCACAAGTACAAATCCATTGACTACAGGGATCTGGGGCCCTCATCCTGCACCTGACTCCTCCTGCAGCCCCATTGGCTAATGAGACCCCATGCCATTGCCCAGAGTCAACAGGTGTGGAGTCAGTTGCAGGATGGGATTCCTTCCACTAGTAGCCCAATGCCCATTGATCCTTCCTATTGATTGCAAATTGGTGTTGGCTCAGACCCTGGGTGACCACAGAATGAGCCCCAGAGTCTTATAAACAAACTGTTTCCCCTCCCCCAAAGAGAGGCACCTGGAAGCAGGGTAGAAACTGCTGCTTCTTATAAAGGTGCTTCCAGAAGGAACAGAAAGCTAATGGCCCCTCTCTGGGAAGGGAAAGCTGAATTTCGATCACAGAGGTTCAGGAAATGAATGGAGGGACTGGGGGCGAATGTGCTCTCGCTTTGCTCTGAGGCTGTTGCATGGAGCTTCGCTGCTGCTGATGCTGCCAGTTTTCCCAAGTAATTGTGACAGAAATTCTGACTGACTCATTCGGCATGAAGGCAAAATTAAAAAAAAAAACAAAACCTACAGCTGTCTGAAGGTGTGCCTTTGATTCTCAGTCCGTGAGCCTTGCATATTAACGTATTTATGTACAGCTTTTATTGAATGCCTGTGTGAAGTGCAGGAGTGCCAGGCTCTAGGCCTGCAGGCAAACCCCCTCCCCTGCTCCTGAAACCAGCAGCAGCACAGGTGGGGCCCTCAGCATACATCTACACAGCATTTTGTGCCTAGCTACCAGGGAGGGCTGGCATACTCTGGTGTGCAGGGCTTTGGCTAGCGTTCTTCAATCAACAGCGCTTTGAAGTCACAATGTGGGCCCTGAAGCCCACCCCCTCCCTAGGCTTCCCAGTCTGAGCGCTAGCCCAAGTTGCAACTTCGAATCACTTTCTACACAGCTATGACTAGTGTGCTAGTGGGAGCCATGCAAGCATGAGTCTTTTGACCCACACAGGGAGGTTGGCTATAAAACGCTCCATGTGTATACCCTTAGGCTGTGTTTAGACTGTAAATTATTTCTATTTATGTTATTTCAAACTTGGTGTCACCCAAACAGCACCAAAGTTCGAAATAAGGGGCTTTGTCCAAGCTTCTTCTACCCCTCTCATGTTGCGTGGTAGTGGAACTGGAATTCCATGCTTGGAACAGCATTGCTGTTTCGAGTGTGGGGTATAGTCGCAGAGTTGCTATTTTGGGATGCATTTGTATCCCGAAATAGCAACCATAGTCTAAACATAGCCTTACAAACCAGAGTAGCCTAATCTTGATTATGTCCTATGGTGAATCTCTGCTTAGCTCAGAAGTGGCCAGGCCATTAGAGACATGATTCCAGCTCTCCCTGAGCCTGGTGTGAGTTAGAGCAGCTTTTAGGCAGCTCTAACTGACATCATGGCCATAGCACCCTATTTCACTGGAAAATCATTGTGGCCCACTCCACATGCCAGCCCAATCTTCTACTCTGGGAAGAGGTGGAGACAAAGCTATAGGGTTAGGCCGTCATGCAGATGTATGGCCACAGAGTCCATCTCCCAGAGGAATTCTCTGCTGACTATTTGCAACTGGATAATGTACTCATTATGCTCCTGAGGTGATGCAAATCAGCAGTAACCCATTTTGAAAATCTGGCCCCCTCTCTAATAAAGTGCAGCTGCAGAGCAATAGCTGCTCACTCTGTGCCACTGGTTTTGTCACCCGATAATCACCGCACCGTGTAATAGCCAAGCTCAGCATTTTCAAACTCCGGTACTTTAAATTAGGTACCTAAAGCCGTTGTAAGGTCCCTGTCCTGCCAATACTCATTCAGAGACTTAACTTCCGCATAGCTGTTGCCCCCATTAAGGGGAGTGAAATGAATGTCGTTCATAATGATAGGGAGGTTTGGACCTGATGTGACCTGACTTTTTGGGCATCTCTATTGAAGTCAATAGCACTGGTGCTGCTTTGCATGTTTACAAATCAGGGCACTTTACTAAGTGACCACACTTAAGCTTTGATTTTGCAATCACTTGTGCGTGAGATTAACATGGCTCATATATGCAGGCCCATTGCAATCAGTGGAACTGCTCCTTTTTTTTTTTTAATTTACAAGCTCAATTTTTTTTCCCTCCTCTGTATCTACTCATGCAATGAAGAAATTCTTGTGAGGTTAAAACAAATTAGCTGGAGTTAAAGATAATAGGTGATTGAATCACAATGTGGGATCAGTTCATAAAATGTAAGCTGGTAAATTGCTGTAGCAGGCGGAACAGCCAGTGAGTTAAATATCTGCACCATAATTAACCTCGTATAGTCCCTATTTTCTCTCTAAGGAAAGAGTTAATTTTATGTGATTGCCAGTAAAATCTACCCTTTTCCTAATACATCCCTAATCGCCAGGTAATACTCTGACATAACAACTGCTAGCTGAGTGCTGTGGATGCTTTCTTTGTAGGCAGCCATCTAGGTGGAAGCCTACAATTTACCATCCATCCTTGTAAATTGCTGCAGAGAACAGGAATTCATTCAGGGATTGTAAGACTGCATAATAATGATGATAATAATAATAATAATTAATACAGCAAATGGAATAGAGGCTAGAATGACTGAGGGTGTGAGTTTCCTGCAGACACCCTGAAGAAAAGCAGACAGCATAGGGCAGAGAAGCAATAGGTAAAGTGGTCGCTATAAACATTATCCCTTGGAAGCTGTATATTTTAAATAAACAGACTGTTAGCTGGTCTACAGCTTTAGCAAAATATTTCCAGTTGACTTCATGGGTGGTGCAGAGCTGGGAGCTGTTAGCTCATGCTCAGTTAAATTTCAAATGTCAGAGCTCATTAGTGGTGATTTTAGCCAAAGACAGTTTGCGAGGAGCTGTGCAAACTTAACTTCCTCAAATAAAATTGAGGGAAGAGATCATTGTTTTGTTTCTGTTTATTTATTGAGTCTCTCTCCTCCCCTCCAGCGCACCTCTCCCTGGTTCTGGTAGAGATTATGCTCCACTTTCCCAGCACTGGGTTACTAGTCGATCTTCTCGGTTTTCTTTTAATTGTCCTTATCCTTTGACACTCTGTGAATACAAGGTGATTTGGAGATTAATTCTTTGAATTCTTGAGGTTGCATTTCATCTGAGCTCAGTGATCCACACACACACACACACAGTTGTAAGGAAGCACAGAGTCCATGTTAACATTGCAGATTTACCCACCTTTATAGAGTGAAGTGGCCAATGGGAAAGATTAGTTATACTCTACCATAGGTCTCTCTCTATGTCTTAGCCATGCCTATGATTCAGGGCTGGAGTCGTCACATATGCTCACTTTGTACTAGTTGGACTGGTGCAAATAGGTTGTACAGCAGACACACAATAGCCTTCCAAAATGGAAAAAATATTCAAAGAGTTACTTCAGTAAAAGTGCAGCTGCTTTTTGTCTGTGTGTGTGATGGGGGGATGTACTTAAGTACGAGTCACCGGTGTCCCTCTGGAAAACTACTTGAGTAAAAGTACATATGCATGTGTGTACAAACACACAATCACATATTTATTGTACTAAAGTATCCAGAAGTGAAAGCAGTTGCACCTTTACTCCAATAATGTTTTGGGGGCACTTCTCCCACCTGTGGTAGCCTTGGGGAATGCCTCTTTCAGAGAGGACCACTAGGCACATTGGTCAGCTTCCCCAGGAGCCCCTCCTGCAGGAGAGAAGGGTCTGTGGTAAAGAGTGGGACAGAGGAAGGAGGAAGTGAATTAGGAGTAAGAGGAGGCACATGGCTAATGCTGACCTGAGCTAAGCAATACTGTACCTCTGCATTGGTTCAGAGGACAGAAGTTATGGGTTAACAAAATGGTCCCTGCTCCTGGCCCAGCCTCACCAGCACAGTCATTGCAGAACACAGAGCTAGTTTCTGTGCAAGGTGCTTGGAGAGTCTAGAGCTCCATGATTTATTCTCCTGCATGAAAGACCACGTCTGCCTTTCCTTAGCAGAAGCGAGGTCCTTTGCTGCTGATTAGGGCTAGTGCTAGTTGGGGGTTGGGAATCCTTTCTGCTTTCCGCCAGAATGTCCCAGCCCGGTGAGGGCTACGACACATTGGCAGGGCTTTCTCTATGATGCACAGCTTGTGTTGAACTGGAGAACTAGAGGGATAGCTATTCAATGGCCGGTAGGTGTCTGGAGGTGCTGATAGAAGCCTAAAGGGATTTTCAGAAGCATTTCAGTGCTGGATTCCTACTGAAATCAAACCCTGATTTAAAAAAAAACCCTTGGGCATCTCTTTGCATCTGTAGGCACCTGGACTCTTTTGAAAGCCTGGCTGAGAGTCCACCGAGCAGGATCCTGGGGAAGAGAAAACTGGATTCCATATCTTGGCCAATGCTAGCACCGGGATCTCTTTGCTTCATTAACCTCTCTTGCTTATGTATCTTATTTAAACCCTGCAATCCCACACCTGACAAGCCTTCTTACAGCTCATACATGCAGGTATGCATTCCTGCAGTTGTCACCCTTGTCTTCTGACTAATCTCATCAGACACATTTTGGTCCCACCTGAGGACCCAAGACTACACATACGCATGTGCTTAAATTGAAGCACGTAGTTGTGTTTGAAGCTAATTATTTGCGTTGCCTAGAGAGGTGGTGGATTCTCCATCCCTCGAGGTTTTTAAGTCCCAGCTGGACAAGGTCCTGGCTGGGATGACTTAGTGGGGGTTGATCCTGCTTGAAGCAGGAGGCTGGACTAGATGACCTCCTGAGGTCCCTTCCAGTCCTGTGATTCTGTGATTTGTATAAATTTTGCAGGATCTGTGTAAATCTGCAGGCCTGACATATGTTGGAAAAATCCTACTGGTTTAGGGACATTCATGGTGCAATCAGATGGTTACACAGAAGCACTTAAACTGGCTTAACCTCTGATGACATCACTTTAGTTTGGTTTGAGCCAAGTGAAACTGATTTAAGAAGGGGCTAAATGGATTTTAGTGGAGCTAAGTAAAAGAGAGGAAGGATGGTGCAGTGGTTAGGGCCCAGACTGGGGAGACTTGAATTCAAGGCCCTGCTCTGCATCAAGTTTCCTTCCTTTCTTGAGTAAGTCACTTGGGGCTTGTCAACACAGATTGGCACAATTTAGAGACACTTCCCAGTCCCCCTTCCAGTAAACCAGTTTCATCCAAGCCCTGGTGCTGTTTTGCTTTTGAAAGTTCCTTCTTCACCTTTTTACCTTTCAGGCCGAAATATGTTTCTGATGATGACAATAAAGATACTGCCAAGCATTTTTATTCTTTGCAACCCAGCTGGGCTGTGTGTTTGATCCGAACACTCAGAGTTCCAGGCAGATTGCACTATCAGATGGAGCTGGCTCTATTTCCTGCATTATTCTTTCTAGCTGTACAGCATTATGCAATTATGTTTGCATTTAAACCTGAGTATTTACCTGTAATGATGCTGAAGTTCAGTACATGATACATTACAGCAGTAGATAATGCATACAGATAGGCTAAGAAAGCATGTTGTTGACGTGCTAGGACTAACCAGGACATTGCATTTGAAAGCAGACTCAGGAAACTTGAAGATTAGGCACAGAGAAGCTCAGAGTAAAGGGCAGGCTGGGACAACACATGTGGGATCAAACAGCTGGGCAACAATATTACAGTAGATGCTGGGGCTGAACTGGAGCTCAGGCTCTGAAGCCTACGGAGGTGATGGGTTTCCTAGCCTGAGCTCCAGACCAAACTGCAACATCTACTGTGCTCTTGGTGGCACAACAGCTTGAGACTGAGTCTATCATCCTGGGTATGGAAACTGACTGCCATGGGCTGTGGAAAAAACCCTTAAAGGTCTTGCTTAACCAACATGACGGCCCTGGAGAAAGAAGTTCTCCATCTTCCCTCATGCTGCCCCTCAGTCTTAATCATGAAGGATTAGCAATAGACCAGGGTGAGTCTTTTCAGACAAATGGTTTATTTGCCACAACGAGGAAGCAGCTTGGGGTTCTCTGAGAGTATCTATGCCATAAATATGCTGAATAATTTTGGACAAAGCAAACTGGGGGCTAGATTCACAAGGGGCATTAGGCACTGTTCACAAAACAACTCAAGAAAGAGGCATTTCTTCCCTCCCCAAATAATCCAAATGTTAGGATAATCACCAGGACTGTAGGGAACCAAAGCTTCAATCCCCTGCTGGATCAGGGATTTGAACTAGGTTTCCTTGCTTCCAGTTGAGTGCCCCAACCACCAGCCCTTCAAGAGAGGTAATCAAGGCCCTTCCAGAGAGGCAAGATTAGAAGATGACAAGGAGGCAGAGCTGCCCAAGGCTTACTTTGCTTCAGTCTTCTTTTTAAAAACAAACAAACAAACAAACATGTGACCAGATGACTTTAACACAGTTACAGTAGAGCAGTGGTTCCCAACCTTTTCATTAACACAGTGCACTTCAGTGAGACGAACAATTCCATGGCACACCCACTTTTTATCGCTGAATTGATTGCTCAGGAACACCACATTTACTTACATTTACTATGGTTACAGTCTTACTCGAGAGGTTTGCAGTATAGTCATGCATACAACAAGCTAAACAAGGATCAAAGGCATTCATGTCACAAGTGCACCACAGAATATGCCACCTTAGACAGTGAGCACAGACACATTTGCAAAATCTGCTCAACACCATGCTAGGGATGTTGAGTAAATGGTAGCCACTGAAAGTAGGCTCCCCTCCCTGCACACATCCAGCCCTGCTGTTGGAGCCAGGAAGCAGCATTTAAACCACCTCCCAGCTCCAACAAGCTCCCTCCCTCCTCCTTGCCACAGCAGAGAGCAGGGGCGGGCTGTCTGCCAGCTCATTTGAGCCGGGAAGTAGCATTTCAGCTGCTTCCTGGCACAAAAGGGATCCTGAGAAGTTGGCATTTCCCCTGACAATGGCTCTACAAAGAGTCACAGTGAGGGGAAATTGAGGAAATTTCACAGCACACTTGCACAGTTCTCACAGCATGCCATTTGAAAACCACTGCTGTAGAGAATAAAGGAGCAGGGGTGCAGACTGGGGTAAGTAAAAAGCATGCCAGAGAACTCCTAACCAGTTTGCAAGAATTTAAATCAGCAGGGTTGGATGTGATTCACCCCAGGGTACTGAAGGATTTAGCTGAAGAAATCTCAGAACCACTGATGACAGAAGAGGTTCTGGAAGACAGGATAAGGCTAATTCAGCCCATTTTTAAAATGGGGAACAGCAGGAGCTAGGAAACTGTCGATCAGTCAGGCTGATTTCAATACCTGAGAACGAACTGGATCGGTATATGGATTGTTTGTGAATCGCTGGGAACTGAGATCAGGGCATGCAGCAGAGTGGGGCCGGGTCCCTTTGCTTCCCACCACTGCAGTGCGTGTGGGGTGCAGGGCCGGTGACCCAAGCTGTCAGTGCCAGGCCCACCCTGCTGATAACCCCCTGGGTTGCACCTTTTGGGGAAGAGGGTTGGTGGAAGGGGTGCAATGGGTATTGGAGGGGGGCAGAGCAGAGGTGGGGAGTGGGAGGAGCAAGGAAGGGAAGAGGCGGGGCAGGGGGGAGCTTGCAGGAAGGGTTGGAGTTGAGGCAGACCAGGGGTAGGAAGAGATGAGCTGTGGATAGGGCCCAGAGTGTGTGTGGGGTTGTCCCAGCCCCACACTCCTCCAGGATGGTGTTGAATGGGTTGCAAGCCATTTGAGCAAATGCTGATGGAATTGGGTATGCTTAGCAAAGTGGAGATTAAAGGAGGCCATGACAGTATCTTCAGAGACTTGGAAGGCTGCTATGAAACAGATGGAAAAGTGCTCTTTTGTCACAGAGGGCAGTGCTGGGGCAATGGGTCCAAACTCTAGCATAGCAGACTTAGACTGAATCTCAAGAAAAGCTTCCTCACTGCAAGAAGAGATGGACGATGAAACAAGCGGATAGATTGTGGAAGCTTCTTCTTTGGAGGGTTTCAGAAGGAGGCTGGCTGGACAACCACCTGTTTTGGATGCCTTAGAAACAACCAGTCCTGCATCTTGGCAGGGTTAGACTAGACAACCCTTGTAGTCCCTTCTAACTCTGTGAGTCTATGCCAGTTACGACTGTTTGAGTCTATAATTTCAAAATAGCAGATGCCTTATGTCAAAATAGGTAACCCTCATTGCACGAGCAATAGCACCTATTTCAAAATAGGGGCTGTGCAGAGAGGGAATACAGCCTATTTCAAATTAAGCCATAGTGTGTCCAATGGCTCTGTTACAAAATAGGCTGTGCTGTATGTAGACATGCTATTTTGGAATGACATTTGCTTATTCTGGGACTTCCTGGTAGTGTAGATGCATTATACAGGAGTATCTTATTTTGGAATAACAACTCTGGAATAAACTGCACCAACATCACTTTGTTGTGTACTCATTGTCACCTAAATGGGTGGTGGTGCCTGCAAGCCAGACCACTGAGTCGCAGTGCATTATCTGTTGCTGTCGTCAAGAGGTTGGAATGGAAAGTGGCTCTAACTGCATTTTAGGGTCCTAGGATTGTGGAGCATTGCTTCATTAAAGAGCACACAGGAACATACATACCTGGCTAAGATTCCCTGTCCATTTATGAACTTTACTGTCATGGCTCCTTTAATTACTGATTGGTTTAGTGTTGATTATTTCACAGAAGGAATTTGAGCCTTTTCTATTCTCAGTGGGGCTTAATGGCCTCTGTAAGTAAAAGAGAGGTTATTAAGGCTTGTGTGTTGTATGAGGTGTGTGTGTGTTTGCACACAGGCCCATCTTTTGAGCGCCTTCCCTGAGAAAGCACCACTTGATCAAACCAATATTCCGTGTCCTTAATTAATTACCTCTGGTGCAAAGAGCCTTACCTTCTGTGCTCGGAAATTGCAGTGATTACTCCCCAGCTGGAAAAGTTTTTTATAGGATTGAAGCTCTCTATTGTGCCACCGTCCAGCTGCAAATTGGCCTGCAGAGTGGATTGTGCCATGGACTCTGACCTCCAGAACTGCCCACTCATTTTTTTCCGCCAAACTAATCAGCTCGATGAACTATTTGCAGTTGGCTTTTGAGTCTTCCCGCTGCTCTTGCGGCTGCTGCTGTCTGAGTAATTAATGGTAGCGGTGTTTGTTTAGGGTCTGGAGTTACTAATGCTGTTGGATGGAAATGCATTTTTACCTTTGGGACCAGCCAGTTTCCTGGTTCCAGCCCCACCTCGCTGGCCCAGGTCAATTTTCTGTGTGTAAATAGATTTGTCCTGTAATGGTTGATGCGGGGCCATGTCATTTAGTAGTTGGTGCGGGGCTGTGTCATTTATCTGCCCCAGTGTAAATGCACTGGGCCAAATTCATCCACTCTTGTTCCAGTGTCATTCAGTGGAATCAGTGACGTTTCTCTTGGGTAGCTGAAGTAAGAGCATCTTCTGCCTCTTCTTTTGTGGGCGCAACCCTGGAAAATGTGGAGTGCTGACATTTTCCTCTTCTTTTCCTGTATGAACATTGCTGAGTGAAGCTAATCCTCACTGAATTAGGTTAGTACCTTTGAGGTCCACTGTATTACATATGCAGTTGTGTAAGCGTTATAGGCCTGCCAATGAAGGGGGTGGGGGACAATGGGGGAAATTGCCCTGGTGATTTAAAAGGGCCCAGGGTTCTGGCCACTGCTGTGGCCACAGTGACGACTGGGGTCCCGCACCCCTTGAAGAAACACTAGAGTGCTGCCGTAGGCACTTTGTGCAGCTCTCAGGGCTGCCTGGGGAGAGGGGTGGGGTGACCATCCATCCTGTTTTTGGGATGCCAGAAAGACGTCCCTACTTATTTTAGAAAAGGGACCAGTTGTCCCGTATTTTCCACCAGCAGCCACGGCTGCCCCATCCCTGCAGCTTCCTCGGGTCCCCAGGAAGGAGGGAGGAGCACCACAGCTGCCCTGTCATTGCTGCTGAGGCTGGGGGAAGCGGTGGGGAAGTGCCATGGCTGCCCTATCCTTGCTGCTTCCTTGGGGCTCCCAGGAGTGCTGGGAGCTGCTGTGGCCTGGGGCTTGGGGAACATGGGCAGCTGCTGCCTCCTTCCCAGCTCCCTGGGGCTTGGAGGAGTTGCCTCTCCCCCCATATCTCTCTGTCCCATACTTGGGACAGGGAGATGTGGTCACACTAGGAGTGGGGCAACATGTGGTGTGCTCCAGACAGGGCTGGAGGGGGTGCTGAGGCCCAAGAGGAGCTGAGGGCCATCTGCCTTCAATCCCACCCATTTTGGGAGTGTGGTAGCAGTGCTCTCCCTACCTTGCCTAGGGTCCCAGCATGTGTGTCAGACACAGCTGCACAGGAACACACAGAGAAACTATTTCAATGGGACGGTAAATAGGACAGCAGCCGGGGGTGACTAGGCTAATTCATTCAGGTTGTGACCTTGTTAGCAAAGCCACCCCTCTGAAGAGGTACACCTATAATAGCTCAAAGCGATCTCTCAGAAGGATAACCAAACTGCTTCAGAGTAATAGTCCTATGAACCCCAAGTTCAATCAGTGGCTGGTGCCCAAAGCTTCTGAAGGAATGAACAAAATGGAAGAATTACTGAGCGATCCCCATCCCTGTTGTTCAAGTCCCAGTTTCTGCCAGTCAAAGGTTCAGGGACACCCAAAGATGGGGTTACGTTCCCAACCATTCTGACTACTAGCCATTAATTGACTCATCGTCGAGGAACTATCTAATTGTTTTGTGAACCCAGTGCTATTTTTGGCCTTCACAACATCTCTCCTACAGGTGGTCTGTGCATTGTATGCAGATCTCCTTCCATATGTTTGTTTAAACATGCTGCCTATTAGTTTCATTGAGGGATCCCTGATTTTTGTTTTACGTGAAGTGATAAAACACACTTCCTTATTTGCTCTCTCTATGCTCATCATGATTTTATTGACCTCTATCAAATCCCTCTTTAAGCTGAACAGTCGAAGTCTCTTTTAATATCTCCCCATGTGGAAGGGGTTGTACGGCACTAAACACTTTTGTTTCCTCTTTCTGCACCTTTCCCACTTTTAATATATCTTCCTTGAGACATGGTGACCAGAACTGCATGCAGTATTCAAGTCGTGGGTGTGCCATGGATTTATGTGGTGGCAGTATGATATTTAATAGTGTAGTACCTATCCCTTTCCTAATGGTTCCTCCTGGTCCATTTACTTTTGTGACTGCTGCTACACACTGAACAGATGTTTTCAGTAAACTGACCACAGGGACTCCAAGATCTCCTCTTGTGTGTTAACAGCTAATTTGGACTCTGTCGTTTATATGCATAGCTGGGATTATGTTTTCCAAGGTGCATTACTTAGCTTTTATTGCCACTGAATTTTTCTTGCTGTTTTGTTCCCCACAGTCACCCAGTTTTGTGAGAGAGCATTGCAGCTCCTCTCAGCCTGCTTTGGATTTGACCATCTTGAGCAATTTGGTACCCTCTGCAAGCTTTGACACCTCATGGTTTGCCCCTTTTTCCAGATCATCTATCAATATGTTGAAGAGCACAGGGCACAGAACAGATTGTTGGGGGACCACCCATTTACATTTATCCACTGTAAAAACTTGCCATTTATTCCTACCTATTTATTTATTCATTTGTTTCTCATCTTCTTACCAGTTCCTGATCCATTAGAGGATCTTCCCTCTTATGCCATGACTGCTTACTTGCGTAAGAGCCTCTGTGAGGGATTTCATCAAAGACTTTCTGAAAGTTCAGCATATCCCCTTGTTTATTTGTTTCTTAAACCCCACTCCCAAGGAAATCTAGTAGATTGGTGATGCATGATTTCCCTTTTATAAAGACACTGCTCACTCTTCCCCAACAAATCATGTTCATCGATGCATCTGATATTTTTGTTCTTCACTTTAGTTTCAACCAGTTTGCCTGTACTGAACTTGGACTACTGGCCCATAATTACTAGGATCATCAATGGATCCTTTAAAAATAACGTTACATTCTGCCACTGGACTGCTGTGTGACTGTAGGCAAATCACTTCACCTCTCTGTTTCAATTTCCCCATCTATAAAGTGGGGATAATGATGCTCACCTCCTATGTAAAGAACTTGGAGATATATTAATAAAAGGTCCATGAAGGATATAGGTGGCATTACTAACATGTAAATTGTACCGCACCATATCTGATATCTGAATTTGGCCCACCAACATGTGGGGCCCTTTCCCCCATGGACGCAAGATCTCTTTTTGTCTTCAGGCCTTCCTCACATAGAGGACAGTGGAGCACAGTGTACAATTTAAGGTCCATATTGGATGAGAACTCTAGGGTACAGTCCTTCTTGAGCTGGAAGGCAGGTTTCCCTGGAGAGGCACTGATCTTTCCCAGCAAATGTTAAATGAAGTCAGTTGTATGGGGAAAAGAAATTGCATCTCTCTTCCAATGTTGTTCTCTCTAAGGGCTTGGCCAAAGCTGACCTAATGGAAGAGCAAGTGGCAATGACTGAAGCACTGAGAGTTCTGTGGGATTGAAGAGGGTGCCTTGGTTTATTAACTGAACCCTGCATTTGGTTTTCCATGGCTGGTAATGCAGTAGCTTGGACAGGTTTTCTAGCAGGTTCTACTTCATTCCTCCTACCCCATAAGCTGTTTCACCAGTCTGCAAGCATTGTGTCCTGCTTGGGAGTGCGCTTTGCCATAGCACCATTATAAGCCATAGAATCATAGGGTTGGAAGAGACCTCAGGAGGCCATCAAGTCTAAGCTCCTGCTCAAAGCAGGACCAAATCCAGCTAAATCATCCCAGGCAGAGCTTTGTCAAGCCAGGACTTAAACCTCTAGGGATGGAGATTCCGCCACCTCTCTCGGTGACTTAGTCCAGTTACAGCAGCATTTGGTGTATTCACTGAATGCCCCAGTGCAGATGATATTGTGTTATACCCTGACATCATATTTGTGTGCTTTATCAGTGAGCTTACACTGACAGCCATGTTTCCTATAGCTCGATGTAGGGTATTTGTTTTCCCACTTGGGAAACCCTCAACCCTTCCTTCATAGGAAGCTGCAGGGAGATGAGTAGCATTTAAAGGCACTGATTCTCATCAAAGCAAATGCCTCTTCACGTTGCCAGAGTGATGCGAAGATGCCTTAGTTGAAATGAGAATATGACTCCATCTGTTTCCTCTCCCTTGGACTACAGAAAGAGTTTTCTAAATCTATCTGGCCTGAGTTATGCTTGAAAAGAAGAACACATGAGGCTTTCACTGAATTATTAGTCCTAGGTGTCCTAGTCGGGCTACGTTAATTATGTAGCTGGAATCCACCTACCTTACTTCAGGCTTCTGTGCTATCTCCCCTAAGGGAGGTTGAACGGACTGTTTGCTCCCTCGAATTCCCTTTCTCCTAATGATGAGCAGGAGTACTGACATTGACACGGGCATGCTAAATCGAACTCCGGAAAATCAGCTATGGCAGTGTTGATCTTCCCGGAAGTGTAGACGTGACCTCAGAAGTCCAGCACCATGGTGGAGGGAGCTATATGAGCATGTAGGTAGCTGTAAGAGGAAGGTCCCAAAGACCTGTTGCATCTCTTGCCTACATTAATCATAGTGAGGGTTCCTTGTCTTTATACTATTCTTGGTATAGAACAATTCTATGTCTGTGTGGATGAAAGACCTGAATACAGGGGCTCTCACAAGACCAGTTTAATTCAATCAACTTGGAAAATATCTTGTATGTTCAGATTATACCTGCACTGAGAAAAGTTTTGTACATTTTGGAGCGTGTGTGTGGGAGGAAGGTCCCTGCCCCAATTTGTCCATTTTATTTATAGATGCTCTGACATCTTCCTAATTGCTTCTTCATTAGGAAGAAGCTTGTTTCTTATTTTCCCCGACTGAAGCAAAAAATAATCCACTTTTGTTTGTTTGTCTAAATATTTTTTCCTTTGCCCATGAGGAGATGATAATTTCTGTTGTTGAATGAAGATAGTGGCCAATAGAGGAGGAATAATTAGAGCAGACGTCTGTGAATATGTCCTATCTAAAAGACAGCCAGCATAATAAAATAAAGCCCTCTTCTCTGTCTCTTCCAAATATGTGCTTAGCTTTCCTTCAGGTGGATTGAAGCTGGAGATGGGGGGTGGGGAGGAGGAAATGCTTTCCCTGCTGAATTAAATTGAGGAGCTGTCAAGAGTTCACAGCCTGGAAAGTGAGTTCTCATGTATTCCATCACTGAAATTAAGTGTTTTCAAATGTGGTGTGGAGTCCTGGGTCCATGGCATGGGGAAATATACACTGTATTCCATCACTTAAAATGTTAACCTTGTCTCTCAGTAGTGACTGGGAACAAAAACACTTGCTCTATACTTGCTGGTTAAATGGCAATCTGTCACTACTGCAGAAAAGACTTCCTCATGTGTCAATCTCTCTGATATGGCTGTACTGCTCAAAACCTTTGCTTGTTCACTACTTCATGACCAGGCACGGGTAATGGCTATATTTAATTAAACATGTAGCCCCCGCAACCACCACAGTAGATAAATGGTTATAGGGATACTTTTTGTATGCAGGAAAGCAATGTGGTAGCATTTACTATTTAGATCTATAGTATTAGTGTTGTGTTCAGCACCTTATACATATGTGTAACCTACGCATCTGGGTGTGGTGTGGTGGCATTGAGACTACTTACACTGAGACTAATAAGTCTAATGTACAGCCTTAGCTTAATAGCCAGTTGTGTCATGCTCTAAACTCCAGAAGTTCCCAGGTTTGATTCTACCCGCTGACAGCCAGGTCTGTTTGTGTTGAAATCCAGGCCCCAATGAAGTCAAAGGCAAACTCCTATACTGTCAGGATTTCACTTGAAGTCACTGTCCCAAAGAAAGAGCCTGCTGCATAAACTCACAGCATATGGGCTTGGTCTGTGGGTGAAATAACACAAATGAATTTTATAGTTAGGTTCATAATGGCTATTTATTATATTGGATTTTAAGCTTTCGGTCTTCTTTGATCACAGGATTGGGCTTATTGTCTTTTGGTGGCTAGAAGGTGCTAGTTTTCTTAAACCACGACAGCAACAACAACACAAAACATCATTAGGTACCTGAAATAAGTGCACAATACATTCTGTAGCAATCACTTCACCTGCAGCTGAGGCTTGGTCTATACTACAGAGCTAGGTCACTATAAGGCAGTTTACATTGATGTAGCTCTGTGAGCAACTGCATTATAATGGTGCTCCCGCCTATGTAACTCATCCACTACTTTGACTTAATAACTGTACCCCCATGAGAGGGGTAGCCCTTTGGTTGATGTGGTTAGGGTGAAGCAGTGTCTCCACCACCTCTTGTCTGTCAGCCCCAGGGAGGGTGTGTGTGAAGAGGCTCCAGTTTTCAGTGCTCCGTAAGGCCCCATTTCAGTCAGTCAGTGGAAGCACTCAGGCATGACTAAGGACCAGAGGATGAATATAGCATGGGCATGAGCCACCCTTTAATTATTATGATGGATGTACATTGACTTAAATTCACTTAATTTTGTAGTGTAGACAAACCCTGAAACAGAGCTAGTTCTGGGCTGCTCAACAGCAGCAAGCCAGCTTGACAGGGAAGAGCATGAAGGGGACAGAAATCTATTGGAGAAAGGTGTTAAGAGAAGGGAAGCTGAACTGCAGTGCTGCTGGAGCAACAGGGGTGTTAATATTTTGTATTTCTGTAGAACATTTTGTCCCAGAATCTCTCTGTCTAACTGCTTTATGGAAAATGAATTATCCTCACACTAAACCCATGTGATAAGAATGGCTATTCCCACTTACCCAGTAGATAAACTGCACCACAAACCTTATGTGACTTCCACAAATCACACAGCAGGTTGGTGTCAGCAGTGGGATAGAAACCAGGATTACTGCTGACCAGGCATGCCTCACTCTTCATTGTCACAAAAAGTGTCATGAGCTATTTCCAGGCCAGAAATGCTCAGACTTTCACTTCACCTTTGGCATTATACTGCATCCAGCATGCTCTGGAGCACTGGCTCACTACTACCTTGATGGCTTGGTGTCACCTGTGGTACTGAAAATGGAAAAAAAGTCACCAGCGTGTCCTCAGGGGAAGCGTTCCTTCTTCCTGCAGCCACACGTGCTCTTAGTCAGGAAGTGGAGGTAGTTCTCTTATCATGTGACTTCCCCGCTAACAGTCATCTCCTTTAGTGAGATTCCTTAAAACTGCATAAAAGTGGGCATGTTGGTGGAAAGAGGATTAAAATCTCTTTCAGTTAAATCAGAATTAATATGAAACTCTGGAGCTGAATGTTGGCATGTTTAGAATATGGGTCTGGAGGGAATTTGTGGGGTTTTGGGTCCATGTGTAGCTCAGTTCAGCAGTTTTTTGAGACCTCCGGATGACACTGGAGTGTAATGTTTACATCAGACAGTGTCAGTGATGGCATGGATCTCACTGTACACGCTGAGGCATGGATCTTTTGTATTTTCTTTACATGCCTCATTCACAATAGTAACGCTGATTATTTCGGGTGTACAGCATTGGCACAGCTCTGTATGTAAAGACAAATGCAGAGGAAAAAAGTATGCGTCTACATCAGCATTTCTTAATGGTGTTCCACACAATCCTGGGGTTCCACAAAGTGAAAATAATGGCCAGCAGGGGGGTTGGAGGGATCCAGCCATTTAACCAACTGAACTTGGTTCCATTATTTCAGTAGCGGCAGGGCAGGGAGCCGCAAAGAGCCCTTCACTTGCCCTGCTATCCGAGCGGCCACACCCCCTTGTGGGCATGGCTCAGCTCACCCACACCAGCAGAACACAACCAGGCCAGACTTCCTTCCACTGGCTGCAGGTGGCCACCCAGCATAGGCTCTCCAGCTGGTGCCATGGATGGGTTAGTACTCAGGAGCTGAGGCAGGTTAATCCTGGGGTTATGGGTTGGGGTGGATTTGAGGCTCAGAGGGGTTAAGCCTGGCCTGGGGGTTTGGGTTTGAGGCCAAGAGAGGTTAAGCCGGGGAGTGAGGGCCAGGTTTGCAGGATGGGTTAAAGCTTGGAGAGAGGGGGCAGATTTGGGGGGCTGACACAGGTGAAGCCTGGAGATGGGGGTCAGGTTTGGGGGCAGAGGTGGGTAAAGTCTGGGAATGGGGTTCCACAAAATTCGTTTGCATTTAAAAGGGTTCCAGGGCCAAATACATTTGGGAAACATCGTCTACGTGAAATGAAGCAGTATCCACAGACGAACCAGTGGCTATGAGTAGAGTTCCATGAAGCCTGCACGCTTCCTCTACTTGGCAGTGGCCCGAAGATCAGTGCTGGATCTGGGTGTGTTCAGATCTCAGATTTCTATTTTGGGCTCACATCAATTCTGCTCACAGGAAAACGGGATCAAAACTACCTTGATGAAATGTTCCCTAGCCCTCAGGGCTCCCTGTGGTGTAGTTCCAGAATATGAACTAACTGGCTTGTTGCAAATAAAAACCCGCCAGCTAACTCCAGTGTGACCTTTGGCCCAAAGACTCATTCTGTGGAGATTCATCATTCTCTGTGTCCCGTCTCTTCAGTGCCCCGCCAATGGCTCTTTGCCAAGTTCATTCCTACAGAGTTCCTCCAGTGAAATAAATGAAAGAACAACAAAGCAGAAGCAACATTGAGACCCATGAACTCCACTCCCGCCAGTTCCACAAGATCGTCAATCAATCATGTATCAGATGGGCAGTCAGCCTTGACCTCTGCCACTGCAGTTGCTGCTGCTGTTCAGTGGTAGCAGGAACTGTTTACAGAAGGACATGCCAGCTGTGCTGTATGCTACCCCGAACAAAGAGTCTCACTTCTTTGGAAAACAGTGTGCAGCTGTTCTTCTCCTTCTGGGGCCCTCACTAAACAAACTGGGGGTGGGCAAGAAGTTTAAGACCTGCCAGAGGGAAAAAGGGAAGAACGTGGAGTTGTTACATAATGAGGCACTGTGGCACCTATGCCCACCTAAATCTAGCTTGAAAAGGGCTAATCTGCTATTTACTCTGCAGCCATGTGGTAGCTTTCCTCTCAACATACTTCACATATTTTTCTAAAGTCATTTATTCATAAACTCCCTGGAGAGGTGGAGTACCATTGCCACAAAGGACAGAATAATATGTAAGAGCATCCCACCTTTATCACCAGGGATGTGCTGAGAGGTCCCATTGCGCTGTGGGTGATACAAGACAAAGTCAGAGGGGAAGTGACTTGCCCAAGGTCACAAATCAAGTCAGTAGCAGAGCCAGGAATAGCACCCAACTCTCCTGACTCTCTGGCTAGGTCTCATCTAGTAGGCTGCACTGCCACGTAAGGCCCTTCTTAGCTTTGCCCCTTCCTAATGTCCTGGAAGCCCTGTCTGTGAACAGAAGACACCCCAAAGTGTCAAGAACGGTTTTCTGTTGACAGAGGTGTTCTTCCTCAGGGGCAGTGGGGTACCGTTGTCGACAAAAATGTTGTGTTCTGTTGACTTACTGTCAACAGAACACCTTGGGAATCTGGATGCTCCATGGGTTTTGTCAGCAAAATGGCTGTTGTGCCGACAAAACCTTCTAGTGTAGATGTAGCCTAGGAAAAGCTTCCTGTCAGGCTAGTTAAACACTGGAACAAATTACCTAGGGAGGCTGTTTAATCTTCTTCACTGTAGGTTTTTAAGAGCAGGTTAGGCAAACACATGTGAGGGACAGTTTAGATCAGGAGTCAGCAACCTTTTGGAGGCAGTGTTGAAATTTGAAACGTTTGACCACTGTATATGGTCCAAGTGTCGATGGTACTTTTTAAAATCAGTAATAGTCCTACTTACAACAGCTGCATTGATGAATAAATGAAGATTCAGAGCTTTACCATTTAGGTGGTTGTTGGTAAGATTCGTTGGTCCTTTGTTAATCCACAGGCAGCATGGCTTTGAGCAAGCTCCTGGCTGAATACGGGAGGAGCAGCAGGGCTGACCTCCCACCTTGCATGCCGATGAAAATCAGCTTGTGTGCTGCTCTTGGCACCTGTGCTGGGGGATTGCTGATCCCTGGTCTAGATAATACACAGTCTTGCCTTGAATGCAGGGACTGGACTAGATGACTCACTGAGATCACTTCTAATCCAACATTCCTGCGATTTTTGTGAATGTTGTAGACAGCACTCAGCACTTTGTTGGTGCTACTGCAAGTAACTAGTAACTGGTGCTGACAAATTGTATAGTCAGTTTCTTGTCCGCATGTTGTTCCATTATGAAATATATTCAAAAACCTAATAACCAGTGTCAGGCATGGTTTCTTTCGTTTAAATAATGTAGTATAGGAAAAAGATTTTCCATGATACCAGTCTCTGGGAAGCCATCTTTTGCAGCATTGCTACATTCCCCTTACGCTGATGGTACGTTCCCAGAGGTACACCTCAAAAGCTGCTGTTTTATACCTTATCTGCTTACAAATAAAAGGTACAGAGTACTTCATCTGCAGCTAGACTGTTGCCGGTCAGCCTTTTCCTTTTGTCTGGTACCATGCTGTACCTTTCAGCTCTTTTTTCTGAACACATGCATTCCAGGTACAGAAGGACATGAAGGCATCTCCTAGGACTGTACTATGTCCAAACAATCGTATGTTTCATTCTCTTCCTTTGGGATATTCCACTATTGACTGGGGAGTTGAACTCCTTACCTGTTGTTATGACAAAATAATCATATATCCCAATTCTGTGTCCTTAATTCAGATAAAGCAAGGTGTGACGGGATACTTGGCATAAGAGAATAGGATTATGGTAAAGGCAGAGGCACATTTGGGGTATAACAATATAACTGATATACCATTTGTGCTTAATTCTCTTCGGCTGTGTCTACGCTGAGCCCTAGTGCCAACAGTTTGATGCAAATAAGCAGTATTGAAAATGGAAAAGGGTGCTTTAATTGCATATTCACATAGCTCATGTGCATATTCATAAGACTAATTTGTAGATGTGGTTCTGTTGGCAAAAAGACTCTTTGTCTGCAGCCTCTTATTCCTGGAAAAAAATCAGACTGCTTATTTGCATCAAACTGTTGGCAGTGGCACTCAGCCTTTGTGTTTAAAGCATGCTGGCTGATGTATTTGTGCAGGTAATACAGATTAATATGATATATATATATGCTATCCAGCATCTATTTATCGTCTGGTCAGGATGGTATACCACCAGAGGTAATCAAATGTGCCGCGGACACACTCCTGGAACCCCTACATGAGCTACTGTGCCTGTGCTGGAAAGAGGGTGAGGTTCCACAGGATATGCGAGACGCTAACATTGTAATGTTGTATAAGAACAAAGGAGACAGAAGCGACTGCAACAACTACTGTGGAATCTCCCTCCTAAGTGTCACTGGTAAACTGTTCGCTCGCGTCATCCTTGGCAGACTCCAGAAGATTGCTGAGAGGGTGTACCCCGAATCGCAGTGCGGATTCCATGCAGAGAGGTCTACCGTTGACATGGTCTTCTCTCTAAGGCAGCTGCAGGAGAAGTGCAGGGAGCAGAGAAAGCCACTCTATGTAGCCTTCATTGACCTGACCATGGCCTTTGACTTGGTCAGCAGGGATGGTCTGTTCAAACTGCTCCACAAGGTAGGCTGTCGTCCACGGTTACTCAAGATGATCCAGTCGTTCCACGAAGACATGAGAGGAACCGTCCAATATGACGGCGCATTATCGGATGCTTTCAGAATCAGGAGCAGCGTCAAACAAGGATGCGTTCTTGCTCTGACGTTGTTCGGGATCTTCTTCACACTCCTCCTGAAGCGTGTCTTTGGATCTTCAACAGAGGGCATCTTGCTGCACACAAGATCTGATGGGAAACTGTTTAACCTTGCAAGGCTGAAAGCTTAGTCTAAGGTGCAAGAAGTCCTCATCAGAGACATGCTGTTCACAGACAATGCTGCGATCCTCCTATTTAGCTCAGGGTCCAATGACAGGGTGTCAGTGATGGTGGACCCGAGGTAAACGAACTCGTGGACGACCTCTAACGTATAGTTATCAGTGCTGATTGATGGGGATTCAGCAACATCCTGACCGAGTATGTTTGTCTTCTTTAGGCTGATGGTAAGCCCAAAGTCCTTGCACGCTTTGGAGAACTGATCCAGCAGTTTTTGAAGCTGGTCTTCTGTGTGAGACATTACAGCAGCATCGACTGTGAACAGCATGTCTCTGTAGTGTCTCACACAGAAGACCAGCTTCAAAAACTGCTGGATCAGTTCTCCAAAGCGTGCAAGGACTTTGGGCTTACCATCAGCCTAAAGAAGACAAACATACTCGGTCAGGATGTTGCTGAATCCTCATCAATCAGCACTGACAACTATACGTTAGAGGTCGTCCACGAGTTCGTTTACCTCGGGTCCACCATCACTGACACCCTGTCATTCGACACTGAGCTAAATAGGAGGATCGGAAAAGCAGACACAACTCTGTCCAGACTCAGCAAGAGAGTGTGGAATAACAAGCTGTACACTCACACCAAAATGCAAGTCTACAGAGCCTGCATCCTCAGCACCCTCCTTTATGGCAGCGAGACTTGGACCCTGTATGCCCGCCAGGAAAAGAGGCTGAACGTCTTCCACTTGCGCTGCCTCAGGCGCATCCTTGGAATATCATGGAAAGACAGAGTGACCAACACCGCTGTCCTCAAGCAAGCTGGAATCCCAACCATGCACACCCTCCTCAGGCAGCGTCGACTCCACTGGCTTGGCCACATCCACAGGATGAATGATGGAAGGATTCCAAAAGACATCCTGTATGGTGAGCTAGCCTGTGGCAAAAGACCTCCCAGACGCCCCCACTTGCACTACAAAGATGTCTGCAAGAGAGACCTCCGAGAGGTAGACATCAAGCTGGACAACTGGGAAGAACTAGCAGACGACCGCAGCAGATGGAGGCAGGGGTTACACGAGGGCCTTCAGAAGGGCGAGTTGAAGATCAGACAGCTAGCAGAGGAGAAGCGAGTGCACAGAAAGCACAATAAGGACTTGCCAGACACCCACTACATCTGCAAGAGATGCAGCAAGGACTGTCACTCTCTTGTGGGTCTTCATAGTCACAATAGACGCTGTAAATGAAGTCCTTAATTGAACCTTTAAAGGGCGCGATCCATAGTCTATGCAGACTGAAGGATGCCTACTACTACTACCCAGAGGTACTGAGACCTCATCTGGTGTGAGTGAAGTCTCTGCTCTACAGCCTCACCTGAGAGGCAGCTGGTCTTTAGCTCATGTGGTAGAGTGCGGGGCTTTGGACCTTATAGTTGCAGGTTCTATGCCTGGTGCCAGCAACCCTAGTCTGTCAGCATTACATATTGCTCAACATGCGTGACTTCTAATATTCCCATCAGCAATCTATGTAGGAGTCGAAAAAGGTTTGGTTATTCTAAGCATCCAAGCTGTGAGGACAGGATAAAAAACTTGATAGACCGTTAGTTCCTTCTAGTGTGACAAGTATGTATCTACCTAAATGTCTGTTTTCCAAAATACACCAGTACTAGTCAATGTCCCCTCTAATTCTTTCCATCCATGAGTGGAATGATTTTTATGTGTGAATGTGCACCACCAGTAGAAAAATAATAGCTATGGCAGCTCCACTAACGAGTTGGGCAGTATTTGCATCTCTCCTGGGTGTCTGCACAAGCACACAGCTTACAGGGACCACTGATATCAGTCTTTACCTGGTGCATGAACAGTCAATATCAAACCTTGTTCAGCAAAACCACAAACTGATGGCAAGTCAACTGGAAAAAATACCCTACTCTGTTCCTACAAAACACATTTGTATCACTCAATCCTCAAGAAAAATCTTTAGTGAATAAGGCCTACAGTGCAGTGTTCCCTGCAAAGTTAGGCCTTGCTCAGCCATTGAAATAAACAAGACCCCATCCCTGCCCTGCCTATAGTTTCCCAGTATATGGAAACTGTTGTCAGGATCACCTTGGAGAATTTGATTTATCAAGATAAACAGAGTTTGAGGTAGAGAGAGCTGAAGTTGTATCATGCTTCATTGATCAAAATCAATGTTCTGAATTTCACCCAGAAAGAAATGGATGCAAGCTGTAGAAAGCAGGTGTAATGTACTACTGAGGAGAATCATTAGCAAGGAAGCAGGCAGGTGTATTTTACTTTGGCTGGTGTTCAGTATTCAGGGCCCTTATCACTCTGGTAACTGGGCACCTCACAGTCACAAGGGCAACATCTACACTAGAGGACCATGTTTACACTAGTTTTATTGACAAAACTTCTAGAGCATCCACACTAAAAATGCATTCTGTTGACAGATCACACTAGTCCAGATGTAGCCAAAGGGTTTTATCTTCACAACACCCTGTGATATATTGAAGCATCATCCCCCTTTCACATGTGGGGAACTGAGAAAGGGGTAGACTGTGATTTTTCTCAAAGTCATCAAGGGTGTTTGTGGATGAGTCCAGCTTTCTTTAGTCCTCAGCCTGCCCTGTCTACCACATTAGCCTTCCATCCTATGGAGAAGTCCCCTATCTCCTATGCTGCACTAACATGGTATGATGGTAACAAGCACATGGTTTGCAGAGTTGTTCAGTTGGCAAATATCTACTAATCCTTGTAGTGCCTCTTGAAGTAGGCCTGTTTCTCTCAGGCCTGCTGATGGAGGGGGGCAAAGGTGGCAGTTGCCCTGGGGCAGGCATTTCAAAGGGACCCAGAGGAGCTAAGGGCTTACTGTCTTTGTCTCTGCCCTTGACCACACCTCTTCTGGGGGCGCAGAGCTGGGCCTCCCACCCCACTTTCCCTGCGGCCTGTGGTGGCTGCCTGATTGTTCTAGTCATGCTATCTAGTATTTCCTCTGAAGCCTTTCTAGGCCTAACTTTTATGGTAAAGTCTCTACCTTTGAAGCCAAGTGTGAGTTGACTCTTGATATTAGGTGATGGGAGAAAGCGAGGGATAAAAGTAAGGGAGGTTCTGTTTGTGTTTTCTCATGTCTAATATATTTCTGACTGCCCCTTGTGTTATCCATTGGTGGTTATCTGATTTTTGCATAGACGTCATTGCAGAGGTAGATTTGGAACCGGGAATGCGAAGGGGGAGAGAGTCATAGTTTTAAGGACCTTTTTAGGTTGCAATTGATGTATAAGTTCCGTGGAAGAGATTAGACAGCAGCATAGGAGTAAGGTGGAGAACTTTTGTGGGCACTGGCATTTTTTCTCAGAGGCATTTCAAGTCAGCTCCTGTATTTTGCACCTGACAAGAAGTCAGTCTGTTCCCTTGCTGCATGTGGTAATCATAATCCAACGAGAGTGGTGAAAATCACCACACTCATTGCCCCCGCAGAAAATCGGCTGAGTACTGTTTTCTGCTCTTGTACGTCTAGCTCCAGGAAGCTGTCTGATAATGAAGTTTGTGCACCCAGGAGCCTCCTGAAATCACCCAAATCTCCAATGCAAAGCAAGGGATGTAAATTTAGAATTAAAGGAGGGAGGATACAAAACAAGGATAGTAATAGACAGGGGCCATTTCACACTCTCTTGGTGCTGATCTGTGCAATTTGCCTGAAGTTTTGAAGGTAATTAGCATTCGGCCTCTTCCTATGTTTCACTCAGTACCAATGTGTGAGACATGAAGAAGAAAGCAATAAAAATATCAAGTAAGCAGAGAGGGGAGGAAAGGTACTGGGAAGAGCAATATCCCAATAACAGCTCATGGGCAGCAGCACCTTTGAAAAATGCTCCCAGTTCTACAAAGCAAACTGGTGCTTATGGAGGAGGAGGTTTTTAATCCCCACTGGTAGCAATGGGAGGTAATTACTTCTCTGAGATTAAATACAGTTCTGGTTTTAGAGGAGCAAACATACACAAGAAACATGGATTCCCTCCTCTCCCTGTTGCTATACCTAAGGCGGAATGGGCTGCCTTTTAGGGGAAATGCCTACAGCCCAACTAGCTTAGCAAGAGACATTGTCAGAGTAAATAAACTTCACTCAAATTATGCTACTTAAAACTTGGTTCCAGTCTCCCCTAATAAGTATTTCAGTGCTTGGTGACCCCAGAAGGTTAGTCTAAGGACCTGCACAACCACACTTATCTGTGTTTTAAAATTCTTTCCAGCTGGATATTTTTAATAAAAACAACAAGATTCATTTAAGATCCTTTATTTATTTATTTATTTATTTATCTTTCAGAAACACCTTCCTCTCCAGTTCTGTGGCCGATGGTCTAAAAACTCCAGCTGGTTAGATGGGCACCTGCCACAAGATGGCGATAACGTCACGGTAGAAAGAGGCCAGACCTTGCTTGTGGATACCTCCACTCCCATCCTCAACTTTCTGCACGTGAAAGGTCTGAGGAGGTTGTTGTTTGTTTGTTTCTGTCAGGCTGTAGAAGTTTCGTTATTTCCCCTTCCCCCCTTCAAATAAATTGTGCTCAGGCACCTGGTCAGAGAGGAGCGTAAGAGACAGCATGTGTTTAGTGGACGGCAGGAGGGATCTATGCAATTATTATGTATGCAGACGGCATCGTTTGTGCCGTTTGAGGCATAATGACAATCTGAGTAGGGATACTTTTATTCCTGACTGCCGAAAGCACTGCTCTTCTGTGCGGCGATGAGGGATAATAATGGTACTGGTAACCATAATCAGCTGTGTCTTGTGGGGGTGTGTTTGATGCAAGTGTATTGCAAAAGCTGTTACAGAACTAATGATGTTGCTATAGAATTATAGGCTGCAGCTACAGGATGTAATAACTAATCCAGGATTGTTGCACTCTGTTGGTACTGTGCAGACCCACTGATGCGGGGGAGGGGGCAAAGGTGGCAGGTGATTCAAAGGGGCTTGGGGCTCTGGCCACTGCTACTAAGGCAGTGGCTGGAGCCCTAGGCCCTTTAAATCGTTGCTGGAGCACTGTGTTGCATGCTCTGGACAGCTCTGAGGGCTGGAGCAGGGAATGCTTCTCTTCAGGTGGCACGGAGGGCAGGCTGGCCCTGGCCCTGCCCGTTCCACCCAAGGCCGTGCCTCTACGAGGACTGCAGAGCCAGGCCTCTCATCTTACCCAGAGGCCTGCAGAGGCTGTCAGTGCCCTGTCGGTGACCAGAGAACCAGGGCAGGAAGGCAACCAGCTCGCATCCCTACAGAGGGGCATCAAGGCCAGATTGGAGGCGGTGCTGGCTTCTCCCTGCAGCCCTGGGTGTGACACTAGGGCCGGAACACTCGCTTGCCATGGCAGCCCCAGTCAGGGGACTGGGGCTTGCTCTGGTAACGTGCCACAGGAGACCAGGGCTGGAGCACTGGTTTCCCTGGAAGTCCCATGGGGCTGAGGCGCTGGGGTTGGGGCTGGGAGGCCAGCTGCAGTGGCAAGCCATAGCCAGACAGCTGAGGTGCCATAGGTAGAGGGAGCTGGAGGATTGGGGGAAGGAAGGGGCATTAATCTCCCCTGGCCAGGTAAAATCCTGAGGGTGCAAGACCAGGGAGGTACAACCTGTAGTAATTTAGATGGAACAAGTGAGCCCAAAGAGCCATAGGTACTAACATGACCCTGAAACTATCCAACTTTAACCAGTTTTAAACACGGCTAGGGATTTTTATAAGCAGATACCTCAGCCTGCTTAGTAGCAAGGCGACCATGCAAAGTGTTACGTAAAGTTCTCATTTTACCCCAGGTCTGTGGTTGTTCCCTTTCCTTTTAGTTGTAAAAAGATTTTATAAGCGGAGGGAAAACATGTTTGACAGTCTTTTTAGATGGTGCTGCAGATGGTAATAACTGGGTTTTTGAGGATAAAGAGAGAGAGTCAATTGAGATGTTCTGGAGCTCTTGATACTGCTCATGAAGTTTGATCCTGTTTTTAGAAGACACAACATAAACACACAAGAGGGACGTGGAAAGGACAGAAAAGAGACAAGATTCAGCTTCTGTCTCAGGTGTTAAACTCTTACTTGCAGCCGGCGTACCGGGAAAACACAGGCCTAGCATGTGGTCTCAGAGTGGCTTTTAAGAACTGGCAAACTAGTGACATCATTGGGCCATTTAGGGCATTGCTTTTAACTGCATCTCTTTGGCGGCAGGGCTATAGCAGTGTTGCAAAATACAAATGTGGCTGCCTAAGCCAGACTGGTATTATACTAACAAAAGTAAAAGGTGGGGAAAGCGAATAAATAAAGCGGGTGGGGGAAAGAAAAGAACATACACGGGGGAAAGTCTCCAGTCTTACATCCCAGGTGGCATTTGGGCTTTGGCTGGTGGAGGTGGCAGTGTCAGCTGAGACCCTCTTTCTGGCCCAGTTTGCTCAGGATGAAGAAGACAAAGTGATGCCACACTGGATGCTGGGATCCCAGCAGACAGTCAGGGTGGCAGCCAGGATGGTGAAACTTGCTCTTTCCCGTCTTTGAGTCAGTCTGTGCCAGGGTGGCCATCTTTTTCCCAAAAGTCTTTTCCTTGAGACTGTAAAGGAAGTGTTGGGTGGAATAGTTCATCCACTTATTATTTTGTCCATTAGTTTGCTCTAATTTCCAACTGACTTATTGTAACTGATTTCTAGCCTTACACTTGTTTACCAGGCATGAGGACAGCACAGTCCTTGAGTTATATCAGGAGACATTTTCATTTGTTTTCATTTAGCATTTCCATCTCCCTTTTGCATCACTTCCCATCAGCATTTATTTTTACAGGCTGTTGTGACACTTTATGAAGTTTTATCCACCTTTCACAGTTGAGTTCACAATTAGAGTAAATTTATAGGCCTGATTATTACCACGGTTCTACAGTAGAAACAGATCAATGCATGGCAATTTATTGTTTGAAGTACCTTGGTTGATTGCTTCCTGGAATCCTGTTTCCTTGTTCCAGGTTTTCTTCATGATGGGTCCTGCTAAACACTCATAGGGCAGATTATCTTGTGAGAATTACTGACTCTGTGTCTATGGGTCTGGCTCTTAATTGCCTCAGTTTCCCCATCTGCAAGATGGGAATAGTAATAATTACCTGCTACGGTAAGAATCCATGAACCCATGATTTGGGAAAGAACCCAGGTACATGCAATAGGACTCAAGTAAGTACATAAGCAGTATCAGGCTGCTAATGCACTTTGATGCTGAAAAGTACTATCTTACAGATGGGAAAAGTCTGAGGTGATTTAGTACATTCCTTTGCCAAAGCAGGATTGTTCCCTATAGTCCATTTGCTAGGGCTGTGTCAATCATTCATTTATTGTTACTGGCTTATTATTTTAAATTTCATTTTTAAGACACTCTTTGGGATTCTGGATGGGTGCTCCTAGGGTTTGATCCTATACTCATTGAAATCCATGGGAAAAAACTCAACTGACTTTAAGTTATAGGCCCCAGGCTCTACATAGGATTGATATTAACATGGGTGTACCCAGACATGAAGCTGCTCCTGCTCCTGTTTATAGCCCTGGTTTTAGGATATTTAGGGAGATATGGTTACAGGTGTGATTGCCTCAGGGGTCATAGTGAGGACCAGAGAGTCAAAAGCAGCAAAGGAACAAGATAAAGGGGTTGCAGGAGGCATGTCTGTCTTCACCCATTCCTTCCTCACACCATAATACTATAAACTACCAGCAATGTTCCCTGTAATTCTTTCCATCTGTGGCAGAATAAAGTTCATGTGCACCAAGACATGTGCAGATGTGCGCCACTACAGAAACACATGCTGCCAGCTATGGGTGGCTATAGGCCCTCTGGTGAATAGCTGGGGGGCAGCTGAATCTCTCCTCCTGCCTTTTTACACCAAAAGCACAGAGGAAGTTAATTTGGAAACGTTTAAAGCTGCAGGGACGGACATAGGCAACATGTTGGGGATGCATATGGGACCTCATGCCCCACTCCGGTGTCATGCCTTCCCCTCCTGCACTCACCATCAGCACCACACTGAGCCACTTTCAATGAGGGCAGAGGCCTCCCCCAGAGCGATGCAGCATGAGAGTAGCAAGGATACGCTACTTCCAGGCTGTGTTGCTCCATGGGCGTGGGGGGTCGGACTACCCAGCATGCACCAGAAGTAGCAGGCATGGGCGGAGCAGGGGCAGGGGGAGGGTGGAGCATAGGTGGAATGGGGTGGGAGAGGGAGGGGCATGGGCAAAGCAGGGGCAGGATGGGGGTGGGGCAGGGACACATGGCTGGTACCCCCCACTGTTCCCAACCCCCACCCCCCGGGCAGTCCCTGAACCAGTCACCTCTGGGGACGGATTCTGTTTTTCATCTCTTCAGGGTAAAACTGCAGTAACTCCACTGGCTTTAGGGCATTTTCCCAAATTCACATGGACATAATAGGAACAAAATTTACCTCCCATTCATTACTGGCAACTGGTTAATTTTCCCACATGCCAGTTGTACTGGCAGCAGTTTTCACTGCCCAGGAGTAGTTAACATTCTCACGCTCTTCTACTAACATCATATATGCCATCGTGTGCCAACAATGCCCAGATGCGTTGTATATTGGACGGACTTCTAACTCCCTTAGACAAAGGGTTAATGGGCACAAAACAGACATCGAAACACTCCAGATCCACAAACCAGTTAGTCAACATTTTAATGGAATGGGCCATTCTGTTAATGACCTAAAAGTGTGTGTGTTACTGAAAAAAAACTTTCGCACTGCTATTCAAAGAGAAGCAGCTGAGCTAGCTTTTATATTCAAATTCGGCACATTAACACGTGGTTTGAACAGGGATGTGAACTTTCTGAATTACCACAGGGGCTGTCTGCATACTTGGCTTAATCTAATTCTTGACCTTCTTCCCCACCCCCACCCCTCCATTTTCTGATTTGCTCACCTTGATCTTTTTTTTTTTGTCCTCCTTGATTACTGTTTTTGGTTCTCTTTGCCTTAATGAGTCTGTTCTGGTATGGCTATGGTCTGAAGAAGTGGGTCTGTCCCACAAAAGCTCGCCTAATAAATTATTTTGCTAGTCTTGAAAGTGATACTTGACTGCTTTTTGTTTTGATATTCTAAACATGTGTTGGAAGCAATGTATGGCTTCTCACCTTCTGACTCAAGCAATGGGGCACTGCCCTATGCATGCCCATGTGGTGCCTGTCATTTGGCTTCCTCCAATCCACGATTTTCGCAGCAAGTGAGATGAGTTTGATTGTTCTGTAGCTCCCAAGCTCCTCCTCCTTCTCTTTGGAAAGGTGGGCAGCACATTTGCCTTTGTCCAGTCATCCGGCTCCTCCCTCAATCACCAGGAGTTCTCAAAGATGGCTCTGCAATCACATTGGCCAGCTCTCCCAGCACGCTTGGATGCATTAGATCTGCCCCCATGGATCTGTGCATAATCTGTTTTTCTAAATAGTCATGTTCTGTCACTACTGAGGGCTGCTTGCCAGCTGCACAGTGTAGTCACAGTCTGGGAGCTGACCTTGTCTACGAGGATTGAGGCAAAAAGCATTGGGTACTTAGCTTTTTTCACATCATTGGTCAGGAGGGGCAGGCCTACGCTATGAGGGAGGGTCGAATGAAGGTGTGCAATTTCTGGAGTCTGAGCTAAACAGGAAGATTGGAAAAGCAGCCACAATTCTGTTCAGACTTAGCAAGAGAGTGTGGAACAACAACAAGCTGTACACGCACCAAAATGCTAGTCTACAAAGCCTGCATCCTCAGCACCCTCCTCAACGGTGGCGAGTCTTGGACCCTGTACGCCTGCCAGGAAAAGAGCCTGAATGTCTTCCACTTGCGCTGCCTCAGGCACATTCTTGGGATATCATGGAAGGACAGAGTGCCCAACAATGCTGTCCTCGAGCAAGCTGGAATTCCAACCACGCATACCCTTCTCAGGCAGCGGCAGCTCCGCTGGCTTGGCCACGTCCACAGGATGAATGATGGAAGGATCCCAAAAGACATCCTGTACGGCGAGCTAGCCTCTGGTGAAAGACCTCCCAGATGCCCCCAGTTGCGCTACAAAGACATCTGGAAGAGAGACCTCAAAGAGGTAGACATTAACCCAGATAGTTGGGAAGAGCTGGCAGACAACCACAGCAGCTGGAAGCAGGAACTACACAGAGGCCTTCAGAAGGGCGAGATGAAGATCAGACAGCTAGCAGAGGAGAAGTGAGCCCGTAGAAAGGACAGCAAGGATCTGCCAGACACCCACTACATATGCAGCAGATGTAGCAAGGACTGTCACTCTCGTGTGGGCCTCCACGGTCACAGTCAACTCTGCAAATGACTATCTTAAATGGAGTTACAAAGGGCGCAATCCATAGTCTATGCAGACTGAAGGATGCCTACCTACCTACCATTACTTAGCTAAAGTTGATGTACCTTAACTCAGGCTTCTGTTCCATTTCCACTTAGGGAGGTCGATGGGAGTCTGTACTCCTGTCAACTTCCCTTACTCTTCTCATGGGGCAGGAATGCTGTGGCAGATGGAAGCACCCCATAAATTCGGTCTAGGGCATCTCCACGAGGTGCACTAAATGGAACTCTGGAAGATTGACTGTGGCAGGGTTGATTTTCCCTGTAGTGTAGATGTACCCTTTGTTGCCTGCCCCATCCCACTGTTTCCCTGATCATCATCATCTTGTTACTAACGTCCTTCTAGAAATCCTCTTTGTTATCCTTCATATCCCTTGCAAGCTGCAACTCCAACTGTGTTTTCATATTCCTCCCTAGTCATTTATCCAAGCTTCCACTTCTTGTAAGCTTCCTTTCTGTGTTTAAGGTCATCAGAGATTTCTCTGTTAAGCCAAGTAGCTTGCCTGCCATATTTGATATTCCTTCAACACATCGGGATGGTTTGTTCCTGTGTCCTCAATAAAGCTTCTTTAAAATACAGCTAACTCTCCTGGATTCTTTTCCCCCTCTCATTAGCTTCTCAGGGGATCCTGCCCATCAATCCCTGAGGGAGTCAAAGTCTGCTTTTCTGAAGTCCAGGGTCTGCGTTCTGCTGCTCTCCTTCATTCTTTTTGTCAGGATCCTGAATGCAAACATTTCATTATCTTTGCTGTCCTGGTTACCACCCACTACTTTATTCCCTATCAATTCTTCCCTGCTTGTGAGCAACATGTCAAGGGGAACGTGACCCCATTTGGTTCCTCCAGCACTGGTACCAGAAAGTTGTCCTCAGCACTTTCCAAAAACTTTCTGGATTGTCTGTGGCTCTATGGACATACACCACCCTCACTGCTGTTATGGTTTGAGTTTGAACTGCCGTCCTTGATGTAACACACTTTTTATCTATGTCAAGTGTTCTGAGTCATCCAGTCACCTTTTAACTCCTCACATACTATTATTTCCCTTGTTTATAGTCTGGCTATGATGCTTGGTTATCTGAACCATTTTTTTTTTATTTTTCTCAGTCCATTTGGACTGTGCATCGTGATACTATTTGCAGCCAGTTTCTAGTTCATATTTTCTTTTTTTAATCAGACAGAGACATTACAATTAAAATACCATAAAAGTGATTCTAGCAGTATTGCAATAAGCATGTTTTTTAATTAAAGAAAGAACAGGGATGTACAAATAGTACCAGCTAATGGGAAGTTGAATCCAATGTATATTTTAATTGAGTTTTAAAGAGACTGATGGGGAAGGAGTCCTGTTTGTCTTTATTGCTGTGTGATGTGATCTCTATGGTTGTTACAACAATGTGCATCATGTATGGATTAATTATAGTCAATGAATCATAAAATTCCACCTGTTATAGAAAAAAGGGTGTGTGTATATATATATATATATATATATACTTTGCCTACGTTGGAGGATTGGACCAAAGTAATCTGATGAGGTTCGGCAAGGATAAGTGCAGAGTCCCGCACTTCAGATAAAAGAATCCCATGCTTTGTCACAGCCCATGATGGCACAAGCAGTCTGTGGTTGAGTCAAGACTTGAACATTCCTTTCTGCAAACCAGGTCCTGGGCATTCACCACAAAACCATCCTACCTTGCCAAAAGGGCCATGTTTTGCTTGAGCTGGTCTCCAGGAGCCTGAAATGTCCAAGCCAGTGATTTCTTCGAGATTAGAGTTGGATTAAGGCTCTGATTCCGCAAAGCCCTTGTGCCGATGCTTCTCTTGTTAGTATGAGTAGTTCTCTTGACCTCACGGGGGACTCATTTGTTTAAGTGCTTTTCTGGATTGGTATCTTTGTAAAATAAAGACTAGATTTGTTTTAAATCTGTGCTGTAGTTCCAAAGGGATTATATTGTGGGGAAGTTCTATGGCCAGAACTGTACAGGAGGTCAGAGCACAGCAAGTCACTTGTGGCCTTGGTGTCTATCATTTGGTGTACAGGGTCAGTCCTGCAGATTAAACATTATCAGTTCCCTTCTTGTGAGTTTTTTTTTAACCTTGGAGACTTTGTGAGGCTTTCTCCAAACACTAATCTTAGAATCATAGAATCCTAGGGCTGGAAGGGACCTCAGGTGGTCATTGACTCCAGACCCTGACCCAAAGCAGGATCTACTGCAATTAAATAATCCCAGCCAGGACTTTGTCAAGCCAGGATTTAAAAACCTCTCGGGATGGAGATTCCACCACCTCTCTAGGTAACACATTCCAGTGCTTTACCACTATCCTGGTGAAACAGTTTTTTTCCTAATATCAAACTTACACCTCCCGCTCTGTAACTTTAGACCATTGCTCCTCATTCTGCCATCATTCACTGTGGAGAACAACCTCTCTCCATCCTCTTTAGATCCCCTCTTCAGGAAGCTGAAGACTGCTATCAAATTGCCCCTCATTATTCTCTTCTGCAAAATAAATAAGCCCAAATCCTTCAGCCTCTCCTCATAGGTCTTGAGCTTCAGCCCCCTCATCATTTTCATTGTCCTCCACTGCATACACATCTTTTCTGTACTGGGTGGGTCCAGAACTGGAAGCAGTACTCCAAATGTGGTGTCACCAGTGTCAAATAGAGGGGAATAATAACTTCTCTAGATCGGCTGCAAATGCTCCTCCTTATGCACTTCAATATGCCATTAGACTTCTTGGCTACACAGGCATACTGTTGACTCATCCAACTTCTCATCCACTGTAATCCCCAGGTCCTTTCCTGCTGCACTGCTACTTAACCAGTTGGTCACCAGCCTATAACAATGCTTGGGATTCTCCTGTCCCATGTGCAGACATATTTACCTGTTACCCTAGCTTTGTGTCATCTGCAAATTTGCTGAAGGTGCTATCCATCCCCTTATCCAGGTCGTTAATAAAGATATTGAACAATACTGGCCCTAGAAGTGATCCTTTGGACACTTCATTTGAAACCAACCACCAACCAGACATTGTCATTAATTGCTGCCCATTGGGCCCAGCCATCTAACCTGCTTTCTATCCACCTTACAGTCTTTTTATCCAATCCATACTTCCTTAACTTATGGGCAAGAACACTGTGGGGAACTGCATCAGAAGCTTTGCTAGAGTAAGGTAGATCACATCCACCAATGTCCCCATATCCACAGAGCTAGCTACTCCATCATGGAAGCTAATCAGATTGGTCAGTCATGACTTGCCCTTAGTGAATCCATGCTGATTACTCTCGATCACTTTCCCCTCTTCTAAATGCTTCAAAATGGATTCCTAGAGGAACCACTCCATGATTTTTCTGGGGACTGAGGTAAGGCTGACCAGTCTATAGTTCCCTGTATTGTCTTTCTTTCCTTTTTTAAAAGATGGGCACTCTTTGTCTTTTTCCAGTCATTCAGGACCTCTCCTGATATTCACCATGAGTTTTCAACAATAATGGCCAAAGTCTCGGCAATGATATTTGCCGATTCCCTCAGTAGCCTTGAATGCATTAAATCTGGACCCATGGGTTTGGGTAAGTCTAGCTTTTCTAAATAGCCCGTAACCTGTTCTTTCCTCACTGAGGGCTGCCTAGCTTCTTCCCATGCTGCATTACCTAATGCAGTAGTCTGGGAGCTGACCTTGTCCATGAAGAGAGAGGCAAAAAAAGCATTGATTACTTCAGCTTTTCCCACATCATGTCACCAGGTTACCTCTCTCATATAGTAATGGCCCCACACACTCCCTGATCACCCTCTTATTGTTAACGTGTCTGTAAAAACCCTTCTTGTTACCCTTCATATCCCTTGCTAGCTGCAGCTCCAAACCTGCTACAGTACCTAAACCTGTCTTTTCTCTGGAGATCAAGTGTTGGGATTTGGCAGCCTTTCACCTTATGGCAGAACAAAGAATACTTACTCCCACTTCACCTATTCTGTCTTCTGGTCTGACTGGCCTTCCCCGAGTCCTTGAGCACCTTGTTCTGCATCCTTGTTTAATACAGATTGTGACATACAAAACTGGGTGACTTTCATCCAAGTTTCCAAAGTATCTATGGTATTATACAGGTTGAACATCTCTAGTCTGGCACTCTCTGGTCCAGGGACATCTGTGGTCTGGCATGATTTTTAGTTATCTGGATGTCCACTTATTATGGGTGTGACCAAGTTTCCTGTGGTCCCATAAAGTTTATTTCCAGCCACCAGTCCTGGCTCTCTATTTTCTATACTGTTATTTAGCTGTAATTTACCCTAAATGTCTTTGTAAGAGCCCAGTAAGCTGTGGAAAAGTGGGTAATGCTGCAAGACAATATTGATTTGTTGATCTGGCAAATTCTCTGGTCCAGCACCAGTCAAGTCCTGAGGGTGCTGGACTGGAGAGGTTCAACCTACACCCTGTTCTAGTGCAACCTGTAATCTCTGCACACTCCTTTGAAACCCATCATCCTTTTCTGTTTGGCCGTCCCTTTCTTTTGCTCATACCAAAGGTGTGATCCAATGTCTGTGACACAACCTCAGTGCTGTCAGAATAGCAGGGCTTCCTGGAGATGAGATGGTGCTTGCAGCATGCTGCAGACTCCTGATCTAAATGACCATTATTTGGCACCTGTGCTGCAAGGAAGGAGCTTGCCGTGGAGCACGAGCCATCTACGCAGATGGGCATGAATGCAGCCAGCGAGTAAACACAGGCATCGCTCCTGGCAGATGATTGCTAAGTGAGAGCACTCGAGCAGCCACCTCTCTCTCTCTCTATCTCAAGGCTGGATCAAGTTCTCAATCCAGCATGCTCTCAAGTACATGCTTCGTATTAAAACACATGAAGCGTAACCCTGATTTAAGTAGCACTGCCTAGGTGCTTAAAGTTGAGCATGGACTCAAGTGCTTTGCTGGATTGGGACCTAAATGTTTGTGGGGAAAACATACATGTACAGTGAGTTTTGGGCTCTTGGTTTAGGCAGCTTTAGGGTCAGAGCCAATGTAACGAGCCCTTCACTCCTTAGTGACTTGTTTTGAAGGATCCCAGGCTGCTGTAGAGCTCATCCATGTTTCATATGAGCGTGTCCAAAGGGCGAATGCAATGGGCCCATAAAATTAGTGTCTTGTCCTTATTTCAGGCCCAGCACTGATGTCTTTAAATGAGCAGAGGAAGATCTACATAGAAGGATCTTGCTTTCCATTGTAGTTTGCTCATAGCAGATACACCCTTAGAGGAAAAGACAAAGCATACATGGTTGATTGCTGGCATGCTGTAATGGTGTTTGGCAAGATCTGTTCCAGAAAAGATATTCCAGCTATGGCAGTTTCATTTCATTTCCACCTCTCCTTCCATTTGCTCTTGTTTTCCTGGGTTTTACATAAGACTTCAGAACAGAAACATCCTTCTGTCCCTGAGCAGTCCCTTTACCATTCTTCTGGTGCAATAGGCGGTCCAAGTAAAAGAGTAGCACAGTGGACCCTATCTTATTTTCTGGTTTGTTTTTTTTAATGTTTTCTCAGTTTTTCTAGCTGTTAGCTGTTTTTTTCCCCCTTTGGGAGAGGGAGAGGTACCCAAGATTTGGTTTTGTTTCTCTTTAAAAAAAGAGAAGGTGGGAAAAAAATCTTTTCAGACCTGGAGGTGAAGGCTAATTGCTGGGTTAATCAAGATGAGTGGTGGTTTTGTGTTCTCACCAAACATCAAATAGCCTCAGAATGTTTTGTGAAAGAGACATGTTGGGTTTCCATTTCAATGCACAGAAGAGATTAGGGATTTAATTGTATTTATTTGAATCGGTGGGGAGGCCATCATAAGAATAGTCGATTGATTGATTTTTTGTAAAATTACCCCAAGGTCCCTTGTAAGGCATTCTGTGCTCTCTTGTGCAGCCATAACAAACAACGTACGGGCACAGTCTCTCTGCTGTCAGAAAAGGGGCAAACATTAAAAAGAAGGAAAGGAACTTTTTTGTAGTCCTATCTTGCAAAGCAGCAGCTGTATATTTATTCTGAGCTAATAAAGGGCAAAGAGTGTAGCTTTAGAGAGGTGCTGGCTAGAGTGAACATACATATAACATGAAGTTTGGACACAGTGCATGTAAGTTTGGATACAGATTATAATTAGGTGGCTCAAAATGACTGAGCCTGAATATTTGCCAGTCTTTCCTTTAAACTCTTACTAAGCCATTATTTCTTTACTCCCAGGGGTTTGTAGTCTTTACTTGAAGGCTGATTTTCAGAAGATCTCAGCTTTTGTTGACTTCAGAGACAGGTGCAGGGGCTCAGCAGTTTTGAAAAGATCAGATATTAGGTTCAGTTCTGCTTGGTGATACACTGGGTCCGTGTGCATGAGCTGCAGTAGCTGATTGCGGCATGGCAGGTGCTCTTTCAACAATTAAAATATAAGTACAAGGCTCTGGCTTGAAAGGAAAACATCATGCAGCCACATGCCGCAGATGCAGCAGATTCTGATCACACTGGTTGCCTTGATCCTCCAACACTTTTGCTGTTGTACAGCAGGTTACTCTGGTTTGCGATGGATGGGCTTTCACAGACCCTGTAGTCAACAGGACAGAGACTACAGCCAGTTTCTAATCTTGTTTTGACCAAACCACTCCATAAATCAGCAAAATTTCAGAGATCTTCTCCATCAGCTATTGCTTGGTATAAAGGGTGTTAGCTGCCATACCTAGAGCAGCCCTCGCGGGAATGCCAAGATCCTGGCAGGCTGAAAAAGAAGAGCAGATACTGCCAAGAGTGGCGAGTAACACTGAAGGTAGACTCCCCAGCAGTAACAAACTGTGCTTCTGATTCCCCACAGTGGTTATCAAGAAGACAAGAAAAGGAATCTCACAGCACCCTTATTGCAATCCAGTCCTCTGGCTGTGAGTAAATAGGTCCAGAACAGTCAGAAGTTACTTAAAAATACTCTGCTCACATATAAAAAATGTTTGTCTAACCCCAAAGGGTCAGCCACCTTACCAGATCAGGATAGCTTTGGATGTTACCCCAAATACTCTGTTGCCAGCCAATCCTATAGTATCTAAAACTAAAGCTTTATTATAAAGAAAAAAGAACAAGAAGAGAGATGTTAAATGGTAAAGCAGTTGCATACATATAAAGACTTCAAAATCTACAGATCAGGTTCCTAGCAGTACTGGCTTGAAATTCTTTCTGGAACACACCCACAGCTTGGATGGGCCATTCAGTCCTTTGTTCAGAGTTTTGTTTACAGTGCAGTTATTCCAGAGGTAAAAAGCAGGAATGAAGGCAAATGGAGAAGATGCAGCTGCCCTTTTATAGTCCTTTGTCATGTAGCTTGTATTTTATGTGTTTCAAACTTCAGCTGGCCAGGCCCAGCACATGACCCGGAAGACTCAGAGTTCTGTCCATAGATATGCCCCTGCATGGCCTGCTGAATCATAAGGGCTGGGTCTACAAGAGCCCCTTCCTTTCGAAAAGGGCATGTTAATGAGCAGGTTTGAAGGATGCTAATGAGGCACTGCAATGAATATTCAGCGCCTCATTAGCATAATGGCAGCCACAGCGATTAGAAAGTGCGGCTTTTCGAATCACGCACCGCCCATGGAGATGGGACCTTCTGAAAGGACCCCCCCAAGTTTTCGAAAGCCCTTCTTCCTATTAGGTTCAGTTCTGCTCGGTGGTATACTGGGTCCATGTGCATGAGCTGCAGTAGCTAATTACTGTATGGCATGTGCTCTTTCAACAATTACAATATGAGTACAAGGCTCTGGCTTGAAAGGAAAACAGGAAGAAGGGCTTTCGAAAACTTGGGGGTGGGGTCCTTTCGGAAGGTCCCGTTTCCATGGGCGGCGCACGATTCAAAAAACCACACTTTCAAATTGCTGCGGCTGCTATTATGCGAATGAAACGCTGCATATTCATTGCAGTGCCTCATCAGCATCTTTCGAACCTGCTCCTTAATATGCCCCTTTTGAAATGAAGGGGCTCGTGTAGACACAGGGAAGGTGTATCAGAAAAAAATGACCTCATCTCTAGTCCAACCCCCTGCGCAAAGAAGGACCAGTCCCAACTAAATTTTACCATCCAGGGCTTTGTGAAGCTGAACCTTGAGAACCCCTAAGGATGGATATTCTGCTATATCCCAATGTAACCCATTCTAGTGCTTCACCACCCTCTAAGTGAAATAATTGTTCCTACTAGCCAACCTAGACCTCCTCCACTGCAACATGAGACCACAGCTCCTTGTTCTGCCATCTCTCACTCCTGAGAATAACTTACCTTCTGCTTCATTGGAGCCTCCCTTCAGGTACTTGAAACCATTATCATATTCTTCCCTCCACACATACATTTGTCTCTTCTGCAGACTTAATAAGCCCTGTTTCCCAAGGGCTCTCCTCATAAGTCGTTTGCCCTAGCTCCATAATCATTTTCATTGCCCTGTGCTGCACTCTCTCCAGTTTGTACACATTCTGTCCCTAGTGTGTGTGTGTGTGTGTGTGTGTGAGGGGGAGGGAAACTGGTCACAGTACTCTAGAGGTGGCCTCACCAGTGCCTAATAGAGGGGAATAATCACTTTCTTCGATCTGCTGGTAATGCCGCTACTAATACAGCCCATATGCCATTAGGGTTCTCCGCAACAAGGGCACACTGTTGGCTTCTATCCATCTTCTCATCCATTGTAATCCATGAGTCCTTTTCTGTAGAAATGCCACTTAGCCAGTTGGTCCCCAGCAGTGAGTGGGATTGTTCTGTCCTAAGTGCAGGACTCTGCACTTGTCCTTGTTGACCATTGTACAGTTAACGCCAAACTGTCTTGAGCTGTCACCCAGAATCATAGCAAAAGCTAAAATGACAGATACACAAATCTATAACTCTTGTTACAAAGGTGATACAGATACATAAGATTGTCATACTTAGCAAATTACAATGTTTTTGCAGATGCCTTACATGGCATATCTGGCATAATTCATTGCAATTTTACACTATCGGTGTTCATAACAGATCTGCAAGTACCACCCAGATTCCACCCAGTATCAACACAATTTTGTCCTGTCCTTATGGAATGACACTGCACCTAGCACTGAAGCTGCAACATTTTATGTCTCCCTTTGGTTAAACAGCTTAACATAAGTAAATAGCAGCTGGGGAAAAAAATAACATGAATAAACCTCATAGTGATATAACAACATATATATTACATGTTTTAGTATATGGTATTGGTGAATACTGTAAGCCCTACAGACTTGTTATCTGGTTCTATACACATTTGCAAGAAGAGGATCTGTAGTAGCCAGGAGTAGCATGAATATCTTGAGGCTAGTTAGTTAAGTGTGTTTTTCAAGATTGTAGTACTCTCCTATATTATACACAGCGGAGTCATGCAAAGGTTACAGTGTCTGTTTATAGAACAGTTTTTGGGTTATACAATTCAGCATAAAAATAAACCATTCTAAATAGCACATACTGTACTTTTTCAATATTAACTGCAGTCTTATTCTGGTTACATAAACATCTCCTTTTTAACCACATTTATAGCTACAGAAACTCCCAGGCTTTGATTAATATAGTTGCTTATGAGAGCTGAATGCATCTGTTTTCTGGTAGCTAACACTAAAGCCCTTTATATCCCTGGTTAATTGTTCTGTTTGTGAGAGTTGGTTTCCCAATTTGTTTGCAAAAGTCACTTCAAAAATCTTGACACAAACTTTTTTTCTTACCTGGTAACTGCCTCTGTAGCATCTACAAATGCATGTAATTAAATAATATTCCTCCATTTTGCCTTTGACCTCACTGCAAAGCACCATGGGGCTTTATCTTAGTTTGGTCAACAGTAGGTAGTGCTTGTTAAAATATTGACTCGACATAACTGAGTGCCCTTCTCTGATGCGGAGAACAACACCAAATACATCAAGGGGTATTACATGGACACCTTTTTTCTACATTGGAAGACCTTGACTTAGCAGATGATCTTATGTTACTTTCCCACACCCATCAACCCATGGGGGAAAAGATAAAACACCTGTGCACCTTTGGACACCAGGCTGGACTAAGAGTTAGCCAACCTCCCCCCCACCCCGAGATTATGACTCTCAACATAGACTCACCAGCACCAATTAAGATAGATGATGCAGACTTACCCAGCACAGATAGCTTTACCTACGAAGGCAGCATCATCTGCCATGATGGAGGCACCAAGAACAACATCCAGAGCAGACTAAGCAAGGCCAGAAATGTGCTCAGAAGTAGGAACAATGTATGTAGATCTGCACAGTACAGTGTCCACACCAAGCTTAAGCTGTACCAGAGCTGTATCATATCAACACTACTACATGGATCAGAGTGCTAGAGGATGACAGAGTGCAATCTTGCCAAGCTTTCATCCTTTCACACCACTAGCCTTCGCAAGGTACTTCCCATCTTTTGGTTGAAGACAATCTCCAAACTCGACCTGCTCCTGCGATGCCACCAGGAGGACATGACCACTATCATGATGAGAAGCGGCTGGAGATAAATAGGGCACGTGATGAGAAGGGAGGCAGACGCCATTGTAAAGATAGCACTTCACTGGAAGGACCATGAAAATGTGGGAAGTCCAAGACAACAAGGTGGCACACTGTTGAAGCAGAGATGAAGAGAATGAACTACAACTGGGACACACTGGAGAAAATGGCCAAAGACAAAAAGAAGTGGAGGACTTTCATTGCTGCCCTACACGTCAGCAGGCATACAGTCTTTAACTAACTTACTAACTTTCTGAACAGAGACATCTGGAAGTCAAAGGTCACCTACTATTCCAGTAATTATTTAAATGGTTTATCTTTTCTTTTAAATTTTAGAGTCAATCTGTTCAGTGCATACCTTGTCTGCTGACAGAGTGGTTCTTTTAGTTTTGTTTTCCATACTAAACACACATACAAGCTCTCTCGCTCTCTCCTCACAACCTGAAAGTGCAGGATGTGTTATTTTACACTGCAGTAAGCCAGAGACTTGACCTTTATAACTTTTAACCTGAAAATTGTTTGGAGAAGCTATTGATGAAGGAAAAACAACTGGTCCCAGGCACAGTGTTAATTGTTAATCTCATATCTATGGATACTGTACAGTGGTATGAGATACCTCAGTTATTTGCTCTTGCAAACATAGAGAAATAATGCAATGTATCAGCAAGAGTTGTCAGCCAGACACAAAACATAGTTCTTCCATTCTAGTCTGTGCTGATTAGGCCTCTGCTGGAGTACTGTGTCCAGTTCTGGGTGCCACATTTCAGGCACAACTTGGACGAATTAGAGAAAATCCATAGGAGAGCTACAAAAATGATTACAGGTCTAGAAATCGTGAGCCTTTAAGAGGAAAGGCTGAATAGAATGGGGTTAGTTTAATATGGGGAAGAGAAGACTCAGGGGGGTGGATGTGATATCAGTTTTCAAGTGCATGCAAGGTTGTTATACAGAGGAAAGGGTTACTCGTTCTCTATACCACTGTGGATAGAACAAAAAGCAAAGGGCTTAAATTGTAACAAGTGATGTGTAAGTTGGAATTTATGGGAAAACAAAACAAAACAAAAAAAACTTCCTGTCAGGCTAGTTAAACACTGGAAAAAGTTGCCTAGGATCTGAGAAGTGGGTCTGTCCCACAAAAGCTCATCACCCGATAAATCATTTTGTTAGTCCTTAAAGTGCTACAGGGCTGCTTTTATGTTTTGTCTAGGAAGGTTATGGATTCCCCTTCATTAGAGGTTTTTAAAAGCAGATTAAACTAACACCTGTCAGGGATGGTCTAGCTGTTACTTAGTTCTGCCTTGGTGTAGGGGACTGGACTACTTGACCTAGTGAACTCCCGTCTAATCTACGATTTTATGGCCCACAGATCTAACCCAGTCTAGACATTTCCATGTTCCAAAGCCCGTTTTCATGATAATAACTAGTTGTATTGCCATGGTATCAATGAACCCCAGTTCTCGTCCAGGGCCCCATTGTGCTTTCTAGGCACTGCACAAGCACAGGAGAAAACCCCAGTCCTTGTCCCTAAATATAAGATAAGAGACAACAATTGAATACATAAATGTGGGAGCGCTTTAGAGAACAATAAGACAGTACAGGTGAGCTTAGTAGGCTGTGGTCTCTGCACACAAGCAGCTGGACTGTAGTCAAATATTGTGCAGGCATCAAGGCAAAGGAGTTTTAAAGGTGTGATTTTTAAGGTGGATAATGAGGTAGCTTTGTGAATGTTTACAGGAATCCACAAAGTGTGAGTGGCAGCAAAGGGGAAAGTGCCAAGATGCTGGTATGAAAATGTAACCGGTGGGCAAGGGAGGCTGGCAGCATGGGCTGATGATAGGTGAGCATCCACAGTTCAACAGGAAAGGAGAAGTGATAGGTCGGGTGGGAACTGACTGTAAAGGATCATGAAAGTAAAGACAAGCTGCTTGTGTTTGATGCAATAACTGACAATCGAAAGGAACAATACACACAGAGGAACCATTATTATCCCTGTTTTACAGCTGTAGGGCAAAGTATTAAGGAGCTAAGGCTAATTCTGTCAAAGGGGTCTGGGAGAATTAGACTCTCAATCACCATTAAATTCTGTGAGAGCTGGGTACATAACTTCTTTTGAATTTTCTTGATAACCCTAGCCTGTATATTTTGATCAGCATCACTCAGGCTGTCTGTGGAAGAATTGGTAATTGAATTAAGACTTCTTGATCCTTTAACCAGTGACTTCTCCACCAGGGTGTTTTAATTCTTCAGGGCCTATAACTGTTAAATGCAACATCTTTGAACATGGGTTAGAAAGTTTGTATGTGAGTGATCCATGGTGTTTTGCTCTTCTGTTGTTTTTAGGTGGTAAGCTGTTGTTGGTGGGCCCTGGACCTATAGAAATCCATGCTCATTATATTCTGGTATCTGATGGCGGTGAATTCCGGGTGGGATCCCCAGATAAACCTCTCCTTGACAAAGCACACATCCTTCTCTATGGAAGCTTTCGTTCTGCAACCTTCTTTCCATATGGGGCCAAATTCCTGGCTGTGAGGAATGGGACCATTTCCATGCACGGTGAGTTGGAGAGGGTACAGTATGGCTCTCTTTTTACGGTTAAAAATGTTTGATTGTATTTTCAGTTAAGACAATGACTGAGGCAACCTAAGTCATTTGGGACAGAATTTTCAGGGGGGGTCCTTCACCTTTGGTTAGGTTTGAAAGTTCAAAAAACTGAGCCCCCCACATAGGCTGGAGTTTGACCGTGAGGCTTGGCCCTGGGTCTCTGCTCTCTGCTCTCTGCTCCCTGCTTCAATGGCCATATTTGCAAAGAGCGTAGTTAGGAGCTGAGCCTGAAGAAGGAGACGTGGGGTGCAAGCACTTGCAAAAATCTGGCCCTTGGATAGGTGCTTAAATGACAACTGAGGACTTCTGCAGCTCTGTCCCTGGTCTTGAGTTCTGAATACTTGAAAACTGGAGCTTTGAGCTCTGGGAGGTCACAGCCACTGTGCGCTGCATGGGTCTGTTCTGGGGGTACAATAGTACATGGGCTTCATTTCCTCTACTGCCTTGTAGAACAGTGGATCTCTACTTTGCACGGGGGGACTGGCCTCTTGCTCCATGCAGCTTCAAAGGCTTGCAGGCTACCAGCTAAAGACCCTGGCCAGGCCCATGCCAAGCATGCCATGGTTATTGGTACATACCAGTTAGGATAGACAGAATATTTTCCAAAGGGGCACTTAAAGTGCACTGGGAAGCATGTTCCATCCCCCCATACCCTGTGCTAGCAGAGTACCTCCAGCCAGCAGCACAAATAGCTCTGCTCCCTCTGCCTTTTGTGCAGCCCTGTTGATGGCCCTGTTTTTCCCCTGTGTGACATGCCCAAGGTTACACGGTAAGTCTGTGGCAGCACCAGGAACTGCAGTTCATGACCCTCAGTTCCTGGCTCCAGCCTTTAGAAGGCACTGACAGGAGCAGGTCACACAATACACATAGAATGAGCAGCATTCAAAGGAAAAACAAAAGCCATAATCACCTGGGCATTTCATGGGGAAGGGTCTTTAAACCAGGGAAGGTTGAAAAACTAGTACTGCTTTTATTCATTGATCATTAGACGTTGATTTTTACTCCTCATGTTATGTAAAGGGTTAACCCATGTGGCAAGTATAAATGGCTACATATAAGGATGCATGCATTAGTAGCAAATTATTGTTTCTGTTTGCTATTATTTATTGATGAAAGTCTAACATAACTGCCTGTCTCTAGAATGAGAAATAGGCAGTGGGACTGGGCTTCAGAGTTTGGATGTTGGCAGAGATTTGGTGTGTGTTTCAGATGTGGGGTTTTTTTGGGGACCTTAATAGAGATCTGTGAATTTCAGGTCCAGAACCAACCATCTCTGAAGTTCGTGGGGTTGGTGTTCTGGTCCTCGAACCACCCCCAAGTGAAAGGCTTAATTAACACACTGTCTGAAACCAAAACGTTGCCTTAGCAAAGGCCAGGACATGCCTAGCACACATTACAGGGCTTTAATCTCCTCACAGCATGTCAACATTAACAGTGGGTGGGACCTAACATCCTCCAACAGGACTTGAACTTACAGTCCCCTGGCCTACAGGCAGAAATGTTACCATCTGAGTGTTACTGACAGGAAAGGCTCTCACTCAAAGACAATGCAAGCCTCCAAGGGGCATGAGCCAGAGCCTGTGCAGTGAGCCACCTCTGTTACTGTGATATAATCCTGTCAGTTTGTACAGCCTAAGGAGCATCAGGTGGGGTCAGTAATTGAATGAGAAATCTCCCATGAATGCCAGAGTGCAGCTTCAAGTAGTGCTAGGGATTTGGGAGGTTACATCAATCCTGGGCACTTTGCATGGGGTGCTGTGGTACACCTGGAAGGTGTGCATGAGATCCCAGACTGGGTGAGTAGTTTCAGAGAGGTAGCCGTGTTAGTCTGTATCTTTGAGAACAACAAGAAGTCCTGATGAAGCAGATCTTTGCCCATGAAACCTTAGGCTCCAAAATATCTGGTAGTCTCTAAGGTGCCACAGGACTTCTTGTTGTTCTCAAACTGGGTGGGATGATCTTGACAACTTTGTTGGGGCATTGTGGGACTGAATCATTTAAGGCTTATAAAATGCTTCAAGATTCACCCTAGACAGGCTTTGTAAATGGGCAATGTACTTCTACACCATTTTGTATGGAGGGACCTGATGATTATAATATTTTATCACATTCACATTGTACCCTCGCCAGACACACACACATATAGTCAGACGTACGGATAACACAGGCCAGAGAATTTCCCCTAGTTCCTCCAGTATGGAGTCCAATAACTTGTGTTTGATTAAATCATTATTAGAAGACATCAAGAGGTGGATAATCCATCAGTTTTCTTCACAGTTTGTTGACCACCCTCAGGCTTAAAAATGTGTGCCCAATTTCGAATCTGAGTTCCTACTGCTCCAGCTTCCAGCCTTTGCTTCTAGTTCTGCCTCTCTCTGCTAAATTTAAAGACCTTTCCATGTTCAGTTTGATTTGGCTTCAGTCAGCCTAATGCAGCCATTGTTTAGATGGCAACTAGTGTTTATTTTATGCTGTAGGCTCAGAAGGGTTTTCCTTTCTTGTGACACGCTTGTTCAGCAAAGCTTTTCAAGGCACCAAGATTCCTTCCTTTAAGCCTGTGCTGTCACCTTGAGCCTTGTCAGGAGCAGAAGGCTAGTGCCAGGAAAACATTTCCTTCTATGCTTGTAATGGAGGAGGTGGATTGAGGGTGTGATAAATATACACCACTGAATACGCACCACTGCAGGGATTCTCAAGATAAGCCATTCAAATGCTGACATAGTCTTGACCTTAAAATCTGTGTGTCTAGGATAGGTTTCACAGTAATGGTGACTTCATATATAGAGAGTAAACCCCCTGCATAACTCAAATTTTCATGCAAGTGGGTGGGGGAGATAGGAACCTGGCTGCTGCCTGGTTCCCAGCTCCCCTGGGCTTGCAGGAGCCGAGAAACCAACCAGCCCTTCTTGGCTCCCAGAGTGGCAGGGAGCTGGAAACCCAGGGGCAGCCTGGTTCCCATCTCCCCACGGCTTGTGGGACATGGGAAACTGACCAGCTCATGGCTGGTAAGTTTCTGGTTCCTGCCAGCACAGGGCAGCCGGGAACTAGGCTGCTTCTTCATTCCCAGCTCCTCACCACTGGGGGACCCTGGAAACTGACTATCCATAAACTGGTCAGTTTTCTGGGTCCCCCAAGTGGTGGGGAGCTGGGAACCAGGCAGAAGCCTTTGTCAGTTTCCTGGCTCCAGCCAGTGGAGGGGATTAAGGAACCAGGGGCAGCCTGGCTCCCAGCTCCTCTTTGCTCCGGGGAGCCAGGAAACTGACCAGGGTCAGTTTCCTAGCTCTGCAAGTGGAGGTTAGGCAGGAGCCAAGCTGCCCCGGGTTCCCAGCTGCCTGCCACTCCTGGGACTGGGAAGGCACTCCTCTTATGGATGGCAGTTGTGTTACCTGAGACACGCAACTTGGTTTCATGTATCTCGAGGGTTAACTGTATCTATATTTAAACCATGTATCCATTTTGTGTTTTTGCCCTTTTTTTTAATTATTTGTCATTTTTCAGCAATGTGCTTAGCATTACATAGACCATAAAGGAGCAAAATTACCTGCCCCTAAATGAGTTTTAAAATCAAGATAACCTACTGTCCTGCAGTGGCTATAGTCTGCTGTAGTTATAGCTGAAGGGGTAGCTCTTCTGGGTGAGTGCTTTTAGCACTGCAGGGTCATGGGTTCAGTCCCTGTGATGATACAAGGATGCTGCTCTAAACAACACTCTAGAAATACAACATATTAGGAGGCTGGATTCCACATGGAGTATTGCAGTTCTCTCTCTCTCTCTCTCTCTCTCTCTCTCTCTCTCTCTTTTTGTTATGAGTGAAGAAGAGCATTTCTTTGGAAAGCAAATTAGTATGTGTGTTTTGAGGAAGGAATCGAAACTGGTGAGTGTTTCACATTCTGGAAAGGAAGAAGGTACTTAATAGACTGGATGGAGCAAGGGGAACTGAGAGTAGAGACCTAGAGTCAAACTTGTGCTGGGTGGAAGTTGGTTGACATAAGTGGAGCTACAGCTTGGAAATGTTTAGTTGACCCACAGGTTGAGAGCGAAGGTAGCTGTTCTGGAGTTAGTATCACGTTTAGAGACTCTTTTGGAGAACCGTCACCTCTCCTCTAACTCAGACAAAGAGCTTTTTCCTCCTTTTGGTTTTCTCGTACATCAGTTCCCATTTTGGATAGCTTGGTGGAAAAACAAAAATCTTGCTCATGCATTTTCTATTGATCTGTCCATTTTGGGTGTTTACATGACCACCTTCATTTTTGTCTCCCGGCACTTCACAGTCTTGGTGTTCATCCTCGTAGAGTCTCTGTGAGTTAGGGAAGTGCTCCTTTCCCTATTTCACATATGAAGAACTCAGATTCTATTCCAGATGCTATCGCAGATTCTCTCTGTGACTAGACAAAGGTCACACAGATAATCTGCAACAGCATGAAGAACAGAATCTGAGTTTTCCTTTTGCCATGTGTAATCCAGTGAAGCATAGTTAAAAGTTATTCCCTGCCAAATGTCCCAGTGGTGCTACTTTTCAGACAAAACCAGGAAGACCATGCCCTGGCTTCAAGGAACTTGTAGTCTCAGTGCCAAGTCCTGATTGCCTCACAAATTCATGGAGCTCGGTCAAATACTGTCTGTCTTGTTGGGGGAAAGTTGGTTTGCATTGAGTAGCCCCACCAAGGAGAGGTGGATATGAAGTAGCAAAATCCTATGTTCGTGGAACTATCTAGTTTCTGAAGTTGAAGCATAGAGAAGAAGGAAGGGTTAGGGGCCAAAAGACTTTGTCTATGTGACAGAATGTGAAGGCAATGGTGGTTTGGCACATTAACAGAAGCACTCTCCATTTCAGTGGTTTCACTGCCGATTCAAGAAATTCAGATGTACCGTGCTGTCACTTCTAAACTCTGTGTAACTTACAGTCTGTATGTATGGTTGCAATTAAACTTCACTGAAACCATGTAATCTGCAATCTGCAATCTGCATTGAAGCGGTAGAAACCTGCTAGAAAATAAAACTGGAAAGGACAGTGTTTGTGCTGGCTTGATACTATTTACATCAAAGAGAAACATGTTATTTTGGTTCCAATTTAACATCAGCCTAGCCCGTGGTCTAGAACAAATTGGGAAGTGTGTCAGCTCTCCTTCTCGTTTCCTTATATACGTTATCACAATCAAAATCATTTAACAAGCAGGCTTTGAAATTTTCAGCTGTCTCGGCAAAGACAGGATTGAGTGCCGTTTAATTTTTTTTCTTTTTAAGACTGGAAAGTTTGGGGAATGTTTTGCTGCTATGGTTGAGTTCAGCTTGTTTAGTAAGCGCTGTCAACAGCTCACTTTGATATGTTAATATGACTAACGGTCTCCCAGAATTCCCCTTGAGTGGCAGTCCTGTGCTCTGGCGATCACAACAGATTGGGAAATTTCAGTGTTGCCTTTGGCTTTAGCCAACTCTCCTGCCAATCAGAGCACGCCACCCATAAACCACCTGCCAATCACACGTCAGTTTTAAAGGGGGCCTCAGTCAGCTGGGGTGACTTGAATTTTTGACAATGTAATTATGGCTCTTGCGTCCACATGGAAATCTTGAGCAGGATTGAGGGAGTTTTATTGATTGTTCAGAAGGGAAATTTATCAATGTCTCTGGCTCTGCTCACACTAATTCCCTAGGAAACTTTTTTGACAAGTTCCCTAAGAGAAATCTAGCTTGGTGGCCTTGGCTGTACTTGCATCTTTGTCTTTCCTGGCAAAATTGATTTGGACCCACACTGTGGATTCTGAGCGGACTTTCTGTGTTTTAGACAACGAAGCAGGATAAAAAGCAGCACAAGTTGGGTGGGCACATTGCCTGTGGAACCCACCTGCCCCTGTGTTCATAGGCAGACTGTGAACAAACAAGTGGCCCCATTGTGGGAGTAACTGCTCCCCAGTGCATGTAAGGGGTTCTCACCCTGACCCTTAGAAAACAGACCAATGTTTAATGATTTAGTAATGCCCTTCTCGTGTGCTTGTAATTATTATGTCCCATGGGGATTTAACTTATCCTATAAAGATATCAGTTACAGCTCAGAAGATGTTGCTCATTAGCTCTGTACATGGGAGCTGTTTTACTGTGTGTATTTCCATGTATGTGTGTGAGAGAGAAGCAGGGAAGTCTAATTCACTGTTTCTTTGCACCGTACGCAAAGTGGGAGGAACATGCTATTTTGGTGGTATTTTGGTGAAGTTTCACTCCCACTGTGCATTGGTGTTAATGCCCACACAAAGGGTACGACAAGGGAGAATCAGGCCCCAGAGAGCTTAAATTTAATATAATACTCACCTTTTGTTACAGTTCAGCATATGTATAAAGAAATATGATTAAAAAATAAAATACTCTTGATGGAAGTTGGCATTGTGATATTGTTTTATTTTTTAGAATTCATAATGATAACACACAAAAACCCAAATCCAGAGAGACAAATCAGGCTGCTCTTTAAGGCAGAAAGACACAGCTCATGCCATCTTGTTCTAGACTGACAGTTTTATATCAGCTTCTCCTAGTCTTCAAGCAGGAACCCCTCCACCCACAATCTTAAAGTGATAGCTTACAATTCCAATACAGCGTTCAATGCACTATATTTATCACCATGCAAAATAAATTCAGTGAGATTCATCATCATTTTTTTTTCTCCATGGCTACGTCTGCACTAGCGAAAAACTTTGAAATGGTCATGCAAATGGCCATTTTGAAGTTTACTAATGAAGCACTGAAATACATATTCAGTGCCTCATTAGCATGCGGGCGGCTGTGGCACTTCGAAATTGACGCGGCTCACCACCGCGCGGCTCGTCCAGACAGGGCTCCTTTTCGAAAGGACCCCGCCTCCTTCGAAGTCCCCTTATTCCCATCTGCTCATAGGAATAAGGGGACTTCGAAGTAGCCAGGGTCCTTTTGAAAAGGAGCCCTGTCTGGACAAGTCGCGCGGCGGCGAGCCGTGTCAATTTCGAAGTGCCGCGGCCGCCCGCATGCTCATGAGGCGCTGAATATGTATGTCAGCGCTTCATTAGTAAACTTCGAAATGGCCATTTGGATGGCCATTTCGAAGTTTTTAGCTAGTGTAAACACGGCCCATGAGTCATAGGTTCACAAAGCTAGGTCAAGCTGTACCAGGTGGAGCTTTTTAATGATGTGTGGCTTCATTTCTGATATGAGTTGCAATAATCAAGCCTGGAGCTCATGAATGCACATATCACTGTGGTCAGATCTGTTTCTAGTAGAACTGGATGCAGTTTTCTGGCAGCTGTTACTGCAGGTGTGCTCTTCCTACCTCTTTCCTCTTCTTACTAGAATCCTTCTGTTTTGACTGGCTTGAACTTCAATCAATTGCTCTTCATCTGTATGTGGATCTTACTTGGAAATAAGGAAAACAAGGTGGTGATATTGTTTAAGAATAAGGACATAAGAGGATTGAGAGCTTGTCATCACTATTGGCTAAATCACCACTGCTGTGATCTATGAAGCAGCATTGATTCAGTGGGTCTGGTGAAGGCACAATAAGTAACTATGAGAATGCTGTCCCATTGGCTTAAGTATTCTACCTTCTTGAGAAGCATAATTTGTGCTGAGAGATCTCCCATCAATGTAGCGTGGTGTAGGCACCACTATAAATTGATCTAAGATAAAATAATTTAAATTAAGTAAACTCTGTAACATAATTAGCATAAATTAGATTTATTTACCTCATTAGACCTTAGAGATGGGTGTTGTCTGCATACTTCTACTCCTATGCTTTCTCCCCGGATTACCACAATTGGTAAGAAGGCTGAGCTGTCGGGGGTCTCTGCAGATGCAGGCTTTAGATGTGGAGAAACATTATAAAGCTTTTGGAATCTCATCAGAGCACACATTATGTCATTGCTTTTAATTCTAGCTTTAGCGGCAACCAAGACATCAGCAATAATGGTGGTGCACAGCAGAAATGAGTCATGCAACAATTTTCAGCTCTCAAAAGTTTTGGTTGGAATTTCAGGCTCTGGCTAGAGCTGGGAGGAAGTCTGGCAAAGTTTGCAAAGATGAGGAGTTTGGATCTAGATCAGAGCTTTCCAAAAACATCAGGCTGTGCCATCCTGAGGTCTTGATTATGACCCATCACATAGCTTTTATTTTATGAAAACCATTTTGTTCATAGCCAACTTTCATCCGCTCCCTTGACAATGACTGAGTCGACGTGTCTAATTCCCTTTCTTCACATGGTGAGGATGTAGCTAACTGATCTTAACATTCAAATGATCATTCTGCCCCGCGTTCTCATTCCTGCCGGCAGACATTCCCTGTCTCATTCAGTAGCAGCACTGTAGATTAACTGGCAATAATGCAAAATGTTAACAGCTGCGTGCATCTATTGATGAGCATGTACAGTATTTAGCTGCCATCCCTGAAGAGGTATGTTAACAGTGCCACACCATGTCAATTTAAAGGAGTTTTTCCTGTATTATACCTTTTGGCTAGGCAATATTTTTATGCACATCGTATGTTTTGAGAGATACTCTTTCATTTATGCAAAGGGATTACCAGATCTGAGACAAATTTTCCCTTCTTTATTTAGTGGCACTAAGTATACTATCCAGGTAACCACTAATTAAAGAAATCCCTTTGGGAAGTAACTAGCTCCCAGGGAATGTTTTATATAGAAAATACTTGTTTTACAGGATGCTTTGCAGCTAGTAAGGAACAAAGGACGAGGATTTCTGTGTATGTTTGTTTGTACTGCCCTCATCATTATAGAATCAGAGCAGCCTCAAGCACTAATGCATAGAGAGAGTCAAAAATGTTAGTTTCATCAGCATCAAGACATTTTATTGGAATGTATCTATTCTGATCACACTTTTAATGGAAGAAGACCTAAACTATTCATTTTTACTTTTCGATTTCCTTGGTGTTGAAATGTTGCATTTTGATAAGGTAAAAACATTTATTTTCAGCTATATCATTTCATTCTATGTCAATTTGACTTTTCTATCATATTGTAATATATAGATATCACATTTATACATGCCATATTTTATATTTAATATGTCAATATTATCTAAATTAAACAATTCAACATTATTGAAAACAAAACATTTGATTGTTCCAAATAAAGTTTGAGGGGACTTTTTTTGTGTGGTAAATTGCAAAATTCAGACTTTTTGTTCTAATTTGGAATGAAAATAAATTTAGCATTTTATTTTCCAGCCAGCTGCATGAGTGGATTTTATCCTTACAGCATTCCTTTGGGAATGCATTCTCGTCATTGTACCAGTGGGGAATTAATCTGCTGTGTGCCTCAAGCAACTTGTGCTGGTCATCAAAGATTGAGCTCCCAGATGGATTGAATCATAAGCGAGTGCCCAACTCACTGGCTTATCCTCCCTACCGCACCCCAGCCTTTGTTCCGTGGCTGATGCCAGATAATGCTTGGTTGTAATTTGGGAAGAACAAAATCCGAAACCCCTCTGCCTTCCCCTTGCAAAGAGAAGAGAATTTCTGCTGCTGTAAGCATGCCAGCTCCTGCTGCTGTGTCTCATATTTCCTTTGATAGTGGGAAGGTGGGGAGGGCTTTCACTTCAGGAGCTTCCAAGAGCAAGGAGCAATTCAGGTTCTTCAGGGCAGGATACTGCGGATGGATATATTCATCCTCCATGTCCTCATGGGTAAGTAGTTATGTGTAAGAAAAGACCCCACTGGACATGAACAAATAGCTTTGTGCACTGGCTGTGATGTAAAAGTGACAGAGAAAAAGCAGCTCTGTTTCAGGGAGAGCTGCCCCCACATAGAAATTTGGCCTGTACTGTAGTTGTAGAGGAATATGGAAATATTTCATCCAGCATCTTTCTGAGCAGAAAACTGGTCCCTGTTTTTAGAAGCTGTACTGCGGAAAAACAGAGCTCCCTTAGTTCAAACTCAAGGTAGACAATTTGGCTACGATTACACAATAGAACTTTGTGGACAAAACTGGTGGAACATCCACATGCAATAGACGTTTTGTTGACAGTTTGTCAACAAAACACAGCACTTTCCCTGGCAGTGTTCTGCCTTGAAGCCATGAGGCATAATGCTGCTGTGTACAGATTCTGTCAACAAAAAGCTATATGGATGCTCTGGGGGGACCTTCTCTCAACTGACAGGGCATCCAGCACAATGGGCAGCCCTGTCTGCTGTGCTACGAGGAGCCTGTTTTGTCAGGAGAGCAGCCAAGGAGTCCTGTCTGTACAGAGCGGAATGCTCTCCCGATTGGCTTCTGTGTGTGGCTGCATTCTGTCAACCGAAGTTTTGTCAGGAAATCTCTTCCAACAGTGACTTCTGTCAGCAGAGAGCTGTAGGGTAACTGTAGCCTTAATGTAAAGACTGAGAAATAGTTTGAGATGAACACTAAATGAGGGGGAGAAGCCCAATATCTGAGTCCTAGGCATGACTTGGTGGGCTGTTAGTGAATGAATGCCGAGGACTCTTTTCAGATTCATGCCTTCTCTTATATGAGAAAAGTGGAGTACGTAGCTATGATTGTCTGTGTTCTATTTCGGTGTATTAACCAGGGAGCAGTGTTAGCAAACACCTAACAATGCTTTAAAATCCTATCCCCTTTTCAAGGGATGTGTTCCCAGGGGCTGCTTAGTGATTTGCTCTTCTGACCTTTCCCAACTTTAGTGAGGGCAAAGTTAAGTTTAGGTGGGGAGTGTAAATCTGATGGTGTCAGAGTCAGTAATGAAAGATTACATATCTCTGGCGAACATGTTGTATCCCTTTGCCAATACCTGCCAAACAGTTACTCCCTTTCTCATTATTATCATTTTATGTAATATTTAAGATCCTTGTTTTTGAAAGCTAACTTTATATGATAGGTGGAATCTGTGGAATTACATTTTAAATAATTATGCTCTTCAATATTTGTTTTGTTTGAGAATATAAAATAAAAACAACCTCAGCAGAATGGGCAAGTTCTGTCCTTTGTACGTGGGTTTCATTTACATTAAATCATCGACTGGAATGAAACTCAAAAGCTCATCAAATCCAGTCTCATGAACTCATGGCAGGAGCAAAACAGTCCCCTTTATTCTTCTTTGATAGCATAAAGGGACCATATTCAGGTCCACTTTTATGTTACCTTACACTTCCAGAGCAACACAAAGGAGTCTGAAAGAAGAATCAGGCCAAATGAATGCAGCTAATAATATGCACTCTGGAATGACTTACTGAGATTAGCAACCCCAGTAGCCAATGAAGAGCTGTTCCCTACTGTGCACTTGGCCTGGCTTTTCTGCAAAAATCAGGTCAATGTAGCTATGGTGCTCAGGGGTGTGAAAATGCCGATCAGCCCCCTGGTGTAGATGCAGTTAGGTCGATAGAAGAATGCTTATGTAAACCTAACTACTGTTGCTTGAGGAAGTGGAGTTCTTAGAGCAAAGAAAATGCCCTTTCATTGCAGTAGGAGATGTCCACATTATGTTAGTACATTAGCTTATTTACAGCATGGTAGCTGTGCTGCTATAGCATCATAGAAGGTCAGGGTTGCAAGAGTCCTCAGGAGGTCATCTAGTGAAACCCCTGCTCAAAGCAGGATGAACCTCAGCTAAGTCATTCATTCCAGGCCTTTGTCAAACCTGGCCTTAAAAACCTCCAAGAACCCAGATTCTTGCACCTCCTAAGATACACCAATGAAGTGCTTCACCACCTTCCTAGTGAAGTAGTTTTTCTTACTCCTAGATCTCCCACACTACAACTTGAGATTTTTTGTCATCTGTCACCGCTAAGAATACTCTGGCTCCATCCCCTTTGGAACTCCTTTTCAGGAAGTTAAAGGCTTCCATCATATCCTCCCTCATTCTTCTCTTCCACAGGCTAAAGAAGCCCAGATCTCTCAACTTCTTTTCATAAGCCCTATGCCCCTGCATATTTTTGTTTCTCTCTGCTGGACTCTCCAATTTGTACACATCCTTTCTGTAGTGGGGTAACTAAAACTGTATTCAATATAAATTTCTGCTTCTCTTTTTTGTTTTTAAGATCATGGAAGCTTTCTCTGCTAAGCAAAGCAAGTCACCTGTCATATTTGCTATTCCTTCTGTACCGGGGGATGGTTTGTTCCTGCACCCTCCATAAAGCTTCTTTAAAATACAGACATCTCTCCTGCACTCCTCCTCTTCTCTTCATATTAGCCTTCCAGGAGATCCTGCCCATCAGTTCCCTGAGGGAACCAAAGTCTGCTTTCTGAAGTCTAGGATCCATATTCTGCTGCTCTCCTTTCTTCCTTTTGTCAGGACCCTGAACTCAACCACCTCATGGTCACTGCTGCTCAGGTTGCCACCTACTTCTACTTCCCTTACCAATTGTCCTCTGTTTGAGAGCAGCAAGTGAAAAGGAGTATGACCGCTACCTGGGTCTTCCAGCAATTCACCAGGAAGTGGTTCTCAATACACTCCAAAAACTTCCTGGATTCTCTGTGCACTGATGGTGATCCACTCACGTAAGTTGCTACACCAAGTCTGTTATTCCAATCACTTCATAATTCCTTGACTGTGCCAGGACTTCCAGTTCTTCCTGTGTGTTTCCCAGGCATCTTGTGTTCATGTACAAACACCTAAGATAACTATCCAAAGGCCCTATTTTCTCAGTGTAGTGACAATATTTAAATGTGACCTTTTACTAGAGTTTTATACATTGTCATTTTCAATGTTCAAATTTCATCCCTTTCCCTTGGAAAATTATTCTCCTATCTTTCATAATTTTTTAAAAATATTTGGTTAAAATTTCCCCTTTTTGAGGGAAAAAAACTGGAAAGAAATAATTTACTAAAGTTTTCAGTAAAATTCAGTTTTAGGTAATTTTTAAAAATATAGTAGTTTACTAGAAGTGTCATATGAAAAGCAAACATTTTATTTTTTTTTCAGTTTTGGTTTCATTTTTTACTGAAAAACAGGTTTTTGTGTAAGCTTGCAAAAATAAGAAAGTTTGTGAAATGTCTCATAAAACAATGTGCTTTTTTCCGCCAGCCTTATTTGTCCTTTCCTACTCTTGCTAGTCCTGATCAATGTATTTACTTTTTTCTGCTTTTAAGGGACCCACAGCTGAACAGGGAGCATACTGGGAGAATTACTTTCTTTTCTGTGGTATGGTGTCCCTTTTGGGGCATCCCAGATGGCACTGGTCATCATGAAACAGATAGGGTGTGTGCAGTGACACATTAATTATTCCTTGTTGTGCAAAGATAGTGTGGTATGGAAGAGGGAGCACAGTCGTTATACTTAGGACAAAGGAAGGTCACGGGAAAGTTAATATTAAGCAACCTTAGCCATTTAAACAGACTCTTTCTTCTTCAAATGATATGCACGTTGTTGACTATCACCTTCCAACTTTTTCAACCATGAAAGAGTTGCAAAACTTCTCTCCTTTGGACGTCAGTCTGCCACATGATGTTTTTGGTGTACCTGGATCTCCTTGTTCTTTCTGGTTTGCCTGCAGTCTTGCCTGATAATATGAATGCTGCATCAAGTTGCTCTGCAACTGGCAGGCAATATGTCTGCTGAAGGATGTTCTTCTCTAACCAAGGGTCTTAAGTTATTGTGCTCTTTTTAAATTTATCCTTCTCATCATTTGTAAGTTTGGTTATCCAGGCAGTTTCAATGCTGTCCTCTTAATCCAACTTCAGTCAGCTTTGGATCAGGCCATTGTTCGTGTGAAGAGTATCTATCATGATGTAGGTCCTGATCTCTGGTGGGGCTGTTTAATCTTACCTGTATATTTTAGAGTGTGTCCGTCCATTTATATGTCAATGCTATGTTTGTTCAAGAACTTCTTCTATTAAACTGTGAGAGCTATGCTCGTAAAATTTGGTATGCAGCTTCCTTGTACCCTTATGGGTTTGGTTGTGCTTGGAAAATGGGAAGTGCTGGGAAGAGGCTGTTTTCCAGAAGACAGAAAGGGAGATGACAGGGAGGAGCACAGACAGGAGGGACGTGGTACTGAGAGTGCCCACTGGTGGCAGCTGCAGAAACCAAAGAGAGGCCAGGGCTCTGCCATCTTGCCTGCCACAAAGATGGGATAAGTATCTCCCCTACCCCAAAGCCAGAACCTGCGCTCCCATGGAGAGTCTGCAGACCACAGAGGGAGTTGCTGAAGGGGGAGCAGACCCCAGACAGTCTGCAGGCCATTGGAGGGGGTGTTGGAGGCCAGAGGCAGCCCCTGAAACCTCATCCCACCCAGACAGCCTGCAGGCTGTGGGGAGGGAGGGGTGTCTGCTGCAGCTGTGGACAGCTGGAAAGGGAAGCAGCCCCCGCAAACTGGCCCCACCCAGGCAATCTGGTCCCCCCAGACAGCCAATAGGCCACAGGGGGTGCTGGAGGTTGGGGGGCAGCCCCTGGAGCCTGGCCAGACCCTGGAGCACCCCACCAAACAGGCTGCAGGATGTAGGGGAGCATTGGAAGCTGGGGATGGTCCCCAAAGTTCTGCCTCCCTAGACCAGTGCAGGGCCCGGGGCCAGGGTCAGCCCTCAGAATGCTGCCTCACACCCAACTGGCTGCAGGACAGGGCGGCCACTACTCCAAGCAGAGACCCTCTATAGCAACTGCAGGCCTGGCAGGCAGCAGCAGGCTGGGGGCTGCCTCCAAAATGCTGCCCACTATAGGGCAGAGGGGCAGCTGGAGGCCAAGGCCAGACTCAATCCTGGATCCCGCCCTCTGAGGAGGAGCTGCTGGGCAGGGAGAGGTGCTCCAGCCCGCTCAGGAGTAGCCACTGGCTGGGGAGAGCTTTCCTTGCCCTCTGGAAGGAGCAGCTGCTGGAGTAGCACCAGTCTTACAGGTGGCCTTGGTAGTTGCCCACTCCACTTCCAGCTCCCTATCCTGAGACCTCTGCCTTAAGTGCTGACCCCCCTCCCCACTTGTCTTCTGCACCCTGTCTTCAGCCCCGTAACCTTCTGTCCTAACCAACCCACCCCTGTATCTCCTCACCCTTGCTCCAGCCTTCATTTGTCTTCATTTTTGAAAAAGATATTACCAATGGAAAAAGCATGTACATTTTTTCACTTATTTTCAAAAAATTCCTTTAGTTAAAGACCGGAGCTATGCGGGGTACCTCGGCTGGTTTCCTATAAATAATGCACGTCAAACACTCAGCCTGAGTTGTTGGTATCAATCCTGGTCTCTTTTGGCATTACCAGTGGTGGCACTTTGTTTTAAGTTAGAAGTGTGTGTGTGTGTGTATATATATATATATATATATATATATATATATATATATAGGTCAGAAAAAATGGATTTATCCCCCTAGGTTAATAATAAAGTCAAATAAAAATACACTCCTTCCTCAGGCATCCCTCCCTGAAAGGAAAGACTCTTTAAAAAGAGTTCTATTTGGTGCAGCGTTTCACTGGGAGGAAAAGTGGGCTCTGATGCTGTTTCACAGCTGAGATCAATACAGCTTTTAGATATATATATTTTCTTTTCTTTCCTGACAGGCTGAGAGACTGGCAGGAAGGCTGGGCATGTGATCAGTTTTATAAATGAGACCAGGGATGAATTAGTGATATAAGGAAGAACACTGCTATCTCTGCATTCAGTCTATGGGAGACTTATACCTTTTTTTTTTTTTTAAAGACATAATCAGGATGATTAGAATTTTCAAAAGTGTCTAATGACAAAGGAAGTCAAATTCCAGAGTAATTTCAGCCAGTATATCTTAAACTATGTTCCATGGAACACTGGTGTTCCCGGAACAACTCACAGGTGTGCCACGAGCATTTGGAAAAATAATTCAAAGTTTTACAATAAATAACCGTTTTATGATGATAATGGAAAACACTGAAACAATTTTATTTCTACATCTTGCGAGACCAGGAATAATCTGGCAACACAGCGAGGTTGACTAATATTGGACTAGCCTTGTTTGTCCTCTAATCTTCTTCTCCTATCTGTATGGCAGCTTTGAAACTAGCAATGATGTGTGGCACATGTGCTAGGGTGGCTGTGCTGTCAGTCAGCTGCTTGATATCAGCCACTGCATGTGTATGGTGTGAGATGAGTGACTGAATTTATTATTTCCACGCATATGAGGAAACAGAGTAATATACATTTCTTTTTAGACAGCCAGAAGTGAGTGAAAATACAACTGGTGAGGAACCAGTACCATCATAGATGTTCTGCATGACAAATATTATTGTTTGGTACTCCGCGATCTCAAAAAGTTTAAAAAAATGCTGATTTAGGCCCTTCTGAAGATCTCCCAGATACTTAAGAATTGACTTGACTTTGCATGTTCAGAGTTGGCTGCCTAAAGTTAGGACTTCATTGGGCACTTAAAATAGGCTGATTTTTTTCACACCTTGCCACAGGAATACCACTGAAATTAAAGGGAGCTGCAGGTATTCGAAATCCCTGAAAATCAGGCACTTTTTATATTTAGGATCTTAAATTTGTAACTCTCTGAATGCCCAAATCATGGGCTCAACAGAGACACTGCCTTATGGCTCATCACAACATTATTCTCCTTTGTCCTTCGTAGAGGTGTTAATTTCCCACTTTGTTTTGAATAGTCTCCTGCAACATGTGTTAATCCCCAGTGCTTCAACATTTTATCCCATCTTGAATTTAGTTGTGGCATTTGATGACTTTTTTCCAGAACTGAAAAAGAGCTCTGTGCATCTTAAAAGCTTGTTCTTTTCATTAAGGGCTTGTCTACACTACCACCCTCCTTCGAAGGAAGGATGGTAATTAGGGTGTTGGGAGTTTAGTAATGAAGTGCTGCCGTGCATACGCAGCACTTCATTAAGCAAATTCCCCCCGTAGCAACTTTGAAGTATCGGCTCACGTCAAAACTTTGAAGAGTAAAGGAACTTCGAAGTTGCCCCAGCTCTTCAAAGTACCAGTGGGTGCGCTGCAGCCAGATGTGAGCCAGTACTTCGAAGTTTAAAACTTCGAAGTTGCCACGGGGGGGGGGGTGAGGGGGGGATTTGCTTAATGGAGTGACGCGTATGCATGGCAGCACTTCATTAGTAAACTCCCAACAAGCTAATTACCATCCTGCCTTCAAAGGAGGGTGATGGTGTAGACACAGCCTAACAGAGGTGGGTCAGTAGAAAGAGATTATCTCACCCAATTTGCCTGTCACTTATCATTAGAGCAGTGAAGCTAACAGCCACTGTGGGCAAGAAGAGAGGGAAGCTTGGATCTGCACCCCTCTGGCAGGGGTGGGCCCAAGGGTGGAAATGTTGGAGCCTAGGGCAGTCAGCCTTTAGCAGTGTTTGCACTGTGGTGCCATCCTCCCCGCCGGAGCCAGGCATAGTGGTGGCTCTGGTGTTTCTAAGGGTCCCAGAGCTCTGGTCACCACTCATTCTGAAGTAGCAGCAGCAGCCAGAGCTCTGGGGCCCTGTGAAGGTGCCCCCTTTGCACACGCTGCTCCCTGTTGGTGGGCCTGCATTAGAGACATGAGTAGTCCCACTGAGTTAAGCACATTTATTGCTTTAAAGCACTTAAGAATGGACTTAATCACCTGCTTAATGTCATGCACATGCCTACATACTTTGGCATCCATAGGGTCATCCTTAGGATTTATGGGGCCTATGGAGTACTATTAAACTGGTGCTCCTATGCCCAATGGCAGCCAGGGGTGGGGTGGGGGGCTATTCTTTTAGAAATGAGATTTTATAAACTTGAGCAACACACTGAGATATTTTTAAAGCAAATTTTAAACTAAAGTCTTGTCAATTAACACAATAAATTTAGAAACTGGCAGTATGTACCTGGGGTTGGCAATGCCTGTAAAATGGTTTTATAATGAGTTGAATGGCTCCTTTACCGGTTCAGTGTCCTGCTCATAGGTCTGGCAGGCGTTTTCACTTTTAAGTTAACTTGAGCCGTACCAGAGGAAGCAGAGCCACAAAACAGGAAAAGGAAGAGGTGTGTGGGTGGACATTAATACCCAGTGGTGCCCCAAATTTTCAGGTGCCCTACACAGCTGCATATTCTGCACATGGATAAGGATGGTGTGGTAGGATCTAAGTCTTCTACTGTAAGACAGTTCCACAAAGACAAGGTCCTTCTCTCATTAAATCAATGGCAAACTCTTTTTGACTTCAGAGGGCTCAGGATCTGCCCTAATGGTTTTCCTGGAGCTAATTGTCTAAAGGTGTTAAGGATTTTACCTATAGGATACTACTGAGACAGGCAGATGGAGTGTTGAGGTGGAAATGTTAATGTAATCCAAGGGTAGCATTTTACACTCTCTCTTTGCACAACTGTAGAAGACTGCAAGCAGCTGGAGAATCAGCATTATTTTGAAACAATCCATTCTGGAATAAGTATTCCAAAATAGCTTATTTCAAAATAACACAGCTACACACAATAATGCATTTTGCAATATCTGAAAGGTATTTTGAAAGAGCACGTCTGGACACTTGGTGCCTATTTTGAAATAGAGCTGTTGGACGCCTTTATGGCTTATTGGAAATAGCGCTATTCCATGTCTTAACAGTGCCATATTGAAATAACTATTTTGAGATAGGAACTGTTCCTCCTGCAAAGAGCTTTACAAAATTCAAAATAGCGCACCTGCTATTTCAATTTTATTTTGAAATAGCTTGTACATAGGAAAACAAAAAGCAGTCAAGTAGCACTTTAAAGACTAGCAAAATAGTTTATTAGGTGAGCTTTCGTGGGACAGACCCACCTAATAAACTATTTTGCTAGTCTTTAAAGTGCTACTTGACTGTTTTTTTTTTTGATAGTATATAGACTAGCACGGCTTACTCTCTGTTACTTGTCCATAGGGTGTGGCTGCTTGCAAAGTTATTTTGAAATAATAGCTGTTACCTCAAAATAACTTTGTTGTGTGGCTTTAGCTTAAGTTGCTACAGAACTCCTCATTTTTGCGGAAACAGACCAACCTGTCGGAAACAGTGTCTGGTTTGGAGCTGAACTTTTCCTTCAGCCTAGCTTCATGATTTAATCCACTGTAACATATGGCTTTGTGGTTAATTTCATCCCTGGTTCACCTGTAGTAGCATCATGCTGTGCTTCTCAGAATTCACTATTTAAAAACATGTCTATTAATTACTTTGGCTTAATAGAACATTTTCTTCCCGCTTTTCCTTCAACAAAATTAAGTGTCTGATTGTCCCTTTAACTCTGGGACTGTTGCTTCAAATCTCAGGATTTATTTTTCTGACCTGAGCTCAGTTAATTATTAAAAATGAATTTCAATAATTAAGGAGCTCTACAGAGTCATCTATTTTTCAGCACTCTTCAGTGTTTGTAGTGCAGTCCTTTCAGTGAGGAAGAACTTTGATAAATCATGGTGGCTTTGTAACCAGTGTCTGCCTATCTTCAAAGAGCAAGTCTACCTGTTTCTAGCCATGATACCTGGTCATTACACAGCTATTTTCCCCTCCACTCATATTTCTATCAAATGCTTTGTTTTCAAAAGAAAAAGCTAGCAGAAAGACAGAGGTTGTGTCCAGATTACAGGGATTTGTCAACAGAAGTTTGTGTCAGAAGATACCTTGCAACAAAACTTCCATTGACAGATTGCCTCCAGACCACAAGGTGTATCAAAAGAGTGATCTGCTCTGACAGAAAGTGGCCGGATTACCTGGCCACTGTATCAGGACAATTGCCACCCAGAACCATGCGGAATAGGGTTGCAAGTCACCACTTTGTTCTGGGAGCCCTGGTGAGAGGTGCCCTTAAAGGGAACCTCCCAGACATCCACTTCCTGCCTTTGCTGCAGGCATGCCTACCTTCCTGAGGGACAGATCTTTGTGGGCAACACAGCTGGTTCCCGGGAGCCATGCCACCAGATCTGCCCCCAGGCTTGCAGTGGCTCCACATAGAGAAGCTGCAGCAGCTACTGAACTTCTGACAGCCACCCTCCTATTCCTTGTGGAGGCTGAGTCCAAGGCCAGCTGCGAGGACCTTGCCCTGGCTGCAGGACATTCACTCCTGCACCCCCATCCTCCCAGGCACACAGACTGCTCTGGAGGTACCACACCAGTTCTGACCAGTGGGACTGGTTGGTCACAGGGCAGTGGGATGACCAGCACTGGCACCAGAGCTTCTGAATGTGGAAGGCCACCTTCCTGGAGCTCTATGCCTGGCTCACCCCCACCCCCTGGAGACAGGACACCTGGCTGCACCCTCCATCTTTGTGGAGAAGTGGGCCGCAGTCACCCTCTGTCATCTCCCCTGACAGCTCCCGCTTAGGGCTTAGTGGGGCCCTCTTCATGGAGGTAACACACTCTCTGGCGGCCATCTCTGCATAGTGAGGAGGTGGGGGTTATCCCACCAAAGAGTCACAGAGCTCCAGGAAGGTAGCCTTCAACATTTGGAATTTCTAGAGCCACTGCTAGTCATACCAGTGCCCCATGACCAGCTGGTCTTTTCCCCCTTTACTTTCTCCCTTAGTTTCATTGTCTTCCAGGAGAAATGGGGGAAAAGAGAAAGGGGAGAAAACCCAAATAAAAATATTTGGCACTTTGGGTTTTTCACGGAAAAAAATCAGAAGATTTTGAAGTCTTTTTCCCTCTATAAAACTTTATTTCCCAAGAAAGGACATTTTTCATTAAAAATGATTTGAATGAACAAAAAAGTGTTTTGTTCCATTAAGTGTCAGCACTGCTCAACTTTGGAACATTTGTATACAAGTATTTAAACATGGTAGATAATGGTTGCGGACGCGGACACACAGATGTACGCATACATACGTGGACTTGCTGCAAGCCTGGATTGCAGTGAATAGAGTAAAATCACACATGGCTTGGCATTCTGTCAGCTGCCACCTTTTTATGGCAGTGCTAAATATTGATGAGGTTCACTCAATAAAAGGAGGAAAATGAATAATAATGGTGATACTGTTACCAGTAAAAGAGGGAAGGAAGGCAGATACTGACACCACCTCCCAGTGATGTCTATGAGAGAGGATGGCTTAGGGAGCCAGACTTTCCAGTGCCCTGATCCTTGTGAAAATGGTTATTCTGTTAGCAGCATCTTATACCCACTTTCCACGGGTGTGAAGTTTGGTAGTAGATGCCCACTAAAGAAAGCCATCATTGGAAGATTGTGAGCCCAAAATCCATCAAGGCATTGATTTATACTGACTGCTGGCACTTTGGAAATGGGGTGATAATGGGTGACATCCTTTGAATCAGGGTGATATTGTATCAAATTCCTTTTTCGTATTGGAAACATTGGCACTCCTGGAATTTCAGAGGAAGGAGACAAGAACACCCTTCTATCATGAAATAGTCTCTTTTGGCTCTGATTTGGGAAAGCATTAAGCATGTACTTAAGGACAACCTTCTTCAGGACAGCATTTAAATGTGTAAAATCTCCCTGATTTAATACAATTCTCCAAGAGGAGGATACCCATCTGGTCCATGAGAAGCACTTAGGTCTCTGAGGCTATATCTACATGACAGCCTAAACTTGAAATAAGCTATTCAATTTGTGCTATGCAAATGGCGTAACTTATTTCGAGTTTAGTTTGAAATAGGATATTTCGGCATTTGGCACTGTCTCAATGGCACCAACTGTCAAAATAATGTGCTATTTTGAGGCATCCCTTATTTGTCCTGCAATGAGGAGTACAGGGATGCTGAAATAGCATGACGTTATTTCAAAAACTGTTTTGAAATTATGTGTGCATGTGAAAGACATGGAGTAGCTATTTTGGGATACCTTGTAGATTGTACAGGGGATGCCATGTAGACATAGCCTGAGACTATTAGCTGAAGGAAAATGTGACAGAGCTACACTTTTCTTCTTCAAGGCAAAAATAGAGGCTGATCACCAACCTATCTTCAAACACTTTCTCTGAAGGCTTGTCTACACTTACCCAGAAATCAATGCTCCAAGAGATCCATCTTCTGGGGTTTGATTTAGTGGTTCTGCTAAGGACCTACTGAATCAATTGCTGACAGCACCCTTCCACTTGACCCCATGGGGGCTCAAGGAGTAGAGCTGTCACTGGGAGAGTTTCTCTCATTGACCTCCCACTGTGGGGACACCAAAGAAATTCAGCTGAAGGTATGTTGACTCCAGCTATGCTGTTCACATAGCTGGTGTTGCGTATTTTAATTTGACTTTCTCCCTTATTGTAGACCAGGCCTAAGAATGAGTTAGCTATTGGCATGTTAGTGGCCCTGCTGGCAAATAGAACAGCCATTGTGCACTCAGATATTGCTTCTCCAACTTTGTGCAATTTCATTCAGAAAGGCCCAGCTTCAATAAGTCATTGCTATTGAGGACAGCTCTTAGGCCATTGGATGTGAACACGTTTACTTTGCTTTTATCCCTCTGACATTTGACACCCTTGGGGGCATCCTGACCCCTATATTCTCCTTCTGTTGCCCCCCCAAATTCAGCTCCGCAAATCTGCCACTTAGACTTGTTAACTGCCAATGTGCACAACTCCCTTGTGTCTGTTTCCAGTGAAGTCCTCATCTGCACCATCACTCCTCTTGCATTGTCCCTTGCAAAAATCACACTCATTACATTTGGATGGAGCTTCCTACCCTGTGGCCCTGCAAAATCCCAGGTCTCCAGCAGAGGTGAAAGTAAGCCGGTGCACCTCAGTGTAGGGAGAGTGCTGCTGTGTTCCCAGACAGGGTTCCTAGAGTTGTCCTGCAGGCTGCTGCACTAAGCAATAGGCTGCCAGGCAGGTTAAAGAGGCTGGCTAGGGGCATGCCCATCCCACCAGTCCAGGGCTGCCTGAGGCCTAAGCCCTCCCTCAGGGCACAAAATGGTGGGGGACAGAGGGGACTGCAGCCCCCCCCAGATTTGTACCTTTAGGCTTTAATTCACTCCATAATGTCATAGCACTGTGCTTTCTGTATTTTATCCCACCCCCCTGCCTGCTCTTTGTTATTCAGCTTTGTAAAGTGGTTTGAGATGCAGTTTATATGAAAAATACTTGACCAAAGTTACATTGTATTGAGTATGAGAGGAGTGGTAGAAAACCACATTCTACTGTGTGGACTAGTGCCTTAGTTTTTAGTGCATAGACAGTTGCTACTTGTCTTTGTTATATTTTTGTCCTTGGCACTTTCTCTGTGAAATGGAATCAGTAATATTGCAGGATGAAGGCTTGGAGAAAACGTCTTTGAAGTGAAGTCAGCAGTTGTGGAGATGAATCGCCCTGCAGAATGACAAGGGGGGTGAAGTAATGTCTTTTACTGAACCATCTTCTGTTGGTATGAGAAACGTGCTTTTGAACAACACAAAGCTCTTCTTTAGGACCCGAGAAAGAGATCCTTGTAGCTCGAAAGCTTGTCTCTCTCGTGAACAGATGTGGGTCCAATAAAACATTACCTCACAACCTTGTCTCTCTAATACCTTGACACCACTACAACAGCACTACAAACAGCCCTTTGGAATGACGTTTTCCTCTACTTATCCCACAGGCAGGAAGTACAACGCCAGAAGTAGCAAAGGAAAGTTACTCCCTAACACCTTCCCAGTATTTTTCTGCTAGGGATTCTTCCACTGGTTGAATTATTCATTGCAAATGAAACTCCTCCCACTTCCAGCTCTATTTTCTGTCTGCAGGTAATTTGCAAACCCCTCCTGATTTCTGCAAGTGTATTTGTATTATTTATATGTACTCACTGGATAGCCTGAACCCACTTTTTCCCCCGCCCTGGGGGTTTCTTTGCAAACTCTTTGCTTCACAAACTCTGCCTTAAGACTTTTGCTGTTTATCATATTTGGTGTGTGACTAGGCTTCTGCTATTTTATTTCTGCTCTCTGACTGGAAGATAAATTGTGAAAAAAGGCAGTCCCCAGTGTGATTTTCTGTTTCAATATTGTTGTGTGGTAAAATCCAAGAAATTCTTCAAATTTGTGAGTATTTTTACAAATATATGATGACTCTGAAAACTCTAATGCAATTATTTATTTGGTGTCTTACAGGGAGCCTAAAGAAAGTGTATTGCAGGAGTCACCAAATGAAATTAATAGGGTTAAAACAAACAAAAAGAAGTATTTTAGAACTCCTGGCCAGAGGATGTTGTGAAGGTCAGGACAATAACTGGTCCAACCAACCAACCAAAAAACAAAACCAAACCCTAGATAACTCTGTGAAGAATAGGTCCACCAATGGCTATTAGCCAAGATAAATACACATAGGCTATGTCTACACTGACACAAAACTTCGAAATGGCGATGCAAATGGCCAAATCGAAGATTACTAATGGGGCGCTGAAATGCATATTCCGCGCCTCATTAGCATCCCGCCGGCCACAGCACTTCAAAACTGCCTCTTTTCACTCCCCCGCGGCTCGTCCAGACGAGGGTCCTTTTCGAGAGGACCCCACCAACTTCAAAATCCCCTTATTCCTATGAGCTGATAGGAATAAGTGGATTTCAAAGTTGGTAGGGTCCTTTTGAAAAGGACCTCTGTCTGGGCAAACCGTGCGGGAGCGGAAAGTAGCAATTTCAAAGTGCCATGGCACACAGCATGCTAATGAGGCACTGAATATGCATTTCAGCACCTCATTGTAATCTTCGATTTGGCCATTTGCATGGCCATTTTGAAGTTTTGTGGCAGTTTAGACATGGTCATAGTGTCTCTAGCCTCTGTTTGCCAGAAGAGGGGAATGGGTGACAGGGGAAGGATCACTGTTCTGTTCTTTCCGTCTGGGGCATCTGGTATTGGTGACTGTCAGAAGACAGGATACTGGGATAGATGGACCTTTGGTCTGACCCAATATGGTTGTTTGTGTTGTGATCCGTTGGGTGAGTTCCTCTTTTGGGGAAGCCCAAAGTCCAAGCCACTTTCCCCAAGGTTGCTGGGGGTACCCAGGCCCTCCCTTTACTCCAGGTCCCAGCCACCAGACCCTACAGATAGCAGCTGTCCACCACATCCTGTTAAATAAAGTGTCAGTAGTACAATTTCCTGGGCCACTTCTCATGACTCCAGAACATTTTTCATCCTTACCTCATTCACAGCCTTGCTCTGGTTGAGCTCCAACTGCCAACTCACAGCACCTTTTCATCTTTCCCTCCTTCTACCCTTGTGAACGCTGCTCTGTATGAGGTCCTGTAGCTTCCTCAGCCAGCCAGGCACAGCATCCTTACTCCTCTAGCTCCAGCTTTATACTAGCCTGCTAGGCCCTGGTCAGCTGTTCCTTGCAACCACTCCAGGTCACTTGGAGAACGTCTGCTTCTCTCTTGGATGGAGTGAGGTAGGATCCTTAGGCTTTCAGGCCCAGTCCATCCCATCACATGTATCTTAACTAGTTGGGTCTCTTTCTTCATCTCCTGTTCCCTCAATCATATTCATCCTGACTACCTGCTAGTCTACTTCTCCCACGAACACTTTAGGAGGGAGGGAGAATACCTAGCAAGTTATTTTGTTTTTAATTAGCCTTAAAAAAGGAAGAACAAACAGGATGAAATGCTTCCTTATTGGGATGATCTCTATCATTAGCAATACTTGGGTAGACTGAAGAAATCATTGACTCAGTGAGGAAAAAAACTTTAAGTAGTAACCAGTTCTGGGTTTTGAACCCTGACATGCAGTACCACAAACGGTTACTACTCTGCAGCCCTTTAGAGCATCTGGAAAGGGAAGTGGGTGGAACTCTTGGGGGCTAAGATCTCCACGCTCAAAGCTTCTGACTGAGGTAGAAGTCTTGCCCCACTGATTAGTCAAATGCAATATTTAAGCCAGAAGGCGGCACAGGAAGCTGTCCAAGCAACAAAATGAATTTATGGCTGACTAATGTTTTGGACTCTAAACCCCTTGTTTTCATCCTGATCCCTGCCTTCCATACTGTTCCTGATTTCTCCCCTCTTTCTCTCCTATATCCATCTGCTGCTGGTTCCTGTTTACCTGCCTTGCTCCAGGCCTTTAACTCCAATCCTTCCTGTGACTCTGACTCTGTCTCTAGCTATGACCCTTCTAGCTCTGGTTTTTGGCTCCTGACTCCTACTTTTAGGTCTGATTATTCATACTGTGGTTCTTTTAGTAGCACAAGGTGGAAACATGCTGTCACATTCATACACAGAGAAGTCACACAAAGCTAGTTCCAAATGTAAATGTCTGAATTTTTTGGCATGATAGTTTAAATCCGTTGACTTCAGTGCAGTTAATCCTGACTTCCCTTAGCATGAGAGAAAATCTCACCCACAGACAGTGGGCTACCAGAAAACAATAAACTAAGGGGAAAACTTCCTTAAAATAATTTGAAAATGATTGATTGGCTGCAGCATCTACCCATGGTGATGTCTGGTTTCATTACTTTTCTTTAGTACAACCAGGGAGGACAGTAACTCGCTGTGGGTGAAAGGTAAATTATGATCTATCACAAAGGAGTGAAGGAAAATGTATCATAGGAGGTTGAAATATATGCCACATGCTTTCCTTGATACTGTTGCACATCAGATTTCACTGGACAAGTCTGTTCAAATGTCTGCTGCAGAAAAGGGAATGTAAAAGTTTGGAGCAAATGTCATCTAGCAGAGAAAGAAGGACAAAGCAGGGAAGACATTGAACTGAAGGGATTGCTGACTGTGGACTTTGGCATATGTTCACTTATTAAACTGAGGTACTGGATGTCAGGAGGCTGTTCTGAAGCTTGGCTTTGATTTGGTGAATGGTGTAAGAGGGGTGTAATTTTGCCTCTCCAAATCCTCAAACATGCTCCATTTGAAATCAATGGAGGATTGGTCATTGATACCAGAAGACCAAGATTTTAGACCTATGTCTCTGGCTAGGTCTACATTGCAACAATTTGTTGACAGAAGTTACTGTCAGAAGAAATCTTCTGGCACAACCCCTATAGACAGCTCACATCCACACACAAAAGCAGATTGAAAGAACAATCCACTCTGTTGACAGAGAGCAGCCAGATTGCCCGGCTGCTCTCTCAACAGAAAGGCCAACTAAAAGCTCAGCAAACAGGGGTTCCCAGGGAACTGGAAGCCCTGTCTGTCAACAAAAGAGCCCCCGGAGCATCTACATGGCTTTTTTGATGACAAGGAACTGTTGACAAAGGCTTTATTGCTGAACGCTGAGAGGAACAAGGCTGCCAGTGTATGTGCTATGTTTTGTCGACAGTCTGTTGGCAAAGCGTATTTTGTTTTTACATGCTCCGTGGGTTTTTCCGATAAAACCCTGGTTTTGTTGGAAAAACTTTCTCGCATAGATGTAGCCGCCTTTTACTCTTCCACTTCTAGGTTCTAATTAAGCAAGCTACTATGAGGATTAGTGAATAAGTGTATGAAGTGGAGAGTAACAATTTTTCCTGGAAAATAGGAAGAGCTTTTGTGTTTAAAAGTTGATGTTTGTTTTGCCCCATGTTGTGGACAAAATGGTTTTAAGTGCATTTTTTTAAAGATTTTCTAAATAACAATTTTTTGTTTCATTTTAAAAATGCAGTTTAAATGTTTATTTGCTTCCTCCCCCAGCTATCTGGCACTTATTAACTCTCCTGAAGTGCGAAATGTGAGAAAATAACTAAAACAAAGTGAGAGCCAGAGATATTCTTTTCTCACTTGGAATAGAAAAAGAATCAAAAGTATTCAAAAATGTATTGAAATTTTGAAGAAGAGTTTTCATTTGCAAGAAAGACAAAACAAAGCCATTGTCCAAAAATTGCCATTGTTGAATAATGACAAAAAAGTCTTTGTTATTGAAACTTTATTTTTCAGCACAAACGACAAGTAACACCTTTTAGTATATTAAAAAAAAAGTCTACCAGATGTTTTGTTTAGATACATTCAGTCAAATCCTGGCTCCATTGAAGTCATTGGAAAAATGGCCACTGATCTGGGGTGGGGAGGGATAGACCATTGGCTTGCTTAAACCCGGGGTTGTGAGCTCAGTGTTTGAGACCATTTAGGGGTCTGGAGCAAATAAATTAAAAAAATGATCAGGGATGGTGCTTGGTCCTGTCAAGAGGGCTGGGGACTGGACCTGATGACCTTTCAAGGTCCCTTTCAGTTCTGTGAGCTATGTATAGCTCCATAATTATTTCAAGGGGGACACAAGTTTCCCATCATCTTTACATAAAATGTTTTACAAAAGATTTCAGACTATTCTTACCATCAGTAAGTCATTCCTTTATCTCTGGTCTACACAAAACAGTTAGGTCAACCCAGCTATATCACTCAGGGGTGTGAAAATCCACATATCTGAGTACTATAGCGGAGCCAACCTAATCACTGATGTAGGAAGCCCTAGGTGGATGTAAAAATTCTTCTGTCTACACAGCTAGTGGCTCTTAGATGGATTACCTACCCTGACAGGCAGGTTTCTCTAGTCAGCATAGGTAGTGTCGACACTGAAAAACTACAGTGACCCAGCGACTGTAGTGTTTTATGGGTAGACAAGCCCTTAGATGTCATCTTCAGAGAATACTTGTACTAAAACCGTATTCCCAGCATTTCTTTGACGAGTCAGTTTTAACTGACCAAGTCATAGCCACATTAAAGTTCTGTCTAGATAAGGATCCATATTTTACGGGTCACGCAGGATTCCCAGAGTTGTTTGGAGAGATGGCATAATCAAGATATAGGGGCAATACCTCACTTTATTTTAACAGATATTGATCAGTATTCTATTTAAGCCATATTCAGTTACGGACAGGCTTATTCTGGCCAGAGCCTTTTTTTCAAAAGACTTTGAATGCCAGAATGGTCAAGTTATTTGTTACGTACTGTATCTGGTATATTGCATCTGGAAAGATCTCAGAACACCTATGTGCAATCATCTCCTATGCAGAACATGGCAACTCTTCAGTGGCAAACCACTGCAGTGCACAACCATTCTGGACAGGAAGTGAGCAAGAAGATGATATAATTTGGAACTTTAGGAGGAATTTTGATTGTTTCATTGTAATAATGTGGATTGGGATAGGGAGACAGATTCCCCATGTAAATATGCAAAACAAAACAGTGCAAACAAAATTCTGAAAAACTACAGTATTTACGATAGCAATTCAATATAATTAACCGTTCAGTATTTTAGTGGTATCTTAAAATGGACTGATTTTCCCACTAGGGGACAATCACTAGTCACTTGAATATATTGGCCACCGTGAAGGTTCAATCCTGCAACATCTATAATCTGGCACAATTTTAGCCACCACTTCTAAGAGGTGTGGCCAAATTTCCTGTGGTCCCATAATATTTGTTTCCAGCCACCAGTCCGGGCTCTTGATGTTCTCTGCTGTTATTTAGCTCTCATTTGCCCCTAAATGTCTTCTAAGAGTCCAGTAAGCAGTGGAAGTGTTAGCAATACTGTTATACATTATTGACCTGTAGTCTGGCAAATTCTCTCACCCGGTGCTGGTCAGGTCCCGAGGGTTCCGAACCAGAGATGTTCAACCTTGTACTCATTCCCATGCATCTTCACCCAGCTTTTGGTTTCCACAAACATCTTCTTGAATGAGCAAGCTCACTTGCTCAAATCTTTGCAGAAAATGAAATTAACAGAGTGTGAAAAGCATGAATTTGTTGTTTATTAATCCAAACAAATGCTCACACAGCAATAGTTCAACCACTTCTATTTCTGCAAGTCAGTGAATGACTGCAACAAGGGCTGTGTCTGCATGTAAACTGCCGTAGCACATCTGCAACACTCAGTGTAGAGACTCACTATGCAACAGGAAGGGTTCTCTCATTGCAGGAGTTAATCCACTTTCCCGAGACGCAGTAGCTAGGTCACTGGAAGAATTCTTCCGACCTAGCACTATTTACACCAAAGGTTAATTTGGCTTAATTATGTTGCTCGGAGGGGAGAGTGGATTTTCACACCCCTAAATGACATAACTGGGTCAAAGTAACTTTGTAGCGCACTCCTCTGGATGATGATCCAATATTTTTAAGCACACAACCAATGCGATTGGTTGAGTCTTCCTTTGCAACTGATAACTGCCCAGTTCATTTCTTCATGTATCCTTCCTAGGTTGGGTGCCAGAAGTGGTGTTCACGCGTCTGAAGTCACCAGCCTGTGCTAATGACACTAGACTAGTCCTCGAGGAGCCTGTTGACTGGCAGCCTGGTGATGAAGTAGTTGTGGGAGGAACCAGTCCTGGAGATATGCATCGGCAAGAGGAAATTGTCGCAATAGAGATGGTGAACAACACTGAACTCTATCTTAGATCACCTCTCAGGTTAGTGGGGTTGAGGGCATCTGGCTGCAAGCGATAGCCTGTAGATTGTTTTACTGAAATAAAACTGTTAATCCAGAATAATTTATCTTCTTTAAATTCACACCATACGTTATTACGGACTATTATGTGCACTCATCCCTCCTTTAATGAGCACTTTACTTATGAGTACTCGCTAAAATGAGGAATATATATACCTACCTTTATTCACTATATGAGCGAACTTCCCCCGCTCATACGAGAGGGGTCCCTGGCTGGGAGGCAGGACACCCACAGCCTTGTGGCTGGCTCAGCCCCAGCTGTGGGGTCTCTGGCTGCGGTTGGGGAGACCCGCAGCTGGAGCCTTCTCCCTCCCTTCCCTCAGACATGCAGCTGTCTGACAGCCCTGAAGCTGGGGGAAGAGAGGGAGAAGCTGTGAGCTGACCAGTTTCCCGGCCCCGCAAGCCATGGGGAGACTGGAACCAGTCTGCCCCCGGTTCCGAGCTCCTTCCACTCTGGGAGCCAGGAGACTGACCAGCCGTGGTGGTTCCTGGCTCCACTCCCCTTGCAGGAAAATTTGAGTTATGCAGGGGTTACAGGAACAACCCCTGGGTAACTCCAGGGTTTACTGTATTAGACCCCCTGCCCACCCCGCAGACCTCACCCTCAGCCAGGTTTTAACTGCCCCCAATGGCCCCAAACTGCCTCCAGCCTTAAAACTGCCCAGCAGCCCCAAACCTCCTCTAGTCTTAGACCCCCCCAGCAGCCCCAAGCTGCCCCACAGATATACACCGCCCAGCAGCCCCAAACCGCCCCCCGCATTAGACTCTCCCTGCAGCCCCAAACTTCCTCCAGTCTTAGACCCCCCATGCATCCATCAACAGCCCCAGCCTTAGACACTCCTCTTGCAGCCTCTTCACCAGGGCTGCTAGTCTGGGTGGCTCCCCCAGCCCTCCTGCTCCCAGCAATTAACTCAAGTGTTAAGGTTTCAGCACCTGAGCATAAGATAATTGCTAGCTCTACCAAACCAAAAAAAGCAGTCAAGTAGCACTTTAAAAACTAACAAAATAATTTATCAGGTGAGTTTCATGGGACAGACCCACTTCTTCAGATAGCTGCCATCTCCAGCAGTTATCGCCATTGATAGGTATGTGCCTGAGGCAGCAGTATTAAAAAACTGCAAATGGCTTCTTTAAAAGCCACCTGCAGCTGGAAACCGCCCAGGTGGTGACCTTTAACAAATCTAATGGGACCCATGTTTGGGTCCTGACCCATAGATTGGAAATCCCTGCGCTACATACATACACTGTGTTCTATTTCTGATGCCAAACTATTCAAATACATCAGAAAAGTACCTAAACTCAACTGTTTTTTGTCAAGTTTCAAGCCCTTGGAACGAATCGGAGACTTCTACGTGTAGTTTAATGGGAACTTAGTGTTGCTCTTATGAGTTTTTGCCTACGAACAGAAATATGGGAACCAATTGTGCTCGTCTAACGAGGGATGAGTGTAAAGGAAAAAGTCAATAAAGCATGAGAGTCAAGGTCAGAAATTGCAGGATTTCAAGTATAAATGATGATGGTACTATATAAACATCTTTCTTTGTGAAGTTTGACGGAAAGTGTGACATCACCCTGTAATGGTGCATTCCAGCATGTGTCAAGAGCAACCCAAGAATCAGCCGGTAGATTTTGCATAATCTGAAGAGAACTTCTTTGTAACGCTTAAACCTTCAAAATTGTTATGAAAAACTCGACAGGTCCAGTCACAAAATCAGTTTCTCACTGTCATTATGATAATGAACCCTCCCCCACCAAAACAGATGATTTTTTACTGTACCCACTTAAAAATTACTGTGACCGGGAGAATAGAATTGCCAACTGGAGTTAGTTAACATTTATTTCTCAGTAGAATGATCCTAAAAGAAGGGATATTGAGCATATTTGTTTGGTTTTCCTTTTCCTTACCAGAGTGCACAGAGGCAGGGCACGCACTTTCAAAAATAAAAACAAAGCACCTCAGTGTTATAAAAAGTGTTCATTTTTTTGGATAATGGCTTCTGAGACTGTTCTGGTTGCCCAGTGATGGTGCTCTATGATTTCCTAGCAGAGATAACATTAGAGGGTCTTATTCTCATGTTAGTAGAGGTTGATGCTCTTAATCATAAAAAAGGGGTTACAGAGTAAATTAGTATATGAGGTGGACACCTATAAATCTTGCATTTGTTTCCAGAGGCCTGAATAATGTTGGACAAATAAACCAATATTTAAAGGTCATTATGACCCAGTGAAACTGTTTTCACTGGAAAATTATGTTTTTGACTACATGAAAAATTGTGCAAATTATGTCGCAGAAAATTTGATTTTTGTGGCTGTTTTTGACGTTGCTGGCAAACTGAATTCTCAAAATCAAAATATTTTGATTTAGAAATGCTGCTATGGTGTCCCCCAGGAGTTGTAGTTTGATTACTTCCTGCCTTGCTGTATTATTCATTGGATCCCTTGCCAAATTACATCTCCCATGAGGTACCGTGGCTTGGAACTCACATGACTCAGCACCTCTGCAATTGTCTAAAATGCACAGGTGCCACCTGAAAGCACAACTTGACTTGTCTTCTTGAAGCTCAGCCTAGTTCATACTGGGTGAACTTTTCTATGAGCCTGATGTGAGTTTGGGATCATAATGAAAGTACCTGGTAGGTTCAGATTTCATTCTGATGATATATACATATTTTTTTGCATAGAACATCCTGAAAGATTTTTAAGCCAACCAGAGTTTTTCCATACTCCCTATCCCTTTTTATAATTCATACCCAGTTACTTTTACAGTGATGAAATAGAGGTGGATTCAGAGCTAGACCCTGGAACTTAGCCAAACTACTTTGAACCCACCTGTGAAATCTGAGGTTTTCATCTCGAAGTGAAGGATGAGTGGCTCCTTCCTTCAGATGTTCTTATATCTGTTGCTGTGCTTTTATAGGTACTCTCACAGCGGTGGAGAGGAGTGGGTGCATGGACAGTATCTTGCTCTGAATGCTGTCGTAGCACTGCTTAGCAGGAGAATTGTTGTCGGAGGAAACGTTACCAGTGAGAGGATGTCTCACCTAAAGGAATGTGCTGAAGCAGGGGTGTCAGGAGGTAAGAAAGGTCTTTGGATAGAGATGTATTTGGAGGCAAAGAAAGAAACAGAAGCAATGTTGTTACTTTGGCATCACATCATGGTGTATCATTTTGTTAACAGAATAACTTTGAAGCTCACTGAGTTCCAGGAAAGTGAATTTCTCTTTCCAGACATTGTTTGACATGGAAGTATGAAGTCTCAGGAGTAGGACTGAATTGCCTTGTTATCTCTCAGCTGTATTATCCTCACATTGTTGCTACAAGCCATCTTGGGAATCCCTTTCCCTTTTTAAAATGAGCCTAAAGGGGTACAAGGAGGATAGCTTGTGAAAATGTTGTTTCCATGTACATATTGTTTTAAATGCTGAATTGTGTTTAATTTTTAGTGACTTAAAATTTCACAACTTTTTGCACTCTTAAGTGTAGCAGACTGGTGTGTGGCTAAGCGCATTTGGAAAACCTGGTCAAATAAAGAAAATTGATCTGATCTCCTCTTGCTTACAGTGGTTTCAGGCCTGTATAACTTCCCTGACTTCCAGGGCGGGGTTTCTGAGTCACCCAGGAGCTCCTGAGTAACAGAGAACAGAACCACCACACCCAGTGACTGTAATGTGGGGTGAGAATTAGGACTGCTGAATGCTTATGCTTTCCTTTATAAAAACAAATCTGTGTACTTTTAATGATTGACAGCGGACTTCATTTGGTACACAGCAGCCAATTACTGGTGCAGTTCCATGGATGTACAGTCCATCGGCTCTGGCACCCATGAATATTGTCACTGAGATGCATTAGTAGTGGAAGGAGAGCCAGAGGAGGGTTTTATTTGTGTTAGGGTATGTCTACACATCAGTCTTATTTTAAAATAAGTTATTCTGGAAGAGCTATTTCAGAATAGCTTATTTCAAAATAACTCTGCTATGCACAAAAATGCATTTTGACATAACACTTAGCTATTTTGAAATACAGTGTCTATGCACATAGAGCCTATTTCAAAATAGATTCATAGGACGCACAAGGGTTTATTTCGAAATAGGTTCTATTCTCTGGCTATGTCTACACTTGCATTCCTCTTCCAAATGGGGAATACAAATGAGGGAAATCAAAAATGCAAATGAAGCACTAGTTTTCATATCTCATACTTCATTTGGATAGTCTCTTTTCAGAAGAGATTCTTTTCAAAGAAAGAAAGCAGTGTAGACAGAACTCTTTCGAAAATAAACCCCGTCTTTGAAAGAACCCTTCTTCCTATTTGGTTTCAGCACGATGGAGTTTCTTTCAAAGATGGGTTTATTTTTGAAAGCACCCCAACTCCACTGCTTTCTTTCTTTCAAAAGAATCTCTTTCGAAAAAAGATTGTGCAAACGAAGCACAAGATATGTAAATTAGTGTCTCATTTGCATTTTTGATTTCCCTCATTTCCATTCCTCTTTCGAAAGATGTATAGTGGTTGAAAGTTATTCTGGGAACTTCCTCCTATTGGCTTACCTGGTGGCCCCTTGCAAAGAGTGTGTAAGGGTTAACCCTTTCCCCGCATTCTTTCATGATAGAGTCCCAGACAGTCCACTGAGACTCTCCAGTCTCCCACCCAGACAAACTGAACATAGGGATAAAAGGTAACTTAAATGAGTCACATCATACATCAGTGTCAAGGGCAGCCATGTTAGCCGGTTTCAGCAAAACCAACAAGTAGTCCTGTGGAATCTTAAAGTCTAAAAAAATTACTAGGGCATAAGTTTTCGTGGGCTTTATCAGATGCAGTTCACTTTTCTTGTTAATTTTCTTTCTTAAAAGAATAAATTAGTGGTGTTGAAAGGGACCAGACAGCCTCAGAGCAGGCACAGCTAGGACAGTGGAAGTACAAATCTCCATCTGCTACCCACATGTGTGTCTCCCATTTGACCTAGAACAGCCATAGTGGTCAGGTGATTATTCATACTCAAAGCCCATTGAAATCCTCTTTAACCTCTCCCAAAAGAGAGTGGTTTGGTCTGAGTACCAGCCACTGAACTCTGTTTCCCTCTTTGACCCTGAGCAAGTTGCTACTTAACCTCTGTGTCTCACTTTCCCCACTTGCCCGGTGGGGGTAATAGTCCTCACTCACATCTCTGAGAAGGACTGTGAAGAGCTAACGTTCAGAAAGAATTTTGAAGTGTTCCTGTTGCAGTTTAATTCAAATACATCCATGTTCAATCGCCTTTTCATGAGTCTGACCCAAAGTAAATCAATGTCAAATTCATCTTTCCCATGCACAGATCTATTTAAAACTGAACAGAAAGAGCTTACTGAAGCATAAAATGGCTTCAGCTTCCTGTAGGTCTCAATATACACGCTTCTGAAAAGGATCAGCTCCAATGCATGGAATGACCTGGCTTTGGACTTGCCATGGAGCACTGCCGCTGATGGATTCTTTCTGCTGTATTTCAGAGGCTTTGGCATGCCTGTACAGGAGGAGTGAGAGGAGGCTGGGATCCCGGAATATGGGGGCTGTTGTCATTGTGCAGGCTTTTCAGGGTGAAGACAGTCACATCCGGTTGGAAGGAGTTCAGTTCCAGCACATGGGCCAAGCATTCCAGCAGCATCTGAGTGCACTGACGATAGCTGGGGATGCCCCTATGACTGGTGAGAGAGTGGTCAGGGCTGTTGCTTAGTTCTTGGGTAGACCAATGTTCAAATACCTGCTCTGCCACCAACTTCTTTCTGTGACCTCAGGTAGATCACTTAGCTCCTCACCTGTATAATGAAGGCAGTAGGTCTGCCCTACCTCTCAGGAGTATTCTCGGAGTAGTTACACTAAACACTGTGAAGTGCTTTGTGATCTGTTGATGCAAACTGCTATCTAAGACATAGGTACTATTTAATAAAGATTGAACTCTCTAGTCTGGAACCCTCGTGACCTGACTGGTGCCAAACAACAGAGTTTGCCAAACAACAGGAGGTCAATATTGTCTCGCAGCACTACCAACACTTTCATTGCTTACTGGGCTCTTAGAAGACATGTAGGCTGGGTCTACATGTGCCCGTTCCTTCCAAAAGGGGCATGTTAATGAGCAGGTTCAAAAGATGCTAATGAGGCGCTGCAATGAATATGCAGCACCTCATTAGCATAATGGCAGCCGCAGCGATTCAACGGTGAGGCTTTTTGACTCGCACACCGCCTGTGGAGATGGGACTGTCTGAAAGGACCCCCCCAGTTTTCGAAAGCCTGTCTTCTGATCACAGATAGTGTAGTGAAAGGTTTATTCTTGCTTTGAGGATCACTGGGTGGCCTGTGTTCATTTCCCCTGTGATTGTGCTAACCTGGCTACATTATAGCATTTGTTGCATAGAAAAAAGCTCACTTACATTACATTGTTGTGATGCACATTCACCTAATATGGTGACAGTCATGGAAAATGTGCTGTCTTTGTGTAAGCACAATGCCACGGTGCTTTGCAATGTTGTGATACTGCTTTAAACCTCATTGTGTTATGATGCAATGTGACAACATTGCAAATCTGTTATCAATTAGCAATGGGGGTGGGGGTTTAAAATTCATCATATAAGCAATATTTGGAGGTTGGTGAAAACTGCAAAATGTGGTAAGTGTGTCCATCTCCTCAGTGCATCAGAGCAAGTTAGATTAACCAAGCAACATCAAAGCTGATGAATACCACCTAGTAGAAATGCACCACCTTTAATGGCAGCAACCTGGGGTTCTATTCCTACTTTCCTCTGATGCTGCCTTTTGCTTTCCAGATTCTTACATTCGTGGTTGCTCTGTGTGGGATTCTTTTGGTCGAGGACTCAGTCTGCTTCGCACCTCACAACTAAGAGTGGACAATAATGTTTTCCATAACATTCTAGGTCATGGGATTCTACTGGGTAAGTGAAGCAGAGGATTTTCAATCCACTTTTTCATGGCACTCTATGCCGAAGGTCCTCTTAAGCAAAACCTCTTTGGATGGAAGGAGGTTAGATGTTCTCTGCCACAAGTCTTACAGAATCTGGTGTATCACTGTCTACCATTCCCATGCAGATGCTGAGGACCTACTTCCATGTGATTAAAAATGCCTTGACTCCCTTTTAAGACCATCATGGAGCATGTTCAATCCCACATCTCTCCTGCCCCCTTCCTTTTCTTTAAAATACAGCAGTAGATTCAAAACATCTGATTCACTTGTAATTGAAAAATCTTGGTGATGTAATATTTAAAGATTCAAATCAACAAAGATAATGGAGTGATAGCCTACGTTGATAGTCAAGCACAGGCTTAAGTACTCGACTGATTTGGAGCTTGAGACAACAAAAATACTGAAAATCAAACTCTTTCTCCTTTCTACCATTAAAACAAGCTGGAGATAGGTCTCCTGTCTGTTCCACCAGGATCTTATACTGCCTGAGTATCAATGATATGTGTTCAGTTTAGCTGCCCCAAGACGAGTCATCAGATCAGAAACTGCCATTTTAATTTAATAAAATAAACAAAATCCTTGGGCACTGACCCTGCCATCCAATGCACACATGTAGGCATTCCCATTTGCACCAGTTTGACCGCGTATGGGTTCAGCACTCAACCTATCCAGGTCTCAGTTTGGAAATCCTTTCCCCGATCTTTCATGCTAAGACATAAGTCTGCCTTTCTAATCTCTGGGTCAAGCTAAATGTCTCCTCGGAAATTTCGTTCTGAATACTCTATATCCTCAAGATGTCTTTAATGGCTTCAATGTCAGTAGCTCCAGAGGGTCTGAAAGATGAATTTATATATCATTTTGCTACCTGCAAAGACATATTTATTATAGCTGCCTGTTTGCTGCTCTAGAATTGGAAACTCACAATGATTCCCTTTAAACCCTTATTTTCTAGGGTTTTGCAGGACAGTCATAAAAAGTCGCTTTGGGCTTAAAATTAATTGGCAAACAAAGTCCTGGCCTGGAAGCCAAGACTTTTTATGCCTCCTTCCAAGGCTATCTGACTTTCTAAAGCACTAGTGTACAATCCAGCTTGTGCTCAGATAATAGCTGTGATTGAAATAATACAATATGTAAAGGAAATATGTCTCAATAGGGTCTAGTTCCATGGTAAATGCCATAGAGGTTGCAGGATTTGAAAAAATAAAGCCCCAAGTCGTACGCATATTTTTTTTCTATTAATCTCGACTTTAAGATGGTTAACATGGGGGAGGTCATCAGGAAGAATTGGAGGGAGTTTTGGCCTAAGTAATCCCTAGCAAGAATCACATTTCTTTAAGGGAAGGGTGTGGTTGATTTGCGTGTTCCCTGGATAGGGCTTGCCGTTTTCCAGACATATGATGTCTGGCATTTCCTAGGATGGAGTTAAAATGCTTTCCTCCACCACTCCTTTCTGTGCCAAATCAAAGCGTATGCCATTTGGGGGACCTGGTTACTGCAGGCAGGTTGCATGCATGTAGGTGTGACTGGTGAACCCATTCAGTCTTGTCATCTTCTAGCCATTGTCTAGTTTATGGCTATAAATAAATAAATATAATAAGCAAACCAAAAAACAAAGCACTTTGGTACAGGATTGCAGGAAGTGTTTTGAAGTTTCTGTTTACACAGTCAAGGCATGAGATGGGGACTCACAAGATCTGGGTTTATTTCCTGTCTTTAATCTAATTCTTGACTCCTCCCTCCCACCTTCTGCTCCTCTGCTTTCTGATTTGTTCACCTTGATAATACTTTCCTGATTTGTCAACCTTGATTACTATTTTTGGTTCTCTGTGCCTTAAATATTGAGTCTGTTCTGGTCTGGCTATGGTCTGACGTGGGTCTGTCCCACAAAAGCTCATCACGTGATAAATTATTTTGTTAGTCTTTAAAGTGCTACTGGGCTGCTTTTTTGTTACAGACCCTGGGCAACTCACCTCATCTCTCTTTGCCAATGTTCCCCAGTTATACAATGTACATCATCATACCTGCTGTCTGTCTTCTCTGTTTAGATTGCATGCTCTTTGGGGCAGAGACTGTCTTACTCTGTATTAGTACAGTGTCTAATACAAAGCAGGTCTGACCTTGGTTCCAGCCTCTTGGCACTAACATAATACAAATCAATAATAACAACTCCTTTTCCACTTTGCAGAAATCGTCTGATCTTTCCACTATGCACTACAGTAATAATCCTCATCCCTGATATTTAGACCTTGGCCATTTTAAATTGATCCTGCTCCACTCACAGCTTTCCTTCTGTGGTGTAACGTGGATTCCAAAGGGCTTTTCAAACAATAAATGCACAGCACTACAGAAATGTAGCCACCTTTGTAGAGCTGCTGCCAACCTGCACACAGTGCCCTTCACAGCAGTACAGGTGGGGAATGAAAACAAACTGCTGAACTCCCTTTCATATTCAAATTTGGCACATTAACAGGTGGTTTGAACCGGGATAAAGATTTTATGCGACATTATAGGGGCTCTTTTGCATACTTGGCTTAATCTAATTCTTGACTCTCCCCTCCACCCCCTCTGCTCTCTTGATTTGCTCACCTTGATCATTTTTTTCTGATTTGTAAACATTGATTACTGTTTTTGGTTCTCTATGCCTTGAGTATTGAGTCTGTTCTGGTATGGCTATGGTCTGAAGAAGTGGGTCTGTCCCACAAAAGCTCACCTAATACATTATTTTCTTAGTCTTTAATGTGCTACTTGACTGCCTTTTTGTTTTGACACGCAATAATATGTTCCTGCATGAGTGGTGATTGTTGGAGCTGTATTTGATGAATTTTTCCTCCTATATTTTAGGAGGACGGTTGGAAAAGGGGAATATAATCCGGCACAATGCAGTGATTGGAGTTTCTGGAACTGATGGACTTTCCAACATTGAAACATTGTCACCGGCAGGGATCTACATCAGAGCTCCTGCTAACCAGATAGAGGTAAGGGTAAAAAACAACACTGTATCAAAGAACTACATTAAAGGTCTAAAATATTGGTTTTCAGTGTGACTTAAACACAGGCTGTTCATTCACTGAGTGAGTTGTGAGTAAGGATTGTTATTGCAACAGGATAGTATACAATACTATAATACTAAATTAAGCTTCTCACACAGTCTAAATCACACACACACACACACACACACACACACACACACACACCCCACATTGAAATTTTTATGACAGAACTGCAGTCCCTATAACACTTCTGAGCTTTTTATGTTTCAGTACAAAGTCCAGAGGTGTCTTGGGTTTATCAAAGGACTGAAAATTTTGCCAAAGAATCTGGTCACAGATCTGATCAATTCTGGACTAGTTTGTATTGTTCCCGTCAAACTTTGAGAGACACAGTTTTTCATGATCTAGCTGGCAAACCAAATAGTGATTTCCATCTGGATTTGAACCCAAAACTCAAGTACTGCCAATTCAGAGAAACCGAAACCTGTGAGGACATAATTTTCCATTCACTCTTTGCACCTCAAAGGCCATGTCTACACTAGCCAAAAACTTCGAAATGGTCATGCAAATGGCCATTTTGAAGTTTACTAATGAAGCGCTGAAATACATATTCAGTGCCTCATTAGCATGCGGGCAGCCGTGGCACTTTGAAATTGACGCAGCTCACCACCGCACAGCTCGTTCAGACAGGGCTCCTTTTCGAAAGGACCCCGCCTCCTTTGAAGTCCCCTTATTCCCATCTGCTCATAGGAATAAGGGGACTTCGAAGTAGCCAGGGTCCTTTCAAAAAGGAGCCCTGTCTGGACACTGCACGGCGGCGAGCCATGTCAATTTCGAAGTGTCGCGGCTGCCCGCATGCTCATGAGGCGCTGAATATGTATGTCAGCGCTTCATTAGTAAACTTTGAAATGGCCATTTGGATGGCCATTTCGAAGTTTTTGGCTAGTGTAAGCACAGCCCATGAGTCATGGGTTCACAAAGCTAGGTCAAGCTGTACCAGGTGGAGCTTTTTCAGGATGTGTGGCTTCATTTCTGATATGAGTTGCAATAATCAAGCCAGGAGCTCATGAATGCACATATCACTGTGGTCAGATCCTGGCTCATCCAGACGGGGCTCCTTTTTGAAAGGACCCTGCCTACTTCAAAGTCCCCTTACTCCCATCTGCTCATAGGAATAAGGGGACTTCAAAGTAGCCGGGGTCCTTTCGAAAAGGAGCCCCATCTGGACGAGCCACGTGGCGGTGAGCCATGTCAATGTGCCACGGCCGCCCGCATGCTCATGAGGCGCTGAATATGCATTTCAGCGCTTCACTAGTAAACTTCGAAATGGCCATTTGCATGACCATTTTGAAGTTTTTGGCTAGTGTAGACATAGCCAAAGAGTTGCATTTAATTTTTCAGGTAAGAAAAATGACCAAGAGGTTTCCTGTATTACTGTCATGGCAAGTTCCTCTGGGAACAAAGAGACAACTTTTTGATTTTAATTCCCTGCAGGACATATACCCAACTTTACAGACAATGCTAAAAAATACAGTGAAGGCATTTATTGTGGGGTTTTTTGTTTTTTTGTTTTTTTAAAGTAGGCAAAGTAGGATGATTTCAGGGCCTCTAAACACCGAGAGAGCTGTGCAGTTGTACCTTGGTATAACCCAGAGCTGTCTGACTCCATTAATAGTGGTTCAACCATTGAAAATGCTTGCTACGTTTCTTTGTCAATGTACTTGTGAAGCTAACTCAGTCAGTTTTCAACACAGAATCATAGAATGCTAGGAATGGAACGGACCTTGAGATGTCATCGTGTCCAGCCCCTGCCCTCATTGCAGGACCAAGTACTGTCTAGACCACCCCTGACAGACACTTATCTAACCTGTTCTTAAATATCTCCAGAGATGGAGATTACACAACCTCCTGAGGCAGTTTATTCCAGTGTTTGACCACGCTGTCAGTTAGGACCTTTTTCCTAATGTCCAACCTAAACCTCCCTTGCTGCAGTTTAAGCCCATGTTTAGCTCATCTGTTATAATAGATTTTCAGAGGTCTGCTTGGAAGTTGAGGCCAGGGACATGTACCCAGGCACTGACTTTAAGACAAAAAACTAGTGGAGCCTGTTCTCTACAAATCAGTGTGGATGGAACAGCAAATAGTCATGGCATTCTCCATTGTGAGCTGCTATCTAATGGATGGGTACATAAGTCATGGCAACAGCAAGATACTGAGGTCTACAAGAAAACCAGGTGCCTATCTCCTATGCACATTATTAATAAGGGTGCTTATTATCATACAGCATCTGGAAGTGCTTGGCAGATATAAGGAAAGACATGGTCCCAGTGTACAGATGTAGGGTTTTGAGGTTAGGCACAGTCTCCTATTATGTGCCTGTATGGCACATAATCTCACCTGGGTTCTTTAGAGTCTACCTTAATACAAAAAATATAAATGCTGCACTGCAGGGAGGGAAGGATTTTAGTAATTGTACTGTGATCATGAAGTTAATCAGTTCAGGTATCTTCACATCATGAGGGTTCATAAGAATGATCATAACGGGTCAGACCAATGGTCCATCTAGCCCAGCGCTCAATCTTCTGACTGGGACCAGTCCAGATGCTTAGAAGAGAATAAACTGAAGAAGGTAATGTAATCGGGTTGCACACAATTCTCATGGGTGCCCCTGCAGCTGAGCACATGTGCCTGCACTTGTCTAAGAAGGATCTTCTGTGACCCAGCCCTCTGGCCAAGTCACACATCCTTTGTGTGCCCAAAGAAAACAAGGCTGTTGTGGGATAAATGTCCAACAAGGCCTTTTTCATGGCCCCTTTCAATGTCTATCAGTCTCTTCCATCAGGGCTTCCTTCCTGGAAGCACCATCATCACCCTTACCTCAGGGCTTTATCTTAAAGTTCCAGCTTAGTCTGCCAGCCTGCAATTCGTGGTGGTGGTGATGGTGGTTATGCTGCTGCTGCTCCCCTGCCCTCTCTCTCTGTCTCTCTCTCTCTCTGTGTCTCAGCCATCCAGTCATCCACTCTGCACAAAGAAGAACTAACTACTGCTCTGTTCTGCAGCTCCTTTCATATGGCCTTCTTGTTCCTGATTGGCTGCTTTCACTGCAGCCACTTTAATCTGCTTGGAGAACTGTCTACTGCTTTTGTGAGGTGGGGTGTGGCAGATTCACAAGGCCTCCAGCAAGGACCCTCTGGGCCTTGTCCATTCTGTCACAGGCAACTCTTGAATGATCTCCATCACCCTGGCCATTCTAATCCTAGCTTCTGTCTGGCAGAGGTTCAAGGACACCTGGAACTTGGCGTTGCATCCCTGGCCATTGTGGCTAGTAACTATTGATGAACTTACTCTTCATGAACGTATCTAATTTTGTTTTGAACCCTGTTAAATCCCTGGTCTTCACAAAAAATCCTGACAGGAAGTTCCATAGGTTAACTGTGCATTGTGTGAAATACTTCCTTATGATTGTGTAAGGTCAATGGACCCAGGTTGTTGGCAGGAGGGAATGAACCTGCAAGCTTAGGAGCTAAAAGAAGTTTCTCTACAGCATGAGCTAAAAGCTTAGCTGACTCTCAGCTAAAGCAGTAGATCAGACTTCACTCTCTCTTGTCAGTGGTTGCAGTGCCTCTGAGGTGACAGTTGTTTTAAATCTATTGCCTATTAATTTAATTAAGTAATTCTTGGTTCTTGTGTTATGTAATGAGGCAAATAACACTTCCTTATGCACTTTCTCCATGGTGGTCATGATTTTTAAGGGCTCAATCATGTCCCATCTTATTCCTCAGAAGTGGAATGCAAGTAAGCAAGATAAAAATGCGAATGAAGTGCAGATTTGTATATCTTGTGCCCCCTTTGCATATTCTCACATGATTGTGCTTTCAGAAGAAGCTTTTCTGGAAGCAACTGTGTAGATGGGTTTCCTTTGAAAACAAACCCCATTTTCGAAATAACTCTTCTTCCAATTTTTTTTCTGGTAGAAGGGTTTTTTCAAAAAAGGGGTTTGTTTTTGAAGGATCCCAGTCTACTCAGTGTGTTTGCTTCCTGAAAAGCCTCTTCTGCAATGCAATCATGCGAGAATATGGAAATGATGCCTGGGATATGCAAATACGTGCTTCCTTTGCATTTTTATCTTGCTCATATGCATTCCACTTCCAAAAGTTGAATGCAGTGTAGACGTAGCCTAGCTGAACAGTCCTAGTCTTTTAACCTCTCCTCCTTTGGAAGCTGTTCACACCCCTAATCATTTTTGTTACCATTCCCAGTATCTTCTCCAATTCTGATGTCTCTTTTGTGAGATGGGATGACCAGAACTGCACACACTATTCAAAGTGTGGGAGTACCTGGATTTAGATAATGGCATTTTTATCATCTATTCTTTTCCTAGTGATTCTCAACAGTCTTTTAGCTTTTTGACTTCACCAGCACACTGAGTGGACGTTTTCAGAGAACTAGCCACAAAGAATCCAAGATTTTTTTTTTTATTGAGGACTGACAATTATTTTACACCCGACTATTTTTGTACATATAGTTGGGATTAATTTTTATAGTGTGCATTACTTTGAATTTACCAGCACTGAATTCCATCTGCCATTTTGTTGATGCATCACTCATTTGAGCGAGATCCCTTTGAAACTCCTCACAATCAGCTTGAGATGTTATCTTGAGTAATTTAGTATTATCTGTAAAAATACTCCCTCACTGTCTACCCCTTTTTTCCAGATCTCTTTTGATGTGTTGAACAGTATTGGCTCCAGTGCAAATGCTTGGGAGGCCCTGCTATTAACCTCTTTTCTCTTATGAACCAAGCAGAATTACTTCTCTTCCACAGGGACATGTATGCTTTCAAACCTGGTAGAATTGTCTCATATCAGTGGCCTCTTCCCAGACTTTTAGTTGCTTCTTATCCAAGCTGCACTTGGCTGTGTAGTCAGTTTCACCAGCCAGTGATTTTTTTCCTCGTGTACATTCACACATGTCCTCTTTAAGTGAGTCACGGTTTGGGCCTAGACGGATTGAACCTCTCTAGTCTGGCACTCTCTCATCTGGCAACATCTGTAATCCAGCATGATTTTAGTTACCTGGATGCCCACTTATTATGGGTGTGGCTAAGTTTCCTGTGGTCCCGTAAAGTTTGTTTACAGCCACGAGTCCTGACTCTCAGTGTTCTGTGCTGTCATTTAGCTGCCATTCACCCTAAATGTCTTCTAAGAGCCCAGTAAGCAGTGGAAGTGTTGGTAATGTGCTAGACAATATTGACATCCCATGATCTGGCAAATTCTCTGATTCAGCACCAGTCAGTCCAGAGGGTGCTGGGCTAGAGAGGTTCAGTCTGTACTCTGTGGTTTTAGGGCATTGTGACAACCTTGCAAATTGAAGAGCCTTCTTTATCTTCAGAACAGGCACCTCTCCAGTGTGCATCAGCTCCAACCCGGAGGGAGTACATTTAGTACAAGAAGGCCACTTATTCCTTCATGCTTAATCGCTCCTTGGCCTCTTGGTACCCCTTAGTACAGGGAAGCACTTTAGTGTGTAGATGTATCTTTTTGCATTTGTGTCCTCCTGTCCACCAGAAAATGGGTGGAGCTCAACAATTGCACCAAACATCTGTCCTGGTAGTAAGCAGTGCTCCTTCTAATATTTTCTACCTATGGGCAGAATAAAATTTCCTGTGTGCATTGAGACATATGCAGATGTGCACCACCATACAAGCACATGCTGCTAGATGTGGGTGGCTGTGGGCACTCTGGTAGCCATCTGGGCAGCACCTGACTCTCTCTTGGGCAGCTGCCCAAGTGCTCAGCTTACAGGAAACTCTGGTAATAAGTTGAGTTCGCTGCTGTAGACGAAAGATTCCCTAGCTCCTTATCAATATCATTTGAACTAGTCAACTGCTAGACTGTCAGACATAGGGGTGAGGATCCCATGTGCATTTGAGCATTGCTCACCATTGCTTCCCTACCATGACACTTTCTGAAACCTGCTGCAATGCGAGTGCTCACTGAGTAGGTCCTTTGGGACAGCTTGTTGCATTCTGATGTGTTTTGGCAAATGACAATGGTGCTGGAAATTCCTTCAATGTTGTATTGTATCGGTGATGAGAAGAGGAAGCAGCACTGTTCATCTTAAAGTATTCCTGAAATAGTTATGTTATCAGTGTTGTTCAGTTAAGGCACTTAAAACAGTGACTGGCTTTTATTCCAGTGACTTCAGGTGTATTCAGCATCATGTTTCTGGCATACACAGGTACTCCATTTTGTCTGGAATTTTGATTGCATGGGTGCCCATAGACTGACTTCCTCAAAGAATTGATTTCCACACACAGTTCCCTACTTACTTAATACCACTGCCATAAAGCCACTGGCTGTGTGAATAAATGAGCGGTTTCTCCTTATGAATCTTCCGTAGAATGAAAATTTCAATTGCAAGTAAAAGATGCTGGAATACTGCTACTTGACTACAGAAGCATTTTATGGAAGAGACAGGGTCTCTGTTGGGCAGCATGTTCCAAACTGCTGCAGCTCTGCAAGACAGCAGATAAGATGGTGTTTCGGATATTGATATCCTTTTGTTTATTGAAAGATGGCAAAGATCCCTCTTTGCAGATGGACAAGTCGATTGTCGCTATGCAATAGCTGTAGCTGGAATTGCGTTTCTGCAGTCGACTTAACTCCCTAGTGTAGACCAAGCCTTAGATTCAGATCATGCGCTATTAGCATTTAAAGCTCACTGCTGACCTCAGCAAAGTGAGTTGGAGGTCCTAAAGCAAAAGAATCTATATAAAACCGCCACAATGATTGACAATAACATCTAAGGACAATTAATTTTGGCCACTGCCAACAGAGTAGATCTGGACTCTGATTTAGGGCAAATTCCTATCCCCATTGAAGTTAATAGCAACACTCCCATTGGCTACAATGGGACAGGGTTTCACCACTGGTGTCCCTGCTTAATCCACTCTGCATAATTCACTCTCTACTCAATTAATAAACTCATAATTTTAATGCCGGATGTGACTATTATGATATCTAGTTTGACCTGCTGCATAGCACAGACCAGAGATCCTCACCCAGCAATTAGTACATCAAGCCAAGAATGATTTTTAAGTTGTAACGTTTTAGAAAGATACCCACTCTGGATTTTAAAATGCTGTGTGATGAAGACCAGTGTTCCCTGTAAGCTGTGTGCTTGTGTGGCCACTTGGGACAGATTCAAATGCTACCCAGCTGAGCAGAAGAGTGCCTACAGCAAGGTGTTTTTTTTTCTTCTGGTGGTGCACATTTACACATGTCTCAGTGCACAGAAAACCATTATTCTGTTCAGGGAGAGAAAAGATTAGAGGGAACATTGATGAAGACTCTACCACTGATGGAGACTCTGCTTCTTCCAATGGTTAATAACCCTCACTGATAAAAACACCCCACGCCTTACCTCACATTTGAATGTGTTTAGCTTCAGCTTCTGAGCACAGACATATCACTCTCCTGTTAAACCGTAACCTGGCGTGTCCTGCTGAATATCACTCCTCTAGTGTTGCATTAACTCTAGTTTGGTTGATTTTGCATGGAAAAAATATCCATATTGCAAATTACATAAATTGGCAGAACAAGATTTAAATGGCCCACTTAAGTTCAAACTAATGTTAAGGGATCAACAAATTTTAAGCAGCCAGGAGTTTTGCTGACCTGCCTGTAGTGGAAGGTACAGATGAGAATGGAAAGTAAGTGGTGCTATGTATGGTACATGCCTGCTTATCTGCCAACTACTGTTGCATGGCCTGAGGGTGGAAGGTGGCTCTGAGTGAGAAGGAAGTGGGAATGAGCATACTGTAGCCCATTCCTGGTGGAATTGGCACTGGCTACTATGAGTGGTGGGTGCACATTTGGCTTGTGGAGACAAGGCCCGGCCCCTTCTGCACCCACCAGAGCCCAGCCCTCATTGTGGCCTCTGGTCCCTTCCTTGCACCCTGTCCCTGCATTATGGCCGATAGCCCCTGCCCAAATCTAATGCCTCCACCCCAGTCCTGAGCAGCCCCATCTGTCTCCCAAAGCAGCCATGCAGACACAAGGTCCCAGCTCCTTCCTTGTCTCAGTCCCCAGAGTACTGAGCAGCTCCAGCTCCCTCCTGGCCCTACTCTGATCATTGGAATATCTGGGCAGCTGAAGTCCAAGACCCCAGAGCAGATAGGCAGCTGAGGTTCTGGCCCTGACCTCCAGAGCAGATGGGCATTGACAGCCTTGGACCTTAGAGCAGACAAGCATCCTCAACCCTGACCCCCTGAAGCAGTCATGGACCCGCCCTCATCGCCATCTTCTGCCTCATCCCTGGCTCATAGAGCAGCGAGGGCCCTGATCCCGGCCCTTGGAGCAGTTAGGCTCCCATGTTGCAGCACCAGCCTTACCAGTCAGCCAGGCAACTATGTGATCCCAGCTTCCTCAGCTGGCTAGCTCACAGGCAGGGCCATCCTAGTCTTTTTGGGAAGACAATGCCTTCCTTGCCTGTAGTACCTCCCGCCCATGCTGACTTCAGAACTAAACATAAATAAATAGTAATAAGTATCTAGTTCTTATACGGCACTTGGGAGCACTATGTGAGTTAAGGGTGTAAGAGTAGAGGGCTTGGCCCAAAGTGATTTTAAGAACAAAGCTTTTAATTGCCAGGTATCTGTCGGTCATATTTTCAGTATGTGCTTGTCTGCAGGGTAACACAGTGTGTGCTGCTGGTTATGGCTACTTCTTTCATCTCTCGCCCGAGGGACCATCACAAACTCCTCTCCTCTCCTTCAGTAAGAACACAGCTCATTCGTGCACAAGGTATTTGGGGATTCCTTTTGGTTAATGATTTTTTTTTCTTAGTATGAATTGCTGAAAGATTTTTGTTTCATAAGGTAATGAATATAATTTAGTAATAATTATTATAATTGCTATAGACAGTTAGGGAAAAGGCTCTGTTCCTTAAATATATGCTTGGACACTAAGGCCACATCTACACTTCCGGGAAGATTGACCCGGTTGATCTTCCAGAGTTGGATTTTGCGTGTGTGGTAGTTGTCCTCTGTACTCCTCGCGATAGTGAGGATTAAGGGAGGTCAACAGGAGGAACTCTCCCATCAATCTTCTTCAATGAGGACAGACAGGTAAGTCGATTGCAGGTATGTCAATTCTAGCTATGCAGCTGCTGTAGGTAGAATTATGTACAGTAAGCACTTGAGATACGTGCAACTAAGTTTTACATATCTCGGGTTAACACAACGTCCACCCTTGACAGGAGTGCAGAAACTGCCCCTAACAGGAGCAGTGTTTCTGTCCCAGAAGTGGCAAGAAGCTGGGAATCAGGTGGCAGCCTGGCTGCCAGCTCCCCTCCACTTGCAGAGTGGGGAAACTGAGTAGGGTTGCCCCTTGGCTCCCATCTCCCTGCTGCTTGTCATGGCTGGTCAGTTTCCCAGGTCCTGCAAGCCCAGGGGAGCCAGGAACCAGGCTACAGCCTGGTTCCCATATCCCCTTAACTTGCACAAAAAATTGACTTATGCAGGGATTGCAAGAACGCAACCCCCATGTATTGTGTCCAGTTCTGGGCACCGCAGTTCAGGAAGGATGTGGAGAAATTGGAGAGGGTCCAGAGGAGAGCAACGAGAATGATCAGAGGTCTGGAGAACATGACCTATGAGGAAAGGCTGAAGGAATTAGGCTTGTTTAGTTTGGAAAAGAGAAGATTGAGTGGGGACATGATAGCAGTTTTCAGGTATCTAAAAGGGTGTCATAAGGCAGAGGGAGGGAACTTGTTCTTCCTTGCCTCTGAGGATAGAACAAGAGGCAATGGACTTAAATTGCAGCAGGGGAGGTTCAGGTTGCACATTTAGGAAAAAGTTCCTAACTGTCAGGGTGATCAAACACTGGAACGAATTGCCAAGGGAGGTGGTAGAATCTCCATCACTGGAGATATTTAAGAAGAGGTTAGATAGATGGCTTTCAGGGATGGTCTAGAAAGTGCTTGGTCCTGCCATGAGGACAGGGGGCTGGACTCGATGGCCTCTTGAGGTCCCTTCCAGTCCTACTCTTCTATGATTCTATGATTCTATGTATCTCGAGGGTTTACTGTATCTGCATTTGACTTTAAGATCTAATGTAGACCAATTCTAAGATATCATGACAAGCACAATAGAAAAATCTGCACATAAATATGTAGAAAGAAAACAGAATATTCTGTTCCTTCATTTTTTCTTCCTAAACAGGTACGGTCTCCTGGTGTATCCAGAATATCAGCCAAAACCTGTAGATGGCCTGGGCACAGTTCTGTTTCAGGGCTTCAGAGCTTGGAGAAATCAAGGCGGGGCTCAGGTATAATTTGTTTTAATTGTATTTTGGTAGTTCAGGTCATGTCAAAGGTGCAGCTCCTCTGTATCCACCTTGGTCAATTGGTACTGCAGAAGGAACCATTGTGGTCATCTAGTTCAGTGATTTTCGCCCTTTTTTCATTTGTGGATCCCTAAAAAAATTCAGAGAGAGAAGTGAAACTCTTTGGATATTTTATGCATAGTCTGAATTTGTCTAGCTTCTCTTGCTAGCCATTGGATCTCAGTATTCCTTTATCTGCAAGACTACAGAGCCCTAAAGGCTAAGGACTAAAGGCCCTTTTCTCTACACTGTTGAATTATTTTGCAATATCCTAGAATGGAATTTGCTGGTTCTGAAAAAATATTATTTGTCTAAAAGAACATAAAATTGACCAGTGTTTTTCTAGATTTGGTGTCTTTTTATCCATCCTGCTTATCCACAGATACCCAGGATCAAATTATCCAATTTATTATTCTTTGTACCAAATTACCCAACCACTCCATGATGAGGTTTATTCTGCATTCCCTGAATGTGCTACACACCAATAGCAACTGTCATAGTTATGTGGTAGTAAATCAGTGGTGGGCAACTTGCAGCCCACACACCCCAGCTCTCTCCCTCCCCCCACACGTCTCTCACACACCTGTGCACTGGAGCCCTGCACTTTCTACACCTCCCTGACCCTCCCAGCACTTTCAGGGGAGCTGCAAATTGTCTGATTTGCACTCCGTCCCCTAACCTCCTCCTCCCTCCTAGCATTGGAATGCTGTGAATCAGCTGTTTGTGGCGTTCCAGGTCTAGAACGGCTGGGGAGGGGTGGGGACAGAGTGCGAATCAAATGATTTGCATGTTCTGAAAGTGGTGGGAGGAAGCAGGGAGGAACAGGTAAGTGCAGGTTTCTGGTGCCCCCACGAATGAGAGGCACATGGGGAAGGGGGACACAAAGGGAGTCTGCAGGGCCACAAGTGGAGCCCCAGTGGGCTGTGGGCTGCTGCATCCAACAGAGCTGAAGGAGAACCACTCTTGTAGCCCACCCACTATTCAGGGTTGCCCATCCCTGTTGTATAGAATTCCTTGATTACGCTCAAGGAATGCATCTTTGTGATAACACTCTCCCCTCTTCTTTGGCTATTGCTGTTTCTAATCATTACATACATATTTACAGTCTTTTCAGTCATGAATATCACTGACTATTTAGTCTCAGTTTGCCAGTGCAGTTTTTGTATCTAGATGGAAACGACTTGTTAACGTGCAAAGCTATGTTTTTGAATCTCCTCAAACAGGAGAAAAGAATTAAGGGTGAAGTTTTCAAAGATAAATTAGATGCTTGACTCTTATTTGTGCCTTTTACAATCTCTCCCTTCCGCTATATAATGGTGAATGGATAATAATGAACCCCAGAACTTTTCTTAACCTATTATTATTATTTTAAATAGATTTTTAGCAGCAGCAACCTGGAACTCCAAAATTTCCACATCTATGCATGCAAAGATTTTGGAATTGACATTGTAGAGAGCCTTGGAAACACCTCAGTTGCTAATAGCTTACTACTTGGATACCTTGGTGAAAAGGTAAGACCAGTTGCTGCTTCCATTCTACGTCTTCAGCCCAGGCTATTATAAAAAGGTCTTTCTTACAGACTAGTGCTAGGCCCAATAGTAGGCAATATAAAAGCCAATTTCTTCAGAAGAGATTTGATTGTGTTCTGAGTGCTTTAAGCTCTGAGCATTGAGAAACTTCCATTATCTTGAATAATAAGAACTTCCTGTTCTTCCATTTTACCTGAAAAACAGCACCAAAATGCCCATAAGACCATGCAAGAATGCTAATTCATTTACTGAATAAGAGGTATGTGTGCCACCAACATTACCCTTCCAAGTTAGTGCTCCATAACTTTGACTGTCTCTATTTTAGGATGGCAGTAAAGGTCAGGGAAATACAATGAGGATATAAAAATCATACATAACCTCTCTTTTCACATATCAGATTCACATATCAGATTTCAAAACACTGTTTCAAATTGGGACTATCAGAATTAAGTCATCTTTGAAGATGAAAAATACAGTTAAGTGCTAACACTTACTATTTATGACAGTAAATTGACTCTCTGTCTCTATGCTTGTGCAGCATCTTACACAATAAGATCATAACCCTGATTGAGTTTCTGGGTGCTGCTGGAATGCAAACAGATTAATTAATAGTAGAATCTTAGCAATAGTTGCCCACAGCTTCCTTTTTAATATTTTTCTGCTCTGGTTTCTCTTGCAGCTTACTGAATTGCTTGCGGTAAATTGCCAATCTGATTGGCTGATGGATATTGTTTTGAAAAGGCTAATTTATAAGCCTGAGGAAGACCGCATTTTAATGTAGTTGATTGATCTATGAGGAGTAACGAACTCAAATAGAACCATGGCCCCAAACAACGAATCTTCCTGTGTTCTAGCTGTACAGTTAATTTGTTGCAGACTTGAAGCGGGTGGGTCTCTTTGTTTTTGTTGTTACAAGATCCAGGGGAGAACTCCAGTGCTTTACTTGTTAAGAGACTGAGAGGCACTCATCTGTGCGTTGTTCCTCACAGCCCCCCAAGGGTGTGATTATCTTTGATTATCACATGATAAGAGTCTCCTTGTCATAATTTACATCTTAATTTATGTGATTTTCCTTTTAATAATGATGTCTCTTTAGCAGCAATTAAAACTTTGAGACATGAATTTAACAGGAACATTGGATATTCTTCTCTGCCAGCCCTTTTGGTTTTTTAAACAAGATACCTTACAAGCGAATTGTTAGTTTTGGAAGTTGTTATGAAAATTGAAATTGGGTCCTTTTGTGCTGCGGTATCTGAGCCCATGGAAGTCAATAAAAAGGTTCCCGTTAATTTCAGATGGCTTTGAATTGGGCTTTTTATTTCTTTTGGTGATGGACTCAAATGCGCATGCATTGCATATAAAAGAGAATGTTTCCTTCTGCTAAAGACAGATTGTTCGAGTTAGGAGATGCATGTTTGGGGAGGAAGAAGGAGTGAAATGCCCTTCAAAATATTTGTAGGGTGAAAACAATAAGGAAGGAAACAGATTGTGCAATGTGAAGCAACAGGGTACAATTGTGGGTGGTAGGATGGAAATCAATACAGAATGAAGTAGGCAGAAAAAAAATGGAAAAGTGAAGTCTAGCTGGTCTGTGGAACGCCATGTTGCAGCATTAACGCTGTACTGACTTGGAACCAAGATCTTCACGTGAGGGTCTCCAACTTCCCTCCTTGAGGACGGTTGAATGGACAAGGCAGAACCTTTGTCTCTCAAAGGGACAATTTAATCTTTAATGGTAGTAAAGCAGCTAGTTAAAACAAACCCCATTGCTGATAGGGTGCCTTCAAGTTGTATTTTTGATTCGTGTGTTCAAAGTTCCGTGATACAATGTTTGTGTAAGTCTTGGCAGAGCTTTTGCTGCTGAAGAGGGTCTTTCGAGGACCCTCAGAAAATCACCAGACAGGCTCCTGCCAGCTCCTCCTCCACTTTCCCCACCATGGATGTGCATACAATCGCTCCCAGCAGTAGTACACAAACTCACAGATGGGACCAGTCATCCCCATGGCTTCTTATGCTGTGTCCTGGACAAGCTGCTGCTTTCTTTTTTCTGTCCATTTTCTTGTTCTGGTCATGTTTTTTGGTCCCTTTACCTGTGCTTTTTTGTTTGTCCCCCGACCCCACACCTCACTTACATTTTCTTCTTTCTCTATAATTATTTGCTTTTTCATTTCCCATCCTTTGTGTGGTTTCAAGTTTTGTTGCCAATATTTTGGACACCCTGGACCAGATCTTTAGGTGATATAAACTGGTCCCAGTTTGGTGGACTTCAGAGAAGTTACTTCAGTTTTCAGTAGCTGAGAATGTGGACATCCAAATGCTGATATGTTTGGCTGTGCTCTTTGCTTTCATCTTGCAGGATGGTAACTGTATGTCAGCAGGGCTGAAAACTCCTAAAAGGCATGAGCTGTTGGTTTCCAATACAACTTTCATGAACTTCGATATTAGCACCTGCGTTGCAATCAGCACCTGTTCTGGCTGTTTCCAAGGCCAGGGTAAGGTACATTTACACTGAAAAAGCAGTCTGAAGATATCCTGAATGCTGTAAATTTTGGTGTTACACTTGACATTTTGTTTCCTTCACCAAGAGGCATCATTATAGTTTGCTGCATGTATTCTGGAAGAAGGACGTTCTACTGATTAGGACACTGTGCTAGGTCTCAGGAGAAAGTTTCCTTGCTTTTCCACAGAGTTTTTGTATGACAGTGCACAAGTTACCTGGTCTTTCTGTGCCTCAGTTTCCCATCTATAAACATGGCATAATAGCATTTTCCCATTTCAGAATGGTTCTGGGAGGATAAATCCATTAAATATTTTGAGGTGCTCAGAGGCTGTGGGAGAAGGGCCACAGAAGAACCCTAATATGCATGTCCTGCAAATCAACACCATCTTATGCAGCTCCGCAAAACTAAGTTGTTTCTAAATCATCACTTTAGGTGCAATATAACTTCACCCCTTAGCCACATATGTACTCATTAGGGTGCTTTTGAAAGTTGTCCTCTGTGTTCTGATGTCACTGGTGGGCTGAAGCCCGAATGTCTCCTCCCAGCCTTTTTGATAATCTGCCTTTCCTTGACAGCAGTGTTCTCACCAATGAGTGGGGTCTGGATGCATACGCCACATGACGATTCTCTATGTAGAGGAGCTGGGCAATTAAAATGACAGCCATGCGTGCTGCATTGACTTGAAATGAAATTTCTTTTCAGCTGTGATTTAATTCTCATATTTCTCTGAGTTTGGGGTGATTATTCAAAAGCCCCAGAGGGACTGCAGGATAGGGATTAACACATTTATTTGTTAATTTATTTATTTGTTAGTACTCCTTTTTCGTGGAGTTATAGGGTCCTTGGGCCTATGAACTAGGGCAATTCCTATTATCAGAGTTCCCAGCTGGGTATGATTCTTCTGTTTAAAACATTTAATTATCCAATCAGTAGGTCAAACCAATACCATGTGACTAACCACACAACTGTCCCAAGACGTCATTTCTCTGACAGGACGATAAGCTGAAGTTAACCTGTTGCTAATAAGCAAGGGGGAGTGCCCTTTCTTCCAGTCAAACAAAGGTGTGACATTGCATTTCTGAACTGTTGCTTGTTTCTCCAGGTGGCTTTACGGTGAGAGCTGAACAGTTGGCGTTCCTGAATTCACCCAATCAGTTGTCATTCCCATTTCCTCATTCGGCCATCTTCGAAGATCTGGATGGCTCCATCAGTGGACATGGAGGAAGTCATCTCCTTGCGACCATGAGCACACTTACAGCTTCCTGTGTGTCCAGTGCTAACTTCAGTCATGCTGCCAAGGCCAGTGTTTGTGGAAGGGACGTTATTTTTCACCGGATGTCAATTGGTTTGTAAGTAGCAGTTACATCTTTGCAATATCGGGTCTGACCTGGGCTTTTAATTATCAAGTCTGGGCACAGCTCTGGAAATAAGGAAGGCTGAGTTTAATCTCTGAGCTGTAACCTCCCTGTGCCTCAATTCTCCATCTTTAAAATGGAGATAATAGCCTAGCCCTACCTTATAGAGGTATGGTGAGGAAAAAGGCATTAAGAGGTGCTTGGGTGTTATGGTAATGGAGGCCATATAAATACCTAAAATACATGATTTGTTGTCTCTTCTTGACAATTGCTCTCCAGATTAAAGTGCACAATTATTCACCTTCCCTATGGCTTCTTCTTTGGCACAACACCTTAAAGGTGTGGTTGAAGCATGGGTAGGCATACAAATGTTAGCTGTGGTTGAGCCAGCATGTTAAAAATAGCAGGGCAGCTATAGCTGCACGGACAACAGGGTGGGCTTGACACACCAAGTAGATGCCTCGGATTCTGATTAGTGTTGCCTGTAAACTGAGCTACCCAGGAGAGATTCAAGTGCCATCCAGCACCCACAACAGTATTTCTACTGGTGGTGCACATCCACATATGCCTTGGTGCACATAACAAAATTTATTCCATCATAGATGGAAAAAATTAGCAGGAAAACTGGTTCTGATAGGAGTTTCGAGATGGCTAGGCCTTCCTGCAGTCTATGCAGTCACAGCTGCACTGCTGTTTTAGAGCACTTGCTTGACTTATGTTAGTATATGCACAACTACCCAAGCTGGGCATTATACTGAGCATAGACCTACCCTTAGTGTAAATGACAATCAGATTTATAGAGTTCAGTTTCCTACCAGAACTGATGCTCAGCTTTGCTGGACATATAGGTCTGGTGTGCTATTGCAGTTCACATCTTCCTGCCGCTGCTGCCAGTGTGAGCTGGCTCAGCTACTGCATTCCCTACAGCTAAAGACAGCCAATGCAGAAATGTCACCTCACTAAACATGATCACTTCTGCTGATGGAAGCAGGATGCATTAGAATTCCTCTCTCTTAAGAAAAGTGTTTTAACAGATGAGAAAAATCACTCCAGATTTTTGATTCTCTCCTGCCCTCTCCCCATGTTCCCCATCATTTCGTTTTCTCTTTAGTGTACAAATCTGTACCATTTTCTATTTTTCCTGTTTCAAGCTGGTTGTACAAAGGCAGTACTGCTGATGAGCACTGTCAGATGGATGTAAATAATTCAGAGCCTTTGTGTTATTCATGTTTTAGAAGAAGCGAAAACATTTCCAGAGAGAAAAAAAAAATGCTGTGTAATTATATGTTCTGCAGAAGTCTGGAGCATTTTCTGTATGCCATCAGTGACATGAACAGTCCCATGCAAATACAATTTCTACTCACTTCAACTGAGCCATAGAGGCGAGGCATGGAATGTGTTAGCTAGAGAGGTGGTGGAATCCCCATTTCTAGAGATTTTTAAGTCCCAGCTTCATACAGTTGTGGCTGAAGTGATTTAGTTAGAGTTGATCCTGGCCTGGGCAGGGGGCTGGACTTGATGACCTCTTGAAGCCTCTTCCAGCCCTAGGAATCTATGATAAACAAAAAGTCTACACTCAGTAGGATTAGGGAGTGGTGTGACTTAGAGTACCAGGCACTAAACCAGGAGTAAGGAGGCGTGTGTCCTAGTCCTGTCTCTGGCATGTGATCCTGGGCAAGTTATTTCCCCTCCCACTATCTGTTTTTCTTGTCCAGTTAGATGCAGGTTCGTTGGGTTAGGGGCTCTCTCTTACTCTATGTGCAAGTAGCCTGTAGCTCAGGGAGGCCTCAGTCTTGGCTGAAACCTCTGGGCATCCCTCAGAATATAAATGATGATAATGCACAAAAGTGGTAGAGCATTTTTCTAGCACTTATTCAGATCCCTCTTGTTTCTTCCGGTTTACTGTGCTAACAAGCCTTGGGAGATGAGCAGAAATAGGAGTTAATCAGAACCTTAGATCCCAGCAGTTGTGAACTTTGCGAAAGTTTGAATCTGACATTCAGTGTGACCCATCGCTGCGCGTGGATGGCTTAATAGTTTTAGGTTAGCCATAACAGGGGCCTTTGGCTCTTTTCAACAATCCTTTTCTTTCAGGCTGGCCCCCATTTCTCTTTCCATTGATCTATAAGAGCAGGGAGCCAGCTGATGGCAAAGATACTTGGCAGCACTATATTCCCAAGACCAGTGGCTGGCCTATCCTCCAGGGGAATGTCTTCTGAGTCAAGTGACCTGCCTCCTTGGAGATCAAGAGCATCTTCTCTATGCTCTTTCCAGATCTCACTCCCCTATATGTGCACTACCACCCAAATCATCATCATGTTAAGTTGAAGAGAAGAGTGAGGGGTGATTTGATAGCAGCCTTCAGCTTCCTGAAGGGGGCTCTAAAGAGGATGGAGCAGGGTTCTGCAACCAAAATAGCGGGAAGAGCCATTTTTTCAACTTCGGTTACAAAATCAATACTTCAAGAGCCACAATGCATGTGAAGTCCTTAATAAATACCTTCAGCTATCCTTTTTGTCACCCCTCTTGTAAGAACAGCACACACACATTAGCTGTGTCTACACGTGCACACTACTTCGAAGTAGCGACACTAACTTCGAAATAGCGCCCGTCGCGGCTACACGTGTCGGGCGCTATTTCGAAGTTAACTTCGACGTTAGGCGGCGAGACGTCGAAGTCGCTAACCTCATGAGGGGATCGGAATAGCGCCCTACTTCGATGTTCAACGTCGAAGTAGGGACCGTGTAGACGATCCGCGTCCCGCAACGTTGAAATTGTGGGGTCCTCCATGGCAGCCATCAGCTGGGGGGTTGAGAGACGCTGTCTCTCCAGCCCCTGCGGGGCTTTATGGTCACCGTGTGCAGCAGCCCTTAGCCCAGGGCTTCTGGCTGCTGCTGCTGCAGCGGGGGGATTCATGCTGCATGCACGGGGTCTGCAACTCGTTGTCGGCTCTGTGTATCTTGTGCTGTTTAGTGCAAGTGTGTCTGGGAGGGGCCCTTTAAGGGAGCGGCTGTCTGTTGAGTCCGCCCTGTGACCCTGTCTGCAGCTGTGCCTGGCACCCTTATTTCGATGTGTGCTACTGTGGCGTGTAGACGTTCCCTCGCTGCGCCTATTTCGATGTGGTGCTGCGCAACGTCGATGTTGAACATCGACGTTGCCAGCCCTGGAGGACGTGTAGACGTTATTAATTGAAATAGCCTATTTCGATGTCGCCACATTGAAATAGGCTACTTCGATGTAGGCTTCACGTGTAGACGTAGCCATTGATTTGTGCCAGTTAGAAAGTTGTTACCCCCATCTCCAGGCTTTACCTCCCTTCCCACAAACCCACCCCCCACCCAAGGTTTAACCTTTCTCAGCCCCAAATTAACCCCCCCCCATCACCAGGCTTAACTCCTTTCAGCCCCAAGACCACCCCCACTTCAGGCTTTACCTGCTTCAGCCCCCAAATCTGCCCCCCCCCACAGTCCCAGGCTTAACCTGTTTTAGCCGATGAGCTCCTCCAGCTACACACACTGCTGCTCCTCCTCCGCAGCCTCTACCCCCTAAACTCCTCTGCTTCTTCCTGCCACTTCCTTCTCAGTGGGGTTGCACACCTCTAGCAGGTTCAGACTCAGCTGTCCCTCCCCCCTAGTTCTCCTGCTCACTTCCCCCACCTGCAGTGTGGGTGGCTCCCTGCCCTGCTGAGAAAATCCATATTTGGTCTTTCAGAACCCTGAAATCATCGAGGTTTTTGGTTTTCAGTTTTTTGATGAAAACCCAGTTTTATCCCCTCTGCCCCACACCCCAGACATTTTTGCCAAAACATTTGTCTTGTAAAAAAAAAAAACATTTTTTAGCATGATAGAAGAATTTCTGCCTGCTCTGTCTGAATGTAAAAAAGCCTAGAACTTGGAGGGAAATATGGGTGTGAATCGAAACTTCACAACCTTGATCCATATCTCTGTAAAAAGAGCATTTTCCATCAAATCCAGTTGAAATTTAAACTAATGTGTCACGTAAAGTGCCCTGGAAGGTCTCAGTACATCTTTAAAAATGTAATTGAAGCTTATAAAAGTCTTTATAAATCTATATGTGCAAAAGTTATTGAGTGCTGTGAAGAACAGCTTATGTCATGGTGCAGTGCTGAGTTGCTGCAGGCTAGATATGGTTGCTCAAAATGCCACTGCTAACCATATTATCTCGAAAATGTGAGCTCCTATTAATATTAAAACAAATTCTCATTACAAATTGTCATAATGTGATTAAGTGACTTTAAAAGTTTCTCCTGCTCATGCAAGATTGTTACAAGAGGAAACCATTACAGGTTGAACCTCTCTCATCCAGCACCTTCTTGGCTGGCAGCATCCATAATCCAGTATGACAACCACTTATCAAATGTGTGACCAGGTTTCCCATGGTCCCATAACATTTATTTACAGTCACCAATCCTGGCTGTCAGTATTCAATGCTGTTATTTAGCTGTAATTTTCCCTTAAATGCCCTTTAAGAGCCCAATACACAGTGGAAATGTTGGCAGTGCTGTTAGATAATCATTCAGAAAATTCTCTGGTATGGCACTGGTCAGGTCTTGAGGGTGCTGGAGTAGAGAGGTATAACCTGTACAACGATCTCCACTACTCAGGACCTTCCATCCCAAGAAATCCTAAAAGCACTTATAGCAAACTTTGTACAGTTCAGGAGTAACTCAGCTTCTCACTCAACTTCATGTGCCTCCACTGCAGAATTTTGAAAGCCATGATATTTGCCCAGCCTTGTAACTGAGCCTTTTATTGCTTCACTCCTTTATTTTGTTGGAGAGGTGATTAGCTTACTTTTTGGTTACTTTAATTCCTCAGTCTGGCCTCATATCCTCTCCTGTAGTGCGTGCACTTGCTTCAAACACAGCAGTAGTGGAGGTGTCAATGTAAAAGGAAGAGGATACCCCCTACTTTCATGACTTCAACAGAAGAGTTCACATGATTACTCTAGTTTGGCTTCTCCTTTGATATTTACTTATCCTGTGTGTGCACCTTTGTGTATAGCTCTCCCTGCATCAGACACATGCAAAGCCACACTTTTCCACTCATGACACATGTACACTGTGACCCTCAGTATACACATCTTCCCCAAACATTTGCACTTGTTCACAGATATAGATGCCTTATCTAGACATACACACACTCTTCTGTTATCTTAATGGGCCCTGTCAGGGGTCATGTGATGTGATTTGCTGCTGAGCATTTAACAGCTGGACATTGGCTGTTCAATTAACAAACCCACCTGCTTGAGTTTCTTACCTTTGTCTAGATTACTACGCTGTATTTCTTACATAATTGATTGGCCCTCAGGGTATATCTAGAATATGCATCAAATCAGCCTGGTCAGGGTCAATCTCCTGGAGTTCAATTTCACGCATCTGGTAGAGACGCACAAAATTGAACTATTAGGACTCGGCAGTCAACCCCTGGATTCCTTGATAGCGCGAGGAGTAAGGGAGGTCAACAGGAAAGTTTCTCCCTCTGTGAAGATGGACAGGTAAGTCAGTTGCAGATAAGTTGATTCTAGATGCACAATTGCCATAGCTAGAATTATGTACCTACAATCTACTTACCAGCCAAGTGTAAGTGTAGTCCAAAAATGGAGTTGATTTTCAGAGCAGTGGACAACAGCAGGACAGTTGTGACATGAAGTGTGGCCGTCTCAAAACCCACAGATCCAAATCCTCAATGAGTTCCTTAGATTTTGGTTGCCCAAGTTGAAATGCCCATCTCTGATTTTCAGCACAGCATTTCCTCCAACAATTATGCAGCATCTCAGAGAGCCAGGCCCAAAAGGCCTGATTCTCCACCTACTTATACCAGTGTAAATCAGGAGAATATCCACTGAAGTTTGAAGTTAAATCTTTCAAGAGAGATAAGAATCATATTCAGAGTGTTTCTACTTGGGCACATACATTTAGTGACAATATCCAAAGATTTTGACTTTGTGCAATTTAAAAAAAGTGTTCTTGGACCCACCAATTAGATCATAAGAGTTTGCTATAGTCAAAGTTAGCATTTCGGCTACATTTGTACAACAGTAAATTAGAGTATTGACACAAATGTTTGCAGCCGATTTGAAGTTAGCTGCTGTTTGATTTTCTGTTTTAAGTAGATGGATTATCGTAATGGGTTATTTCATAAATGCACCAAACAGAATTCATTTAGAGAGAAACACAGTGCCTGCCACCATAGGCAGAGATATGGAGCCTTAGGATAAGAAAGCTAATGGTAAACATAAACAGGAGAGTTAATATTTGTTCTCCTTGGTGCTGTTGATTGGTTCAGCAAATCCTTCGTGGGCCATCTATGTTCAACAGCTCTACACAGTGCACTTGAGCTAAATTACATAACAGCTTATACAGCCACAATTGTAAATTGTGATTCAGATTGTAAAGTTCTGTCTCGTAACTATGCCATATTTCTAAAGCAAATTACTCCTTAATTGAATTACTCCACTTCAACATAAAAATACAGCTCTGTCAATGAGTCATCTTTTTTTTTCCTAGTATAGTGTGTAAAAGCTTCCAGCTGCTTGAAGTGGGGGTTAATTTTGCATTAAGACCACTACCTCCTGGTTTCTTTCAAATAGAGCCAGGGGAAGTTGAGGGAAAGGCTCTTTCTTTTGGTAATGAAGCTCTCTCATGTTAATGATCCATGCAGGCTCCCTTGGCTCCTTTGAATTAGAAATACTCATGCTTCTGCTCTTCTGCTTCATTAACATTAAGGAGAGGTAGATTGGTGGCTATTTAGGGCACAGGGAAATTGTTGGCTATTTAGGGCAAATGAAAATGGTGCTAATTGTGGCTGGTGAATTCCTTTAGAGGTATAGTCCCATATTTGAGTTAGTTTGACAACAACATGAAAAACAAGCACAGAAATGTCCTTTTGAAGAGAACATGGTATCAAAGTCAGTGTTAATTTGGAAGAACTAACTCTGTGTCTACATGTGCCCCTTCCTTTCGAAAGAGGCATGTTAATGAGCAGGTTCAAAAGATGCTAATGAGATGCTGCAATGAATATGCAGCACCTCATTAACATAATGGCAGCTGCAGCGATTTGAAAGTTGGCTTTTCGAATTGCGCGCCGCCTGTGGAGCTGGGACCTTCCGAAAGGACCCCCCAGTTTTTGAAAGCCCTTCTTCCCATCTGGTGATTGGAAGAAGTGCTTTCGAAAACTGGGGAGGTCCTTTCAGAAAGTCCTGTCTCCACGGGCGGCGCGTGCTTCGAAAGCCGCACTTTCAAATCGCCACGGCCGCCATTATGCTAATGAGGCGCTGCATATTCATTGCAGCGCCTCATTAGCATCTTTTGAACACACTCATTAACATGCCCCTTTCGAAAGGAAGGGGCACGTGTAGACCCAGCCTAAGACTTGCATAAAAAGGTTTTTTCAACCCTCCCAAAACCTGGTTCAATTTCTTTTTGGTACTGATGCTGGGTTATTGGCTGCAGGTGGGTGGGGTAATATCTGAAAGAAGAACAGGACAAAGTACTGGAGAGTTGGGGACAAAGCATTCCCAGTGGAGAGGATCCAGCTGTGGAACAAATTTCCAGAGGAATCTGAGTCTATGTCTACATGGCAGGTGCTATTTTGGGATACAAAGGTATCCTGAAATAGCAATGCTTAGGCTTTTCACAGCATCTGAAATAGCGCTGCTATTTCGAGTGTGCTATTGCAGAGACTGGGAGTGGTTGGCCCATTACAAAAGCAGTTTCTTTGCTCTTGATGTTCATACCTCCACATTAGCTACTGATAAAGAGCCATATCCCCCCTGACTGGACTGACTTGATTTCTTCTCTCTTGACGTTCACAACTCAACATTAACTGCCGATAATGGGCCACATCCACCCTGACTGAATAGGCCTTGTCAAGTGTGGCCCTCCCCTTGACTGAGAATCCCTCTTTAAATCCTCCTCTGAAAACCCCTCCACTCATGCATCTGACAAAGTGGTTCTTTGCTCACAAAGGCTTATGCTCCAAAATATCTGTTAGTCTATAAAGTGCCACAAGACTTCTTGTTGTTTTTTCCAGTTCTGGTACCCCTCGTCATATGTGGAGTAATGGAAAATGTGGAATAGCCCTTTATTCTGAAATTTGGTGCCATTTGGAAAGCTTCAAGTTGAGAATAAGGTATTTTGAAATAATTTAAGCAATTTGTGTAGTCAAATTGCTTAAATTATTTTAAAAAAAATCTTGCCCTGTAGGCATTGCCCAACTGTCCTCAAGAAATATTGCGAAACTCTCCTCCTTGGAAAGGTCCTCCCACCACAGAATGACACATTTCTTCCACAAAAAAAGTGCCAAACAACTCTCCACCCCAGAAACCCAAGCCCCTAAAACCAGTCAATCTAAACCAAAGAGTAAATAAATAAAATCTATGCATAAATAAATACCCCCCAAACCTAAAAAAGCCCTCCTTATCCCAAGTTGAATTTCATAGGCCAAACCAGGAAAAATACCAATGATAACAACTAGGGTCTTTGCTATTGTTACTGATGATACTTGGAAGAGACTCTCACTATGGTGATGATCAGTAGAGTAAAACCATATGACTAACAGAATCCAGACAGGCTTGCCCAGCCTGATCTTCCTGTCCACTTGTGCACCTGTTAAGGTGTTCCAATTGAGAGGTCTCATGGAAGATCTGTGTCAAACACCCAATTGTATGTGGCAAGTCAATATAGTGAGCAGCGGTCTTGTGAAAATAGAAAAGTAAAAGTTACATATTGCACTGAAGCCAGCAACTGTGGCCCTGAAATTTCCTGCCACTTGCTGTGGTTTTACATCATTGCTTTCAGTGGAGTTTCTCCTGGTTTATGGTATTGTAAGAGAGAGGAAACTCAGACCCCCTGCCATATGAGTACCCTCAGCTCATTCTGATAGTACTATTATTCCTATGAAGGATTTCTTCCATACCTGAGCAGGTGGGAAAGTCCTCGCAACCTATGACCATGCCGTAGTGGTTTCTTTCTTAATTAGTACGAATACCTTGTCCTATCTGATGCTTGCAAGGGGAGGTTTGTTAATAGTGAGACACCTATTTAGCCCTTCCAAAGTCCTTCACATCAGTTTTATTGCTCTGTCAACAAATATTGATTGATTGCTTCTATTGATTTATTCTCCACGCTCCCTCCACCACCTATCCTGTTGCTGAGTGTTCTGTAAAAGGCAATAATCACAACATCCTTTCCAAAGTCTGCAGCAGTCAAGATAACAACCACCAGAAAATGCAGCAAATTATTCAGAGATGCTAAGAAAACACAACACAGAAAAATGAGATCACTAATATTATCACAGTATAGGGAGGCACAGTCCAGTTTTGGGGAGACACTAATTAAAGAAAAACAGTTAGGCTGCATCTACACTAGCAAGTTCTTTCAAAAGATTTTCAGAAGAACAGGGCTGTTTTGAAATATTCTGCAGAGCATCTACACACAAAAAGCATTCTTTTGAAAGTAAATCAAAAGAATGAGGCAGTCCTTTTGAATTCACCCTTCCTTTCTCACTTCAGGAAGAAGGCCCCCTCCCCCCGAAAGCTTTTTTCGAAAGAAAATGTGAAGATGCACCACAGACCCTTTTTTTTCCCCAAAAGAACAGTCCTCATGGGGCCTGATGTTTTCATCTTTGTTCCATTCTTTTGAAAGAGCTGGGGCCATGTGGACACACACTTTCGAAATAAGTTCTTTCGGAAGTCATCTTCCAGAAGGGCTTCTTTTGAAAGATCTCTGTAATGTAGACGTGGCCTGACACACTACAGACATGCACAGACTGGCATGAATATTTCATCACAAAACAAAGAGATCTGTCTGATGCTGACTGATGCAATGCGTGTCTCTGGCGCCTGGTCTGACCACTACATAATACTCTGTGTTGGCTCCTTGAACCTTTGTCCACAAAATGTGTGATTCTGTTGGATGCCGAAAAAAAGCTGGATGTAGGTAAACTTGAAATGCCTGAGACACAAGCACTGTTTCAACCCAGTCTTGACACTTCCTTAGTCATCAGCAATGAAGGTCTAGAATGGTCACCCACTATTGAGGATGATTGGCTTAGTGTCGAAGCAACAATCTACAGAACAGCTGTTGAAATCCTTGATTTCCAAAAACGCAAGCAGAAGGACTGGTTTGATGACAAAGACAAAGATGCCCAAGGTCTTTGTAAGATGCATGTAACACACCTGGAATGGATCAATGATAAAGAGAATGCATCCAGGAAATCAGCATATATTCAAGTTAAGCAAGAGGCACAAGTCAAATTATAGAAAACGAAAGAGGACTGGTGGAAATATAAAACGTTCAACTTCAGGATGCAGCTGACAGACATGATTTTAAAGCATTCTATGATGGGCTGAAGGCAGTTTATGAGCAATGCATTTCTGGCTCTACACCAGTGTGCTCTGCTGATGGTCTTACTCTGATCAGAGATTGTTCTGAAATTCTTGACTACTGGGCTGGACATTTTTGCAATATATTAAACCAGACTCAACTTTTGACAGCAGCATTCTTGAAGAGATCTCTAGATGTCACACAATTCAGATGTATTCTTGTTCTGGGATTAGGAATTGACTCTGGGGAAGGACTAAGTAGTCAACTGACTGGAGAGAGCTAACAATTCAGTGTGCTCACAGCTGGTCACACCGCCAACTCCTAATGAGGCACAAAAAAAAAAAAGCTGTTAAACAGATGAAATCTGGAAAATCATCTGGCAGCGATACAATAGTATCAAAAATTCATAAAGTTGCTGGTGGCCAGCAGAAGTACTATTTCACCTGTTTGTTTATCACTTTTTGGGAGAAGATGCTAGTTTGTCAGGACTTCAAAGATGCCCCAATTGTACACATATACAAAAGAAAAGAAGACTTTGTGTGCTGTGATGACCACCATGGCATCTGTCTACTCTCTCTAGCTGGTAAGATCCTGGCCTGCATCCTTTACAACCGGGTTTTACCAGCTGTTTTTAAAAAATGGCATCATTCCTGAAAGTGTAGATTTTGTGCCAGTTGAGGCACTGCTGACAGGATACTTACAGCCAGACAGATAGAAGAGAAATGTAGACAGTAATGTAAGAACCTCTATGTGATTTTCATTGACTTGATGAGGTTATTCAACATGCTTGACCCATTATATCTAAAGAATGCCCATTGGCTAAACACATTTCCTTTTATAGCCCTCTGCTCAGGGACAGGAATCTGGTATGCCATCATGATTGTAGTTTTTCTCTTTTGGGTATTTATTTGGTTTTTGGTTTTGTGGCAATATTTTTAGTTTTGATTTCACATCTTTTCAGGTCCACCATGTTTGTATTTGAGCATAATACAAAAGAGCTGAGATAATGTAACATTTAGGCTTTATTCCATCCTCCACATATACTGTACTTTCTCAGAAAGCACTTCCTGAAAGCAGAGTTCTTTAAGTTCCTAGACATTCCCTCAACTTACGTGTACAATAATGCCCCCTATTAGGAAATTGTTGTAGCAATGGACAAGTCATTTTGGCCAACAGAAATGACTGAAATCAGTTTAAATTGTGAAAAAAAAATCAAAATATCCAAAAGTGCATCTCATACATCACTAACTGGAGCTGTGTCTACACGTGCACGCTACTTCGAAGTAGTGGCACCAACTTCGAAATAGCGCCCGTCGCGGCTACACGCGTCGGGCGCTATTTCGAAGTTAACTTCGACGTTAGGCGGCGAGACGTCGAAGTCGCTAACCTCATGAGGGGATTGGAATAGCGCCCTACTTCGACGTTCAACGTCGAAGTAGGGACCGTGTAGACGATCCGCGTCCCGCAACGTCGAAATTGCTGGGTCCTCCATGGCAGCCATCAGCTGGGGGGTTGAGAGATGCTCTCTCCCCAGCCCCTGCGGGGCTCTATGGTCACCATGGGCAGCAGCCCTTAGCCCAGGGCTTCTGGCTGCTTCTGCGGCAGCTGGGGATCTATGCTGCAGGCACAGGGTCTGCAACCAGTTGTCAGCTCTGTGTATCTTGTGTTGTTTAGTGCAACTGTGTCTGGGAGGGGCCCTTTAAGGGAGCGGCTTGCTGTTGAGTCCGCCCTGTGACCCTGTCTGCAGCTGTGCCTGGCACCCTTATTTCGATGTGTGCTACTTTGGCGTGTAGACGTACCCTCGCAGTGCCTATTTCGATGTGGTGCCACGCAACGTCGAAGTTGAACATCGACGTTGCCAGCCCTGGAGGACGTGTAGAAGTTATTCATCGAAATAGCCTATTTCGATGTTGGCTTCACGTGTAGACGTAGCCTGGATAAAAAACTGAAAACAGAAGGGAGAAATAAATCCTCACTTTTCAGAATGGAAAAAGGTAAATAGTGGTGTCCCTTAGAGATCTACACTGAGATCAGTCCCATCCAATATGTATAGAAATAACCCAGAAAAAGTGATATGCAGGAAGACGGCAAAATTTGCAGACAAAAACATTGCAGACAAAAAAAAATTACTCACCACAGCTCACACCAAGCAGACAGAAAAGGGTTACAAATGGATCTTACAAAACTGAGCGAATGGGCAGCAAAATAAGACCTAAATTCAATGTTGATAAATGCAAAATAATGTGCATTGGAAAACATAATCCAAATTATACAAACAAAATGATGAGCTGGGAATTAGCTCTTACCAATCAAGAAAAAGAATTTGGAGTCTCTGTAGTCTTTCCTGAAAACATATGCTTCAATATGAAGTAGCAGTCAAAAAAAATACTGCACACACAAACCAAACCAAAACCATAAGAGATTGTTAGGCACCACTAGGAAAGGGATAAATAATAAGACAGAATACGTATTTCCAGTATGTAAATCCTGGGTACATCCACACCTTGAATACTAGTGCATTTTTGGTCACACCAAGCTCCAAAAAGATATATTAGAATTGGAAAGGCAACAAAAAAGGACAACAAAAATGATTAAGAATATGGAACAGCTTGCATGTGAAGGAGTAATTAAAAAGGCTGGGACATTTCAACTTGGAAAACAGATGATGAAGAAGGGACAGAGGTCTATAATATCATACCTGGAGTGGAGAAGATGAATAAAGAAATATTATGTACTTCATCACCTAAGACAAGAGCCAGTGGTCACCCAATGAAATTAATAGGTGGTAGGTTTAAAACAAACAAAAGGAAATACTATTTCACATAGCACATAGTCAACCTCTGGAACTCATCGCCAGGAGATGTTGTGAAGACCCAGACTATAATAGGATTCCAAAAAAGAAATAGATAAGTTCATGTAGCATAAGCCCATTAACAGCTGTTAGTCAAAATGGTCAGGGATGCAACCCCATGCTCTTTGCCTCCCTTGCTTCTAATTGCCAGAGGCTGGAAATGGATAGCAAGGGATAGATCACTCAATGATTACCTGTTCTGTTCATTCCCAGTGAAGCAGCTGGCACTGGCCACTGCTGGAAGACAGGATACTGCAATAGATGGACCATTGGTGTCCTCCAGTATGGCTACTCTAGGTTCTTACACTCTGGGGTCACATCTACAGTACAGTGAATTTTGAAAGATGATCTTCCAGAAGATCTTTCAAAAGAGCGTGTTCACACTCAAAAAAGCAGATCAAAAGAACAATTTTGTTCTTTTAAAAGAGCACGTCCACACAGCTCCCACTCTTTCAAAAGAACAGGCCAGGGACTGAAAAGTCCAGTATCATGAGGACCGCTCTTTCAGACAAAGGGCCCCTAGAAGTTCTACACACACTTTTTTTTGGAAAGAATCTTTCAGAAAATGGCTCTCTTCCTCATTTGGGATAGAAGAGGGCTGCCAGAAGAAGCACCACATTCTTTCAAAAGGGATTTGAAAGAGCTCATTTTATGCGGGGACACTCTGCTTGTTCTTTTGCAAGAGGACCTGATTTTCCAAAAGGACTTGCCTCTGTGACAAGAAAGGGACAAGAAGACTGTCCTGTGATAAAAGCTGTTTAGAAGCTTTGGGTAACCACTATGGTTGAACCAAGTAATTCAAGATATGCTTTTTCAGTCTTGTTCTTTGTAGCACTGGAATTCAGTTATTTTTATTATAATGAGTTGCTCACACACAAACATTGTCCTTATTACTGTAGATTGTTGAGCAGTTTTTTGATGGACTGGACTGGAGCTAGGTAAGAAATGGGAAATCAGATTTTTTTTCTGAATGTTTGTGTGGATGATTAGAGATATGGTTCCATGAAACCATCACCTGTTTCATGAGGAGGTGAACTAATCAGTGGTCCATTATGAAATTCATGATCTCTCTTTATAGTCTTCTCTTTTGTGCAGGAGCTGAAAAACATATTTTTGAGCCTAAATGACGTGTGCTTTCCATTTTTTAATGTCCCTTTTATAGTCTATTATTAATATATTTGCTCCCCCTGAGAAGTTAACATTGTGGAAAAACAACTAATGTGAAAGTGTTGTACATACAGGCCATAGTGCTTTTCCATTGAAGATCACAACATGTGTTAGAGACTCCAGTAAAAAAAAAAAAGGGGGGGGGCAGTAATATAGCACTTTAAAGACTAATAAGTAATGTATTAGGTGATGAGCTTTCGTGGGACAGACCCACTTCTTCAGATCTATAGCCTTACCAGAACATACTTAATATATAAAATACAGAGGTCCAAAAATTAAGTAAATTAAGCTTCATGCATTAGGTATTATTTGCATTTTAGAGATGGATAAACTTAAACATCGAGAAGTTAGGTGACTGAACTGGGGTAAGCCCATAGTTTCCAGACCATATTTCTGAAGACCCAGTGAAGTCAACTGAAAGAATCCCACTAACTTTCACAGCAGGTAGATTTAAAACAAAGAGTTGAATCAGTATAAAAGTACAAACTGAGTGATATTGCATAATAGAGAGAGCCAATATAGAAACTTTAGTGGGATTTGGGTCAGGACCTGACAACTGAAGAATACCTGAGAGAATATCCTAGATGTCACACAATTCAGATATATTCTTGTTCTTGGATTAGGAATTGACTCTTAAGAAGGATTAGTACGCATCCTTCAGTCTGCATAGACTATGGATCGCGCCCTTTAAAGTTTCAATTGAGGACTTCATTTACAGCATCTATTGTGACTATGAAGACCCACACAAGAGTGACAGTCCTTGCTGCATCTCTTGCAGATGTGGTGGGTGTCTGGCAAGTCCTTATTGTGCTTTCTGTGCGCTTGCTTCTCCTCTGCTCGCTGTCTGATCTTCATCTCGCCCTTCTGAAGGCCCTTGTGTAACCCCTGCCTCCATCTGCTGCGGTCATCTGCTAGTTCTTCCCAGTTTTCCAGCTCGATGTCTACCTCTCTGAGGTCTCTCTTGCAGACATCTTTGTAGCGCAAGTGGGGGCGTCCGGGAGGTCTTTTGCCAGAGGCTAACTCACCATACAGGATGTCTTTTGGAATCCTTCCATCATTCATCCCGTTGACATGGCCAAGCCAGCGGAGTCGATGCTGCCTGAGGAGGGTGTGCATGGTTGGGATTCCAGCTTGCTCGAGGACAGCAGTGTTGGTCACTCTGTCCTTCCATGATATTCCAAGGATGCGCCTGAGGCAGCGCAAGTGGAAGACGTTCAGCCTCTTTTCCTGGCGGGCATACAGGGTCCAAGTCTCGCTGCCATAAAGGAAGGTGCTGAGGATGCAGGCTCTGTAGACATGCATTTTATGCAGGCTCTGTAAGCAGTCGACTTATTGGAGAAGGCCCAAGTAGTCAACTGAGGAATCTCTGAGCCAGGTTAGAAACAAGAATTGCCAAAAAATATTGGAGTTTTGGGTATTTATTTGCATTTCTACGTTTTTTGGGCGGAAAGGGCAAGCGAAGGAAAACATGAGATTGTGACAACCTGCTCTAGACCAGAGGTTAGGGCATGAAGCTAGGATGTGGGAGACCCAGCTCTCCCGGCTTCAAAAAGTGGCCTGGAACATGGAAAGCTCCACTGTAGGCCTTCTGCGGAATCCTGGGTAAGCCACTTCACGTCTGTTTCTTCACTCTTTGTCTTTCTTGTCTATTTACAGAATGAACTCCTGTAGCTTGCCAGCCTATAAGGCCTATTAGTTTAGTTAAAGCTTCTATATATGTATTAACCCAGTGCAGTTAAGCGTAGTTAGCTTAACCTAGAAAATGGCTACTTTTTTTTTGTTATACTGCATTTACAGTAACCACAGAGTAGTCTGCTCTGCAAGAATTAGCTTGTTGCAAGGTTTTTTTCTGTTTTCCACTATATATTTACCCCTAGATACAAGGCATAAAGGTAATTTGTATAAGTACAGGCCCTAGATCTAACTGTCAAGTCATAGTCTTTTAACCACATACCAACTTGAAAAGGGATCAAAACAAAAAAGCAGTAAAGTAGCACTTTAAAGACTAACAGAATAATTTATTAGGTGAGCTTTTGTGGGAAAGACCCACTTCTTCAGACCATAGCCATGCCAGAACAGACTCAATATTTAAGGCACAGAGAACCAAAAATAGTAGTCAAGGTTGACAAACCAGAAAGAAAATGATCAAGGTGAGCAAATCAGAGAGTAGAGGGGCAGAAGGAGTGAGGGGGAGTCAAGAATTAGATTAAGCCAAGTATGCAAAACAGCCCCTATAATGAACCAGAAAATTTGCATCCCAGTTCAAACCATGTGTTAATGTGTCGAACTTGAATATAAAAGAGAGTTCAGCAGCCTCTCTTTCCAAAGTAGAGTGAAAATTCCTCTTCAGTAAGACACAAACTCTTAAGTCATTAACAGAATGGCCCACTCCTTTAAAATGTCAGCTGACCGGTTTGTGGATCAGGAGTGTTTTTATGTCTGTTTTGTGCCCATTTACTCTTTGTCTAAGAGAGTTTGAAGTCTGTCCAATATACAAAGCATCTGGGCATTGTTGGCACATGATGGCATATATGAAAAGGGATGGTTGTCATAGACAGCATGCATCAGGGGTCACTAACATCAGTCCCATGGGTCACACTCATCCTGTTATGGAGGAAGAGTAAGGCAAGAGTCACCACGATGGCATTTCTAAGTACTCTTACCCTTTTCTCAGAACTTACAGACAAGGCCATGACATCACACATCATGCATATTCAGGATGACACTTCAAATGAATATCACCAATCACATCTGTGTGCCCCATAAATTCCTAGGGTGCCAATGCCTAATTTAGTGTTGGAAAGGGGGTTAAGATGATGTAAAAGGGACTATAATACCCCCTGACAAGTGGGAAAAATAGGCTCATAAGAGACTCAAAGGAGGCTCCTCAAGGGTTTCTAAGATTCTTGCTTCACTTTAATTTCTTTTCTCTGGTACTGTCTCGCTCTCTTTTTCTAACCTCAACCTCCTTGTAGTATTATCATACCATCTCCCCTTGCCATCCATGGAGCAGAGTAGGTTTCAACTACAAGGATCCTTAAAAGGGAGTGAGCATTGTACTTTATCAACATATAAACAGTAATAACTGTAATGCAAACCGTATTCAGTATGTGGTGCTAAACTAGTGATGGTGAAAAAGTATATAGTCTGCAAGTCTATATTGGCTCTCTCTGTTTCAGTATCACTCAGTTTGTACTTTTATACTAATTCGACTATTTTTTTAAATCAACCGCTGTGAAAGGAAAATAAAGAAAAATCTTGTTAAATTTACTTGTGTAGTCATTGGAAATCCCAGCACTACCTATAGTCCCAGAGCATTTATACCTCTGTGGTGTTTAAAGTGATCAGGGTGTAGGTACGGGCCTTTAATCTTCAAGTTAGATTGGCAAGTCTAACCTAAAGTAGTAACTCCTTCCAAATATTCTTAAATCCGCCGTTGCACTCATCAGAGCAGAGACTCTATCCCCATTCCAGATAGGACCTAGCAGTGCTTTTATAAAACAAATGTAATAGTAATATGAAATGAAGGATTTGAACACAGGTGTAATGTATTTTTCCCTAGGAAAGAGGCTCCAGACTTTCCTTATAATTTAACAGTGACTGACAGTAACAATAAGACAACCACAGTCAATTACGTCTCAGATACTTTATCAAACCCATATGGTTGGATGGCTCTGCTCTTGGACCAGGAGGCTTACACTCTGACTTTTGGTAACTGTTTGGTCAGCAAACAACTTCAGGTAATGCTGTTTTGTTTGTTTGTTTGTTTGTTCAAAATGACTTTTGTAATGGATGAACAGCATTCACCCAAACTATATCAGGAGCAAAGAAAGAAAAATCCTCTCATTGCTCTGAATGGGCAAAAAAGGAGGAAAAGTACTGTGTATACATAAAAGAACACAAGATAGTCTTCAGATCACATACACCTGTACCTTATATGAAATCCCTCTGAGCTTGAAGAGCATTCTGGGCATCACTGGTGAATGTTCATCCCCCATGCATAGGGAAGATACAAGACCAATGCACCCCTTAAAAATACTGAAGGTTGGTCTTAATGGCTCATAATTTCTGCCCATGTTTTAATGCGGCCAGGAGAACTGACGTAACATTCACTTCTCACCTGTCATACATAGTCTTTAACATTCTATGCTTCTGATGCCAGTTCACAAATGAATACATTATACATCAAGGAAGTGCATGTTCATTATGTTCCCCTCTATCTAGTATTCAGCTACGTTCGATAACTTCATTGCTGGGAGTTACTTACTGGTGGAACACGACAACCTTTCAGCCTCAGTTGAAGTAACGGTGTCCTGTGGAACAAGACCTGGTCACCCACTCCAGTCACTTCCTTCACACCTTCATAACAAGAGCTGTGACTGGTTTTTCAACAGTAATTTGGGCAAGCTAACCTATTTAGGTAAGTGCTATGCAATTAATAGGCGTAAATATCTGCAGATGAGTAGTACTGGAGAGGCAGATCTGCAATTAAAGGCCTTGCAAAGTGTTTGGCATGGACAGAGGTTTAAGGCAGCAGACCTACTCAAATAACAAGTTAGGCATATGCTCAAGTCTTCGCAGGATCAGGGCCATAATCACTTCTCAACAAAGGAGGGTATAGCATGACCCTTGGCAATATGAGATTGACTGGATTTGAATTGGTGCTTTGGAGGAGAAAAGGCTTTGGAGTCCATTGTCAATTCCTTGAATCCCACACCTAAAATGTGAGTTCAGTCCTGCACCCATTGAAAGCCATGGGAACATTTTTTTTGACTCTGAATTACTCATATGGAGGGTGGGTCCTTACATTGTGAACTCTCAACAGCTTTGTAGGCTCATGGGTTTGAAAACATAAGTGTGACTTTTCAAAATATTGTGGCTAATGACACCTCTTTATTGTGATAAACTGTGCTTGCTAGTTTTGCAATTTGCTGTTGACAACTTCTTCAAAACCTGGGACTTTCCCCTCTTTACCCAGCAAATCAGTCACTCTGGTACTAAATTCTGGTTGTGGAAGGAGATGTAATGAGAAGGACTGTGATTAATAATGCAAATATTGGAAGTCACATAGACCTCACCGTAGACTTGGGAGGCAGCTATTATTCTCATTTACACTGCAACCAAGGGAGTAACTTGGAGCTCCCTTGGTGTACTTTCACTTACTTCAATCCAGTTTATATGGTTACAATCAGCAGACAGATCACAGTGGTGTAAATATAAACTCAGGCGATAGAAGTCTGCCAATACTTACTTAACTGCTGGGCAGACATTGCCTTAGTGAAGCTAAAACATGGACGGCCTGAATCTGATTGACTTAGACCATTTTGACGCTCATATAATTTCATTGGCTTTACTGAATTACTTCTGATTTGATTGCTCTGGGTCCTAGAGGAGTTAAGTGACTCACCCAAGGTTTTGCTAGACATCTAGCACCAAACAAAAATCTTTTCTTTTTGCAAGTTGCTAACAGTAAAGGGGTGGGGAGAAGACACATCAAGATACATGCTAGCTTGAAGGTAATTCCCCCCTGAAAACCTATTATTCCAAGTACAAATATGTCAACTGTTGGGCATCTGGGATACCCTGAATAACATTTTCCCTGTAATAGGGAAGCCTTGTAAAGCTCAAAGATCATGGTCAATTTCTTGGCATGTTATTGCCATTAAAGAAATAGATGTGACCAGTGTTGCTGGCAATAATGGATTATACTGTACTATTGAATGTATCAGTCTCAAACATCATGGTTCCATTTCTGTTCCATTTTGTTTTGGTTACTTTCTGATTGTGACAGTACACGTGTTTTTCTTAATACAGGGAGAAAGGCTCTCATATTTGGCAGTCAGATAAATTCAAACTTATGCATCTCACGTGTGTAATCCACACTGAGAACATTTGATTACTTTACATACATTATAATCGGGAGACCATTAATACAATATTTGTTATTGGAATGCTAATTTTGCAATGAGGAAGAAAATTAGAAATCAAGCGAAATCAATGGATTTGTACCCATGCGATTGCTGTTCTAAAGTTCACTGCACAGCACTGGAAGTTAAAGTGATTTCAAATTGGAAATAAGCCACACATTTTTAACAGGAAGTATTGTCACTCGATGGAACAAACTACCAGAGGGTATGGCGGTTCCTCTGGCACTTGAAGTCTTTTTAATCAAGTTTGGAGCATTTTTGCAAAAACAAGTCTCTAGCTCCACCACAGGTTATTGGACTTGATGCAGGAATCACTGGGTGAAATCCTCTGCTCTGTGCTATGCAGGAGGTCAGACAAGATGGCCACAGTGGTGTCTTCAGGCTCAAAATTGATGGATTTGTAAATCAAAAGAGAGAGAATCACGCTATTCGTTTAGCCACCCGAAATGCTCTGCTGTTTCACATTGTGAGCTGTTTTTTAAAATTTTTGTTACATTTAATGATATGAAATAATTAGTCAACTAATTAATCCAGTTTACAAGCTTTGTAGGATTCTTCAGCTGTCACTCATGTCTAAGCCTGAGGCCTATGTTTAGTCTCAGTTCTCTTGTTCATGTGACTTGGTCTCCATGGCTACAGGCTGCATCTGCTGACACCCTACTCTCTATTTACTGCTTAATTAAGAATTTTACGCTCAGCCCTTATCTGCCGCTAAGAACAAGAGCACACTGTTAAGAAACTCCAAATTTAGGCTGCGGCACAAGGAGAGCCTTTCTTATAGGCCTGACTGCGTGGAGCCTCTTTAACTACTCTCTTGGCAACTGAACTGCCACACTTCAATCAAAAATCATTAAATGGGGCAGAGATAATGAGCATGTAGCATATCAAAAGGAGGATGTTTGCTTGTGCTCAGGAGGAAAAGCTGTAAGGGCCTATAAGCAGCCACCACTTCAAAGGAAGAGGGGGCTGCCCCATCAGTGAGGCTGATAAAGCATCATTTGTTCCTGCCTGACTTATGTAAAAGGTCTGGTATGTTAGAGTCCCGTCTTGCAGACGCGAGTCCACGCTCTTTATGCTCGTGTGTCAGCAGTTAGGCAGCTGGGCCCAAACAGCATCAGCCAGAGCATATAATCACTTGACTCCATCTTGACAATGGCCACTTGTAGGGGGTGGCCAGGGGGAGGTCTCTGGGATAATAGGAACACAATTATTGCAGCTGCTAGGGAGGGCTATAATTCTTCCCAGAGAAAGTAGCAGGCCCTCATGGAGCTGGGGGAAGCCCTTGAGTGTATTATTCATATTCTGACTTTTGGAAGCACTTTGCTGTACCGGTGGGGTTCCAGCAGCTGCTCATGTACTGCCTCTCTCTAATAATTGTACATTCTGTCAGGGGTCAACTTACTTTTGACCCTTTCTCTTTGTGCCAGTTAAAAGGCTTTTTAGGGCAAACTGTTGGGTAGTGGCAGGGGTGCATTAAATCCAATGTTAACATTAGTAAATACGGCTCAGATGCCAGCTCATTCAGAGGCAGGCTCCTAAATTCACACAGCCCTTTGCTCAGCCCCAATGGGAATTAAAATAAGTAAACAAATAAATAAAAAGCTCCATCCACTGGGAAGGTATTGTTATTCAAAACAGCCGAAGAGCTGAATGAATCTGCCTGAGCCAGCATTGGGGACTGTTCATGTTCGGCTCAGATACTCTCTATGCCCCCGTTGTTCAATTGGTCACGGAATTTGACCAGCATCCTGAAAGCCTCTTCAGGGAATGAGGCGCTCTCACACAAAGGGGGAGGAAATATAAGGTTGGAAACAAGTAGGTTAAGCTGCTCCGGTGTTTCACTTGTTTGGAAATTAGAGCGTAGAACAAACAATGCAGACGATCGTATGTGGAGGGATTATAATGATAACAGAGGATAAGTAGAACCCACAGGCTCCAGTGTTTCTGATGCATGCAGGACACATCCAATGATCCTGTTAAACCAAGGTGTTGACTGCTACCTACGCACATTAATCCTGTTAGCCAACTCCCATGCAGCCCTTTGAAAAAGGATCTTTCCAGAACTTCAAAATACCAAGTGCTGGTAGGCAGATTATTGTCCATTCACTGCTGGAGGATAGGGGAAGGAGCTTGCAGCTTCCTGTGCTGAAGGAATGTGGGGAATACTCTCATTCATACCTCTGTAACTATACTCTTAGGGCTGCCTTATGTATAATGAAAGATGTTTTCCTGCACGGCATCTTGTGCCCCAAAAAGAAGTGCTCCAAGTGCATTTGTAGACCCTGAAGTCACTGTCTGGCTCTGTGAAATGCTAACATACAGTGACACAAGCTCCCAAGCTTTGCCAAAACCGTTGTTGAAAACTTCATTAGCATGAACTTTTTCATTTACCCCAAACCCATTTTCTAATGAATTTAACATATAGGCCTTGTCTCGTCAAAGTCAGTGGGATTACTCACAGGTAAAGTTACATAGGGTCAAGGCTTAGCATTGTATTAGAACATAAGAATGGCCACACTGGGTCAGACCAAAGGTCCTTCCAGCCCAGTAGCCTGTCTGCCGACAGTGGCCAGTGCCAGGTGCCCGAGAGGGGCTGGACTGAAGACAAAAATCAAGCGATTTGTCTCCTGATATCCTGTCCAGCCTCTGACAATCAGAGGCCAGGGACACCATTCCTACCTTTGGCTAATAGCCTTTTATTGACCTAACCTCCATGAATTTATCTAGCTCTTTCTTAAATTCTGTTATAGTCCTAGCCTTCACAGTCTCCTCTGGCAAGGAGTTCCACAGGTTAACTATGCACTGAGTGAAGAAGAACTTTATTTTATTAGTTTTAAACCTGCTGCCCATTAATTTCATTTGGTGTCCTCTAGTTCTTGTATTATGGGCACAAGTAAATAACTTCTCTTTATTCACCCTCTCCACACCTGTCATAATTTTGCATACCTCTATCATGTCCCCCCTCAGTTTCCTCTTTTCTAAACTGAAAAGTCCAAATCTTTTTAGCCTGTCCTCATACGGAACCTGTTCCAAGCCCCTAATCATGTTAGTTGCCCTTTTCTGAACCTTTTCCAGTGTCAGGATATCTTTTTTTAGGTGAGTAGACCACATCTGTACACACTATTCAAGATGTGGGTGTACCATAGATTTATATAGGGGCAGTAAGATTCTCCTTGTCTTATTTTCTATCCTTTTTTTAATAATACCTAACACCCTATTTGCCTTTTTGACTGTCTCTGCATACTGCATGGATGTTTTCAAGGAACTATCCACAATAACGCCAAGATCTCTTTCCTGGTTAGTTATAGCTAAATTAGTCTCTCCTACCCTTTCCTATGTCGTTGGTACCAACATGTACCACGACCACTGGTTCCTCCCCAGCACTACACATTAGTCTACCTAGATGCCTCGAGAGATCTGCAACCTTCGCACCAGGCAGGCAAGTCACCATACCGTTCCCCCAGTCATCGCAAACCCAGCTATCTATGTTTCTAACAATCGAATCATCCACTGCTAACACCTGCCTTTTCCTAACAACTGGCGTTCCCTCCCACAGAGAGGTATCCTCAGTGCAAGAGGATACCGTAACATCCTTTGGAAGGAGGGTTCCAACTATGGGACGGTTTCGCTGTGCTTTCAATGTCTTCTCTCTTCCCCTGAGCCTTTCATCCTCCTTAAGAGCACCGGGGCTCTCAGACTGGAAGTGGGACTGTCCCTGAAAGCCTCATCCACATGCCTCCCTGAGCTCCTCCAGTTCAGCCACCCTGGCCTCCAAAGCCCAAACTTGGTCTCTGAGTGTCAGGAGCTCCTTGCAACGAGTGCACACATATGCCACCCACCCACAAGGCAGGTAGTCATACGTGTTACAGTCAATGCAATAAGCAGGACAGCCACCACTCTGCTGCTGAGCTTCTGCCTGCATTTTCTCTGTTGAATAATCTGAATATAAACAGGACTTTTGTTTAAAGGCTTGGGATATATGTTATATGTCAGAAGGAAAATGACACCCTCTAACCTCCCCACTTCCAAACTCCCCTCTCAAAAGTCCCTCCTGTTTGCAATCATCTGTTCGCAAGCTCCGGGGTCGCTATCTAGCGGGGTTTATAAAGTATTGGTGCTGTACTGAACCAGGCTTGCCATTTAATAAGTTTAAGGAATGGGAATTTGATATTCTGTCTTGAAAATAAGTAAAACCTAATCTTACCTCCATTGTAGACCTGTACACCAGGAGAAGAGCAGGCCTCAAAAGTATTGCTCTTTATATTGAAAATCACTGTATAAGCAAAACAAAGACTAACGCCTTAATTCATATTCATTGCCCAAGTATCAAAGGCATTTTGATAGAAGATTTGAAGTGGGAAACCATGCTCAGGAGATTGGTAACAAAGGAAAAAGCTTTTAACCTCTATCTAGTTTGACAAGTTGGGTAAATAGTTTCCAAAGGTCACAGGACTCTATGAAGGCTTTTCAATAGCCTATATGTTTGGATATGATTTAGTAACAGAAGACACAAATTTTGTGACTTTACAGGACCTCTGTGACTTAGGCTTCAGTTATCAGCAGTGTGTTGGGATGGGGGAGAGCTGAGGCTGTATGCCACGCCACCCACTGCCTCCTGTGGCGTTGCGTGGAGTTGGAATCCCAGTGGCTGCTGTGTGCCCTGCAGCATGACCACAGTTGAGGCTGAAGCCAGATCTGTGTCCCTCCCCCACATGCCCTGGGGCTCCAGCTCCTCTCCCTTCGTACCCCCAACTCCACCCCGTATCTCTGGTTATTTTTAGTAAAAGTGGCAAACAGGCCACGGCTCCCGTGAATTGTTATTTCTGGCCCATGGTTCTCTGTGACTTTTACTAAAAGTGACCATGATGAAATTTTAACCTTCTATGAAATGAGTGGAGTGTACTCATTTCTGTTTCTAGCAGAAAGATGCCCCCAACATGGACACATGGAGAAATGCCCTCCCTCACAGCGCTAATTGTCAGGCTTGTGGGCAGGCTTTGTGGAGAGGCCAAAGAGTGAGTGAATTGTGGTGATCAGAAAATGGAGATTTAACCACACTTAGCACTCTTAGAAATAGCCCTGGTGATTCTGGATTGTAGCCAGTGTTCCCTGTAAGCTGAGTGATTGGGTGACCACCCAGAAGAAATTCAGGTACTGCCTAACTGATTACCAGAGCTCCCACAGACGCCCACAGCAGGCAGCATGCATTTCTGTGGTGGTGCACATCTGCACATGTCTTGACACACATAAAATTTATTCTGCTCATGGATAGAAAAAAACAAGAGGGAACATTGATTGTAGCCCATTAGTATGGGCGACTCAGGAAGTTCACACTGCCTCAGTCTTTGCTGCAGCCATTCTTAATCCATTCAAGAGGAGAAGCCAGTCTTGTTTTGCCAGATGTTAAGGTTTTATATTGCTGCCCTTCTACATTGTCTCCAAATGAATATGATAAAACCATACCCCAGAGTGTGACACCCACTATTCATAAACCAACTATTTTATCTTCATCCCCCCCCAGCTTTGGAAGATCTGTCTCACATGTACCCCAGATGCCTTTTACTTGAGTGCAATTTCTGAACATTTTGGTTTTTCCCATGATTTACATTGATGTTGAAAGGCATAGTGTGGCTTGCTATATGTAAGTCAGGCTATTGAAGCTATTTATCCTAGTTTCAGTGATTTCTGATAACCACAGGCAAAGTCTTCTGTCACTATCAGGATGACATGTGGAGGTGTGAATGCCTGTAAAGGGTAAAACCCAGAGAGAGTGAGTTCTTTGTTGGCAAGCAATCAGGTGAGCCAATGGTAAGAGAGAGGGATCTTTTGAATCAAAGCAGTTTCCTGCTTAGGGAAATTTCTTTTTTTGTGTCAGGAGGAGACAGAGAGATTTGTTTATGACTGAGCAGGGCTGAAGGAATTCAGTAAATATCCAGGCCACAAAAGCTGTGTCTACACGTGCACGCTACTTTGAAATAGTGGCACTAACTTTGAAATAGCGCCCGTCGCGGCTACACGCGTCGGGCGCTATTTCGAAGTTAACTTCGACGTTAGGCAGCGAGACGTCGAAGTCGCTAACCCCATGAGGGGATAGGAATAGCGCCCTACTTCGACGTTCAACGTCGAAGTAGGGACAGTGTAGACGATCCGCGTCCCGCAACGTCGAAATTGCCGGGTCCTCCATGGCGGCCATCAGCTGGGGGGTTGAGAGACGCTCTCTCCAGCCCCTCAGCCCACTGGTGGCCGCGTGGAGCGGCCCCTTAAAGGTCCCCTCCCCCTCCCTGCCTCTGCAGGAAGCTGAGGCAACGTTCAGGCTGCAGCCTGCACACGCGGGCAGCCTGCAGCACCCTCAGCCACCCACCCAGCGGCGATGGCTAGCCGGCAGCCCCCCCCAGGGGACCCCCCCAAGGGGAGCCAGGGCAGCCAGCCCAGCCAGAGGGGCAGCCAGTCTGGGAAGCGGCAGTGGGGCCCCTCCTGGACGGAGGCTGAGCTGCGGGACCTGCTGGGGCTCTGGAGCGAGGAGGAGGTGCTCCAGGTAATGGGGAGCAAGAGGCGGAATGCGGATGCGTTCGCTCAGCTGGCCAACGGCCTGGCTGCCCAGGGTCACCCTACCCGCACTCCTGACCACGTCAGGAGTAAGGTCAAGGAGCTGCAGCAGGGCTACTCCCGGGCCCGGGATGCGGCCAGCCAATCTGGGGCCGCCCCTGTCACTTGCCACTTTTACAGGGAGCTCAGGGACATCCTGGGCTCCCGGCACACCTCCTCCCCTCCGGCCACCCTTGACACCTCGGCTGACAAGCCCCAGCAGGCCCTGCAGCCGGAGTCCACTCCGGAGGCAAGCCCCGCACCCCAGGGGCCCCGCCCGGAGGCCATCCCCGGGACATCGCGGCAGGAGGAGGAGGAGGAGGAGGAGGGGGGCTCCTCCTCCGCAGAATCCAGCCTGCAGATCCTCCTCCTGCCATCCCGGAGCAGCAGCAGGGCCTCCGACCCCCGGGGATCTCCGGACCGTGGGAGCGGACCCACAGGTAGGTACCCCTCTCTGGTGGACACCCCTGGGCTTGAGGGGCGGGGGTAAGAGATATGTGTCCTGGGCCCCCCACATGCTTACATGGCCATGGCCCCAAGGACACCAGGGCCATGGCCCTCACAGCACTGCAGCCATCAGCCCGTGCCCCCCCCGCCCCGCATGACAGTGCCATGCCCCATCCCCGGCCCGGGGGGGAGCGGAACCTCGAGGGGCCCCCGGGCGGAGGGGGTGGGACACCCCGCAGCAGCAGCATGTGATGGAGTGGGGGGAGTGCCAAAGGGAGACTCAGGCTACATATGAGCCACAAGAGCCGAATACCTCCCAGGGCCAAAGGAGGATCCTGGCGCTGCAGCTCACAGGTGACACCTCTGCCCTGAACCAACAGGAGGGAGGAGCTGAGCTGGCTTGGAATTGGGGGGCGAGGGTGGGGGCCACAGGTAGAGGCTAGGGGAAGGGAGAGCTGGTAGGCAGCCAGCCTGAGGAGGGGAAAGATGCATCCCCGAGGGGCCCCCCTTGGGGTCTTCTCCCCACGACGGGTTGGAAGGACTGTCTCTTCCGACAACTGGTGCTGTCACTCCTGCCAGAAACTGGGCATCTGTGGCCTAAGAAACCTCTCCTGCTGTCAGACCCTGCGGGGTGAAGTGAGAGTCGCTCCCACCAGGGGACGGGGTGCAGGGCCGGGGGACCCCTGAACCCCATCCATCACAGCATCATCTCCTGGGGACGGGGATGGGGAACCTGCAGCACAGGGCTGGGGGGACAAAGGCCACGGCTCGGGGCCCACACTAACGCCTGTCTCCATTCTTCTTCCCCCCCTCCTCTTCTGTGTCCTGCACCTGCACCATCACAAGGACCGGAAGAGAGCGCCGGCGAGGCGTCAGTTGTCCCGGAGAGCCCTCAGGGACCATCGCTCCAGGGCAGCCCCTCGGCCGAGGACCGACCGGCCCCGCGGCGGGCTAGACGGCGTGTCCCGCGCCACCAACCGCCGCCAGCGACGGACCCCCAGCTGCTCGCCATCCTCCGTGGGCAGCTGGAGGTCGCGGAGCAGCACCTCCACCTGCAGGAGCGGGCGCTGGCCTGGCGCCAGGAGGCATGGGGGGCCTACATGCAGACATTTAACCACCTGGTGGACTTGCTGGCCCCCCATGCCGCGCCGGCCGAAACATCGTCCGCCCTGCCCGCTCCTGCAGCCCCACCACCAGCTGCTCCGCCCGTCGCCAGCCCGTCCGCCGTCACCCCGCCACCCACCCGCGAGGGCCAGAGCGCCGAGGGACCCCTGGAGCCACCTGACACTCGCCAGCCCCGATACCTTCCGGTCCAGCCCGCTCCCACCCAGCCGCAGACCAGGCTGCAAGCGTGGCGGGGCTCCCGGCCGGCCACGCCCAGTGCCGGGCTATAGGGGCGAGGGGCCCGGGACGTGGCCCCCCCCTTTGTATATAGTTGCACCCTGTTTGGTTGGTCCCCCCGTTTGCCCCGTCCCCCCCATGTAAATAGTTCTCCCCTTTATCCTCCCTGGTTTTCTTTTTATTATGTATTGCACACTTGTTTCTTTGCATTGTTTTATTGTTCTACATATTGCTTTTGTTGGACGTTTGTCCCTAGTTTTCTGTTTGTGGTTCACATATTTCTTTTCACATCCCAAAAAAAAAAGGTTCTGACAGACAAAAAAAAAGTTTACGTTCAGCCACAAGTGCGTGCTGTCATTTGTCCAGGACAAGTGGGGGGCGGGGGAGCGGTGGGGTGCTCCAGGGTGTGAGCGGTGGGGCAGGAGTGTGGGGGAGGAAGGGGCGGGCAGTAGGGGGCCTGGGCAGAGTTCACCCCGCGGCCTGTTCGTCGAAGTGGGCCCGCAGGGCCTCCCAGACCCGGGTCCCTTCGGGGTCCACCTGCCGACTGGGGGCAGCAGGTGGCTGGACGTGTGCCCTGGCGGCCTCCACAGCCCAGCCCTGCAGAAAGGTCTCCCCCTTGCTCTCTACCAAATTGTGCAGGGCGCAGCAGGCACCCACAATCTGGGGGATGTTGTTGGGGCCCAAATCCAGGCGGGTCAGGAGACATCTCCAGCGTCCCTTCAGGCGGCCAAATGAGCGCTCCACCACCTGGCACACACGGTTCAGGCGCTCGTTGAAGCGCTCCTGGCTAGCAGAGAGATGGCCCATGTAGGGGTGCATGAGCCACGGCCGGAGGGGGTATGCTGCATCTGCGATGACGCAGAAGGGCATGGTGGTGTCCCCCAGAGGGATCTCCCGCTGGGGGATGTAGGTCCCCGCCTCCAGCCGGCGGCACAGCCCCGAGTTCCGGAAAACCCGGGCGTCGTGGGTGCTGCCAGGCCAGCCCACGTAAATGTCCTGGAAACATCCCCGGCTGTCCACCAAGGCCTGCAGGACGACAGAATGGTAGCCCTTGCGATTGAGGTATCGTCCGCCACTGTGATGCGGGGCACGGATGGGGATGTGAGTCCCATCCAGAGCCCCGAAGCAGTTGGGGAAGCCCAGGGTGGCAAAGGCAGCGATGCTGGCATCTGGGTCCCCCAGCCTCATGAGCCTGTGCAGGAGCATGGCGTTGATGGCACGCACAACCTGCAGAGAAAGCACATGGGACGGCACCAATGAGGGGTGAGCAGGGTGTGCGTGGCCCTGCCCTGCCCTGCCCTGGCCCCCCTGCTCTGGCCCCCCTGCCCTGGCCTGCCCTGCTCTGGCCCCTCTGCTCTGGCCCCCCTGCCCTGGCCTCCCCCCGTGGGTTCGCTTACCTCCATGAAGACAGCCCCGACGGTGGCCTTTCCGACACCAAACTGCTGTCCCACGGATCGGTAGCTGTCGGGAGTGGCCAGCTTCCAGACAGCGATGCCGACCCGTCTCTGCACCGTGAGGGCACGCCGCATGGCAGTGTCCTGGTGCCTGAGTGCGGGGGTGAGCCACTGGCAGAGCTCCAGGAATGTCTGGCGGGTCATCCTGAAGTTCCGGAGCCAGTGGTCGTCGTCCCACTCCCCAAGCACCAGCCGCTCCCACCAGTCGGTGCTGGTGGGGTAGCTCCACAGCCGCCGGCGTGTGAGGCGGGGGGTGGAACGGGGTGCTGCAGGGGTAGGGGTTGAGCCCTGCTGCCCTGGGGGCATCTCCTCCCCTGGGGCAAGGAGGTGCTCAGCTGCCTCCCACATGGCATGCTCCTGCCGGGAGGGCTGGGTGGACCTCTAGCTGCTGCTGCTGCTGCTGCTGCTGCTGCTGCTGGGGGTCCATGACTGTGGCGCCCGGGGTCTGTGTGCCTATGGCTCCTCAGACCGTGTGCTGTGCAGGCTGAGTGTGTCTGGGAGGGGCCCTTTAAGGGAGCGGCTAGCTGTTGCCCCGGAAGCGCTAGTCCTCCCTGTGACTCTGTGTGCAGCTGTGCCTGGCATCCCTATTTCGATGTGTGCTACTTGGGCGTGTAGACGTTCCCTCGCTGCGCCTATTTCGATGTTGGGCTGCGCAACGTCGAAGTTGAACATCGACGTTGCCGGCCCTGGAGGATGTGTAGACGCTATTCATCGAAATAGGCTATTTCGATGTCGCAACATCGAAATAGGCTACTTCGATGTAGGCTTCACGTGTAGACGTAGCCAAAGAGATCTGGGAATGCAGATATGTAAGTAGAAAGGAAATATTTAGTCAGACATAATCAGGTTATTTTTTTGTTTGGGGTTTGGTGCAGTACTTCTTAGACTGGCTCATGTACCCCCCGTAGCACTGTAACTTCTAAACTGAATCCCGGGGAAGTGATTCTCTGTGCTTTTATCTACCCTTTTTTTTAAGGTTGCTCTGTGACACCTAGCAACCATGTATGCTTTACCACTTTATTTGTATACTTTATCTTTGGTTTTGTTAATAAATCACCCCTTTAAAGGCAATGATTTGATTCCTGTGTCCTAGAGAAGAGTTTGTATATATCCATGTCTAAGACTGGAAGGTCAGCTATCAGAGTGCAGCCTAATTTCTTCCACTTTGTTTTCAAGCTCTCTCCCAAGGGACCGTTAAGAGCTTGGGGTTACTCCATAGGGAGACCTCCCAAGTGTGTCTTCCTGGATTTTAAAGAGGGGTTTTCTCACTTGGGTGGTGGCAACTACGGCCCAGGGTTGGGGAATCTCTGACCTTGGGAAGCTTTTAAGCAGAAGCCTACAAAGGCAAAAATATTTTTAAGGTCTCTTGGGGGCCCCCCACCTTCTGCACTCATGGTGTCAGGTGGGGATCAGCCTTGGAAGGGTGCACAGGGACTCATGTGCCCCTCCCAAGCATCAGTCCATCCCTGTGTTCACCATCAATACCACATCACTTCCAATGAATCTGGGGGTGGTCCTAGCCCTCCCCTGAAGGATGTGGCCTTCCAGCAGCAGGAGCTTCCTGGCTCACACTGGTCTTGGGCTGCACCACTCTGGGGGAGGGGCAGGACTGCCTTGGCCCTTGCAAGAAGTGGTGTGGTGCTTCCAGGTGAGGAAGCGGGTGTGGGCAGAGTTGGGGAGAGGACAAGGTATGGTTGGGATAGAGGAGGGGAGTGGGTAGGGTCACCTGTCCGGTGCCCACTAGAATCTCCTCATCAGTCCCCGCCAATCACTATATAGCTGATAAAAACCATGTTCCTCCTCTGTCACATCAATTCAGAGATCTAAACCAGGGGATGGAAGATGCCAGGAAGTTTGAATTCAAGAGTCCTTTATGTATAATTCACAGCCCAAACATCCAGGAAGGCTGTAATTAGACAGAAAATTGATAGGCCTGATATAGTTTTTATGCAACTAGGCCCTGGAGCCATATAACTGCATTTTGCAAAAAGGCACCTTAATCCAATGTTTACTAATGACATCCTTTATCTGTATTGCCTGTATCTCTTCCTGTTCCTTACCTAAATAACGATTATATGCTCAATATGTAAGCGTAATCACTTAGAGACCTAGGTGATTACATGCTTGTCCACTCTCTGGGCTTGAATCTCCACTGCACACAACCTTTTGTAGGCATTTATACCTGTCGTGTAGGTGTTAAATGCTTCTGAATGCATATGGTTTTGCTTTCCTTCTACTTTGCCTTACACCAGCATAAACAACTGAATAAGGTGTAAGGCAGTAGAGAATCAAACCTTGTCATTTTTAACTAAGCTGGTAACAAGTTATTGCTATGGTTAGCTCTAAGCATGGTTAGGATTATTACCCAACTTGACTAGTTACCATGGCTGCTAACCCGGGGTTGCTTTTGTCATGCTCTTGGCCCAATATATGGTTGTCTTCATGTAATTAGGTTGTAATAGTGTTATTTGCTGTATTGAGAGGACCTGATCACCAGCTCTGTGTAACCAGGATGAACAGTCCTGCTTCTGCCAAGCTCTCTGCGTGGTGGGAAATCCCAGTGTTTTGTGGTTCATGTGTTGCTGGTGCCATTCTGAATGGCTTCAAGATACTCCCCGTTCCCTCCAGAGGCAGTGTTGGGACAGCTGGCCAAATTCTCCCAGAATGCAGTGTTGCAAACAGGGTTTTCTTGTGAAAAAAGTTGTGTGTGTGTTGTAACCAAGTCAGATAAGAATGTCTCACAACCTTATTGCAAAAGTGTGGCTGTAGGATTCACTCATCCCTTTCAACTGTCTATATTGTGGCATCGCTCCATTGACTTCACAGAACATGATTCTGGGATGCATTAGCAGGTGTGTTGTGAACAAGAGACGAGAAATCATTCTACCGCTCTACTCTGCGCTGGTTAGGCCTCAGCTGGAATATTGTGTCCATTTCTGGGCACCCCAGTTCAAGAAAGATGTGGAGAAATTAGAGAAGGTCCAGAGAAGAGCAACTAGAATGATAAAAGGTCTGGAGAACATGACTTATGAAGAAAGGCTGAAAGAATTGGGCTTGTTTAGCTTGGAAAAAAGAAGATTGAGGGGGGACATGATAGCGGTTTTCAGATATCTTAAAGGGTGTCATAAGGAGGAGGGAGAAAACTTGTTCTTCTTGGCCTCTGAGGAGAGAACAAGAGGCAATGGACTTAAACTGCAGCAAGGGAAGTTTAGGTTGGACATTAGGAAAAAGTTCCTAACTGTCAGGGTGGTCAAGTACTGGAATAAGTTGCCAAGGGAGGTTGTGGAATCTCCCTCGCTGGAGATATTTAAGAACAGATTAGATAGATGTCTATCAGGGATGGTGTAGATAGTGGTCGGTCCTGCCGTCGGGGCAGGGGACTGGACTCGATGGCCTCTCGAGGCCCCTTCCAGTCCTAGTGTTCTATGATTCTATGAAATGTAAGTGATATAAGTAAGAGGAGACTTGATAGTGAATAAACTGTATACAGCACATAGTCTAAACATTCTCCTCTAACAGTCTGGTACTTCTGGTAGTCTTGCTTCTCAATTCTCTCCTATTATGATAGAGTGACTCATAGTTTATACACAAATTGCCCTTTGCCTCTTTTAACATTACCTTACCATTAAGTTCACTCCTGACAAAATAAGGAGTAAGGCTGAGTTTGGCATCATTCAGAAATATGTCTAAGGAATATCTTTTTATTCAAGCTTTTCACTGCCAGCTTTATCTTTCTGGCACTAATTCTATTCTGGAAATTTTTGTTGTTTCTCACTGCTGAGGCTAAGAAGTACAATCAGTGCCAAGCGTAGGGGAAACCAGAAGGGCCATTTGGTCTTTGCCTCAAGCTCAACGGGAGCCTCAAATTTAGACACTTGTTAATTTTTTTGGCATTTGTTAAGTTTCATAACTTCGTTTAATGCACATCCCTGTCAGATCACAATTTATTGGTGCCTTCTTTTGTTTCCATGTGTCATTTTTTGTATTTATTTTTGTTATGGCTAAGGGTCTCAAAAGCTAGAAGTTGTCTGGGCCTCTCTGGATCTCTGAAAGAGACTGAGTCCTGCAAGAACATCATTAATCTCACTGTGGTGTTAATGTTGTCGCTCCACCATCGTGCCTCACAGCCTTTAATCCATTTATCCTCACGACAACCTTGAGAGTTAGAAAAGCACCACTGTTCCCTTTTCACAGATGGGGTTCCGAGGTCCATAGACACTGAATTCACACAGGAAGTTTGCAGCAGTGCAGGAAATTGAGGCTACTTCTCCAAAATTCCAGGTTAGGCCCCCAACCATTACACCCCACTCAACAAAAATAGCAACAGAGTGGCAAATTCAGCTCCATGGTATTATTAGGTGGAATCCCCTTCTGATGACTTGGTACTTCTGAGTGGCTTTTGCAAATATGCCACAGGACAATAATTAACAATTGGAAAACAAGGTGTCACTGAAGAGCAGGGTTGTGGTACCTGATTATAAATTAATCACTCATGGGAAAACCCACATGGAATCCCATTTAATTTAATTTTGGAAGTGACATTCAGCATAGCAGCATATACTGCTAGCTCAGTCTAGTGTTTTAAACTGACATCAAAGAGTAATTATTGGAAAAAATCAAGTATTTTGACTAGCCACACTAAATTATTCGCAATTAAAATTAACGGGCCTCAGACATTTTAAATTAGCTGAGTCACATTGGTAAGGAGGAGTATTAGAAGGAGGTAAGAAGGAGTGGCTCACCCAATTAAAATGAACAAAGATTTGCTTAAAGATAATTTAAATAATGTACAAAGTGATGTTGTGGAGAAGATAAAGGGGGTTCTTGAACAGCTAGCTAATAAGAATTCTCCTTTGTAATGTTGCCTCTGTAGCAGTATGGGCTTAGTCACATGTCCTTGGAACTTTCCCCTCCCACCTCCAGATTTACCAATTTTAAGGTCCTAAGGTGGCTTGATGATCAGTCCTGTGTCCTGAAAGCTCTAGAAGTTTAGGAGCTCTCTGCTTCCATCTGGTGGTGCATGAGGGTGTGGGTGGAGGGGTGTGAGGGGGAAGAATGGCCAAAGAGCTGCTTCATCTGCACGAGTTATTTACCTGGAACTCAAGATGGACAGAAGTGCCAAAGGTGAAGAAGTTCCCTGGCCCCTTCAGTTGGGGACCTGTGGCTACAGTGACAGCTTCATCTGCAAAAGCTTTTTACCCAGAATTCCTCCAGTGACACTTGGGAATCCCCATAACTGTAGACACATTGTGTGCTTTTGGGGACTGGAACTGAGGAAAGGACTCACATCTGTAGTCATAAGGGTCTTCTTAAAGGTCCTACATTCCTACTGATCCCCCTATATTAAGGAGCATGTACTGTGTGGAAGATTCTTTGGTGAAACCAGCAAGGTAGCTTCTTCAATGGCTACAATGTAGAGAAGGCACTTTGTTGAAACCACTGAGGATAATATCAGACATGAGTAATTTCGGGTAGGGTTCTTCTTACCCAACCACTGAATGAAGCTAAAATCACTGTAGCTAGGTAAGTAGTGGAGCCTCAAGAAAGAACCTGGCAGGATTTTTGGAAGGGATTGGAAACAGGTCTGCCCAAGTGCATCTCAGAACTTTGGGACTACACGATCTATTGACCCCAAAACTTGCGTGGTGTTTAGCAGAGGGAGATGAGAGAATTGATGTGGTAAAAGGAACATTTGCCTATTTGACCATCACCTGAACAAGTAGAGAATCAAGTTAATGGACTAGTGACAAAATTACTATGGGAGAGTGTTGTACTTGTCATTCATTCACCTACGTTGTTGTTGTGTTTCCCCAAGATTATTATGTGTTTTCTTTCCCCCAATAAAGTGCTCCTTTTCTCAGATGCAGACTCAGTGCTAGCAAGTAGGAAGTAGTGCTTGTTAAGGACACCTTAGAAAGGTATTTAGTGATTCCAGAAATGTTGGCTAGGAGGCCAAGAAAGGGAGGGGAGTTCATTTTAATAGATGAATCCAGCCCTTACCATGGTAGACAAAACCTAGTACAGGTGGGTTACAGTTAAAATAATCTAGTCTGACCCCCTGCATATCACAGGCATAGAATTCCTGGCCGTAACCCAATAAATCACAGTTGAACTAGTACATCATTTATAGAAGTGCATCCAGTCTAGCCTTAGATTCCAAGAACATATAGACATACAAAGGACCACAGCTTCTGTTCCCTTTCAGATCTTAGACATCCCATTGTTAATCAAAGTAACTCCCCAATGCAAAGCCACTGAAGTCAGTAGAGCCGCTCTGATTTTACATTAGGGTAAGTGGAAATGTCATGTCAACTGTAGCTTTTCTTTATTGGATATCTACTCAGTTTTTTTCGTAGGGTGCCATGGGCCCTTTAGTGCCTACAAACAAAAATGTGTTCATTCATTTGTAAAAACATTGGAAGAAATCTTCTTGAAAAAGGATCAAGTCTAGGTACTTGGGAAAACTTTTGTTAGAAATGTGAATGACCAGAAAGCCTTGTATCAGAGATAACTGTGTAATTACTTTTGTTAGTTTCCATTCCGTTAATGGTGGGGTTTGCCCATAACCGATGCACCTTCTCTGTTCAGTTACAGGTGAAGACCTAATCCAGGTAACACTCAAAGAAGAAGATAGAGTCCCTCCACCTGCACCAGGTGTGTGATGGCCTCAGACTGGCTGGTTTAGTCTAACAGACACAGCAATTCCTTTCACTAGGTTTCCAGGAATATGTCGCTATATATTACTTCTGTATTTTTTACAACCATCAGCCCAAAAGGAGCTTTTGGCATTCATTTAAGCATTTTATTGAGCCACATCTACCACTGCATACGATGAATGTGTGATTCCACATTATAAAAGACTATAAACTTTTGTTAAGAAATACCATTTCAGATCATAAAGGTCATGGAGAATGTTAAGTCTACCATGTATTTAAGTGCCACACAGTGATCTCAGGATAATAGCATGACATTATTATGCAGTTACACATTGAGCCCGACAGTGCCAAGGATAGGGCTAAAAGTAAGGAAGACTTACTGAGTTCTAATCATAGATTTGCCACAGATTTGCTATATAATCAGCTTTTATTACCATTGTTGTTTCCCACTCCTACTCTAAGCACTACGGCACCACAAATAAACAATTTTTATATTGGAGCCACTGACCCCAACAAAAAAAATCAACTACAGTCCCCACACAACCTTGCAGGAGGGGGAGGAGGCTTGGGGTGGCCCCAGAAATGGGGGGTTCAAGGTGTGGGCTAGATCTCTGGACTGAAGTGGGAGACTGGATGCAGAAGGGGAGGCAGGCTCTGGAATGGGGATGAGAGGTTTGGAGTACAGGGAGGGGCTGTAGACTAGGATCAAAGGTTTTGGACTGCAGGAGTGGCCTCAGCACTGAGGAAGTGGGCTGGGGTGTGGATGCAAGTTCTGAGAAGGATTTAAGATGTGAGCGGGGCTTCTGATCTGGGACAGGAGGAGTTGGGATGGGAGTGCAGAAGTTGGAAAGTGAGAGGGGGTCCAGTGTGGGGATTTGAGGTGTGGGGTGGGGTTTGGGAGGAAGTTTGAGTGCAGGATTGGGTTCTGATTTGGGTTACGGGCATGTGTGAGGGTGCAGATTCTAGAAGGGCATTAGGGTGCAGGAGAGGGTTCTAACCTGGTGTAAGGAGTTGGGGTGAAGTCTCAGGCCTGGCAGCACTTTCCTGAAGGAGCTCCTAATCAGTGGAACTAAGGAAGGCTCCAGGCCTGCCCTGGCTCTGCGCTGCTCCTGGAACCAGCTGCCATGTTTGGCATCTATGTAGAGGGACCAGAAGGTTGTGAGGTGCATGTCCCCCTCACCCACAGTCTCCTTTCCTGCACCTCCCATTGGCCATAGTACGCAGCTGTTCTAGCTTGTGAATACCAGGGGCTTCTGGCCTGTGGTGTGGGGATTTGCTAATCTGTGGGCCACGTGTGTCCTGCGGGCCAGAGGTCCCCCCCACCCCATTTTAGAGCCTTCAGCACAGGATCAAGGCCCCATTATTTTAGACATTGCACATACACATAACAGAAAGACAGACCCTACCCCAGAAATCTAACAATCCAATTTTGGCTCAACTTCTCTGGCCTTCATTATACTACATGTGGAAAAGGGCTAATAAAACTACTTACTTCAAGGGATTATTGTAAGTGCTATTTATTTGTATTGCTATTTTGCATAGACACCTCGGAATGGATCAAGGGTGAAATCCAGGCCCCTACTGAAGTCAGCTGGGATTCTGCGTTTCATTCGGCCAATGATTTCATCCCAGACTTTCATTATGCTACAGATATTTGGGAGAAACGTCCTTGCCCCCAAAGAGCTTACAACACATTGGATTGCTTAGATGATTTCCACCTAGCTTAGACCCTTTGACCTTTAGGGCATATTATACAATCCATCTAGATGCTGGCTGTTAGGAAGGACAGTACACAATGAGAGCAGCTACACATGCCCCTTCCTTCACCAGATAGGAAGAAAGGCTTTCAAAAGCTGGGGGTATCCTTTCAGAAGGTCCTGTCTCCACAGGCAGTGCACGATTCGAAAAGCCGCACTTTCGAATTGCTGCGGCCGCCATTATGCTAATGAGACGCTGCATATTCATTGCAGTGTCTCATTAGCACATTTTGAACCTGCTCATTAGCAGGCCCCTTTTGAAAGGAAGGGGCACGTGTAGACCCAGCCTTTGTGGTAGATAAAGATATGGTTTGGCTCATCGGGAAGTTCCGGTTTTTGTGGGTGTGGAGAGGTGGCTGGATTTATTTTCAAGTATGTGCTTCAAATGTGTCTCAGAAGTGCTGAGAAGCAAGGATAGGTGCTTTTATGGCAGTTAAGTGTGGCACTAGAAGCTGAAAGCCCATGTTGTCACATGGGCATAATTCATAAAATCAGGTGTTTAAAAGAGCTGAAAATAAGGCACTCAGTGACTCCAAATTCCAGTGAGATATCACCAGGTTCAAATTTTGTGCAGAAGGAGTCCTCAACTATCCCTTTAGCTGTAACTGACTATGCCGATGCTTTAAGCTTCAGAATGGCACATGGAATGCTATTTCTGGAATCCTATTATACAGATACAAAGAAAGAAACTACTTTTAAAATGCTCTGAAAAAGAAAAATATTAAAACATTAGAATAACCATCCTGGGTCAGACCATAGGTCCATCCAGCCCAGTATCTTGTCTTCCAACAATACCAAATGCCAGGTGCCACAGACGCAATTAACAGAACAGGTAGCCATCAAGTGATGCATCCCCTGATATTTAAGTATCATAGGAGAACCTTATACTGTTTAGAGCTTTGCTTTGGGTGAGCACTGAAAAGTTTGAATGGTTGTCAAGGCCTTCTCCAATCTCCTTAAGTCTTCAGTGATGGTTTCCAACTGTTTGGAGAACTCTTTTACATGGGAGCTCCAGTGGTTCTGAAGAAGAAAAGCAGTATTTAGCCTGCTAGTCAGGTCATGCCTACACAGCAAGCCAGAGGGGTGATTCAGCTTTTGGTCTACCTTGCTTGCTAAAAATAGCAGTGAAACTGTTCCATCACAGGCTAGCTGCCTGAGTGTATGCCCTCCACCCCCAGATATGGGGTATGTACTCATCTAGTTAGCTTGAGCAGCTGCTCATGCTTGGTGGCTTTTCTACTATCTTTAGCAAGCTAGCTCAATGAAACCTTGCTCACGTGCTGCCATCACAGCTCCTGAGTGAATAGGGTGTTCGTATTATGTATTTGGCATTATCCAAGAAATGTCTGGGCAATTCGAAATAAATCTTTCATTGTACATCCTGTTCTCTAGCTCCAGTTTCTCCTCCTGACATCATTTTGAAATGGTCATTCCCTGAATCATGGAGTGGAGTGAAAAAAGGCTGGGGTGGATTCAACTACAGTATTCCAGCCCCTGGTGAGGATGTCATCATCTTACCTAGTAAGTAAGGGAAAACAAGTTATGAATTCCCATCCCCCAGTAACACCAACAGTATGTCCACACAGTAAACATTAGTCCAGTTTTAACATGTGCTAGTTAACACAACAGTAATTCCAGTGTACACAGGGTACACGCATTCGACCACAGACTGTAGCATACATATATGTGTGTTGGAACAAATGTTGCTTAAAGAGCATAGCTCTCTCTCTCTCGTGCACACACGCCCTCATCTACTGAACAAATATGCACATGATTCTGTGATGGGATTTTTTTTTTGTAAACTCATATGTACCACATCTCAAGTAATGCAGAATGTGTCTTTCCACCAGGCCCACTGATAAGGTGTGGAGGCAAAGGGGGCAATTTCCCCCCACAGCCCAGCAAGTCAAAGGGGACCAAGGCTCCTGGCTGCTTCTTTAATGTCTTTATCCTCAGAATATCCCTGTGAAATAGAAAAATCCTATTATCCCCATGTTACAGATGGGAAACTAAGGAACAGAGAGGCTAAGTGACTTGTCCAAGAGAGTCTGGGGAAGAGGAGAGATTCCAGGTAGCCTTTTGCTAGGTTAATGCACAAACCACTTGCTCATGTATCACTTTCAGTCGATTGGGTTGAATAATTTCACTGCAGTTAAATACTGACCAACAAATTTACAAAGTTTTCACACATCTTCCTCCCCCACCCTCCCCACACATAGTTTTTTCACCCAACGGTAGGTTGAACATTTCTAATTATGGTGAAGAATCAAGGATTTATTTTAAATAATTGTCCTTCACACTCATTTTCCCCCCAAAACCTCTAGCAGGAACACACAAATTTAGAAGAATTATAGATGGTGACCAAATTTGAAAAATTCTAATCTATTCACTTGCAATTGACAAACAGAAAATGTGCAGTTTTTTCTATTCTATGATATCTAGGTTCTTATAGCACTGTCACTACCATATTGTGTGAGATTCTTTTGACAGTGCATTGAGAAGCTTAATTAACTTCATTCAACATGTAATTCATTCTGTCTGTCATCTTCTCCTCAGAGGAAGAATTAGGTGGACAGTGGAATTTTTTCTTTTGGCTGTATTTTCTATTCCACTTCTGTGTGTTTATGTTAGAGAATACACACTGAAGAAATACACCTTGTGGTTGGAGCAGAAGATGGTGAGGTTTATGAGGTGCTTAGTTCCTGGGGGGAGTTCTTTCTAAAGTCTTGAAGTCGTCCTGAGAAAGCCCTGTTTCCTGCATACATAAGCATTACCCTTGTTGAAGAAAGTTCTACTGTGGTTCAGGGCAGAATTGTTAAACACATTTTCCATCCTGCGTCTTAAAGCTCTTTTAAATACTCTGGGCCCAGGCTACTGTGCAGCCTAAAGATGAAGACTGAGACATTGCTGTATTACATTATGTTACAATCATTACCCAACTAATCTCAACAATAGCTCTGATATGGATTATATAAGAAAGCTGTCTTATACCTATTCTTCCCACAGACAAAGTGAGGCACAGAGAAAAATAATGGATGCATCCAAGATCAGGGAGCAACTGAATGCTAGAGCAGCATTAGAATCCAAGAATTCTTAGTTCTGAGTCCTGACGTTTAGCTCATTAGATCAGGCAGGTCCACATGGCACAAAAATCCCACCTCCACACTCTACAAGTACCTTATTGAACGGAGAAACCAAAGCAAAATGTTTAATGAGCAAAAAGAAACAAATGAGTGGTATATTTGAATATTAGGCTGGGCACAATTTAGTGCAGTGTGTTTAGTTTATAGGGGGCTGCACCTTCTGTTTGCCTGCGTTCCTCACAGATTAAATAACTGTCATGTTGTTGTAAATGGACATAATCCCTTCTTGGCTCTCAGCCTGGTGCACATTACAAATGCCTGGTTAGTGTCCAAAGCCTACTCCACCTCATTTCCCAGGCTTTTCCATTAATATAAAACAAAAAGGAATACATTCTCTAGCTTGATCACTCTCCCTTGCTAGCTCTGTTATCATTTTCCTCACCATTCCCTCCTCCTGCCTCAGAAATGCTTCATCTCCACTCCTTCTGAGTGGGTCCAGTGTTCCCTCTAACCTTTTCCAGCTATGTGCTATCAAGGCTGATCCCCACTCTGGCACTTTGAGTGCAGAAGGTGGGGGCCCACAAGAACCTTTAACTACTCTGCCACTAAGAGTTTCTGCTTTGAAAAAAAAAACTTCCCAAGGTCATAGGTTCCCTGAGCCAGGGGATATGCTGCCATCACCCAAGTGCAAAAATCCCTTTCAAAACACAGAAAGACACACTTGGGATGTCTCCCTGTGGGGTAAGCCCAAGCTCCTACCTCCCCCTCAGGAAACGGCTTGAAAACAACTGCAATTTCTTAACAGCTGACCTTTCAGTCACAGGCATGGGCACACAGAACATCCTGCCTTCTGGGACACAGGAATCAGATCATAGTCTCAAAAAGGTGATTATATTAACAAAACAAAGAGGACATACTTGGTGAGCATAGCTAGTTGTTAGGTGTTATAGAGCAAGTGAAAAGGGTAGGTTAAAGTACAGAGAGTTGCTTCCCTGGGATTAGTTAAAAAGTTTACAGTGTACAAGGGGGGTACATAAATCAGCCACATAAATCCCACAAACCAAACCAAAATATCACCTGATCCCCTGTGATTAAACATCCCCTTTCTGTTCAGATGTCTGTTGTTCCGAGATTCAGTCCTTTCCATGCATGGATATTACTGAAAAATTCCGAACCTGGTTCCTGGCTTGTTTCATCTCAGATTATCTCCTCTGACCACTCAAAGACCACTAGAAAGATTACTGCTTCCAATTCTAATCTTACTATCTTCCCATTGGCTCCCCTGGCTCCCTGCCAACACTTCCTGAAGATTTTCAAGGACCACTGTTTCTGGGTTTAACCCTTTATAGGGAATTTAATTAATTGATTGGCTGGGATGTCGAGAAAAGGGTAGTAGCCTTCCCATCCATCAGATGTACGGAATAAATGTTTATCTGTACCAAGGCATGTGTGTGCACAACCCCGAGAAAAGAAACACCTAGTTGTGGGCATTCTGCTAATCCACCAGGTGGAATTTGAATCTCACCTGAGTGGCCAAACAAGTATGTATCTTACACAGAACACAGACTGAGATCCATTAGTTCCAGCTGCAAACATGACAACCATGCAACGCCACCTAGGGTCCCCAGATCAGTCACAGTACTATTGGTTAGGTTAGAGGAGAGACGACCTTTACTTATCATCCAAAACTCCTACATGGGGTGGATTGTGCCTGTAATGAAACCTTTAGGGGGACTACTGATGCCAGAGTAGCTCACTGGTGAGTGTGTGTGTTATGGGTCCTCCCCTAGGCCCAAGTCACAGTGGACCTGAGGCTGTTACAATTCCAGAGGCAGTGCTTTGGGGTGAGAAGGAGATACTCTGTCCACTCTAGTGGATAGGATGGTAACCTAGGGCTTGGAAGAGTTGGGTTAAACTCCCTGTTTCACTGCTGACTTTCTGTGTGGCCTTGGGCAAGTTCTTTAGGTTTCCTCAGCTTCTTGTTCACTATCAGTAAAATGTGGATATCAATGTATCCATTTTTCACAGGGGTCTTGTGAGACTAAGAGATAATGAACTTCTCAGATACTGGGGTAAGGGAAGCTATTTCAGTAGATTAGTTTGAGTTGTATTTCACCTCTGACGTTCTGTGGTTCAGTCCCTGATATCTGAGCCAATATAACAGCTAGTGCATAAGGAGAAATCATACGAATAAGGATTGCAGATCAAGCTCATTCCCTGTATGGGGACTCCCATACTTAAAACCCAGTTGCACGGCTTGATTCATTTCCTTCCATCAGCAAACAGTAGCTGTCTTCATTCCAGGCCAGATCACAGAATTCATTAGCTCCTCAAGCACTCAGATTTTTGGTGCTATGGTTTATGGTTTTCAGTATGACACACTCCTGACACATTGCATATTGGGTGGAAGGAGAATGGGTTATAATTCTTGGCAATGGAATGTTGGTTTGAAAGGTCTAGATGTGATATCACGTAGCCTTTGGACTTTTATTTAGTGGTGGAATCTACTCTGTTATTCATTTTTTGATTTGGATTTTCTTTGAACTTTTTCCGTTTGAAGAGATGAATGCTGGAGTGCTGCATCTCATATAATAGCTTGTCTGTTGTGCCTGTTTTCCATTCAATGGCATGCTATGGTGTTTTATACAGCAATGGGGTTGATCAAAGGCATTATATGTCATTAGTGAGTTCTCAGTGTTGTATGTTCAAACATTAAGGCTATGAGCTTTTGTCTCGAGGAAGGACACGTAAAATGAAAGGTAGCCGTCTTAGATCTGCATTATTTTCTAAATGCAGTTGCTTGTGCTGAATATCTTGGGGGAAGGGGTAAAATAAATGCATTTTGCTGTTATCTGAAAATAAATCCTGAGCCATCTGACCTAAAGTCGCTGCTTTTAGGCACAGATAAATCACCCGTGTTATTTTCAGAGTTGCTGAAATGAGTCAATGAGGTATGTGCCACAAGAAGTAGATCAAATATTCTTTGAATCTTTAGGTCCTTTTTCTCCCACAGTGTGGGAGGAGATTAACTCTACAATGGAGCCTCTGCTTTTTCTACAGAATATATTTCTGTCCCCTCAAACGCCCTCTGAACATGAACAAATTCCTCCCTCATTTGTGCCTGTAAAACCATATTGGGTCTGCACCAGTATCTTGGAGGATCAGCATTTCCCCCTTCCATTATTATTCCAGGCTCACATGAATGAAGCTCTAGTTAAAGAGAAAACGGTGTTTCACTTATAAATCCTTGTGCACATGCTTGGGAAGTCCTGGCATGTCTGGGGGTATTGGTGAGTTTCCAGGTAAAGCTGAGAAATTCCCATGGTCTGTCCTCATGTAGATAGGCCATTGCATTGTAGATCTCTTGATGGACAATGGCCATTGAAGCCCCGCATGTGTGTTGATTGCTCTCCTTGTTGTTGTGTCTGGGAAGCTAATATCTCACCGATTCCCCAATTTACTCTATGCCCAAACAACAACTGTACAACATCATTTTCATGTCTGTATGTTTTGATGGTACACATACATGGGTAGAGAGACTTTCAGCATATAGAATCATAGAATACTAGGACTGGAAGGGACCTCAACAGTCCATCGAGTCCAGCCCCCTGCCCTCATGGCAGGACCAAATACTGTCGTCCCTGATAGACATCTATCTAACCTGTTCTTAAATATCTCCAGCGATGGAGATTCCACAACCTCCCTTGGCAATTTATTCCACTGTTTGACCACCTTGACAGTTAGGAACTTTTTCCTAATGTCCAAACTAAACCTCCCTTGCTGCAGTTTAAATCCATTGCCTTTTGTTCTATCATCAAAGGCCAAGAAGAACAAGTTTTCTCCCTCCTACTTATGACACCCTTTTAGATACTTCAAAACTGCTATCATGTTCCGCCTCAATCTTCTCTTTTCCAAACTAAACAAGCTCAGTTCTTCCAGCCTTTCTTCATAGGTCACGTTCTCTAGACCTTTAATCATTCTTGTTGCTCTTTTTTGAACCCTCTCTAATTTATCCACATCTTTCTTGAACTGTGGAGCTCAGAACTGGACACAATACTCCATCTGAGGCCTAAACAGCGCAGAGTAGAGTGGGAGAATGACTTCTCGTGTCTTGTTCACAACACACCTGTTAATGCATCCCAGAATCATGCTGCTTTTTTTGCAACAGCATCACGCTGTTGACTCATATTTAGCTTGTGGTCCACTATAACCCCTAGATCCCTTTCTGCTGTACTCATTCCTAGACAGTCTCTTCCCATTCTGTATGTGTGAAACTGATTGTTCCTTCCCAAGTGGAGCACTTTGCATTTTTCCTAATTAAACTTCATCCTGTTTACCTCAGTCCATTTCTCCAATTTATCCAGATCATTTGAATTATGACCCTGTCTTCCAAAGCTGTTGCAACCCCTCCCAGCTTGGTATCATCTGCAAACTTAATGAGCGCACTTTCTACGCCAATATTTTTGCGACCAATAGCCAATATTTTTGCGCCAATAGCTTTGCGACCGGGTGCTGGCAAACAGGGTGCGTGCTAACAGGAGGGAGTTTGGAGAGGCTCTCCTGGAGGAGGAGAAGGAAGGAAGGAGCAAACTAAAGCACCTTGGGGTAAGTGGCTGCTTATATTTGGAGGTTTTGGGCTTGTGTGTTTGTTTGGAGTTTGGAGTTTGTTTGTTTGGAGTGCTGAGCTGAGTGTGTGTTTGTTTGTTTGAAAGGCCGTGTGCTCAGGCAGGCAGGCAGGCAGGCAGTTGGAAGCTGATTAGGTTTGAATTGAAACACCGTGTGCTGATTGGCTGAGCTGTAGGCAGAGGGAGGAGCTATCAGGGAGGCTGAGCACTTAAACCCTGCTGGTAAGCGACCAGGGAGCTTTGCGACCGGGTGCTGGCAAACAGGGTGCGTGCTAACAGGAGGGAGTTTGGAGAGGCTCTCCTGGAGGAGGAGAAGGAAGGAAGGAGCAAACTAAAGCACCTTGGGGTAAGTGGCTGCTTATATTTGGAGGTTTTGGGCTTGTGTGTTTGTTTGGAGTTTGGAGTTTGTTTGTTTGGAGTGCTGAGCTGAGTGTGTGTTTGTTTGTTTGAAAGGCCGTGTGCTCAGGCAGGCAGGCAGGCAGTTGGAAGCTGATTAGGTTGGAATTGAAACACCGTGTGCTGATTGGCTGAGCTGTAGGCAGAGGGAGGAGCTATCAGGGAGGCTGAGCACTTAAACCCTGCTAGTAAGGGACCAGGGAGCTTTGCGACCGGGTGCTGGCAAACAGGGTGCGTGCTAACAGGAGGGAGTTTGGAGAGGGGAGTTTAGAGGGGGAGCTTGGAGGGAGCCAGTGACTTACTTCTGTTGCCCTTAAACTAAATCCTTTATAACAACCTCTATCTGAAACATTTAATTAACCCTCGTATATAACTAGAGTAGGAAATGGAGGCAGAAGCCCAGCAGCAGAGTGGGGGCTATCCTGTTTATTGTGTCGAGTGCAGTATGTATGACTACCTACCCTGTGGGCGGGTGGCGTATGTGTGCGCTCGATGCAAGGAGCTCCTGGCCCTCAGAGACCGAGTGCGTGCTTTGGAGGCCAGGGTGGCTGAACTGGAGGAGCTAAGGAAGGCAGAGGTGTTTGTGGATGAGACTTTCCGGGACATAGTAGGGCTGTCCCACCTCCAATCTGACAGTCCTGAGGCTGTTACGGAGGATGAAAGGCTCAGGGAAGGAGAGCAGTCAAGGGGAGCAGAGGGAAACCATCCCGTAGTTGGGACCCTCCTTCCAGAGGGTGATGTTGTATCCTCTCGTGCCGAGGATACTTCTCCGGGGGAGGGAGCGCCAGCTGTTAGGAAGAAGCAGGTTTTAGTAGTGGGGGATTCCATCATTAGAAATATAGATAGTTGGGTTTGTGATGACCGGGAGAACCGTATGGTGACTTGCCTGCCTGGTGCGAAGGTTGCGGATCTCTCGAGGCATCTAGACAGACTTATGGGCAGTGCTGGGGAGGAGCCGGTCGTCGTGGTACATGTTGGTACCAATGACATAGGGAAGGGTAGAAGAGATGTTCTGGAGGCCAAATTTAGGTTACTAGGAAGGAGACTGAAATCCAGAACATCTTTGGTGGCATTCTCTGAAATGCTTCCAGTTCCACGCGCAGGGCCAGATAGACAGGCAGAACTTCAGAGTCTCAATGCGTGGATGAGACGATGGTGTAGGGAAGAGGGGTTTAGATTTATTAGGAACTGGGGACACTTTTGGGGTAGGGGGAGCCTATACAGGAAGGATGGGCTCCACCTAAATCAAGGTGGATCCAGACTGCTGGCATTAAACATTAAAAAGGACATAGAGCAGTTTTTAAACTAAGAGGTGGGGGAAAGCCGATTGGTGCGGGGGAGCACCTGGATCGGACGGAGACTTCTCTTACACGAGGCTCCATAGACAGGGATTCCCTAGAAGTTAGTCAGATAGGGAACGTGGGAAATAATATATGGGCAAGATCAGATGTGAAACAATCGTGCATAAAAAAATCCACCACGTCTGTGAAAGGCGGACATATAAATAGTGGTAGTTTTCTAACATGCTTTTACACTAATGCTAGGAGTCTGTCTAATAAGATGGGTGAACTGGAGTACCTCATATCAAAGGAGGAAGTTGACATAATAGGCATCTCAGAAACATGGTGGAATGAGGACAATCAGTGGGACACTATCATACCGGGATATAAATTATATCGGAAAGACAGAACAGGTCGTGCGGGTGGCGGAGTGGTACTATATGTGAAGGATAATATAGAATCAAATGAAGTAAAAATCCTAAAGGAATCAAAATGTTCCATAGAATCATTATGGATAACAATTCATTCCTCTAATATGAATATGGCATTAGGAATATATTACCGACCACCTAACCAGGACAGTGATAGTGATGCTGAAATGATGAGGGAGATTAGAGAGGCTATCAAAATAAAAAACACAGTAATAATAGGAGATTTCAATTATCCCCATATTGATTGGGTGCATGTCACCTCAGGACGGGATTCAGAGATTAAATTTCTTGATGCCTTAAATGACTGCTTCTTGGAGCAGCTAGTACAGGAACCCACAAGGGGAGAGTCGATTCTCGATCTAGTCTTGACTGGAACGCAGGATCTGGTCCAAGAGGTAACTGTTACTGGACCGCTTGGAAATAGTGACCACAATATAATAACTTTTAATATTCCTGTGTTGGGAAGAACACCGCAGCGGTCAAACACTCTGGCATTTAATTTCAAAAAGGGGAATTACACTAAAATGAGGAAGCTAGTTAAACAGAAACTAAAAGGTAGAGTAATTAAACTAAAATCCCTGGAAGCTGCATGGAAACTGTTTAAAGACACCATACTAGAGGCCCAACTTAAATGTATACCCCAAATAAAAAAACACAGTAAGAGACCTAACAAAGAACCACCATGGCTAAACAGCCATGTTAAAAAGGCAGTGAGAGAGAAAAGGGCAGCTTTTAAAAAGTGGAAGTCAAATCCTAGTGAGGAAAATAGAAAGGAACATAAACACTCCCAAATTAACTGTCATAATGTAGTAAGAAAAGCCAAAAAAGAGTTTGAGGAACAGCTAGCCAAAAATTCAAAAAACAATAGTAAAATGTTTTTTAAATACATTAGAAGCAGGAAGCCTGCTAAAAAAGCAGTGGGGCCCTTGGATGATAAAGATATAAAAGGAGCGATCAAGGAAGACAGTGCCATTGCGGAGCGATTAAATGATTTCTTTGCTTCAGTCTTCACGGCTGAAGATGTTACAGAGGTTCCTAAATCTGAGCCAGCCTTTTTAGGCGACAAATCTGAGGAACTCACTCAGATTGAAGTGACATTAGAGGAGGTTTTGGAATTAATTGATAAGCTGAATAGTAACAAGTCCCCAGGACCAGATGGCATTCACCCAAGGGTTCTGAAAGAACTCAAATGTGAAATTGCGGAGTTATTAACAGTGGTTTGTAACCTATCCTTTAAATCCACTTTGGTACCAAATGACTGGAAGACGGCCAATATAACACCAATATTTAAAAAAGGCTCTAGAGGAGATCCTGGCAATTATAGACCGATAAGTTTAACATCAGTACCAGGCAAATTAGTAGAAACACTAGTAAAGAGTAAAATTGCAAGGCACATAGAAGAGCACGAATTGTTGGGCAAAAGTCAGCATGGTTTCTGCAGAGGGAAGTCGTGTCTGTCTAATCTATTAGAATTCTTTGAAGGGGTTAATAAACATGCGGACAAGGGGCACCCAGTGGACATAATATACCTAGATTTCCAGAAAGCCTTTGACACGGTCCCACACCAAAGGCTTTTATGTAAATTAGGTGGTCATGGGATAGGAGGAAAGGTCCTTTCATGGATCGGGAATTGGTTAAAAGACAGAAAACAAAGGGTGGGAATAAATGGTAAATTTTCACAATGGAGGGGGGTAACTAGTGGTGTTCCCCAGGGCTCAGTCCTGGGACCGATCCTGTTCAACTTGTTCATCAATGATCTGGAAAATGAGGTAAGCAGTGAGGTGGCAAAGTTTGCAGATGACACCAAGTTGTTCAGGACAGTCAAAACCAAAAGGGATTGTGAAGAACTACAAAAAGATCTCAGCAAACTGAGTGATTGGGCAGCAAAATGGCAAATGAAATTTAATGTGGGTAAGTGTAAGGTAATGCATGTTGGAAAAAATAACCCAAATTACACGTACTACATGATGGGGTCAAATTTAGCTACGACAGATCAGGAAAGGGATCTTGGAGTTATAGTGGATAGTTCTCTGAAGACATCCACGCAGTGTGCAGCGGCAGTTAGTAAGGCAAATAGGATGTTAGGAATTATTAAAAAAGGGATCGATAATAAGACAAAAGAGATCATACTTCCCCTATATAAAACTATGGTACGCCCACATCTCGAGTACTGCGTGCAGATGTGGTCTCCTCACCTCAAAAAAGATATATTGGCATTAGAAAAGGTTCAGAAAAGGGCGACTAAGATGATTAGGGGCTTGGAAAGGGTCCCATATGGGGAGAGGCTAGAGAGACTGGGACTTTTCAGTTTGGAAAAGAGGCGATTGAGGGGCGATATGATAGAGGTATATAAAATCATGAATGGTGTGGAGAAAGTGAATATAGAAAAATTATTTACCTTTTCCCATAATACAAGAACTAGGGGACACCAAATGAAATTGATGGGTAGTGGGTTCAAAACTAATAAAAGGAAATTTTTCTTCACACAGCGCACAGTCAACCTGTGGAACTCCTTGCCCGAGGCGGCTGTGAAGGCCAGGACTCTATTAGGGTTTAAAAAAGAGCTTGATAAATTTTTGCAGGTCAGGTCCATAAATGGCTATTAGCCAGGGATAAAGTATGGTGCCCTAGCCTTCATAACAAGGGCAGGAGATGGATGGCAGGAGATAAATCACTTGTCTTCTGTTCTCCTTCTCTGGGGCGCCTGGCATTGGCCACCGTCGGCAGATGGGATGCTGGGCTTGATGGACCTTTGGTCTGACCCAGTATGGCCATTCTTATGTTCTTATGTTCTTATGTAATATCTAAATCGTTGATGATGATATTGAATAGAACCGGTCCCTGTGGAACCCCACTTGTTATACTTTTCCAGCAGGATTGAGAACCATTAACAACTACTCTCTGAGTATGGTTATCCATCTAGTTATGCACCCACGTTATAGTAGCCTCACCTAAGTTGTATTTCCCTAGTTTTTTGATAAGAATATCATGCAAGACCGTATCAAATGCTTTACTAAAGTCTAGGTATACCACATCTGCCGCTTATCCCCTATCTACAAGGCTCGTTATCCTATCAAAGAAAGCTATCAGATTGGTTTGACATGATTTGTTCTTTACATATCATAACCCTTCTACTGGTATGTCACAAAGCATGCTTTATATGTAAGATCACAATTTAAGTAAAAAGGAGCAACATACAGAGTGTTACAGTGGAGCCCAGAGCTCCTGTGGTAGGGGATCAAGATCATTGTAAAAATCTGGGGGCACAGACAATATTCTCTCTCTTTCTGTATCTCTCTTTCTCTCTCTCATACATACACATACTGCCAGGGGGAGGGCAGGGGAGTTAGAAAAGCCAAAATATATCATCTCTTTTTAAAGAAAGAAAAATCTCGTGATTTTGGCCCAATCTCACAGGTTGCAGCTCTGTCTCATGGTGTTTGAACCATCGGGTTTGGCCCAGCTGCTCCAGGCTAAGCCAGGTTGAGGATCAGATCAACCCCAGTGAAAAGGGGCAGAAATTTTCCAGGAAAAGCCCAGCTCCAACCAGCCACCAGATAAACTTTGGCTCAGATCGGCTACCTGGTCAACCTCAGTCTTCACTGTCACCAGATCCTACTGGCCTACCTCTGAATGGCTGACAGGTCAATCTCAGCTCTGACTGGCCACTAAGTCAACCTAGGTTCTGACTGGCCACTGGGTCAACTCCAGCTATGACTGGCCATAAGGACAGCCTCTCTTCTGAATGGTCACAGCAGATGAACCCTACCTCTGTACTGATCATCAGGTCACCCCAACTCCAACTGGCTACCAGGTCAACCTCAGCTCCAAGTGGCCACTACACAAGCCGAAGTTCCAACTAGTCACCAGGTCAACCCCAGGTGAAAGTTTCTCATTGCAAACCAACCACCAGGTCAACCCTACCCTGAGAAAAGCTGTCTATACTCTGCCGTGTAGGGATGAGGAGCAACAGTTTTCTCTCAGGCCTCTTTAAACAGACTCAGATGCTTTACGGAAGGGACCAAGATGGTTCCCTGTTAGATGTGTACCTCAGAAGTGGTTTGTGTGATCTCACACAGGGTGTGTGACTCGACTGGAGGGCTGAGTTGTCAAACAAGACCTAAAAGTGAGGGATTGCGGGAACATGCACTCAGCCAGAGAGGGGCTGTTGTGAGAGGGGAGAGACGCCCTACCACAGTGCCATTGCCTGTGTCTGTCCAACAAGACTGAGGCCCCTGAGACAGGGATCACCAACTCCGTGCCTCATTCATGGTGGAGAAACTTCAGAGGTGTTTCCCTGACTACCTCTGCCTACACGAAATCCCAGCTGGCCCTTAGCTGGACAGTTTGGTGAGGTGAGAGGGAAGAGAGGAAGGGGAGGTAGAAAACAGAGCACTCTCGGGTCCAGAAGTAGCTCCAACCCCTTCCTCGCCCCAAACTCAATTTGTCTGGGATGTTGTTTGTTCCATACATTGACCAGCTAGACAGCCTCAAAACAAGGATCCACAGGCACCCGCACAAATGAGGGTGGTGAAAAAAGGCAGATGTGCACTAGCCCAGGGAGAAATGGCTTAATAAATCTGAGTCCCTCCTCTCTACACCATTGTTTCATCCACTCACTGAGACCATGCAGTTCTGCCTGCTGCCTGGCCCTGCAGATTGAACTGGAAGTATTTCAGAGAATGCTACTGTTGAGGTCCTGGATTTCAATTTCTTTCCTAGCAGTCTTAATTTGGTCTCCAGGACCTCTCCCTTACACTTCCCTATGGCATTGGTTCCTACATGTACCATGACCACCAGCTCCGCACTTCCACCCTGTCCCAAGCAAGACATACAAGTCTATCTAGATGTCTCAAGAGATTAACAACCTTCACAGCACGTAGGCAAGTCACCATGCAGCTCTCCCAGTCATTGCAAACCATCTGTCTGTGTTTCTAATGACTTAGTTACCCTTTGAATTATACCTGTCTTTTCCTAATGACTGTTGTTCCTTTCCACTGAGAAGTTTCCTCAGTGTGAGAGGATATCACAACATCATGTGGGAATAAGGTCTCAGTTATGGGGATCATTTCCCTCTGCTCCAGTTGGATGTTCTTCCCTGAGCCTTTCATCCTCCTCAACAGCACAGAGATTGTCTGACCAGAGATGGGACTATTCTACTATGTCGCAGAAAGTCTGATCTATGTACCTCTCTACGTCCCTTAGTTCCTTCAGTTCAGCCACCCTGGCCTACGAAGCCCGTATGTGGTCTCTGAGGGCCAGCAGCTCCTTCCACTAGGTGCATACATGTGCCACCTGTCCACAGGGCAACATTCAGTGCAATCAACAGGATAGCCCCCATTCTGTTGCTGGGTACCTGCCTGCATTTTCGTTTTACTCATAATGCTAATTTGGTTTTGGATTTTTTTTAATCAGGTGGGTTTTGTTTAGTTTAAAGAATATAACAGGTGTGCCTATGCTAGGAACTAACTTTGATGTTAGGTGCTACTCTGAAGTAGCCAGCAGAAAGTATACACACATTTTCCCTTACTTCAAAGTAGGGAGCCCGGCTTTGAAATCCTTACTCCATTTGTGGGAATGGAGTAGCGCCCCACTTTGAAGCTGGGTGTGTGTAGATGCTCAACTTTGAAGTATTTTTTGTAGTGTAGACACAGCCTAAGTGTATATAGGGTCCTAAACCACTATCCTTCACTCCAAGCTCTTTTGAAAAATTCCCTGGTTAGCAGCTTCTGTTTGCTAGCTATGCAGGGGTGGAAATTCTGGAGGACTAGGGCACTGTCTTCATGGAGATACATGTACCTCATAGAGCTGAAATGGATCTTGAGAGGTTATCAAGTCCAGTCCCCTGCCCTCTTGGCAGGACCTATCACCATCCCTGGCAGATGTTTTTTTTTAAATCTATTTGACCCAGACTCCTAAATGGCTCCCTCAAGGATTGAGCTCAAAACCCTGAATTTAGTAAGTCAGTGCTCTGGCCACTGAGCTGTCCCTCCCCCCTGGATCACAGAACTCCAGTGAGATAAGGAAATGGTGGAGAAAGGATCTGGAGGAGAAGGGCTTTGCCTGTAAACAGGACATACTGACATCTGGACAGGGAGGTGGAAAGGGAAGAGTTAGTAGGAGTGGGCTGCTGTCTGTATGAGGGCACAGGCTGGCAATTAGGAGGTGTTGGGCGAAGGGTCTGGAGGAGCAGGCGCTGTCTGTATATGGGCACAGGTGGGCCGTGGTTGTGAAACTCAGCCTAAAATAGTTGGTCCAGGCAGAAGCTTGACATATAAGTGTTATGCCCAGGAGCACTTTTTCTTCTTCTTACAAAAATGTTTTACTCTGTTGGATGAATGTACTTACAGCCTTTTCAACCACTGCCTTTTACCGTATACTTGACTTTTGATTCACTATCACAAAAGCCTTTTTCACAAGATTTTTTTTGCAGTTATCCTCCTTGCATCCCCTTCCCTCTGTCTCATTTCACGCTGTATTATGATTTTTTCCCCCTTCTGGTTATGAGGTGTCAGGGAATAAGACTCTGCTCCTCATATAAAAGGCCTTGAACAAAGTTGTTTTGCCATCGTAATGAAAATTTCCCCAACTTCCAAGCCTTTGCTTACATGCTCAGCAGAGACTTGTTCCAATCTGGCAAATAAATTCACCAAAGATTTCCTCCATGCTGACTATGTGCCAGCCTAGGGCAGCAAGGAGTGAACATGACTCCCCCTGCTAAAGCCCAGGCAACAAGGAGAAAACAACTGGGATGTAACTGTTGGTGAATGAAAAGTGGGAATGGGGGAAATAGAGGGTGGACTGAAAGTTCAATAGGAGGAGAGAGGGAGGGTTGTGGAGCTGGGGTGGGGTAGACGTTGGATGGGAGAAGAGAAGGAAGGGTCAGAAGCTGGGGTGAGGTGAAGGTTGGATAGGAGCAGGGTGTGGGTGGGGGGAATCCAGAGCCAAGATGGAATGGAGGTTGGATGGGAGCAGAGGGGGAGGGTTTGGGAGCTGGGGTGGGATGGAGGTTTGGCAAGAACAGAGGAACAGGGGTCAGGAGGCAGAGTGGGGTGAAGGCTGAAGGGTAGTACAGGGCTAGCAGAGATGGCAACTAGAGGGGTAAATAAGAATATATGGGTGTGATCAAGATTCATGGATTAGAGTTTGTGTAGGGAAGCTGGGAGAGTTAAGAGCGGGTGAGTGCATAGGGGGAGAGGATTTGAGTTCCATTTTTAGATGACTTTGCAATCATTACAGAATACGTCTCTCAAGAATTTGGAACAGGGTACAGGAAGTGTTAGCCTCATCATTATCAGAAAGTTGCTGTAAAACATGTTGTCAAAGTGTGTATCTCTTGCTCTTCTAGTGGGTTGTTCACGATGGGAACTGCAAACCACAATTAAAGGGCATAAATCATTTTTTCCCCTGCTGAACAACTCCCATTGACTTCACAGGGAATGGGGTCAGGCCCTGAAGGTGAAATTCAGCTCTGTGCTGTGGGCTAGTGCAAGACTTATACACATTTTAGGACCCTCTGACTCCCATATGTCATGGATGCACAACATGACCTGTGAAAAAGTATTGGAGATGATTGGAACCCAGCAACACTAGTCAAAAATATCAAAAGAAAGTTTAGATTTGCTGGACACATTTTAAGGTGGGGGTGAGGGTCAATGAACGAAGCATGTTTGTTTACAGGTACTGGAAGGGAAAGGTCAGGGCAGAAGATCATGAGGCGGACAGTGGACGAGGGATGCTATGTTATCTGGTGACAAGTATCAAAGAGATAGCTATGTTAGTCTGTATCTTTAAAAACAAGAAGCCCTGTGGCACCTCATAGACTAACAGATATTTTGGAGCATAAGCTTTTGTGGGCAAAGACCCACTTTGTCAGATACATGAGTCTCATGCATCTGATGAAGCAGGTCTTTGCCCACGAAAGCTTATGCTCCACACTATCTGTTAGCCTATGAGGTGCCACAGGGCTTCTTGTTGTTTTTGAAGATACAGACTAACTTGGCTACCTCTCTGAAACGTCCCCAAAATAATTCCTGAAGGATTTCTTTTGGAAAAATATCCCATCTCTTATTTAAAAAATTGCCAGTGGTGCAGAATGTCTGGTAAGTTGTTTCAATGGTTAATTAGTCTCAACGTTCAAAATTTACACCTTAGTTAAAGTCTGAATTTGCCAAGCAAAATTTAAAGTTATGCATGTGCTTAAGAGGTCCTGATTCTTAGAGATTTAACCTCATTTTGCATCTTCCTATCAGAATGTTAGTATATTGACATTCTTCTCATTCTCTCTCTTTCTCAGACAGGAGCATTCTGGTGGATACCCCTCTTCCTCCCTTGAGAGGTCTCTATGTACTGGGGACTTTGGAATTCCCGGTCAACTCCAGCAATGTCCTTAATGCCACTTGTATAGTGATTGCAGGTGGTGAGCTGAAAGTGGGTAAGAGAGAGATAATGGCCAGAGGATGTTCTTGAAGTTAGGATTTTGTCTTTGACTTGAAAAGAAAAAAAGAATGAACAACGAATACTATGAAATCATCCATAATGATGCCAAGCTTAATAATCAAACAGATCATCACTTCTTCTGTAGTGCATACAAGGAAAAGGTCAATTTAGAACAGATAGGCTGAGGAGAAGATTTAATACAGCTAATGTGTTCTTAATGAGTAAATGTATATAAATTATTAAAAGCTGGCTCCATTGCAGTCAATGGTAAAACTCCTGTTGATTTCACTGGGCCCAGTACTTTACTCAATGTGTATAAAACCCGTGCCTGTGGATTGCTTCTTAAGAACTTGTTTTCTTGGATTGTAAGAGCTTCAGAATAGGGACTGAGCCATCCTAGATGTGATAACAGTGCCTAACATTGTGTGTTTAAAGTTGGAATCAATAGAACTGAAAAAAGTGGCATGGAGGACATTTAATGCCAAATCAAGAAGTTAACTAAGTATTCCCAAGAGGCATAGAAATCCTGATCTGACATAAAGCTACCCTAGCTTCATGTTCTGCCCATACCTGAGATCAGTTGGATATCTGGGACTCTTGGAGAATATAGCATGGGTCCTAGTTCTTATGCCCAAAGTATCCCCAATGTCACTGGATCTGCTATGTACATTTCACAGTGAGGAAAGGGATGCCTTTCCCCAGGAAAGTAATTACTCCCATAATTCTCTTCAGACATAAAACTGCATCAAATCTTGATATTTGTTTACTTACACGAATCCTTCGGATGCTCAGATCAGTGTGTTGGTTACTTTCTGACCTTTCTCAAGATTGGTTTTATGAACTTTAAAATGAGAATGTATTTGAGTAATCACATTCCTGAGAAATCTGCCCTGGGATTTCATCGTTCTTATTCTCAAGGGACTGGCTAGTTAATACAGCTTTAACAGAAGAGCTGTTATATTGCTTTGAGTTTGCATTGAAAAGGGACTTTAAAGGTTACAGTGGAGGTCACTGCACCTTTATGCATTCTTGATATTTTAATGATCTCACCTTTTTGCAGTTTAAATGCATACAATAAGACAATAAGAGAGTTCTGCTGCCCAAAAAACCACTTATTTTGAAATACTGATGTGCTTCCTTGGAATATAAACTTCCCTTTTGCCAGTGTTTCCCTATTTTATTTGGCCACAGAACCCTTTTAAACTTGAAATAATTTTGTGGAACCCCATTCCCAGGTTCTATCCCCCTCAGTCCCCAAACCCACCCTCCATCTTCAGGCTTAACCCCTCTCAGCCCCAAACCTGCCCCCTTAACCCCAGTGTTAACCCACCTCAGCACCAAAACAGCTCCCTGGGACTAAGTCATCTGTGGCGCTGGTTGGGACCCTACGTTGGGTGGCCACATGCGACCAGTGGAAGGAACGCTGGTGTGGAGTTGTTCCCCTGGCAGGGGTGAGCTAAGCCATGCCCACTGGAGGGGTGTGGCCACTCAGGTTGCAGGGTGAGTGAGGGGCTCTCTGCGGCTCCCTGCCCTGCCACCACTGAAATAACGGAACTAAATGGAGTTGGTTTAACGGCCAGATCCCTCCCGCTGCCCTGGTGGCCATTAAACCAGTTAAATTTAGTTCTACTGTATCAGCCACAGCAGGGCAGGGAGTCACAGAGGAGTCAGCTTTTGTAATGGAATTTTCTCGCAAAACCCTTATTTTCACTTTGCACAGCTCCAGGGTTCCACAGAACACCATTTGGGAAACACTGCCGTATGCATATAGGCATGGAGTAATGCTGGCATTAACAGCCAAACAGGTAGCTATGCCTGTAGAATCTTTGGACAGTATCTTATGGAGACAGATTCTTTTTCTGCTGGAAAGAATATAACTGGATACAAATTCTTCACTTTGCCCACAGCATTCTCTTTTGGCTTTTAAATTTGGCTGTAAAAAACAGGAAAGGATTCCGCTTCCCTGCCTTTCTCTTCCCATGTGTTCCAGGCCTGTGGGCAGCTTCTTGGAGCCCATCTGTCCAATCGTGTGCATTCCATGCCCAAGGGAAGGTTTTTCAGCCCATCTGTCCTATTCTACCACACCCTAAAGAAATCCTGACACAAAACAGATAATGAGACAGTTTAGTAAACAAAATTAATAGATGGAGACATCAGCATTGAGTATTGCCTAAGCAGGATCTGAGATTGACACCGTCTGATCTATATAACAACTGCCCTCCAATGTAACTTCTCAGCATCCTGCTTTCAGCCATATCACTGACCCTGTTTTACAGAGAGGGAAGCTGATGCTCAAAAGCTATGTCTACACTGTGACTGGCCTCTGCTAGCAGATTCAGGCTTGTGGGACTGTTTAATTGTGGGGTAGACATTCAAACTCCTCCCTCACAGGCTGCGTCTACACTACGAAATAAAATCGAATTTACACTAGGGTCACAACATTCACGAGGGTTCAATGTTCAGAACCCTTGCGAATGTTGATTTTCGTGAATGGGGTGGGGCTCGGAGCCCAGGGGAAGTGGTGGCTGCCAGCGCTGCCCACCAGAGCCCCAGGGAAGGAGCAGTGCCAGAGCCCCAGGCAAGCAGTGTCTGCCTGTACTCTGGCCCTGGAGCCCTTGGGAAGCAGCGGCTGCCCGAGCCCCAGGGAAGCGGTGGTTGCTTGTGCTCCAGCCCTGGAACCCCAGGGAAGTGGCAGCTGTCTGTGCTCTGGCCCCGGGGAAGCAGCGGCTTCTGGCATTTCCAGCCCTGGAGCCCAGAGAAGGGAAGGCAGGGGAAGCCATGGCAGCCACTGGTGCTCCTGCCTGGGGTCCCAGAGAAGCAGCACAAGTGCTGCCCGCCCTGGAGCTGCTTGTGAATATTTGAACTCGTGAACACTAAGTTCGTGAATGCAGGGACCTTACAGTATTAATATCGATTTTGTAACTAATGTATAATTTGATTTTGACTATCCTCACCTCCCCGTGTGCTCCTCATAAAGTCGATTTATTGCTGCCACGCTCAATTGGCAAACATTGACTGTTGCAGTTGTGCATTGTGGGAAGCTATCCCACAGTTCCTTCATCCCCATAGCACTCTGGGTATGCTCGCTGGTCTTCGACATCATGTTCCCACGTTGCATTTTCCTCATTCCCTCCCATGTTCAGCAAACACCCATTGTTCCATTCGGAAGGAAGAACAAGCAGGGCATCCACAGAGATGGAACTTTCTTTCTTCTATAACTGAATTATCAAGGATTTAATAAAAATCAGCAAGTGTGTGTCTTCTCAGCTGGCCATCCACTGACTGTCCCCCCTCCCTTGATTGCATCTGATCCCTGAGACTAACACAGGGACCCTGAAAAGCTCAAACAAGGAGTTGATAGTAAAATTTTTGAAAGAAGAGAGGTGCTGATAGGAGGGGTTTTGGCTTCCCCTTGCACTATACGGATTCTGGGCGGAGTCTGGGTTCTCAGGTCCATCGCTGGGGCGTGAGGCACAGGGCATGAGGGGGTTTCAGTGGAGGGCCAGCTGAAGTAGTCCTCCCAGATATGTTCACTGCTGGGGGAGACTTCCCCCCACCAGCAGCAGCAAGCCCCTGAGTATCTTAGCCGCTAGGAGAGACTTCACCCAGTGGCAGAAAGGCCCTAAAAATATTTTTTTAGGGGGGGGCAGTTGAAGTAGACCCCTCAAATATCTTAGCCACCTGGGGAGACTTCCTCCCCAGCAGCTGCAAGCACCTGAAATTCTACCTCATCCTTGGAGCCCTAACCGTGCGCAAGCCAGGATGTGGTGCTGCCTGGCAGCATAGTAAGCACTGAATGGCAGACACATCCTTTTATTGGGTCGGGGGCTACCCACGTGATGGGGTCTTTCCCGTGCTCAGTCACGACCGTGTGGTGCCTGTTGGGGTGGGGAGCACAAATGTAAACCACTAAGAAGAAGTTCCTCAGCCTCTTATGCAAGCACGACCCCCACAACAGCCTTGCTGCCATGTGGTGCAGTGGGGTAGCAGCTAGTGTCAGGCAGGGCAGAAAAAAATACCAAGTGCAGAGACAGAACCATGAACTCCATGCTGGGGGTGTTTGTAATGGGCAGTTGCACTCGCAGCGCTAATAGCAAAAAAAGAAAGACATTTCCCAGGTTCTCATACAAACATGAACCCACAGCCACAATCTTGCTGCTCCCGCTTTGAAATTCACGGGCTTCCTGTTACCTAATTCCTGTGCATCTGGAGAGTAGCAGCCAGAGCAGAGCACTGAGGGGCATTGTAGGTTACATATGGGGCACCTTTGGAGGCTAATAGATTTGATTTTAAGATGTGGAGCTTCCACATTGGCCTTTAATTGAACTTCTGAATTCGAGCTTGACGCTAAACCTGTCAGGTAACGATGATATTGTGATATCGATATTGGTGCTCCCCAAACAGAGCTAATGGTATTTACAGTGAGCACAGTCACGTAGAAATATTGAGCTAGCTCCCTTAAATTCAAATTTATCTTGTAGTGTACACACAGCTACGGGGCCCTAGATCCAGTGCTCCAGCCTGAGTCCAAACACCTACATAGCAATTAAACAGCCTCTTACTGTGAGATTTGTGAGCCTGAGTCAGCTGGCCCAGGTCAGCCTTGGGTGTCCAACTTCAATGTGACATATTCAGGGTTGCTATATGACTTGCCCACACAAATTATGGGGCAAATCCAGAAATAGGATCTTAGGTTCAGATTTCCTAGTTGTCAATCCTGCATATTTAACCCCAGGACCATAATTGTTTGGTGTATAAGTCGTAGTTGGATGACCTTTGCTGTACAATAGAGCAGTGTTTCTTAACCTCTTTGAGACCATGGAACAAGAAACAAACAAAACCAAACAACAATATATGCAGCAAAAATAAAATTCAGTCATTTTATCAGGTATTATAGCAATAAAGAAGTAACATTTTAGCTGGTTTTAATAACAGAAAATATATACCATCAGTGTATTTTCAAAATGCTTGTGGTACACCTGTGATTTGTTCTTGGAACCCCACTGTTCCGTGAAACATAGCTTAAGAAACAGTGCATTAGAGCGCCGGTTCTTTTATTTGGGTGAAGGTTGATTAAAGCATGAGAGAGAATAGGACTACAGCTGGGATAAATATTTCAGACGTTGACAAACTTCATTGATCTTCCAACAATTATGACAAAACTTTAGCTTGAAATGAAATGGGGACGTGAATTTTAGATGAGTCCATCCCCCATAAAGGCTCATGATGTAGAGAAATGCATGCCAGGCCTAAAAGCACAGAACTACTGAGACAGCTCTGATGGGCCTTACTAACATTTTGCATTTATGTATTGGTCAATGTGTGTAATGCAGCCCCTCTGTACCTGATCCATGGGAGATAAAATCAATTTCGCTTACAGCGAGTGTGTCTTTAGCTCAAGTTTTAGCATTAGATTTCCCTGATTCAGTGATGCTTTAGAAGTGTTGCTCAGTTACACCCTACAGCATGCATATGGTATGCAATAGGAAATTATCATCATTGTTTATTTGCAGCTGAAAGAACTGGAGCTCAGCAAAGTGACTTGCAAATGGCGCTAGCATTTCAATGTCAGAAGCAGACATTCAAAAATGCCCTTCTCAACTTCTCATTTTGACCTAAAATTGAGGTTCAAATCTAAATAAAAGGAAACTGAGAAAGAAAAAGTGAATTCCACTGCTGAGCAAAGCCACTTGTCTTCACTCATCTCTGATACAGAGGCACCAACATGCTGGAATTATTTTTTCTCATGACTGAAACCCTCTTTGAACTCTGTAGTACTCAGCTGTTCAATACTTGCAGACTCGCTGGTATTGCCCATCACACCAGAGTATAATAATGTAACATTCTCTCAATAACTACCCAAATAGATTTTTTTCAGCCTTGACACATATTGTCCTGCATCTCTAATGGTGGCTGCTTGTCAGTCGTGTCTCTCATTCTTGGCAAAATGTCTAAGGTTATTATTAACTCATGACGTGAGTAATGGAAGGTGAAGCACCAGATATTTCAGAAGTCTCTGTTGCTTTTGGAATAAAACCATAATGCACCCAGCTTCCATATCTACTATATGTTCTCTGTATACACATTTATTTGTTTGATCAAAACTCCTCCTGAATGGTAAGAGCTAGGACTCCCATATATGGTATACAGCTTCCTTTTATCATAACTTAAAGCAACATAAGGGTTTGGTTGTGCCAGGGGAATGGGGAAGTGCCTGGAATGGGTTTGCTTCTCCTAAAACAAAAGAGACAGAATCACCAAATCAATCACGGTCCTCAAAACTGACATAACTTGAGTTATGTTGAAAAAGATTGAACCAAGATGAGCTCGAAAAACAGGATGAACCTGGAATAGTACCGTTTCACAGTACATCTTACAGAAAAAAAAAAGAGAAAACGGAGAAATTTTGAGCAGAGCTCTGTTTTGGCAGAGCTAAATCCATGCTTAAGTTTTGAGAAGTAGAAGACAATGTTACTAGAAACCAAATGGACAAGAGCTCTTTGTTGTTAAAACACAGCAGGTGATAGGAGCTTACAGCGATGAAGAAAAAATATACTTGATAGAATTCCCATTCAAAAATTACTGGCATTAACTTCATAAATGAGCACTCTATTTTTGAAAAATACAATCATTTCAGTAAAGCATGTGCATTTTCCTTTTGTTCGAAAAATTAATGGAGTTAAGGATCTGAGCAAGGTTGTTTATATAATTGGAAAAATTCAAACAGAGTAATAGCTCTCTTCATTGTCCTCCCAACTGGCACTTTAAAAGATTCACGGGAAAATGATACGTCAGACATTGTGGTATAGCTGAGTGTTACTCAGTCTAAGAGGTGCAGCTAGGACACCCGAGAGATGCATGGCTCATTTCAGTCTGTTGAAGTTCTCAAACTATTCTGTAGAGCGGGCCACAAGGGCTTGTCTCAGGGATCTACTGCCCCGCCCATGTACACTCATGTAATATCCTTGTGGCAAGTAGGGCAGCTGCTCACATAGGCTATGGCTACATTTGAAGCATCTGTTGACACGTTTCTGTTGGAAGAGATTTTCTGACAAAACGTCTATCGACAGAGCCCGACCGCACACTAAAGCCAATCGAAAGAGCAATTCATTCTGTTGCCCAGAGTGGCTGGACTGCTTGGCCAGTCTCTTGACAAAACAGCTTATCAGAAGCACAGCAGACAGGGCTGCCCAGTGTCCCCGAAGCCCTTTCTGTCAAGAGAAGTCCCACCCCACCCCCCTGATCATTCACACAGCTTTTTTATTCAAAGGTTCTCTTCCTCATCTGGGAGAGGCAGAGGGTTGTTGGCAGAAGTGCCAAATTTTATCAACAGACTGTCGACAAAATGCATTTTGTGTGTGTACGTGCAGCGAGTTTTGTTGACAAAACTGTCTAGTGTAGCCATAACCAGAGAGAAGCAGTAAAAAGTATTTAATGCATTTCTAATTCCTACTAATGAGTGTTTGTTCCTTTAAGAAAAAAAAAAACCTAAACTATCATCTGCCGTAGTTCATCTCTGCTCTTTCCTCATGTTTGGTCCTTTCTGCCCCCACCTCCTCCACCGCTTGGTTCCTTTTCTCCTGAGTACACTTCCTGACCATCTCATTTCCTCCTTTTGTGCTCTCATAGGTAGTCATCTCTCAATAGCCATTGGCAGCTTCAGTCCCACAGAATCATAGACCTGGCAGGGATCTCAAGATACCATCTAATCTACTCAGAGCGATCTCTCAGAAAGTGTGGAACCTGGGACATCCCCAATTCACCTGAACTTCTGTTCCCACCACACTTCTTCCAGCCCCTGCTCTGCCCTCTTCCCATCTCCACTCCACACTTTTTCCCACACCCCCTCCCATGAGTTAATGGGAACAATATAGTTCCCTCCTCCTTGTAACACCCTTTTATGTACTTGAAAGCTGTTATCATGGCCCCTCTCAGTCTGCTCTTCTCCAGATTAAACAAGCCAAGGTCTTTCAGTCTTCCCTTATGGGTCATGTATTCTAGACGTTTAATAACCATTTTTGTTACTCTTTGGACCTTTTCCAGTTTCTCCACATCTTTCTTGAATTGTGGCGCCCAGAACTGGACACAATACTCCAGGTGAGGCCTATTAGTGCAGAGTAGAGCAGAAGAATTACTTGTTGTGTCTTGCTCACAACAATCCTGCTAATATATCCTAGAAATATATTTGTTTTTTTTTGCAACTGAGTTACAGAATTCACTCACATTTAGCTTGTGATTCTCATCCAAGGATGTAGGGATTTTTAGGGTTTAGGCATGAGACACCATGCTTCCGAAATAGATCCCTAGTGGTTGAAAGTTGTAGTCATATGTTGTCTGTTTATACTCATTTCTCAAAAATAAATAAATAAATTAAATTAAATAACTCCCTGGTTCTGATACAATTGTTAATGGACTGGCATTCACATCCATTTGAGGTAGCCTCAGCAAAGTGGCCAAGGATTGACTGAACCATGAAAAAATGACTTCCTTCCTCGCTCTACTAGAGGAAGGACCAGTAGTAAAGGCATGAGATGCAGTAGCAATGGAGTGGAGGAAGACATGCTTCCTGTACTGCACCTGTTCAGGCGATGCACAAAAGACTTAAATCTCTGGGAGTATCAGTCTGGCACTACTAGAGATCCTTGAATTTGCAAATGTATTCATTTTTAAAGGCTCTTAAGGAGGAATATTTCTTTCGGTTATAAAGTTTCCCTTCTCTCATTCTTATAAATATTTTTCACCCAAACTGTAATTTTTAAATATTAAAAGAAAATGACAGGCTGGGTAATTTAGCATAGATTTTTTTTTTAAATTCTTCATCTGCTGTGGTTTTGTGTTGCATAATTGATTTAATCTCTAATTTTAGAGGAACACTGAACTCTTTTACTGGACTCTGCATATATTTCTCTAGGGCAAAAACTGTCCTACTTTTTCCTCCCTTGTATCCGTTTAGAGCTAGGCCATTTTCTTCTGAGACTGTAAACTACCCTGGGTGAAATAAATGAAGTCACAGTTGGAATACGGTTAACTGTACAGACTTATCACCACAAGATAAGAGCAACATCACACACCACATTTTTCCAACATTTTTCTTTCTCCTGTGCTATTAACAGCTTTCTGTTGGCCTAGAAGAGTATTTTACTGAGTTTGGCCTTGAACTGGTAATTTTACACTGAAAAGAATGCATGAGGAAAGAAGAAAAAGGATGGTCCAGTGATTAAAAGCACTAACTTAAGACATTCAGGTTCAGTTTCCAGCTCTGCCTTTGACTTCCTATGTAACCTTGAGAAAACTACTTAGTTTCTTTATGTCACAGGTGAATCTACCTACCTATCTCCCTGGAGCAGCATGAGTTGCTCAAATGCTACGTTAATGGGGTCTATATAGGTACGAGAGGCATATGGTGAGAATCAACTTCACGAACTGATGAGATTTACTTCTTTCTTGGTAAGTTGTATCTCCAGTGGAAGGCGTGAGTGCTCAAGGCATTTTAAAATAAGGTCTTGAGTGCTAAAATGTTGATCATGGGGTCATGCTATACTCGATAATGATGAGTCAGCGGGAAAGGTAGAAATATATAGCCCTATCATCCTGATTCCTGCTCCTAATCACTAGGCCACACAGCTGCTATACCTTATAGCTGGGTCTACACGTAAGCGCCCTTTCGAAAGGGTGAAAATGGAAGTTCGGTGGTTGAAATAGCGGCCATTGAACGGGAGCACCCGCCGCCATTTTTTGGATCGGCATTATGATCTGCGCTTTCGAAGTGCTGCCACCGGTCTTTCGAAAGAGATCATCCACACAGCTCCAAGCTCTCTTTCGAAAGAAGGGAGGCAGGAAACGCTGCGGACAGGGGCCCGTGGCCGACAAGCCCTTCCGGGGCTGCAGCCAGCCACCTCCTTTAAAGGGCCCCTCCCTCCACCCTCCCCTCCTCATGAGCCAAGTGCTGCCCAGCCTTTCCCAGCCCGGCAGAGCCCACTCGTGCCCATGATGGAGGCCCAGTGACAACGCCTGCAGGAGGATGCCCTCACTATGGACACCCTGCTGGCAGTGCTGTGCACCATCGCCACAGCTGCACCCGATCTCATCGGGTGGCTGGGCGGTCCCCCTGGGGCAGTGGGGCTCCCCCACCCGGGCCACCACTGGGCGCCCCCCAGGTGCCCCGACGCCTCTGGACCCACCCCAGCAGCACTGACTGGTGGGAGCGCGTGGTGCTAGGGGATTGGGGCGAGAAAAGGTGGCTGCAGAACTTCCGCATGTCGAGGCAGACCTGCGACGAGATCTGCCACTGGCTTGCCCCCGCACTCTGGCACCCGGCCACCTGCATGTGGCCAGCCCTCACCCTGGAGAAGCGGGTCATGATCGCCACCTGGAAGCTGGCCACCCCAGACTCCTACTGCTCTGTGGGACAGCAGGTCAGGGTGTGCAAGGCCACCATCAGGGCTGTATTTATGGAGGTAAGGTGGGACTGGGTGGGGGTGGGGAGGCTGGGGCAAGGGAAACCCTCCTCTGCAAGGGGCTGGATGGGGCAGGGGCTGGATGGGTGGGGGGCAAGGGGCTGGACAGGGAGGGGGCTGGATAGGAGGGGGACAAGGGGCTGGACAGGGCAGGAGCTGGATGGGAGGGGGCAGAATGGGCCTGAGGTGGGGGGAGACCGCTGCCACACCCGCACTAGAGCACGTGTCCCCCTTCCCCCCCTGCAGGTCATGAGCGCCGTCAATGTAATGCTGCTCCACAGAGTTGTCCACCTGGGGGATCTGAACAATGCCGTTGCCAGCTTCCAGGACCTGGGCTTTCCGAACTGCATCGTGACTTTGGATGGCGCGCACATCCCCATCCGCACCCTGCCACACAGCGCCAGCCAGCACATGAACAGGAAGGGCTACCATTCAGTGGTGCTCCAGGTCCTGGTGGACACAAGGGTCTGGTTCACCGACATCTATGTGGGCTGGGCTGGCCACACCCATGATGCCCGAGTCTTCTGGAACTCTGGCCTCTGCTGGCACATGGGGGCTGGCACCTTTGTACCCCAGCGGTAGATCCCGGTGGTGGAGGACTTCACAATGCCGCTCTGCATGGTGGAAGATACGGCATATCCCCTTCAGCCGTGGCTCATGAGGCCGAACATGGGACACCTCGACCCCACCTGGGAGGCATTCAATCAGCACCTCAACCACACCCACAGCATTGTGGAGTGGGTCTTTGGGTGCCTAAAGGGGCAGTGGAGGTATCGCCACATGCAGCTGGAGGTCGGGGTCCTCAACATGCCCCAGGTGTTGAGTCCTCCACAATGTTATGGAGAAAAAGGGGGATGCCTATGTCCCTGGGGGGGCTCTCCGTCTGGCACCTGCTATGAGCAGCCAGGTACCGCCCCAATCTGCCAAGCCCACCAGGACGGCCACCGCATCCAGGAGGCCCTCAGGCAGGCCTTTGCCAATGGCCACCTCTGACCCACATGCATGCCCACATCCCATGCACATCTGCCATCCACCGTCCCTGCCAACCCCCAACCCCACCAGCACCACACCCGCACATCCACCACCCACCATTCCCCTGAGGAGCACAGCATGGAGTGGTGAACAATCAAAGAAACATTTATCTATACTATTTGCATTGTTAACTATGTACAGGGGGTGGGAACCTAACTTGGAGGGAGTGGGGGGAACCTAACTTGGAGAGGGATGAGGCACTCATTCCGGGGCTTGGGTGGTGGGCCACAAGCCCCGTCGGCCCCTGGAGCCCCTGCTTCCCTGGGTGCCAAGTCCCCGGTGGGGAGGAGAGGGTGCGGGTAGCACCAGGGCTACGTCTACACGTGCCCCAAACTTCGAAATGGCCATGCAAATGGCCATTTCGAAGTTTACTAATGAAGCGCTGAAATGCATATTCAGCGCTTCATTAGCATGCTGGCGGCAGCGGCGCTCCGAATTTGACGCACCTTGCCGCCGCGCGGCACGTCCAGACGGGGCTCCTTTTTGAAAGGACCCCACCCATGAGCTCATGGGAATAAGGGGACTTCGAAGTAGGCGGGGCCCTTTCGAAAAGGAGCCCCGTCGGGACGCGCCGCGCGGCGGCAAGGCGCGTCAATTTCGAAGCGCCGCTGCCGCCCGCATGCTAATGAAGCGCTGAATATGCATTTCAGCGCTTCATTAGTAAACTTCGAAATGGCCATTTGCATGGCCATTTCGAAGTTTGGGGCACGTGTAGACACGGCCCAGCAGATATTGCCGGCGAGTGGGCCTGGTGGGGGCGGAGGGTGCAGGCTCGGTGGGGGCGGAGGGGGTGGGCTTGGTGGGGGTGGGGGAGGCAGAGTCAGCAGCGGGAGCTGCCGGGGGCGGGCAGGAGGCAGGCAATGGTGGCTGTATGGTCCCGGAGGGTGTGGCCAATGTCCTCCAAGGTGGTCTGCAGCCTCTCCTAGGCTGCCCTCCTCCACTCCATGTGGCCTGGGCAAGCCTCAGGTGCTGCTCAGCCACCTCAGCCTGGCATTGGCTGATGGGGTCCTCCTTGGCCCTGTAAGGGGGCCCTCCAGCCACAGCCCTGATGGCGCGCTGCCTTGGGTAGCATCTGGGCATCTGCAAGGGCTGTGTGGGAGCTCTCGGGGACGAGGGACAGTGCGGGGCTCTCCTGGCCCACAGATGGTGTGGTTGTGTGGAGAGGAGGAGAGCGTGTCAGTAATGTGCCCTGAACGGAAGGGACCAGGCTGTGGCCCAGCCACCCGAGCCCACCCCATGGGGCCCCCACACCCCCAAAGGACACTGACCCCCCACCAAGGGGCACTGACCCACCGCCCACAGGCTGGGCCTCTCAGCCTGGGGGTACATCCAGGGGTCTCTCATGCAGGTGGCCCTTCCCGGCCTGTGATGTGCAGGCCCCAGGTGCTGTCTGGCACTGACCAGCCACCACCCCGTGTGGCTTGCGGCACTGTCCATTGAAGGTGGGTGTTTGGCATCACTGGTGCGCCACTGAGGGGTGCCGCATCCCAAGTGGGGGGGTGGCCTGTGTGCGGCCTGGGACCACTGGTCCTGTGTGCGGGTGACTAGCCATTGCGTCGCCCCCCACCCTCTAGAGCAGGTGTGTGCCCCTCCCTGTATGTACTGGAGGGTCCCTCAGCGATATCTGGGAATGTCCGGCTCCTGGTCGCCCGGCTGGAGGAGTAGGAGGGGATGACAACGATGAGGTCCCCCTCCTCACTCAACCATTCGGTGGTCCCCTTGCCCTCCTGGGTCCCCAGTCCAGGCTGCTCCTCCTCCTCCTTCAGCTGCAGCTCCTCACCAGATATGTCCAGGAACGCCGGAGGTGGGGAGGTCTCCTGGGGCCCCAGGATGCCCTGGAGCTCCTGGAAATAGGGGCATGTAGCTGGAGCTGCCCTGGAGCAGCTGATGTTGTCCCTGGCCCAGGCATAGCCCTGCCGCAGCTCCTTTACCTTGGAGCGTACCTGGTCTGTGGTACACTCTGGGTGGCCCCTGGTATGGAACCCTGGGGCCAGGTGGCCAAAGGCGGTGGCATTGCGCCGCTTGACCCCCATCTGGTGCAGGGCCTCCTCGTCCTTCCATAGGCCAAGGAGGTCCTGCAGCTCCCGCTCCATCCAGGAGGGGGCACTCTCTTTTTCCTCCCCCTGAGAGCCCTGCGGGGGCTTGGAAGGGGGGCCATGGGGCTCGCAGGGGGGCTGGCTGCTGGCCATGCTGCAATGCTGGAGCGTGTGGCTGGAGCACGTGGGGAGGCTGCTCCTAGCACGCTCTCAGCTTCCTGCCATGGGTTTTCTGCGTGTGTGCGGCTTTAAGGCAGCTGAACTCAGGGACCATAGAGCCCTGCTTCTGCCAGCTGGAGTGGCCCTGCACTCCCACTGACCAGTGCCATGGTGGACCCGTATTTCAAAAAAGCGGACTGTGGAGCGTCTACACATGTACTCTTTCGAAAGGGAGCGATCTTTCTGATACAGGATCGGGGTTCGGATTTTGAAGTCTGCGTCCCATTCTTTCAACTTTCTTGTGAAAGACAGGTTTACGCATGTGGACGCACTTTCTGCTCTTTTGAATAAGGGCCACTTATTTCAATTTTTTGTGCACATGTAGACAAAGCTAATATGTATTTAGCTTTTGTAGAACAAACTCTCTTTGTTTAATTAACACGCCCTGCATGGAAGATAAACTACCAAGCATGTTACATGGTTTATTCTTTCATTTTAATTTGAATGATAAATGTGGCAGTGTGGGACAGGAATGAGTTTCAAGAACACATTTTTATAGAGCTGACAGAAGTATTTATAACTTCTAATACTTTGCTACTTCCCAGCCCGGGATTTTTTGTTAGTTCACACATTTAGACTTTGATGTAAAATCTCGTTCTAACCATAGGATATGGAGGGCTGGTAAGTGTTTTCTGTATTTTCAGTAAGGTTTAAATATATTTTGTGGGCTTCATGTATTATCAAACCTTACCAGACTAGTTTTAATATATGTATGCTATTTTCAAGGGCCTCTAACTTTAAAGGTGGTTTCATAGCTCATGGATCAAGTCTGTTTTATAGGTCAAATTCAGCAAAAGCACTTCAGCAGATTCTTAATCACAGAGAAATCAATGTGATGTTAAAGTTAAGCTCATGTTTAAATGTTTGATGAACATAAACACATTCTTGAAGGTCAAAGATTAAAAGGCCAGAAGGTATGATTGCACTCATCCAATCTGATCTCTTGAATAACAAAGGCCATAGATTTTCAACGGAATAATTTTTAGAGCATTTTTTTTTCAAAAAAAAAGCTCAGTATTGTTTTTAAAATTGCCAGTGAAAGAGAATTCACCATAATCCCTATCATGGTTTTTACAATGGTTAATTACTCTCACTGTCAAAAATTTACATTTCATTTCCAGTCTCAATTTATCTAACATCAACTTCCAGCCATGCTGTATCTTTTTGTGAAAGACTGACTAGCCCATTATTAAATATTTGCTCCCACTGTAGGTACTTATACACTGTAATGAAGTCTCCCCTTAACCTTCTCTTTGTTAAGACAGATAGATAGACTCAAGGAAATCAATCTCTGTGAGACATATTTTCTAATCCTTTAGTTATTTTTTGGTTGTTTTCTGTACCCTCTCCAATTTATCAGCATCATTCTTAAGTTATGGACACCAAAACAGGGCCCAGTATTACAGCAGCAGTTGCACCTCTGCCAAATTGAGGTGAAATAACATCTTTTCTTCTACTCGTATTTTCTCTCTTTTGAGTCGTAGGATCACATTAGCCCATTTGGCCACTGTGTTGAGCAGGGAGACCACATTCAACTGATTGTCCACCACCACTCTAAAATCTTTCCCAGAGTCACTGCTTCCAAGGACAGAGTCCCCCCATCATGGCCTATATCATTTGTTTCTAGCTGTACACATTTACATTTAGCCATATTATGATGCATGTTGTTGATTCACAACCAACATACCAAGTAATCCAGATTGCTCTGTGTCAGTGATACTCTTCATTATTTACTACTTACCCTTTTTTTGTATCATCTGCAAACCCGGTCAGTAATGTTTTTATGTTTTTTCCCAGTTCATTTATAAAAACATATTAAATAGCGTAAGGCCAAAAACTAGTCTCTGAAGGACCCCACTAGAAACATACCTTGCTGGTGAAGAGTTCCCTTTTATGTTACATTTTGAGGCCTGTCATTTAGCCTATGTTCAATGCATTTAATGTGTGACATATTAATTTTATATCTTTTAGGGATTTTAATGAAAATTTATGTCACACCAAGTCTATTACATCAGCTCTACTACCTTGTTTAACTAATCTGGTGGTCTCATTCAAAAAAGATAGCAAGTTAGTTTGGCAGGGTCTATTTTCCATAAACCCATTTTGATTATCATTAATTATGCTATCTGCCTTTTTTTTTAAATTAATTGTGTCCTGTATTAGCTGTTCCATTATCTTGGACAGGATTGATGGCATCATTTAAAATTTTGATGACATCATTTAAAATTTTTACAACATTAACAGTGTCCCAGTCTTCTTGACCCTCCCCATTGGTCTGAGACTTAAGGTATGTCTACACAGCAGCCTTCTTTTGAAATAAGCCATTCCAGAATAATTTCAAAATAATGCTGGTACACGCAAAAATGCATTTAAAAATAGCACTTAGCTGTTTCAAAATACATTGTCCGCACACATAGGCTGCATCTACACTACAAGATAAAATCAAATTTCAAGATGTTAGCTCTATATTAACACATCGCTGTCTTCATAGTTAATACTATGATCTAGATTTATTGAGGTGTAATGCTGATTACAAAATATCGATATTATGGGATGGGCATAGCATCAAATTTGAATCTAAAATCTTGAATCAAGGCTAGTGTGGAAGCGCCATGTCCTCAATTCAAATTTATTAGCCTCCAGAAGTGTCCTGTTTGTACCCCCCGAAGCTACGTGGTGACCCTCCATGTATGGCTGCTTCACTGTGCACTGCTCTCCACTGGTGCACAGGAAGAAAGTCAAAGGAAGTCTGCAAAGTTTTGATTGAATTTGAATTTGAATTGATTGAATTTGAATTAGAACTTGAATTGGAATTCAGCAGCACAGCCCTGCAAATATAAAGGGCTCCCATTATGAAAAAATTCCTTTGCCCATTGCACTGCACCACACCACATCGGTAGCCGTTGCACTGTATCGGGAGCAATTATCGGTAGCCTTCTACTGCAATCATGAGCACTCGGGGTAAGGATCTGACTAGCACTTCTCAGGCTCACAAGAGAGCCCCAGCATGGACCCACCAGGAAATCTTGTGATCTGGGGAGACCAATTGGTGGCAAAGAGACTTTGGGTGGCCAACAGAAATGCGATAATCTCTGGGCAGATGTCACACGAGATAACCACCTGAGGTTACTCCCAGGACTCTGTGCATGCTGCGTGAAGGTGAAAGAACTCCAGCAGGCCTATGAAAATGTCTGGAAAGCCAGCCAGTGGTTGGGGTGGCTCCACAGACCTGCCGCTATTGTCAAGAGCGGCACATGCTTACGGGGTGTGACCCCACCATGGAGCCCTGTCTGAATTACAACAATTGTGGAGGCCCTGGTGTAGAGTTCAGAGTGAGCCCCGAGGAGCTGGATGGCCTGGGGGAAGAGGACAATGGAGAGGAGGAAGGGGGCAATGAGCAGGGAACAGAGGAGGTTGTGCCAAACAGCCCGGAGCTCATCACCATAGACCCGGAACTGGTCCCCTCCATGCCAGGCCTCTCCATGGAGGGCTCCTCCATGGTGGTCACCTCCACGCAAGTCCCCAAGCCTCTGCAACCAAGTAGTTCGGGTGAGTCTTTATTCTGTATTCCAGAAGTGGGTTGGAGGCGAGCATAACTGAAGGGTTTTGTATGGATATGCTTTTGATATCTATCGTTCTGTGCTCCTCAGAACAGCATGTTCATGTTTCTTGGGATGCAGTGCTTCTCCTATTTGGAGCTCTCCTCAAAGGCCTTATCCAGGCACTCTTGTATTTTTTTCATGAGGTTTTTGGGCAGGCCTGACTTGTTGTGGCTTCCAGGGTAGCACACCTTGCCACGCCAGGCAACCAGATCTGGTGTCATGGTGCCACACAGCACTTTAGCAAATTTTCCAGGCTTTTGGTCACACAGCAGGAGTAGCTACTGTTCTTTCTCCATATCCGTTAGTTTCAGGAGGGTAATGTCTTCTATGGCAACCTGCAGAAGCATGGGAATTTGCATCTGTTTTGTTTTTGTTTTTGTTTTTTTTTTAACATGCTTCCTGCTCCTTTACATTTGCATGCAGCAGCCAGCAAGCGCTCTGTTCCCCACCCCTCAATCCAGTTTGCAGGCTCAGTGGGGCTTCCCTCCCATGTCCCTTTCTAAGCAGCATTTACTTTCATTTTTCAGGACTCCACCATGCTCCGCAAGTGCAGGGCTCTGCTGAGCTTTTCCCCTTCCACGTCCCTTTCCCCCAACATTTCTTTTGACTTTTCAGGGCTCCCCAGCTCTATGCAGCTGCAGTGCACTGCTGGGAATTTCCCCTCCCATGTCCCTTACATCCAGCCTTTTTTTGGATTGTTTATTTTATTTTTGTTTACATTTTTTTCATGGTACAGCGAATCCCCCCACGGAGCCATCCGTGCAGCTGTAATCGAACCCCTCCCCAGCATCCCCTCCACACAGCTTGATCACTGGGGAGGATTTCTCCAGGAACAGCCAACATTTTTTTTCCCTGCCAGAGGACACCCACAGGACACCTGGCAGGTTCCACTGCTTTGCAGCACTGCCCTCTGCCAAAAACCAGACAGTTGCTTTTAGCCTACCATATCCACAAAGAAGTGTGATGGCAAGTGATGTGTTGTGAAATGCATGCTTACTCTTCTGTCCTTAATAAGCCATAATTGTGTTCAAAAATTAAGTTTCCCTGATAGTAGATACAGAGACCCATTCATTGCACTTCAAAGCACGCTATATGAATTGTGTCTTAATTTTGACCTTCATTTTCCAGAGCCAATGCCTGGCATAGCAGAGAAGCACTGAAGACGAAATAAATGCAAACAAGATCTTATCCTGCAGCATATGGAAAAGAACAAGGCAGAGCACACCAAGCTGACAAAGGACGCTGCTCAGCAGCATCGTAGTTCAGCCAAGTGGCATCACATTCAATCAAAGTTTAACCAGAGAATGCTTCACCTCCAGAAGCAGCAAGTGGCAAAGCAGAGAGAGGCCATGGCAAAGCTCATAATGACAGTTACAGAGCAAACTGAGGTCCTGCGGTCCCTGCTGCACCTGCAGATGGACTCCCAATCCAGCAGTACAGCAGCCAATACCTGCTGGCCAAAGTTCCTTGAAAGGTTGCCCAACCCTCGTTGTCGTGATCCCCACCCGCTGGGAGGGAGGGCAAGGATAGCCTGAAGCTGTAGCCCCAAGGGCCACTGCAAAAGGCTGTTCAAGCACTCTTGAGAAGCTTTCTTTTCCCTGCAACTTAAACCTCTCCTTCCCCCCAAAATAAAATAATTCCTTTGGGCTCGATGTGATTTTGGGGTGTGCAGGAGTGGTGGGGAAATACAAATCAAACCAGGTGGCTGGGGGAGGGCTGAAGACACAGCTGACCACTGATACTCCCTGGTCCACAGCAGATGCTCAGCTGAGGGACACAGGGTTGAGAGAAGCGGTCGGGTTGGGGGTGGGAGGGGCTGAAGGCACAGCAGCACGCCTCATGCATTCTACATACTGTGACTTACTCACTCCCACCAAATAAAAACATTCATTCATGAGGACAGCGTAGGATTTATTGGCATTATGTCACTGAAAAACATGAGTAGCATATGCGTAGCAGATCATTCATTAAGCTATTTTTTAAAGTGTCCCTTAGTGCTGCTACCTCAGTGTGGAGAATGGTGGATGGTTGTGTAGGCGGCTGCAAGTAAGCCCTGTCTATGGCCTCTGCCTTGGAATTCCAGATTGACGGGAAAGTCTCCCGCCTGGATTCACAAATGTTGTGCAAATAGTGCACGTTGTAATTGCGATGGGGACATTATTGAAATGTTTGGATCTTTCTCAAGGTAAACATCTGAACCCCACTTTTAAACTGCCAGAGGTGCATTCCACCACCATTCTGCACCTGCGGAGTCTGTGATTGAAGTTTTCCTTGCTGGGGTCCAAGGCTCCTTTATAGGGTTTCATAAGGCAAGGGAGCAAGGGTAAGCAGGGTTGCCCAATATAAGAATAGGAATCTCCACATCACCAATCTTGACTTTCTGATTGAGGGAAAAAAATCTCATCCAGGAGCTTTCTGTACAGTCCAGAATTTCAGAATATGTGCAAGTCATGAACCTTCTGTGACCAGCCAACATTGATGTCAGGGAAATGACATTTGTGATCTACCAACCTTTGCAACGCCATGGAGGAGTACCTCTTTCAGTTCATATACTCTGAGGCCAGATGGTCCAGGGCCATGATGGGGATGTGTGTGTCATGTGTGGGATGTGTGTGTCATCTTTTGCCCCACTACAGGTAGGAAATTCCTGGGCAGCAAAGCCATCTACTATTGCCTGTACATCTCTCAAGGTCACAGTATTCCTGAGGAGACACTGACAGATTGCATGGGCCACCTCCACTGACAGATTGCATGGACCACCTCCATCACCATGGATGCCCTGTAGATCTGCCTACCCTGAACTGATTTGCCACTGACCGGTGACTGTCAGGCATTGCAAGCTACCACAGTGTGATTGCCACTTGTATCTGAACCATTAAAGCTGACCTCATTTTTGTGTTGGTGTGCTTCAGGGTGGGCACCAGCACATCACAAAGTTCCATAAAAGTGAACCTGTGCATGTGAATGTTCTGCATCCACTTCTGGTCATCTCAGGACTCGAAAATGATGTGGTCCCACCAGTGTGTGCTGGTCTCATGAGGCCGAAACTGCTACAACACTGTCAGCAATGCATTCATGGCAGCCAGTGTTCGTGAGTTCTTGGACCACAGTTAGGAGATTTGCTCTTTCAAAACATTAGCAGCAGCAGCAGCACCATTATGGTACCGAACAACCACTGAGTGTTGTAATTGAAAGAAAAATTGTGAGACAGCCATTGTGGTTGCTGAAACAAAGTGTGCTATGTGTGCTAACGGGCCATGTAGATGTAGCCTCAGTGTATACACCATTGGTCGGGAATTTATTTTATGTGCACATTATAAATTTGATCTAGTCATGATCGTACCTACTAAAATTACCATTAATTTTAAGTTTTGTAATCACTTCCTTTTTATCTGTTCAGATGTTGGTCAAATGTATAATCCCCCCAGCTTGAATGCAACCCTGCTTCAATGAGGAAATTATCATCCATAATATTTAGAAATTGCATGAAAGTTGTAATCCTGACAGCATGAAACCTGGAACATATGTCATTCAGATTGAAGTCCCCACTGCTCATGCAGTTTTTTTTCCCCTGCACATTACAGATAGTTAGATAAGGAGCTGGTTATTCTGTTCCCTATTGGGATTTGGTGTACTAGTAATCCATCTTCTGCTTTATCTGTTTAGATATAGATCCATAAGCATTCAAGCTGATTTTCTTCTCCGTTACAATGACTTAGTTGACATAGAGTGCCAGTCTCCCACCCTTTTGCTCACACAAACCTTCCTAAAGAGGTTATCACCCTTAATTTTAACCTTCTACTCCTGGGACTCATCTGTTTGAACTAGTGCCTCTTATCTAGGAAAAAAGCAGTTTTGCTAATATAGACTCTTATCTTTCTCTCATTGTCACAATGGCTACTGAAAGCCTGTCTCCCTTTTCTTTATTGAAGGCACTTTGCAACATCCCCTAGAAAGAGAAATGAAGCTATTGATCCTTCTTCGAGCATCTGACGGAGTATATTGTGATCGTTTGGATGGAATCAGAGTCCAGCCAGGAACTATTGGTATGAAAAATATATTGTTTTTTTATGAAAAAAGCACATTGTGGAATAGCCAGTCTACTGAAGTGGAGCCTGATACTGCATAATGCTGCTACGTCTGTGTTCAGAACAATGTGTTTGTGAGAGGAAGACTGGTTTTTAAGATGACGCCACTGAGAATTTTTCCCAGTGTACCCTTACAAAGCCAAATGCTGGAGATTTTATTCAGTATTTCTTTTGAGACAAAATTCCACCAAAGTCAGTGAGAGGTTGTTTGTGTTAAGAGACTCAGGATCTGATTCGTGAGTATCATTTGGGAAATGTAAGCTAAAGTGGAAAGGACTTTAGGTTATTCTTTCTTCATAAAGCCAGTTTTCAGACTTCTGGATCCAACTGATCTCCTGGTTTCAAAATGTTTTGTGGTTCTGGTGTTGGCCAACCCCATTTTCTGATGTTGTAGGATGAGCCTATTTAGGGTGACGAGGAAGATGGCTCTGAAGCACAAGAATGGGCATAAAAAGTCTGAGTTCTCTGATATGTTGCAAAGGAACTTAGGAACCTGGAAAATCACTGGGGTTCACAAAGCCTAAAATAGGGTCACAATGAATAGAGGGAGCTAGGTATCAAAGAGTGAGTTCTGCAAAAGTCAGCATGCCAGTCAGCTCCCCACTTAAGGTAGCCCATGGAAGATGTGAAGATGGAGGGTGTTCCCACCATTCTCAAGGAATTAAACCATTTATTCAGGATGTCGGAGGTGTCCCTCTTTGCTTGGGGTTTTCAGGTGCAAGCCCTTTTTTGGCGTTAGGTACCTGTGCTGTTTTTTGCCGGTATTGATAGACTGCCTCTCAGACCCTCTGACTCAGTGATTAAGGCGATCACCTGGGAGGTTAGAACCCTTGGTTTAGGGTGAAAGAGATTTAAACAGGGAACTGTAACCTCTTAGGTTAGTCCCCTATCCACTGGGCTATGGGACATTCTGATATTAGGATACCTCAATCACTTCTGCTGCATTTTTTGTCTGGATTAATAATTAAAGAGTCATTGGAGAAAGGGACTGAATCCTGGCTCTCGCACATCTTCTGTGAGTGCTTTAGCCACAAATTTCTTGAGTGATATACTGTCACTGTTTCTCTCTCTCACACACACACTCTTCGTGGTCCATTGACTCTTTAAGTGTTTGTCTACACTACCCCCCTACTTCGAAGGGAGGATGGTAAGTAGAGTGTCGGGAGATTATTAATAAAGTGCTGTGCTGCGTATGCAGCACCTCATTAAGCTAATTTTCCCCTGCAGCAACTTTGGAGTGTTAAACTGCGAAGTGCTGGCTCATGTGTAGCCATGGCTAACCTGCCGGTACTTGGAAGTGCTAGGGCAACTTCAAAGTCCCTTTACTCCTCAGGACTTCAAAGTCGCCCAGGCACTTCAAAGTACCAGCGGGTGAGCTGCGGCTACACGTGAGCTGGCACTTTGAAGTTGCCGTGGGCGAGAATTAGCTTAATGAAATGCTGCATGTGCAGCACAGCACTTCATTAATAATTTCCCAACACCCTACTTACCATCCTCCCTTCGAAGGAGAGTGGTAGAGTAGACACAGCCTAAGTGTTTATCCAAAGTAGAAGAGATTCTGCAGGAGAAACCGATGGAGCCAATTGTTAGGCTGCTTAATAAACCAGTGGTTTGACCTGAATTGAAATATTTCAATTTGTTGAAATGAGTGAAAAGGTTTCATTTTGAGTCAGTTCACATTAAACTGCATTTTTGCTAGAGATCACAATTTGCCTCCTTTACTGAACTACATGATGCAACTCAGGTTACATGGTGTGTCATGGGAGATGTAGAATTCCAAAGGATCGTTGCCCATGGGAGATGATGGAAGCATCATGAGCCCAAATTGCAACACCCATGGAGAAATGTGCTATCATAGAGAAATGCAGTGTTGGGTTCAACTGACTGTCAATGTTTTAGGTCAGTTCAACAAATAAAAGTAAAACATTTCAGTCTGGGAATGCTGAGCTGCTTGTTTTCAGTCAGAAGTGTTGAAACAAAATCATAGAATCATAGAATACTAGGACTGGAAGGGACCTTGAGAGGCCATCGAGTCCAGCCCCCTGCCCAGCTGGCAGAACCAAGTACTGTCTAAACCATCACTGATAGACATCTGTCTAACCTGTTCTTAAATATCTCCAGCGAGGGACATTCTACGACCTCCGTTAGCAATTTATTCCACTGTTTGTCCACCTTGGCAGTTAGGAACTTTTTCTTAATGTCCAACCTAAACCTCCCTTGTTTCACTGTTTCCAAATTGAAATATTTTGCAATGTTTCATTGTATGAAATATTTTATTATTTGAATTTTCAGCCTAATTTGGGGCAAAAACAGATGCTGAAATACCAGAATTTCCTATAAAACAGAAATTCTGGTGGTCAGACAGTTCTTCTATTTTTCTTCTTTTATAAAAGTACTATTTACTTATTTACCTGGATTAAGATTTTGAAAACCTGTTAGACATTTAGCACCACAATTAACATTTCATGGGAGTTCTGTAACTAAATCACCTAACTATTTTACTAAATACGTATTTCTAGTCCTGATTATGGTCAATATTCACTTTGAAATGCAAACGAACGTTCATGGTGTCTTTCAGGTCTAGTCTAGGTTCAAAATGTGTTGTAATTTTCAAAGCTCTTTTAAACACATAAGACAATTTTTTCTCTTCACATTAAGCCACTAGCACTTTGAGTTCAGCTAAAGTCCTGCACCCTACTTAGCTTTTGGCTTTATTCCTTTTTTCCAGGGGTTTATGGAAAGATGCAGATTCATAGTGCTTATCCTAGGAAATCCTGGACACGTCTTGGAAGCGACATTGCTCCTGGTAATGAAAGGTGAGGTTTTGATCAAATGAACCTCTGGGTAATTAATTTGGTTTTCTATGTCCACAGATAGCTGCCTGTCTACATCCCAATTAGGAATACATAATTGAATACAAAAAATTAAATCCCTACATGCATTTCCCCTCACTGTAGCTCATTGTTCCTTAGAGGTAGTTGGGGGATGCTCTGTATTCAAGAAGGCATTGGTCAAGCTCTCCTACCCCATATCTCATCTGGTCTCTGCAGCAGTTTCATTCAACATAAGATGATGAAAAATGGCCAAAGAAAAAGCAAAGGGAACAATTCCTGGCTAGTGTATCATACCGGTCTTCTGTCAGGTGATTTCATAATCCTCAACAGGTGACAGCAAGAGAGATCATGGATTGGAGGAAAAAGCATTGGACTCATCCCTGTTTTACACCTGGAAAACAGAGACATAAAAAGGTCAAATGATTGTCCAAGGTCACCCAGGGAAGTTGCAGCAGAGGCAGAAATTGACCTCAGATCTACCTACTTGCAGTCCAATGCCATAACCACACACTTACACTCTTTTTTCTTTATGTTTGCCATTCTTTAGTGTAAAACACTTTAATAAAGGCTCATGCAGTATATTAGAGAAGGTCATTTATAAAAGAGGAAGCTGGGGAGATCAAGGAAATCTTATGGGTTCTCAAATGGGATTTGATATGGGTCCTTTGGATGCAGAGAAGCAGTTCCTAACTGTGGTCATGGCTCAGAATTTATTACCATTGTGGAGACACCAAGATGAAAAAAACCCTGTTATTTATGAGCATAGAGAATGGACTAGGCAATAGGCCTCAGTTACCTTAGCAATGGTGAACGGACTAACACTGGTCAGAAAAAAATGTTTTGTTTTTCCCCTCTTAAAATTTCAGCAAAAGAAAAACAAAACATTTTCACTTAAATTGTCTTTGATTTTTTCAGAATGCAGATAAATGCATAAAATATAAACATAAACAAACCAAAAAGATTCATATGAAAACCTAAAATTGTTTTGGTTTCAGAGAAAAATATTCTGATTTGGCATAGTTGATGGAAAAGAAAGAAGCATGGATGTATATGCATATCTGGTAGAGACCTTGAATGGCCATTGAGTCCAGTCCCCAGCACTCACAGCAGGACCTATTACCATCCCTGATGCTTTTTTTTTTAATCTAACCTCTCCCAGGCCTTTGAAAGGCCCTCTCAAGGACAGAGCTCACAACCAGAACAACAAGGCTGATGTTCTAACCACTGAGCTATCCTTCCCCTCTGAGCAGTTTAATTGAAATATAGAGATATGGGCAAAAAGAAGCAAGGAAGGCTGGTCCAGAGGTTAGGGCACTGGGACTTAGGATTCAAGTTCCTGCACTGTCACAGACTGTCTGGCTGACCTTGGGCAAGTCACTTAAACTTTCTGTGCTTCGGGTCCCTGTCTGTTAAATGAAGATCACAGCATTCTTTTGCCTCACAGGGCGGTTGTATTAAAGATTATGAGCTTATCAGACACTATGGTGATAGGGGTCCTATAAATACCTAAGCAAAATGAAATCCCAGAAGACATTTGCATATTGATTAAAAAGCAATTTTTTTGGTAAAGTATAACTTTTGTTTATAAATTTTGGAGCTCTTCTATTAAGAATCTTGTTAAACAGGAAGAAAAAAGGGTAGGCATAGGAGATGGGCAAGTCAGTGGAAGAACTTTCAGCTAGGAGAGGCTTTTTTATGTTGAATAAACTGTGTTACTGTAGTATCAGAAGGGTAGCCGAGTTAGTCTGTATCTTCAAACAGCAAGAAGTCCCGTGGCACCTTATAGACTAACAGATATTTTGGAGCATAAGCTTTGGTGGGCAAAGACCTGATTCATTAGATGCATGTATTACTGTAGGTTTTTGACTATTGTATTTCAACCTAAGCATGAGTCAGCAAATGAGTCAGATAAGGGCTGACAGCTAACAGGAGGAATTACTTAATTAGTTAACATGGGAGAAAATGAAAGCCTAGATCAGTATCTCAGCAGCTTAGTGACTGAAATGATGACTCACGAAGGCCCTATTTCTTCTGTGACTTTCCGTATTCCTCATATCAAACTTCTTAGAAATGCCAAGCAGTCCTGTGACATCTTAAAGATGAATAAATGTATTAGGTGATGAGCTTTCATGGATAACCCCACTCCTTCATCTGAAGGTGGGTTTATGTAGCTCATTGAGTAGTCTCTGCTAGTTTTGCCATGGCAGAATTTTTGTTCATTTTAAGAATTCCATGAATGTTGCCTTTTCTTGTAGCTTAAAGAGGATATAATTTAGTTTTTTGTGGAGTTACAGAATTTGGGTTGAGGATGAAGTGGATTGGAATCCTGGAGGAAACATTGTCATCAGTTCATCCTCCTATGAAGCTCATCAAGCTGAGGTAGTCACACTTACAGAAAAACGCGGTCAGAGCATTAGATTCCAGGAACGTCTTCGCTACAGGCATATCGGTAAGAAATGCATTATGTATAGCATCTGCCTCCCCTTCAGCCTTCTCCACATTCTTATTATTTACGGCATGACAGCCTTTGCTTCTGGAGCGCTTACATTTGCCCCAGACTTTCTCTATGGCTTTGTCTTAACTGTCCATTGTACATCTCCCTGAGAAACTACATTCCTGACCTCCACTCTTGTCTTCAGACATCTTCATTTCTTTCTCCAGATGCTGCCTCATGATTATATTATGTAGCAGGTGGAAAGTTCAGAAGTGCCTAGTATAGGAAGTTTTACTGTTAGCTTCAGTGGGAGCAGAATTAGGCCAATACTGACTATTTTTGAAAATCTGAGGTTCTTTGTGTGTATGTTCAATCATTAGAGGTAGTTGAAATAAAGAGAAAAAAGCTGTGATTTTAAGGAAAAAATACTGATTTTCTTTTAATTGAATTAGAGAGTATTTGGACCACCTCTCTAGTTAGTTGAAAAATAAGGCAAACAGTTTACAAAATCTTTGTTTAAAAATTGAATTTCAAACCTAGGAAAATTTAAAAAACAGCTCTAGTATGTCTATAAAACCCATGTATATAAAATACATATATAATATATACACAGTTAGAAAAAAAACATAGAGGTATATGTATCTACCTATAGAGAGAAACATATTGGCTGGGTCTACATGTGCCCCTTCCTTTCGAAAGGGGCATGTTAATGAGCAGGTTCAAAAGATGCTAATGAGGCACTGCAATGAATATGCAGTGCCTCATTAGCATAATGGTGGCTGCGGCGATTTGAAAGTGCGGCTTTTCGAATCGCGCACCGCCTGTGGAGACAGGACCTTCCGAAAGGACCCCCCCAGTTTTCGAAAGCCCTTCTTCCAATCACAGATGCGTGAGGTAATTGTTGTCTTTTTTTATACCAAATGTTAATGTGTCGAATTTGTATATGAACGGCAATGAAAAATTTCTCTATGCAATCTGTTTTTAAAATCTCTTTGTTGTAAGATGCAAATTCTCTGGTCTTTAACAGAATGGCCAACTCCATTGAAGTGTTCACTGACAGGTTTATGTGTACTGCAATTCCTGATGTCTGCTCTGTGTCCATTCATAGCATCTTTGACACCATACAAAAAATCTTGATCCAGATTAGAATTAGAGTACTGAAGGGAGGATGAAGAAAGAGGAAAATGAACTGTGGAACTCATTTGTAGTTAACTCAGGCAGAGCTAAATTTCACTTTTGGCTAGATAGCATAAAAGACGCCATTGTTTCTTCTTAGTAACTTGTGTTTTAGCATCATCATCAGGTTGATAACTATGCAAATTCATAATCCCAGAAAAGAAATCAGTTTCCTAGTGCAGAATAATAAGGTATCTAGCTGATATAATTCAATAATGTGTAGTGGGAATCTATCCATTGGTTTGGTGTGTGGTGGTCCCAGTGAACATGTTTAACACTCACCTTTACTGGCAACAAATGAATGTTGACAAAGTACACTCTCATTCCAGATAGGGGCAGGCAGGCAGCTTTTTTAGTTTGTTGGTGCTTGTAGAGAGTCCCTGAGGCAAATCAATCCTGAAAGTCAGTGAAACTTTTTAAGGGAAGTCAAAAATCAGCTGGCAAATGAGACATCCCCAGAGTACTGCTTCCTGAAATATCCTAGACATTCATTCTGTTTTCCTTCCTTGAAATGCCACAGGGTGTTCCCATAGCACAGAAGATGGCAGACATGTTTCTTTGGCTGCTGAAGTTGGGCTCCTAACACGCAACATACAAATTAAGTCTGACAGAGCTTGTTCTGGGAGGCTTCTGGTGGGACGCTTCAGAAATACTAGAGGAACAGAATTTGCAGGTATTTGAAACTCATTCATTCAGAAACATTCATATCAGTCCATCACAAATATCCCATCCAGTCCAGCTCAGGACACAGTTAGAAGTAGGGGTCGAAACTTCTTGTATGTGTTGTACCAAGTTGAATACATAATGGCGGCGTCTAAACTAGCAAGTTCTTTCAGAAAATCTGTCCCTTTTTCAAAAAAACATGTGGATCATCTACACACAAAATGTGCTCTTTCTATCAAAAATTGAAAGAGTGCAGCTCTTCTTCCAGAAGCCCTCTTCCTTTCCTGGAAAAGCAGGGACTACGTGGACGCTCTCTGTCGCAGGAGTGGATTGATTTTTTTGATCTGTTTTTTTGTGTGTGTACCCGCTCTTCTGAAAGAATGTTTTTCTGAAGAGATCTTCCAGAAGAACTTCTTTCAAAAGATTGTTGTATTGTAGATGTAGCCAATGAGTACTTAGGCTATGTCTACACAATAGCATTATTCCTGAATAAGCTGTTTTGGAAGCTGTATTCCAGAATAGTTTATTCTGAAATAGCTCAGCTGCACACAAAATGCATTTTGAAGTAGTGCTCAGATATTTTGAAATGGATCATCTACACATAATGGAGCCTATTTTCAAATACAGTCTTTGGATGTACTATGGGTTATTTCAAAATAGGCTCTCTTGCCTGTCTATACGGCCCCTATTTCAAAATATCTATTTTGAAATAGGCACTATTCCTCTTACAATGAGGTCTATCAATTTCGAAATTGCAGTTGTGTTGTGTAGATGCATGCATAGTTATTTAAAAGTAACTGCCATTTTGAAACAACTTTTCTGTGTAGACACACCCTTAGCAAATAAGAAACATTGTTAACAATGGTAATAAAATAGGTAAAATAAATAATCTTAAACATTCAACTTTTTAAGAGCATATGTGGTTGTTTTGCAAACAAATGCCTGTTTTTACATTATATTTATCTTCTTACTTACTAAACAAGTCACACAAGTCAATTCCCCTATAATCGCCCTTTCAACTTATTTCATTTACCATATTTTAGGTGTCCTTCAGGTCTCAAACATTGAAGTTCTGAACTTTGGGCCATCACTGCTCCCTGCTGTTGGCTTCGGTAACGTATCCTGGGGATCCTCAATAATCTCTTCCAGCATTCATCAGAGCTGTGGGGGTGGCATTCAAGCAGTGGTAAGCAGTGGAATCTCATTGTGTGACAATGTGGTGTTCAATACGATTGGCCCTGGCATTGACTTGGAAGGACAAAACCATTCTCTCATCAGGAATCTTATCATTCTGAGCAAGCAGCCAGAGGGGTTACCAGACTGGATTGCTGGCATCAAAGTGAACCAAACAGATGGCTCTGACCTCCTTGGCAATGCTGTGGCAGGATCAGAGCGTATAGCCTTCCACATCAGAGGACAAGAATGCTTCCATGCTGGAGAGCATTGTGCTGAAAATGTGGCCCATTCAAGCCTACATGGTGTTCATTTATACAGGGAAGATGGGTTTCAAAACTGCACCAAAATCTCTGGCTTTCTGTCCTACAAGAATTATGACTATGGTGTTATGTTCCAACTTAAAAGCAGCGTAGTGATGGAAGATCTGATGCTGGTAGACAATGCTGTGGGTATTCTTCCAGTTGTTTTCAGCCCTTCAGCTGAACAGCCTCGGTTGGAGAAAAAATACATAGAATTGAGGAGCTCTGTCATTGTTGCAACAAGCTCAACTTTTGACTGCATTAATGATAGGATCAAGCCTCTTTCAGCTGACTTGACAGCCAGAGATCGATCACCATATTATCCAGGAAGAGGTCGCATTGGGATTCTGTGGCCTTCCTTTAGCTCTGAACCAAGCCAGTGGCCTAATGATCCATGGCATAAAATAAGAAATTGTCCAGCAATATCAGGAATCATGAAGCTACAAGGTTGGTCTTTTTGAATTAACCCCCATGTCCTGGTGAAATCCCACCTTGAATAATTACCTTCTGACTACATAAAATCCACCCTTTTCTACTGTCTGAACGAATGGGAAAAATCCTGTTCCCTTTGAACTACCATTGACTTCAGTGCAGCCAAAGTATCACCTGGTATTCTGTAATTTATGCTCAAATTGTTGTGCAGTGTTGCCATGTGATTTAGTTATTTTCTACTTTCCACCCGAAATACATCTGCATTTCAGTGCTAGGTAAAATGATTTCTGCATATGGTGCTTACAGCTGATCTATTGATATCTATGTCCAGATAAGGATACTGCGTCAGTGGAGGGTTTTACACATTTACTTTATTACACACAAAGTGTGTAGTATTTTGTGATCTTTTTCAATGAAAAGACTTTATTATTATTATTATTATTATAGACTTTAGAGGGAGACTGTAACTGGGACCTATTATGCCCTTCCTTTCCTTGAGTCCTTGGTTTAAATGTAATGGACATCCCAAATGATAGTGTATTATTTGCATTACAGAAGCAGATGGACATGTTTCAGATCCATCCCATTTAAGTACAAATTGTCTTAGTATTTGAACCCTTCACAGTCTTTAATGAACAACATCCTTGTAAGGGAGGGATTATTAGGAACTGTTTTATTCATTTTCCCAATGGGGAAATGAGGCATAGAAACTAATTGACTTGCCCCAGGACATACCAAAAGTTGTTCATAGTGGAGGGACTTGAACTTAGGTCTTTCCAGTCCTATGTTACCTACAGAACCACACTTCCTTATAAGTCAGAATTGAAAAGCTTTACAGAGATGGTGAGTTGCTATGTGTGGCTACCTTCCTTTCTGTTTTAATCGTGGCTCTGATTTAATTTTTCACTTTCATGGACATTAACATTCACTTAAAAAGAAGAGCGACGTCACACAGAGAAAGGTTAAATACGTTTTCAAAATGTACTGTGTGTTTTTATTCAAATAGCGCATTTCATGTTCAAGGTATGCTAAGGGCATTGTTTAAGCAGTATGTCTGACCAACCTGTGTAGTGGGTAAATTGGATAGAAAGGGAGTTACTGAGCTACAGTGAGGTGAAGTAATTTGCTTCAGTTCACACAGCAGGTCTGTGGGAGAGCCATGCCCAGGCGGAGACCATATTCGGAAAGTTGCCCCAGTGCAACTAAAACCTTTTAAAGTTGGTCTAGTGGCAGCAGAACAAACATTTCATTAGATAATCTTAAGCTTGATTAAACTGGGGTTCTGTTGATTTGGGTTAAAGAAGATTTAAATTTATTTACACAGTTAGGTGTTACACTGATGGAAGTGAATTGATCCTAAATTGGTTGACTAATTTCAGAGCAACATTTCTAATACAGTCAAGGCCTAAGATGCATGGCTCAGACTCCATCCCTGAATAGCATTCACCCAGCCTCACCCTATGAAATGTGTTTTAATCTTTCTCAGAAGTCACCTTTGCTGGTTTCACGAAGAGTTGCTATAGTGACAACAGAGATGTCTGCATCATGTCAAATCCTGACAGCGTGGGCATCATGTACCCAATCACAGCGGAGAAGACAAGGATGTCACACATCCAGGAGCAGAATAAGTTCTACTTTCATACATTGCATACAAGGTAGTGTGCTGGGTTCCCACCAGTCATAGTGAATATGCAGTGCTAATTACATGAGTAGTCATGCCTTTTTCTATTTATACGTCACTACAAAAACCTGTGCTTACTGTTACCGGTAACATCTGTCTTCAGAAAGATTCATTCTTTCCTTAGGAGCAATAGGATGAGAATTTAAGCTAAACTCAGGAGTCCCCAAACTTTCAGCTGCCAAGGCCACATCATTCAATCTTGCTCTTAAGGTGGGCCAGAGTGAGTTAATTGTAGAAAGTCACATACACATTTTGTACATAATCTTAAAGGAGTAAGAGTCTATTCTTATCATGAAGTCCTTACCATTCAGTCAGATAAGACAGCAGTGGGTGAGAGAGAGCTGGTAAATGGGAGTATAGGAGATCTGCTTTATATGTTGCCCCAATGTATGTTGTTTTGCACTTACATCATGGACATATTGAGGGCAAAGATGTAAAAATTCCCTGTTCTTATGTCATTGCATATGCTTCTGCTGCCCAGTGTGATCTTCAAGACCTCCAACATCACCAGCTTCATCCAGCAGCTCAAACTGTATGGCTGCTGCAGCTGCTGGCCGGAGAGCATGCAGCCCGCAGGTTTCCCAGGGCTCTGGGAAATGGGGTGTGGGGGAGCATGGGCAGCTGCCCCATCCCTGCTTCTCCCTCAGGTCTTGGGGAAGTGCCATGGCTGTCTCGTCCCTCTGCTAAGGCTCGGGGAAGGGTATGGGGGAAGCTCCGCGATTGCCCTGTCCCTGCTGCTTCCTCAGGGTTCCCAGGAGCACAGGGAGCTGCCATGGCCTGAGTCTCAGGGAGGGCGGGCATCTGCCACCTCCTTTCTGGCTCCCTGCGTCTTGCAGTGCCTGCTCAGCACCTCGCTGCACTGGGAGCCACTGGTGCCCTTATTGCTGCCACTGGCGCCCAGCAAGGATGACAAGGCACCCAGACAGCCTGGGGGGGGGGCAGCCCCAGGGGCACCCTGCAGAGTGGCAGCTCACTGGAAACCTGAGAGGCCCCTATCACCCTGTATTTACATGTATTCTTATCAGGGAAAATTTCCCTAACTATGACATATTAAAGGGACTTTCTGTAGTCATTTTATTGTAGGAGTTTGCACAGCAAGGTAAGTAGGAACTCAAAGAAAAATGAGAGGGGAGGATGAGGTGATGGTAGGATGAGAAAGTAGGGGAAATGGCCACATAGAGAGGGAAGATGAGATGGGTAGCATGGGGTGTCAGGGCTGCCTTTCCCACTCTGACACTCCGAGTGCAGAAAGTGGGGTCTCGCAAAAATCTAAAACATACCTCGCCTGTAAAGGCTCTGCTTAAAAGGCTCCCCAAGGTCACAGATTCCCTAACGTTGGGTTGGTAGACTGCCAACACCCAAGTGAAAAAAAAACTTGAATCCTGGAAGACACACTTGGGATGTCTCCCTGTGGGGTAACCCAAGCTCTCAACCCTTCCTCAGAAGAGAGCTTAGAAACAAAGAGCTGTAATTTGATAGCTGACCTTTCAGTCTGAGGCATGAATATACCCAGACTCTTCTCTAGCACACAGGTATCAAATAATTGCCTTAAAAAATGTAATTTTTTTCACAAAATGAGAGAGAGCACTCAAACATTTCAGTTGCAGCACAGAGATTTACTTCCATGACTTTCAGCTTAGAAGTTACAGAGTACAGGGGAAAGAAATCATAAACCAGAGAAACTCCACACCAAGTTCCAAAATAACAAATAGCTTGATTGCGTCTAACTAAACATTTCCCTTCTACTTACACAACTGTGGCTGATTATGAGATGGGCAGGATATTTACTGGATTCATTCCAGCTGCTTAGGAGCAATCATTTCGCTTTGTCCCCTCTGCATCAGCCATACAGACAAAGACCACTTAGGCTGCAATTGTTCTCAGTTCAAAAGAGTCTCTCTTCCTCCCATTGGCTTACATGAGTGGCCCCTGCTGAGATCCCTCTGTTAAGCCTTTTTGGCCATTCATTTATGGTGTGGGGTCCAGGGAAACAGGATGGAGAACCATCCCTTTTACAGGCTTAAGTTGTCTTTTCTGCATCAAGTCCTAGAGTGTGCTTTTCTGTAGATGTGTGCACATGCTTGTTTTGATGACATTCCCTGTGGTAACATCTTGTTCTACCACTGCAGTTCTACAGGACACTGAAAATTGTGTTTGCACCAGTAGATATATAACCGTGAAAGTGAAGGGGCTCAGTGGTTAAAAGGATTAAATATGCCCATGTGTGTTAAATTGGAGTTCCATGAAATGCAGTATCCAAAAAAAGCAAACACAGCTTGCACAAGCCCCATTTCTGAGTCTCTCTAGTGTACACCAAGCCCATATTGCTTGAGGTCATTTCTGCTCAACAGAAGTGTGTCCTTGAGTATCTGCAGGCCCGCAACCCACAGCTCTTAGTGGCTGCACTTCTCTGCTTCCAGCAAATGGGAGTGGCAGGAAGCGATGGGGATCATATCCCTGCAGCCCAAGCTACTTCCTGCAGCTCCCACTGCAGATACTCATTGCAAACAAACTATTGTAACCTGCCTGTAGGCGACCCTGGTGGGACACACATATGTGTAATGCCACGGAACTCGGAGCACTGGTCAAAAATGTGTTGGTAAGCCAGATGTGGCCCACAGACTGTAATTGGGGGACTTCTGCCCTAACTCAAAATCTCAGCAATGTTCCATGGATTTAGAGCTTGGAGGGTATTCAAAATCTGAACTCAAGTACAGCTCAGGTGATTTCAAATTACCTAATTTCTACAGTGGGTTGAAGTAAAAAAATTGTCTACAGTGATTTTTTGTCTGTCTGTCTGCTCTTTATAGTTTCTAGCTGGATCTTTCACAGAGTTGTTTGGACTGTTTGAAATGTGAAGACCCAGGGCTTGGGTAGTTCATTAGATGCTTCTCCAAACAGAGCCTTCTGGAGGTCTCCTAGTGCTAGTATCTCTGAAGCAAAAGTAACTTTACGTAACCAACATCTTCATATTTGATCCAGGCCATAGTTGATGACTCAGCCCCAGGCCTTAGAAAATACCAAGAACTCCAGCAAAAAGCCTGAGTTGGCTACAGTATGACCTTTTCATATGGGAAATGAGTTTGATTTTTGCCTGTGAGATCACATCAGCGGCACTGAGTGGTACCAATCAGACTGTGAGAAGTCAGGTTTGTGCCAGTCTAACTCATGCCCAGAGACCATATCTGCTGAGAACAGTGGCAGGAAGAAAGCGCACTTCTCTGTAACCTTACATTTCAGCAGTTCAAATGTGTAGTATCAATGGGACATGTGGGTTGGTATATTTATTTGTACAGCTGGCTAGGGAGAACACAGGCATTGTCATGAAAGCTTTGCTGCAGCAATAAAGCCCAATGTGAACCCCCATTACCAGTCAAAACCAATCAGAGCTGTTCCATGCTACTCCAATCCACAGCCCCTCCAGCCGGCTGCCAGTGCATGTTCCCTTTTTGCTCTGGGCACTAGTTTGTGTGTGGTTTTCTGCGAACTGTCCAGCTCGTCAGTTCCCATTATATTTCACTATTGAATTCAGTCCACAGTGTTACGCTATTTGTCAGCGGCTGCACACACAATGCATTGCAAAAGCTGATGACTTTCAAAAATGGTCGATGGACATACAGAATGCAATGTGCTCTCTGAGCATCCTGCTAAATCTGTGGGTAAAGTTCAGACTTTTACTGCTGTTCCTGGATCATCTGTGGACCTAGCTTTAATTTTAAAATGTTAAATGTTAAAATGTTAAAAACTGTGGGTCAATCTGTGACCCATTCGATGGCCTCCTTGTGCTGCTTTGCGAAAGAGCCATAAAGCTAACCTTGAGTAGGATGGTATCAAAGGAGTAGCCATGTTAGTCAGTGTCTGCAAAAACATCGAGAAGTCCTGTGGTACCTAAAAGACTAGCAGATATTTTGCAGCATAAGCTTTCATGGGTAAAGATCCGCTTCGACATGAATGGCTGGCGGTGGCCATTTTACAGAAAAATCACATCACTTGTGACTGTCAGTATGGGAGGCTCGTACAAGGGAACATAATCAATCCTCTTTTCCATCCTGCTCTAAAACTGGTTAAACACAAGAAGAATTTTAATCAGATGCATCTGACAAAGCAGGTCTTTGCCCACAAAAGCTTATGCTCCAGAAAATCTGTTAGTTTATAAGGTGCCACAGGAGCAGGAGTTTGGAAAGGAATCTAAGATGGCACATTGCATTGTAGTGATCATCAGCCAGAATAGATGCCCTCTGGTAGAAGATACAAACTGGAATCATGTCTGTGCTATGATATGCCAGGGCTGAACCAGCTTTAGCAACCTTGGTCCCCATCTCTCTGGAGCTGTGCAGACAATAACATTGATTTGACTGTTAACCTGTCCTATTAAGGCTCAGATCAGTTCACCTGCTCATAACACCAATCAATTGGCTTTGCACAAGAAAATTCCACAGAAATCACAAAACCAAACAGATTGCAGAGCATTGTTCCCTTGTGCTCCTCCATCTGTCTGTATCCGTCTGTTGTCTTTTGCCTTATACTGAGATTATGAACACCCATCTCTTTGGTTTGTGTTTGTGGGTCTATGGCTCGGGCTGCTGGGCACAACAGTAAGGCTGCATCTACACTACAGGTCTGTTTCGAAAGAACGTGTTTTGAAAGAAAACATCGAAAGATGCTCTTTCGAAACGGAGCGTCCACACACACCAGCGGGGACCGAAGGTTCGGTCCATTCTTGTGAAAAGCCCCCAGCACAAATTCGAAAGAGAGCGTCCACACATGCCAGGGCGCTCTGTTGAAAGAGTGGGGGCAGGAAGCACCACAGGCAGGGTTGCATGGTGGATGAGCCCTTCTGGGGCCGCCACCTGCCATCCCCTTAAAGGGCCCCTCCTATGTCTCAGCCTGCACATGCCGAGGGCCAACAACCCTGTCTCCAGGCAGTGTGCGTGCATGCGCGAGAGAGAGAGCAAGTGAATGAGCAAGAGCGGAGGTGGCATCCCAGGCCCCCATGAACCCCAAGCAGCAGAGCTGCATGGCCAGTTCCATGGTCGTGGTCCTGGCCACTGTGCTGCAGCGGCTCTGGGTGGTCACCACAATAGCCACCCTCCTGGGTGCCATCCTCAGGGTGCAACATCATCAGCCAGTCCGCTGGGTCATCCACTGCCTCTGGAGCTTCCCCACAAGCAGTGACTGGTGGGACCACCTGGTGCTGAAGGACTGGGCCGACAACTGGTGGCTACAGAACTTCAAGATGACCCAGGGGACATTCCTGGAGCTGTGCCACTGGCTCGCCCCAGTCCTTCAGCACTGGGACGCACACCTGAGGCCAGCACCCCCCTATGGAAGCTGGCTACCCTGGACAGTTACCAATCCACTGGCCACCAGTTTGGAGTGGGCAAAGCCACCATTGGGACCATCATCATCAAGGTAAGCCATGCCCAGCTCACACCTAGACTGCATGTGGGCAGCAGGGGGCAGCCTGGCGATGAGTACTGTCTGGAGAAGGGCGGACACCCCGGGGACAGGAGTGGGGATGGGGATGGGCACGGGCGGGCACCCTGGGGGCATGGACGGGCACCCCAGGGACATGGGCAGGGATGGGGATGGGCACGGGCAGGCAAGCCACACCCCAACCCCAGGCTCATGAGCACATTCCCTATGCCCTGCAGGTCATCCGGGCAATCAATGCAGTGCCCCTGAGGCAGCTGGTTCACATCAGGGACCTGGATGACGCCATCCAGGGATTCCAGGAGCTCAGCTTCCCCGGAGCACAGCTGCGGGGCCTACATGAATCACAAGCGTTACCACTCGGTGGTCCTGCAGGCCCTGATCAACAGCAATGGCCAGTTCCAGGACATCTACGTGGGCTGGTCCAGCCGCGCACACGACGTGAAGGTCTTCCAGATCTCAGGGCTGGGATGTTGTATGGCCGAGGGGACCTTCATCCCCCAGTGGGAGCTCCCTATCAGGGACATGACGATGCCACCCTGCATCGTGGCGCATGCGGCCTACTCCCTGCAGGCCTGGCTGATGCAGCTCTACACTAGGCACACCCAGCCACGACAGGACCTTTTCAATGAGCGGCTGAACTGCGCCAGGAATACTGTCGAGCGGGCGTTTGGCTGCCTCAAGGGGCGTTTTAGATGCCTCTACACCAGGCTGGAGATGGGCCTCCCCAGCATCCTGGCAGTGGTCAGGGCCTGCTGCACCCTCCATAACCTGGTGGAGGTGAAACACGAGCCCTACATGAAGGGGTGGGCCACCGAGGTGGGGTGAGGGTACGAACAGTCCCCTGCTGCCCTGTGCCACCAGGCCTAACAGGACGGGGTGCGTGTAAGGGAGATCTTGCGCCAGGCCTTTCAGCGGGGGCACGGTAACCCCCCCAACACCCCTCCCCCCCACACACGTGGGACACAGGTTAAACCATAAAATAAACTATTTACTTCAAAGAACGGTGACCCTCATTTTCTAGGGTGAACTCTATACATGTGGGGGTAGGTTAAGTGGGGAGAACTATTTACATGTGGGGGGAGGGTGAACGGGGGGCTGGGGTGGGGGGCCTCACCCCTCCACGGAGCTCGATGGCTGGGACCCCCGTTGCCCACACCTGCCCCTTCCTCCCCAGGTCTGGTGGCACAGGGAGGTAGGGGTGTGGCTCAGGCGTGGTCCCCAAGCTTGCGCTGGGCTCGGCATGGGGAGGGGTGGGGGCTTGACTTCCAGCTGGCCGGCCATTGGGGGTGGGGAGGGAGGAGGACCTCAAGGTCGGCCTCCTCGTGGGAGAGGCAGGGGACTGTGGGATTGGAGCGGGGGGGAACTGCTGGCGGGGGGGATGCATGGGAAAGGGGTGTGTGGGGGACGGTGGGAGGGTGACGGGGTGCAGGAGTGGCCCGCAATGGAGTGGTGGCAGGGGCTATGTGGCCAACCATAGCCTGGGTGAGGGCATCCAGGTTGGACTCCACCCGGTCCCATGCCTGCCTCTCCATGGCGAGTCACTCCCACATGATGCCCATCAGCTCCTTGAGAGTGGCCACGTGGGCCATGTCCCCTGCCTCCTCCTCCTCAGCCTGGTGGCACCGGCGGAGGAACTGGTGGTAGCCCCTGGGCCTGTTGTGGGGCTGGTCCGTCTGCCGGCCACTGGAGCTGTGGAGACATAACGGGAGAGGAACGGGCCATTAGTCCCAGTGAGGGGCCCCATGAACCCCCCCACCCCACCCCACCCCTGCCACCCAATCCCAGCAGTCCTGCAGGGAGTGCATCCAGGGTTTCCCATCTAGGGTGCAGGAGAGCTGGCTCTGCCCTGCCCCTTTGGCCCACCACAGCCTGGTGGCCTGTGATACTGTCTGGGTCACATTGTGCTGAGTGCCCCATGTTGGTCCTGTGAGGCCGGGGCAGTGGGGCCATCTGGCCCACCCGTGCTGTGGGGCTGATGTCCCCGTGGGTGGGCTGTGGCCACCCTGGGCAGGATTGCATGCTCTCTCCCCCAGCCCCGCGGCTGCCCGCGTGCATGGTATACACCTGTGGGTCCCTCCAGGAGCTCGGATGAGGTGCGATCTGAGGGGGCCAGGCTCGATGGGCCTGAGGGGACTTCGATGGTGAGGGTCCCCTCGCTCAAGCCCTCATCAACACTGGTGTCCGGGATCCGTGGTGGCTGCCTGCAGGTGGCTGGAGGTCTGGGGTGGTCCTCCCCCTCAGTCCCTGTCCCCTCCAGCTCTGGCTCCACTGGGGGGTCTGCTGTGTCAAGGTACACAGCTGGGAGTCCCGCCTCCTTGGGCCCAAGGAGGCGGTCAAGATCTTTAAAGTAGGGGCAGCTGGTGGGTGCTGCCCCTGACCTCCCGGCTGTGTCCCGAGACCAACAGTAGGCCTGCTGGAGCTCCTTCACTTTCGACCTCACCTGGTCCAGGGTCCGGGTGGGGTGACCCTGGCTGGTGAGGCCCTTGGTGAGGCGGGCTGGAGTGTCACCCTTTCTGGATGGCTGTGCAGCAGTTTGGGCTCCCTGCTGCCTATACGCTCTCAGCTTCCTGCCTGAGGGTTTCTGGGAGCTCTGCTTGTGCTGTGAGTGGCGCTGCCACCTGCCAGCTGATCACGGCCATGGAGGACCTGCTCTTTCAAAAGAGCAGGCCGCGGAGTATCTACACATGCTCTCTTTTGAAATACTCATTTGAAAGAGGGCGCTTTTCCCATCCTGGGAGCGGAGGACCAACTTCGAAAGAATGGGGGAGTTCTTTCGAAGTTAATTCCAAAAGAGCGCTGTGTCAGTGTGGACGCTCTGTGGCTTCTTTCGAAAGAACTCGGTCTTTTGATCCTAATTTTGAGTGTACTTGCTAGTGTAGATGCACTCTCAGACAAGTAATAAATAACAGCAATAGAGATAAGTGGTATCACAATCCGTGAGACTCTGCACACCTCCATTTATGGTGGGAGGGGTGTAGCTACTCAAAGTTTCACACCTAATGACCAATTCCCTACCTTTCATACTGTGTGCCCCAGATGTGCCCAAAAGCTGCTAGCTAGTGGCATGCATACAGGCCAATAGGGTTTCCCTGGCTTCCTCTTGAAAGCATTGTCTTTCTTAAAATTTCTTTCCAACAACAGATGCGTTCAAAGCTTGGGCCAAGGCCTGAAACTCAACCAAAGAGTCATTTCATAAGAACATCTGAACCCAGCTTTGGCCTACTTTCACTTTTGTTACAGAGTCCCAAGCTTTTAGGACTATTACTGTAGAATTCTCTCAAGTTCAGTAAGTTAAAATATGGTATAATTTAGTTTCAGTGAGCTGAACCTACAGGTACGAAGATCTGGGCATTTAATGTGCTATGGATAGAACGGTATTGCACAGCCATTCTCATCAAGCTACAAATAACATGGGAATGATAAGCCTGTGGATACTGATGAGTGGCACCTGAAGTGCTACAGTTCTCTGCAGTGTTGAACTGTTTAGATGCTGGAGATGATCAAAATTAGAAAGTCCCTGAGATTTAAGAGGATGCTGGGATCCAGCCACAAATATTGTTGCTGCTCTTTAGCGAGCCAGCCCCTGGGTTGCTATTGCTCCTCCTACAGAGAGGTGAATGGGAATTAAGGGCACATTTACACTACAGGGACCAGTTGATCTTCAGGCTTCTGAGTCTGATCACTGCCAGCATTTGGGAGATTGGGATCCAGATCTCATTTTCGTGGACTGGCCCACCCATGATGGAAAAAAAAAATTGTTGTGGTATTTCATGATGACAGAGCAGGCCAGACTTTGCTCTGTCTCATCAGATTTCACCAATTGTCCCTAATTTTCCCTTTTTCCACAATTTTTTTAACACACAGGTCAATTCACATGATTACTGTGGTAATGTGTGGATTTTGCTTTGAAAATCCATTTCCTGATGATGAAAATAACTTTGAAAGTCCAGTACAATGTGATTCCTCTCACTGTCTTCCCAGCACTAATGATCCTCTTTCCCTCAATCAGCATTAATGGATCCAAGGATTTTGTGTCTGTTGAGCCGGGTTGTGAAGGCTCACGGAAGGCTCTTTTCAAGGATTTGGATGGAAGTGCCCTGGGTCTACAGCCACCTGTGTCTGTTTTCCCAAAGTCTGAAGTTGAATGGACGGAGTCCTGTTTGCACGCAGGTAAGTGGCATGTGAAGATTGTTCAGTTTCTGACAAACCTTGATGAAGATTGGGTAGTGCATTGAGTAGCCAGTCCTCAGACATCCCAGTGGGCTGCCCTTTTCTGAAAGCCTGAACACTCTGTGGACAGAGGTTCCATAGCACTCTTCATTAAAAGAGGAAGGTTATATATTGGTTAATGAAAGGGCTTGGTCGTTACAACTCTGGGCTTCTGTTGCAGCAGTGCCACTGATCTGTTACATGCTGAGGCACTTTGCCTTACTTAACCACTCTGTTCTTTAACTGAGCTCTCTGTAAAACCAGAGTGGTTATATTCACCCATCTGCAAGGTGCTTTGGGATTCTTGAATGTGAGGTGCTGTGTAAGTGCAACACAATAATAATAATTGCTCCAGTGAGGATCTTTATTCATTTCCTACTGAGGAGAGTATCTGTCTGAGAATCCAGGCCAGAAGTTTAAAGAATATTTTCTCTCATTTAAAAAGACCCATCTTGCTCAGTAACCACATTCTGAAAGTTCACACAGCAAGGCTCCATTCTCATCCTGATTAAAACTCTGCTCTGTGATTCCAAATAAACTCTTTAATTACAATTAGCATTTCCCCAGCCTGCTGCTGACGGCGGCCATTTTGAAGAAAAGTTGCATCATCTGTTACTCTGTCAGTATGGGAGGCTCATGTGAGGGAGCATAATCAATCCTCTTTTCCATCCTGCTCTAAAACTGATTAAACACAAGAAGAACTTTAATCTTTAAACAAAATGTTTAATGTGTACCCAGTAAAGGCTTTCCTCTAAGGATCCCTCCCTCACTGGCTGCTTAGAGGGCTGATTAAAACATAGTCTAGGCATAAATATGTCCTCCTACCTTCTCTGCCCTGATTATTAATCACAAGCCAATGCTAATCTCTCAGTAGGCACTGCAGCATCACTGATCATTTAGCACCAACTTATTAAATCATGCGTGTGCACATAGTTGCCAATATTTTTTAAGATATGTACCATTTTTAAACACTCTCAGGCACATAGTAGTTACCAACGCCAAGAAACCCTGCTGCACTAATGGTGCAACCTCCACTCCACAGGGCTGATCTCCTCACGTAGTGCAGCTGACAACATATGGTAAATGCTGCCTGCCTCTCAAGCAAAAGCAGAATTGTGTTTTCCTCTCAGTGCCCAAATGTGAGTGGCATTTTTCTCCTTCCAAATTCTAGTCATAATCCCACAGCCTCTCTCTTTCAAAACTGCAGTTCCCTTTCTCTTCATGAGGGCATTTGGAAAGGCCCAGGTTCATCTGGAGGTGACGTTATTGTTCTCTGAACACGGAATGCTTTGGGCGGTGTATGAAGGCTTGCACGTGAGACAGTTACACTCAGACATTGGTCAAGCCCACAAAAATCCCAGTGGACCAAATTCCACCTCCATTGTATTAGTATAAAGGTGGATTAATTCCACTGCAGTCAGATATATGCTGATGTAACCAAGAATAGAAATCATTTCTTGGAATTCTACTTCTCTTGATTCCAGCTTGCAGAGCTCAGCACTTAACATTTTTGGTTTGTCTCCACCCTCTAGGCCTTCTAATATTTACCTGTTACTTAACTAGTGCCCAGTTATTCTGCTCAGCTCCAGTTGCTTTGTGCTCAGACTGCTACACTGCAGCTTTTAACCCTCTGCTTAAATCCCAGAGCACCAGAGGAGCTAGTATCATCAGGTAATATTCATCATCCTTCCCACTCCCAGCTAAAGGAGATGTGGTTTGCCAAATGCAGGGTAGTAAACTCTTTCTCTGGCCCTCTGCATCCTCTGAATTTTCCCTTCATCCGCAATTTTTCAGATGTTTCCAATTTTGTGTGTCCACTTTGAGGATGTTGGCCCTATCTCTCAAACTCTGAAGTGCCCAGGGTGCTGCCTAGTGGTCAGGGCAAGATTCTGAGCTAGTGGCCGGTGCAGAATCAGTGAGCAGAACTGGAGGTGTGATCAGGAAGTGAGCCGGTGGAGAGAGTAGAGCTGGAGCAGCAGGAGCAACAGTCATTGTGAGGCCCAGGGCAAAGTGGGAGGTGGGCCCAGTTCTGCGCTCCACAAGTGGCAGAGTCAAGAGCATAAGAGGCAGGGCCTAGAGCAGTCATCTCTTAGCGCTACTCAGACTGCAGCACTGCCCGCCTCGCCCGGCCCACCACCTCAGAGCTGGATGGAGCAGCAGAGTGCACTGGCGCAGCATGTCAAAGGGGTCCAGAAGCAACTGCTTCCTTTGCACCCCTGTCTCTGCCAGCCTGACTGTGGTAACACAGGAGGTGAATGTAAGAATGACCATACTGGGTCAGACAGAAGGTCCATCTAGCCCAATATCCTGTCTTCTGACAGTGACCAATGCCAGATGCTTCAGAGGCAACAAAGAGAAAAAGTAATCATCAAGTGACTGTGCATTCCCAGGTTCTGACAAAAATCAGGCTAGGGACATCACCTCTGCCCATCATTGCTAATAGCCATAGATGGACCTAACCTCCCCTGAATTTATCTATAGTAAATGTTGGGTTATCTGACACTTTACCAACTTGGAAAGGTCTATTAACTACCATTTCTCATGCCTCTTAGTATAAATCTTCAATTGAGCATACTGCCCAGGAAGCTATGCAGTTGTACATTCTGCACTCTGTTTTAAGCAAAAGAGTCAGAACACAAATAAGAAAGCAGATATCAGGGATTGATTTAACAAAAGCAGCTCCCAGGATGTGTCATAGGGCCATTACCTATTCACCCAAATCTCCTTCACCTTCTTAATTTACAATAATCATTGAGGTTGATCGTGATGACCTTGAAGCACTGCAAGATCCTGATGTGCTTTCTGAATAATCAAAGAAATATGAAATTATCTTCAGCATAGTTTTAATATTAAGTGTATTCTGAGAGATTTGGGTATAGGCCATATGCTGCCCATAGTGATAGGTAGTGTCATAAGACAACCTACGATATAGAACATTTTGGCTACATCTACACGTGAAGCCTACATCGATATAGCTTATTTCGATGTAGAAACAGGCTATTTCGATGAGTAACGTCTACACGTCCTCCAGGGCTGGCAACGTCGATGTTCAACTTCGACGTTGCGTGGCACCACATTGAAATAGGCGCTGCGAGGGAACGTCTACACGCCAAAGTAGCACACATCGAAATAAGGGTGCCAGGCACAGCTGCAAACAGGGTCACAGGGCGGACTCAACAGCAAGCCGCTCCCTTAAAGGGCCCCTCCCAGACACAGTTGCACTAAACAACACAAGATACACAGAGCTGACAACTGGTTGCAGACCCTGTGCCTGCAGCATGGATCCCCAGCTGCCGCAGCAGCAGCCAGAAGCCTTGGGCTAAGGGCTGCTGCCCACGGTGACCATAGAGCCCCGCAGGGGCTGGAGAGAGAGCGTCTCTCAACCCCTCAGCTGATGGGCGCCATGGCGGACCCCGCTATTTCGAGGTTGCGGGACGCGCAACGACTATACGGTCCCTACTTCAACGTTGAACGTCGAAGTAGGGCACTATTCCTATCCCCTCATGGGGTTAGCGACTTCGACGTCTTGCCGCCTAACGTCGAAGTTAACTTCGAAATAGCGCCCGACGCGTGTAGCCGTGATGGGCACTATTTCGAAGTTAGTGCCGCTACTTTGAAGTAGCATGCACGTGTAGACACGGCTTTTACCTGTATACATCTAACTGCATCAAGAAACCAATCAGTCTGAAGTGGAGGATGACTCCTGGATTGTTGAGTACTTGTATACTATTTTATATTTTATTCATTTTATTGTATTCTAAATCTTTAAAAATTCTGATTCTGTAAAAGTATTATTAACTACAATATTGGATTAGTTGGCACCACCCCAAATAACAAATCTTTCAATGCAATTATTTTTTTTGAACCCTGTTATAGTCTTGGGCTGTGGCCATACTACCCCTCCCTTTTGGAGAGGGCATGTTAACGAGTCAGTTCAGAAGATGCTAATGAGGCACTGACATGAATATGCAGCACCTCATTAGCATAATGGCAGCCACGTGCAATTTGAAAGTACTGCATTGAGAATGTACGACGCCCGTGTAGTTAGGGTCTTTCGAAAAGACCCCCCTGACTTTGAAAACCCCTTGTTCCTCAAACCAAATAGGAAGAAGGGGGTTTTGAAGTCAGGGGTCCTTTTGAAAGGCCCCCATCTACACGTCAGCGTGTGTTCCGAAAGCGACACTTTCGAATCATGCACGGCTGCCATTATGCTAATGAGGATCTGCATATTCATGCTAGTGCCTCATTAGCATCTTTCAAACTGCCTTATTAACATGCCCCTTCCGAAAGGGCAGTGTAGAGTGTCCATAGCCTGGGACTTCACAACATCCTCTGGCAAGGAGCTCCACAGTTTGAATGTGTGGCGAAGCAGGGATGTGAATGCGGGTTTCTTGAGTCCCATGACAATACCATGTTCATTGGCCCATCCTCCTATCTCCTATTTCTTCTTGTTATTTGGAGACATGCTGAAGGCCTTTTTGAACTTAAAATGAAAGAGACAGATGAAACTCGTACGTGTGAACACACGCTTGTTAGCTGTGACACAAGTATTAATGAAAGAACAAATGTCAGTGGTGAAGAGGGTGTGCTGTCTGCTTGGCTTTGGGATTGTTCTTGGCTTTATATGGCTTGATCCTGAGAAGCTTTTTTTAAACTTTCTGTACTTTCTTCTTAGGAGTGACAGTGAGATGATGTTATAGATGGAGAAATGAGGGGGTGGTGTGGGGAACAGAGAAAGGAAATGGTTGTTAGAAAATTTGTCTGCCAATATCTGTGCTTGCAGAGGTCTTTTTCTCTTTTTCTTTAGCTAGAGGGGAAAATACCATACTCTTTTCCCAAGCAATTATAGGCCCAAAAGATTGAAACTTACTCCACGGCTCTTTAATCTCAGCAGATATTTATGGTTAAACATTAGACTTGGAGCATTCCAGATGTCAGGGTATTAAAGCATAAAGGCTCAGTGGAGTCCCAGAAAATATTAGAATCTTCGGGATATGTGCCTTTGAGTGTTCTCATCTGAGCAGTGAAAGAGACAGCCCTTGGTGTTCTTTTGTAAATCCAAAAGGAGTTCTTACTGTTCCTTTAGCATGGCTCCAAATTCAGCATTCAGTGTAATCCACCACAATGTCACAAAATTATTATTATTTATTATTCAGAGTATTCACAATGACTTCCATGCTGAGTTTGTAAAGAGATGCTTAAAAATCCATATGGTTTCATCGGAGCAATTTCTTTCATATTCTGGTATTTTAACTGTTTTAGTCCCTGATCCTGCAAATATGGATGTAATTTTACTCACCTAAATAGTTCCCTCAGAGGTGTGTATAAGTGTTTACTGGATCAGGGACTTAATGGCTTCCAAATATTTGATACCTTTTCCTTCTCATCTTTAATAAATCTCAGAAAAATACTCTTGTTTTCTACATTACAATAAAACAAACAAACAAAAAAACATCCTCCACTTCCTTAAAGGCTCTCCATGCACATTAAAAACTTTGATAAACATTGGGGAAGTCATTTGTATTTGTACCCACTGTCAAGTGTGAGGCATAGAAGCTGTTGCATACTGAATCTATGCCTGAACACCAGGAGTCCTGATGAGCAGTCACCCTAACTTAAAAGCTACACAATCTCACATAAACTAGCTTAAAAGTAAGTTGGTATTAATTACAGCCAGTTAAAAACCGTGTTTTATTTTCTGTTTGTTGTTGTTTTCCATGTAAAATGTTTGCAGGACATTTTCATGTTTTCATTGAAATTCTAAAATCAACCAAAAATGTAAAAACAAAAAATATTTTTTTTCCAAAATTTCCGTTATGTGAAAAAAGTAATGTTTTGCTGAAGAAAATCTTCTGTGAGAAGTGTTTGACTAGCTGTAGTATGAACCATTGATGTCAGGGTAGAGATGACAAATAGTTTGGTTACTTGTAATAGGAATTAATAAGAGGTATAAATAAATAAACAAATAAATAAGAAAAAAAGCAAACTACAAACATAATGAGGCCCAAAATATGTTTAAGAGTCAGAAAAGTTCAGGAAACTTCCGTGTGTCTCCATGACTCCTGGGACCAAAAATAGAAATTCCTACATATTTTGTTGAAGCCTTCAATATTTTGACCTGGACAGAACTAAAACTGCTGGAATTATTGAAATAGTCAGCTTGACCTCCAAAAATGGCTGGTACATTTCTATACCAAACAGGTGTGGCTTATTCCCATGGGAATAAGGGGACTTCAAAGTAGGCGGGGTCCTTTCAAAAAGGAGCTCTGTCAGGACGAGCCGCGCAGCGGCAAGCCGCATCAATTTCGAAGTGCCGCGGCCGCCCGCTTGCTAATGAAGCGCTGAATATGCATTTCAGCGCTTCATTAGTAAACTTCGAAATGGCCATTTGCATGGCCATTTCGAAGTTTGGGGCTAGTGTAGACGTAACCATGGAGATGGATTACCAGGATCGAGTGCTCCCCTACCCCATCATGCTATAAGTATGGCCAACATTCTTTGTTCCTATCCATATTAAAACATACATTGTTTGCTTGTTCCTGGTTTACAAAACCATCTAGATTGTGTTGAATTTATGATTCTGTGTGTGTGTGTGTGTGTGTTTGTGCTCTTTCTTCCTGGTCATTTATAAAGATCACAGAATACATAGAGTACTAGAACTGGAAGGGGCCTCAATAGGTCATCAAATCCAATTCAGTCCTCTTAAATAGAAATCACAACTCTTGATGACAACTCCTCACTTATAGTTATATTTTGAGACCTTTCAATTACCCAAATTTTGATCCATTGATTGTTGCATTAATTTCATAGCATTCTAGTTTTTTAATCAAAATGTCATGTGGCATCAAGGCAGATGCCTTACAGAAGTCAAAAGCCATGTGTCTGCTAGTACTTATGTTGGCAAATCTTTTGTTGCTCAGGGATGTGAAAAAAGTATACCACTGTAGACAAGTTCTGCTACATAAGGGCTTGTGTGCACAGTAGTTTAACAGCAGGAGAAATTCTCCTGCTGACACAGCTATCGCCATTCGTTGAGGTGGCTTTATTATGATTGGACCCCCTTCTGCTGAGGTGGAAGCCATCTTAACTATAAATTCTACTCCCATTCAGAAAGTGGAACAAAGATCCACAAAACCAAAGTCTTCCAACCTGTACTGGTTTCCTGGCTAGCAATACACAGCCAGAATCTTGTGCCTTCTATTCGACTTTGCTCCTAGGACTAGAAGGATCTGTGAAGAGATTGCTTCTGCTTGCTGTCAAGTTCTCAGCATTCATCTACTATCCCCGGCACAGTGTTATTAATGTGGATATAAACCTTCACTAATTCATCTGTGCCTGTTGGCTACCAAAATCTCTACAACATGGCATCTCGTGCCTCAGTTCCGTCTTGTTGTCTGCCTGTCCCTTGCAGAGTCCACTTCCCATTTTTGATTTAGGTGTATAGTTATGGATGTAGATAACTAACTTTAGGCACCCATGTTTTAAAATGTCTCCTGCTCCTGTGTCTCTGTCTCTGAGCATAAAGGTGAAAAGGCTAATAATCTAGGGTGCCGCATGAAGGTATTCTGGTGGTGAGGCACTCTCTACGTAAGATAGACACAGTTAGAGAAGTAACCAGTTTGTGAAAATTCCCTCCCCAACCCCATGCACATATGATGACAGTGCAAAAAAACAAACAATAGTGGAAAAACCAAGAGCCTGGATCACTTGGCTGTGCCTCATGGGGCTTGCACCATAAGGTTAAAAATAGCTATGTAGATGTTTTTGCTTGGACTGGATCCTGGACTTTGAAACCTGACAAGGGGAAAGGCTGGATATCAGTAAACAGTGTGCCCTTGTAGCCAAGAAGGCTAACGGCACACTAGGGTGCATGAGGAGTAGCATTTCGAGCAGATCTAGAGAAGTGGTTGTTCCCCTCTATTCGGCACTGGTGAGGCCACATCTGGAATATTGTGTCCAGTTTTGCCCCCCCCCCAATATAAAAATGATGTGGATGGGTTGGAGCAGGTTCAGCAGCGGGCAACAAAAATGATTAAGGGGCTGGAGCACATGACCTATGAGGAGAGGCTGAGGGATTTGGGCCTATTTAGTTTACAGAAGAGAAGAATTAGGGGTGATTTAATAGCAGCCTTCAACTTCCTGAAAGGGAGCTCTAAAGAGGAGGGAGGGAAACTGTTTTCAGTGGTGTCATATAGCAAACTAAAGAGCGGTGGTCTGAAGTTACAGAAGGAGAGGAGTAAATTGGATATTAGCAAAAAACTACTTCACTAGGAGGGTGGTGAAGCACCGGAATGTGTTCCCTAGAGAGGTGGTGGATTCTCCATCCCGAGACAGTCTTAAGTCTTGGCTTGACAAGGTCCTGGCTGGGATAACTTAGTGGGGGTTGATCCTGCTTGTAGCAGGAGGCTGGAGTCAATGACCTCCTGAGATCCCTTCCAGCCCTATGATTCTCCAATCTCAGAGCCCAGGTTCCAGCCTGAGCAAGAATGTTTACACTGCTGTTTTGTGATATGTACCATGAGCCTGAGTCTGCCACTCCAGGCTCTGCAACTTGCTGCTGCAGGGTTTGTTTTCAAAGAGATGGACTATCAAGCCCTCTTGGCCCAACTGTCTCACTGCTTGCTAGATCTTACTCCATCAGCAAGGCTTGCAAGTGGAAGTGGAATGATGGGTCATACATGGTCTGTCTACACAGCAGAGTAAACATGGGCTTTTATTCAGGTTTGAGCCCAGGCTCTTCTGTCCACACATAAATCAGTCTGACTCAGGACCTGGGTCCTAGGAGCCTTATAGGAGAGTGTCCAAGACTTGTATTTTTTACAGTGTGACTCACAGGTGCCAATTCCATGGGTGTTCTAGAGCTGGAGCCCCCTTTGAAAAAATTAGTAGGTGCTTAGCACCCACTGGCAGCCAGCTCCCCGCTCCACCCCCGACCCCTGCACCTCCCTCCTGCGTCAATCAGCTTCTTTCCCAGCATGCAGGAGGCTCTGTGAGGAAGAGGAAAAGGGAGGAGCAAGAATGGGTTGGGAACAGGCAGTATGGGAGAGAAGTGGCTGGAGTTCAGACTTGGGGAAAAGAGTGGGATCAGTGCCTGGAGTGGAGTAGGGGGTTGAGCAAACCTTAGGCCCAGAGGAAGCTGGCGCCTCTGGAGTGGATGAAGCTCAACCCACAGACCCAAGTCAGATGGTCTGTGTAGCGCAAAATGGAAGCATTAGCTCTGCTATGAGACTTGGGCCCAGCAATGGTAAACTCATATTTGATGTTCGAGCATGGGCTTAGAAATACCAAGTGCACAAGCTCGGGTCCCACAGACTTGGGTTTCATGTGCAGTTTAGCTGTACCCATAGAAAATGGTGGGTGTAGTGAGGATGGTTGGCAGGAGTTGGGAAGAAGGTTGGAGGGAGACTACCAATCTGAAAACTTCTCCATTACCCCATTGAGTAATACTCCTGCAACCCTATTACAAACAGCCATCCCTTTATTGTTGTAAGTGCTGTCTCACCAGTACCTACAGACCCCAGCCCAGATCAGGGCTGCTTTTCTGGGCATTGTATAGACACGTGGCAGTCTTATCCCCAGAGTACTAACAACCTCTGTAATGAAGAGTAGAGGAGGGGAAGCAGAGGCAAAGAGGTGACATGACTTGACCAAGGTCACATGACAGGTCAGTAGCAGAGCCAAGAAATAGATGTCAGCAATCTTGACTTCCTATCCATGAGGCAATGCTGCCTCTGGAGCTTCACTGAGACATCAAAGAAAAGCTAGATCCTTATGTACATGCAATTATAATACAAATGCTACTTGTTTTTCAAAGCACAATTGTATTAATTTCCCTGGATCTTTCAGGCATATCCACAATCCAACCAAACTGCTGACTATTAGTTTGAAAAGGTTTACAAGGGAAACAGTGCACTTTGCAACAATTAATTTTGCAGAGGAAGCAGCCTGTTTAAAGATGCCTGCAGCAGTCTCTAAAATATGTGTTGTTTTTCAAGGCCACCAGACGCTTGGTGTTGGCTAGGTTGGCTAATAAACAAATCAACAATGCAAAACCCCAGCCTCATGGGGTTTTGCAGGAAAAGGGGATGAGAAGTCAAATGAATAATGTTTACCTGCTAGGGGTGGGTGAAGACTGTAATTGTTTAGCCTCCAGCGGATCCCTGCAAGGGTTAAAAATGACAAAGATATTATTTGGCAACTGCTAAGATTGTTGGTTTGGAGCTCTGGGCAATACACAGACTGTTATTTACCGGACTTGGTCGATTTACTTCTTAATGCAATAATGACCTGTGAAATGAAACGTGAGCTAGACAATTGTTCCTCATTGTTTCCAGTAAAACATCCTTTCATACCCCATTAAACCACCATTAATTCCATATGAAAGCAAAACAGGCACAAACACCAACACTGTCTCTCATGCTCTTTATCTGTGGGCCTGAGCTGGCGCCCACTGACATTAATGAGATGGTTTCTGTTGAATTCCAGGGGTTTTGGTTCAGACCTAATGGCCAGATTCCCAAAATAGCACCCATGCAAGGTGCTAGATTTTCAGAAGAGCTCTGCACCCAGCAGGATGGCAACATTCAGGGCAATAAATCCAAATTACCTAAAGGTGTTAATTTAATGTTGATTAGTTAAACTGTTTTGAACTCCTGTGTGGACACAATCATTCAGAATTCAAGTGCCCTTAATTTGTCTCAGTTTAGTTCACTTCGAAAATGATTGAACTCATCTGTAGCCTATATTACAGGCTTATATTGGTATAATTACAGCCACACCCCTGAGAAGTGTAATTATATTGAGTTAAGGGCCCTGTGGAGACATCACTATGTCAAGGGGAGCTGTTCTCCCACCAACATTGCTAAACCCTCTCCTTAAAAAGTGTCTTAATTGTGGTGATGGGAGAGCTCTCTGCTCTTGGCTTAGAGCAGTGTTTCTTAATTTTTTGAGATCACAGAATACCAAACAGTGATATTTTTGATGTGAAACACCTATGAAAATTTTCTTCCAAAAATTGTTTTCAGACCAAAAGCCCACAACCAAACAAAAAGCAACATATAGGCTACGTCTGCACTAGCCCAAATCTTCAAAATGACCATGCAAATGGCCGTTTTGAAGATTACTAATGAGGCTCTGAAATGCATATTCAGCACCTCATTAGCATGCCGCCAGCTGTGGCTCTTCGAAATTGCTGCTTTTCACTGCCGCATGGCTCGTCCAGATGGGGGTCCTTTTCGAAAGGACCCCAGGAACTTCAAAATCCCCTTATTCCTATCTGCTGATACAGATACATTTCAGCTCCTCATTAGTAACCTTCAAAATGGCCATTTGCATGGCTAGTGTAGACACAGCCATTGAGTTAAAACAAAACAAAATAATTTAATCAGGTATCATAGCAATGAAGAAGTAACATCGTACGTGGTTTTAATAACAGAAAACAGGAGTGTTTTCACTCACTTGTGGCTTTTTAGAAGGAAATGTAACTTGCTCTGTTTACTCATAATGGTGGAAATAATAAATTCAATAAATCGTCACACCACACACACACATTAGCTGACAACAGGCAGCTGAATGACAGCATAGCTGCCAGGCCAGTGTAGTGCACATGCCAAACATTGTTGCTAGTTGCTTTGCTGCCATAGAGACAGGAGAAAATAAGAGGACAAAGGAGGTTAGCACAATGTTAGTGAACCTTGCTGTGTTGCCAGACCACTACTTCTCTTGTGAGATGTAGAAATAAAATTATGTTTCAGTGTTTTCCATTACAGTTATCATTGTAAAATGGTTATTTATGGCAAAACTTTGAATTATTTTTCCAAGCACTGGTGGCACACCCGCAAGCTGTCCGTGGAACACCCGTGTTCCACAAAACATAGTTTAAGAAACACTGGGTTAGAATGTCTTTGTAAAGAGCTTGTCTACACTGTCACTTCACTGTGCTGTAACTTTCTTGCTCAGGGTGTGAAAAAAAACACTCTCCTTTGTGTAGCAAGTTACAGAACTGTAAAGCACTAATGTAAACAGGATGCCATCTCTGGGAACCAAGCTGTCAGTGCCATTAGCTACTCCTCTCGTGGAGGTGGTTTATCTTACCTCTCTCCCAGCGCTGGTGTTGTGACCACACCGCTGTATTGAAGCACTACCACGGCTCTGCTTCAGACTCTGACAAAGTCTAAAGCACTACTGCAATGCACCATTTTAAATATAGACTTGCCCCAAACTGAATGAATAACACTTTAATACTGAATTCATAGCTCCACTATCAGGGATTTAGTACAGTTTCACTTAACCTCTTCAATGCCATGTAATCATTGAAGCTGTTTGGTAAGGGGAGATTTTTTTTCCCCATGGAAAATTCAGCTCAGAATGAAAAAAACATATTTTTGTCAAAATTTTCCCTTTTATGACTTTACTTTAAAAAGGAAAAGAAAGAAAGAAAGAAAGAAAGAAGGGAAACCTGATGGCCAGAAATGATTGGGTTTTGAGTTTTTGATGAAAAGCTGAAATTTTCCACTGAAAGCAGACCAGGCAAAAATGTAAATTTAGTCAAACCCCCAATTGAAAAGCAATTTTGATGGGATATTTTTTTCAGTAAGTCCTAATCATCATGGCTTATTCTGAAATGTTTTAAGTCAGATCCTGATCCCACTTATACCTATCTCTGCCTGGGTGAGTGATGCTCCACCATCACTGACACCCTGTCGTTGGACACTGAGCTAAATAGGAGGATCGGAAAAGCGGCCACAACTCTGTCCAGACTCAGCAAGAGAGTGTGGAATAACAACAAGTTGTACAATCACACCAAAACGCAAGTCTACAGAGCCTGCATCCTCAGCACCCTCCTTTATGGAAGCGAGACTTGGACCCTGTATGCCCGCCAGGAAAAGAGGCTGAACATCTTCCACTTGCGCTGCCTCAGGCGCATCCTTGGAATATCATGGAAGGACAGAGTGACCAACACCGCCGTCCTCGAGCAAGCTGTAATCCCAACCATGCACACCCTTCTCAGGCAGCGTCAGCTCCGCTGGCTTGGCCACGTCCACAGGATGAATGATGGAAGGATTCCAAAAGACATCCTGTATGGTGAGCTAGCCTCTGGCAAAAGACCTCCTGGACGCCCCCAGTCGCGCTGCAAAGATGTCTGCAAGAGAGACCTCAAAGAGGTAGACATCGAGCTGAACAACTGGGAAGAACTAGCAGACGACCGCAGCAGATGGAGGCAGGGGTTACACAAGGGCCTTCAGAAGGGTGAGATGAGGATCAGACAGCTAGCAGAGGAGAAGCGAGCACACAGAAAGCACACTAAGGACTTGCCAGACACCAACCACATCTGCAAGAGATGCAGCAAGGACTGTCACTCTCGTGTGGGTCTTCATAGTCACAGGAGACGCTGTAAATGAAGCCCTCAATTGAAACTATAAAGGGCGCGATTCATAGTCTATGCAGACTGAAGGATGCCTACTCTCTGGGTGAGTCCCATAAAGTCAGTAGAGCTACTCTAGATTTACACTTCTGAAACTGATGTCAGAATCTGCTGCAAAATCCATGAGAAGTCGTAACTGAACAGCTAACTTCTCCTGAGGTAGAGTGCGGTGGATTGATTGTTAAGCAACCAATTGATAGCCATCTGCCACATGCAAAAAAATAACTGGAAAACAAAAATAGAGAAGTTTTTGTTGCCACAAATTTTTGAAGGAACATGGAAGAGGCAAATGTCAATTATAAAAAAATGGCCTAATATTTATTAAAAATAGTTTGTAAAAATAGAACGAACTACAGTCCCTTGTGGCAAGCTGCCCTGGGGCTCTCACATGCAGGGGGCCAATTTCCAAGTAATTAAAATGGATGGAGGCCATCAGCCTGGCATATGTTTGAAATGGAAAAAAGGGGTAAGCAGTGATGATTTATTGACAAGCTCCTTCCTTCACTTCCATACATTACATCATCCATATTAATTGAAAGCCAGGCTATGAATGTTCCACCACGAGAACTTAGCTTATGTCCATTCAGTTTTGGTGGTAATGTTTTTGAGATTAAGCAATGGCTTTTATTTTAAGTGATTGGTTTACAGACCCATGTTTTTATTATTAAAATTTCACTGAGCAGCAAACTCAGCAAGACAGGGTTACTAGCTTAGCTTAATTGGATGCAATTCATCTTTGGCTGTTGACTGCATTGTGGTGCCTAATTCACAAATCAAAGACCTAGTCCTGCAAGTTGTCTCTACATACAATAATTTTCCTAGGAGTAAGTTGAGTTGGATATTTCCTTTTTTTTCTCCATAACATTTAAGACACCAGATATTCTGCTTGCTGGAAATGACAGACAGAACAATGCGAGGCTCTTTCCTTCTTCCTGAACTAGCAACTTTTGAATGACATATTATTTGGGGCTCAGTTTTGAGCTCACTAGTGTATCTATCCACACGAAAAAACAACAGGGCTCTCTCTTGTGTGGACCCCATGCATCACCAGCCTCTGTGAAGCTTGTGGGGAGGTGGCCACTGTCAGGAGCCATTGGAGCCCCACACTTCCTATACCTTCTCTCCTGCCCAGCACTTTCAGAGTGCCACAAATTGACTGATTTGTGCTTCATGCTATTGTCCTCCAGCTCCCTCCCACAACCTGAACAGCTGATTCTCAGCATTCCATCTCTAGGAGGGACAGAGAAGAGTGAGGACAAAGCATGTATCAGCAGATGCATGGGACTCTGAAAGTGCTGGGAGAGAGGGGTATGTTTAGGAAGTGCAAGGCTCCACTTCCCCAGGGTGCAAAAGGCGTGTGGGAGATGGGCACAGACAGGTCCTGGGGGATGCAAGTTACCCACCACTGGTCTAAAACCATGTCTACCCTATGGAAGCTAGTAGGAATGGCAACCCTCCAGGATTGTCCTGGAGTCTCCAGAAATGAAAAATTATGTCATGTCCTGAAACCTCCAGGAATATGTCCAGCCAAAGTGGGCAACTCTAATACTACAGCATCACAGCTGCAGTGCTTTATACCCATCACATTATCAACCCAACTTTTAAGCATAGTCCAGGCTTAAGAAGCTAGTCTTTATTTGAAAAGGATGACAGCATGAATATATGATGCCACCCTGTCTAAGATTGGCCTTATGTCACTGAGAAGCCTACTGCTGTTAATGCTTTGGTAATATTTGTACCTTGGCCATGCCAGTGGAGTTTCATAGAATTGCCTACTCACACATAGTTGGATTGTGTCAACCAAAGATTGAACAGAGGCTGGGAGTGGTTGGCCCATTACAAAAGCAGTTTCTGTGCCCTTGATGGTCACACCTCTACATTAGCTACTGATAATGGGCCACATCCTCCCTGACTGAACTGACTTGACTTCTCCTCTCTTGATGTTCACAACTCCACATTAACTGCCGATAATGGGCCACATCCTCTGTGACTGAAAAGACCTTGTCAACTCCGGCCCTTCCCTTGGCTGAGACACCCTCTTTAAACCCTCCTCTGAAACCCCTACCCCTACTCATGCATCTGACAAAACGCCTACAAAAGCTTATGTTCCAAAATATGTCAATCTATAAGGTGCCATAGGACTTCTTATTGTTTTTGAAGATGCAGACTAACTTGGCTACCTCTCTGATCATTGGATTGTTGCACTAAGTACTGCATGCATTTATAATTAACAAGGGGCATACATCTACTGAAGCCAAGGGTCTAGCACTTTCCATCTTTGCCCATTGTTTTCAGTTCACTGTCAGTTTGTACATCTTTATCTTTTTATGCTGAAATTTCCCATGCTGGGGGTGTGCCTGGGACTGAATTTTGCTGGAAAATTGGCTCAAAAATGGTTCAAAAATAATGAAAAGAAAGATAATTTTTGTGAGTTCCAGAAAAGAGTTTTTGTTTTTTTAAACTGTAGAACTTTGGTGTAGGAGTAAGAGTTTGATAGCTAGCAGGGAGATAGCCCTGAGGTCAACGAGGTGCCCCTGACAGTCCTTGCAAAGAAACAAGAAAAGGGGAGGGGAAAAAAAAACAACAACCAGAACTGACCAAGAAATATGCCACAGAAAACTACCAAGTGCCTAAGTGCTGTAGAAGTTGTTAGCACTTGGCCATTATTTATACAAGTTTGAATTTTGCTGAGCTGTTGCTTTCAGAAGAAGCTGTGTGGAACTGTCACACCCTACAGGGCTTCATATTGTCCTGCTCTTTTCACCTCCCAAAATAGCCTTGGTTCAAGGGGAAAGGAATGCTATGTTTGTACTCAACAGACTATGTATGTATTCTAGTCTCACCTCTTCTGCTACTAACAGTAATAATTCAATGCATTTTTGAACAAGGCTACGGTTATGCTACAGTGATTGGTTGACAGAAGTCACTGTCAGAAGAGATTTCCCAACAAAATGCCTGTCCATACAGTGTGGCCACACACCAAAGCCAATTGAAAGAGTGCTCCACACTGCCAACAGAGCAGCTGGGCTGCCCAGCTGCTATCTCAACAAAACAACCACCCAGAAGCACAGCACACAGGACTGCCCATAGTCCTGGATGCCCTGTCTGTCGAGAGAAGGCCCTCCCAGAGCATCCACACAGCTTTTTTGTCAACCAAAACCGTCAACAATAGAAGCTCTTCCTCATCTGGGAAAGGCAGAAGGTTGTCAGCAGAAGTGTCAACTTTCGTCAACATCCTGTCGACAAAACGCATTTTGTGTGTGGATGTTCCACCAGTTTTGTCAGCAAAACTTGCTAGTGTAGCTGTAGCCCCAGAGTAAGAGGCAAGCAAGTAGCATTCCCCTTTGGGCTGCCAACTCTGTTTGTCAAAGGCTGGAGATGGATGGCAGGAGACAAGTCGCTTGATTGTTGTCTTCAGTCCACCCCCTCTGGGGCACCTGGAGCTGTCAGCAGACAGGATACTGGGCTAGATGGTCCTTTGGTCTGACCCAGTAATGGGCACTCTTATGTTCTTATGTCCAATCGCACAAACCAAAACACCCTAGACCCACACCTGTACTGCCCCTTCCATGTGGCTCTGCCCCATTCCTCCTCTGTGGCCTTGTCCCCTGTTACTTCATGCCCCCTCCTTTACTCACTCTCCCCCACCCTCACTTGCACCAGGATGGGGCAGGGGTTGGGATGTGGCAGGGGGTGCAGGTTCTGGGCTAAGAATGAGGGGGTTGGAGTGTGGGACAGGGTGCTAGGCTGGAGCAGGTGGTTGGAATGCATGGTGGGGGCTCTGGGAAGGAGTTTGGGTGCCAGAAGGTGCTCAGAGCTGGGGCAGGGGATTGGGGTGTAGGAAGAGTCAGGGAGTGGAAGGGGTGCAGTGTGTAGGCTCTGGGAGGGAGCTCAGGGCTGGGGCAAGAGGTCAGGGAATGGGTGGGAGTTAGGGTGCAGGCTCCAACCAGCCAAAACTTACTTTGGGTGTCTCCAAGTCCTGGCCAGTGGGCCACTGGAGCTAAGGTAGGCGCCTCTCTGCCCTGGCCATGTGCCGCTTCCAGAAGTGGCCAGCAGGTCCCTGCAGCCCATAGTTGGAGTGGGATGGGGCATAAGTGGTTCGGCACACTGCTCCTGCCTGCAGGCCTTTCCTTCTTAGTTCCCACTGGTTATTGTTTCCAGCCAATGGAAATGGCAGAGCTGTTATTCAGAGCGGGGCCCGTGTACAAAAACTCTCCTTGCCTAGAGTCTGCATGGAGGACATGGTGATTGCTTTTGGAAGTGGTACAGGGCCAGAATATGCAAAGAACTTGCCTTAGTCCTGCTGCGCCTCCAAACTTTTAGTAGCCAGTTTCCAGGTTTGGCTTCAGAAGACTCCTCGGGAAACTGGAAGGATTGGCGACTCTAATTCCCCTTGTTTTACAGAGGAGACAATTTGGGATCTGAATGGATGCACACGGTCAGCCCTAGTAGAGCTGGGCATTGATCTTAAGGCTCAGTTATGAGTAAGAACTTTACACTTTAGGGAAGTGTGCATTACAGTTGATTTACCTGCCTTGGTATTAAGATCAAGAATGCCATTTATTTTGCTCTTATGTGGTAGACACTTAGCTTTTCTGACCCGTCTGATTTATGAAGCTTGTTGTTCTCTTGATCTGCATATAGCAACTGGGCAAAAGAAAAAAAAATCAAAACATTGCTTAAATTGATTTTCATAGAAAGATTCATCTGTAACTGCTGGAAAATTACAAAGAGTGCTGGAAAATTGGTACAAATACATTAACTCTTTCATATCTGGCAACCCTGGGACCATGAGTTTGCAGGATATTAGAAAATGCCGCTTAACAGAGAGGCAGCTGCGGGATCCCTGGTGGGGTGGCAGGGGACCCCACCAGCACCGTGGCTGGGAGCTGGCCAGGGCTCTGGGTTAGGGGGAATTCTGGCACCTCTGGGGCTGGGAGAACTTCATGGGTTCACAGGGCTCTGCTGATGGGCCCAGGGCTCTGCCATGGCACGAGGCAACACTGGCACACATGGCTGTGTTGGTGGCCCCAGGCTGTGGCATCACATGGGGCTGTGCCAGTGTCCTGGAGCATGGAGCTCTGCCAGCAGCCTCAGGCTCTGCTGGTGTGCAGGGCTGTGTCTGGGTGCTGGGGAACTTAGGTGGCCACAGGATGGAACTCCTCTGGGGAGCAAAGCTCTGCCAGCAGCCACGCTGGGGAGCTGAACTTTGCTGGGGCCAAAGGAGCTTCAGCAGCCCATGGGCTGAGAGCCAGCAGCTCCAGCCACAGGCCGGGGGCAGAGCCGGCAAGTGCTTGTGCCGGTTTATTGAGAGTTCCAGTATAACGAATACCAGATAAGAAGGAGTTTATTATATATATAGCAATTGCCTGGGAAAACCGCCTCCTTTCTTTCCATGACATGCATGAATTCCAAGGTAGCAATGTTACAAATGAAGGCAAACTGGGAACCTGTGTGCAGTGTCCTCGCGAACACAGTTAGAAGCATTTCATCACCCCCCTCTCCAAACACCCCAGTCATCCAAATATTAGTATTTAATGAAATGCACATTTCCTTCATTTATTTTGAACCCACTCCAAAGCCAGCAAATACCAGAATCTCAAATGTTATACTAGGATAGGTTCTTTTATTGGTTTGTTTTCTTTTCATTCATTTTGTTTCCACTGTTATGTTTCTATGTGTGTGAATCCTAATGCTTACTAACTCAAGGAGTCTGGCTTCCAGCAGAAATAGACAAATATTTCCCCCCAAAATGTCCCCCAAGACCCATCCAGTGCAAACAGCTGTGCAGCAAACAGGAAATTGAGGAAGTCAGGCTCATTAGAGATGCAGGATATCCTTCATGGAAGTTTCACATAAAAGCATCTGTAATTTGTGCATGCTGATTTCTCTTGCAGAAGGACAATGAGAAAAAGAGGTTGAGACAGAGCGTGCTCTGGTCCTGTACAAAGAGGGTAGTTTGGATTTGCAGATAAATGATAATCCCTGGTTAGTCAGACTACACCTAGAACACCTAGATTTTTGCATAAAATGTTCAGCACGTCAGTACAAGAGAGAGGTCAACAAAAGGGGCAACAAGGGCTGATTTCTGAGGCAGGAAATATTAAACAAATAAAGCAGAGTTATCTGTTAAGATGGAACCCAAGGGGGACTCAGGAGAGCTGGATTTGATTCCTGGCTCCACCCCAGGGTCACTTTGTGGTTTGGGGCAAGTCACGTAGGCCCAGATTGTAACTGCACTTATAGGGTCACAACCCATAACTTATTTAAGAACCTCAATCTCTTTTTTCAAAATGAATCTAGGCACTTTGGGGTGTAAATTCCATCAGCCGCATACGGTCAGTTAGCTGTTGTGATACTGAGTGCAGTAATACCAAAGTACCTCGAAAAATCCTGGTTAGATGATGTGCTTACAGAGAGTACGTCCCTGCCTTAAGACCTTTTTTTTGAGGCGGGGACTTTCTGTCAGTAGGTACAGCATCTAACACAATAGGACCTCACTTTTAGTTGGGGCTTCTATACACTAATCACACACACACACAGACACACACACACACACACATCTCAACCATTAAAAAAAACACCGTTGAGTTGGCAAAGTCTAACATTCTCAAGCTAGCAAATGCCAGAAGTAAGGTTCCATGCACCTGTTTTCTGCCCTAGACTATGCCAGAGTGTTCCCATGTAATGTGAGGAAAGTTGCTGAAATCAAATGTATTACCCATGGTCTGGTTCTTGGTCCTTCCACTTTCATATCAGTGCACTTCCTTCTCCACACCACACGAGAGAGAGGCTTCCTGCTCTCAATTCTTTCCCTGACCCCACAGCTGTCATGGTTATAATTGAAGGGAAAGTGCAGGTCAGACCTTGGCTTAACATGCTCTGTGGGGATGGATTTATTTCAGAATCTATCTGTTAACATCTCTGAAATCTTTACTGAGCATGTATGAATTGCATTTTTTCAAAGGCTTATAATTTGCCCAAATTTGGGAGTATTTGCATAGGACCAGCCAAAGAACAAGTCTGACCAAAAAGCCATCTATATAAGTCACTGCTCCAAACACAAGTCTGCAGTTTGTCTATTTTCCATAAGTCTAAGACTACACTAGAAGCACCTGTCTACAGAAGTTACTGTTGGAAGAGATGTTCTTACAAAACTTCTGTCAACAGATTGAGTCTACACATAAAATTGGATTGATCTTTGATCCACTTTGTCAACAAAAAGGCATCTGGAGTGTCTCCACAGCTTTAAAAACACATTTTGTATGTAGACACTGCGAGTTTTGTCTACAGAGTTCTCTAGTGTAGATGTGGCTGTACATGTAGGAAATGACAAATGTTAACAAGTTCATGATAAGTTAACGTAGGTCAGTGTTAGTGAGAACAAGTACTGTCCCCACATTGTGGCAGATTCAACCCGTCATTGGTATTCTTAGAAATACATATGAATCAGGTTTTCTCGAACAATTTTATCATGCCTTCATGTAGCAAACAGAAGCAGGAGCCTTATTCAGTTGAAAGTAATACATAAGCTAATTTGTTTTCTTTGGTTTCTTTAACTCAATATACTTATCGGATAGACTTTCCAAAGATGCCTTTTATAACTAACTAGAAGACTTACCTGGTGTTGCCAGGTCTGGAGTCGGACTGGGGCAAATTGGGGTAGGAGGCTGTGCGACCCACCTGGTGGCTGCTCCCCAGGGCCACTCTGGAGTGGGTGGCTGTGCAAGCCACCCTCTGGCTTCTCTCAGGGACTGGCCCAGGGGCAGTAGAGGCTGTCCAGGCCACACTTGGGTTTTTCTCCAGGGCTAGCTGATGCAGGCAGGAGGCAGCTCAGGCCACCTGTTAGCTTCTCCCTGGAGCTCACCCAGCAGTGGTAAGGGCCATGTAGGCCACTTACTGCTTCTCCCCAAGGCCGGCCTGGGCAGGTGGGCGCCATGCAGTGCATCCACTGTCTTTTTCTTTGGGCTGGCCCAGGGCAGAAGTGTCCATGCAGCCTGGTTGGTAGCTGCTACCAGTGGAAAGCCTGGGGTGGCTAGGGCTGTGTGGCGACCAACAGCTGGTCCCTGGGATGCAAGGTGGCAGGGGCTATGCTGCGGGCCAGCAGCAGCTCCCTGTGGTGGGTGCTTGCTGCCTGTCTGAAGTTATTTGTGAGTATATCTGTACCCTGTACTTGCTCACCAACTGTGGTCATTTGTGAACATAACTGTCCCTGCTCTTAAACCTCTCTTCCCATGTCTATTTTATGCAAAACAATTGCATTGTATGCACATCCCATTTTCCTGGCACAGCCAAGCCTTGACCTTGGTTTAAAGTTATGATAAGAGGAAGCCGAGTACAAAATTTGGAGGTCCTAGCTCTTACCATTTAGGAGGAGTTCTTGAACAAAAGAACTCACAGACGGATGGACACACATACACAGACTCACAAACGCTGTGAAATATATAGTAGATAACTTTTCATTGTGTCCCTAGACAGTTCATAAATTATGACTCAAGAGAGTTAGACAGGGTGGGGTGGGAAAAAGTCAGTAATAATGCTATCGAAAAAGCCATTATCCCTGATCAAAGGAAAAACATTTGAATAAAGATGACATTAAAAGTTGAAAAGCCTTGTTAAACCATTGGGTTACTGTCCAGTCATGTGCAATTTCCCTCTATTGCTTATTTTGGCATTCATTAAACATTGGTAAATTACATAGCAATGCTTGAAAGAATGATTGAAAATGTTGTGTGAATAATAGAATTGCTTAAAGGCTGATGGAAACTTTTAAAGGGAAATGTGCATTGACATGCAAAGTGGACACTGGTGCTATTCTCATTCTCCAGGCTTCTTACTTTCTCATTATTATACTGAATATGTAAACATTTATTTTCACAGCTAATTTGCTTTTAGGCTTTTTAGGATTATACAACTGCCATTGGGTTGATTCCAGCTGGATGTGGGATTTCTAAGCACCTTTGAATTGCAGGCTGCTTTTATTTAGTTGCATATAAAATTAGGTGTCTGACTTCACCACCTCATCTGGGATTCTCAAAGCTCCTTTAAGTGCTATGTGCCACCATCTTGTTCATGTTCTGTGGGAGTTGGGCACGAAAAAAAAATCTCCTGTGGAAGGCCCAGCCACAAGTTTGGTAATGTTAATCGTAATGAAAATATTCTTAATGCTCTTATAAAGTAAGAAAAATGGCTGAGAACTGGAATTACTAGACATAAATGAGAGACGAGGTTGGAGAGTGATGGAACATGTTGTTTTTGGCCAGATTCTGTGCGTGAGAGAGGTGAGCTTTTGAGATTATCCAGAGCTATTGAGAAAGACCTTAGAGGTTTTGTTGAACTCACTGACCCCTTGAAGAAGAAGAGCTCTGTAACTTGAAAGCTTTTCTCTTTCACCAGCAGAAATTAGTACAGTAAAAGATATTACCTTATCCACTCTGTCTCTCCAATGTCTTGGGACCAACCTGGACATAAAAACAACACTTCAAAGAGAAATGAAAGCGAAATAGGCAGAACTATCTTAAGATTTTATGCTGTTGACTACCACCATAGTATCTGAGGCTACGTCTACACGTGCAGCCAACATCGAAATAGCTTATTTCGATGTTGCGACATCGAAATAGTCTATTTCGATGAATAACGTCTACACGTCCTCCAGGGCCGGCAACGTCGATGTTCAACTTCGACGTTGCTCAGCCCAACATCGAAATAGGCGCAGCGAGGGAAAGTCTACACGTCAAAGTAGCACACATTGAAATAGGGATGCCAGGCACAGCTGCAGACAGGGTCACAGGGCGGACTCAACAGCCAGCCGCTCCCTTAAAGGGCCCCTCCCAGACACAGTTGCACTAAACAACACAAGATACACAGAGCTGACAACTGGTTGCAGACCCTGTGCCTGCAGCATAGATCCCCAGCTGCCGCAGAAGCAGCCAGAAGCCCTGGGCTAAGGGCTGCTGCCCACGGTGACCATAGAGCCCCGCAGGGGCTGGAGAGAGAGCATCTCTCAACCCCCCAGCTGATGGCCACCATGGAGGACCCAGCAATTTCGACGTTGCGGGACGCGGATCGTCTACACGGTCCCTACTTCGACGTTGAACGTCGAAGTAGGGCGCTATTCCTATCTCCTCATGAGGTTAGCGACTTCGACGTCTCGCCGCCTAACGTCGAAGTTAACTTCGAAATAGCGCCCGACGCGTGTAGACGCGACGGGCGCTATTTCGAAGTTGGTGCCGCTACTTCGAAGTAGCGTGCACGTGTAGACGCAGCTCTAGTGTGTTTTGAGTGAACTATCTCATCTAGCCATCTATCATGAGTAGATATTTCAAGTTACATCCAGTTAATTGAAAAGATGAATGATATTGTTATCAAGTGAGGAAAAGTCCTTGAAAGTAGAAAAATAAGTAAATTAGATTCTTGGCCCAGTAATGGGGGATCCCGCCTCCTGGATTGCAAAAGTGAAAGTCTGACAGACCATTGGAATATTGTCCGGATCATCAACTTGTCGTGGTAAGTGGGTTTGTGTGTTCCAGTGAACCCAAGATTGATGTTGTAGGGAGTCTCATGCTCCCAGTACAGTCACTCTTGGTGTCAAGATCAAGGGGCAGGGTCCAGATGAAGAATGATGCTATAAGTCCTCAATGGCAGAACAGGTGGAGAATAGTGAAGGTAATGCTACAGTGGCTGTGAAGGCAGATGAAGGCCATGGATTCCATGCCATTGGACCCAAGCCTTCTATCCATTAACAACCATGTGGTGGCTGCAAGAGTCCCCCCTCATTAAAAGAAGTCACTCACAGGTATCTTCCTCTGTGTACTACTCTCCTAAACTTAAGCCTTTCAGTGACTGGAAAAAGGCAATGGGAGCAGGACTGTGAATTCTGGAAGCTTTCAGTCATGGACCAGAATGTAGGTGGTGGATGTATGTATCAGTCATTCTGTTTTAAGGACTGAGTTGGTATAATGATCTGGCAACTACATCCATGAAGGAGTATTTAGGATGTGCTCTGCTCACCCCACATGGGAAGGGGACTAGAAGAAGTGGCCTAAACATAGTCTACCTCAACCCCTCTGACTGGATAACTGCATCCAGTGGGTTCACCTCTGTGTGGTCGAAATCAAACATTAAACTTCGGAACACAGAATATTTGGATTCTAATGGCTAACCCAGGCAGTGAGATGTCTGAAAGATCCATGATGTGACAATTCATCTTCAATATAGCTGCCCTGGCAGAAACATGTGGACGAGAATATGGATAGGCAGAGGGTACACATGTTTCTGGAAAGGAAAACCGAAGGAAGAAAAATGAATGGATGGAGTAGGATTTGTCATAAAAAGAACACTGCCAAAGATCCTATCTGAAGTTCCTGTCGGCGTCAATGAGCAACTCATGACTCCACTTGAAGTTTGCCAAAAACCAACAGGCAACTATCATCGGTACTTATGCACCAACTCTAGATGCCGAAGTTGATGTGGAGATGTTTTTCAGCCAGTTGGACACAGTCCTGAAAGACATCCCCAAAGAGGACAAGATTATTCCCTGGGGGGGATTTCAGTGCTAGGGGCAGAAGAGACACAGATTTCTGGCAGACTATCGTTGGGAAAGAAGAAGCTGGCAACAGCAACTCAAACTGGGTGTTCCTTCTTACACAACACAAGCAGAACACAAGCTCATCATCATGACTGCAGTCTTCCATCAAAACACAAATTTAAGACCTCATAGCAACATCCTCATTTGAAGTACTGGAACCTCATAGACTGTCATTGACCATGCTTGCAATTGACATGATATCCTTCTCACACATGCAATGACTCGTGCTGATGACTGCTGGACTAATCACCACCTTAGTCAATCCACAATGGCAGTTAGGACTGTCACCAAAGGGAGAAGTCAAAGGAAACAGCTCCAATAAAAAAATCAACTTACAAGGCTTGAAGGTCCCCATCAGATGAAATGACTTCCAGATAGCACTCCAAAGGAAGTTGCCAATGGTACACCCTGAGGATGTGGAAGAACATTTGTGTCAATTGAAAAGTACCAACAGTGGAGCTTGTGGGGAAACCATTGGCTACCAGTCCAGGAAACATCAGGATTGGTTTAATGGAAACGATGTGAAAATTGAATGGCTGATTGAGGCAAAAAGGAAAGCCTTTAGAGCCTGACAAAGTGACCTCAACTGAACAATGAAAACAGAAGCGCATGTCAAGGCCAAGGCAGGAGTCCAACGTAAAACAAGGACTCTGAAAAACCAGTAGTGGTCTGAGAAGGCATGAGAACTCCAGCATCCTGCAGACTTCAATGATATGAGAGGTTTCTTCAATGCTACTAAAGCTGTTTATGGACAGAGAAAGCATGGAGTCAGTAGCCTGAGATCAAATGATGGTTGAAAGACAATGAAAAAAATGAAGCCATAGTTTCTTGCTGGAGAGAGCACTATAATGAGCTCTTGAACTGCCCCTCTCCCATGGGCCTGGAGTCCTTAGACCAAATCCCTCAGCAACTGCCTAGGGAAGATCTTGCAACACTTTCTGCCATGCATGAGGTCCAAGCTGCCATCAAAGTGACAAAGTGCAACAAGGCAGCTGGACTAGATGGAATCCCCTCCAAAGTCTTCAAAGAAGGTGGGTGAGATCTCCACAAACAACCCCACGTCCTGATTCTCTACATCTTGGTTAGGGACCAGATGCTGTGGGATTTCAGAGACATGCTGATCATCAGTCTCTTCAAGAAGGGCGACAAGTTGGCCTGTGGAAGCTATCACGGCATCCCCCTCCTGGCAACAGAAGGGAAAATCTTAGCTCGAATCCTTGCAGACTGCCTCCTGCCCCTCTCAGAAGAAATTCTCCCAGAATTCCAGCGTGGCATCCAACCATTTCTAGGAACAGTGGACATGATCTTCATTGCCCAGCAATTGCAAAAAAAGTGTCATTAACAAAACCAAGCCTTATACATGAGTTTAATTGACCTGACCAAAACATTCAACTCACTCTAACAATGTGCCCTGTAGACCACCCTTTCAAAAATTGGCTGCCCCAAAAAATTCATTAGCATCTTGAGTCTGCTTTGTGACAACATGGCTGCCACAGTATTGAGTAATAACAAATCCCAAAGCGACACCTTTGTGGTCAAAACATGGATCAAATGAGGCTGCATCATTGAACCATCACTGTTTTGCCTCTTCCTCACTATGACCCTTCACCTCATTGTTGGCAAGCTTCCAGATGGCGTGAAGACTGTCTGTAGAATGAACAGGAAGCTTTTCAACTTTTGAGCAACTCCAATCATAGTGCTCCTGTATGTGGACAACAACATTTGCTGTTCTTTCTCCCACACCCCTTCAGACCATCATAAGTGCCTTTGCTGAACTACAAGAGACTATCAGCCTCAGACTGAACATCAAAATGATTAAATTGCTCCACCAACCCTCACTGATGTGACAATCTCATATACCTTCTATTGATGTCAGTGAAGAACTGCTGGAAAATGTGGAGCACTTCCCATACCTTGGAAGTCATCTTTCCACTAAAGTCAACATTGATGTAGAAATCCAGCATCATCTGAAGCACTTGAAGCCCTGCTTTGACCTGCCTGAGACAAAGAGCCTTCAAGAACTAGGACATCTATCCCAAGGCAAATATCCTTGTATACAGTGCAGTGGTTGTTCCAACGCTCCTGTACACATGTGAAACCTGGACAACATACAAGCATCATTTGAAGGCATTTGAACAATATCATCAATGCTGCCTCAGGAGAATCCTAAACATCTCTTGGGAGGACAGGCACACGAACACTAGCATCCTGGAACAGTCAAACGTGACCAGCATTGAAGCCCTTATAATTCGTCAACAACTTTGTTGGACTGGCCATGTGGTTTGGATGTCTGATCAGTGATTCCCAAAACAGAGTTTGTTTTCTGAGTTGGAGGAAGGACAGAGGAGTGTTAGCGGCCAACAGAAGAGCTATAAGGACATGCTGAAGGCAAACATGAAAGCGTGCAGCATCAGTGTTCACACTTGGGAGAACCTTGCCCAAGATCCATCTCCAGTGGAGAATGGTAATCCGTGAAGTGTGGTGCAATTGGAGAGGTCCCACTGGAGTGCAGAGGAGGAGACACAGAGAAGAAGAAAAGAGCATCAAAAACTGCCCCGTGCTCCTCCAACAGCTACCAACACCTGTCTCTTCTGTGATAAGACCTGTGGCTCCAGAATCAGGCTGATCAGCTATCAACGGATTCACAAATAACATGAAGACATCCCACTCATTATTGAGTGACCTCAAAGACAAGATAAGAAATTGTTCCAAAATATATAGGAATGTAAAAAGAAAAATCTGCATGCCCGTAGATCTGTTACTATGTATTGCCTGTGTTACAGTAGCACCTAGTAGCCCACACTGGGAATGGAGGCCCATTGTGCTAGGCATTGCAAATATTAGTGAGAGATGCTCCCCGCTGCACTTAGCTAAATAGCCAAGACAGTCAAAGAGTGAGAAGGGAAAGAGAAGCACGGAGAGGAGTGACTTGCTCAAGGACACATATCGGGGCAGTGTCAGAAATGTTTCTCTTTTGGCTCATGTTATAGACAAGCTAATGAGCCTGGGGCACAGGGTTCTCCTCACCATTCCCAGGGTGCCCTAGCAGAAATCACTCATAATTTGGCTGTAGGCACAGGAAACTGCATTGATGGAGTGGCAACTGCAGACTAGCAACACATGACAGGTGTGCATTTGCAAGGTAGAGGCGTAGTTCCATCCCGCTGCTCTCCTGCAGGATGGTGTTTTGGGGAAAGACAGCTATGCTTGTTGCACTATTATAGCAAGTGGAATGCATTTTGCCCTACAAAAATGTAATTGTTCCTGTCATAAAGGCTTGCTTGATGCTTCTTTCCCTCTTAGTGTGATTCTTCTTTGCAAGGAGTGTAACTGAGCACAGTAAAAGAGATATTGACAGTCTGAATAGCTAGCACTCCAGGGCCATGCCTACACAAGAGGCCTCTGTTGACAGAAGTCACTGTCAGAAGGAATTTCCCAGCAAAACTTCTGTGGAGAGATTGCATCTACATATAATAGCAGATTGAAAGAGAAATCCACTCTGACAACACAGAGCAGCCAGTCTGCCCAGCCCTCTCTCAACAGAACAGCTGACCGGAAGCTCTGCAAACAGGGGCTGCCCAATGAACCAGGAACTCCATCTGTTGACAAAAGTGTCCTGGAGTGTTTACATGGGTGTTTTGTTGACAGAAAACTGTTGAGTGTGGCATTATACCTCAATAGGAGAGGTATAACACCACCTATGGATTTGCTGGGGTTTGTTGACAAACTGTCATCAAAGCACGTTTGCCATGCAGATGCTCTATGTTTTTTTTTTTTTCCAGGAAAAGCCCGGTTTTGCTGGGAAAAGCGCTTGTATTGATGTATCCCAAATGTTCAAGCATGGAAAGCGGAAATCGAAATTAAGTCATAATTGCTAGAATGTGCTATCTTTGGCCTGCATGTTACAGAGCTAATATATTAGCCATGAGGAGCTACAGCACAGGGTAACAGAGTTGATCCTGTGGTTGTGTTACAAAGATGAGTTATACCTGCCATAATCTAAACTGTGGGTTAAGAAGATGGGCAAGGATTTTCTTGACATCTGCTAAGAACCAGATCATATTTATTTAGCAAGAAAGGAATGTTTTCAAAGAGGTAAAAATGTATAGGTAATTGAGGGAGGTTACAAACATGGCCTGCCATATTTTGAGCCATGGTGATTTATAGAGACTCTATAGACTCTTTAGAGTCTTACGTATTTTTGATAGGTTTTTTTGGTTCTACATCAATTAATGCTTGATTAGAATGTTGAAAAATTCTTTTTGTGTCTGTTTTGTCATTTGGAATTTGACATATCCTAGAATTTTTCTTATTGTTTTTTTATTTGTTTACTATGGAGACCTGGTAGACAAGATTCTGACAGGGAAGTCTTGGGTCTCTTGGAGACAATGGAGCTAGGATTTCACCCTCTGAGTCAGAATGGATGATATTTTTTTTTCAAGGGAAAACTCAGAATGGGCTATTTCCTTGGTCTATTGCAGTAATTCTTAAAAGCCTTGTCTACACGTGCACACTACTTCGAAGTAGCGGCACTAACTTCGAAACAGCGCCCGTCACGGCTACACATGTTGGGCGCTATTTTGATGTTAACATCGACATTAGGCGGCGAGACGTCGAAGCCGCTAACCCCATGAGGGGATGGGAATAGCGCCCTACTTTGAAGTTGAACGTCGAAGTAGGGCACGTGTAGACGATCTGCGTCCCGCAACATCGAAATAGCGGGGTCCGCCATGGTGGCCATCAGCTGAGGGGTTGAGAGACGCTCTCTCTCCAGCCCCGGCGGGGCTCTATGGTCACCGTGTGCAGCAGCCCTTAGCCCAGGGCTTTTGGCTGCTGCTGCGGCAGCTGGGGATCCATGCTGCATGCACAGGGTCTGCAACCAGTTGTCGGCTCTGTGGATCTTGTGTTGTTTAGTGCAACTGTGTCTGGGAGGGGCCCTTTAAGGGAGCGGCTTGCTGTTGAGTCCGCCCTGTGACTTTGTCTGCAGCTGTGCCTGGCACCCTTATTTCGATGTGTGCTACTTTGGCGTGTAGACGTTCCCTTGCAGCGCCTATTTCGATGTGGTGCTGCGCAACGTCGATGTTGAACGTCGACGTTGCCAGCCCTGGAGGATGTGTAGACGTCGCTACATCGAAATAAGCTACTTCGATGTAGCGTTCACATGTAGACGGAGCTAAAGTGTGCTGGATAGGTGGCAGTCCAGATGGTATGTGGACTGCATCAAATTATTTTGCATTCTGCATGTCTTATGCCAGGTATTAGGGCCAAGATTTTCCAAAAGTGGTTGAGGACAGTAATGTAGTAGAATATACTGTTCTGCTCTCTCTGATGTGTACATGTCGCTAAAATAACATCTCCTTCCTTCGCCCTCGCTTCTCTCCTCATCTCACATTCTGAGCAACCTCTTGCAAACCAATGATCTAAAAAGTGGGGATTGCTAGTGACAATGCATCAGGCAGAGGCGGAAATCCACGTGGCATGTGACATAGAGAAAAGGTCACATTGCCCTACCTCAGCCTTGCTTAAGTCAAGTTAATTAATGGCTCTTTTTTTATAATTCAGCTGGAGAGCCCTCCAGGCAACGTGCTATTTGTAACTGCACTGTGATCCAGTGTCATGCAGCCTGACCTGTTCTGTACCCCTGTGCAATTCAGGAAACAGGACACACTCACTGGCTCTTGAGCCCCTTTGCAGTTGTACAGATCACTTCCAACTCCAAGTCACATGGCAGGAAGATAGCGAGGCCTACATGTCTTTCTGCAGAAAGTCCTTGTAGTGAGACGCTGTTACTAGTGTGGTGTTTGAACATCTGTTCTGCTCCCTGCTGTGTGTTGATAACTTTTGGCTGTGCATGTGCTCCCTTCGGACCACTGTGTTGGCTTCTGCAGTTAGCCAATGGAACAGATATCTGGGAGCTCCACAGTAACCACAAATCAAGTGAGCTACAAAGGAGCTGGAACCAGGTTTATTGTCATTGACACATGGGTTTAGCACACTGGGGCTACGTCTACACGTGAAGCCAACATCGAAATAGCTTATTTTGATGTAGCAACATCGAAATAGGCTATTTCGATGAATAACGTCTACACGTCCTCCAGGGCTGGCAACGTCGATGTTCAACTTCGACGTTGCGCGGCACCACATTGAAATAGGCGCTGCGAGGGAACGTCTACACGCCAAAGTAGCACACATCGAAATAAGGGTGCCAGGCACAGCTGCAGACAGGGTCACAGGGTGGACTCAACAGCAAGCCGCTCCCTTAAAGGGCCCCTCCCAGACACAGTTGCACTAAACAACACAAGATCCACAGAGCCGACAACTGGTTGCAGACCCTGTGCCTGCAGCATGGCTCCCCAGCTGCCGCAGCAGCAGCCAGAAGCCCTGGGCTAAGGGCTGCTGCCCACGGTGACCATAGAGCCCCGCAGGGGCTGGAGAGAGAGCATCTCTCAACCCCACAGCTGATGGCCGCCATGGAGGACCCGGCAATTTTGACGTTGCGGGACGCGGATCATCTACACGGTCCCTACTTCGACGTTGAACGTCGAAGTAGGGCGCTATTCCAATCCCCTCATGGGGTTAGCGACTTCGATGTCTCGCCGCCTAACGTTGAAGTTAACTTCAAAGTAGCGTGCACGTGTAGACACAGCTTGGGTGTCCCTGCTTGGAGGCCAGCAGTTTTATACTGCCATATGCATGTGCCCTGACGATGGACTCAATGCACTTCCAGGTGGCAGGAGAGCAGCAATCTGTTCCCCAGGTTGGTTGCTGAGGGTCTGGTGACATGCACTTTTATACCCAGATACAAACAGCTTAAGCGTGCATTACATATACCATGTGCAACCCCTTAATTGTAATAAGTCAGCTCCTTAATGCAACCAGATCTTACCCATTAACTTAGAGATAGTGCTCGTACCATCAACCCAACACTATTCATCATGCTGTCAAAACGACCCTGTACTGAACTTGGGTCAGAATGTCCCGCTACTAAGCTGCTATCTGTGGGGAGAATCCTGGTATGATGCACATCGTCCTACCTTACAAAAATGTATTTATGTGTATCACCGAGTGCCTGGCACTGAGTGCTGTTAGGGGCTTTTATGTGCTTTTAGGCCCTGTTATTTATCAGCACTGTCTCTTGCTGCATTCCTGTGAGCGGAATCTACCCAGTTGATAGTTTTTGCTTTAACTCTCTGTAGTTCAGGCTTGAGGTGTGTTGGCTAGACATTGACCATTGTTTAGGCCTTTAGCCTTACAGCAAACCTGATTGTCAGGCCCCCTCATTACTACTGTCCTGGCCCCAGCTCATGAAGCACCCTTGCACACAGCAGTATAGGAGATTCCTCTGGGAGCTGGACCTCTTTGCAGCCATGCTGCCACACCTGCCCCCATCTTCTCCTCTCCTTCCTTCAAACCTTCTGCTCTTTGCAATGATGGAGGGGGAACTTGCACATGTAAATGCTGACCTCTGTCTCTCTGACCATGCTGTGGCTGAGAATCAGTGCTGCAATTGGCATCTGTCCTCTCGAGTCCATCAAACCTCACATGTCTGTGGAGCATCGTTAGAAGAAATTTTGCAGGACATAACCAAAATTTTCTGCATCTACTTCTGTGCCTTTTCATAGATTTGAAGGATGGAAGGAACCATTGTGATCATCTCATCTGACTTCCTGGGTAACAAGAACTTGATTTTCTTTATCACTTCAACAGCTATTGATTTTAGTTTTTTTTTCATTTTTATTGATTTAAATGTTCGTATTTGCTGGGGTGTGTGTGTGTCAGACAATGGTTCAGCCAGTCATTATTTAATGACAGTAGAAAGTGAGATTCAAAACAGTAACATTTTATAATAGTTACAATGCAAATTCTCATACAGTGAAATTGATCATACCAATAAAAATCTAACCCTTCCAATCCTGTGCATAAGAAAGACCAGAGAACTTCCCCCAAAATAATTCCTGGAGCACAGCTTTTAGAACAGACATTCACTCTTGATTTAAATAGTGGTAGTAATTGAGAGTCTATCACCTTGATAAGTTGTTCCAATGGTTAACTACCCTTATTGCTAAAAATGTAGGGCTCATACCCAGTCTGAATGTGTCAAATAAAGTTGCTCTTTGGGTACACATGTATGGAGACAGTTTATCTCCTACATCCTGCCTGCTTTTTTTGATCCTGTGTCTGGCAATAGCTACTGTGAAGGGACACTGCATGCCTCTGTCCCTCTTAATTGTCTTGACACTAGTAAGTTCCAATATACCACTGAGGGTGTGTTTACATTACAGAGCTATTCCAGAATAGTTTATTCCGGAGTTATTATTCCAAAATAAGATATAGGAGATGCTTAGCATCTTGGAAGAGAAGAAACATTTACTGGCTAGAGTCTCATTCAAATCTTTCATACTGATCCTTTCAGTGTGTAACAGAAAAAGGGGCATTTAGAAAAAGAACAGCGGAAGCAGAAGAAATAGCTGAGCCATGCCACCCTGCCCTAGCAATTAGAGCAGACTGGGAGAGTGGCAGGGCTGCGCAAAGTGCGAGAGGCAGAGGAAGTCTCATAAATATGGGTATCAATGTCCCTTGGCATTGATTTGGGGAGCCTTTGAAAGTAAAACCATAAGGGGCATGTAGTGAAGGACTAGACTGATAAATCTTATTGGTGGATCAGACTGGGAATAAGAAGATCTTGGAGACCATTGCTAGCTATGTCAATGATTTACTTGGTTGCTTTAGTCAAGTCTCTCACGGACGATCTAGATGATGCTTGGTCCTGCCAAGAGGGCAGGAGACTGAACTTGATGACCTCTCAAGGTTCCTTCCAGTTCTTGTGTTCTGTGATGCTATGATTCTATATCACTTATTGTTGCGGTGTCTCAGTTCCCACACAATAAAGAAAATAATAGGACTTTATTTTTCTGATCTGTTTAGAGTGTAAGTTCTTTGAGGCAAAGACTGTCTTCTTCTGTCTCTCTGTGCAGGGCCTATTATCTGATATTAAATGAAGCCCTTGGATGCTCACTACTGGAATGCAAACATAATCTCCTGGAAATTGCAAGCTTGTGATAGAAACTCTTTGGGGTTAACTAGAAACCTCTCCTTTCTCATGATCAGCAAGGACTATGGAAAAGCTGTTGTTATTAAACATGGAATCTGACAGCTTCCTTACTGGCCACTGACTAATGCAGAGATGAATGGTAACATCTATCATGGAACAGTGGTTGTGGCACCTCAAAGGTGCATTGTATGCTTGGATGATACAGATCCAATCAGTGTTCATATGCCCCTTAGATGCAAGCTGGGTGATTGTGCAAAGGTCAGATGTCCGGAGTCCCCTCCCAGAAGGTTTTTAATGGAGTGAGCTGCTAGCTTTCATCCTCTCTCATAATTTTACAAGGCAGAATTCCCTCTCCCCCTGGGCAAGTAGGCAGCCTGCCACTAAGTATTCAATTTAGAATTATGACGATCCATGAAATAAAACACAGCCATGGGCTGAACCCACTAACCCCCAGTCCAAAGGTATTAAGGTTGCTGGTTGATAGAGACAATATCTGGTTCTTGGAAATGTTTTGCTCATAGCCCCCTGGGTGATTAGGAAGAGCAAATCAGGCAAAAAATAATGATTCCATATTTGCTGGGGAAGTGGCAAATGCAATTTGAATTACCAACTGAGTTATGATCAAAATTCTGATTAATTACTCACTGCTTTCACAAGCAAGAAATTAGTGTGCATCTAATTGGTGTTACTGAAATGTAGTCTGTGACTAGTCTGTCTAAATTAAACATACAGAATATATCTGGAGTGGTCGGAGGGGTGGAGGGAGAGAAAGAGTGAGAGAGAATCTGTGTCTGTGTACTACTCTTAGGGATAGACCTTCAACTGATACAACTGGATATTTTCCATTGAAATTACAAGGGCTATGCCTGTTTGCAACAGCTGAGCATATAGTCCCGTGGGTGTGCAGATACTTTGGGTCTGCCTGTCTGGTGTGGTTCTATGCATTAGGTCCTTAAAATCTATTAATTTCTCTGGCATCACCAATGGTAGCAGCATCGCATCCCACTTCCAGTGAAAATGCTGTAGATCCCACCTACCAAACCATCTGAGACCTTCTATTCCATTATTTTTGTCTGCTTATCAATTTCAGCTCCTGTGCTAGGGATTGGGCCGCATGAGTGGCCTTTCTTCACCTCAGTGGACCACACGATTGTCGCAACCAAGACACTCTCCGGGATAGTGTATGTTTTCAAACTGTGCTTGCTCACATAGAGTTTATCGGGTGTGTCAATTGAACCACGGCAGCACTTTGATTGGGTGCACGGGGAGCATGTTGTGTGCAATCAGCATGCACCACATGTCAAGTGCCCTTGCTATATGTGCGTTACTTCATAGTACCAGCAGGAAAAAAATCTACAGACACAAACCAGTGAACTCTGGCACCCCTGTATATTGCAAAATGTCGTGTGGACCACACATAGAACCCCAGAGGGCTGTGAGTTGCTCATCACGGGTCTAACCACACAAGCTGTAGCAGCAATTACAAATTGTTCGAAATATATCAATATGTTTAGTATAAAGTGTAAAGGAAAACTCAGAACAAAGTCTTCAGCATGTTAAGCAATAGGACTACAATGGTTCAATGAAGATTGGCTAATGAAGTACTTGTTACCTGAATTCATCAAATCGTAGAATCACAGGGTTGGAAGAGACCTCAGGATATCATGAAGTTTAACCCCCTGCTGAAAGGAGGACTGGTCCCAACTAAATTATCCCAAGTCAGAGCTTTGTGAAGCCAGGGCTTATGAATATCTAGGGCTGGAGATTCCACTACCTCACTAGGTAATGCATTCCAGTGCTTTACCACCCTCCTAGTGAATTTTTTTTTCCTAATAGCCAGTCTAGATGTCTCCTACTGCAACTTGAGGGCATTGCTCCTCATTCTGTCATCTGTCACCACTAAGAATGGCATCTTCTCCATCCTCTTTGGACCTCTCTGTAGCTTAATTCAATAAACCCAGATCCCTCAGACTTTACTCATAATTCATGTGCTCCAGCCCCTTAATCGTTTTTGTCACCCTCCACTGGATTCTCTCAAATGTGTCCACATTCTTTCTGTACTGGTGAGCTGAGAATTGGATGCAGTACTCTAAATGTTGCTTCACCAGAGCTGAATAAAGGGGCAATCACTTCCCTAGATCTGCTGCCAATGCTCCTACTACTGCAGCCCGGTATTCTGTTAGCCTTCTTGGCTGCAAGAGCACACTGTTGACTCATATCCAGCTTCTCATCCACTGTAATCACCTGAGCCTTTTCTGCAGAACTGTTGTTTAGGCAGTTGGTACCCAGCCCATAGCACTGCCTGGGAATCATCCATCCCAAATTCAGAACTCTGCTCTTGTCCTTGTTGAACCTCATCAGGTTTCTTTTGGCCCAACCCTCCAGTTTGTCTAGGCCACTCTGGACTCTATCCCTGCACTCTAGCATATCTACTTCTCCCCCAGCTTAGTGTCATCCACAAATTTGCTGAGGGTGCCATCCATTCACTCATCTAGGTTATTAATAAAGATGTTGCACAACCCTGCCCCAGAGCCAACCCTTCTGGCACTCCACTTGACACTGACCACCAATCAGCCATCAAGCCATTGATCACTACTAGCGAGCTTTCTGTCCACCTTAGTCCATTTATACAATCCATACTTCTTTAACCTGCTGACAAGAATATTGTGGAAGACTGTATCAAAAGCTCTGCTTCAGCCAACGTATATCATATCCACCATCTTCCCAGTTATCTTGTTACATAAGACAGTCTGGTTGGTCAGGCATGGCTTGCCCTTTGTCAACCCATGTTGACTATTCCTGATCATTTTCCTCCCTTCCAAGTGCTTCAAAATGGATTCCTTGAGGATCCCCTCCATGACTTTTCTATGGACTGAGGTGAGACTGACAGGTCTATTGTTTCCCGGATTCTCCTTCTTCTCCCTCCACCACCTTTTTTTTTTTTGAAGATGGGTATTACGTTTGCCTTTTGACAATCATCCAGGACCTCCCCCAGTCTCCAAGAGTTTTCAAAGATAAAGGTCAATGGCTCTGAAATCACATCAGCCAACTTACTAAACACCCTCTGATGCATTAGATCTGGCCCCATGGATTTGCGTATGTCCAACTTTTCTAAATAATTGTTAACCTGTTCTTTCTCCACTGAGGGCTGCCTACCTCCTCCACATACCCTGTTGCCTAACGCAGCAGCCTTGGAGCTGACCTTGTCTGTGAAGTATGGAGTAATTCAGCTTTTTCCGCATCATCTGTCACTAGGTTACCCGCCCCCATTCAGAAAGGATCCCACACATCCCCAATCACCTTCTTATTGCTAGAAGTTTTTATTGTTCTCGTTCACATACTATGCTTGGTGCAATTCTAATTATTCTTTGGCCTTCCCAGTTACACTCCTCTATACTTGAATGATATATTTATACTCTTCCCCACTCAGCTGTCCAAGTTTTTGCTTCCTGTAAGCTCCCTTTTTGTGTTTAAGCTCACCAAAGATTTTCCTGCTAAACCAAGCTAGTTGCCTGCCCTATTTGAATTTCTTATTGAACATCAGAGTAGTGTGTTCCTGTGCCAATAAAGCTGTAAAATACAGTCACCTCTGCTGGAGCCCTTTCTGCCTCATATTAATGTCCTCAGGGATCCTGCCGTTTGGTTCTCTGAGGGAGACAGAGTCTGATTTTCTGAAGTCCAGGGTCTGTATTTTGCTGCTGCCCTTTCTTCCTTTGGTTAGGATTCTGATCTCAGCCATCTCATGATCACTGCTCCCCAGGTTGCCACCCACATCTACTTCTCCTACCAATGTTTCCCTATTTGTGAACAGTAGGTTAGTCAGAGCGTGGTCCCTGGTTGGTTCCTTCAACATCTGCACCAGGACATTGTCCCTAGTATTCTCCAAAACCTTCCTGGATTGTCTGCATACTGTTGTATTTGACTCCTGACAGATGTCAGGGTGACTGATTTTGGTGAATTTACCTCTTAGAATCCTAATACCTAACCCTGAAGAGTATGTAGCTTACTTGAATTAAACCTATACATTTAAAATGTGTTTGAATTTATTTCCATGCTGTTTTCATTTTTCTCTACAAGAATCTTATAAAAACCAGGAATCTTGGCAGATACTCCAAATCCTCTCTCTTTATTGACTTTAGTGGGAAAAAAGTTAAATCCCCATCCTTACCTTATTGTACAAATGAAAATAGTAAAGAACCAGCACATTTGCCAAACATTAAGGAATGCATGTGAAAACTTCCATTTAATAATGTGTACATTTAATAGTTAGAGAATGATTTGCTTTTAAATATTTGGCTCTTTATTCAATTCTCACCTGGACTTTTACATTGGATATAAGTGCAGTAGAGTCATGATTTAAATCACAAGCTACAGACATTCATAAACAGATGACTGAGGTACATCCTTTGCATCACATGGTGAGACTTTGTCACAAATGAGGAACTTTGGAAGAGAGAAGCACAAGAACCACTTGATGTTCAAATCAAGAGCAGAAAGTGGAGAAGGCTAGGCTACATGCTCAGAAAGCCATCATTCATCATAATCCTTCAAACTCTCCAATTGAACCTGCAAGGGAAACACAAAAGAGGAACACCTTGGCAACATGGAAAAAGATCTGCTGAGGTGGAAAGACACCAACTGGGGTACTCCTGGATCAGCTAGAATTTTTATCCTGAGACAGAGAGAAAGAGGAGACTTTTAGATGGCCTGTGGTCCACTCTGACTACAAGGGTGTAAGTCAAGTAAGTCAAGATTCATGATGGTAGAAAGAAGAATAGAATCAAACTGCTTTACATTTTTATTTGTCCCTTTAATTAACTATGTTTTCTATTTTCTGTTTCCTTTCAAAGCATCATAAGCCTTGTATTAGTGCATATCTGCTAAAAATAATGTTCTTTTTCCTGAATATTCTGTCCCTTCCCTAAGAATTTGCTCTCTGGCCACTTGGACCTGGTAGGGTGCAGCATTCACTCGTCCACTGAAATTATCTTTCTTTTTCTCACTTCCTATCTCTGTCCCTCTTACCTCTGTCAGCTTCCTTCCTTTATCTTCTTCTCTTTCTGGAGAGCTTCATTAAATTCAGATTACCCACATCTGAGGTGCGGTGTCTGAGTGCTTGTTCCATTCAGCCCATGCCAAGTGAGAGAAATGGAAATTTTCTCACATGTTCCACCTGCCTTACTATCTTCTGGCAGAACTGGGCACCTTTCCATGTCACACCCGTCTGCTGGGGTATTGTGGTTACAAGACACAGCTTTGCCAAGGGCATCATCTCTTCTCCAAACTACAGAAAATACAGAACAGAACAGGGAATTCATCTCTAATACATAAAAACATGAGATTGACCCAATCAATACCCACTCCCTCTCAGGAAGAAGGTTTGGTTGAAGCCTGAAAGCTCTTCCTATGCAATCCACTAACAAATGCAGTAGCCAGAATTTTCTCTAAGGTCCAGATAGGATGGAACTTGAACTCACGCATTTATCTGGATTGGATAATGCAAAATTTTAACATGTCTAGATATGATGGTCACAATCATCTTCGACTAAGTGTCTGGTCAGTGCCTACCAAAACGGTGCTTTCACATACTATTGGAATACACCTGATACATAGACAGGTAGGGTTGGAAGGGACCTCAATTGTGTCCAGACCCTTGTGCTGCAGCAGGTCCAAGTAAACCTAGATCTTCTCTGACAAATATTTGTTCAACCTGTTCTTAAAGCTCTCCAGTGATGAGGATTCCCTTGGAAGCCTATTCCAGAGTCCAAGTACCCTTAAAGTTAGAAAGTTCTTTCTTCCAATCTCTCATCTATATCTCCTTTGCTGCACATTAAGCCAATTTATCATTGTCCCACATTCAATGGGCATGGAGCATATGTTGCTTTTTTCTGGACATTCTCCAAAGTGCAGTGCCAAGCAGAGCCAGAGCATAGCCTCCTGTGTCTTCCATGCAATAGTTCAGAAATATATTAGCCTTTTTCACAACCTGGACACACTTGCTGACCTATTCAATTTATGATCGATGATAACTCTGAGACCCTTTTCACAGCAGTGCTACTGCTGAGCCACTTACTCCCCACTTTGTAGTGGTACATTTAATTTTGCCTTCCTAAGTGGCATACTTTGCCCTGGTCTTTACTGAATTTCATTTTGTTGATTTTGGACCCTTTCTCCAATTTGTGAAGGCCTTTTCCAGTTCTAAGCTTGTCCTTCAAAGTGTCTGCAACTGCTCTGAACTGAGTGACAACTGCACATTTTATAAGTGCAGTCTTTACTCCAGGCTCTGAGCGATTAATGAAAACATTCAACAGTATTGGACCAAGGACAGACCCCTGTGAGACCCTGTTACATGTATCTTTCCAGTCTAAAAGTGACTTACTGATAACTACACCCAGGGGTGATGCATTTGGGGAGCATCTCATGCCCCCCAAATGCAATGGATGGGAGGGACAAGACATCACACCCACTGTATGGTTCGGGGCAACTGCCTCAGGCCCCACACTTTGGGGAGGGCACCATGTGCCCAAGACAGCTGTGGGACTAGTGGGGGCCTGGTATCAACAGTTGTGGTCTGGCTCATCCCTAAACTCATTGGCAGTAGGAAGCAGCATAGCATTGCTGTGAGCTAGGGGAGATCAAGTTACGGTTGGGTGTCACCAGTCCCTGCCACCACCCTCAGATGCAGCATGTTCCCAGTGAGTGCCTGGGGAGCTCTGACTCTGTTGCAGGTGCCAAGCACATAACTAGCGTCCCGGGCTACACACCTTGTGAAAGGGGACACAGCAGGACCAGAGGGTTGAGGAAAAGTGAAGAGGCTGGACCTGCAAAATAGGGGGCCTTGCACCTTCCTAGAGATGGCCCTTCCCCGGGTTATGGGTGGTGCAGGCAGGAGATTTGTGGGGTGTTCATATGGCAGGTACCCCACTTGTGTCAATCCCCATCAGTTGTCTATGACTGCAGTCTTTTAACCTATTGTTCCTCCATCTTATATTTATTTCATTTTGATCACATGTCCCTAGTTTGCTTATGAGAATGTCTGTCTGCTGTGTCCCTCAACTGGTAAATATACAGTGATGGGAGAGAGATGTCAGTGCTCCCCTAATTAAATTAGCACTACGTTAACACTCCCGTTTTTTGTATCTCTTTTATCTGTTTCTTTCACTTGTTGCAACTGACAGAAGCTTATACCCTCATAAAATTGTTTTGTTTCAGGTGCCACCAGCCTTTTTTTTTTTTTTTTTTTTTTTTGTGGAAACAGACTAACTTGGCTACCTCTCTGGAACCTGAGAACTAAGAGACTCTGGAAAACTTATTAATTCTCAGGCGTCAAGCTTTAAAGCATTCTCTAACTATTGGGATTAGGCGGAAACTTTGCCTGGGGGCGTGTTATTCCAGAGCTGTGCAATAAGGGTATTTTGCTCCTCCTTCTGCAGTAACTGGTGCAGTAGCTCTCAAGAACAGGAGACTACAACAGGTGGACTTCTCCAGAGTTGGATCGAGTCTGGAAATGCCTGTGTGTAACGAAAAGAGTACAGATGTGAAACTTGGCTGAACAGGGGTCCTGAGGTTAAATGTCCACTCGTTGCAAAGTTGACACGGTGCTTTGGGTGCTGTCTGGTACCTTGCAGGATCAGATCCTGGAAGTACAAACCTCACTACACTGAGGCTGCTGTTTCACCATTCAGCTGGTGCAAACGCCCGTAGCTCCATCATTTACATGAACAGACAGTTAGCCCTCTCCCACAGATGCATTTCAACCAAACAGCCACAAACCTCAGTGTAGGACTGGTTTGACGTAAGTAATCTGCCTCATTTCCTAACTGGCACAATTGGGAGGGTGAATGGAAGACTAAGTTGTAAGTAAGGGCTTGATGAACAGTATACTGAAGTCAGGGTGACTTTGCTGCCTAAAATAAGCAGCAGTACCCTATGCCAGGGATTACAGAGAAAATAAACCTGGAACATAAGGATCAGGTTCCACTTGAACAGTGCATAGATAGAGCACGCTATCCAGTGATTGGTTCTTACAAATTAACCAAGCCATTCCAAAGCTATTTGGTTCAATGCATAACACATGCAATGTGCTGTTTTAATATATGTAAAGGAAGAGTATCAGAGAGGTAGCCATGTTAGTCTGTACCTTCGAGAACAACAAGGAGTCCTGTGGCACCTTATAGACTAACAGATATTTTGGAGCATAAGCTTTTGTGGGCAAAGACCCGCTTTTTCAGATGCATGAATGCTGGAGGGAGAGTTCAGAGGAGTATTTAAACAGGGGGGTCCCAGTAAAAGGGAGGGCCAGAGCTGACAAGGTCTATTCAGGCAGCGTGGAAATGGCCCGTTATCAGTAGTATAGCCTCAAGCTGGGCAGCCCCCAGCCAATATGGTACTGTGCCGCCACAGTTCCCCTGCCTCGCTGGGTGCGTGAGGCTGAAGGTTCCTGAACCTGACAAGTGACTGAAATTTGGGCACCAGGCAAACCAATAAGAAAATCAACAAGAAATGAGAAACATCAACAATTTAAGCTTGCTTGCTGGAATGTGCGGACCATGCTGACGGGCTGGACTGAAGATCTTCAGGCCATCAGTGGCACCCGAAAGACCGCTGTCATCAACGAGGAACTGAAGAGGCTCCGAGTTGATATCGCTGCACTGCAAGAGATGCGACTCGCAGATTTGGGATCTCTAAAGGAAAAGGACTACACCTTTTTCTGGCCAGGTAAAGCCCAAGAACCCAGAGAGCATGGTGTTGGCTTTGCTGTCAGAAACACCCTTCTACAAATGGTGGAATTAGTCATGGGCGGATCAGAAAGACTTCTTCGGATCACGCTTCAAACTTGCGCTGGTCCCGTCCACCTGATCAGCGCTTATGCTCCAACCCTGTACGCCACACCAGAAGTAAAAGACAAGTTCTATGACGTGCTTAGTGCTGCTGTAGCGCAAATAGCTGCTCGTGAACAACTCTACATCTTGGGTGACTTCAATGCAAGAGTTGGAGCTGATTGGGCCTCATGGTCTTCCTCCTTCGGACACTTCGGTGTGGGAAAAATGAATGACAATGGACAGCGTCTCCTTGAACTGTGCACGTACCACAATCTGTGCATCACAAACATATTCTTCCAAACGAAGCCACAGCACAGAGTGTCGTGGAGACACCCACGCTTGAAGCACTGGCATCATCTAGATGTGGTCATCACTAGGCATAATAACCTCAAAAACGTCCTTCTGACATGCAGCTATCATACTGCTGACTGTGATACAGATCACTCGCTAGTTTGCTCCAAGCTCAAGCTGAGACCCAATAAGCTGTACTGCTCTAAACCTGCTGGAAGGCCCCGCATTGACGCCAGAAAGACGGCAAACTCAGAGAAAGCTGAAAAGTTCAGAGAGACCCTCCAGGAAAATCTGCGCAGCGGCCCTGGGGGCGCCGATGTGACATCCAAATGGCAACATCTGAGGGATACAGTTTACAACACGGCCTCGTCGGTGTTTGGAAGAAGAGCTAGAAACACGAACAACTGGTTCGAAGCTAACTCCGATGAGATGATTCCAGTCATTGAAAAGAAGCGTGCTGCACTCCTGGAGTACAAATGCTCACTGAGCCAGAGTACCCAGCAAGCACTTAGAGAGGCCAGAAGAACAGTACAGCAGACAGCCAGGCGCTGTGCCAACAACCACTGGCTACAGCTATGCAGCAGCATCCAGACCTGTTCTGACTTTGGTAATCTCAGAGGAATGTACGAGGGTATGAGGAAGGCATTAGGACCCACCGAGAACAAGATGGCACCTCTGAAATCCAAATCTGGTGAAGTCATCGCTGACAAAGCCAAACAGATGGAGCGCTGGGTTGAGCACTACTCCGAGCTGTACTCACGCGAGAACGTTGTGGTTGACGCAGCCCTCGATGCCGTCGAGCTCCTACCAGTAATGGATGAACTGGATCAGGAACCGACTGTGGATGAACTGAAGAAAGCCATTGACAGCATTGCAGCAGGAAAGGCCCCTGGCCAGGATGGTATACCACCAGAGGTAATCAAGTGTGCCGCGGACACACTCCTGGAACCCCTACATGAGGTACTGTGCCTGTGCTGGAAAGAGGGTGAGGTTCCACAGGATATGCGCGATGCTAACATTGTAACATTGTATAAGAACAAAGGAGACAGAAGCAACTGCAACAACTACCATGGAATCTCCGTCCTAAGAATCACTGGTAAACTGTTCGCTCACATCATCCTTGGAAGACTCCAGAAGATTGCTGAGAGGGTGTACCCCGAATCACAGTGTGGATTCCGTGCAGAGAGGTCTACCGTTGACATGGTCTTCTCTCTAAGGCAGCTGCAGGAGAAGTGCAGGGAGCAGAGGAAGCCACTCTATATTGCCTTCATCGACCTGACCAAGGCCTTTGACTTGGTCAGCAGGGATGGTCTGTTCAAACTGCTCCACAAGATAGGCTGTCCTCCACGGTTACTCAAGATGATCCAGTCATTCCACAAAGACATGAGAGGAACCATCCAATATGACAGCGCATTATCGGATGCTTTCAGAATCAGGAGCAGCGTCAAACAAGGATGTGTGCTTGCTCCTACATTGTTCGGGATCTTCTTCGCACTGCTCCTGAAGCATGCCTTTGGATCTTCAACAGAGGGCATCTTGCTGCACAAAAGATCTGATGGGAAACTGTTTAATTTTGCAAGGCTGAAAGCTAAGTCTAATGTGCGGGAAGTCCTCATCAGAGACGTGCTGTTCGCAGACGATGCTGCTGTAGTGTCTCACACAGAAGACCAGCTTCAAAAACTGCTGGATCAGTTCTCCAAAGCGTGCAAGGACTTTGGGCTTACCCTCAGCCTAAAGAAGACAAACGTACTCGGTCAGGATGTTGCTAAATCCCCATCTATCAGCATTGACAACTATACGTTAGAGGTCGTCCACGAGTTCGTTTACCTCAGGTCCACCATCACTGACACCCTGTCGTTGGACACTGAGCTAAATAGGAGGATCGGAAAAGCAGCCACTACTCTGTCCAGACTCAGCAAGAGAGTGTGGAATAACAACAAGCTGTACACTCACACCAAAATGCAAGTCTACAGAACCTGCATCCTCAGCACCCTCCTGTATGGCAGCAAGACTTGGACCCTGAATGCCCACCAGGAAAAGAGGCTAAACGTCTTCCACTTGTGCTGCCTCAGGCACATCCTTGGCATATCATGGAAGGACAGAGTGACCAACACCGCCGTCCTCGAGCAAGCTGGAATCCCAACCATGCACACCCTCCTCAGGCAGCGTCGACTCCGCTGGCTTGGCCACGTCCACAGGATGAATGATGGAAGGATTCCAAAAGACATCCTGTATGGTGAGCTAGCCTCTGGCAAAAGACCTCCCAGACGCCCCCAGTTGCGCTACAAAGATGTCTGCAAGAGAGACCTCAGAGAGGTAGACATCGAGCTGGACAACTGGGAAGAACTTGCAGACGACTGCAGCAGATGGAGGCCGGGGTTACACAAGGGCCTTCGGAAGGGCGAGATGAGGATCAGACAGCTAGCAGAGGAGACGGGAACGCACAGAAAGCACACTAAGGACTTGCCAGACACCCACCACATCTGCAAGAGATGCAGCAAGGACTGTCACTCTCATGTGGGTCTTCATAGTCACAGTAACAGCAACGAAGGGTCCTGTGGCACCTTACAGACTAACAGAAAAGTTTTGAGCATGAGCTTTCGTGAGCACAGACTCACTTCATCAGTCTGTGCTCACGAAAGCTCATGCTCAGAACTTTTCTGTTAGTCTGTAAGGTGCCACAGGACCCTTCGTTGCTGTTACAGATCCAGACTAACATGGCTACCCCTCTGATAATAGTCACAGTAGACGCTGTAAATGAAATCCTCAATTGAAACTATAAAGGGTGCGATCCATAGTCTATGCAGACTGAAGGATGCCTCCTACTACTACATCAAGAGAGGAGAAAAAACAAGTCAGATCAGTCACAGAGGATGTGGACCCACTGTCAGATCAGATTCTAACGTGGACGTATGAACTTCCATAGCAGAGAAACTGCTTTTGTAAGGCCAGCCACTCCCAGTCTCTGTTTAATCCTTGCTTGATGGAGTCAAATTTGCAAATGAATTGCAACTCAGAGACTTCTCTCTCCATTTTATTTTTGAAATTTTTTTGTTGTAGGACTGCTACTTTTAAATCTGTTACTGAGTGTCCAGGGAGACTGAAGTGTTCTTCTACAGGTTTATGTATCCTGTTTATGTATCCTGTATTACTGTTCCTGATGTCTGATTTATGTCTATTTATTCTTTTATGTAGAGACTGTCCAGTATGGCCAATGTAAATTGCAGTGGGGCATTGCTGGCACGTGATGGCATATATTATATTAGTAGATGTGGAGGTAAAGGAGGCCCAGATGGTATGGTTGATGTTAGGTCCTGTGATGATATCATTGGTGTAGATATGTGAACAGAGTTGGCAGCGAGGTTTGTTGCAGGGATAGGTTCCAGGTTTAGAGTTACTGTGTTGTGATCTATAGTTGCTGGTAAGAATTTGTTTAAGGTTGGCAGGCTGTGGAAGAGGTTGTTTATGTATCTTCTGATGTGTGGTATGCCGTATACTGTCTCCTACACTTGACTCTGATTAACTCAGGATAGCATTGCCGTGTGACAGATCAAGGAACATGAGTGATGTAACCAGGGTCATGCTGAGTGTTTTGGATCCCAGAGAAGTGGATGAAGTACTGAAGACTTAATTGACTTAAACCCTTGTACACTGGGTGACACATAGGCCATCTACAAGTCTTCTCCATTCTCTCTGTCTCAGGTCAAAACTTCTAGCTCATGCCAGGAGTACCTCAGTTGTTGTCTTTCAGTCTCAGTAGATCTTCTCCACATTGTCCAAGGTCATCCTCTGTTGTGTTTTCCTTGCGGGTTCCATGTGACAGCTTGAGGGACTATGCTGAAAGGTGACTTTCTGAGAATGTGGCCTAGCCATCCCCACTTTCTTCTCTTGGGTTGAACATCAAGTGTTTTATGTCCTGCTCTGTTCCAAAGCTCCTTGTTTGTTACCAAGTCTCGCCATTTGAATGTCAGCACAGAACTGGAGTGGAAAAGGTCTCAGAGGCAATCCCAAAACTCAGGAACAACTCATCCACCAAATATCACAGGGAAACTTGAGGACTAATGGGCCGTGTTTTTTGAAAGCCTCAAAGTCCAACACAACAGGCTTTTACTCTACTTTCCCATTGCAGGCCAGGGTGTTTTCAGACTAAACAAACCCATAGCATCCAAGCTTGACCATTCATTAGTGAGGTGCCTTATGACACATGGCTCATAAATAAAAAACTAAGAAAAATGAAAAGCCAGCCTCATTACTATTAACGGACTCTTCAAAACTATTTCTTTGCTCTGGCTTTTACAATAATAAACTAAAAAAGCTACATTAGAGAATGTGGTACTTCTAGCCACTTCATATGTCATTTTGCCTCTCGCTTCTCTCTCTATTTGTTCCGTGTCTTTCCTAATTACTTCTCATTTGTAGCAAGAACGTTAGGCACAATGTGTTTTAAATACATTCTCCCTACCCAAAATAGCTTTATGGGTTGTCTGAAATTTCAAGCTTCCCACTTGTAAGCATAGAATAAACTTCAAAGTGAGTTTAGTAGTTAAATCACAGACTATTCTTGAAAAGTTTCAGAGGGGTAGCTGTATCTGCAAAAACAATGAGCTGTCCTGTGGCACATAATAGACTAACAGATTAATTGGGGCACAAGCTTTCATGAGTAACAACCCATTTTGTCAGCTGCATGGAGTGAAAATTCCAGAGGCAGGTGTATATACCTATACCATGTACCCGCATCTGTAAGTTCCACTCCATGCATCTGACAAAGTGGGTCTTTGCCCATGAAAGCTTATGCTCCAAGTAATCTGTTAGTATATAAGGAGTCAAAGGACTTCTCTTTAAAAGTTATTTTCCCTACTCTGCTGCACACTTTCTGTGTGATTAACCTCTCTACCTCTCAGATTAATTGGATGCCATAATCCAGTGTATGTTGTTATACATTTTGATTATATGGCAGGGTTGTCTATGATAACCTGGGACTATGTTTGGTGACCCAGGAGACCTCTTTTAGTTCTATGTCATAGGTTCCTCTGATCTTAATTAACATATGTACTGTGCTTTGAATATGTAAAGTGCGTTAAGATCCTCAAACAAGTGTGAGTGAGAGAGAGACTACACCTCCTCTGCAGGATCAGGTAAGAGGCTTTTAGCTCAAACAGTAGAGGCTCATACACTAAGCCTCAGAGGTCTCAGGTTTAAGTTTGGCTGTGGCCAGTTACACAATCCTACTCCAATGGAGTCATTCAGTTGACTTCAGTGGGAAAGCAATCATGCCCAACTTTAGTCCTGTTAGAGTACCATTATTTCTGCTTTGTGCAGTTATGATGCTTGAAGTTATTTAGGCCCCAGTCCTGCAAACAGGCATTCACGCACATAAATTGACGCTTATCAGAGTTTTCTGTATTGTGGTGCTGGTTGGAACAAGTTCAGCCTGCATGGACTTCACTACTTTACACCAGGGTTGAATTTTGGTCTAAGTATGTCTAATAGGGCTTAAAAACTGGATGTGTTGTGAATTTTGTACATGCTGATATTTTAGGAATATGCATGCTGAATATTAAACAGACCCTTGGATTTTCCAGGAGATACTACTCTTATCCAACATTTTTTTTTCTCTTTAGTGCACACAAAGTTTCTAAATGTTAAGTGCAGGTGTTTCAGAAGCTTAGCACAGTAGTTATCTGGATATATCCTTCTTACTGAGTATTCTAACTGCTTTCCATTTTACTTTTCTCCAGAAATACAGGACTGATTTTTTGCCCCAGTTGTAATTTTCTGCCTGTGGTATTCAACTCCATAAGGGCTGTCTCTCTTGCATTAGTTCTTTGTCATGAATGTTTGCTCTGCTTTGTAATCACATACCAGCTGCAGATTTCACTCACATGACTGGTTTTTATCCCCAGGCTTCTAACCTGATCATTAATGAAGGTGTTAAAGGAACTGGACATGGTGTCATGCATCTGTACAGTGATGTTGAAAGGGTTCTCATTTAGAGTGGACACAAGGCTCTGAAGGGAGACTAATGTCCTTGCTCTAGCCATAGAAAAGGTATGGCACGGGCTGTCAAAGCAAGCTTTCTCATGCTCCCTTGCCAGTTGGTCTCAGTCTCATCTGCGAGGGGCTAGCTCTAATGAAAGCTCATTTTCTTCACTCCTGTTTTGTTCTCTGTCTGTTCTCTGTCTGTTCAATAGGACTTTCAATAAAGGGTTCTGTTGTGCCTAGTTATCTGACAGGACTACACACTACTACAGAAGGGCAAGTCACAATCCCCACTCATGTGCACCTCTCCATGGAGCTGGTCACTGAGGAGAGAGCGAGGAGTTTTGCTCTACTTCAGCACTTCAGAAAGCAATGTACCTCCCTGGGGTCCCAATGAGACAGTGAAGCTCTATACCTTCCCCAACACTGAGCAAAATCGATTAGTCAGCAATACAAATATATCACAGTAGGTCTGTGGCAGAGCCAGGAATTTACCCCACCTCAGTTACACTATGATCACAGTAACACCATGCATCTTGAGACGATGAACTTTATTTAGCCTGTTCAAACCTGAAGAGTCTGAATTCAAAAGCAATATATAGACAGGAAATAATGTCAAGGAAACACCATCGCTCCACATGAATCTAATCCTTTGCCATTAAAAATAACTGCCGTTAGAAAAGGTAATAATAGGCCAAGCTCTTGATCCTCATCTTCAAAGCTCTGCACAACCCCTTCTCCGTGTCTCTGCTGTCATTTCATCCTCATCAGCTCTTGCACCCTTTTCACCTTCACTCACTTTTGGTCTTGGGCCATCTTCCACAATGCCTCTCTCTTTGAAAAATCCAAATATAAAGTATTTGTTTAGGAAGAAGAGGGTTCGAGGGATAAAGTTAGATTCTCAGCTCATGTAAATTGTCATGACTTCACTGAAGTCAGTACAGTTATGTCAAGTTATACCAGTTGAAGTTCTGGAGACAGTAGATGAGTATCTTCTATAACATCATTTTAGGCACATTCACTTCTGGCCTTGCATAGAACAAAGAAGTTCTAAGATGCATGTGAACAAAATGCAATATTACGGCAGTTTTTTGGGGTTTTCTGAACCTCGGTTAATGTTGTGGGCAAAAATTCAGACTGGTTCTTGTTTTATGCCATGTTTATCCTCTTACCTACAGATGGCTTTTTCCTCAAGATGACATAATGTAGGGAAGAGGGTCCCAATATCCTATAGACTAACTGTGTTCACTAGTCTATGCAAAAATCTGCTTGTATTGTTATCAGCTGCGTCTACACTACAGTGATCTTTTGAAAGATGATTTTCTGGAAGATCTCTTTCTGAAGCTCTTCTTTCAAAAGAACATGTCCACACACAAAAAACTGGATCAAGAGATCGATCCACTCATTTGATAGAGAGCATCCACGCAGCCCCCGCTCTGTTGAAATAATGAGCCAGGGATTGAAAAATCCAGTTTTTCAAAAAAAGGGCTCACAGAGCATCTACACATGCTTTTTTTTTTTTTAAAGAAGACTTTGAAAGAGCTCCCAACACTCCTTCATCCTTCCTTCAACTCGGAAAACAAAATCTGTTTTGGGAGGCACTGATCAGACATCCAAACCACATGACCAGTCCAACTCAGTTGTTGATGAATGCTAATGGCTTCATTGCTGGTCATGTTTGACCCTTCCATGATTGTGCTGAGAGTGGCAGGAGTAGGTTTGCAAGAATTTGAGCTAAGATTTTCCCTGCTGTTCCTATGAAATATTACACTACATATAGGGCTAATATTTTCAAAAAGTGACTAATAATTACTGATACCTCTGTTTCATTCCTTGAGCCTCTCCTTCCTGAAAAAAGGCCTGATTTTCAATGGGCTGAGGCTTAGCATTTCTAAAGTCTGGACCTTTTATAAAATATCTAAATGAGTACCCCAAAATAGTCAGCTTTGAAAATTTAGTCCATGATCAATAGTTATAAGCCAAATATCCTCAGATCTGTAAACTGAGGTTCAGTTAGATGTTATCAAGAGCTAGGTGAAATGTTTTTGTCCTTTTTAAAAAAAAATCTTGATTGGGGAAAAAAAAAAAGAAAAAGAAAAAGCTTCTCATGACAAATTGTAAATTAACCAGTATTTGTTACTAAAAAAATTGGTTTTCAAAAGAGGTAGTGGGGATTTTTGAAACAATAAAAACTTTTTTAAATATTTCACAAAACAGTTAACCTTTCCCACCCTACTTGAACCTGAATACCCACCACAGACTGCAGGTGTGCGGAGTAAAGGTTTTGCTTATACTACAGCTTTAACACAAAATCCTGACATTGAAGCCCCGTTTTGGGAAATTCACCCTTCACAGGAGTTGGTTCCCATGATCAAGAAACTCTTCACATTAGGAAACACTAATAATAACCAAATGAAATGATCACCCTATTTTAGTTTGAAGTGATCATTTTATTTCCAAACTTTATTTTTACAGAGGGAAAGGATAATTTATCTTTGCAGGAACTGCAGGCTAAGCAGGGAGTGAGAAGCTGAGAATCTTTGGTCTATAATAAAAGCTGGCACCAACAGACTTCATAGAGTTCAAGTTTATTTGACTAATATTTTCACTACTTGTCAAAGAACATAGTTTTGTTTTTGTGGTAACAAAAAAAGCTCCTTCCTCTCCCGTTTCTCTAGTGAGCAGTACAGGCACTTGTGGTGAGCACACATTATTACTAACTGTTATGATGTTTGCTGTCAAACTCATTTATTTATGCAACTGCTGTGGAAAGGCCTGAGGCCCATAAGCAGCCATGAAAGATTTCAGAGTCCTGGTGTGGGGTCATGAAAGGGAAAGCAACGGGGGCAGGGGGAAGCCTCCAATGGTTATGAGAAAGGAACTGACACAGGAAATGGTCACATATGGCACAGATTTATTGTGTCCAGGACTTCCCATTCAAATCTCATTATATGCACAGCTCAGAGGAGTGCATGGCACAACTGCATTCATTTTGAGGTCTGGCATCTGATGAAATTACTGCTCTGCTTTCCAGCAGAGGTGATGGGTTTATCATTCTTTGGTGAGAGAACCAGAGAATGGGATTGCATTTATAAAGAATGTGGTTTGCTCTCCCTTGTCTTTAAATTAAGCCATGGGTATCTGTTTGTCTAACAGTCTGCAAGATTATTGGTGAGGGTAAGAGGGAAAAAAAAACATCTGAGCTTTAAATACAACTAAAGAGAAATAAAGAATAACTTGAGGAGAGACCAAATGAGAAAATCTGTTGGCAGAGACAAGAACACACTGTTGTTTTTCTAAGGTAGGATCATTTAAGGCAGCAAGATGGTTTGGTTTGCATTCTTCCCTCTTTAGCATTTTTTTTCCTGAAGGTGAAATTTCCCTCCTACCTACAAAACTTCCATCTATTCAAGAGCTATATGGCAAAACAAGCAGGGTAGTGGAATCAAATATTTATTATTATAGACATTACAGGTGTAGCTAGGAATGCCAGTTACAGACAAGACCCCAGCTGTGCTAGGTCCTGTACACACACACACAACAAAAAGATAGTCCATACCCCAAAGAGTTAAACCTCTAGTTTAACCCATGGCATATGGAGGTGAAGTACAAATCTTTTCTCTATGGCATGAGGGAAGATCCCTGTGGCATGAACAGCTGCAGTGATCTTAAGATATTTTTTGTTGTTGCTGTTTTGCAAGGCCTATCTTCTGGAATCTGTTGAACAGCCAGACTTATCCTTTCCCAGGTTTTCTTTAACAATGTGAGTTAGGAAGGGTGTGAATAGGTCACAGTGAAAAGTGGTTTATTTTTGTAGATGGACTGTGGGGAACTAGGAAAGTTTATCATTTGTTGCTCTATTATTGGTAAAACTTATTGTTATCCTTAATGTGCATGCATTGTTTATCCTCTAGTACAGCCTCCAGCACAATGGGTCCATGGACTCGAGATGTTGTCGTCAAACATAATTAAAAATGTAAAATGTGCCCAGATCAGTGCATGCACCTGTTAAAAAACAAAATATATAATATTACTGAACCAAAGCAATTACTATATTTTATTCATTAATTCATACATCTGACAAAGTGGATCTTTGCCCATGAAAGCTTGTGCTCCAAATGATTGGTTAGTCTATAAGGTACCACAGCACTTCTCATTGCTTTTGCAGATACAGACTAACGTGGCTACCCCTGTGATACTTAAGACTGTCATAGAAGTTTCTGTGCCCTAAAAATTATTAATCTCCTATTCATTTCACTTTCCTGACCTGTTAGATGTGTAAGGTCTTACCTTTATGCACTTTTGGTCTCAAAATTGGATATCAGCTGCTCAAAAAGTGGCCGATAGGAAATATTTCCTCTTCAGCAAAGACGCAAGCTAGGTTGCCCAAAGCCAGTTAGTCACAAAGTATAAGCAGTGTGCCATCCATTCCATCCCCCACTCCTTTTTATTTTGCATAGCCATAATTGCAGTTAGATTGGAAAATAAGGAGCAAATTCAGTTAGATGGAAATAGATTGGGAGGTGTTTTATTTATTTAGATTAAAAAGCTACCCTGAAGCTCCCTTGTTTGGTTTTGTCGAAAATCTCCTATCTTTTCCTCATACTCTGAATTGTGAAATGTATCACACCATAGGTAAAACCTGTTGAAGGAAATGGTGATATTAACCTGAAGGAAAAAATCATCAATGTTGTTGTATTGCGTTCCATTTTAAATATAATATTTTTTTCATATTTATTTAGTTATTTATTTGGTGCTGGGAAATGGAGAAAGGAAAGGAGACCTGCCAAGGACTCAATATGCCTTTAAGTGAAAACGTCTATTTTTAAAATAGTCTTTGAAAAAACAAAACAAAACAAAACAAACAAACAAACAAACAAAAAAACCCTTTCTCTCCTGAATTAAGTTTTCTAAATAACAGATATGAGATGTTCAAGGTTTTTTTCCCCCCCCTTCTCTAAGCAAAGAGGACCCCTTTGGCATATTTTTCTTTTCAAATGTGAAATGAGGTGGAAAATCCTCATTTCACGACAGGAAGGACAAATATTGACGCAAAGTTAATATTTGTCAAAGGCCCTGGAAGCAACCTGAATGTTTAATAAATAAATATATTAAAATAAGCAACATGACTGGAAGAATCTGCAGAAAGGGAATCTGCTGTCTGAGTACAAAGTAAATAGACAGGCAAAACAAGCACCCTCCCCCAATTTTTCTGTAGTTCACACATGCGTACAAACCCGTATCCACTGTCCCTCTCTCACATACTGATTTCTTTCTATATAACAGACACACTCACACTTCTGTTGCTGTCTGTCTGTCTGTCTGTCTTTCTCTTTCTCTTTCTCTCTGTCAAAAACAATCTTAATCTAATTTCAGCCATTTAGGAGGAGAGCTTCTGGAATGTATCACTGTTATTGTTCTTCTCCAATGTAAATAGCACGTCAGCTCAATATTCAGTGGTCACTCAGTATTTATTAAGTCCTGTCCATTCTGGCCTTTTTAGAGGAAAGCCCTGGGGCGGATTAGCTACTGCCCTTGACACACCATGTCACTTATCTATTCGTATTGATTATGAGAGTCAGCTGTGACCAGGCCTCCCTTTTCCCTTCTCCTTTCAGCCCTCTTTTACAAGCACCCCTGCTTGGATTTTCATGAGGAAATAATCAGATTAGGCCTTCAGCCGTGAGTTCATATGGAGTTCTCTTTCTCCAATGTGCTACTAACTGAATAAACGTGTTTTGTGGTAAATTGTAAATGACATTATGATTACCTGGGCCAGCATGGGTTTCATTTAAAAGTGATCGAAATTGCAGGCCACAGCAATTGTGATGGGCAGATAAGGCCATTTGGACGAAAGGGAAGGAGGAGGGGGCGTGTGTGGGGGGTGGCTTGGGGAACTGACTGAGACACCACAAACCAGCTCACAAAGAAAAGGAGCAAAACGAAGGAGGGACCTGAGAATGGCAAAATATGAGCACAGAGAAGTCAAATGTCACCACAAAGGAGGGGGATGACTCGGCTGTTTCCAGGAGAGCAAATGATGAGATCTGTCAGGCTTTCTGGGTTGCTTGATTAACAGAGCTTGTGCCATGCACAGTGAGATTTAAAAACAATTGTTCTGTGCAGCTCTTCGATTTCTGCTATCTAAATGAAGCTGCTGTTCTCCCCCATATATTACTGGTAAAGTGCCTGTATTGGTGAACATGGAGAAGAAGTCAGTAAATGGATATCTAAAAATAGCTGTTCCCATGCACAGGCCTTGATTCTAATCTCACTTGTTTCCTGGCCACATTAAATCAAGGCTGATGTCTGTAATTTTGTCATGTTCCTCTATTGTGTGCACAGTGAGGGTCCAGTCAGGAAAATATATCTGCACCTGAGTCATGTCCCATTGACTTATGTAAGGGTTTGCAGGAACAAAGCAGTGATTAAATGAATCGAGTATGGCTTCCACATGAAGGTATACAGTGATCCCATGATATAGCCTTCATGACCCCATGATAGCCATCATGATACCCTGTAGCTGGAAGTTCTGAAGTGTTACTATTCGCTCCACAAAGTGCCTTTTCCTTTTCTTCATTTGAATATATGGCCTAGCAGCAAGTGTCTCCATAGTCTCAGGCTGGGGAGCAAAGAGAAGTACCCTCTTGGTTTCATTATCCCATTCTTTGTATGCTTTAACCAAGAGTCTGTTTAAGACTAAATTGCCCAAACCTCTTCAGCCTTTTCTTTTATCCCTCCAAACATTTTTTTTCTCCCTTAATATTACCTTATTTCTATACTGTGTGGGGTCCAAGCGTATTTCAGTAAAAGACACTGCATATCCCATCTGTGGAGGAGCTGGCTGGGAGGCAACAGGCTGGCTAGCACAGCTATTTAGTGCAAGAGCAGGGAGGAAGAGGATAGTAGTTCACTGAACTACTTCTCTCTAGCCAAGTGGGGAACTATCCAAGTTTTCTAGGACGACCAGTGCATGGTCTGTGTTTTGCCAAAGTATCCTTGTATTCCCTAGGATGCTCCTGGAGTTGCACAGCAGTGAACCACCCCTTACTATAGGTTATGTTTGTGACACAATATGCCTCAGTTCAGAGGATTGCTAAAGAGGGGGAAAAAAGGTGCCAGAACTCAAGTCTGAGGATTCCTCACAGGGCTTATGGTGTTCAGTTTTAATATATTGGTTTCTGCACTGCTGTGGGATGGCGGGGGCTCCTGCCCCTGTCCCCACGCTGCTGCAGAACTGGCGGTGAAAATTTTTCTGGTGTTCTAACAGAAAAAAGGTGCTGTAATGCTGTTCTGGTGCATTCTGTCAGAAAAAAAGCCCTGAAGAACACCAAATTCAGGGCAATTTTGAAGCCCTGCTGTAAGTTTTGAGTTTAGCCATTCAAGAGAAAGAGGTCCTTGTATCACATGTACCAGCATCAATACCCAAAGCTGTGCCATGCAAATAAGCAGCACAATGTATTGATCAGCACATTCCTGTGTCTATTTGTTGTTAAACAGGCATTTACAGAGAAGATACCAAGTGCATCTACAAGCCCTCTACACAAGGATACTTCTGCAAAGACACAGACCATGGACTGGTCATCCTAGAAAACTTGGACAGTGCTGCAGACAAAATAATACAATCTCCAGTGGTATCGGTGACTGGCACTTTTGTGGAGGCTTTCAGTACTGAAGCTTCACCTGTATCTTGCTGTCTGTCAGAATATCCACAGGTTTACTATTCAGTCTTGTCAACCAACAGGCTGCCCAAGGTTTGCTTTGCTGGTCCAACACCTCTGACTTTAAGACTCCGCCTCATCAGTGGTGAAAACTCTACCAGAATGCTCATAGCTGTCTTCTATGATGAACCTCGCAGCATTCATGTTTTCTTCAGAGGGAATTACATCCCACTGTCATCATCTTCTTCCACCGCTTTCCTAACTAATGCCTCAGCAGGTGCCCACTACTTCAACTTTGAGAACAACCTTCTCTATGTCCTCCTTCATGGAGATGACCCTGTAGAAATATACACCAGCTTTGCCCTCCATGCTGCTTTTACCATACCTGAGACCATTGGAGAAGAAGGTCAAAAAAGGGTGGTCCTCCGCCTGGCTGACTTCTTGAAAATTGAACACAGCTATGTCAGAATAGTTCAGAGTGTGCCAGGGACTGCGAGCATGTTAAAGGTTATCTCAGACAATATCGGCAAGAGGCATCATCAGTGCCCTCCCATGACATCTTGCACAGCCTTTTGTAATAGAGCTGGCTGGGAAAAATCCCACACAGGAGCAGCAAGCATTCATGTTCTGCAGCCATCTCATATGGCTACTCCACTGAGAGCGCTGATCATTGAAATTGGAGACGCACCAGATCCCTTCAGAGCTAAGCTTGCTCCCTCCTTGTCAAGCAGCAGGTTGAAGGGCTTGGCCAGCACTGTAATCAATGCTCAGCAGACTGGATATCTTCAGAAAGCCTTGGAGTTACCGATTGATATGCTAATGGTGACACAGTCTGCTTTGTCATCGCCACTAGGGGGCACTGCTGGGTAAGTAAGTGGCTCATGTGTCCTTCAGAGCTTATTTGTGACTGTGTCTCTACCTAAGATACTGTTAGTTTGGGGCATTTAACCACAGGAGCATATAACCATTAGAGGTATTAAATTCTCCATCACTTGGTGGCCTTAAATAAAGACTGGACTTCTTTCTTAAAAAATATTTTCTAGTCCAAACAGAAGCAGTTGGATTGGATGCAGGATCTGTTGGGTGAAATGCTGTGGCCAGCGTTATACAGGAAGTCAGACTAGGTCATCATAATTGTCCCTTCTGGTCTTATAAACTGTAAAACCTATGCACGTATTCATGTACTGATGCAAACATTGGCCCATCTGCTTATCCTGACTGCAAGGAGTAAAAAAGAGCTACTCCTGGTGGTAAAGATGAGCATATGCCAAAGTGTTTGCCAGATTGGGGAAGCAATCAATCACCTCTGGTTGCTATAGCCTGATACAAATGTAACACCGAGAGACCCAGGTTGTTGGCACCAGGAATAGAACCTCCAAGCATAGGGTCTAAAGCCCTGCACTCTACCACATAAGCTAAAGGCCAGCTGGTTCTCAGCTGAGGCTGTAGAGTAGAGACTTCACTCACCCCAGATGAAGCCTCGATGCCAATGGGTACTACACAAAGATTTCCATATAATCATCTGAGGGCTGGTGTATCCTTGTCCCAAAGTCAAGCCCAAATATTTGCTCAGAGTGAAAGAAGAAGGCAACACGACACAAGTCCAAAGGATACCCACTGCTAAATGTGGTAGCTGCCATCTTAGGCGACAAACTAGGGACTGAACCAAGGGTCTCCTGAAGTAAAAGAAAGAGCTATTATAGCTTGAGGGTGTTTAGTTGGCCTATAACGGAGAGAACCCATTTATTGCAGCCATGTGCATGTCACCCACATCACCCATCTGCAGGGCCACTTGTTGTCCCCCCCCACACAGGTAAGCAAAGGGGAACAGCCTTGACTGTTCTTCTCTCCAAATGCCAGCCAGAGGAGCTGAACCAGGGGTAGGAAAGGGGGAATCTGTGCCTTGTAAAGGTCTAGTACAGATTATTTCCCCTATGGAGAAGAGAAGAAATGATAACTGTCCTTTGCCTGGGTGCTCCTGGGGTGGCACAGCTTGCCCCTTTGTGATATTTCACTGAAATAATCCACCAGCAAAGAAAACAAAGAGGAACTCTGAGGATGTGTACTGAAGTATAAAGCATCTTAGGTAATGTTCTATTTCTGTCCCTCCCATCAGGCCCACCAAAAGCGGGGACAAAGAGGGGTGGTTGCCTTGAGGCTTGGTTGCCATAGTGACTGGTGCTGTGGGCCCTTTTGAAGTGCTGCAGCAGGGCTGCCCTGCCACTCTGTGTGGCTGTGAGGGAAGGGCAGTGCCAGGGTCCTGGCAAGGCTAAGGACTGACTGCCTTTGGCCCTACCCCTTCTGAGAGCATGGAGCCTAACCGCCCACCTCCCCGCCCCTCAACTTTGCCCCAGAGCCTGAAGCAGCTGTCAGCCCTGCTGCCTCCAATATCCTCTCCCCATTCTCTTTGTGTACTGCCATACCTCACTGTGTAATTCAGATAGAACCTATAGGACTAATACAGTACTAATACGGCAATCCATGAGAGATGGTGCAATTTGAGAGGTCCCGCTGCAGTGCAGACGAGGAGAGGTGGAGAACAAAAAAAGAGTGTCAAAAACCCTCCCACAGCTACCAACACCTGCCCCTTCTGTGATAAAATCTGAAGCTCCAGAACTGGGCTGATCAGCCATCAACAGACCCACAAATACGATGGTGACATGAAGACGTCTTACGTATTATCAGTGACTGCTGAGAGAGAGAGAACTAATAGGGCTTTAACCAGTAGATAGCTATAGAAATGCAATAGGGTTTTATTGATATCACTCTAAAAACTTATGCAATTTTACACAAAATGAAATCCTTTCCCTCAGTGTTACCATTTTTTTTTTAAATTAGCCTATGGAACAGTGATTTAATTCTCTGTTAAATTCTATAGGATGATTCACTAAATTGTTCAGGGCGACTCAGAATGCAGATAGAAAGACTATTATTTTCTATTAATGTCCATAAGATTTCCTCCTCAGATTTATGACTGGAAGCTAATTCCTGCAATCCCTGCTGGGTTTGCTGTTTACTCCCATAAGCAGTCCCATTCACACTAGTGAACTACTCATTAGTAAGCAGTACATCCAATCTCCAGAGACAGGCCCTAATTTAGGACCTGATCATTCAGGTGAGGACCTGTGACACACATGTACCAGCAGGATACATAAACACCACCAAACCTGAGAAACTATTTGTCCTTCACTGTGTGGGTTCCTCTGTTGTGTTATTTATTACTCTCCATCAGTCTTGGACTTCATGGCATCGCTTCTGTCTTGACACTTGTGACGTAATAAGGACCTGGCTAACCTGAAAAATTAAATCAGATATTTCCTGTTGGGACATGTACTATAGCTTTGTCTGTCCCTCATTAGAGTCTAGACAGTTCACACCAGCACAGGCAGGGATACTGGGGTTGGGGTGATGACAGCTGCTGTGTGTCTTTGTGTGTTCTTCCACTTGGTGAGGAGGGGGAATTTTCTTCCACACTGGTGTCCTGCAGAAACAAATGAGATTCAGAGCTCTCTATGACAGACTTAACTGTCTATACCACCACATAGGCAAAAACAGTGCAATGCCAGACCCACAGTGGTTCCTACTTAGCAAACTTTGGGGAACAGAGATTGGAGCTCCCTGTTCACAATCCACACAAAGTAGTTAAAAGTAGCTCAGGGGACCCTAGCAACACCACCACCTCATAACTGCAAAACCATTTCTCATGCTGCTAAACATTTTAACAATAATTTGTCTGATTATTTCTTTATGCAATTTCAGTTTGACTGTATTTTCAGGGTCAATTCCTTCTGCTGCTTGGTGATTCACCCAGGAGAGAGGGAGATGATAGCTCATAGATACATGGAAGACAGAGAAAGCACAATAGTAATTACTCTCTCTCTCTCTCTCTCTCTCTCTCTCTCTCTCTCTCTCTCTCTCTCTCTCTCTCTCTCTCTCTCTATATATATATATATATATATATATATATATATACACCAAGGGGAATGGGGTGTGTGACTATATGAGCATATGCACACACACAGAAATAAATTATTTTGTCTTCAGTGCATAATAAGTAAGGCCTGGGGCCACATATTGAACTATGTGGATAAAGCAAAATATTGCACAGCTGCTCATTCTGTGAACACCATCCCTTCTTTGTACTGAATGAGGCTGGGGTCAATAATCTAAGTGGAAATCATATGTTGTCATTAGTTACAGACTGTGTCAGACTGCATCTGCATATTGTGAATTAATGGCTGGATTAAGGCAAGGTTAATTCTGGTATTTCTTAGCTTTTGAAGGCTTGCATGTGTAGCATTCTTTTGTTGGGATTACTGTATGTAATTTCTTAAATTCTTTCTTTTAAATGGACAGTTCATCCTATGGAACCAAGAGGACTCCTATATAGTTTATTAGCAGGTTTAGAACCTTTACCTCCCACCAGCACCACTTGAGCAAGTGCAATAATTGGTAGCAATGGTCAGTTGTCATCCTGCATGAGGGCCAGCCACTAGAGGCAGAAGAGGCACTCCTTTTTTTTAGAACCTTTTGCAGTTATCTGCTGGCAGTAGAGGAACACTGACACTCAGGAATCTGAGGTTCTGTGCCAAGTTCTTAAGGGAGTGTTTGCTCATGGTTAGCAGACCTATCTACTTGTGGTCCCACCCAAACCTGGCCCCTTCTGCCTGTGGCTCCTCCAGCCCCTCCTCACTCAGGTCTTTATCCAGGCCCAGCACCCGTTTTTTCCCTTCTTCCCGTGACTCTGAATCCAGCATCCATTCCTGCCACTGGCTCTAGATACCAGTCCTCTTTGCTCTGGCTTCTCATCCCAGCCTCTCCTGCTCCTCCTCTTCTCCCTAGACTCTTTATCATGTTTCCTCCCAACCTTCCTGCCCTTGCCTCAGCCTCCTCTCTCACTGTGCCCCTCTGCATTTGACCCAGACTGCTGTCTGCTCCTCCTCGGTATTACCTGGGAGCCAGCAGTTGGAGCCTTGAGAGCACTGGCGAAACAGTAACCTACTCCCAATTCTGATGCCAGGAACCTCTGGTAGCCAGGAGGAGCAATTGCAGGGGAGTTCCTGCTGAGCCTCTGCATCCCTGAGCTATAGCATGCTCAGCACAGATTGTTGCCTGATTTAGGGGGTTAACAATATTAATTTGGATAGTGCAAGTTATAAGATCACCAGTTAATCTGATCTGAAGATAATGAGGTTCTTGTCAGAATCAGACAACACAGAATATGCAAAGGGCCCTCAGGGTATGACAAGATGCTGAGACAAAAAATAGTTTAAAACTTTATTAAGATACATATAGAAGTAATTAAGTAGCAATCAAATTGTAAACTAAATCAGGGGACAAATACAAGTATTATTCTAAAGTATTATATAGGAGAGTATAGCATTATTTCTATAAAGCTTTGGTTAATCTCTTCACACCCTTTTGTGACAATAACCTGGTGATAAGAGACAAAGGACCAGTCTTACCTCTGGCATGCCTTGAGAGTTCAGGTCTTGGCTCTTCAATTTTTCAGTGGGAGGTGTCGAATTTAGGAGAAGCTAAAGCTAAGAGCTATTACAGCTAACTTAACTGTCTTAATTTACTTAACTTTAACTTAAAACTGCACTTATAACTAACAGACTCCAAAAAAAGACAAAGTTTAGAAAGTTTAAAAAGTACTTCAGAAAGTGATACCTTCTATCTGCCTCCTAACTGCCTAATTATCTCTCTAACTGTCTAATCCAGACCCTGACACCCCTTTTTTCAGGAGTGAGTGCTTGGGCTCTCCTTCTTTGTCCAAGTTTATCTTCCATTCCAACAAAATATTAAGGTACACTTACTCTGTCGGCTAGATACATATGATGTGTTTGTATGTAGTGATGGTGTGTACGTACATATTAACGACATTAGATCATTCTCACATGAATTGTTTTTGTTCTCCTTGTGATATCCCTGTTAAGTTTGAGGGTACGCTTGGAAGATAAAATGCCAGATAAAAGGTTCTTTATCTTATCACTATCTGTCTAGGACAAAGGTCTTGAATAAGTACATATTTACTTTACTTATCTAAGCGAAAGGTCCCAGACATGTGTAGGCTAACATAGCTCAACATACATGCTATGGCCTGCAGGTCTCTTGCCTTACAGCAATAGGTAATTCAAACTATAAGAAAATGAGAAATCTATAAGAAAATCTGTATCTAGTGGCAAGCAAGCAGGTTAGCTGTGTAGGATGGAATCAGGCTCATAACTGGGTCCAACTGGGGAAGATTTTCATGGGGACAACAGAAGACACAACCCCCCACATGAAGCTCAGATATATCAGAGAGTGGCAACTAAACAACAGGAAGAATTTGTGTAACATGAACAAAGCAAGATATCTGTCCCAGGTTGTTCTTGTAAACATTTCACACATGTGCGCACGTGCGCGCGCGTGCACACACACACACACACACACAAACGAGAAATTTCAGCTCAGTTACAGTTTTGTGAAGTTATAAGGAATTAAAAAACCTGAGCCTTTCGGCAGGCATTTTCAGCAGAAAAGCCAAGGATAGAGTAACCATCCTACTTAAATGATTACCCTTCTTTCCCTGCTAAAGCTGCTCTTCTCAGAGGAGGAGCACAGTGCTGAGGCCAGCGTAGGGAATGCTTGTACAACTGCTGCCCAGGATGCACTGGGTCTATAGATAATGGAAGACTTAGGATTGATATTTTAGAGCCTTCCATCAAAATGAACATCTGGTAGGAAAACACTGTTTCAAAGTATTTAGTGTTAGTGGACAAAAGCAATTTCACAGAGTCAGTGTGGGTGTGAAGTGCCACTGCCTCAGAGGGGGATCCTAGAAATAGTGTACAGCATGGCAAATGCTCCTGTCAGACCCTGGGAAAGGAGCAGTGTGCTGTCCTTCACATGCTGCCCCACTTCTGCTGCCCTGTGTGTTCTGCAGAAAGAACATGGTCCTACCTTCATTCCTTCCTGCTCATTTAGGAGCTAGGGCAGGTGAAGAAATTAGTCTGGAGTGCTCCTTGTGTAAGGGGAGGGAAAGGTGTCACTGTTGTATCCCCCAGATACACAAAAAATGTGTTAAAGCAGTGAGCTGGGATCCAGCATAATTCCTCAGTGATTGGGACACACTCCAAATAACATTAACCAAGGACAGAACTCAGGTTCATGGGGCTTGGGCTGCAGGGTTCTTTCATCACTGTGTTGATTTCAACGTGTGAGCTGGAGCGTGGTCTGTAGGACCGTAGGTCCCAGAGCTCAGGCTGCAGTCTAAGCCTACAAGTCTACACAGCAGTGAAACAGCCACATAACATAAGCCGGAGTATCTGGCATGTGTCAGCCACAGGTGTCTAGGTGCTGTGTAGACATACCCTATGATAATTTCTAATGGCTCAGCAATCTCTTTGGCTGGTTCCTTAAATATTCTAAGGTGTGTTAAACTAGGCTCTGATGACATCTTTCTTGCCTAACTAGTTCTTAATTTGTCTCAAAGGGGTAGCTGTGTTAGTCTGTAGCTTCACAAATAACAAGCAGTCCTGTGGCACCTCAGAGACTAACATTTATTAGGTCAGGTGCTTTCATGGGTAAAACCCACTTCCCAGATATGAAAGGAAGTGAAAGTGGGATTTACCCATGAAAGATCATGGCCTAATAAATCAGTTAGTCTCTAAGGTACCACAGGGCCGATTGTTATTTGTAATTCTTAACCTCTTTCCCTATTTTAGCCACATATCCTAACCATTTATGTAGCTGATTACCATGTTAGTTGTCCAATCACTGCTAACTTTTCTGGTGAAAACTGAAACAAAAAAGGCATTTAACGCTTTGGTCATTGCAGCATTTTCTGTTATTGTCTTTTGCACCTCATTTGGTAATGGATCTACCCTGTCATTAGTCTTCTCTTGCTGCTAATGCATTATAAAATGTTTTCTTGTTATCCTTTACGCCCCACACTGTTTAATATAACTTTGTGCTTGGGCTTTTCTAATTTTATCTCTATGTTTTGTGGGGTTTTTTTGTTTGTTTGTTTTTTTAATTCATCATTCATAACTTGACCTAGTTCCCACTTTTTGTGTCACTCACTTTTGAGTTTCAGGTTTCTGAAGTTCTCCTGGGTAAATCGCAGTGGTCTCTTACCATACTTTCTATTTTCTGTGCATTGGGATACGTTGCTCTTATGCCCTTACTAATATCTCTTTAAAACACTGCCAACTCTCCTCTTTTTCCCCCTGGACTTTCTTTCCATGGAAGTTCAGTAAAGTATGCCGTCTTGAGGTCTGTACTCCTTATTCTACAAATTCCCTCTACCATACCTAAATTATTTCCAGTTATTTAGAAGATAAAGTGTCTGTTGTCCAGTACAAATTCCTGGTGCCACCTCAAAATGAGCTACCCTCTGTTGAATACCTACTGTACATAAAAAGCCCTTGTTACTCAAAATCATTGTGCCATGTCCGACAGCTATGGAAACACTCTCATCACACTCCAGGGGCAGACCCGCGAATTATGAGAGTCAGGTGATGAGAATTAAAGTCCTACCATTGTTGCAACTGCTGCTGATACAGCAGCTGCTAAGGCAGTAGCTCACCAAGAGCCAGCTGATTCCACTTCAGCTACTTGAGTGAAACTGGGAAGTAGAAAGAAAGGCAGAGAAGGAAATAAGAGAGGTGTGACAAAAGGGATAGCAACAGAGCAAGCATAGGAGAAGAAAATAAGGGGGAAGGGTATAGTGGATGAGAAGGAGCTAGGAGAGTGAATTCCATCTCATATATGCCAGTAAGGGCTGCATGGGAAAAAAACAGATTGTAACTCTGTTGAGGGGATATAGTAAACCAAGCTGCACCCTGATGGTTCACACATCAGTGCAACTCCCCAAAGAGACTGGATTGGCAGGGGAGGAGTGAGGAAGACTGTCTGTTAATAACTCTCATATTAACATGAATGGCCCTGATCCTGAAAAGCTACTCCTTTAGGTGTTACGAATGCCGCTAGTACTCGGGGATTAATCCCCAGGTAATTAAAGCCACATGTCACTTTTTGATGCTGTCTCCTATTTTACATAAGAATAAAAAACACATGTCACTTCTCTGCTATATTTGAAAATTTATTGATGCTATCTCCTATTTCACATATGCTGCTAGATTTACCCCACTGAAGAATGAGTGGGAGCTGGTGTAGCTATGTGGGAAATGAAGACAGTGTCTTTCTGTTGATTTGCATGGCAACTTGTACAATCATATCCATGTACTAGCCAAAGGGGGCATCATGACAGCCTCAGCTATGAGGCTCTGATTTCTCCCTCATTTTCATTGCAGTTGATCTCATTTTGAAGCATTCATGTCCTTGAAGTTAGACTAGTCAAATCTGTGTGAGAGAGAGAATTTTAGTTTTCCCACTGCAGTTTGATTGTAGCTGAATGTACCATTAATTTTTTTTTCCACGTGCCTCATTTGTAGAAAGCCAGAGAGTCAGGGGTTAAATGTTTTTGGGTGCTGGGCTTTTGGGTTCCTTTTCTGTATACCCTAGTTTGGCTGGAGGACTTCACGCCCGCAGGCCACAGTCACATTATCAGCTGGAAATTGGATAACGACAGCACAATGACAAATCCAGGTTGCTTGCAATAAGGTGCTAATCCCTTTGCTTTAATATCGGAGCAGCGTGTAATGATGTTTGGACATCACTCCAGTTTACTGACGACCCCAGTGGGGCCGGCAATAGAACCTTACAACTGTCTAACAAGACGTCAGGTGACTGCCGTCGTCAAAGCAACGGATGGTGCAATCTAATCTTCCCTCCATCCCTTCCAGCTCCCAATAAGGCCCAGGTTATAGAAGTGGGCCATCAATGCTTGGTAGCTTGAATCAATTAACGTTAATTCGTGCAATGCTATGATGTATTGTGATCACTTTCATTTCAGAGAAGGGGGAAGAAATTGCTATAATTCACCTAAAATGAGGTTGTCTATGGTGCTGAGGTATTAATTGGGTGTCCATATTAAATGGAAAAGGTGCACAGTGGTGAAGGAAAAGTGGATGAGTGACTCTCTTGGCTGCTATTGACCTATCAGAAGAAGACAGTGCCCTTTTCTTTTGCTTTTATCTATTACAGTTTTCCCTATTGCGTGTCAAGTTGATGTATTATAAAAAATTCATTTGGTGACCTTTCACCCCCTTAGCAGATTAAACAATTTCACTGGGATGGCATCATTAACAGGGCCTTGCATTTAATGATGATTTCTCTAAAAGGCCACGGAGATTCGATTTTAAGCTAACAGATTTATTGCACTATTATAACATATCGTAAAAAACTGTACCACCTACGGTCTGGTTTTAGGATAGGAACTGTTTAAGAGTTTATATGGAGCTTAAAGTGGTATTACCTTGGGATATGCTGCAGCAGCGAGACTCTGACCTTGGGCATGATGCTGTTTACATTTCATAAAAGATGTTCCTCCAGTAGTAAACTTAAGGAGTGTGTTAGCAAAGAAGCCTGACTTGGGCTATGTCTACACTATGAGATAATGTCGATTTTATGTCAATTAGCCCGATTTTTCCAAATGCCTGTCCTCACTGCAAATTCCATTAGCTCGATTTATGGAGCACTAAAATCGACATAATATCGAAATCATAATATCGTAGTAACCTGACAGGTGCAGCGTTCAGTTTGAATTTAAAATTCTGAATGAAGCATAGTGAGGAACTGCTATTTCTTTAAATTAAATTCATTCACCTCCAGACATGTCCCATATATACCCCCACAATGCCCTACAGTTCTCCACTCTGGAGAACTCTGGCATCTTCCGTCTCCGCTGCTCTCGAATGAGAAAGAGTTAGGCAACAGGAAGACCGTTTCAATTTGGCACCTGGAAGCCCGTGGTTGCAGGGTCACGAGAGGCTGAAAAATATTTTCTTTTTGTTTGTTAGTAGCATGGCTCTGGGGTCTGTGTATACCCCTCTAGCTGCCTTTTTTTCTGCGCTGCCTGGTGCCAGCCGCTTCCCTCCCCTGCCGTACTATATGGCAGCAAGGCTGTGGGTGGGGGTCGTGCTTGTCTGATAGGACTAGAAGCTTCTTTTCAGCTGTTTACATGTTGTCCCACCCTCCACATCCCCTTCTTTCCCTCCCCAAGAGGTGCTATGCATGCTGGAATGTTCCCTCACTCGCATCACGTGGCAGCTAGGCTGTGGGTGAGGGTTGTGCTTGGATGACAAACTTGTTTTCAGCTGCTTACATTTTGTCCTGATACCCACGTCCCCTCCTTTCCCTCCCCCTGCAGTTGCCACACAGTCTGTAAATTTCCCACGCCCAGCTGCATCATGTGGCTTGACCCCATACCAATAAAAGGATGTGCTGCGCAAGGTGTCAGGCAGCTTGAGTGTGGTGAGGGTCACGATTTTCGGCTGCTGGCTGTAATCTGGGGTCTTTCAGCCACCCAGGGAAGTCTCCCTCAGTGGTCATTATTTTCAGGTGCTGGCTGTAGCCAGGGGTCTTTTAGTCACCCTGAGCTGTACGTGTTTTGATGAAGGTAATGTAGTAGCTATACAATTATCACAGCTCTCAGAGTAAGGCTTGCAGCAAGGACTATTCTTGTTCTGAGGGTCTTTTGTGGCAGGTCCAAACCTGGTTGTAGTCTGGGGTGTTTTAGTTGACCAGGGGATGTCTCCCTCAGCAGTCATAATTTTTGGGGCTGGTTATAGTCTGGGGTCTTTTAGCTGCCCCAAGCCATAACTGTTTGAACGATTCATTGCAGTTTCACTGTAGCACCCACGTCCACTTAAACATATTCTTCTTCTAACTGTCTTTTTTGGCAGGAGACCTAAATCCAGATTCAGGTCCAAACATAATCAAAGTCTAGACATGCTGTTAATAGGGGCAGGTGGTGAGTTCCCTGGGCAGTCACAATTTTCAGGGCTGGCTATAATCTGCTGTCTTTTTAGCGGCCCCGAGCCCCAACTGATTCATTCGAGTTTCAGTGTAGCACACACGTCTACTTAAACATATTCTTCTTTTAAGGATCTTCTTTGCCAGGAGGTCTAAATCCAGTTCCATGCCTGCAAAGATCCAGTGCTTTTGCATCCCATTTTCAAAAACCTGTCAGTTGGGATAGGTTTACTCCCCCTCCCCTCCCCTCCCCTCCCCTCAATTATACAAAGCACATCTTATAAAGGCAAGCCAGACCCCTGTCTGGAAAAAGGGACATTTGTTTAACATGGCAGGGGAAAGAAGGGAATGAAGTGTGGGAAGATGTTGTCAGATACCCACAGCAACTTGCAGGGCATTTTTTCCCCATGCTGCACCAGTGAAAATAGCCAGAATGCGACGGGACTCAGGGCACTGGGGGATAGGTTCACACAATATACTGCGGCAGCAGTTGATTTAAGCTACTTGTGTGTGTCAGCAATGTCAATTTTGTGGGGAGCATGGGAGAAGGTAAGGCTAATCAAAATCAAATGGATAAAACCCAGTGTTAATAAATTGATTTTAATAAATCTGACTTTCACTCGTATAGATGCAGCTTTAGCCTCTAGCTGCTAGTGGGTGGCATGAAAAGCACAGCTATTTCTGCAGGTTCCCTGTAAATAAAGGATATGACCAGAGAGCTTTTGGGATGTTGGTTAGTGGTACTGTGGACTCCCTTTCCTACAGATTTAGAGCAGATCTCATCTTCTCTGCAAGGTTGCAAGTCCCTGAATAACATTGAGGACCTGTTTGAAAAGTAGCAGCACTCTTTCTGCTACAGACCGGGAAAGCTTCTGGCTCCACCTTAATGAACCATTGTGCTGAGTTCTGCTGCACTGCTGCGGCCTGCTCACCAGCCAAGTCTGCACATGTTCACCTGCCATGAACTGCTGCACTCTTCCAGGGGTGTGGAAAGTAGAGGGTGGGCCCCCCGCCAAAAGGGCATGAAATTTCATAACAGGGACACAGTATGATCAGCTGCTGGGTCTCAGGCTCATACATCTTGTTAAAAATGTTGAAATGTGTTATTTTTCTGTCTGTTTATTCACATTTATATACCTGTTACTCAAGTTTTTCTTACACATGCGGAAAGATTGCTTCTTTTTTTAATAGGCATATAGCCAAAATTTCCAAAATTTCCATCAGTTTGGATTACATTAGGTTGTGTGGGCCCTGCTAATTGCAGGATGAAAAGTGGGGCCTGACCAAAAAGCTTGCTTACTCCTGCCCTGGAGAACACCCTGTCCCTTGCCAGCTCTCTAGGGTGCATGCGTAGATAGCTCAATTGCTAAGCTACCGAACTTGAAGATTCATGAGCACCCACTGTGCGCAGCTGGCAGCGTGTCTTTCTATTGGTGGTGCACATCCGCACATGCCTTGGTGCACATGACAAAATTTATCCTGCCCATGGGTGTTAAAAATTAGAGGGAACACAACTGAGCACCGACCCTCTGAAAATCATCTCATGTGAAGTGTTCCAAGTTGGCCCACCCCAAAAGTGTGATTACGAACCTTACAGTAGTCCCTAAGGGCCCCAATTGATATTGGGCGCTTATAGCGGTAGGCACGGTATGTACACACAGTTAGGGGTGGTCCCTGCCGCACAGACCTTCCAATATAAACTGATAAATGCTTGGAAGGGAAAGGGAGGCACAGATGGTGATTTGCCCAAGGTCATAGAGCAGGTCAGTGCCACGAATAAAACCCAGGTCTCTGAAGCTCTGTGTGTTAACCCATTAAACCTCTATTTTTAACATCAGTGGGTGGAATAAATTTTGTTTCATGCACCAGGGCATGGGCAGATGAGCACCACCAGTAGTAACATACACTGCTGGCTGTAGGAGCCGTGAGAGCTCTGCTAATCATCTGGGTGGCATTTTAATATCTTCTGGGTGACTTCCCAAGTGCACAGCTTCTAGGGAACAATGGTGTTAACCACCACTTGTTGCTGCTGATGAAAAGTTTGGCCACTTTAATAGCATTGTGGCTTGGCCCAGTGTTCCTTAAGCTGCAAAGCAGTTTGCCCCAAGGACCTGTGCTTTGTAACGTAAAGAAACAGTCTGAAGAAACTGAATTAAACAAAAGTGAATTGGCTCTCAATAAATCTTTTGTTTGTAACCGCCTTTAAGCAAACACTAGAGAGCTGAATGAATAGCTTTCCGACTTTCATTGCAAGACAATATCAATCCCCTAGTTGCCTCACTTCACTGCAATGGTAGATTAGAGATATATGTGTATCTAAAAAGAAGAAGTTCCTAAATGACATGAAGCATTGAGAACAGAATGAAATGATACAGGCTCAAAATAAAGTGGTGTTTCTTTATTCAGATGCAAAAGCCTTTTCTCAGGATGTTTGAATTTCAGTTTCAGTCTTGGAATACCAATGTTTTTTTAAAGAGGCACCTGTGTATGTCTGCACTTGAACATATCTGATATAGTAACAGAGAGGTAGCTGAGTTAGTCTGTATTCTAACAAAACAACCCAGGGGTCGTGTAGCACTTTAAAGACTAACAAAATTGTATGTTAAGTGATGAGCTTTCGTAGGACAGACCCACTTCTTCAGATCTAATTGGGTCAATCCCACTAAAGGTCAACACCTAATAAATTATTCTGTTAGTCTTTAAAGTGCAACATGACTTTTATATCTGAATGTGATTGCAGCACAAAATCACTAGTGAAAAGAATGCACAATTCAGTTGTAGCCATGTTTGATCCAGGATGTTTTGTAGGGTGGATGAGGGAGCTAGATAAATTCTTGGAGGATATGTCCATCAATGGCTATTAATTAAGATGGGCAGGGACTCTGTCCCTAGCTTCTATTTGTCAGAAGCTGAGAATGGACAATGGGATGGATTACTAGATGATCACCTGTTCTGTTCAGTCTCTCTGGGGCGGTGACATTGGCCGCTGTTGGAAGACAGGATACTAGGCTAGACTGACATTTGATCAGGCCAAAAATGGCCATTCATATGTTCTTATTGGACCAACTGCTGCTGACATAAGAGAAAAGCTTTCGAGCTTACATGGAAGACCTTTGTCTAAGCTAGAAAGCTTGTCCCCTTTGCCAGCAGAAATTAGTCCAATGAAGGATATTACTCCATTCGCTCTTTTCAGCGGAATGCACATTGCCAAGCAGGGTGATTTTGGCGAGTCCATGTTACAGAATATGCAGGAAGAATGGTCCTGTGGTTAAGGCAGTGGACCGGCGCTCAGGAGATGATATCTGTCCAAAACTTTTTTGTCCTATATCTCAATGCATTTTGCAAAGGAGGTTAATCCACTGGCCACATTTTACTACTAGGGGAAGTAGAGGCACAGAGATGTGAAATGATTTGCCCAAATTCCCCCAGCATCCCATGGTGGAACTGAAAACAGAGCTCAGAGATCCTGAATCACAGTTGAGTTCCTTATGAGTTTGAGTTCTACCTCTGTTCCTATATTCCTGTGTCCCTACCATACTTCCTAAGAGAACCTAAGACAGATCACCTAATCTTTGTGTGCCTCAGTCCCCAGCTGTAAACTAAGGATTATAATTTGGAAACCCTTTGTTTATGGTGTAGTCTTTTTGGGAATAGAGACAGTTTCTCATTGTGAGTACGTGCAATACTTTGCACAATGGTTTGACATGAAGACTCAAAATGCTACCATAATTTTTAGAGAGACTTATTAAATCCTAAACTTAAATCCTACTAGCAATGTTAATTCAAATTTGTATGCAAGACTGAGAATTCCACCTGGACTGAAAACAGTATGAAGCTCTGTGAAGGGAGAGCAATGTCTAGTTAGAAGGGGTATCTAGGGAATGGCCTCAGGGGTGGGCATCAGATGCTTTAATATCATCTTTCATAATATGGTGATTTTTTTTCCACATTGCTTTGCATGAGGAAGAAACGGAAGCTGTCTAATTCCTGGAGGTGGCCTGTATGTGAGACCCTATAATATCTCTGTCCAGGTGCAGCCCTCAGATGGAGAAATGGAGGAAGAGCTTCCTGTGCAGCCACAAATTATTTTTTTGGATAAGCAGGTAGTGATTGCCTTCCTAGGAGTCTGATTCTGTTACTGCTGTGCAGTATTGTCAGTCCCAAGCATGTGAAACTCAGATTGTCTTAGAGATCCTGGAGGTGTTTTGCTTTGTTTTGTTTTGTTTTAATTAGCATTCGTATCCTTTTCTGTGGGATATACTCAGGTGAATTTTTTTTAAAGCTTGTACTGTAGAAGAAAGAGAGAAAACTGAAATTCTCATGCAATCTCTTGATCTTTGAAGCTAGAGAGTAAAGAAAACTATGAACTATTGTGAACCTCAGTGCTGCATTGGCTGTGGGGGGAGGGGACCAGGAGCTGGCTGAGTACTGGCACCTCTTTTTTTTTTTTTTAACGGTGGGCCTCATGATAAAATCTCTATCTTTGATGTATGTTGGGGTTTGCTGGGATTCCCGTATTGCTCTATTTTTCCTTTATCCTAATGTGGGGAAATTATAGGCAAATATCTGTGTGGATCTGGATATAAACTTTGCAGATCAGGTGTGTCAGTCATACTCCCAAACTTCAATTCCAAATCCAAGTAGCTTTTTGGGGGAAAGTTTGGCTATGTCTGTGCTGGTCCCTGCCTTTTGGAAGGGGCATGGTAATGAGAGAGTTGGGAAGATGCTAATGGGCACTGACATGAATATGCAGTGCCTCATTAGCATAATTGCACACTGCCCGTGTAGACGGGGGCCTCTCGAAAGGACCCCTCAGACTTCAAAAGCCCCTTCTTCCTATTTGATTTCAGGAAGAAAGGGCTTTCAAAATCTGAAGGGTCCTTTTGAAAGGACCCCAGCTACAAGGGCAGCACCCAATTCGAAAACAGCGCTTTTGAATTGCATGTGTCTGCCATTATGCTAATAGTAGTAGTAGTAGTAGTAGTAGTAGGCACCCTTCAGTCTGCATAGACTATGGATCGCGCCCTTTAAAGTTTCAATTGAGGACTTCATTTACAGCGTCTATTGTGACTATAAAGACCCACACGAGAGTGACAGTCCTTGCTGCATCTCTTGCAGATGTAGTGGGTGTCTGGCAAGTCCTTATTGTGCTTTCTGTGCGCTCGCTTCTCCTCTGCTAGCTGTCTGATCTTCAACTCGCCCTGCTGAAGACCCTTGTGTAACCCCTGCCTCCATCTGCTGCGGTCGTCTGCTAGTTCTTCCCAGTTGTCCAGCTCGATGTCTACCTCTCTGAGGTCTCTCTTGCAGACATCTTTGTAACGCAACTGGGGGCGTCTGGGAGGTCTTTTGCCAGAGGCTAGCTCACCATACAGGATGTCTTTTGGAATCCTTCCATCGTTCATCCTGTGGACGTGGCCAAGCCAGCGGAGTTGACGCTGCCTGAGGAGGATGTGCATGGTTGGGATTCCAGCTTGCTCGAGGACAGCGGTGTTGGTCACTCTGTCCTTCCATGATATTCCAAGGATGCGCCTGAGGCAGCGCAAGTGGAAGACGTTCAGCCTCTTTTCCTGGTGGGCATACAGGGTCCAAGTCTCGCTGCCATAAAGGAGGGTGCTGAGGATGCAGGCTCTGTAGACTTGCATTTTGGTGTGAGTGTACAGCTTGTTGTTATTCCACACTCTCTTGCTGAGTCTGGACAGAGTTGTGGCCACTTTTCTGATCCTCCAATTTAGCTCAGTGTCCAAGTCGATCAAGGCTATGTAGAGTGGCTTTCTCTGCTCCCTGCACTTCTCCTGCAGCTGCCTTAGAAAGAAGACCATGTCAACGGTAGACCTCTCTCTGCGGAATCCGCACTGCAATTTCGGGTACACCCTCTCAGCAATCTTCTGGAGTCTGCCAAGGATGACGCGAGCGTACAGTTTACCAGTGATGCTTAGGAGGGAGATTCCATGGTAGCTAATGAGGTGCTGCATATTCATGACAGTGCCTCATTAGGTTCTTCTTAACTTGCTCATTACTATGCCCCTTCCGAAAGGAGGAGTCTAGTGTAGACATGGCCTTTCTGTCTGGATCCAGAGCTGGACTACATGGTTTATAGCACTGGCATTCCTTGGTATTGAAAAATCATGAGTTTGCCCCCCCTCCCCCAAATTACAAAATTGAATTTAAAATCATGGCATCTTTAAAAAACACAATATTTTGGGCTCTTCTTTATTTGTCTTGTGGGGCTTGTCTACACTTGTCCCCAGCTTTGAAGTGGGCATGTTTAGCAGGGTGATGGGAGGTTACTAATAAAGTGCTGAGGTGAATACGCAGCACTTCATTAGGCTAATTATCCGCTGCGGCAACTTCAACGTGTCAAACTTCAAAGTGCCAGCATGCGTGTAGCCACGGGTACTTCGAAGTGCCTGCCGTTACTTCAAAGTGCCTTTACTCCCCAAAATTAAGTACTTCAAAATGCCCACAGCTACATGCATGGCAGCACTTTGAAGTTTGACACTTTGAAGTTGCCGCGGGGGAGAATTAGCCTAATGAAGTGGTGCATGTTCACCACAGCACTTCATTAATAATCCCCCATCACCCTGATTAACATGACCCCTCCAAAGATGGTGGCAAATGTAGACCCAGCTATGGGTCTTTAAGGTTCACACTTTCCTGTTTTTGCCTGCAACTGGCAAACCTAGAAATGTACTTTTTAAAAAAAATCTGGGATTCTCTTTAAATCACATTAATTTGTGAACTGATGCTTTCTGGTTAGCATTTAATAAAGGATTTATAATAAAACAGTATTTTTATTATGCCATTTGTGATACATACCATGTATGTACTGTCCTTGCTGCTAGGAGTTAATATATGAAAGTTGCCTTAGAAAATAAAAGGATTCCCATTTCTCTGGGAAAAAGAAGTTGAACAAACCTTTTATTCCCTTCTTTTCTTCTTCCCAGGGTCAGAGAGTTGAGACATTAGGTCTGCCCTCAGAGCCATGGGTCATCACAGTCTGTCTCAAGGGCCCTTCGGAGGCTGTGTTGAAAGGTTTGGATGTTTTTTTTTTCCCCTTCTTATGGAAGCTTTGGACATAGTGGAAGCATCTCCTAGAAGCAATGGATATAATTTTTAGAGTTATCTTGAAGCAAAATTCATTTTGAAGGCTGCTCACTGGGCTAAAAATAGAGTGCAGGGTTGGAAGAACTGTGATGGGCTGCTCACATGGTGGTAGGAGAAGAGAGTCTTAAGAGTGTGCCCAGCCCTGCCAACTTAAAGAGACACCATGTGACACAAAGTTTTGATTCCTGTGGGGAAAAAAAAAAGGGGTGGAATGATAATTATAAATCCAAGCAGCCCAGTGCTAAGCTAGTATTAGTTCTCCTAGTTCTATTAAAGTTCTTGGAGCTACATTGATTTTATATCTGAGGAGTATTTCTCTTCATATAAATTAGAACTATCTATCTGTCTTTTGCTTTTATTGTTGTTAACATTGTATATCCCAAAGAGATAATGCCTTTCTGGGACACTTAAGCATTCCACTCTGACCTTGACCTAGTAAAATACTCAAGCACATATTTAACTTTAAGCAGATATTCCCATTGAGGATATTAAGCCACTAGCCACATGCTTACAATTAGGTCCTGCTAAATACTGTGCTGCATTGGACATCCAGACATAATAGTACGGTGCATGAAAATATGGAAAAGAAGCTGTTTATAAACACAGCAAAAAACTGATCCTGCTAGTTTTACTTCATGAACTGAGTGAAGTTCAAAATAGAGCTGGTCAAATAATAGATTGTTTTTTAGTTCTTTGCCAATTATGAAAAATTAAAATAATCATTTTTGTCCAGACAAAAGGGAATTTTTTCACAAAATTTCAGGAGCAAATGGAAGGGTTTCTTTTGTTTGTTTGTTTGTTTGTTTTACAATAAAAAGACAGCCCTGAGTCTGGTTACAATGAAACATTCTGGCTTTTCTGTTCAGCTTGGCTGAAATCATATTTTTTTCAGCTCAAATGAGAAAAAAAGAAAGAAGAAGAAGACAAGAACGAACAAGCAGTACCCCTGGTCAAAACATTTTGGGTTCACAGTCAGGCTGGAGATACCTTAACTTTGACTTGCCAAGAGCATTCCAAGTAGAAAGGGCAGGTGGCTTCTATGATCTAGTTCAGACACCAGTTATTGGGTTAGAAAATGCTAGGATAGGTGGGCGACACTCTGTGGCCTTTGCCATGTATAAAAATGTTAATTGATGATCACAATGATCCATCTGGGCATTAAAAATCCTATTAATTTTTGGCCTACCCCCTGAGATTGTCTCATCAACTTGGCCTACCTCCATGAAAATCAAAGGATTTATGAACATTCACATTAGCTGAGAGGATAATCCACACAGTATGTATTGATATATCATGCAACTAGAAGGGACCTGGAGAGGTCATCAAGTCCAGTCCCCTGCACTTGCCTTTCACAAATCCTTGACAGATTATTTTATTTCAAATCTAACCTGCTCCACACCCTTGAAAGGTCCCTTTGAGGATTGAACTCAGGAGCCTGGGTTTATAATTCCAATGGTTTAACAATTGAGCTCTCCTGCTCCGACCCCTTGTTGAGGGGGTTGGGTTTGTCAGATGGACACGTCCACAGAACAGCCACTTAATGATGCCTATTGTTTCTGTCACAACCGATCTAGGCTTGATCGAAAACAACAACCTAGAAGTGAAATCCTAAGACTCCCTGTGCCATACTCCTCTGTTTCACATCACTTTTAAATAAGATTTCTAAAAATCTGCTGTTCGTTTGGAAAGAATAACTTTTTTTCCCTCTCTGTTTCGCAACTTGAAACTAAATAAATTGTGAGGGGAAAAAAAGAGAAATTAAAACCAAATGGAAGTAAAAGACTCAAATAAAGAATAGTCACCGAAAAGAAATCCACTTTACATTCTTTAAAAGATACATGCATCAAATTAATAGTCAATAAACTCCAGCAAAGAATAAACTGTGCTATACAGATGTTCTGCATGTAATAGTGTGCTGCAGTTTTTCCTTTGACAAACGTCCTTATTGCACTCGTCTTTTGAAGCATATGAAAGCAGCATTTAATTGAAATGGATCTGTCTAGCACACTGCCTGCTTCATCTGACAGCAGTCAAACTGCCTCATGGAAAGTAGTTTAGCTCCAAATTAGCTGGCTTCTGCGTTAAATACCAGCTTGCCTCAGAGATCTTTGTGAAGACTCCCATATATATCTATAATATTCTGAGATTTGAAGTGTATGTGCCTGAAAGCTAAGGTAATCTCTGTTGAGAAGTACAGTAAACTACTCTAGGCTTCATCATAGACTCAGAATGGCAGTAGTAAAATATTTGAATGCAGCTGAAAGGATCCTCTATAAAACTTGTGTTCTAGTGTGCTAAATAGTAAAGTCAAAAACACTATGGGTAGTCAAAGCAGGTAGTGTAATCAAGAGGCCATTTAAATATCTAGATAAACAGAAGACCCAGAACTGAAACTAGCAATGAGGGAAATCCACATGGCTAACTTAGGGTCCAGTTCTTATGGAGATCACTGGGACTTTTCACTGACTAAGTTGCTAATTATTTGCATTTATATTATAGTGCTAACTAGATTTCTCAGCTGAGATCTGGCTTCATTATGCTAGGTACTAAATACACACAGATAATGAGGCAGTTCCTCCTACATAAAGCTTTTAATCTAAGTGGACATAACAGACAATGGGCAGCAGAGTAGACAGCCACCAACCTGATCAACACTAGGCAGGTAAGTCAATTGTAGATACACAATTCCAGCTACAGCAATTGTGTAACTAGAATCGACTTGTCTGCAATCGACTTGCCTGGCTGTCTTCACATCAGCCTCCCTGCCCTTGTGATATTGAGGAGTACAGGGGTCGACTGCCAACCCCAGATAGTTAGATTTTGTGCATTTCTACCAGGTGTGTGAAATCAAACTCTGGGTTGATCTTCCTTGTAGTCTAGATGTACCCACCACATGGGGAAGTGATTTTTCCAACATTACTAGGCAGCAGCCACTGAACTGAATCATACTTCTCTGCCATATTTGATCATCTCTCCTGTGATCTTATCATTTCCAGGTCTCTTTGTTGTTTTTCAGTCATTTCACTGCTCTTTTTACTTCCTCCTTCAAAACATCAGTCTCATTCTCCATGCTCAGTGGTAATATCTCTTTCACTTCTTCAATCAGTCTCTCTGAGACACTAGGGTCCAATTGTGCTTTATACATATTGGTATAATATCTCATCAATCACTGCACAACCTTCTTGTTCATGAGCACATTGTCATTCTCGCCATTGATCACCATCTGCTTTAGCTGCCACTTCCTATTAATAGTCCTGATCATCTTGTACACTTCCCTGGTCTGACACTCACCAAAACACCTCTCTCTATCTTTGCACTACTCCTCTAACCATTTCACTTCATCCATTTTGGCCACTTTTCCTACTTCATTCCATTTCACTCTATATTGCTCTTCTGCCCTCTCAGAAAAATCCCTTCTGATCTTCAACGCTCTTCTCTTGGACCAACTTCAGCATCTCTTGAATAATCCACTTCTTATTGATCTTCTCTTCTTCCAGAACTGTCTGCTCAATTACTTCTTCTATTGCTGTGACTATCCCTTCTTCTCTCTTATCTAGATCTTTCTCTGTGCCTGCATTCCTGATCTTCAGAGGACTGGACACGATGGCCTCCTGAGGTCCCTTTCAGCTCTATGAGATGTGTATCTTCTCTTTGAACACTACTCTGTATACATTCCTTATTTTTTCTTCATGTAGCCTTACCACATCTCTTCGTTTCTTGAACTGTGTCTTATACTTTCTCTTGAATTTCATCTTGATGTTTGCAATCACTAAGCTGTGGCCCGAGTCCATATCTGCTCTTTGGGAAGTTTGTCACTTCTGTACTGATTTTGCCCATCTTCTTCTTATCAAGATCATATCTAACAAGTTCTTGGACTGCCTGTTATTTGATTGCCATGTCTGCTTTCTACAGTCCTTTCGTTGGAATATCATGTTGCAGATCACCATCTCATGCTGCTTATCAAACTCTAGTAGTTTCTCACCTCATTTGTTTCTTTCTCCATATCCAAACCTTCCCATGGCTCACTTCCAACCTTTATGATCAGTTCCAACCTTTGCATTCCAATCTTCTCCAATGATCAACACATCTCTCTTTGGTATGTCCTCCAGCATCTTTGTTAAATCTTTACAGAATAGCTCGGTCTCTTCCTCTGTGCTATCCAATGTGGGTGCATACACCTGAATGACCAAGATATTGATGGTTTTGCTTCAAATCTTGCTACCATTATTCTTGCACTCACCAGTTTGTACACTAACAATGCTCATCTAGCTCTTTTGCTAAGAAGGAATACAGCTCCTGCCTCCTGCTTTGTTTTATTCCCTGACCAAATGACTTCACAGCTGCACATCTCTCCTGATGCTGTCCAACACATCTCCACTAGTCCAAGTATATCACATCAGTATCTCTCTATGTCCTTTTGAAGCAGCACTAACTTTGCAGTCATCCACAGTGTTCAGACATTCCACATTCCAAATGATAATATATGTGTTAGTTGTAATTTTCTTTCAGTAGCCAAGTTATCAATCCAATCCCTATCACTCAATTGTTTATCCAGGCAATGTTTGAGGAAGATGAAGAGAAGCTAGCGAGAATGGTGCAGGTGCTAAGTGAGGAAGGGAAGTGGTACAGACTGATTATGAATATCAATAAAATGAAGACAATGGTATTTTGAGATAAGGAAATAGGCAGGAAGATCAGCGTAGATGGGATTGAACTAGAGAACTTAAAGAAGTTCACATATCTGGAGAGCAACATGACGTATGATCTAGATTGTAAGAAGGAAATGGCAGCCAGAATAGTGAAAGCAAGAGTTAGTTTGAAGGCAATAGATAAGATCTGGAAAAGCAAAGTGATTAGTTTAGGAATGCAGCTGAGTGTTTTGAAAACGTGTATATTCAGCATCATGTCGTATAGATGTGAGACATGGGTGATAATGAAAGATTCAAAGAGAAGGATATTGGCATTCGAGAGGAGTTGTCATAGAATGATCCTGAGAATAGAATGGATGCAGAAAGTCATCAAAGAGGAATTATATAGGAAGATACAGCAGAAAGACAATCTACTGCAGAAGGTTATACAATGGAAGCTACATCTATTCGGACACACCTGCAGAATGAATGACAAGCAAAAAGTCAGGACCCTGTTATTTGGCATAATGGACGGCTCAAATAGGAAAGGAAGACCCCACAGAGAATGGATAGATGATATAGTAGGTCGGTGCTGAGCTAGTCTACAGAAACACTAAGCCACTCTGCACTGGACAGGGAAAGATGGAAGTAAATAGTGAGGGAGGCAGTGGACACCAGCAGATGCTGAGCCCATGGTAGTTGATGCTGCTGCTGCTGCTGATGATGATGATGAGACACTGGACTGCCATTCATTTTGCCACACCCACTCCAGCTCTTTGCTTTTCATTTTCACCTTCCATACTCAGTAGTCTGCAGTCTCTCTGGGCTGTATCAGGCCCTCTGTATTTAACAGTCCTTGCCAACTTTATCTTCTCTCCAGTGATTGTATCATTTGAATAAGACTTTTTCTGTTGGGATATTGAGTTTTCAGTAAAATCATGTTAAGTGAGGTGGGCAAGCTATGGTGTGGATTTTGCCTGCACAGTTGACCTGGTATGTACCTCAAATACGTAAGTCTGAGACCCCTAATTCTTCACAAGTGTACATTGCTAGATTTAGGATTCCTACTAGCAAAAGCCCAGGCTCAAACTGAATAGCGCTTTGTACCATTAATAATTGCAATGAAAGTCCACTAGGCTACTTGTGTTGTGATGTATGAACAATGAAGTGGAAGAAAGGGTATCATCTGGCCCATAATTTAAGGCCCTTCCTGCATCCCTTTAATAGTACTGTGAATTTGTGGTGTGCATCACCTTTTTTCTGGAAGGTGGCTCTAAGACACATTTGCAAAGATCCAGTCCCTTTGTTACTCTGGAGATGGGAATAAAAATAGACAAAACAGCTATATTGTGTTGTCTAATGGTTATAAAAAGTCATCCCAGCTATAAACAGTGCATGTTGACTTTCAGCAAGAAAGTGAGTTTTTGTTTGTGATCTCTGGTTTCAGTCCAGCATCCAAAGTAAGTTCTGATTTCTAACCTTCACCTGAATCAGTAGTTAGAACATTTTGTCAGTCTTTGAGAACTCGCCCACTTTCATTCCATAAGCCTGCGTGAAGCTCAAGACTTGGCCAGCTTTCTATAAAGCCCAGGATTTGGCTGGTGCCCAGAGAATCAGAAAATAAAATAGAGATACCCTTGACATTTCAACTATCTTTTAAATCCTGTGCCACCTTATAGATGAACAGATATTTTGGAGCATAAGCTTTCGTGGGCAAAGACCTGCTTTGTCAGATGCATGAGTGGGGGGTTCCAGAGAAGGGTTTATATATATGGGTTTATGAAAAGGAGGGAGTCCCAGTCAAGAGGAGGGCTGGGGTTGAAAAGGTCAGTTCAGTCGTGGAGGACTGTTAGTCTGTTAATCTATAAGGTGCCACAGGACTTGTTGGTTTTGAAGATACAGACTAATTCCACTGCCCCTCTGATACTTACCTTTTAAATGACCCTGCTCAGACAAAAACATAGTGAATGCCAGTTTGGTTTTAAAACTGTACTGGGTCAGAATGAACAGCCATATTGCATAGGTGTAAATGACCACACAGGATGCAAGGTCTTAGAAGAGTCAGGGCATCAGGTTTAATCACAAATCATTTTACAGAGATTTTTGTTTTATGAGTTTCTAGCTGAGACGGATCCTGTTGCTTGTGTGATCATATCACAACCATCCTATTCAAATGTCATGGCCTGAGCCAGGCTAAGATTTCTGAAAGGAAGGCAGCATTTTGAATAATCAAAAGCCGCTGCCATCTGATGGCTCTTTGATAGCCTTTGTATTGGGAGCTCCCTTCCATGCTACCCTAGTTTTTCACAATTAATTTCCAGGCCAAAATTTACAGCAGAAAATTGAAGGAATGTTCTGTCCCAGTGGCTGCTGCAGCTGTCTGGCTGTAATGAAATAACTTATATGGTTTTGCACATCAGATATTCCCTCTTGAATTCAGTAATACTACTCAGGAGAGGTAGAGCAAAACAGACCTACAGAGCTTCCCCATGTGTCAGATTCATCTGAGAGGCTGGAGCAGAAAAGGGGTTAAAACAAACTGCTGCCGCTTCTTGGAGGCTGCCTCTTCAGCTTGGATAACAATATCCCAATAAAAATCCCCTAAGAGCTCCAGTGCCCATAGCATCAGTCATTTCAAATTCAGATATGTTAACATGAGAGCTGGATCAAACCAAATCATGGCATACGGGCAGCCTTCAGTTCTATGGAAAATGAGGTTCTGGATCTGTCTAAGGTGCTGTCCCCCTCTACCATAGTATCTCACAATCTTCAGTGGATTTATTCTTATACCGTTCTTGCAAACAGGGCAGTGCTGTTATTGCCATTTTATGGATGGGGAAACAAAGTAACTTTTCCAAGCTCACACAGGAATGCTATAGTAAAGCAGGACTTTGAACTCACAGGTCCCTGGCCCCAGCCTAACCCCTGAATCAATGGGCCATACTTCCTTTTTTCCCTGAAATGGAACTTCCTAGGTGAACCAATCTCTAATGAGCTGAGCCATAACCTGGGATCTGGTCTGTCCTGAACTTCTGCCCAGATTGGACCTGGTTCTGAATTTCACAGCTTGAGCCAGTTACTTATCTCAGAGAACATGTTGCCACACAGGCCTGCCAGTTGGCAGGAGGGGGCCAAAGAGGAAAACTGTCCTGGATCCTGGTGATACAAAAGGGTTCAGAGCTCCCAGCCACCGCCGCCGCCGCCGCTGCTACTGTGCAGCACCTGGAGATCCAGAACACTGCCCAAAACACTGCAGGCAGCACTGAGTGCTGCGGGGAAGGCATGTGCGTGAAGACGCTGCAGTCCAGTCAGCACTGAAAGCTGGCTGCCCCAGTCCAGCCCCTTCCCTTCAAGGCCCCACCCCTTCTGGAGGCACAGAGCAAGCTCCTCTTCTCCCACCTTGCCTAGGAGCCTGGCGAGGTTGTCTGCCCCGCTGGTCCCCCACCCTCAGCTAGTGTATATTGGAGTAGTGCTGGCAGTGCCACAGAAGCTGTGCACGTTCACAAAAGGTGAAGACCTGACCTGCAGAGCTTTCTCTGAGACCTCAGAGCTTGCCTTCGGTGTCATTCAGCAGCAAGCTGTTAATTCTGATGTTCTTGTGAATTGCTGTTCAGGGCACACCAGGGTAGAGGTTCGAGACGGACGGGCTAGTTTCACAAACCTGGCAATTTCCAATTCAGGCACAGACTGGTACCTCATCTTCACTGTTATTTCACCTCCAGGTAAAGTTCTTTGTATTTACACATTGTTCTTGCTTTACCTTAGCTGATGAAAAATTAAAAGCACACCAGAGGCAGTACCAGTAGGATGAGAGATCTTCGTGTATGCATATCTTAAAGCCCTGGTCTCAATCCCCAGTGTACTCAAACACAATAGGAAGGGAGAGAGATGCCAGTCAAAGGCTTGATTCAAGCCTAGGCCTTATCAGCGTTGGCCTAGGCCCCCATAACCTGGAGTCATGTGGTTATATCAAACTCTGAGCCTTCCTTTTTTTTTTTTTTAAAGTCAGTGAACCCTATGCAGTGTCGTCTGTCTGAAATTGCAAAAAGCCTGAAGCAAGAGCTCTAAGCTCCCCCTGTCCTCCCAGTGCAGTGTTAACTCCAAGATCCCCTCTTTAGGGTGCTGGGGAGTGAGTGGATGGGGGAGTTTGCCAACGCCAGCTAGCAGAGGACTCTGTGTTCAGGAGGAGGAGTGTTAAGATGGCCCAGTCTGCCCACTGAAGAAACTTCTCCCTTGCTGGTCTTCAGGGAGGAGTTACTGCTGGGAGGGGCTCGAGATACAGTGTGGAGAGAGAGCCATGGAGATCCCATGTGATGGTGTGACTAGGATGTTGGAGTGCCTTAATCCTTCTCTTTGGAAGCCTGGAATATTTCCCTGAAATGTTAAGAAATCATAAATTAATGTCTAATCATCTCAAGTGTATGATGTCCTCAGTTTCAGCAAGACTATATTGCAGTGCCCTCAATGTTTCCTTAAACTGTGACTATTGTTCTGCTTTATGGAGATCAGCTCCCATTGCCTGCATTCTCACTCAGCTCCCAGCAGGCTCTGGCCTGTCAACTGGCTGCATGACTTGTTGCAAATTCACTGCAAAATATACTTCAGTGAAGTCAGAAGATCTTCCCACCCAATGAAGGTCAAACCTGGATCCCCTTTGTTACACTTTCAGCTAACAAGGGCTCTGCTGAGAGACCTTTTCAGAAAACAGCATGAAAAGTTGTTTCATCTGTGCCTTGTTTTTGACTAATTTAAACCAGAATACTGTATATTTTTAACATGCATCATACAAAACACATTCTGAGTAACACAGATAATTCTATGTTTTAAATCTCCTTTGGCATTCTCAAGTGGGAACTGTATTGATAAATGTATTGCATGCTAAACATATACAGTGTAGCAGATGCTTTCTTGGCATCTAGGATACACAAAAAAGACATTTCACAGGAAGTTTGGGATTACATTCTATCATTGGTTTTGCATATAAAGCCTGCCAGTGAGACTCTTACTGTTGACTTCAGTAGGAGTTGGATTCAGCCCTTAACTTCTACTTTCATTTGAGTCTTAGCTATCTGAAGGTATGTCTACAATGCAGTCACCCATGGCTGGCCCCTGCCAGAAGACTCAGGCTTGCAGGCCTCAGGCTAAAGGGCTGTTTGACTGTGGAGTAGATATATGGGGTCAGGCTGTAAGCTGAGCTTTGGGGCCCTCCCACCTGACCAGGTTCTAGAACTTGAGCACAATGTTTACATAACAATTAAATAGCACTTTAGTCCCAGCCCTGTGAGCCTGTGTCAGCTGCTGTGAACCACCCATGAGTTTTTCATCGTAGTGCAGCTATGTGTTGAGAGATCTCGATCCACCATTACTAAAAATCCTTGTGTTTAAATGTTTGTAGGCTTATTTGCCATTTGTTTACCATGATGTTCTGATGGAGCCCAACCAAAATCCTGTCAAATTCAAATAAAAATATTTCCAATATTACACCTGCCTCCAAGATGCCACCTGCTAACATTTGTGTTTTTTTAAGAAATCAGTAAATAAATCTTTTATGCCTTTATATTGACAATACAACTGAGGAAAGTACATAAAGCAAATCCCCATTACAGTCAATACAATTGTTTGGGACTGATGACAGAATGAGGGTTATAATAGAGGTGTATTGTCCCTGGTGATTGAGTCACATTTCAGTCAGGAGATTGCATTCTGCCTGCCCAGTGTTGCCTGTGTGGTTTCACCCGGATTAGGTGATCTTTATGTTCTGTTTCATGTCTTGTGCAGCATTGTTGTACATTCCAAAGGATGCTGCCTTTACATGGTGGTTGAAGCGACTCTGAATCAGCTTGTACAATGATGTGGTATCTTTAGATTAAGGGTATTGTAGACATCATGTACAATATATGGAGGCTCATATTTGCACTATTAATAGTAATGATAGTCATACTGCGTGTTTATATTATTTTAAACCACATTGTGGGAGAAGATTAACAGTGCTTTAAGTCCAGCCCAGCAGTGTGTGTGTGCAAAATTAAGATAATTGTTTTAAGTCTGATATCACAGAACAAATTCTTTTTTTTGGTATGACTAACTTTCAGACAGCTGGGTGGGAACCCACAGCACTAACTTCTGCCTTAAATCTAGCAGCTTAGTCAGCTCAAGAAAAGTTTGGTTACATGTTTGGTTTGTACCTGTTCTGGGGCCTGTGAAAGACAGTGGAAAAACTCCCACTTACTTTGGTGGGTTGTGATTTAGGCCCTTCCTTGAATGTATTTCAGACACCCCTTCCTATCTTTGTATGTGGGTAAGTCTGTGCTAGGCAATACAGTCGATTTCAGATACACAAGTCTAGCTACACTATTAACATAGCTAGAATCGACGTATCAGAATCAACTTGTTTCCCTCGTGTAGTCTGAGGCTCAGAAGTCTCGTGTTGACGTCCCTTGCTCCATACAAGAGTATGGAATACAGGGGTTGGTGCCCAAGCCCAGAGAGGTTAATTTTGCCCCATCTTAACCAGAAGCACAAAACCGGAAGGTCGACTGCAGCACACCAATCTTCTCATAAGTAATAGATGTGCCCAGGATTTGTCCTAAATGCTGTAATAATATGCCTGTATGCAAGGGGTTATGCAAAGGGTGCAAATGCGCCCCTCCTGCCCACCCCCAGGCATGGGCTGTAGGTATAAGAGGCAGTGGAAGGCAGTGCTTCCCCTGGGTCTTAGTGCTCTACCGCCCCATCGAACCCTTATTCTGACCATTCCCAAAGATTCACACAAGAGCAGCTTGCAAACTCGTGGCTCTTCCCCTGAAAGTGGCTCCATTGACTTAAAAGTGAAAACCCATCAGCTTGTCACACCTCTTAGCATAGCGTAGTCATTTTGTTAGTCTTTAAAGTGCTACGACAGCAGTTTTGTTCTGCCAGAACTTGTGAAAGAGTCTTTAAGTGGTAATTAAAAGCATTTAATAGGCATGTGCCAACCCTCACATTACTGACAAAACTGTGTTTCCTGGACCTTAGTTTAAAATTTGCTTTAAATATTTCATAGGTTTGTGGATGAAATTTTAAAATAAAATCTCTGAAAAATCCTTTCTCAGATATTTATGTGCACAATCTGAATATTTGGGTTTAGTCTCAAATGCTTGGATCTTCAGAAAGTTTTTTAAAACAAATTCTTCAAAAGACCACCTGATCTAAAATCAGTGTCCAGGTGAGATAACCTATTCCCAGGGTTGTCCTCCTCTTCCCAAATGCTGTACCCTAACCCCACTCCCAGCTCCCTCCCCTGCTTCCTTTACCCCCCCCCACATGCCAATGCCCAGCCCTGAGCTCTTCATGAAACATGATGTGTTGCTCTGGGCCCCTCATGTGCCCTAGCGCTTAGTCCTGAACCACTGACATCCCCAGGAGCCCCTCATTCACCCCAACCCTAATATCTGCACCTCCACATCCCCAGCACCCTGCCCTAATGTCTGCACCCCCTACACACTCCGATTCCGTACCATGAGCTCCTCATATAACCCAAACCTGACTCCTGCATCCCCAGCCCCCCAGCCCACTGCCTTGAGTCTCCCACATTCCATCTCATAATTTCTGGAGTATTTCTAATTGACTCATAGGTTTGTTTAGCATATGAAAGCTGAGCTCTGTGTGGATAATACATATTTTGGTGTGTTCACACTAGCTTGAGTTGTTAGAAAGGATGATTATACAGGTACTTCAGGAGTAATGTTTGTTTGTTTGTTTTTATTTGGTTTCATACTAAATAAATGTCATAAGCATTGCTCCTTGCTAATTATCCCTTATTTTAATATATTTTCTTCCACACCCATAGACTGTGTTCAATATATATTTATGTCAAGGTTTTTTGTTTGTACAGGTGGTATACATCCACACTACCATAGTGTTGGTGTTTAACAAACATATTTTAACCCACCGAAAAGAAAACTCAGTCCATCCAAAGATGGAAAAATCTTAGAGAGAACAGCCCTGCATGATGTCTGGAGAGCCTCGGTGCATGTGCAGGGCTGGGGACAGTTAGGAGAACCCCATGTGTGCATCAGCCATGATCCTGGCATTCAGGGTGGTGGGTAGGGGTCAACAGCAGGGATGCTAGGGGAGAAGGTCAGGGCCAGGCTGGCTGGAAGGGAGCAGGGGAGAGGGTAGCAGGGCCAGCTGTAGAGCTGGGGGTTGGAGGAGAAGGGCAGGGCACTTTGTGGGAAGAATGGTCCATATTTACCCACCCCTGGAAATTCCTGCATATGGGCCCAAATAACCTCTGATTTACTGTCCTCTCTCAGGTGCTGACTTTACTGTTGAGTCCCAGCCATTTACTATCTTCCCTATCCCCACGGGAGAGAAATCCAGCACAGTCCTTGCTGTCATTCTGGGCTCGGTGGCTTCTGTGCTAGTTCTGGGTCTCCTTGTGTTCTGCTGGTCCAAGGAAAGCAAAACTAACAGTAAGTAGGAATGTCTGGGAGAGCATTCCACCTGCAGAGCCTCTCCCATTTCACTGGTGTCTAACAAAAAGTGATTAAAGAGTTTTATGAGAATGGTAAGGCCAGCAAGGTTGGTATTATTGACTGTTTGCTTCTTTTGCGACCATTGAGCCTGACTCAGTGGAACTCAGCTGACTCCATCTGAGATCATGTGCTCATTATGCAAGGCACTGGGCATACATATAAAAATACAGTGCCCTAAAGAACTGATAATTACAGAAGAAGGGGGCATTATTATCCTCACTCTCCAGATGGGGAGCTGAGGCACAGAGAGAGAATAATAGCCAGGTTTTCAACAGTGCCAGAATTGCCTGCACTGTTTTCAGCAGGGACAGCTGAGCACTTTGGAAAGCAATATTTCCAAGATTTTAGGCAGGAAAAATAACCGGGAGTAGAACACAGGATTCCAGAATCCTCAATGCATCCTGTAAGCACTAAATTTCCAAGGAGTGCTCTCTAGAGTTTAATTATATGTTGCAAGTTACCCATTCATCCAAACTGTGCCATTTTAAAAGTCAGATTAAGTCAGACTCTCTTATCTCTTAGGCTGGTGCAATGGCACCGAGGTCTATAGGGCTGTGTCTAGAATAGCACCCAACTTCGAAGGGGGCATGGTAATTAGGGTGCCATAAGACTTTAAAACATTTTTGCACTTTGAGGAGTAAGGGGACTTCGAAGTTGCCCTGGCACTTCGAAGTACTGGTCGGTGCACCGCGGCTAGACGTGTGCCGGTACTTCAAAGTTTAAAATTTCGGAGTTGCCACGCGGGGAGAATTTGCTTAATGAAGTGCTGCCTATGCATGGCAGCACGTCACTAGTAAACTCCCAACAGCCTAATTACCATCCTTCCTTCAAAGGAAGGTGGTAGTGTAGACACAGCCTCGGAGGAGTAAAGGGACATCGAAGGAGCACAGGCACTTTGAAGTACCCGTGGCTGATCTGCAGCTACATGCAAGCCAGCACTTGGAAGTTTCATACTTTGAAGTTGTCGTGGGCGAAGATTTAGCCTAATGAAGTGCTGCATATGCACCACTTCATTAGTAATCTCACAACATCCTAATTTAATTACCATGCCCCCTTCGAAGCTGGGGGCTAGCCTAGACACAGATTAGGTGTCTAAATCAGAATTTAAGAACCAGTGTTAGACTCTTTTTTTTTTTTATCTTGGCCACTGTATTTCCCTGTATTTAAAACAGGTGATAATGAGGCAACTCAGTGTGATGTGGGATATATAAAAGGCCAAATTATAGCTATCTTCAGCTGGCATAGAGTTGTTATTGTAAAAGGAATGGCACCCACAGTTGCCAGCAGAGACGGCTGGTGTAATTTAGAGCAGCATTGGAAGTCTGCTGGGCAGCTAGTCCAGCACAAAGAAGTGGTCAGGAATGGGGAAATGCAAAAATGTTTTAAAGTCTTATTCTTGAGTTCCATGGCATAGTCCCTGATTCTTGGCTGTGACAAGCCTGAGATTGTAATGATGTTCATTGTATACTGTGAAGATCTGATGACAGTTTTGCTGAAATGAGGAAATGTGATCCCTAGAGGTAAAATGCATTGCAGTGTAATCATATCATAAGACTCTTCCTTTTGAGCAGAGAGAACACACGTGAGATTAGATGCCAATTCACTGGCAGTAAAATGTCTCTTTTTGGAATATCTGGCTCTGAGCTCTGTATGGACTGAAATTCTGAAAATGATGTAACTCTTTGTTTCAATACAGAAACCAGCATTGAACAGGCTAACGTACCACAAGCAAAGAGAAACCTTAAATCCTCTCAGATCTCACCACAGCAGCATTCAACTTGTGTCGATCTGCAGTGGGCCCGGAAAGAGAAAAAAAGAGACATTGCTGGGATGGGAGCAGGTGAGCCTGCAGAGTGAGAATAACTCAGATTTCTAAAACACTTTTCAACTAAAAGGATCTTCAGGCACCTTACAAATTATGAGCTGGTGTAGATTGAAGTTATAGCTGAGGATCTGGTCTAGGTTGATAGGTGAATCACTTTCACTGTTAATATAGTTGATTACTATAAATGAACTATCTTTCAAAACTGAAACATCTACAAGAAACTAAATGTATGGTTCAAGTTTTAACTGATTATAGAATGTATGGGTGAAATCCTGACCCCATTCAATTCAATGTCAGTTTTGCCACTGATTTCAGTGAAGCCAAGATTTCACTCATACAGTTTTTTTTTTTGTTTAAATCCTCCAGACCCTCAGTTTCCAAGCTTTTCTTCCATGTTAGAAGAGCAAATGTGGCTGAAATATGGTTATAATCAGGAAAAAAAAGGGCCATGTAAAAATGGCTTATTTACTCACCCAGTATGCTGCATGTTTTTCAGATCATATCTGCTTGTGCTATTGACATTTGAATAACAGAATCAGCATATATTGGCAACAGATAGCCCCGATGGGCACCATGTTCCAGGAAATCAATTGCAAGTGGTCACTTTGAAGTGAAGCTGTAGGCAAAATGGTAACTTAAAACTGACATTGTGAGGTTCCTTCTGTCCAGGTACTTAGCTGACTCCCTTTACCATAGCATGTTTATTCCCTCTCAAGTAATCCAGACCAGATTTTCATCATTTACAATTCAGAACAAGTCTGCCTGAAGAATGTTTCCCTGCATCTGAATATGATTATTATTTATTCTCTGTTTAGCACCATCAGTGTGCTGAGCACTTAAAAGGTTATAAGCATCACGAGAGTTCCTATGCCCAAAAGATTATAGTCCCAACTCCCATTTAGGGGTGGGGCTTGAGTCACACCCTTATCCTCAACATTTCCTATTAGTTAGTTTAGATGGCGCCACACTCCTCATGCTGGCTTTTGTGAATCCCATTCTTAGATGCGTATCAGAGGGGTAGCTGAGTTAGCCTGTATCTTCAAAAGCAACAAGAAGTCCTGTGGCACCTTACAGACTAACTGATATTTTGGACTATAGTCTATAAGGTGGGACAGGACTTGTTATTCTTAGCTGCGTCTCTCTCCCCATGCATTCTATAGGGAGCCTGGCCACCTAACCGAGAATCTTGACTTCTACTAAGTAGCAAGGTGCCTGAAAGCTAGACACTACAGTGCTTAAGTGCCTTTTCTGAATCTAGCCCTTTGTTTCTAAATCTCATTAAAATTGTTGGGACATAGGTGCCTAAAGGCCTAAAGGTATATCTATACTTCCAGCTGAAAGTAGAACTCTCTGACTGAGAATATATAACAGCACTAGCTCTGATGGAGCTAGCATGCTAAAAATAGTGTAGCAAGCAGTGGGAGGGGCCAGCCATTCGAGTGTGTGCCTACCACCTCAGACAGATATGTATTTGGGATGACTAACCTGTCCTGCTACTCAAGTCACCACACCTGCGTTCTGATTTTAGCAAACTAGTCTGATCAGAGCTAGAATGAGTAGGTCTGCCTGCACTGTGAATTACATACCCAGCTGAATTATGCACATGCCTTAAATAGCTTTTGAATATGAGATGTTGGCTTCTGAGACACTTAAGCGCTTTGAACAGCTTTACAGATAGCCGTATGTTTGAGGTTACAGGTTGCAACACCTAAAACCAGCACCCTCTGGTCTGGCAACATCCCTCATCCAACAGGAGGGCAACCAGCTGGCAGTCCCACGTCCCTTGGCAGTCCCACGTCCCTTGGCAACACCCCCCACTTGGGGCTGGAGCCAGAGCATTGGTTTCCAGCAGCAGTCCAAGGTTAGGGACTAAGGCTGGAGTGCTGGATTCTCCTGGCAACCCCCCATGGGGAACCAGGGACAGAGTGCTAACTTCTCCTGTCTGGGACCAGAATGCTGGCATACTCCAGCAGCTCCATGGGGCCAGAGTTCTGGGCCTGAGGTTGGGGGACCCGCTGCAGTGGCAGGCTGTGGCTGGATAGGCAGGGAACTGCAGCTGAAGGACCAGTGGGGGGTGGCTAGGGACTTGAGGCATTTACCTCCCTGGTCCAGCAAAATCCCTCATTCAGAACCACTGGGGTCCTGAGGGTGCTGAACCAAGGAGGTGTAACCTGTACTATGACTGATGCTGCTGCTGACTGCTATGAGTTGTGCATACAGCTAATTTATGGGTCCAGAGTAAGAAAAGGTCAGCCTTCTTCACCAAAATAACTGGGGGTGAAATACAAGGATTTTTTGACACAGAAAAATGTCACAAATATGTGTTGGTTTCATGAAATTCTTTGTTCAGAAAACAAAAACAGTTTAAACAAACTTAAACATTTTATTTCAACACTGATGCAAATCTTTTGATATTTTTATATTTCTTTTAATTTTATTCAAAAATCTGTTAAATGACCAATATCTAAATGAAAGATTTTGGTTGACCCAAAAGTATTTTTCTCAGCTTTTCTGTATGTTGTGGGTTTCTTATTTTTTTTTCAATGCTTTTCCAACCTGACCCAACACAGATGTTTGGTGACTTTTCTTCATAATAGCCAGTGAACTCAGTTATTTACCCAACCATAACTGTGATTTAATCCTTTCTTATTTAGACTGGAGTAGGGAGTACTACTGGGTGTATGAATTCTTTGTCTGAGCTGACAGTGTACAGGAGAGTGAAAGAGTGGTTCAGTTTTTAAGTGTCTGTAGAATTTACTGAAATCCTGACCTTATTCAGTGTCACTATTCTCAATGTCAGTTTCATAAAATGCACAGCACAATCAAGCCCCAGCCTCCTAAGCTTCTAGCTGTTACTGCAATGTAAGTGATTGAGAAGAATAGGACATGTGCATAACCAGTGTACACAAATTATAACGCATTCTAGGAGCTTTCAGGTTAAAAGCCATCATCATCATCAACAACTAAGGGCTCAGTGCCCATTGGTGCACAATGCTTCTCTCACTATTTCCTTCCGTCTTTCCCTATACGGCGAGGAATGGCTTGGTTTCTGTAGACTAGCTCCACACCAATCTAGTATATCATTTACCCAGTCTCTGTGGGGTCTGCCTTCCTATTCAAACTGCCCATTATGCCAGAAACCAGGGTTGTGATTTGTCATTCATTGTGTATTCTGGAATTAAGCTTGAATAGCTGTAACTTGTGTTGTATAACCTTCTGCAGTAGGCTCTCTTTCAGCTGTATCTTCCACTGTCAAATGCCTTCTGAAAACCAATGAAGCAAGCGTAGATGTTCTTGTTCTTTCATCAAGCTTTCTCTGCTATCAGTCTCTGCTATCAGTGCCAATATCTGCTATATGGTACTTCTGTCTTTCTTGAATCCCATTTGCTCATATTCTAGATGGTGTTCTATCTGGTATCTTAGTTTCTTAGTTTCTCTGACAGTATCATATCAACACCTTGCCTAGATGACTCATTAGGGCAATCCTTCTGTAGCTCTTGCACGCCAGTGCACTTCCTTTCTTGTTCTTATTTCTGAATCAGCCAGGGCACATTTTCATACCCTCCATGCTGGACCCATTCACTTCTGTCCCTTTTTCTGTAGACGTTTTCAGGGCTACATATTTTGAACAGTTTTATTTAAAAACAAAACAAAACTGGAGAGCAGTCCTATTCTGCAGTTTTTCCTTGAGTTGCTCTTGCAGCATTTTTTAAATCTTTCCTCGTAAACATTTGCTGATCAAACACAACTCCCTTTGAGGCCACAGCAAAAGCAGCAACCCTCTGGGCCATATGTCTGGCAGTGGTCTCCACCAAACAGCAGAAATTACTGGTTTCCCCCTCTGCAAACTTGAATTGGCTCCTCTAGCTGTCACCTGCTAAGAGCAAAGATCAGAGTCCATGCCTCAGCCCATTCTGGGACCCTGACTGAATGCACATATATTCTGGCAGTGGATATTTTTCCACATCCTCCCCTAAATTTGTGGATTGCATAAGAGGCTAGTTTGAGTTTCTTTTTATTTTAATTAGCATCCATCACAAAAGGAGAGAGAGAGTGAGAGAGGAAATGCTGTAATTTATGTGTTTTGATATTTGCCATACTTCCCCAAAATACAACTTTCAACTGTGAGCCGCAGGATACATATAAATTCATTTTTATCTAATTTGTCTGAGATCTAAGCTTCCTGTTGAGGTCTGAGATCAAAGGATCTGATTCTGTCTGATGTCGGCTGTGACACATAATGTGTGCTGACTTAGTTCTGTCTATAAACTCGCAGTGGGAGGCTGCCACTTTCCCTTGGTGCCTTTACATAGTGAACTTTTATTTCAGCTGGGGAGGCTGGCAGGTAGAGCACTGATGGGAGCCATTGTGTAAATAATTCATACAGATACTTTTGTCAGAAAAAGAAAATCCAGCCACTTAGAGTCTTCTAGGAATAGTTGGAAGACCAAAAGATTTCCCAATATATTAAAATCTAAACAAGGATAACAATATCTTAAGCAAATTTAATATGTGTGACTTGAAATGTCTAATGTTTGATTTCCCCTTATTTAAAATAATGTTGGTTTTAGGGAGACAGAGACAATCAAAGCTACAGTCAGTTTTGTTTAGTTTCTGCCTTCCATATTTTTCTCTGTGAAGAAATCTCATATTTCTAATCCACTGAGATGTTTGGGATCTTTATTATTATTTCTGTGATAATAAATACTATTCAGCTTATAAGATCTTGTGGGTAGAGACCTTTTCTTTGTTATATATTTGTAAAGATGCTAACACAATGGAGCTGTGGCCTTAGGCATTGTGATGATGCTCATGATCATGATGAGTACACCAGTAAATCCATTGCATTGAAAACCAGAGGGCACCAGTAGCTCCTCTTGTCTGAGCTCCTCTGTAACTCAGACATTACATTTGTCCCAGTTACCCCTGTATTGTGCCTAATAACTTGTATGTGAGAAAAGTACAACTTCCCCAAACTCATCCAATCTTGACCTGAAGACATCAAGTGATGGAGATTCCTCACTTCTGTCCATGCTAAAAAATTAGGCCTTATCTCTAATTTGAATTTGTGTTGCTTCAGCTTCCAGCCAGTGACTCTTCATTTACCTCTCTTCATTAGATTGAAGAACCCTTTCATGCCTAATATTTTTCCCTATTAAGTTACCTATAAACTCTGATCAAAGTCACCCCTCAGTCTTCTTTCTGAGAAGCTGAACACACTGAACTCACATGCCTCCCCAGCCCTTGAATCATTTTTATTATTCCTTTCTGCACCCTCTCCTAAGTTTTCAACATGCTTTTAAGGTTGGCGCCAGAACTGAATGTAGTATTCCTGTAACAAATTTAGCAATGCCAAATATAGTGGTAAAGCAGCTTCTTTGTTCTTGGCTGTACGTACATCCAAAGATTTCATTAGCCATTTTGCCACACTGTTGCCCTGGAAGCTCATGCCCACTGTAATTCTTAAATCCTATTCAGAGTCACACTTTATTCAAGGATGTTCTTCTTAAGTCTAAGTATGGCCTGCATTCCTTGTTCATAGATCTATAACTTTGTATTTGGCTGTATTCAACAAAAAATCATTGTGTTTAGATGATCCCTAGCTCACCGAGTGATTCAGATTACACTCTGTAACATGCCTGTCCTCACTCCACCAATCGTTGTGTCACTCACAGATTTTATTAGCCCTGGTTTTATATTTGTTCTCATTTATTGATGAGAGTGTTGAATAGTGTCAGATCCAGTGCCAATCCTTGCAAAATCCCACTATAGACACTCAATTTGATTCCCTATGGGCAATTAAGTTTGGAGATCTGTCAGTTCACCAATTCTTAATCAATTTATCATGTCCTTTCTTGACAGTGTATAATGCTAATTTTTAATCAGACTGTCATGTTGTACTAAATCTTACAAAAAGTCTGAGTCATAGTCCATCTATGCAGCTACCTTTTATAACTAAACTTGTAATCTCTTCAAAGGATGAGATCAGGTTTTCTTGACAAGTCCTGTTTGCCATAAAACAAACAAGGACATCACTGGTCTGAAAGAACTTGATATAAGTCAAATCCATCATAAGAAATTAACTATATTAAGAGGACATTCATTAGTGTTACTATAGCAGTGTGGACCCCTAATGTTTTTAACCTGTACCAGGTTTTCCACTTGTCTATTTGTGCATTTATATGTCTCCTTCTCTGTAAATAGATTTCATCCTCACTACAGCTCTCGTAGATATTATCCCCATTTTACCCCTAGAGAGCTGAGGTACAGGGTTGATTAAATGACTTGCCCAAGTTCACACAGAAGGTCTATGGCTGAACCAGGAATAGAATGTCCGAGTCCCTCCCCAGTGTCCTCCAACTATAGTAGCTTAATTCACTTTGTGTTAGCGTAACACATGTTCCTTCGAGATGTGAGCCAGGATAACACCAATTGTTCTAACAGAGGACTTCTTCCTAACAGGTGGGATTTACATTAGATCCCAAGCAGCAGAACATGCCGCAGGTGGGCACTGCTGGGCATCCTGCTGAGAGGAGAGCCCAGAAATCTGGGGAGCATGCGATGCCCCCTCCCCCACGCATCACTACTGGTTCTTGCCAATCAAACCTAGCTGAATTTCCTTCCCAACCCTGAATTAGCAAGAGCACATGTGCAAGATCTACCAGCCAGGCATCTAAAAGGATGTCTGTACCACCTCAGAGCGCTCTCCTGCTTGATGTCCCTTCTCCAGGTGGAGCCAATCTGTGATGCTTCAGGGGAAAGCTAACTCCCCTTCCCCTTCTGAACTGAATACTTCTTGCAATTGTTTACCAGGATCAAAAGTCCTTCTCAACCCTTGCATGGCCATGGCCATGGCATGTCCTGAAACATACAATTTGCTTGCAGTTGATATCTTAATGAGAAGTTTCAAGGATTAAAAGCATCCTGAGACCAGTGCAACAGTTAGAGGTACACCAAGAAGCTTCAACAAAAAGAGAGGCACCATTATGCTATGCACTGTGCAAACAGACAGGGAAAGACAATCTGCATCCCATGGGCCTAAATAAACCAAAGAGGAGTGGGGAAACGGATGTATAAGGCGATGAAGTGATTTGTCCAAGGCTGTTCAAATGATTTGCCCATGATCAGTGTCAGAACTTGGACTAGAAGCAGCTTCTTCTAACTCTCAGCACAAGGCCCTCAGTGGCAGGGCCGACGATAGGGGCAGGGGAGAGGCAATTGTCCTTGGGCCTGGAGCTCCAGTCACTGCCTCTGCTACTTTGGCAGCACTGGGCCCCTTTGATACATACACCATGGCAGTGCTGCTCTGATCGAACACACCTGTCAGGAAGTGGGGGTCAATGGGCCCCAATGCTGAGGTATGCCATTGGTCCCGCCCATTCTACTCTTGGGTCTGCCCCTTCTGGGCATGGAGCCAGGTCCTCCCTCCCATATTGCCCCAGGGCCTGTGGCACCTGTCAGTACTGCTGCTCACTGGGGCCCCAGCTGGCTCATCCCTTCTCTTCACATGAGCCCTACAAACATGGGGTCTGCTCTTGCAGCACTTACTATGGCAAAGTTACTGTAGATTTCAGAAGGGGCTTTCCCTAAGTAAGGACTGCAAGACTCTGCCTGTCACCTGGGCTGTGAAAAGTATGCTAGGTTCTTCTGCATTTTCCATCATCCCCAGTTACAAAGACTCTGCAGATGCAGCTTTCTGCTACTAGTGAATCGGGTGGGATTGAATCCAGAGCTGTGGTAGCTCTGCAGTGTTAAGGAAAGTAGTGCCATGGCTTTGTCAGTAATGTAACCCCATGTCACTTGGGATGGATGAAATAAGAGACAGTAGGTTGATCTAAATTATGCTGTACAAGTGACATTACTGAAGTCGACATAACTTAGGTTGACTTACAGTGGTGTCAACACTGTGCTGTACTGATGGGAGATGGTGTTCCATTGACATCACTTCTGCCTCTCAGGGAGCTGGAGTACAGCAGTTGATGGAAAAATGCTCTCCCATTGACATAGCATGTCTTCACCAGGCCTGCTAAATTACCACTGCTGCATTGATCCCAGAGGTGCCTATTAACCAGGTAGTGTAGACATAGCCTACATATGCCAGGACCATGTATCTGGATTTTAACTTACCTGTTGTGCAAATATTTTAGCAACTGTATAAAGCACCCAAACTAAGAGTAAGAAGCAGTCTCCTTGCCTGCCCCACACTGCAGGATTGGGGATTTAGAAGACAATGTCAGCTCAAAAGTCATTTTTTTTGCCAGAAAACCAGATGCTTTAACTCCGCGCTGCCTGATAATCCCTCTGGCTATTAAGAATGCTTGCTTTTTGCATTTTCTGCTTTGGATAATGAAAATCCATAAGACTGGTTTCATGTTTTTTTTTTAATGTCAACATTATTTTTGCTTTTTAGTCATTTTCTTTTTCATGTCCCTCATACTGCCTTGTCTGAGTTCCACACCCTGCAGGGGCAAAAGGGCCATGCAGCACAGTAAACTTCCATTTAGAAATGGCAAAAAAGGATTAATAGATTATTAATAGCTGCACATTACTGACACAAATAGTATGGGTTGGGGGTGGTCCTAAGCAACCTATTGGCCTGCGAGACTCCATACTGATCATTACCCCATTTATTGAACCATCTATCAATTGATGGTTAACCTTTTATAAACTGTAAATTGCACTTTACTATAAAATGTGAGAAAAATAAGTGTTGTCATATGAATAATTTGTTTTAAGTGTAGAGACATTTACTTGCTGTGTTTTATTTCAATGTATTTTTACAAATTATTTGTAAATTATTTCATCATTTAATGAATGGCTTCCAGCCAATGTATGTTTAAAATTGTTATAGAGTCCACTAGTTAAAATGCAATTTCTCCTTAAACAGTTATTTCCCAGTACCAAGGACCACCACACTTCAGTTAGCAAAAGGCACCAGAATGGAGCAGAGGAAAGGGAGACAAAGACAGGGAAATACTGGTAAGGTAAAGAGTAAAGGGACTTTCTTTTACAGGTATGGAGGCCAATGGAACACCAGGAAATACAGCCAGGGAGAGGAAGGAGCTGCACCAACAAAGATTTAAATCCATGTCAGTGAGGAAGATGAGTACTGTTGAATATGAAAGGGAGAGTGGAGAGAAATTATCAATGGATAGGAAGCATGACAGACGGCATCTATTACGTGGAAGAAGAGTTCCATGGGGTTCTCTAGAACTTCAGCAGTGTGGTGCCAAGGAGTTCTGTGACTGGAAGGATACCCATCAGAAGCTCTTTGCTTACACCTATGGAAAAGAGATGGGAGGAATGGAGCTGATGCACCAGAATTTGAACAGAGAGAGAGAGCAGACTACTGTGTTATCTTGAGAAGATATGAAAGGGAAAAGCTTTTATGGGAGGGAATCCAGAGTCATTGATCTGAGCAGAAAAATGCTGTCTATCTCTTTTTGTTTCCTCTCTCTTCTTAGTCCCTGCATTAGCAAAGTAATCAAATCCATCCCTATTCAGAAAAGCAGGTGCATATGTACCTCTTCAGAGTGACTTTAGCATATGCGTAAGTACTTTCCTGAACAGAGATGGATCTAATCACCAACTTAAAACTCAGAAAGTTTTCTGTTGAATTGAGACCATATCCCATAAACCTCTCAGGTCAGGAACCTTACTTTCTTGAATGTTTGGAAATGCCTGGCTCCTCACAGCCGCTGTCATTAATGGTAATAATAACGATGAACTGTGAGGTTGGTCTAATTCATATATTCAAAGGCTAGAAGGCATCTCTATGACCAGTTGGTCTGACATCATTTATAACATAGGTCAGAAGACTTCTGTGAAATGATTTCAATTTTAAGTAGAGCACATATTTTAGAAAAAATGCTCAGTCTTGATTTAAAAGCTGCCAGTGATGAAAAATTCATGACATTTCTTGATAAATTTTTCCAATGATTAATTATGCTCACTGTTAAAATTACACTCTTTTCCCTATTTGAATTGGTCTCACTTCCACTTCCAGCTATTGTATCTTGTTATACCTTTGTCTGATAGATGAAGCAGCCGTTGATCAAATATTAGTTCTCCACGTAGACACTTACAAGCTGTGATCAAGTCACCCCTTAACATTTTCCTTGTGAAATTAAATGGACTGAGCTCCTGGAGTCTCTCACAATCATAGAATACTAGAACTGGAAGGACCTCAAGAGGTCATTAAGTCCAGTCCCCTGCCCTCACAGCAGGAGCAAGCACCATCTATATCACTCCTGTTAGATATTTATCCAACCTGTTCTTATATATCTCCAATGAAGGACATTCTAAAACCACCCTAGGCAAGTAATTCCAATACTTAACCACCCTGGCAGTTAGGATTTTTTTCCTAATGTCCAATCTATACCTTAGTTACTGAAATTTAAGCCTGTTGCTTCTTGTCCTATCATAAAAGGCAAAGGAGAATAATTTTTCTGTCCTCTTTGTAACACCCTTTTAGATACTTGAAAGCTGCTATTATGTCATAAGAACATAAGAACATAAGAATGGCCATACTGGGTCAGACCAAAGGTCCATCGAGCCCAGCATCCCATCTGCCGACGGTGGCCAATGCCAGGTGCCCCAGAGAAGGAGAACAGAAGACAATGATCAAGTGATTTATCTCCTGCCATCCATCTCCTGCCCTTGTTATGAAGGCTGGGGCACCATACTTTATCCCTGGCTAATAGCCATTTATGGACCTAACCTGCAAAAATTTATCAAGCTCTTTTTTAAACCCTAATAGAGTCCTGGCCTTCACAGCCTCCTCGGGCAAGGAGTTCCACAGGTTGACTGTGCGCTGTGTGAAGAAAAATTTCCTTTTATTAGTTTTGAACCTACTACCCATCAATTTCATTTGGTGTCCCCTAGTTCTTGTATTATGGGAAAAGGTAAATAATTTTTCTATATTCACTTTCTCCACACCATTCATGATTTTATATACCTCTATCATATCGCCCCTCAATCGCCTTTTTTCCAAACTGAAAAGTCCCAGTCTCTCTAGCCTCTCCCCATATGGGACCCTTTCCAAGCCCCTAATCATCTTAGTCGCCCTTTTCTGAACCTTTTCTAATGCCAATATATCTTTTTTGAGGTGAGGAGACCACATCTGCACGCAGTACTCGAGATGTGGGCGTACCATAGTTTTATATAGGGGAAGTATGATCTCTTTTGTCTTATTATCGATCCCTTTTTTAATAATTCCTAACATCCTATTTGCCTTACTAACTGCCGCTGCACACTGCATGGATGTCTTCAGAGAACTATCCACTATAACTCCAAGATCCCTTTCCTGATCTGTCGTAGCTAAATTTGACCCCATCATGTAGTACGTGTAATTTGGGTTATTTTTTCCAACATGCATTACCTTACACTTACCCACATTAAATTTCATTTGCCATTTTGCTGCCCAATCACTCAGTTTGCTGAGATCTTTTTGTAGTTCTTCACAATCCCTTTTGCTTTTGACTGTCCTGAACAACTTGGTGTCATCTGCAAACTTTGCCACCTCACTGCTTACACCATTTTCTAGATCATTGATGAACAAGTTGAACAGGATCGGTCCCAGGACTGACCCCTGGGGAACACCACTAGTTACCCTCCTCCATTGTGAAAATTTACCATTTATTCCCACCCTTTGTTTTCTGTCTTTTAACCAATTCCCGATCCATGAAAGGATCTTTCCTCCTATCCCATGACCACCTAATTTACATAAAAGCCTTTGGTGTGGGACCGTGTCAAAGGCCTTCTGGAAATCTAGGTATATTATGTCCACTGGGTGCCCCTTGTCCGCATGTTTATTAACCCCTTCAAAGAATTCTAATAGATTAGTTAGACACGACTTCCCTCTGCAGAAACCATGCTGACTTTTGCCCAACAATTCGTGCTCTAGGGTTCGTGTCCCCTCTAAGCCTTCTCTTTTACAACCTAAACAAGCCTAATTCGTTTAATCTTCTCTCATAGGCCATAATTTCTGGACCGTTAATCATTTTAATTACTCTTCTGTGGATCCTCTCCAATTTCTCCACATCTTTCCTAAAATGTGGTGCCAAGAACTGGACATAGCACTACAAATGAGCAAAGAGCAGTCTTGATTTTCAGCCCTCTACTCTTTCTTGTTCAACGCTGTTAGCGATGCTGGAGTACCTCTCCAGGCACGAGCTTGGGTGATTATTGGGACCCTGGGCTGCCCAGATGCCAGTATTCCCCTCTTGGCTTTACTGATATAGTCCAAAGGAGAGGATAACCTCTACATCTGGTACCAGCTCAGCTGCAGGAGTTGCCAGATCAATGCCGGAAGCTGGCACAGAACTGCCTTAGGACTCCCCTCCGGATTTTCTGTCAGGGTTTACTCCCTTAGCCTTGCTCCTTTCCAGGATAACCCACAAGGCAGTGGGGCATGGAGAACGTGGGTACAGTCCCACTACCTCTTGCACCTCCCTGTCACCACATGTCCCCAAAGCTCCCCGTGATGACCACCTCGCCTTCCCAGGACCCTCCTCCCCACCCCTCTGCCTCTCATCGGCTACCATCACCCCCCAGATCCTCCCTCCCTGTCCCCTTTTCCCCCATCCACTCCCATGTCTCCCGACTGCACCACACTGCCCCTTAATAATTCTCGTTGCCCCCAGGTCCCCCTTCCCCTGGCCTCTTCGCACCTGGCCACACACTGCTGCAGCCCCACATCCTCCAGGAGGGCACCGATCTCACAGCCCTGCCGCACCCTGGGTCCCAGCCAAAGCTACCAACTCTTCATCTGGCTACGGCTGTCCCTGGAGCCCCACAGATCTGGTGTGGCGCGTGCATGCAGGGAGCACAGGAATGGGCCTGGAAGCCATGCAATCTGGGCCAGCATGCCGCAAGCAGACTCCGTGGGTGCTGCCATCCTCACAGCCGTACCAGACGCCCCCAAACCACTTGCCCACCACTGACATCCCTCAATTTCGCCCCCTCTGCTCCTCATGCTGCAGCGGGTCCCTCAGCTCCAGCCAGCAGTTGGGGATGATGCTGCCTTTTACACCTGAAGAAGTAGCTGGCTCCCTGTAAGCTCCCTCTCTAAACTTCCCTCTCAAAACTCCCTCCTGTTAGCAACCACCCTGTTCGCATGAACCCGGTTGCATGCTCCCTGGTCGCTTGCCAGCAGGGCTTTAGAGCTCTGGCCTACCTGAGGGAGCCCCTCCCTCTGACTACCGCTCAGCCAATCGGCACGCAGCCTGAGCACATGGCCAGCCTGAGCACATGGCCTTTCAAACAACAAACAGACAGCTCAGCACTCCAAACACCAAATAAACAGACAAACCCAGGCCCAGAACCCCCAAACCCAGGCACCCACACATCACACCATCACACCACACATCCCACCACAGCATCACTAACAGCGTTGAACCAACACAGGAGGTAACAGATACCGGTTATAAGCTATTGCTCGATTGGCATAGAGAATGAGCACCAGGGGTTGCCTCCGACAGTGGGAGAGATTGTCGCATCTCACTGGACAGTCACCGCCCACCTCAAGCTGGGCAGTCCCCAGCCAATAGGGTACTTTCCCGCCACAGTTCACCTGCCTCACTGGGTGCGTGAGGCTTAAGGCTCCCAAACCTGACAAGTGACCTGAAAGCTGAGCACCAGGCAAACCAATAGGAAAATCAACAAGAAAAGGAAACCATCAAAGTTTTAAGCTTGCTTGCGGGAATGCGCGGACCATGCTGACAGGTCTGACTGAAGATCTTCAGGACATCAGCGACACCCGAAAGACTGCTGTCATCAAGGACGAACTGAAGAGGCTCCATGTTGACATTGCTGCTCTGCAAGAGAGACATCTCGCAGATTCAGGATCTGTAAAGGAAAAGGACTACACCTTTTTCTGGCAGGGTAAAGCCCGAAAAGAACCCAGGGAGCCTGGTGTTGGCTTCGCCATCAGAAACACCCTTCTACAAATGGTGGAATTAGTCATGGGTGGATCAGAAAGACTCCTTCAGGTCATACTTCAAACTCACACTGGTCCTGTCCACCTGATCAGCGCTTACGCTCCAACCCTGTACGCCGCACCGGAAGTAAAAGACAAGATTTATGACGTGCTTACTGCTGCCATAGCGCAAATACCTGCTCGTGAACAACTGCACATTCTGGGTGACTTCAATGCGAGAGTTGAAGCCGATCGTGACTCGTGGCCTTCCTGCTTAGGCCACTTTGGTGTGGGAAAAATGAATGAAAATGGTCAGCATCTTCTCGAACTTTGCATGTACCACAATCTGTGCATCACAAACACATTTTTCCAAACCAAGCCACAGCACAGAGTGTCATGGAGACACCCACACTCCAAGCACTGGCATCAACTAGACGTGGTCATCACTAGACGTGATAACCTCAAAAACGTCCTTCTGACATGCAGCTATCATAGTGCTGACTGCGATACAGATCACTCATTAGTTTGCTCCAAACTCAAGGTGATTCCCAAGAAGCTGCACCACTCTAAACCAACTGGAAGGCCCTGCATCGATACCAGAAAGACGGCTAACTCAGAGACAGCTGAAAAGTTCAGAGCGACCCTTGAGGATAATCTGTGCAGCAACCCTGGGGGTGCTGATGTGACATCCATATGGCAGTATGTGAGGGATATAATGTACAACACGGCCTTGTCGGTGTTTGGAAGAAGAGCTAGAAACACAAATGACTGGGTCAAAGCTAACTCCAATGAGATGATTCCAGCCATCGAAAAAAGCACACTGCACTCCTGGGCTGCGTCTACACGTGCACGCTACTTCGAAGTAGCGGCAGTAACTTCGAAATAGCGCCCGTCACGTCTACACGTGTTGGGCGCTATTTCGAAGTTGAAATCGACGTTAGGCGGCGAGACGTCGAAGTCGCTAACCCCATGAGCGGATGGGAATAGCGCCCTACTTCGACGTTCAACATCGAAGTAGGGACGTGTAGACGATCCGCGTCCCGCAACATCGAAATAGCGGGGTCCTCCATGGCGGCCATCAGCTGGGGGGTTGAGAGATACTCTCTCTCCAGCCCTTGCGGGGCTCTGTGGTCACCGTGGGCAGCAGCCCTTAGCCCAGGGCTTCTGGCTGCTGCTGCTGCAGCTGGGGGTCCGTGCTGCATATACAGGGTCTGCAACTAGTTGTTGGCTCTGTGTATCTTGCACTGTTTAATGAAAGTGTGTCTGGGAGGGGCCCTTTAAGGGAGCGACTTGCTGTTGAGTCTGCCCCGTGACCCTGTCTGCAGCTGTGCCTGGCTCCCTTATTTTGATGTGTGCTACTTTGCCGTGTAGACGTTCCCTCGCTGTGCCTATTTCAATGTTGGGCTGAGCAACGTCGAAGTTGAACATCGACGTTGCCAGCCCTGGAGGACGTGTAGACGTTATTCATCGAAATAGCCTATTTCGATGTCGCAACATCGAAATAAGCTATTTCGAAGTTGGGTGCACGTGTAGACGTAGCCTTGGAGTACAAACGTTCGCCAAGCCAGAATACCCTGCAAGTGCTTAGAGCAGCCAGAAGAACAGTACAGCAGATGGCCAGGTGCTGTGCCAACAACTACTGGCTCAAGCTATGCAGCAGCATCCAGACCAGTGCTGACTTTGGTAACCTCAGGGAAATGTACGAGAGCATCAAGAAGGCATTAGGACCCACCCAGAACAAGATGACACCTCTGAAATCCAAATCTGGTGAAGTCATCACTGACAAAGCCAAACAGATGGAGCGCTGGGTCGAGTACTACTCCGAGCTGTACTCACACGAGAACATTGTGGTCGACTCAGCCCTCGATGCTGTCAAACTCCTACCAGTAATGTACGAACTGGACCAGGAACCAACTGTGGATGAACTGAAGAGAGCCATCTACAACATTGCAGTAGGAAAGGCCCTGGGCCAGGATGGTATACCACCAGAGGTAATCAAGTGTGCCACAGACACTATCCTGGAACCCCTACATGAGCTACTGTGCCTGTGCTGGAGAGAGGGAGAGGTTCCACAGGACATGCGCGATGCTAACATCGTAACCTTGTATAAGAACAAAGGAGACAGAAGCGACTGCAACAATTACTGTGGAATCTCCCTCCTAAGCATCACTGGTAAACTGTTCGCTCGCGTCATCCTTGGCAGACTCCAGAAGATTGCTGAGAGGGTGTATCCTGAATCACAGTGTGGATTCCGTGCAGAGAGATCTACCGTCGACATGGTCTTCTCTCTGAGGCAGCTGCAGGAGAAATGCAGGGAGCAGAGGAAGCCACTCTATATTGCCTTCATCGACCTGACCGAGGCCTTCGACTTGGTCAGCAGGGATGGTCTGTTCAAACTGCTCCACAAGATAGAATGTCCGCCACGGTTACTCAAGATGATCCAGTCATTCCACGAAGACATAAGAGGAACCATCCAATACGATGGCACATTATCGGATGCTTTCAGCATCAGGAGCGGCGTCAAACAAGGATGCATCCTTGCTCTGACATTGTTCGTGATCTTCTTCACTCTCCTCCTTAAACACGCCTTTGGATCTTCAACAGAGGGCATCTTTTTGCACACAAGATCTGACGGGAAACTGTTTAATCTTGCAAGGCTGAAAGCTAAATCTAAGGTGTGGGAAGTCCTCATCAGAGATATGCTGTTCGCAGATGATGCTGCTGTCGTGTCACACAGAAGACCAGCTTCAGAAGCTTCTGGATCGGTTCTCCAAAACATGCAAGGACTTTGGGCTCTCCATCAGCCTAAAGAAGACAAATGTACTTGCTCAGGACGTTGCTGTTTCTCCATCAATCAGCACTGACAGCTATATGTTAGAGGTAGTCTATGAGTTCATTTACCTCGGGTCCACCATCACTGACACCCTGTCCTTGGAGACTGAGCTAAATAGGAGGATCGGTAAAGCAGCCACAACTCTGTCCAGACTCAGCGAGAGAGTGTGGAATAACAACAAGCTGTACACTCACACCAAAATGCAAGTCTACAGAGCCTGCATCCTCAGCACCCTCCTTTACGGCAGCGAGACTTGGACCCTGTACGCACACCAGGAAACGAGGCTGAACGTCTTCCACTTGCGCTGCCTCAGGCACATCCTTGGAATATCGTGGAAGGACAGAGTGTCCAACACTACTGCCCTTGAGCAAGCTGGAATCCCAACTATGCACACCCTCCTCAGGCAGCGGCAGCTCTGCTGGCTTGGCCACGTCCCCAGGATGAATGATGGAAGGATCCCAAAAGACATCCTGTATGGCGAGCTAGCCTCTGGCAAAAGACCTCCCAGATGCCCCCAGCTGCACTACAAAGATGTTTGCAAGAGAGACCTCAGGGAAGTAGACATCAAGCCAGACAAGTGGGAGGAGCTGGCAGTCGATCGCAGCAAATGGAGGCAGGAACTCTACAAGGGCCTTCAGAAGGGTGAGTTGAGGATCAGACAGCTAGCAAAGGAGAAGCGAGCCCACAGAAAGCACAGCAAGGACCTGCCAGACACCCATTACATATGCAACAGATGCAGCAAGGACTGTCACTCTCATGGGGGTCTTCACAGTCACAACCGATGCTGCAAATGAGGATGCCAAATGGAACTACGAAGGGCGCTTTCCATAGTCTATGTAGACTGAAGGATGCTACTACTACTCTTTCTTGTGACTCTTCTCAGACATCTTTTCTGGTGTCTCATCCTGAGTGACTTGTTCCACTGGGTCAGTGGAATTCTCTGTGCCGCTTATTACAGAGCTGTAAAATGGGGACTGCAAACTTGCCTCCTTCAGAAGGGTGTGGGGAGAGTTTGTTAGGGCACAACATGATCCTTGGGAGAAGGGTGCTCTGAAAGGACAAGAAATTATTAACATTAATCTATAGAACGGGTCCAGCATGGGCTTTTAGCGTGGTTGTTCTTTGTGTCAACACCAGAAATTAAAATGGGGACCTCTGGAACTGAAAACACAAGTTTCTCCAGCTTTAGCTAAAGAGCCCACTTCAGGCATGATGACCAATAGGCAGAGGCAGCTTGTCCCAAGCATCTGGACATTCACAAAAGTTCAAATCCCAGACAAGCCCCAATCAATGTCTCCATTTTGCCTGAAATACAAGGAACTAAAGCATTGGTATGGAGAGCTGAATCCACCAGAACTTTTCGCAGCGCTATGCTGGGACAGGGCCACTCCCTCAGTGGACTGGGTACAGAAGGTTATTCAGAGCAGCCAGCAGCCAGTGAGTTACTCTTTCCTACCTTGCCCCTTTCCTTCTGCCTCTGCCCTGCTCCTTCTCATGGACCTCCTCTGGTCATGAGAGAATAAATGTCAGCTCCTGCCCACCAGTTCATTTTGTTCAGCCTATGAGGGTATCTACCTTCTGTGCAGCCTGGAAGTATGAGAGTCTGGTACAGGCATACAGGAGAGGTGAGGTAGGAGGTAGTAAGGGATTGTGAGGAACTGTCCCAGATGCCTAATGCAGGGTCCCTGGTCACACAGAAGAGTGGGCAGGTCTGGACTCCTCTGTCATTCCCACTAAAGGGCATAGTAAACCTCCTGGCTACGTCTACACGTGAAGCCAACATCGAAATAGCTTATTTCGATGTAGCAACATCGAAATAGACTATTTCGATGAATAACGTCTACACGTCCTCCAGGGCTGGCAACGTCGACGTTCAACTTCGACGTTGCGCAGCACCACATCGAAATAGGTGCTGCGAGGGTACGTCTACACGCCAAAGTAGCACACATCGAAATAAGGGTGCCAGGCACAGCTGCAGACAGGGTCACAGGGCGGACTCAACAGCAAGCCGCTCCCTTAAAGGGCCCCTCCCAGACACACTTGCACTAAACAACACAAGATACACAGAGCTGACAACTGGTTGCAGACCCTGTGCCTGCAGCATGGATCCCCAGCTGCCGCAGCAGCAGCCAGAAGCCCTGGGCTAAGGGCTGCTGCCCACGGTGACCATAGAGCCCTGCAGGGGCTGGAGAGAGAGCGTCTCTCAACCCCCCAGCTGATGGCCGCCATGGAGGACCCAGCAATTTCGACGTTGCGGGACGCGGATTGTCTACACGGTCCCTACTTCGACGTTGAACGTCGAAGTAGGGCGCTATTCTGATCCCCTCATGAGGTTAGCGACTTAGACGTCTCGCTGCCTAACGTCGAAGTTAACTTCGAAATAGCGCCCGACGCGTGTAGCCGCGATAGGCGCTATTTCGAAGTTAGTGCCGCTACTTCGAAGTAGCGTGCACGTGTAGACACAGCTCCTGTGGCCAGAAGGGTAGAATGCTGAAGGGGCTTTGGATTCTCAACCACTTGGAAGGATCACTGGATTCCTGGTCTGTCAGGCCCTAGTGGTCCGTAAAGAGAGAAATTATAAATGACCTGGCAGGCATCATAAGACAAAGCAACCTGGAACAATTGGTGTTTGTGAGGAGGCTAAGCAGAGATGCTGTGGCAGCTTGCCCGGCCATGAGGGAGTGCTGGTTAGCAAAGCTCTCTCCAGACAGATTCCTAGTCTACTCAGCCATGGAAGCCTGCACATTGTGTTAGTTTAGCTAGGTGAGAACAGAAAGAGGCTTAAGAGTGCCCAGGTTGTTACTGGACTTTTTATGTTCACCAGCCATAAAAGAAATAGAGCAAAATTGACGCAACTGAACTAGAAGAAGGAGCTTACTCAGCCTGGGCTCATTCCAGGTCTTCTAGAATTCTGAAGATGATCCTGTTTTTATAAAAAGTCCCATAACTGGTCCTAGCCTCTTCTGAAGGAGGCATTTACAGCAACACCAGGGACTCTTTTATGATCATGTTGGGACATGGGTCTAAGAGTGGCCCAGAAAAGTCAGTCACATGCAGACTCATGGAAAATCACTCTGGGCTCAAAGTTTCTTCAGGAGAGATCCTCAGATGGTGTAAACTTGTATAGCACCAAATCTCCAGCTAACATAAATGGAGCAATGCTGAGTCACACCAGCTTAGGGGGAATTTTGAGGCCAAGAAGGCTATCCCTTCTGTCTCTTTCATCACACAGCTTGTAGAATTTCACCCAAGCTATGAAGTGGCCAGAATTATTCTCTGTGTAAATGCACAAGTTGGGGCCTAGTAACCTGAGGACTGATCAAGAAGCTAGCACTTGAGATGATTTAGACACCATCCCCTGCCCCATCTCCAACACACAGCCTATTATAGCTGCCTTGTGGCATGGTGAAAGAAGCAGTCTGCGTGTAATAAATACATGTTTCCCTTCTTCCCATCCTTATGTAGCTCTACTTCTAAGTGCCTGTATCACATCCAAACAGTGCAAATGCAACAAAGTGTGTAATTACACATTTCACCATGTATGCACATAATATGCAAAAGCAGTATCTGAATACTGAATGTAAATGATCTGCAAAACTTGAACAATGCACCCCGTTATCTGAAAAATTGAGTACATCAGTAACACGTAAGGGATTTGCATTTTGTATTTATTCCATATTTTGTTTGCAGACTATAAAATGTCTTACATGTCTAGATTTTAAGTGCTCTAATGAGCAGAGAAATAAAAACACGGTTAACCACAGAGCTGAAATTGGGACCCCATTTTGCTAGTCATTGCACAGACAAAGTCTCTTTTCTGAAGGCCTTAAATAGACAAATGAAGTACTTTCTTCCTAGCTTTACAAGGGAAGGACTGAGAGATTAATAGATGTATCCAAGATCCTGCAGGAAGTCTGTGGCAGAGCTTGGACCTGAACCCAAATATCTTGCCTCCTAACCCAGGGTCTTAACTGAAGGAGGAATGTTGTTCCAATGGTTCAAGTGCTAGCCTGGCATATGGGAGATCCAGGTGGAATTCTTTGTCCACCACAGACTTCCTGTGGGACCTCGAGCATGTTTCATAGTTTCTCTGAGATTCCGTTCCCCAGCTGTAAAACACGAATAATAGCCCTACCCTGCCTCCATGCAGGTGTTGTAAAGATAGATTCATTTGAGTATGAGTCACTCAGATAGTATGGCAATGGAGACCATACGAGTACCTAAGATACATGGATTAATCAGATCGTACTTCTGCTCATTGACTCACTGTCTATGGTATCTGTATCTCTGACATGCCTTCATCATGTTACCTTAGCTTCATGCACGTAAATAAAAGTCTGACTGAATTCTGTGCAAACAGCTCCACTTTCTGCAGTCACCTTTTGCCCCAATTAAGTTTTGGCCTGAGTGATTGTACAGAGGAAAATAAAGGGAAGGGGACTCATTAGACACATCCACAGGGAAGGGAGGTGGGAAAGAAGAGGTTCCACTGAAGGGAACACTGAAGGAATGGTTAGTGAAGGAGAGAACCAGGAAAGGACAAAATCAAATCTTCCAAAATAAAAAAGAGTTTCAAAAAAAAAAAAAAAGAACACCAGCTATGCTGTTAAAGACACCACCAAGAATCAGAATAGAGCACTAGATCTGGGAAAGGTCTTTTGAGATTTCTGAGTGGCCAGCATTGGTGAAGTGGAGAGGACAGATGCTAGATTGGAGAAGATGCAGGAGCGAGTTGGAGGACACAAGACCAAGCCAGTGAGACAAAAACAACACCACGAAGCAGCAAGAAGCCTGGGGAGGAGAAAGAGAGAAGCACAGAGGAGTGATGATTTCATTCGAGTACGAAAGCAAAAGCCAGCCTGATCAGGGGAGAGAGCTGGGGGCAGGGGGGGAGGGTTGGGATGCACAAGTTGAGGTGTTGTGTCTAGAGGGGATGGGTTGAGTTAATGGAAGATTTTGAAGCGGGGCTCAAGGAGGTAAGACTCCGGGCGAAACTACAGGGAATTCTGTTATCAGAGCCTGTGACCTTCCCTAAACTAAGACTTCCCCTCTCTTGGGGCTGAAGTGGAAACCAGGTTTCAGCAGGGTCTTAAGTTTACCTTTCCAAGAGGGCCTGAGGGAGATAAATACCCGCTGTCATTGAATTGTAATGGAAGATGGGCAGTTAACTCCATTGACAATTCCAGGTTTAGGCCCTACAGTCTGCAGGGTTGGAAGACATATGCTCGAATCCTGGCCCCATTGAAGCAAGATTAAAATGCCCACGGGCTTAAGTGGAGCCAGGATTTGTCCCATGGTGAATAAAAGGCCAACAGTTGTGTGGTGCTGTGGACCTACTAGCACTGAAACATGCGCACTGTTGCAACTCATAAGGTAGTTGAACTGGTGTGTTAGTTTAGCCCCAAACTCCTGGCCTGTGAAATTCCTGAGATGCTGCTGCGAGAAAGTTTTCTGTTGTGGCAGTGGGTTTTCCCTTCCCCCTTGATTTCTGAGGCAGAGCAGGAGCTGCGTTCCAGACAATTTAGCCTACGGCTTTGGGCCAGAGTTGATGAGACTTCCCCAAGATGCAGACACGTGGAGTCAAAAAAAAGAGGCTATGAAAAATTAAAATGACAAGGCTGGTTAGGGAGTGGAGATAACTGGGGATGTAGTGAAATTAATTACAGTCTGTGTTGAAAGAATCACATTCCTATGACATAATTTCAGCTCCCCCTTCTCCCATCAGCCTCTGTGAGATTATAAACCCTTTCATTGCCCTTTTGTGTTACCAATAACATCATTGTTGTGACTATTTGTTATTTCCACAGGGCTAGAGGTATGCATGATGCTTTCCAGGCAATTTGGAGACAGGCTTCTGCTCTGGGCAGTTGGTGCTCAAAGACCCTGGTCCTGTGATGACTGTGGGTAGGTCTATTGGGACTAAAATCAAACGTACACCTAAGTCCTCACTGGGTTGGGGTCTAAATGAGATGTGACATTTCTGGTACATCTGTGCCACAAGTAAAGGAATGACTGTAGCACAGGCTGCTAGCATATACACGAGTAACCCAGAGACACTGAAACCACTGAAAAGTCTGCTCTACAGCTTTAGCTGAGAGCCATCTGGCTTTTAGCTCATGTGGTAGTGGTATATGACCAGGGTCTGTCATCATTACAAGCTTTAATCTAGCTAGCATGCATAGCAATAGCAGTGCTGACTAGAGTAGCTATCCAGGCTTCCTGGTGGACTTGGACTCAGGGATGCAGTATGGCCCAGCAACCTATGGTCAAGCCCTCAAGGCAGCCTGAGTACATCCTCCAGTTGCTAGTCCATGTCTGCTACTGTTACTTGAGCTAGTTAGGTTGAAGCTACTACAAGTATACCTACCCTTGCCACAATCACACTTGCAGCAGGAGGGTGGAGGTGCCCTTTCCGTGGAATGAGAGATGGCCAATGCCAGTGTAAACATAGTCTCACCACAGAATGAAAAGATGGAACAGTTTTTGAAAATGAAGTTTCTGGTTTTCATTTTGTGGTTGGTCCCTTTGCTCATGTTCCTTTTTTTCATCTCACTGCTGGAAACAAAAATGGGGAGAAGAAGGAGGAAAAAACAACAATAAGGAAGAAATGGAGAAAAAACAGAAATGGAAAAAAAAATCTTTGTTTTCTGTTTTGAAAACTGAAACGTTTTGGGGAGCTGGAGCGGGGGTGGATTTTTTTAGTCAAAATAATCTGTTTTTTTTTTTCAAGCAATAAATTTTTTCCACCAATCCTTTCCTTTTCAAACAAAGACTGTTGCTGGGCCATTGTAGGGGAAGTTTTCTTGGACCCCTACAATGTCCAGGCTTCCTGCAGAGAGAAAGTGTGTCTTTCAGAAGGGCCAAGTTCTCGCTATCCTAGCTGAAGTCAGTGGGTTTTCAGCTCTTCAAAAGATCATGCCCAGACCAAAACCATTTTAACAGCAAATGCAGGGGGGTGCAGTTCAGGTCTGGTGGTGTGTGACAGTGGGGCTAACAGCCACTCTGGGCCCCAGGATAAGGTGGGAGAAGGCTTGGCTCCATGCTCCCAGAAGGGATAGGGCTGACAGCAGAAGGGGCAGGGCTGAGGGCAGCCAGTCCTCAGGTCCCCTTCCAAGCTGGCAGAGTGGCAGAGAGGGGAGGAGGGAGCCTCACAGAAACAGCAGAGCCAGAGAGGCATAAACAAAGTGTCCTACATTCTTCACGCTCTTGGGCAGAGAGGAAGCAGGAGCCACTGTCCTGCAATGGCATGTTTTTTGGCAGATAGTTGTCCCTCTTGCCTCCCCCAGTGGCACCCCTGAGCACATGACTACATACTACTGGAACTGCTTGTCCAATACTGAATCTTATTATATGATGAATTTCACCATTCATCATGGCACCAAACCATTTAAGCACATAATGCACATTAAAGACTAACAAAATAATTTATTAGGTGATGAGTGGGTCTTCCAAGTGGCTCTGTCTCACGAAAGCTCTTCACCTAATAAATAATTTTGTTAGTCTTTAAAGTGCTACTAGACTGCTTTTTTGTTTTGATAGTATATAGACTAGCACAGCCATCTCTGTATTACTATTTAAGCACATACTTAACTTGTAAGTAAATGAGTGATTACGTGCCAGCTTCATAGCTCATGAAGAAAATGCTTGGAAGGATTGAGGCCTGGGTCATCCGTTTCTTTTCCAGATGGTTCATTTTGTCCACCCCAGTGAATGGATTACATGTGATTGGCTAAATGTGCTTTTCCTATTGTACGCTTTGTCAGTTTCAGACCACAGTGAAGATGACACACTATACAATATACAATGCAAATTAAACTAACCTTCGCCTCCCTGCACAACTTTTGTTTCCGTTCCCACTGCTGTCTCTTCATGCCTAGGTGCTGACAAAAGTTATTTGTCGTAGTTTCTCCTCTTGGTGAGTGACAGGAGACTGGTGTCAAGTGAGAAAATGAAATGTAAATTTTATTAAACACTCCTCTCATCTCTGTGTATCAATCCAGATTCCAGCCTAACATAGCAAATCAAATTCTGTCTTTGCCAGGCCTGAGGGCAAACGAAGAATCATTTCTCCTTAATGCTATTGCCTCCTAGTAAAATATTTTTTTCTGTTTAGTAAATGAAAATTTAAAATGCAAACCCTGTTTTCATCCCAGAGAAAAAGATGTGCATTTCAGGAAAAGAATGCTACACTCGATTTTGTTCTGCCTTGTGCTTTCTTGTTGTTTTCAAACCCAGCAAGGATGATTAGCTACAGCATAAATGGCAGCTCCCATTTAAGTTTTGCCCATCATGACTTTTTATCTGCATGTTCATCATGGGGTTTGGTAGCTGGTCCAGAGACGATTCTGATACATTTAATTTGAAATTGCATGATCATGACTGTATTGGCATGTGCAATGCTGCTCCCTACTGGATGGAATCAAAAGTGCTCAATTGTGTATCATAAACTCTATACTAGCATCAGAGTCCGTTAGCTGAAGGTTTCAGAAATGGAGGATTTCCTTTCCAACCTTGGTGGTTCTATAACCTCAGATTTTCTATAAGAAAATGGTTGTCAGCTCCTACGTAGAATACCCGGTGGACTTCCCCAGACACGGGATCCCAGAGCTTATAGCTCCTCTGTTCCTGAGCAGCCTAAACTCCTGAAGTAACTCTGAGGTCATGAGGCCTCCCAGTGTCCTCAAATCCTTAAGTAACTCAAAGGTCACTGAAGGGAATCCATGGCAAAAGAATCCAGTCTCTGGACTCTCTTTGCTGAGCTAAGTTCGTGAGACAATGTTCTGTATCCTAGGCTATGTCTACACTTCTGGGAATATTGACACAGTTAGGGTCGGTCTTCTGGAGTTTGATTTCACATGCCTGGTAGAAACACATGAAACTGAACTGTCCAGGGTCAGCAGTAGACCCCTGTACTCCTCGCTATTGAGAAGAGTAAGGGAGGTCGACAGGAGAAATTCTCCTGTCGACCTCCCTCTGTGTGTACAGCCAGGTAAGTTGTTTGCAAATAAATTGATTCTAGTTACACAAATGTCACAGCTAGAATTTTCAAAAACAACAAGAGGTCCTGTGGCACCTTATAGACTATGCTCCAAAAGATCTGTTAGTCTATGAGGTGCCACAGGACTCTTATAGCTCGAATTGCGTATATGCAATCAACTTACCCGCCTACTGCAGACCAAGACCTAGATGTCTTCCACAACAACAACAACAACAACAAAAAAAGGAGTTAGGCTGTACCACTAATAAACACAGGGTAGGAAGGATCTTTTTGCAGTGAAGAGCCTGAAGTGCAACTCAGAAATTTTCAGTTCTGTTCTGCTCTCTCATGCTACATCTGTGACCTTGGATAAGTCATTTCATCTCTCTGTGCATGAGTTCCTCATTTGTAAAATGAGTATATATTCCCTTTCTCCATCCCTTGTCTGTCTTTTCCGTGTAGATGGTACACTCTTCAGAGCAGAGACCATCTCTGACAATGTGTTGACTGACTGCTCAGCACAGTGTGGCCTCAACCAAGATAAGAGCCACTAGGCATTATTACAAATAAATAATAATAGCAACATATGCAGCCAGATTTGTTGCATATTCAGAGCATGAAGACTAAAAAATAGAAAGGAGTACAGTATAAACTCTATGGAAATGGTGTGGCTAGAATTGCCTATCTGGGATCAATGTTGATCCGTAGTGTAGACCCGGCTTCAGTGCCCACACTGACCATACTGCCCTACCCATGATCCTTCTGAAACTCTTTCAACCCAACTTCCATAAAGTGGTGGGGGCAGCACAATAATCTGTTGTAGAAATGAGATGCAAGACATAGTTCCCATGCCAGATGTCCACTGTCTGTCTCTTCCATGGAGCTCTGAACTGATGTCATGCTACCATTCTCTTGGGGCTAACCACTGTAGCATCTCAGTGCTGACAAAATTACCCTGCTCTTCTAGAGCACTTTCATCCCAAGATATCAAAGTGCTTCATAGTCATTCATCAGTATGCCTCACACCTTCTCCCAGTGCATCAAAAGCAAACCAAGCATAGGAGAATTGTCCAAGGACATAAAATAAACTTGTGGAACAGTCAGAAATAGAATCCAAGTATCCTGAGTCTAAGCACCATGTCTTAACCACACACTTGTTCCTCAGCAATAGCATATATATGCCTGAGCAGGGTGGAGCCTTTGAATTATTTTGTATTTTTAATCCTCATTTTCCCTGTGACACTACAATTCCTGAGGACCCTTGAAAACTGGATCATCTGTGATCACCTGATAACTTGTCTGAGAAACTTCCTTGAATTCTGAAACTTAATCTCCAACTGAGTCAGAAACTAAGGCTGGTTGAACATTTTCAATACTTCTTTTTAAAGGAAATTGGATTGCCAATGACATAATTTTACCAAAAGTGTCTGCTTTCATCAAACTTTTAATCTTGCAACAGGAAAACCAGCATTTTCTTGGCTAAGGTTTTTTTGAAGTTTTTAAACAAAATATTTCCTTTTTGTAAGTTTTTTTTTTTTCATTTTGTGCTATTGGATTTGTTCTGGTAAAATACACACACACGGAACCATTAATCTTTGATGTAAATGCCAGTTGTGAAGATAAGGGAGAATTGGTATAGCCTGTGCCATATGCCCTTTGAATTTATTATATGAGGTGGTGACGTGCATTCATGAATGGTCAATTGGTAATTACATTGCTGTCTGCTGGTTTTTATTTATTTTTAGTCTGTGATGGTTGAGCATCTCTATTTGAATTTTTGGATGTGATGATTTTGAACAGCAAGAGTTTAGTGAGTAAGCTATAGTAAGGATACAGGAGATTTATTTTCAATTTTATTAAGGTCTGGCAATGTTAAAATTATACAGTCAAGGCTGATTATTTTTGTCTTTAAGCTGAGTGATCATATTCTGTCTGAAAATCCCCAAAGGAAATGGTTGTGGTGCCGTTCAGTTCTGAATTTTAACAAAAAATAATTCACATCTTAATCCCTAACTTCAGAATGCTATTGGGATTCATGTACACAGGCACAAACATAAACTAAATTAGAATGTTCTACAAAGTCATTGTCAACATTCATATTAAGCACAAACTGATGGATCGTGAGCTGCTGTAAATCAGCCCAGCTTTTCCACAGAGCTATGTCAATTTACACCACTTGTGGGTCTGTCCCAAAATATTAGAAATGAAGTCACCAAGCCACATAATACACCCAGCCCCATTCCCTTGTAATAACTCTAATGCCCCTTAGAGTGGTTTCAAACTGTGTCTCTGATCTCTTTGCTAAGGCATTTAAATCTATTTCATTTGCATGGTTATCCAGCAAAATGTCTCATAGTGTTTCTTTTCTTATTTGCAAAATGGGGGTGGGAGGGTTGATGGATGGGGGATCATAGAAATGGGAGGATTTATCTGTGTTTCAGGGAAATTATTCAAAATCTGAAAACTTACTTTTGTTTCACGGGAGACTTGCTTGAAGGCTTAGAGTCTCTTGGGGGAGATTTTTTTTTCTTTTTCTTTTTTTTAAATCTCACCATAATTAGTATTTCATCCAGTCTTTTTTGGCCTCCAAATATGGCACTGAATTTCCCCAGCATAGCTGAAGGCACTGATAAGACAATTGATACAGCCCCACACTTCCTTTCTATTCTAACCTATTCGCTAAGCTTCCTGGTACTTTTTTTTCACCACAAAGTTAAACCAAATGGAGAACCCACAGAGAGAGTTCTATATTTAGGGCTGAAGGCCCAGGTCCTAAAGAATTTTAGGCTCTAACTCCTCTTGCAATCATTGAGAGTTAGGCACTTAAATACCGTGAAGGATCTGAACCTAAATGCTTGGCTGAGTGAGGGACTAAATCTTCTCTACCTTCTAGGCCTGGGGTCAGCAATCTTTCTAAGGCAGAGTGCTAACATTTGGCCTTTTGACCTATATGTACAGTCTGAGTGTTAGTGATACTTTTTAAAGTCATTGACAGTCCTACTTACAACAGCTACATTAGTAAATAAATGAAGTCACAGAGCTTTACTGTTTAGGTGGTGGTTGGTAGCATTAGCTGGTCTTTTGTTAGTCCACAGTGTGGTTTTGAGCAAGCTCCAAGCTGCATGGGAAGGAAGGGCAGGTTTGAGCTTCTGCCTCTTGTACCAATGAAATTAGCTCATGTGCCACTCTTGGCACCTGTGCCAGGGATTGCTGAACCCTGTGTTAAGCTCTACCTAATTCTGCTCCTGATGTCTCCTCCTTATTACTACCTACCTAGTGCTTGCTTTCACACACCTCGTCCTCTCCAGTTTCTACTCACCCCGATGTTCTATGTCCACTCTCCCCTTCCTCCCGGAACTAGACAAGTGTGCATGTGTACCACTGCCTTCTGTTGGATGGAATCAGAACTGCTCAGCTAAGTGTCATAGACCCTATAGTGCTAGCCACCAAAAAAGAATTCTCTTTCGCTTGGGCAGCAGAGGGAGAATAGGAGCTCTTCCTATGGTGAAGAAAGGTGCTTGCTCTCTTTCAGAATGTGTAATTTTGAGCATGCTACATTGTTGCAGCTGACCATGAATTTGTGACAATATTTTCTATTCATCCAATGCTTTAGAGTAACACACAGTATTCGAGACTCACCATAGATAAAAATAGTGCATCTTTAGCACCTCTGAAAAGCAAGTACTGCAAATAGCAGTACAATAGCACATTGCTTACAGGACAGTGGGTTCCATTGTCTTCTGTTGTCAGAGTTGTTACTTTTTGTTCGAAGAAAGGTAAATACTAATCCAACACATGTTCAGTACAAAGGGAGAGATACCTTCAAAAAAGCAAACCAAGGAACACATGCTATTTAGTCCCTCAGCTGCAAATCAGCACCGAATAAGAGTCTAAAGGAGCATATATTAACATTCAGCTGGCAGTCACTGCAAGCTGTAATAGACATGAGCATTGACTAGACCCAATATTAGTGATGGTACTGGGAAACCATCCTCGCTTTTGGCTGCCTGAAGGCAGCAGTGATCCCCAGCTTGTCCTATCTGTCAGTCTATTTGATCTCCAAATGAATTGCTTTTGATAACAGCTATATAAATGCAGAACTGTTCCGCTGGGCCTTCTTAAATGAGGCTCCTCTCTTTCATCTCCCAGTCATTTCAAAAAGCAGATAGACTTGTTAGAGGTTTTTAATGCAATGATTTATGTTTTATCTTGCCTGGTTTGAGGCAGCATTTATTTAACACTAAATTCTTCCCAAGCCTATATGTGAGGGAGAGATGTTGGAACACATTATTTGGAATTTAAGATAGTATATGTGTGTGTGTGTGTGTGTGTATACTCTCTCTTTGGTTGTCTATATGCAGACGTATCTATGGGCTATGTTTGTGTATATACATACATATTTGTGCTTCATTACAGTAAAGTAGCCACCTGGAACATTGCACCTCCAGCAAAATTAAAAGGAAAATATTTGAAAACCCTCTAAACAGCCTCCAGATTAGGACAAATAATTAACATTTTTTGGGAAAAAAAACAATCCTCATTAAGTTCATTGAAACCAAACTCCTGGAACTGTTAAGTTAGTGCTTTATATCTATAAAACCAGATATAAAATCAGATTGTTTCTTTGATGTTCAGGAGGCTTTTCGGTTGTTGAATGAGTGTCCTCCTCAACTATTTGATTATAAAGAGCAGTTGAATGTTGGCTGGCTGTTGTCATTTACATGATCTTTCATAGGAACCATACAACAATCCCTGTTGGTGGACCTCTGGCTGAGAGAACTTTAATTCTCAGGGGCATAGGTAACCCAAGAAAACATATTTTAGATTGCACATCAGAGAATGCAGGGAAATGAATGAGGACTGAAGATTTTCTCTTCCCTTAGTGGTATTTGCAACATAGAAACAAATCAACCTACTTCTGTAGATTGGGAGATCATGGGGAATGGGTAGCAAAGTATCATGCACAATGAAAGGAAAAGGAAACCTGTCTGAAAGAGTGACTGATCTTACTAGGTATCTCTAGGATGTGGAATTCATATTAAGATTTTGGAGGTAACAGCCCCAGCCAAATGCGTGCACGTTTTAAGTGTAGACTAAGCCTTAGACATTTCTGAAAATTTTTATTTTGCATGTCTCCATCTCCTCATCTGTAAAATGGAGTTAATGCTTTGGCTCTCCTCACCTTTGTCTGTCTGGATTATTTAAATGGTAAATTTTTGGTGCCAGGACTTTCACTTTGTGTACATAAAGCTGCCAACAAAACAGTGGGGGTGACTGCATCTGACAAAGCAGGTCTTTGCCCACAAAAGCTTATGCTCCAGAATATCTGTTAGTCTGAGGTCCCACAGGACTTCTTGTTCTTTTTAATGGGGTTATCAGTAACATAGGCTGCTGGCTTAAAAATATATCCTATTTCTAAAGTACAGTTCTTAGGTGCCTACCTCATTCTGGCCTTTTGAAATTTTTACCGCCTGTTGAAAAAAATGTTGATTCAGTTTTATTTATTTTTATTTTTATTTTTTGCTGGTGGCGGGGAGGATTTTTGACAACAAAGGAAGACACTATAATGGTTACCAAGTTTCCATTTGGCTCCCTCACATGAACAAGGGACTGATCCTGCAGCCCCCTTCTCCCTCCATCCTCCGTGCTGCAATCTGGAGGATGGGTTGCAGAATATATACACATACTGTATCCAACTGGCTAAAAATAGCAGTGTAAACTCTGTGGGCCTGGACTTGCTGCCTTAGTACATGACTCCAACTGCCCAGATGACGAGTGGTAAACTTGGTCAAAGAGCAGTAACTGGCTGAGAAATACAAAAGGAAGAAAAATATGTGTTTTTTTTGTTTTGTTTTTTTTTGGTAAAAAGAATCATAGAATCATAGAAGAGTAGGACTGGAAGGGACCTCAAGAGGCCATCGAGTCCAGTCCCCTGCCCTCATGGCAGGACCAAGCACTTTCAAGACCATCCCTGAAAGCCATCTATCTAACCTCTTCTTAAATAGCTCCAGTGATGGAGATTCTACCACCTCCCTTGGCAATTCGTTCCAGTGTTTGATCACCCTGACAGTTAGGAACTTTTTCCTAATGTCCAACCTGAACCTCCCCTGCTGCAATTTCAGTCCATTGCCTCTTGTTCTATCCTCGGAGGCAAGGAAGAACAAGTTCCCTCCCTCTGCCTTATGACACCCTTTTAGATACCTGAAAACTGCTATCATGTCCCCCCTCAATCTTCTCTTTTCCAAACTAAACAAGCCCAATTCTTTCAGCCTTTCTTCATAGGTCATGTTCTCTAAACCTTTGATCATTCTTGTTGCTCTCCTCTGGACCCTCTCCAATTTCTCCACATCCTTCCTGAACTGCGGTGCCCAGAACTGGACACAATACTCCAGCTGAGGCCTAACCAGCGCAGAGTAGAGCAGGAGAATGACTTCTTGTGTCTTGTTCACAACAAACCTGTTAATGCATCCTAGAATCATGTTTGCTTTTTTTGCAACAGCATCACACTGTTGACTCATATTTAGCTTATGGTCCACTATAACCCCTAGATCCCTTTCTGCTGTACTCATTCCCAGGCAGTCCTTTCCCATTCTGTATGTGTGACACTGATTGTTCCTTCCCAAGTGGAGCACTTTGCATTTGTCCTTATTAAACTTCATCCTGTTTACCTCAGCCCATTTCTCCAGTTTATCCAGATCCTTTTGAATTACAACCCTATCCTCCAAAGAAGTTGCAACCCCTGCTAGCTTGGTATCATCTGCAAACTTAATAAGTGTACTTTCTATGTCAATATCTAAATCGTTAATGAAGATATTGAACAGAATCGGTCCTAAAATAGACCCCTGCAGAACCCCACAGTTCTCAGTGGGTCTTCAAAGGATGAGTGCAAATAAGAAATAAGAAATTAGAAATAAGTTCTCAGTGGGTCTTCAAAGGATTAGTGCAAAGATCAGTGCTATCGACTGTATGTATTAATTATCTGGAGCAGTGAAGTGGCAAAATGTGCAGCTGACACAATGACTCAGTTTAGTCCGGGCTAGAGAAGAATGTGAGGAACCCCAGAGGTGAAGAACGTGCTTTCTCCTTGAATACAGTGCCCATTTCTGGTTACCTCAGGCAAGCTTCTGTGTTGTGAAGTAAACCTTACGAAGGAGATAGCGCCTCAGTTCCCAACCTTTTTGAGCTGGTGACCCATTTTGACAATTCAGTAAGATTCTGTGACCCAAGGCAATTAAAAACTGGGGTGAGGGGGGTGGAGGTTTCCTCTGGGAAATTTTTTTTAATAAATCTTGATTCCCCACCCCAACCCCCGAACCTAAACCTCTCGCAGTCCCAAATGATCCCTCTACCCCCAGGCTTAAGCCCCTTGCAGCCCCCAAATTCCCCCCCACATACCTCACACAAGCACCACTGCTGTCCCCTGCTGCTCCTTCACTAGGCTGCCACAGCCTTCTCCACGTGAATCCCCCCAGCCCTTCTACTCCCTTCCCCCATCTGCAGCATGGGCTATTCCCTTCCCTGCTGTGTCGAAATGGGACTTAATTTAATTGGATTAATGGCTAAATCCCTCCTGCCAGCCATTAAACCAATTAAATTGAGTTCTATTTCAGCGCAGCAGGACAGGGACTGGGAGCCAGACGAGTGAGCGGTGACTGCGATGGGAGCTTCAAATGGCTCCTTAAAGAGCCACATGTGGCTTGGAGCCTCTCAGCCAGCAACCTTTAGAAAATCTAATGGTGACCCCTGTTTGGGTCCCAACCCAGAGTTTGGGAATCCCTGAAATAGTGGCTTCCTAATTCTCTGCCCAATTCTGACTTTGCTTGGCTCTGGTTTGGAAGCTGCTTTCTCGAGCTGGCAGTGGATCCCAAAGGACTCTGTGGATTAGGAAGTAATTTACTCTAGAGGCCTGCCATGGCATAAATGTTTGCTATGTTCTGTTTCAGGAGTGAGCAAACTTTTTACCAAATTCCATCTCAGACCCAATCTCGTACCCCAAGCTCTCTGCTGCACCCAGCTTCCATCCCAGAATCCACTCCCTTCCGTAGAAAAATTTGATCCTTGACCAGTTACCAAAATCTTGGAGTGCTCCCCATCAAAAATTATTTCCCTGATATAAGGTTGAAGAGAAAGGAGAGGGCTGGGATCCTAGGTGAATAAGGTGCAAGATGGTAGCAGCCAATCAGGGCCCAGCTGGGGTGGTATAAGCAGGGGCTGCCAAACTCAGAGGGGCATGCTTGCTGCAGCTGGGGAGCCAGTGGTATCTGGCTGCTAGGTAAGAGAGGATACCTGAGTTAGGGAGGAGAGCAAGAAGAGCTGGGGACCTCTGGCCAGGCAAACCCCCAGGATGAGGCCTTTCTTACAAGACCTAAGGGTAGTAGGGCTGGAGGGAGGCAGTCAGGGCAGGAGAAGGTAGCAGGCGCCCTTGCCAATGAGGAATGGACATTTCAAACTGCTGTTTGCCTTTGAGACAGGAGATAGATGAAAAATGGCAGTGGGTCACTGAGGCAAGGTGGGTATAGGTGGTTGACTAGGGGAGGAGAACCCCAGTGTGGGGAACTACCATGGACAGTACTGCACAGGAAGGCACACCATGGGCCAGGATATAGAGGAGGCCTGCAGTGGTGGAGAAGTCAACAGGTAACTAAGAGAGAGATTCTGGCCAACAGGAGGCAATGCAGAGCTGGAAGAGCAATTCCCAGATAAACCAGCTTGAGGCATCATGCTGGTGAGTACTGGGCCTGTTAAGCTGTGTCTACACGTGCATGCTACTTCGAAGTAGCGGCACTAACTCCATGTCTGGAGTAAAGTCAAGGAGCTGCGGCAGGGTTACGCCCGGGCCCGGGATGTGGCCGGCTGATCTGGGGCCGCCCCCGTCACTTGCCCCTTTTACAGGGAGCTCAGGGACATCCTGGGCCCCCCGGCACACCTCCTCCCCTCCAGCCACTCTTGATACCTTGGCTGAGGAGCCCCAGCAGGCCCCAGAGCCGGAGTCCGCCTCGGAGGTAAGCCCTGCACCCCGGGGGCCCCCCCGGAGCCCACCCCCGGGGCACCGGAGAAGGAGGAGGAGGAGGAGGAGGGGGACTCCTCCTCCACCGACACCGGCCTGCACATCCTCCTGCCATCGAGGAGCAGCAGCCGGACGTCTGCCCCCCAAGTGTCCCCCGACCGTGGGAGTAGACCTACAGGTATGTACCCCCCCCCGGTGTACACCCCCGGGGTTGAGGGGCGGGGGTAATAGATATGTGGCCAGGGCCCTCCACATGCACAGATGGCCATGGCCCCAAGGACAGCAGTGCCATGTCCCTCACGGGAGTGCATCAGCCCCTGCCCCCCCCAGCACGACAGTGCCATGCCCCATCCCCGGGGCTGGGGGGAGCGGAACCTCTAGGGTCCCCTGGGGGGAGGGGGTGGGACACCCAGCAGCATCAGCAGCAGCAGCAGCAGCCGCAGCAGCAGCAGCATGTGATGGAGTAGGGGGAGTGCAAATGCGAGTCTCAGGCTAGATATGAGCAACAAGCTGAATAGCTCCCAGTGGCTAAGGATGATGCTGGGGCTACAACTGGCAGGTTACACCTCTGCCCTCAACAAAGAGGAGGGAGGAGCCGAGCTGGGTTTGAATCGGGGGCGGCAGTTAGAGGCTAGGGGAAGAGAGAGCTGGAAGGCAGCCAGCCTGAGAAGGGGGAAAGCTACACCCAGAGGGGCACCCAGAGGGGTCTTCTCCCCAGGACGGGTTGGAAGGACTGTCTCTGACTGCTGTATTGTCACTTCTGGGAGAAACTGGGCATCTGTTGCCTAAGAAACCTCTCCTGTCAGACCCTGCTTAGTGAAGTGAGAGTCACTCCTGCCGGGGGACGGGGTGCAGTGCAGGGGGACCCTTGAACCCCATCACAGCAGCATTTCCCGGGGATGGGGATGGGGAACCTGCAGCACAGGGGTGGGGGGACAAGGGCCACGGCTCGGGACCCACACTAACGCCTGTCTCCACTCTTCTTCCCCCACTCCTGTGTTCCGCAGCTGCCCCATCGGAAGGACTGGAGAGCGCCGGTGAGGCGTCAGTGGTCCCGGAATCCCCTCCGGGGCCATCGCTCCAGGCCAGCCCCTTAGCGGAGGACTGACCGGCCCCACGGTGGGCAAGACGGCAGACCCAGCACCACCACCTGATGGCGACGGACCCCCAGCTGCTGGCCATCCACCGCCGGCAGGTGGAGGTCGCGGAGCAGCGGCTGCGGGTAGAGCAACGCCGCCTCCACCTCCAGGAGCGGGCGCTGGCCTGGTGCCAAGAGGCATGGGGGGCCTACATGAAGACCTTTAACCGCATAGCGGACTACCTGGCCCCCCATGCCGCGCTGGCCGCTGCAGTGCCCGCCCTGCCTGCTCCACCCGCCGCACCACCTGCTGCTCCACACGTCGCCATCCCGTCCGCCGTCGCCCCGCCACCCACCACCAAGGGCCGGACCTCCGAGGGACACCTGGGGCCAGCTGAGACTCGCTGGTCATATCTTCCGGTCCGCCCGGCCCCCAGCCAGCCCCGGACAAGGCTGAGGCCGAGGTGGGGCTCCTGGCCGCCCACCCCCAGTGCCGGACTATAGGGGCGTGGGGCCCAGGACGTGGCCCTCCCCCTTATATATATTCCCCCCACTGTTTTGTTCTTTGCGTTGTCTATAGTTTGTATTTATTTATTTGTGTGCCCTGTTTGCCCAGTCTGATCCTTCCCCCCCATGTAAATAGTTCTCCCCTCCCTTGTTATCCCTGCTTTTTTTTGTTAATATATACATACACTTTTCATATTTAAGTTAGTTAGAAGTTCCTGTATATAGTTAGCATTAGTTAGAACAGCGTTCAAAGTAAACAAGTTTGATTTCACAAACAAGTGTCTGCTTTTATTTGTCCAGGAAAAGTGTGTGGGGGGGTGTGCTGCTGGGTGCTCCGTGGTGTGGGCGTAGGGGCAGGGAGTGTTGTGGAGGATGGGGGGGCAGTGGGGGGCTTGCCAGCGTTCACCCCTCAGCCTCATCGAAGTGGGCCCGCAGGGCCTCCCGGACCCGGGTCCCTTCGGGGTCCACCTGGCGACTGGGGGCAGCGGGTGGCTGCACATCAGCCCTGCTGGCCTCCACAGCCCAGCCCTGAAAGAAAGCCTCCCCCTTGCTGTCCACCAGATTGTGTAGGGCGCTGCACGCACCCACAATCTGGGGGATGTTGTTGGGGCCCGCATCCAGGCGGGTGAGGAGACATCTCCAGCGCCCTTTGAGGCGGCCAAATGAGCGCTCCACCACCTGGCGCGCGTGGTTCAGGCGCAGGTTGAAGTGCTCCTGGCTGGCAGAGAGATGGCCTGTGTACGGGTGCATGAGCCAGGGCCGGAGGGGGTATGCCGCATCTGCGATGACGCAGAGGGACATGGTGGTGTCCCCCAGAGGAATCTCCCACTGGGGGATGTAGGTCCCCGCCTCCAGCCGGCGGCACAGGCCCGAGTTCTGGAAAACCCGGGCGTCGTGGGTGCTGCCAGGCCAGCCCACATAAATGTCCTGGAAACGGCCCCGGCTGTCCACCAAGGCCTGGAGGACCACTGAGTGGTAGCCCTTCCTGTTTATGTAGCATCCTCCACTGTGCACCGGGGCGCGGATGGGGATGTGAGTCCCATCCAGAGCCCCGAAGCAAATGGGGAAGCCCAGGGTGGCAAAGCCTGTGATGGTGGCATCTGGGTCCCCCAGCCTCACGAGCCTGTGGAGGAGCATGGCGTTGATGGTGCGCACGACCTGCAGGGGAAGCACATGGGAGAGCACCAATGAGGGGTAAACAGGGTGTGCGTGGCCTTCCCCTGCCAGGGCCCCCCTTCCCTCCCCTGCCCTCCCCTCCCCTGCCAGGGCCCCCCTGCCCGGCCAGGGCTGCCTCCCGCCCCTCCCCCTGTGGGTCCTCTTACCTCCATGAGGACAGCCCCGATGGTGGCCTTGCTGATGCCAAACTGCTGTCCCACGGATCGGTAGCTGTCTGGAGTGGCCAGCTTCCAGACAGCAATGCCGACCCGTTTCTCCACTGGGAGGGCACGCCGCATGGCGGTGTCCTGGTGCCTGAGTGCGGGGGTGAGCCACTGGCATAGCTCCATAAATGTCTGCTGGCTCATCCTAAAGTTCCTGAGCCAGCGGTTGTCGTCCCACTCCCCAAGCACCAGCTGCTCCCACCAGTCAGTGCTGGTGGGGTAGCTCCACAGCCGCCGGCGTGTGAGGCGCGGGGGGCGGGCGGGGTGCTGCAGGGTTGGGGGTTGAGTCCTCCTCCCCTGCGGGCCGCTCCTTCTCCTGTGTGGCAAGGAGGTGCTCAGCTGCCTCCCGCATGGCATGGAGCAGGGCGAGCCCTGCTCCTGCAGGGGCGGCTGGGTGGACCTCTGGCTGCTGCTGCTGCTGCTGCTGCTGCTGCTGCTGCTGCTGCTGCTGCTGGGGGTCCATGACTGCGTCGCCCAAGGTGTGCGTGCCTATGGCTCTGCAGACCACGTGCTGTGCAGGCTGAGTGTGTCTGGGAGGGGCCCTTTAAGGGAGCGGCTAGCTGTTGCCCTGGAAGCACTAGCCCGCCCTGTGACCCTGTCTGCAGCTGTGCCTGGCACCCCTATTTCGATGTGTGCTACTTTGGGGTGTAGACATTCCCTCGCTGTGCCTATTTCGATGTGGTGCTGCCCAACGTCGATGTTGAACATCGACGTTGCCAGCCCTGGAGGACGTGTAGACGTTATTCATCAAAATAGCCTATTTCGATGTCTCCACATCGAAATAGGCTACTTCGATGTAGGCTTCATGTGTGGACATAGCTTTACAGTCCCACGTCCATTTATGGCACATAGGTTGAAAAGCTTTTTTTTTTTTTTTTTAATGGAAGGAGGATTTTGGTGAAAAAGAGAAAAAAAATCAACCATTTCTCTTTCTGGTGATGTTCCAATGGGTATTTCTGCCATTTGGACCATTCCGAAACAGCTTGGGCTGAACGCAGGTAGGACCCTACGAAACATATGGTCCATTTTGGTCAATTTCATGATCATGGGATTTTAAAAAAATGTAAATGTCATGATTTCAGACATTTAAAATCTGAAGTTTCACAGTGTTGTATCTGTTGGGGTCCTAATCCAAAAGGGCTGGTGATGGGGTCATAGTATTGACACCTCTACTTCTGCACTAATTCTGCTGGCACGGCTGCCTTTAGACTAAGAGTCTGGAGCGTGGTGGCTGCTGGCTGGGAACCGAGCTTGAAGGCAGAGCCACCGTCTGCAACAAAGGATGGCCTGATATAATGTTACCACCACCACTTGTCCTCTGCTGCTTGCAGAACAGGTCCCTTTGCCTGCATTTGCTCCTCTCCAGCCACCCGGATCTGAAGGCAGTGCAGAAGGAAGGGTGGTGATACCTCAGCCCCCATACAATAAACTTGCAGCCCCTGCAGTCACTTTTTGGATTGGAATCCCCAGCTTGTGCAGTGCTGTTCTCCTCAGTGTAATCTGTAGTGTAAGGTAGAAGTACAGAACAGACCAAATTCACAGCCATGAATCTGACAGGGCCCTCATCATAAGAGACACACCATACAGGTTTCATGAGCCAAGGCAGGTATAGCTCCACAGAGAGACAGAACAAAGCTCTAGTGGGTACTCCCATCAGCCACACACCACCACCACTGCCTGATTATAGTTCAAATTCAGTCATCACTATCTCACATTCAAGCTTCAGTCTTGGCTACATCTTGACTAGGCCATGAGGTTATACCTCTTGTGAGCACCTCCTGTCAGCTGGATCCAAGCGTGCATTTTTTCCTCTTGTGGCACCCTCTGTTGGCTGTTCCCCTTATTGGGGGGTCTTCGGTGGCTCAGCCCCCAGGCTAAGTCAGACTTCCAGGGTAACAAAGATCCAACAAGGACTATCATTCTGCCCTTGCTGGTGTCCACAGCCCTGTTTCTTGGCTAAATTCTCAGCTCTTTCTAGGCTAGCTTTAATTCCATCCCTGGTATAGTGCAGTGTCCCAAGGCTTTCTGGAGAACCATCATCTTTATTAGTTGTATGGTGTCCCTTGAAGTCCTACCCTTCTTTTGGACCTCTACAAAAACACTACAGCCTCCTCCAGGGTTAGACCATGATGCCATTGGCTGGTTGGGGGGGGGGAGCTCCACCCACTACTTTGGGGCCCAACCCAGGAAACCTATAAATAGGGTCCCTTAATTTAATAATCAATACTGCTGTTCCCTGGGCCACTTCACACATAGCCCCCTCCTCTTCACCCTTATCTCAGGGCAGAAAGTTTTCCTCATTGAATGCCAGGATCCCCAGAATCCATCTTCTGATTTTTCCTTGAGCTGCGGAAAGAAGCATCTTCGTTGCTCCTCTGATCCCTACAAGCAACCGGTCAACTCAGGTGCCTCAAATCCTTTTAACTGAGCCTCCTGAGCTTTGATTGGCTGCTTCCCTGAAGCCTTTCTAGGCAAGCCTGGAGGGCCTCCCAGTTCCTCTTCTGGGAGGTGGTGTGATAGGGCCACAAGGCCTCCAGCAGGGTGGCTTCAAAGGGCCTGATACATCCCATTCACAGGGTCTGATGAAAGACCTACATGGAGCTGCATGTTGTGATGTTATAGTTGGCATGGCAGCCCATATCATCTAGTTATCTACCCTTTTGACTTCAGAGTCCCATTGAAGAGGGGAAGCTTGAGGTGCCCTTGCAGAAGACCCCATTGGACAGATGAGCAATCACCAATCATGAGAGAAGAATGGAGCTACTGAAGCACGACTAACTCTCTCCCTGCCTAGATCCTCAGTCCTGTCAGTAGTACCTCATTGTCAATGGTATCAAGGCTGCTAATAACCAAAAGGATTAGGAAAGGATTAGGTTGGTGAGCAGGAATGAAGCTCTGGCCCTCCTGAAGCCAATGGGAAAACTCCCATCAACTATACTAAAGGCAAGATTTTATTCCAGGTCTTTAAACCATCAATGAAAGGCAATAATCAGTCAGATCATCACTTTCTTCCATTAGAGCAAAGTCTAAAACCAGACTTCCAGAGATCAGCAAAAGGCAAATATTTCAGACAAAAGCAGAGGTGATATATCTCTGATGCTTCCCAGAAAATGAGCCAAATTCAGACGTTGGTGTAAAGTCAGAATAACTCTACTGATTTGATTATACCAGTTAGTGAAGGCACAATTGGCTGAATACCTCTGCCCCAATTTCAATGCAAAAACCTGATCCGAAGCCTAACAAAGTCAGTGCAAAGATTCTCACTGCCTTTAGTTGTCTGAATTAGAATTTTAGTTGAGATGTGACAAGAGACAGTGACAAGCATTGGAGATCAGGAGGCAAGGAGAACAAAGGCTATATATCAATAAGATAAAGTGGGTGATCTGTTCGGAAATCAGAGCATCTTGTGGTTTCTCACAGAGCTTCTCTTAAGGCATTGCTCCACCAACAGGAAGGCTAAAGTTTGCAGGTTTCAAATTAGAAGTATGTCTTAAGGAGAGACTTGAAGAAGTCCAAGGTCAAGGTCAGAGCTCCATTGGTCTTAGTGCTGTAAATAAATGTATCAAAGAATGTATAATTAAGTGGACAAGACAGATGAGGGGCAAAAGAAAGGAAATAGTACTGGTATTTTTGTGCTTCAGTGCCTTACCTTTAAAATGGGAATAAGGCCTGAATTTTTCAGTATATTTCTGCTGGGGGGAAGGAGTAGCTCACTGGCCTGCTAACACTAGGGTTGTGAGTTCAGCCCTTGAAAGGACTGTTTAGGGATCTGGTGCAAATAGATTAAAAAAAATATTTCAGTGATGGTGATAGGTCCTGCTGAGAGGGCAGAGACCTGGATTTGATGATCTTGGAAGGCTTCTCTCAGCCCTATGAGACAAATATATATTCCATTTAGGCATAAAAATAAATGTCCAGCTTGTTTAGAGTCTAGTACAGTGACCACTGGGTCCCATGTGTCACAATCTCCTTAACACATTTGAACATAACTAACTGATTTTTTTTATCATCATTGGAACCACTTTTTTTTAAATTTAAAAAGGGAATAAAAGGCATTTTTGGTCAAACCAGAAATTTTCACAGGAAATGTTTCATTGCTTTCAAAGGCAAAAAAAGAACCAACAGATCATCTTGTCATTTTTGGACGGTTGTGGGAGAGTTTTTGGCAACTGAACAGTGAAGAATTCAGGCCAGAACTCAAATATATTACATTATTTTTTTTGACAAAACATCAAACACTTTTGAAGAAAAAACTCTTGCAAAGATGAAGACTCTTGCTTTCCTCATTATTTTTTCTGTTATAATATATTCTGTTTCAGTCCATCTGTGATTTTGTGTATCTGACATTTGCACAGGTGCCTCAATAGGAGATGAGCTCCCTTGAAATGATGAGTTCCTTTCTGGCTGAGAAATGCTTGAGAACCTGATCTTAAGTGACATGCCCAAGGTTACCCAGGAAGATCGTGGTAAAGATATGAATGGAACCCAGTTCTAAGTACTAGGTCAGTGACCTGGTGAGAGAAAGGACCTTCATGTGACCATCAACTTCTTCTTCTTACTGGTTACTGTCAACCCAGTGCTTTGGTGCACAAATTCACTTGTGATTTTCTGTAGCTAAGATAAATGGAGGGAAAACAGCAATATTCGTCTCTTCAGATACTGTATATCCAAAGATATCTGTCCCTTGGGAATACCATTTCAATGGAATTTCTATACATGCCATCAGAGAATACCAGGGATAGGTGCAGGTAGATTTGTTTTTTTTGGGTTTTTTTGGGTTTTTTTCCTAATGGGAGTTAAGGCAGCTGGTTTTGGTGGGGTGGGGAAAGGGGATGAGGTATGTTTATATTTTCCCTGCGTACAGTATCACTTATTAAAATCCTGTTGTCCTGACCATTGTCGCTGCCATTGAAGTCTGGTTTATTTACTTGAAAATCTGATTTGTTTCATTTTATTACTGTGTTTGTGAAGTAACTGATATCAGATTCTGCGGGAAAGAACTGCCATTTACCAGCAGGCTCTGATGGCTCTGACTCCGTCTGCAGGCCCGATTTTGAGGCCTAGTCTGCCCTGGGGGCTTCAGCAGAAATACGATTACTGGCAATAACTGCTTTGAATAACAGACACAACTCAGAGAGCATAAAATTAGCATAAACACAGCATCAGTGTGTTCCCTCAGTGGATACGAGACAGGCAGGATATGGAAAATTGACTGAAATGGGGTCAGACAATGCAGAAATCTCCAACACAGGAAATTCTGCCTAGCAGAGAGGAGATATTACTGCTTTTAAAAAGGATATTCATGCAGTTTTAATCATAAAAAATGTTAGGCTAGATGAAAATTAAAGCTGCTGCATTCGTACAAAACCATCCCAAACCTTGTTTTTTCGAGTCAAATGATTATTAACAATTTCTCAACTTTTTACTCCTGAGGGTATAATAATAATAAACATAGATTTGCTGTCTTTTAAAATTGATTTCTCTTTTGGGGGGATATAGGGAGGCGTGATATTAATTTGAGGAGGCTGCACAGGTTTTGTTCACTAGTGGTAGAGACAGTATTCTAACTCATTTTTGTCACTTTATATTTATCAAATATTAAAATGGAAGATGCTACTGACACATCCAATAAAGAAGAACATTAAGACGGGGACAGTGTAGCAACTCTGGTTTGGCCATTCTAAGAACAAGATTCCACAGATACCATGCAGAAGAGGATTATCAGTGGAGCTCTAGATAGGTAGATCCCCATATGTCTTGGTACAAAGAGCAGCAGATGTTGGAAACTGGTCCATGCTTGGAGATCTGAGGTCACTGATGTTTCTGCGTTTGCTGAAATGGCATATGTGGGGTGCATTTACCTCATAGCCTGCAAGGCATTTGGGGCACTGCTTTCAAAGAAGCCTCTGTGAGACTGGCAGAAATTCCATCTGGATGTCACCCATATTACGATGGTGTTTCAGAGCATTCCAACACCAATTAAATGCTACTTATGACTCTTCAGCTTTCAACTGCTGTGCCTTGGTCCTTCAGTTCAAGTTCAAATTCCAGCTGCCCTGAAAGGCTCCAATTTAAAATTACCCATCAGCATGATTCGGGTTGATAATGCAGATGGTGTTCCTGGCATTGATTGTGTAATATGAAGACCCTTGTGGCTCTGTAATAACAACCCTGAGGTATCTCAGGCTAATGTATACAATGTTTATCCCTCATCCCTCTCCTCTGAAATACAGGAAGCAAATATGCTGTGCTGTCCTACAATCTCCAATGGCTGGCTGCCCTCCATGGCTCCTTCTACTGGTGAAGACAGGAAAAGAGGGGACAATTAAACAGCACATCCTTAACTAATTCCTCTACATAACATGAGTCTGAGCTACTAGAGGACAACACACCCTGTAGGGCAGGGTACACATACTCTTCCCTCCAATGCCCTTTATGCATGTGGCATGTTGTCCATGTGTCTAGTTCACAGGGATGACAGCTGGCCACTCTAGTGGAAGGATGTTGAAATAGTTTCATAGCCTTCTTCACCTTCATCTCATGGGGTTTGTTCACCCTCTCCTAGAGAGTTCCATACTTATGTCTCCCTCACCACAGTAGAGGTGTCAACATCATCCAAAATTTAATTTGTCCAGGATATTTTTCAATGAAAAGTTAAAATTCAGTGAATTTAATAATTTTTTTTGGGGGGGTGATTTTTAAGCCACCTATGGAGCTAGTTTGAATTGTTTGTGAAAAACAACAATAACAGTCATCAAATTTTGGACAGAAAGGAATTTAGAACAAATGTTCACAAAGATCTCTTTTGAATTTTCAACCTGCTGTAAAGGAGAGCGATAGGTCCCAGCTTACTATGCTTTGCATTATAAGGCCCTGAAACATCAAAGGTCAGGTCCTTATTGTAACTGGTAAACCCCACCCTTTGAAGTGCCACCTGATGTACTGAGATTCCACAGAGCCTGGGAAGATTCAGCTACAGAACTGCCCGGTACATCAATGCAAACCCAAATTTGTATGTCTGGTGCTGCAAACAGAACTGTGGTGTGTAAGCTCCTAAACCGTGCCCTCTCCCTCAATGTGGAGGAAGATATGCACAGCTTATCTTTCTCCTGCCCCAGTATGAGTTCCATAAACTGGGGTTTAGAGAAAACAAAACAAGTTCTTCAACTAAAAAAAGAAAGATTTTAAGTGATTATAAAGGGTAGCACAAAAGCTCAAAGCAGATGACCAAGCAAACAATGCAAACACACACACTAAACTGAATACACGAAAGAAACTGTCTATAGGTAGTAATTTCTCACTGTAAATGTTGTTTTAAGCATTTTATCCATAGGCTCATGGCTTTTCCAGCCTGAGTTTAGTCCTTTCTTCCCCAGTTCACTCTCAGATGTTTACAGCAGTCATCTTGGGCAAGGATACAGTGAAGAACTGACACCTATCTCTCTTATCAGCCTCAAATAGGGTTTACATAAAATCATCATCCTTTATTTCCCAGTTGGATATCCATTCTCTACTAGTGGAGAACTACTAGCAATCTAGGAGGAGTCCAGTACCAGGCAGCTTGATCACATCCTGCATTGTCAAAGCAGGTATGAGTCAAGGTTGTTAGCAGCGTCTTTAACGTCCTATTGTTCTCCCACTGGCTCATCCAAGCTGTTTTCATACTGTCTGGTGGGGATGCTCCAGGTGTAAACACACTTAGTGCAGTGGAAGGGATAGCTGAGTAGTGAGTGTATTGGCCTTATATACATAAGGTTGTGAATTCAATCCTTGAGAGGGTCTCTCCAGGGTCTGAGGCACGTTACACTAAAAAACAAATTCTGCCAGTGATGGTGAGTGAATTTAATGACCTCTCAACGTCCTTCCAGCTCTACAAGACATGCATATCTCCATGGTTCTGTTCCACAGACAATAGTCTTAACTTCTAATACAGAAATGATACATGCCTGTAAATAAGATAATCAGCTTCAGTAAATCTGAGTCTTTTCCAATGTCTTTTGTGACCCTTCTTGCACAAACGAAGGGTCCTGTGGCACCTTATAGACTAACAGAAAAGTTTAGAGCATGAGCTTTCATGAGTTAACTCATCTGAAGACAGCATCTGAAGAAGTGAGTTAACTCACGAAAGCTCATGCTCTAAACTTTTCTGTTAGTCTATAAGGTGCCACAGGACCCTTCGTTGCTCTACAGATCCAGACTAACACGGCTACCCCTCTGATTCTTGCAGAAAGTACCTCTTAGTTATGTCCTATTCCTATCTGTGAAGAATATGGGGTGTAGTGCCACACTTGTGCCTTCATGTATCAGATCCCACATATGAGGAAGAGGGAATCCAAAATCAAGCTATGGTCCTACCTCTTAGAGGAGAAGATTCAGACTTTTTGAAGGAAACTGAGCACCTTTTCTATTGTCCAAAATGACATTGATGGTGCAGTTATATCAAGCCAGGTAATGGCATCTTTAGGATCATGTCACATCATGGAAGATGTAAATATTAGAGATGCATGCATCAGATGGTGTAAAAAAATTACCAGTTAGGTGCCCACAAAGATGTTCTAAAAAACTGCAGTGAACTTTTTCCTTTGAGGTTTTCGTTTTTCATTTCCACCCCCTCCGACCTTTCTAGTCTAAATCAGGCTCAGAAAAAGAACCAAAACTGACTGAGAAGAGATTTATTTCTGGTCATGCTAGGAGTAACCTTGTGTGAGAGCCTGTACTTATGAAATGTCAATGCCAACAAGCTTCATAATTAAAATTCAGCTTTGAAATGAACCTCCCTGTGGTGTGCCCGTGTTGTCTATTAAAATAAGCACTAATTGACACCCTCCTATGCTGACTGTCACAGCAGAGAGACCAAGAATAGAAAGGCCAGGAAACTGAGCTACCTTCTCGGTGGTACTTTCAGGTCAAGGGTAAGACGTGGTTATGCAGCGTGGACATAATTTACAGTGTTGCTGCCGATGCTGTATAATTACTGTGGCTAAATAGAAGACTCTGGTCCCTAAAGCCATCAATCTAGCACCTCTTGTCAGCAGAGGATTCATTAAGCAAGCGCATGCACGTAGGAAAAGAATATCTGATTTGTAGGAAGCTTGGATTCCAGCCATGGTTTTCCTATGGAATAATCACATTTTATTTCCTTCTAACAAATATGTAATCCAGATCACTGTGAATTTTACTGGGAGGGATAAAATCAGACCCTCAATTAGTACAGAACTCTGACATACAGGTAAATTGTAGTTCAATACAGTAATAATAATAAAATGAGGCTCTGCTCTCACAAACCCTGAGTCACAGGAGTTGACAATGGGTGGAGGCTGGTGTGCTCAGATCACTGACTGTCATGCTAACCAGCATTCTTCCTTGTGTGGCCTTGACTGTTTGTTTCCCTCTGACGTCTCTTGTCTTATATCTAGATTAGATGCTTTTTGGGATTAAGGACTGTCCTTTTGTTCTGTGTTTGTACCACCCCAGCACAATAGGCTACTAGTCCAGGAGTGGCACTACTGGTAGTAATAATAATAATATTAATAGTTTCAATGACTTCTATACAACCTACTGAAGAGAATATAGTGGCTTGTGCATGTAAGGATCAGCAAGCTCATTCAGAAACAAACAGGAAGACGTGCTAGTCTATACACTATCAAAACAAAAAGCAGTCAAGTAGCACTTTAAAGACCAGCAAAATGGTTTATTAGGAGAGCTTTCATGGGACAGACCCACTTCTTCAGACCATAGCCAGACCAGAACAGACTCAATATTTAAGGCACAGAGAAACGAAACAGTAAGCAAGGAGGACAAATCATAAAAAAGATAATCAAGGTGAGCAAATCAGAGAGTGGAGGGGTGGGGGGGAAGGTCAAGAATTAGATTGAGCCAAGTAGCAGACAAGCCCCTATAGTGACTCAGAAAGTTCCCATCACGATTTAAACCATGTGTTAATGTGCCGAATTTGAATATAAAGGCCAGCTCAGATGTTTCTCTTTCCAAAACGGAGCGATAATTCCTTTTCTGTAACACACATACCTTTAGGTCATTGACAGAATGCCCCATTCCATTAAAATGTTGACTAACTGGTTTGTGGATCTGGACTGTTTTGATGTCTGTTTTGTGCCCATTGACCCTTTGTCTAAGGGAGTTAGAAGTCTGTCCAATGTACAAAGCATCTGGGCATTGTTGGCACATGATGGCATATATGATGTTAGTAGAGGAGCGTGAGAAAGTGCCCGTGATTCTGTGAGTAACCTGGTTAGGTCCAGTGATGGTATTTCCAGAGAAGATATGTGGACAAAGCTGGCAGCGGGCTTTGTTGCAGGGAAAGGTTCCAGGACTGGTGTTCCTGGGGTATGTCCTGGAACCTTTCCCTGCAACAAAGCCCACTGCCAGCTTTGTCCACATATCTTCTCTGGAAATACCATCACTGGACCTAACCAGGTTACTCACAGAATCACGGGCACTTTCTCACGCTCCTCTACTAACATCATATATGCCATCATGTGCCAACAATGCCCAGATGCTTTGTATATTGGACAGACTTCTAACTCCCTTAGACAAAGGGTCAATGGGCACAAAACAGACATCAAAACAGTCCAGATCCACAAACCAGTTAGTCAACATTTTAATGGAATGGGGCATTCTGTCAATGACCTAAAGGTATGTGTGTTACAGAAAAGGAATTATCGCTCCGTTTTGGAAAGAGAAACATCTGAGCTGGCCTTTATATTCAAATTCGGCACATTAACACATGGTTTAAATCGTGATGGGAACTTTCTGAGTCACTATAGCGACTTGTCGGCTACTTGGCTCAATCACAGAATCATAGAATCATAGAAGAGTAGGACTGGAAGGGACCTCGAGAGGCCATCGAGTCCAGCCCCCTGCCCTCATGGCAGGACCAAGCATTTTCTAGACCATCCCTGAAAGCCATCTATCTAACCTCTTCTTAAATAGCTCCAGTGATGGAGATTCTACCACCTCCCTTGGCAATTTGTTCCAGTGTTTGATCACCCTGACAGTTAGGAACGTTTTCCTAATGTCCAACCTGAACCTCCCCTGCTGCAATTTCAGTCCATTGCCTCTTGTTCTATCCTCAGAGGCAAGGAAGAACAAGTTCCCTCCCTCTGCCTTATGACACCCTTTTAAATACCTGAAAACTGCTATCATGTCACACCTCAATCTTCTCTTTTCCAAACTAAACAAGCCCAATTCTTTCAGCCTTTCTTCATAGGTCATGTTCTCTAAACCTTTGATCATTCTTGTTGCTCTCCTCTGGACCCTCTCCAATTTCTCCACATCCTTCCTGAACTGCGGTGCCCAGAACTGGACACAATACTCCAGCTGAGGCCTAACCAGTGCAGAGTAGAGCGGGAGAATGACTTCTCGTGTCTTGTTCACAACACACCTGTTAATGCATCCTAGAATCATGTTTGTCTTTTTCGCAACAGCATCACACTGTTGACTCATATTTAGCTTGTGGTCCACTATAACCCCCAGATCCCTTTCTGCTGTACTCATTCCTAGGCAGTCCTTTCCCATTCTGTATGTGTGACACTGATTATTTCTTCCTAAGTGGAGCACTTTGCATTTGTCCTTATTAAACTTCATCCTGTTTACCTCAGCCAATTTTTCCAGTTTATCCAGATCCTTTTGAATTATGACCCTGTCCTCCAAAGAAATTGCAACCCCTCCCAGCTTGGTATCATCTGCAAACTTAATAAGTGTACTTTCTATGTCAATATCTAAATCGTTAATGAAGATATTGAACAGAACCGGTCTAATTCTTGACCTTCCCCCCCACCCCTCCACTCTCTGATTTGCTCAACTTGATTATCTTTTTTTCTGATCTGTCCTCCTTGCTTACTGTTTTTGGTTCTCTGTGCCTTAAATATTGAGTCTGTTCTGGTCTGGCTATGGTCTGAAGAAATGGGTCTGTCCCACAAAAGCTCACCTAATAAACCATTTTGCTGGTCTTTAAAGTGCTACTTGTCTGCTTCTCATTAAGAAAGTTAGCATATCACAGATATGGTTAACAGGGCATTGCCACTTTAAATACTAGTCAGTTTCAACCCAACTATATTGTTAGCATTACTGGCTCTGTCACTGTCCAAGCCCTTCTGCAATAGCTGTGATTTTATTCTACTTTTGAAAGCCAGAAAAACCACGTAAAAAACTGAGGGAATGGCTGACCTCCTGACACAGGGTTCAGTTCTGCAACATGTTGCCAAGGTGTTCTGTGTACTGTCCAAGCTCCCACTGATGCTGCTTGCTGCTGAGGGGATTCAGCAGAGCTGTTCAGAGGGGAATAGTAATTTTTCCCATTTTTTTAAAAGTGAGAATGATTATTATATTTTATTTTATTTTATTTTTGTTCCACAGGATTCAGAAAGCACTGACACCTCCAAACATACTCGGGAACATTCTTAAAAAAAAAGTCCAGTTTTGAAAATTTACATTAAAAAAGCCCACTGTCTTTCAGTTTTAAAATAGTTTTTTCTCCTTGACTCAAACATTCCTTTCCTTTTTTATGCTGTGCTGCTGAAAAGGGCGGAGAAAACTAGTATGAAAATGAAAACAAAAACTTGAACAGACAAAACCACAATTTTTTTTAGACAAAAGAATTGAAAAGAATTCTGAACATTTTCCTTTCCTCCCCAAAAGACCATTTTACAATTTAAAAAAATCCTCATTGACAATTTTCAACCAGTTCTAGTGCTAAACATCTCAGAATAGTGCTTGACATCTTCCAGGGTCAAGCCCCAGTAATTGTGTTTGGGACTGAGGTTTGGTTTGGGCCCAGACACAATATGGTAAACAGGAAACTGTCATAAAGTCTCAGTAAAAAGGTACAGCTGGGATGAGGCAGACGCTAAAATATTGTGGGAGCTATCATAAAACTGTTCACCTACAACCTAGCAATGGCTATGCAGGTTGGATTAAATGGGTAAAAGGGTAGGGGTGCTCTGGTTTTACCAATTTTTGTTAGCCTAGTTTATATTCTTCAGAATCAACTTCTAAATTTAGGTCCTATTCCAGGAAGGATTTATGCACAGGTCCTGAGAAGTATTTAGTCTCTTAGCTCCTAGAAGCTGACAGTGAATAATGTTAAGTATGTGTGTAAACCTCTGCCAAACTGTGGCCTTAATCTGGAGCATCCTCAGAGGCCTAGACCTCAGTATGTTCCACTGAATGGTTAAGACAACCACTGGATGACAACTCTGCATCTAAACTTTATTTCTGAAGAAAAATGGTGTTTTGATTAAATGTATAATTCACACAAACAAAATACGCCATTTACCATTTTTGTTTTTTCAGTTAAAATCTGAATAATTTAAATGCTTTCTATTTGAAGAAAGAAGAGGACCTTTCACTTAACCATCTCTACGCTTCAGGGCCTTTAGTGATCTGTAAGCAATCATGAATTCAAACTCTGGATCATAACTTTCTCAGTATCTGGGTCTCCTTGAATTTTGATCCCTCGTTCTCAACCAGAGTCCGCCTCTGTGAAGTAAATTGGAATAACAGATCTGCCACCTCTTCAACTTCTGAAACTGATTCAAGCTCTGAAATGAAATACCACCATTTTAGGTCCTGAGCTGACAGAGATGCTGTGGGATTAGATTAATTAATTTACATAAGCAGAAGCCTCAAATAAAGACTCCAAAGTGTAAGTTTTCGTGAGCATATTTCATGTCGCCATGAAGCCTAATTTTCACTCTCTGTTAGTTCTCTGGTCCAGTCTTCTTCCAAATCAAGCTCATTGTTTGTTAGTTTATTAAGTGACTTTCTACTTGCTAAGTTGTTAACATCCTGCAGCTTGTTAATGTATTGAAATTTAGCCACAGCTCCTTAGTCTTACCAAAACAGACTGCTTCCAGGGGATCTTTAATGACTGCAAAATCTGGACCTTAGTTTTATATCTCCTCCAAAAGTCTAAACTTCTAGCAGGTCAATAATATGTCTTAGGAGATACTTGGTGATGTACAAGCTTATCAGGTCTTAAACTTGTGACAGGTAGGCAATAAACTGTATGGGCTGTACTCAATAAACCTGCCTGCTTTTTAATTTAATGGTGAAATTTACACTCAGTGGTGGTATAAGGTATATATTGGATAGTAGGTGATCAGAAGTCAGATTAACTTGCAAAGTAGTGTTACTTGCACTGATTAAGCACTCTCTGCAATGTTCATGTTTGGTAATAAATGAAAGTAGTTCCCGTTTACACCAGGGCTGTATTTGGCCCCAAGAGTGCTGTGAATTGTCTGCTGGCAAGCTCATAGAAGTATTTACTTGCTGTTGCACCTTCTTTTAGCTTCCTTTCCTTCTGTTCCTCATTTCTCCCATTCAACTCCATTGGTTTGTAGTGATGGAAACTTCAAATTTCATTAAAAAGTTTGTGTCTCTGTATATGTTGGAGCCTGTGGAGGAAACCTGGGTTGGTTCTCATTTACGTAATCAGGTTCACCCTTGCTTTGGTTCTAACTGAGCTTTGGAATTAATCTTAACCACTGACTCAAACAGAACTAGCCAGCTGAAAAAGCAAAGAGAACAACCCACTCCAGTATGTTCTCTGGGCCTAAGGCAATAGGCAGCTGATGGCAAATGCAACAGATGAAGCTCCTTTCATACATTTTGCTGCTTGTTTAAGACAGAAGAATGTGTAGTTACCTTGACCAGAATATCAGGGTTTGCTTTAAAGCTTTCCTATTTGTAGTAGATAGCACTTGTGAGAATTTTCCTCTGTCTCAGAAAATTTCATTTTTGGCCAAAATTTTAAAACTAAAATGTTGATTTGGAAGTGCTGCTGTAATGCTTCCTAGGAATATGGGTGCCTATTACTCCCATTCTCATGCTTAGGTCAGGCTCCCTGATTGGACTGTATCTCTAACTTTCTTTCCTTTGGAGACAGGAGGTGAGGCAAATGGGAATCCCTAGTGGACTGTGGAAAAAGAAGTCTGATGATGGAGCTTGGCTCAGAGGCCACAAGGAATTAAAATGACAACTCCATGAGGCAACAGCATACTCAGACCAGACTACTTGGCTTTTAGCCAAAACAAATAAGCATTTTGGTGAGAAAATGCCAGCGTTGATGGAAAAATTCTGAATTTTCTGCCAAAATATTCTGAGCTGCATGGATGCTCTGTTATTCAAAGAAAATGTTCCAAGATTTCCTGGTTCTTGAGCAGCCCACCAAGCCGAGAGACTAGAGTCAGAGCTTCTAGGGCTTCCTTGCTCTCCAGCTTCAGAAATCTCACAATTCCTCTTCCAAGGCAAATTCATTTTTTGCTCTATTTGTAGCCAATAAATTCATCAGATCATGCATTGATCACTGTGTTATTTGACATAATGGTCAATGAATATTCTATTCCACAGAATTAATTTGTGGCAAACAGATTTAAATTAACAAAACAAAGCATGCAATGCTGTAGCACCTTAAAGACTAAGATGATCAGCTTTCATGGGACAGACCCACTTCTTCAGATCTGGAGAGGAAAGAAAAAGAGATCTGAAGAAATGGGTCTGCCCCATGAAAGTTCATCACCTAATAAATATGTCTGCTTCTACACAATCTTCCAGAAAACAATCCTCCGGACACAGCTTCCAAAGAATCGTCTTCTGGAAGATCACAGCTACACATAAAATGCGGCCTGAAAGAGCTGCTCCTTCTTCTGGAAGATCACGTCTACACATGCACAGACATTCTTCTGGAAGAACAGGGCAGGAAATGACATGGATAGAGTTTCATGGCTGGAGAGCCATTCTGGGGCCCCACCCAAACAGCCCCTCCCCGCACAAGCTGCTGAGGCCTGCCTTACTGCTCGCAGGAAGGCAAAGCCAGTTCCCAGTCCTGACTATGCCCACCAACAGGCATGGACTCCCAGCAGCCACAGACCAGCAGGATTGCCCCGACCTGGATGCTGGTCATCCTCCTGGCCACCCTCCTCAGCCTCCTGTGGAGATAAAGACCCAGACTCCTGGGTCCCGACCACACACCTCCCCCCGAGGCCATCCAGTGCACCGACTGGTGGGACAGGATTGTCATCGGGGAATGAGACAATAGCCACAGCTGCAGAATCATTGGATGGAGAAGAAGACCTTCTTGGAGATCTGCAGCTTGTCCTCCCCCATGCTGTGACATCAGGACACCTGAATGAGGCTGGCCCTTTCTGTGGAGATGCACATGGCCATCGCTATATGGAAACTGTCCACTCCAGACAGCTACTGCTCCATCAGGCAGCAGTTCAGGGTGGGCACATCCACCATTCAGGGCGGGCACAGAAGTTCAGGGTCTTCATAATAGAGGTAAGCCCTGCTCCAGGCCCCACCCTGGCCAGGGGGAGGAAGGGGACGGTGGGAATGGGGAACTCCCAGGGGCCGGGGGAGGCAGGGGGCTGGATTGGGGTGGGTAGGTACAGTCCAGGGGGAACAAAACACACCCGCTACCAGATGGACACCCCACTAGCTGGGGAGGGTCGCCCAGCCAGGAGGTGGGGGAAAGGAAGGGGGAAGAGGGCAGGGGCACCCCTGCACATGCCCATAAGTGTGCCTGCTCTTGTTTTGCTGCAGGTTATGAGAACCATCAACCACATGCTGGTGTGGTGGCTGGTGTGCATGGGAGACCTGGATGTGCTCATTGAGGGCTTCATGGAGATCGTGTTCCCCCAGTGCATCTGGGTGATCAACCAGATGCATAGCCCCATCAGGGCCCCAGCCCACAGCAGCGGATGCTATGTGAACCACAAGGGGTACCACTCAGTCATGCTCCAGGCAGTGGTGGATGTGCAGGGGAGATTTATGGATATTTATATGGGCAGGCTGAGCTGGGCGCGTGATGGGTGCATCCTGTGGAACCCCATTCTGTTCCTCAGGATGGAGGCTGGAATATTTGTGCCCTGGCAGAAGCGCATTGTTGGCAAGGTCACCATGCCCCTCTGCCTGAGGGTGACCTCTCCTACCCCCTCCAGCCCTGGTTGATGCGCCCATACACAGGCCATGTCATACACTCCCAGGAGTTGTTCAATGCCTGGCTCACATGGGCCAGGTACCTTGTCAAGTGTGCATTCAGCTGTCTGAAGGCACGGTTCAGACATCTCCTCCTGTGCCTCGATGTGGGGATGGAGAGCGTCTCACAGGTCATGGCCACCTGCTGCGCCCTCCGCAACCTCATCAAAGCACATGAGGGGATCCTCCCCCAAGGTTGGATGGTGAAGATGGCCCCCAGGTACCAGCAGCCTGCCACGACCCCTGACAGGCAGCTCAACTGCAATGGGGTCAGCATTTGGAAGGAGCTCTGGGAGCTGTTCACCTGGAAGGACTACTAACCCCGCACAGATCCCCACATCTGCCCTCCCACCCCATCCCAACTCCGACCTTCCCCCACAAAAATCAGGGGCATGGGGGGGGCAGCGTGAACTGTAAATATGTATATAACTCAAAATGTAGGTGGATGAGGCTTTTTTTGGACAACTGAGAGAAGTTTCCGGATCGCAGGCTCTTGTTATCATGGGGGACTTTAATTACCCTGACATCTGTTGGGAGATCAGTATGGGGTACACAAGCAGTCCAGGAAGTTCCTGGAGAATTTAGGGGATCACTTCTTGGTACAAGTGCTGAAGGACCCGACCAGAGGATGTGCACAGATCTATCTGCTGCTTACAAACAGGGAGGAACTCGAAGGGAAGGTAGAGGTGGGTGACAACCTGGGAAGCAGTGATCGTGAGATGGTAGACTTCACGATCCTGACCAAAGGAAGGAAAGAGGACAACAAATTACACATCTTGGACTTCAGAAAAGCAGCTTTGACTCCTTCAAGAACCTGATAGGCAGAATCGCCTGGGATGCTACCATGAAGGGAAAAGGAGTCCAGGAAAACTGGCAATATTTTAAGGAAGCCCAAGTGAAGGAGCAGAATGAAACTGTCCCGATGCGCAGCAAGAGAAGTAAATATGGTAGGAGACCAGACTGGCTTAGTGGGGAAATCCTTGGAAAACTTAGGCACAAAAAGGGAGCTTACAAAAAGTGGAAAATTGGACAGATGTCTTGGGAGGGATATAAACGTATAGTTCGAGAATGTAGGGCAGTTATCAGGAAGGCAAAAGTGCAACTGGAATTGCAACACATGAGGAATGTGAAGAATAACAAGAAAAGTTTCTACAGGCATGTTAACAAGAAGAAGGTGATTAGAGAGAGTGTGGGGCCTTTACTGGATGAGGGAGGTAACCCAGTGACATATGATGTAGGGAAAGCTGAAGTAATTAATGCTTTATTTGCCTCTGTCTTCACTGACAAGGGCAGCTCCCAGACTAATGCAATAAGTGATGCACTGTGGGAAGAAGGTGGACAACCTTTGGTGCGGAAAGAACAAGTTAGGAGCTATCTAAAAAAGCTAAATGTATATAAATCCATGGGCCCAGGCCTAATTGATCTGAGGGTTCTGAGGGCGTTGGCGTATGTCAGTGATGAGCCCTTGGCCATTATCTCTGAAAAGTCGTGAAGATCAGGAATGATCCCGGATGATTGGAAAAAGGCAAATGTAGCACGCATCTTTAAAAAAGGGAAGAAGAATGGTCCAGGAAACTATAGACTGGTCAGTCTTACATCAGTTCCTGGAAAAATCATGGAGGGGCTCCTCAAGGAAGTTATTTTGAGGCAGTTGGAGGAGGGGAAAGTGATCAGGAATAGTCAGCATGGATTCATGAAGGGCTAGTCATGCCTGACCAATCTGATTAGTTTCTACGAAGAGATAACTGGCTCTGTGGATAGGGGAAAATCAATGGATGTGATTTATCTTGACTTTAGCAAAGCTTTTGATATAGTCTCTCACAATATTCTTGTCAGCAAGTTAAAGGAATGTGAATTGGATAAATGGACATTAAGATGGATAGAAAGCTGGCTAGAAGGTCAGGCCAAGCAGGTAGTGATCAACGGCTTAATGTCAGGATGGCGGTTGGTTTCTAGTGGAGTGCCCCAATGTTTAGTTCTGGGTCCTGTTCTGTTCAACATATTTATCAATGACATGGAAGAGGGGTTGGATTGCACCCTCAGCAAGTTTGCTCATGACACTAAACTAGGGGGAGAGGCAGATACGCTGGAGGGTAGGGATAGGGTCCAGAGTGACTTAGACAAATTGGAAGACTGGGCCACAGGAAATCTGATGAAGTTCAATAAGGACAAATGCAGAATCCTGCACTTGGGCTGGAAGCATCTCAAGAATTGTTACAGGCTGGGGTTCAACTGGCTTAGTAGTAGTTCTGCAGAAAAGGACCTGGGAGTTGTAGTGGACAAGAAGCTGGACATGGGTCAACAGTGTGCCGTTGTAGCCAAGAAGACTAATAGCATATTAGGTTGCATCAAGAGGAATGTTGCCAGTAGATCCAGAGAAGTGATTATTCCTGTTTATTCAGCTTTGTTGAGGCCGCATCTGGAGTAGTGTGTCCAGTTCTGGGCCCTCAATTACAGGAAGGATGTGGGCACACTGGAGAGGGTCCAGCGGAGGGTGACCAAAATAATTAGGGAGCTGGAGCATATGACCTATGAAGAAAGGTTGAGTGAATTGGGACTGTTTCATCTGCAGAAGAGAAGACTTAGGGGGGACTTGATAACAGCCTTCAATTTACTGAAGGGAGGTTGCAAAGAGGCTGGAGAGAGGCTGTTCACAGTGGTCACAGATGGCAGAACACGGAACAATGGTGTCAAGTTGCAGCTGGGATGGTCCAGGTTGAACATTAGGAAAAACTTTTTCACTAGTAGGATGTTGAAGCTTTGTAATGTTCTACCTAGGGAAGTAGTGGAGTCTCCATCCCTGGAGGTGTTTAAGTCTCGGCTTGACAAAGCCCTGGCTGGGCTTATCTGATGGGTTTGGTCCTGCCTAGGGCAGGGGGCTGGATTTGATGGCTTTTTTAGGTCTCTTCCAGCTCTATTGCTCTATGATTCTATGTAGAACCTTAGGAAACATTTTTGTAAACAGTTGTTAGGAAACAATAAATAAACACATATATACTGAAATCTTCATAACTATGTACATAGGGTTCAGGGAATGGGGGCATGTGAACTGGGACGGGGCCTGGGACAGGGATAGTGGGGGGCCCTAGTTGGGGGAAGGGGTGGAGGGCCACAAGCCCTGGTGCCCACAGATGCCCCTCCCTCCCTGGATACACAGTCCTTCAGGGTGCTGATGGGGCTTGGAGCATCTGGAGGTGAGGCCAGTTTGTTGCAGGCCTGGGCTCAGCAGGGTGGGTGGGAGGGTTGCAGCTCAGGGGACCCTCCACAGGGCCTGCTGTGGCCACAAGTCAGGCTGCAAGGTCCTTGAGGGCAGCTGCAGGCAGGCCCAGGGGCACTAGGGAGCCAGGGCCTCAGGGTCATGGGCTGGGAGGCGGGAGCAGTGATGGGGGCATGGGCCTTGGGGAGGGGCAGCAGGGAGGGCACGAGCATCAGAGAAGGCAGGGGCCTTGGGGGGAACAGTGGTGGGCAGCAGGGGGTACAAGTGTTGGGGGAGCTGCAGAGGGGAGCAGAGGGGTGGCTGGGGGCTGGTTCGCCAGTGGATTGGGGCCTGGCTTCCCCACCGTCTCCTCCAACATGTCCCGACATCAATTGAGTTAGGCCTCATTGAGGGCCAGCCACCTCTCTGCCAGCGTGTTCTGGTCATAGAGGGTGGCTGTGTAGGCTGCAGCCTCATCTTTCAGCCCCAGTGTTGAGACTTCCAGGACCATGGCAGCTGTGCTGTGTGAGCTGGGGCTAGTAAGGCTGACAAGCATTCCGGAGCAATGAACATGTACTGGAGAGATAAGTACAGCTTGGCTGGAATGCAAACCATGCAGGTTGAGGCCTGCAAGCTTTTTGCTCAGTCGTCCTAGGCCGTAGGCTTATGCGTGCTTGTTGTGAATGATTAATTTAAGGGTAACTGCATGGCCAAAAAATCACAGGATTACTGTAAAAGATGTTCCAATGGGTGATATTATGGAAAACTAAATTGCAACAGACTGCAATGTATTGTACAAGTAGGAGAGCTGACAACCTTGCTGGACCCCTGGGCGAGGTTGTGGGGCTGCAGCTCTGTGCTCCCAGAAGGGGCATGGCCTTGGGCCAAAGGGGCAGGGCCACCTTGAGTGTTCCATGCTGCCCCAAATGCTCAGACTTCAGAGCTGTCAGGAGTGCAATTTAAAGAGTCTGGGGCTCTAGCTGCTGCCACTCCTGTGGTCGTGGCAGCAGTAGCCAGGACTTACAGGCCTTTTTGAGGCTCTGGATACCAGGGTAACTTCCACTTTGCCCTCTTTATCATCCAGGCCTGTTTCCAAGACTGTAAAACACGCAATGCAATCCCATAGACTGTACCGTTATGACCAAAGGTTACATGTTGCACATATATGCTAATAAGAATAAGAGGAAGGAAGAAACAATCCATACATACTCTGCATGTGGACATCCAAATAAGGAAAGGAGGGTTGAAACCTTCAAGCGTGTGTATAAGGTGTTAGGTGTGGTCAGAATGACCAAGTAAAAGGAGTTTCATGATTGGATAAAAGCAGGAAGAGCCCAAGAGACAACCCCAAGGGAACTATCTCTCTGTTGAGGATCATCTGCTGAGAGGTCCATTGTATTCTAGAACGTCTTTGAGGATATCAGTGTGAATAACAGTCTTAGTCAGAGCCTGGGTTTAGTAGAATATATATGGGCATGGATAATCATGACTTCAGTCATTGCTTCAATTATACTTGCAGAACAGATAAGACTTTGTACTTGTGGGAGTGACAGTGTCCAAAAAAGATCATCAGAGAAGCTTTTTCACTCCTGTGAGTTTAAATCTATAGCAACAGGAACTAAACCTATGCTAGCTTAATGCAACATTTAAAGTTTAAAAGGCTACAGGTTTCAGAACATTTCTTTATAAATTTTGAATAAAGACAGAGATTTGAGAAGAATGGTCTTCTGGCTTAAGACGCTGATATGTACTCCAGAGCTCTGGGTTTAATTCCTGGTTCTGCTACAGGGCTGGGTGAATTTTGATGGATTAATCTCACTGTAACTGAACTCCTCATTTGTAGAATGGGGACAAGAATATTTTTGCTCTCATTCTTAGTCTTGTCTATTAGAAGGCAAACTCTTGGAGGAAAAGATGGTCTCTTACTATTATTTGCGTGATGCCCCTCTCAACAGAGCTCCAGTCATAGCTGTGACCACTAGGCACAACTATAATACAAATTCTAACAAACAAAGCAAAAAGCAATAAGTGGAGTTTAAAAAATTGATATTGTGGACATACAAAAAATATGAAAGGTAAATATTCTGCTCACAGTACTAGCAACCCCAGCAAGCAGCATGATTGGTGAAGGGTTTGAGCTTTGGTACTCATCATCAACTGGTTTTGCACTCCACATATTGGCTGCCTGTTAAGTGGGTGATTCTATTTCCTGGTTTATAAATACGCTTGGCAGAATTTCATTATTTTCTATCTTTGATGGATAATGTTTATTTTAAGACATTTTTTCTTATTGTCATCCATTTCAGCTTTCAAAATGGTGGAAAGTTATGAAGGAGTGTCGGGCAATGATTAATGACAATTAACATTGAGACTAGCTCCACACAACTGTGGAAGATTGACTCACTCAGGCTTGATCCTCCATGGTTTTGTTTTGCACATGCACGAAATGGCGCTTTCCAGGATCGAAGTTTACCTCAGAACTCCTTGCAAGTGGTCAGGATTAAGGACAGTTGTTGGGAGAAATGCTCCCATCAACCTTCTTCTGTGTAGACAGCCATAGCAGTCGACAACGGATAAGCCAATTTTAGCTACACAATTGGCATAGCTAAAATTGTGTATCAGCGCTCAGCTGCTATGTCTAATAGAGCCATAGCTTGAGATTCAAAAAGCAGAAGCTTCATAGCTAAAACACTAATTGTTAGTATCATGAGTCAAAAGTAAATAATCTTTAATCACACTATGAATAAGTTCTCAGCAACATTGTTTACAATATCTGTAAAGTTCGGTTAATATGGGTGGCGATGTTTTTTCATCTGTTTGTGCGTGTACAACTAAATCTACCCTTATTGACAGTGACAGATAAAAATCTAATCCTTCTGAGCCTGTTTATGAATGGGGCAATTAGTCAGAATTGGGCTAGCAGTGATTCTGTTCAGAAACTCCTGCTGGACTCTGCCTGGCAGGTTTTAATACTCACCTCCCACCCAATGCATAGGGGCTCCACCATCCCACCTGTCAGTTGGTATGCCAGTGACCGTCTCCTGTGTCACCTCTAGGTGGAACTAAATTCCCTTGAGATTGGGGTCATTTTATTTCCTTGCATTTTCTCCCCAGTTTGTTTTTAAACTATAGTCTTTGTTGCTGCTTCCGTGATCTGTTTGTTCTGGCTTTTTGTGTAAGCACACTTCTTCCTTGTAATTTTGATGAGAGTAGGGTGGTGTATGTATTTATGAGAAACTGGGGTTTTTTTTTTCTGATTGTTTTTCAACAGTTTGTGTGCTTTTGCAGAGCAGTATTTTAGCAATAAAAAGTGGTATTATTTGAATAATCTTCTTAGGCCTACATTGACTTAAAAAATCATGAGGCTTTTTTTTTTTAATAGGATGTTTGAGGTTCTTTTGCTTTTATTTGCTCTCTGGTTTTTGAGCCTTTGAAGTTCTTTTTTTTTTCAAGCACAAGTGCTAGGAAAGCTGAGATGCTCATATAATCACCTGACTCCAAGAGCTGGGGCTTTGAGACAAATCTCTGAAATCTCCATGAGAATCTTAATGAAAATCACAAGAATTGGCAGCTCTAGTAGATACACAAAATGTAAGCAAAGTTAGAGCAGAGGCTCTCAGACTGTGGACTGCAAGCACCACTCAGATAGTCCCCTCTGAGGTGTGTGCTTGGAAGTCCACCAATGAGAGAATGAAAGGCTGCCCACCTAATTAGTGGAGCCACACAGGCTTGTCTCTTGCAGGCCTACTGATGGGAAGGGAGAGGAAGGGGGCAGTTGCAACAGAGCCCAGCATTTCAAACAGGCCTGGAGCTCTGGCCACTGCTACTTTGGCAGCAGCACTGGCAGCGTGAGCTCCAGGTCCCTTTGAAATGCTACAGTAGCATCACTTCACATACATGGGAGGAGTGGGGTGAGCCAGCACTATGGTCCAGGTGGTGCTAAAGACTAGCTGTCTTAGGCCCTGCTCCTTCCAACCTTGGTCCCACATGGGGGGCCCGTGGTGGCTGTCGGCCCTGCTGCCCCACCCCCATTTAGGTTCCTGGACCCTGGAGAAGATGCACATGTGTGGTAAGGTGGTGGTCTTTGAGGGAACAGAGAATAGGTGGCAAGGGGCAAGGCAGGGTAAATAGGAGGTGGGAGGCAGAGGCTGAACAAGGGGATGTGTGGAATTTGGGACATGTAGGGCTGTGGGGGCCAGAGAAAGAGACTTTCACCAGCTCCAGGACTGCAGCTGCTGGGGAGAGAGGGCCTCCTTCCAAGCCTCTTCTCCATGGCTGCATTGGCTAGGGAGACCCCCCCACCAACACACACACATTTCCAGCACCAGCTCAGGGGTGCTGTGGTTGGGAAGATAGGTATTTCACAGCCCAGCTCCCCAGAAAGGGTTAGAATGATTTGGAATGATAATTACGTGGTCCACGGAGATCCTCAGCAATTTTCACGTGGTCGGAAAAAAAGTTTTGAGAGCCACTGGGTGAGAGAATTAATTGAAAAACAAAGAATAGAAAAGGTTTATTTCTAAATATATTGGACCTCACAGGGATAACTCATGGGGGGCATGAAGGGTCACATGGCCCACCTTCCCGCTGGGGAGAGGAGTAAAGAACCAGCAGCCATGGACAGTTTGGGGCATCCCCAGGCCACATGTTGTGGGGGAGACTTATGCAATCCAAAGTGGCCCAGGGTACTAGAAGGGGGACCTGCTGCTGGCAGCAGGAGTCACGCTTGAACCCACGCTCGCTGGTGGTGTTGGGATGTGGCATCACCCAGCCCCAGCCTGCTCTACTCCCCAGCTCCTAGCTGTGTCGCTCAGGGAAGGGGGCTGTGGGAAGAGGTGGAACCATCCCCACAGACATCAGTGGCAGCAAGCAGAGAGATGCGTCTGAGAGCCAGTGCAGCACAGTGGGCTGGAACTGGGTGACTCTGCTTCCTGCCACTGTGGGTCAGTGTGGGGTGAGCCCCATCCCTGCTTCCAGCATCCGGCTCCTGCTAGTCACCCAGGCCACGGTGCTTGGGAGAGAGGGCTTGAGGGAAGGGCTGGAGATGGGACAGAGCAGTTGTGGAATCTCAGGAGAGGGGTCAGAGTATGTGCAGGGAGGCGGCAGAGCAGGGCTGGGGGCTTGGGGAAAGGGCAGGGTGGGAAGAAGCAGGGCCTGAGGTGGAGAAGTGTTGTCCCAGGCCCTGCACCCTTTTAAGGACAGCCCTCTCCCCCAGGTCAGGAGTGCTGTGGGGAAGAGGTGCATGAGGGGAGTGGTCAGGTGACCAGTGTGCCCCTTGTGTCTGTCCCCAGCATTCACTGCTGGCACCTGAGGCAATCTGGAGATCATAATCATCCAGATTTGCAGCGCTCTCCCAACCCTTTGAGGGCAGCCTGTCACTGATGGATGTGCAATAAAATTCCCACCCACACCAAAGGTCACTGACTCATGGATCCCAAACTTTAAAATAAAATAAAATAAAATAAAATAAAATAAAACCTGCTCTTGCCCTTAATTAAGTTAAAATGACTCATTCAAATACTCTGCAAGTTCTTGCATTAGCAACTTTGCAATGATTGATGCCTTCGGACGCGATTCTTTGTCACTTACACCAGCGTGGGCCAGAGTCTGATCAGATTGCTCAGACTGATCACTGATGGGAGTGGACTGTGACACTGGATCCAGATTTTCCACACCCAAAAAATTGACAGCCTTTCAGACTGGGGTTTTGGATTCTTCTCTTTAAGAAGACATGACCTGTTTCCACCTGGATCATGGTTTAAATTATAGGCCCTCGCATAGCTTGGTGTACGTGTTGGGGTATGCATGTGAGGGGGTGGGGGATGTTGGCTGGAGTCAGTTGTTTACTTTTAATGGAGGCAGTTGTATGCACTAAGAAAACAATTGTGCATGCTCCTGTATCCTAGTGTCTTCCTACAGCCCTTACAAAGAAGGATCAAGTAAGATCACTTACTGTTAAGGCCGTAATGGTGGCTGAGCAGAAATACTAGCAGGTGGTTTGTGATAGGAGCTTCAGGGCATGATGGTTATAACAGACACACATTTCTACACTCACGTCACATGGCCTGTCCATGAGTCCCCAGCCCTGCCCTTTGGTGTGTGTCACTGCTGTTCAGGGGGTCAAAGCGACTGAGAATCCAAGGGCAGGAATCAACACTGGTTTCCTCATTGACTCGGTTTATTTCAGTTCAGTCACTTGGGGATCATGAGGTTTGTTTTGTTTTGTTTTGTCTTCTTCCTTTTACTTCCAAGGACCTTTACTGCTGAATGTCACAGAGAAAACACAGGATTTGCCAGTTGTTTATGGAAGCTCCAGGCCCGCTGAAAACATATGAATAAATAAACAAATAAATCATAGATTCTTTGCCTTTGAGAGTGTTTGTTTAAGCAAGCAAGTTTGCACAGCTTGCAGTGTATGCTTTCAAGCTAGTCCCTATAACTTACTTGAGCAATACACTTCCCCATTCTCCCTTCCAATTTCCATCCCCCTCTTCAGAGAATCAGCTCAGATCAGACATTGATCCTGCCTAACAAAAGAGCCTTGTGAAGAGACTAGGTTCTCTCCTGTGCCTGAGCCAGGGGAGGCATCAAGGAGTTTCAGAGCTGCCGCCAGTCCTGATATGACTTAGAGCAGCAGCTGGTTGCTCTGTATTTTGCCTCTGGTGTATGGTCCCTAATTGTTCCATCACATGCCCTCTTCCCTGACACGCTTCCCATGTACAGGAACAGGGTGCTGCTGAGACGATGTGTGAGCCAGATGTTCCCCTCTGCCACCCGTCTGTAGTTGGATGATGGACCCTTTTCCCCCATCTTGGAGGTGCTGCCTGTCCCTAACTGATCAAAGGGGAACTGAGGTACGTGGAGGTTAAGTGACTTGCCTAGTCATACATAGTGTGTATTGCACAATAAGGAAACCAAGCCAGACCCCAACCCCAGTCTAGTGCCTGAGCCCCAAGATCAACCTTTCTCTCCCTTGCAAACACTGTAACTTTACCTTTAACTGAGGGTCATCAAGAACAGAACAAGGACTGTACAGTTTCTTCTTTAGTCTGTCGCTGGGGATGTAGGTGGTGGTTGTGGGAGGGAGGACAAGACTATCCCATTTCCCTTCAGATGTTGTGAGCGACCCATGCCCTGAAAGCCTCCAAATCCACCTGCTTCTCGGGAGACTTGCTAAAACCAGCCCCAGCTGTGAAGACTCAAGCACTGGCTCCCATTGGAACTTTTGTGACCTCTTGAGTGCAATGCTTCTGCCATTGTGCCACCAGGGCCCTCTCTGCCGTTCAGAACCCCATTTTTCTTGCACCAGTTACATGCCTTGCGGGTTTATCTTCCTTAACTGTACCAATCCCTCAACTGTATCCCAACGCATTGCATCCAACTGCTCAGGGAACCTGCCCTGTGAGGTGTTGCAGGAAGTCTCATTCTCTGCATCTGCAGCCTGCCTTACTGTTTGTCCATCCACATTTGGATCTTGTATAACAATAGATTAGATGGCACAGGGCTCATATCTTTCCTCTGTGGAGCACTTTTCCTTTCTTCAGAGGCTGCACAGGAATACAGAATGCTTGTGGGGCCAGCATGAACGTGCCTGTAGCATTGGGGTATTACATGACAAACAACAGCTGCCTCTTCTTCCTCCATCCTTGTCACCTTCCAGCTCTTTTCATTCCATAGCCTCCTGGATCGGGTCCAGGCAGCGTGTCTACATTGTCAGGAAAGCTGTGATTGTAGCACGGACGTGCATAGCCATGCAAAGGCTCGTCTAGTTAACATGGCTAACCACCCGTGCTCCCTGTGAGCTGAGCACTTGGGTAGTCACCCTTGCCAGATTCAGGTGTCACCCTGCAGATTAACAGAGCACCCAGAGCTACCCACAGCCAGCAGCATGTGTTTTTGTTGGTGGTTCACATCTGCACATGCCTTGGTGCACATCACACATTTTTTCCACCTAGGAATGCAAGAAATTAGAGGTAACACTACGAACGACTGCAGTTCAGATGTGACCACGTTGGCTTCAGCATGGGCTAGTAACCTGAATATGTTCCTAGGCTCCCTCGCAGGCTTGTACTCTATTTGTTTGTGATTATCTGTGCCACTGCATCTTCCCTACTCTAGGTCCCCTGCTAGCAAGATTAAAGCACAGTATGGCTATATACTACAGTCACACCTTCATGTCGCAAGATGAATCCCCAGAGACTGAGGTTACCTCTGATGAAACTGATGCTAGTAATATTTTGTGGCTCTCTTCACCCATTGATCTCAGAGCACTTTATCAGAGTGGTTAAGTAGCATTGTTCCTATTTTACAGAGGAAGAGACTGAGGCATAGAAATTGAGTAGAAACAATGAGTTCTAGACCTGCTCCAGGTATTAGACCACACTGCCTTCCCCAGAATGGACCATGGCCTTGGAGAACCCCATTCTCTTATACAGAATTTATCTTTCTCTCCACTCCAGTCTCTGCTTCTCCTCCTTCCTGTTTCACCTGCCAGGGTAATTCCTGAAGAACACTGGAACAGGGTCCCTCCCTTTATTTTTTCTTTACAGTCTGGATTTAAGGGAGTTCTTCTCTCCGGTCGATATGGAGGATGTTAACACAGAGCTGAAGGGCAGGGCTGCATGAAAACATTCCATCAAAACTTTTTTTTCTGATGGAAAATGGACTTTTTGATTTTAAAAAAATGATGTTTAGACACATAAAATGCCTGCTTTTCTCAAAAAAAGAATCAGTTCTTTTGCCAAATACTGAACAGTCAGCAACAGAAAACAGTCAAAACAGTCAATCCAAGAATGAAATTTGTGTTTTGATATTTTTTTTTTCAGAAAAAGTCCAAAGTTGGATGAAAATGACTTTTCCTTTTTCAAGAATTGAATTGCTTGTGCAAAAAAGAATCCCAGTTTTGGCTCTCTGCCTCTGAATGAGCAGCACCCTTCTTCTTTCTTTCTCCCATAATTAAGAATATGTTAAATTGGCAAGGCTCCCATGAGCTAGGGTGAGATTTTCAGCATGACAAATGATTACAAGAGATTTAATTTTCAGGTGCATAACTTGAGGCACCTAAAAGGAGCTTGATATCCAGATGATGCATACTCAGCGCATTATGAAACCGGGTCCCCATCACTGCAAACCAGAGGCAGTTAAAATTACTAGTAACTCTTGAAAAAACCCTGAAAAACATCTCACAAACTCTTCTTTCCCTACAGACATCTAAGAAAAAAGCAAAGTATCTCAGTGTGCTGTTGCTCTGAACTTTCTGTGATTTCCCCCCGCCAGTTATATTTTTTGTCAGCACAGCAATAGAAAAAAGTTATTTCTAAGAAAGCACATAGACAGGAATGGATCTCTGATCATCTGCTTCCTCTTTATCAGCCTTTTTTGTTCTATCCCACTCTTCCTTTTTCTGAGGCTTATGGCAAACGAATGGCTTTAAAAAGCACCGAGGTTTAATCCACACCTCCTCTTCTTTAACACTTTCTATCACACACCTACCCTCTCTCACTGACTCACACAAGGATGAGATCAGCATGCAGAATTCTGAGATTTACCTCCTCCTTAGCCAGTTATACAGGGCCCCCTATGGATTCTCATTTTATGGGGATTAGTGATGCTTCACGTTCCCTCCCCATTTCTTGCTCTTTGCTGGAAGCGTAACTGTTGAATCCCTTACGAACGCACATGCTTTGGAAGATTTTCATTGGTGTCTGAATCTCTGCACAATAATATGGTGTAGCTCTACCTGGCTCATACAGCTTTTGTAATTGTGCTGATGTATTAAACGTACTATAATTCCACTGCTGCCACCATCAGGACACTCAATAAAATTAATCCATTTTCCACAATCGGCTTCTGCTCTAATAACTAGATTCTGAAGAAAGCGAGTAGATAAAATGAACTCACATAGAATGAGAGTGTATTTGCTTTAACCGCCTTCTTTCTAGAATGCAACTTATAGAATTCTGTTTATACTGATGAGAGCAGTGTGAGGTACCTCTTGTTCATCTAACGTGGCTCTGAGAAACACACATATTTCCTTTAAAGTATATGTATGTATTTTTGATGCACAAATCATCAAGGCAAAGGAGTAAACAAGGCAACACATGCAAGCTTATCCAATATACTATTACACATCATCCTTAACAGGGTGTGCAAATAAATCAATTACTTTTTGGTGAAAAATTTTAGAAGTAGAAACAGCTTTCTCATGACTAAGTTTCTATCCTGTTCCAGTGATGCATTTTATCAGGATCCTCTCCTTTGTTATTGAAATCAGCTAGTTCCTGGGAGAATGGTCAGTAGTTCAATGCTTTAAAACATATTTTCAGCCATTGTAGTAACAAACACAGACCAGATTTCCTGCCACTTTCCATTGTTTCCTTAAGCCTATTGTCCCGATTTATTCTGAGCAAAGGCGTTTTTTTTTTATTAACAGAAGAAGCCATTTCTTCACATCTCTAAAACAACTTAATTTTAATACTAGAAAATTAAAATTGGATAGACAAACCAGTTTCAAAATGTACTGTATCATTTATATGAGGGGGGAAAAGCCAGCCAATCTAAAGAAACATTTTTAGTTTTCTATTTAAAAATGAAAGTACAATAATGATGTTCAATATTGTGTGTGTGTGTGTGTGTGTGTGTGTGAGGGAGAGAGAGAGAGAGAGCGAGAGAGAGAGAAAGAGAGAGAGAGACAATGTTAGTTCAGGGTAGCACTGTCAAAAAACACTTATGGGAATTAATCAGTCATCCACCACTTGAAAATTCATGGGTTTTATATTCCTCGCTGGAGTGGTCCCTAATTTTTCAGCCAAAACATCTTTTGGCAATAAAAATTGCAAATCTGACAATCCTGAAACACTGCAAATTCTTGCTTTGGCAAAAGATTCATGCTGAAAATGCATGCTCACACACAATATCCAAACATTTCCCTTTGACATTTTCTAAATTAAAAGTACAGATTTTTCAGTTCAAAACTATTTTTCCAGTGTCTTTTGATTTTATTTAAAAATTAAAATCACCAAAATGAAATGAAACATTTTATTTGACCTCAAAATGATTTTGAAGCTTTGATTTGCTAATGTGGACAAGAAAATAGGCCATATTGACAAAACAAAATAAAGCCCCTTAAGACAACTCACTGTCAGATGCTCTCAGTCTGAACCGACTCAAGTGGACGGTTTTAGGACTTGTCTACACTAGACAGTGGATGGACACTGCAGCAACTGATCCACTGGTGGTTGATATATTAAGTCTTAACACACAATAAATTGACCTGAGTGCTCTCCTGTCTATTGTGGTACTTTACCAGGACAAGAATGGTATTCAAAGTTACTAGGAGAGCAGCCCCGCTCTGATCTTACCACGTGAAAGACACCGTGGTAAATAAACACATTTCAACCACACTATTGCATGGCTGAAATTCATAGGCTAGATCAACGTGTGTGTGTATGTAGCGTAGACTAGGCCATAGAATAACACACTTGTGGAGAAAGTTTGTTCTAATCCTCGTGAGAAACAGTTTGCCTTATCCTCTGAAGCCTGAAGGTCCATAGCTCTTCTGTATGTTCACATAATCTATCATAAATGTGGGTGTTCTCAATAAATCCATAAAAATGAATGATGCATTTTTGAATCAGCTCTGTGCCTCACTGACCATCTTGTGGTAACGATTTCCACAGGTTAATCACATTCTGTAAAAGAGCATTTTTTTATTACATTTATTTAATGGCTTGCACCTTGTTCGTAGACTGAGCTTAGACAGATGTGTGCTGATTAAACCTTCGCAACACCCATCATTATGTTCTGTCCCTTCATTATATCCTTTCTTATTCCTCTGCTCTCCAAGCTAAAGACACATTTCCAGCCTGCCTTCTCATATAGGCTATGTCTACACGAGAGGCTTTTCCCAGCAAAACTGGGCTTTTGTTGGGAAAACCAGTGGAGCGTCTATATGCACAATATGCTTTGTCGACTGTTGATAAAACCTAGCACAGCCACCAGCATCATCATCCTCTCTCTGTTCAGATATAATCCCTCTCTTGACAGTTTTCTTTTGACAAAACAGCTGTGTAGATGTTCCGGGGTCTGTTTTTCAACAGACAGGGCTTCTGGTTCACCAGGCAGTCCTGTTTATAGAGCTTCCAGTCAGCCGTTCTGTTGAGAGAGGGCAGGGCAGTCTGACTACTCTCTGTTGACAGAGCAGATTGCTCTTTCCATCTGCTTTTATGTGTAGATGCAATCTGTCGACAGAAGTTTTGCTGGGAAATCCCTTCCGACAGTGACTTCTGTCAGCAGGGGCTTCTCCTGCAGATGTAGCTATAGAGTGTTCCTGTAGCTCTATTCATAGACACAACTTGATAGTTTCTTTTTTGGTTATTTACTTACTTCTATTACCAGGAATCAGAGCATAATTTGAAGGACCAATATTGAGGTGTAGGTCAGGAGACAGATCCTTAGCCTGTGTAAAGTTCTGTATCCCTCATTACTTCACTGTAGCTATCCTTACTTACACCAGCTGTAGATTTTGGGTAGGAGTGAACATGTGAGCTCTGGAAGGATGACTGAATCAATTACTCTCTAACAGGCAAATAAGGGGGATAGGAAAGTGATGAGAGAAGGTCTAGCCTGGACCAGATTCCAGGCATGGCATGAGGAAAAGCAAGCCCCGTTGTGAGGGGAGGTGGTAGGCATACAATGTCAGCAGAATATGAGGTGTAGTCAGGAGATGAAACAGAAGCTGAAGGCCAAGGTAGAGCTATGTAGAACCTTGATGCCATAGAGAAAGGGGGCTATGCAGGTGAAACACTGGCCTTAGATCTGGAGTCCTTTCCTGGCTCTGCCATTGGCTTTCCTATGTGATGTTGGACAAAACACTTAACCTCCTGGGGTTTCAGTTCCCCATCTGTTAAACGGGGATAATTACTTCCTTTCTCCCTCTGGTCTATTTGAATTTTAAGTTCTTGTGGGCAAGGAATCTCACATGCCTTTTGTATATACAGCCTCAAACACTATAAGGATCTGATCTCAGTGAGGTCGATAGGTGTAATTAAAAAAAAAAAGCTATTTATGACTGAAATGCAATGCGCTGAATATGCAGTGAGTCTAGATCAGTGTTGCTCAACCTTTTTGAAATAAAGTACCCCATTTAAAAAAAACTGTAAGAACCCCCGGTACCTACAATTTTCAGACACAATTTTTGTCTACCATTGCAGTACATTTGTTTAGATAACAATTGGTTGGTTGGAAGAAATTGCCTATAGGCAATACACCTGTCATTATACTTATAAGTGTGCAAAAAGGATAAATTTAAAAAAACGATGAATAAAAAATAGGTCCAATTTTTTTTTTTAATTTGTAAAAAAGGCTGAGAAAAACTGAGTTAATGTACTCTCAGGAAGAGCTCTGTGTACCCCAGGGATACATGTATCCCTGGTTGAGAACCACTGGTCTAGACCACCAGAAAGTAAATGTTATAAGAAGGCTGCAAAGTCATCTTGCTAAATGGAAACCAATTTCCCCAACTCAGAATGTTGTTTTTTTTTTCCCTCCTGTTTTCCAAACCTTAAGTTAATACCGATTGTGCTGTGTGAAAAGTGCCTCACTCTCTCCCCATCAAATCCTCTGGAAAATTACCTAGCACATATTGCACTTCTCAGCACTTCATCAAAATGCAATCATTTCTGAAGATACACAAGGAGCCGTCTAACCGATCTTTAATTAAAAAAAGAAAATGCTGTATTTCTACTTCATCCTGATCGTTTGAAGTTGGAAGCACTGCAGCCATCTCATTCCTTTCCTCACTTCCATGAAATGGTACGGTTCAGGGAATAAGAGACAGTCTAATGAACCAGAGACATTAGAGATGCCAAAGACCTATTAGATTAATTTTATGCTTCTCCCTCTTACAATGTATGGCTTGGCTGTGTGCAAACCAGCCCTGTATATGTGAGGATTTGTAGGATGGTGTCCTCAGTCACTATCCATATAGTTTAACTTTGAGCAGGTCTCCTAGACGTTCTGAAGGCTGCACAGTGAACTATGCATCTCTTGAATATCCCGGTCCAACATCTGTGGCTTTGGATCTGATATTATTGTTGACTCCATCTCTCTTTTTATTTTGCCTCTACCTGCCTGTAACCTTCTTGGAAGCATGCATGGTCTTTTTATATATAGTTGGTTGAAAGCTGGGAAGATTGTCAGCCTGTTGGGTGCAACTACTGGACAGTGACATGTGCCCCGACCTTTCCACTCTCTTGGGGCTGTTGCCTCTCTGTGCAGGTACAGCCCCCATGCTGTTGCCATCTGCTTTTCCCATTTCCCCCACAAGAGCTCCCATGTAAGCCACTGCTCAGTGAGAGTCATGGGGATTGCAAATGTCACTGCCCTTTCGCTCCATGTGTGAGACACGTTTCTTTGACGGTCCTCTTCTGTTATAAACACAGAGCAGCATAATCACTGAGGTGGTCCTGTAACACCTTGGAGATTAACTGATTTATTAGGGCATAAACTTTCGTGGGCAAAACTCACTTCATCAGATGAATGGTAAATACAAAGGCAAGTAGCTATGTAAGAAAATTATTTAAATAAAACAAAGAAGTTACTAGCCATTGTAAATTAGAGTGATCAGTCAGGCTGATTGTGCCAGTCAGGCTATGTCTATGTTTCAGGGTTTTTCAGAAATAACGTATTTCGATATTCTACTGTTGAAATAAGGTATTTCTGAAAAGAACGTTCACACTGCTAGAGCATTACAGAATCGAGGCTGTGTCCACACTAGCATAGTGCTTTCGAAAGAGGCATGCAAATGAGGAACTCAAAAATGCAAATAAGGTGCAGATTTACATATCTGGCATCTCATTTTCATATTCTTCTTTTGAAAGAAGAAAAGCAGCGTAGATGTGGCTCTTTCAAAAGTAAGTCCCGTTTTAAAAGAACCTTCTTTCCATTTTTTACTTTTGAAAGATCTGTGTCTACACTGCTTTTCTTTTTTTGAAAGAAGGTCTTTTGAAAGAAGAATATGTAAATGAGGTGATAGACATGTAAATCTGCACCTTATTTTCATGCCTCTTTTGAAAGAGGAGTGCAAGTGTAGACACAGCTTGAGTATTCACAGTAGAGAGCCCAATTTCAAAATAAGAGCAATGATGGGATGCCTCCCTGGGGCCAATTAAGTCGTAATTACCTCTGCTTAATACACAATGCCAGTTTTGAAATTGAAAGTCAGGGGGTTGGTGAAAGTCATTTATTTTGGTGGAGTTACTATTTCAAGCTGAGTCCACGTCTACACAAGAAGAAGTCACTCTCAGACAGGGTTTCCTGACAAAACTTCTGTTGACAGATCACATCTATACATAAAAGCAGATTGAAAAAGCAACCCGCTCTGTCAATAGAGAGCAGCCAGACTTCCTGGCCCTCTCTCAACAGAGTGGCTGAATGGAAGCTCTGCAAACAGGGCTGCCTGGTGAACCAGAAGCCCTGTCTGTCTACAGAAGGGCCTCGGAGCATCTACACGGCTGTTTTGTTGACAGAACACTGTTGAGAGAGGCGTTATACCTGAACGGGGAGCGGTATAATGCTCCTGGCAGATGTGTCAGGTTTTATCAACAACCTATCGACAAAGCGCATTTGCTGTGTAGATGCTCTGAGGTTTTTTTCCAGCAAAAGCCCAGTTTTGCTGGGAAAAGCCACTCATGTAGACATGGCCTAAATGCCCTGTTATTCCAGAATGACAAGCTTTGCAGTGTGGACACAAGGGCTGTGTCTACACGTGCCCCAAACTTCGAAATGGCCATGCAAATGGCCATTTTGAAGTTTACTAATGAAACGCTGAAATGCATATTCAGTGCTTCATTAGCATGCGGGCGGCAGCCGCTCTTCGAAATTGAAGCGCCTTGCCACCGCGCGGCGCGTCCAGACGGGGCTCCTTTTCGAAAGGACGCCGCCTACTTCGAAGTCCCCTTATTCCAATGAGCTCATGGGAATAAGGGGACTTCGAAGTAGGCGGCATCCTTTCGAAAAGGAGCCCCGTCTGGACGCGCCGCGCGGCGGCAAGGAGCGTCAATTTCGAAGCGCGGCTGCCGCCCGCATGCTAATGAAGCGCTGAATATGCATTTCAGCGCTTCATTAGTAAACTTCGAAATGGCCATATGCATGGCCATTTCGAAGTTTGGGGCACGTGTAGACATAGCCAAGGAGATCTTTTTTCTGGAAAAAAGGTTTTTTGTCTGCCAAAAAAGAGAAAACCCCAGTGTAGACAAGCCCTTAGTGTAGCTGATGTGGAGACATGAATGTCCATTAAGAAGAAGTTGGCTCTGTAGAGTGTTAACTAATTAAGATCCTTTTCTAAGGCTCATTGTATAGTACTGAATTTTCAAATGAGCTCCAATTCAGCTGTTTCCTTTGTACTGGAGTTTTATCAGTTTCTTGTAGAGGAATGAAAAGCAGTCAAGTAGCACTTTAAAGACTAGCAAAATGGTTTATTAGGTGAGCTTTCGTGGGACAGACCCACTTCTTCAGACCATAGCCAGACCACTGGTCTGGCTATGGTCTGAAGAAGTGGGTCTGTCCCACGAAAGCTCACCTAATAAACCATTTTGCTAGTCTTTAAAGTGCTACTTGACTGCTTTTTGTTTTGATAGTGTATAGACTAGCACGGCTTCCCCTTTGTTACTATTGTAGAGGAATGGTTACTTTTAAATCTTTTCGTGACTGTTCAGGGAGGTTGAAGTATTCCCTAAAGATTTATATATGTTACCTTTTCTCGGTGTCTGATTTGTGCTTGTTTATCTTTGGCACAGAGACTGTGTGATTTGTCCTATAGGCATGGCAGAGGGGCACTGCTGGCATATATCACGTTACTAGATGTGCACGCGTATGCGACCTTGAGGGTGTGGTTATGTACTGTAATGGTGGTGCTAATATGCATATGTGAACAGAGTTGGCAACGGGGTTTGTTGCAGGGCGTGGTGTGTGGGTTAGTGCTTCTGTGCAGTGTAGTGGGTCTGTAGGTGAATATTTGCATGAGAGCTAACCTCCTTCCCCCAAGTAATGTGCACACCCTGTCCCGAAGACACTGTTCTCTTCATGCCTAGGGGATGAGAAGGAACAAAACACATTCACGAGCTCAGGTAGCAGCAGCTCATTGTTTTTTTGCTCGGGAGTCTCCCCCTTGAATCTTAGCTGTTGGCGTAGATGTAGGGTGACCATATCTCCCCATCCCAAATACGGGACAGGGAGATATTGGAGCGGAGTGGCTCGCCGGCTGTCTGACCAACCTGAGCCACAGATGGGGTAGGTGGTGAGGTGGGCAGGGGGCTGCCTCGCAGGGTGGTTGGACTGCAGCAGGGAGGGGGTGACAGGCAGCTGGTCCCCAGGAGCCAGGAGAAGCCGAGGACCCCTGGACAGATGAGGGGCACTCACTGCATAGTCCAGGGGCTGGACCCCATGGGGTACCCGGCGTGCACAGGTGGGGCAGGGGGAGGGTGTCGCTGCTCCTGGGAAGCTGACAGCAGTGCAGGTGGGGTGTGAGGGTGGGGGCACTGGTACCGTCACAGACCTGCCAGAGCTTGGAGGAGATCTCTGTGTCCCGCCCCCAGCCCAACAGCCCAGCCCAGAGCCCTGAGGCTTCTGTGCTTCCTGCTTCACAGCCTGTAGGCTTTTGGAGTATGGATGCCTCTGCCAGCCTCCAGGAGCCTGCCAGCTTGGCAGTGTTCTGCCTATGTGTAGAGCAGGCTGGGACAGGCATACAACACCCTGCAGCTGCCCCCACAGGAAAGTCTCCTGCCCCAGCAGGGCGCATGTGCAGGGCCCTGGACACCCTGGCTTCAAGGAGCCCTGGGCAGCATGTGACCCCCACTCTGCATCAGGCTGGGTGCTGGTTCTCTCCAGAGCTGCAGATAGCAGCTGGGGTGCCCTGTCCCCGGAGGCCGGTGCAGGGCTGGGGTGTAGCTGGGGTGTCCTGCCAGAGCTGCAGGGCTGGACTTCTGGCTTCATCTCTCCTTGGGGAGCTGGGAAGAAGGAGGCAGCCACCACCACCACCACCCCCTCGGCACTCCAGCATACCTCTCCCTCTGCAAGGCCCCCTGCTGGCTCCCTCTGGTGTGGACGGAAAGCACGTCAGTTCCTGCTGTCCGGCCAGCAGGTGCAGTTGCAGTTGCAGGCCAGCAGGGACCCAAATACGGGGCAATTAGCCCCTTTGTTACAATAAGTCAGGACGCCTTTCTGGTGCCCAAAATACGGGGCTGTCTTGCCAAAAATGGGATGGATGGTCACCTTACCTAGATGATAGCTGTCATGCAGGTATCTCTGACAGCTCCCAAGAAATGCTATCTCCTGAAATGTTTTTCAGTTCTTGAGTCCATTGTTATCCAGACAAAATTCCTATTCTTACTGAACCATTTGGAGTGTGCATTCCACAAAAGCTACAAGATGTACCATCGACTGTTATGGAAATCCACAACAGTAAAGTTTTGGGGTTAAATATGGCCATAACATTGTCTTCTTCAGAGACCAAAGATGGTCTCAAGGTTAAGTCTCTAGACTGGGACCCAGGATATCTGATTTGATTTTCCAGCTCTGCCACACACTGTCTGTGTGATCTTTGTCAAGTCATTTAGGCACAGCTCCTCAAAGGTCCTTAGTCCCCAAACTTCCATTGGTTTCCTTTATGGCTTGGGCCCTCAACCACTCTGTGCCTCTGTTTTCCATCTGTAAAGTGGGGTACTGTACTCCTTCTCTACCCTCCCTCCCTCATTTTGTCTGGATTTTTTCTTTCAGTTACAAGATTTTTGAGACAGGGTAACTCTCTTACTATCTCTTTGCAAAGTGCTAGCACAACTGGACCACGATCTAGGCGAGGGGAGCAAAATGCAATTATTTTTATTTATTTATGATTTAATAATATTTATTTGTATTATTGGAGTGCCTAGTGGATTCAGTGAGGGGTCAGGTGTTGGGGAGGAGCCGTAAACATGCATGATGAAAAGACAGCCCCCGTCCGAAAGAGCGTACAGGCTAAGTGCAAGAGAAGACAGCAGGTGATTAAGGCAGATGGAGGGGCACACAAGGTGACAGCAAGAGAAGCTCTCACTAGTGTAATAACTCGCAGCCACAGCACAGCAGCTGCCTAGCCATTGTCGTGCATTTTGTGGTTTCTAGAGAGAGGTTTAAGACGGAATAAGGCAGGGGTTTGGCAGATACAAATAGCAGTGACTCCTCCTTTCAGTGTTAGCACCCTGTAATAGCCAAGTCTTTCTCTCTGTACTAAGCAGGTTGCATGGTAATTGTAGGAACCATGGCTAGCCCCTTATAGTTCAATGCTTTATAGCATGGAGAGAGCCCTGTCAGCTGGAACTCTTCACAGCTACTGTATCTTTGGCACTAACGGAGGCCTCTGCTTTTTGTCAGTGTGTTTGTGCAGTGACACATATTCTCCAGTGATTAGATTAACGTTGGCAAAGGCAATATGAAAAACCCACACAGATTTCCACTGTCACCCGCAGTAATTACATTTATTCATTTCCATTTAGCCAAGTTTTTACAAGCGGAGCACGGGCCCAAATAAGCAATAAACACAGAGGCAAGAAATTAAAATGCTGATCTGTTTGCTGTGAAAACAATCAAACCATCATCTTTCTTTAGGCAGCTCATTCATCATCCAGCCGGGCCACACGGTGGTGATACCGAGGGCTGGAAACCTAATGTTATTACATGTAAATTCACTAACATGAAATTACTGCCCCTGATGTGATTTTACTAATAAATTAGTTCATTTCTACCTTTTCGCAAGAGACTTTAGGGACCATGGAGAATTGTACATGTCTCGTAATCTTGCCTGCTTTATTCCAAACAAGCTGCTGTGTTAGCTTCTCTTCCTCTAGTCTCATCCTCCCGTCTCTTGGTTTTGCGCTATGCCATTAATGGTTAGAAGGGCAGTAGATTTTTTTTTTTGAGGGGGTGTGGCTTTTTGACCAGCATGACTGGTGCTCCCAGGGCTTTTCATGTCAATGAGGTAGAATGAATTTATGCCATCTGAGGGTCTGGCCTTTGTGAATTGCATCCTAAATGTTTTTTTGCAACAATGCTTATGCCGTGTGAGCTCTTTGCTCTCTTAAATGAGTCACGGAGTAATTTTAGTTCACTGTTTTCTGTTTTCCAGCAGCAAAAGACAAATCTACGTCATGCCAAGGGCAAATTAAGTGAAGGAATAATTACTTCAAGGCCTAATTTCACTCCCTGATTTTGCCATCGTGTAACCCCACTGGGGCAGGTCCCCAGTGGGTGCAAATGTATACAGCTCTTCTAAAGTGTAGTCTTCTGTGGACTAAATCTGTTGAAGCTGATGGGCCAAATCATCAGCTAGTGAGAATGGTTGTACTTCCAATGAAGTCAGTGGTGCTCCTCCCATTTACACTAGCTGAGGATCTGGCCCATTGACCTCAATAGAACGACTCCTGATTTGCACTGGGAAAACAGAGGGGAGCATCAGGACCATAGTCAGTGATTAAGCTACTCCTGGCTGGCAATGGTGGAACTCAAGGACCTGGTTCAGTTTAGATTTTTAACTCGTTAAATTAGCTCATGGTAAATTTACAGTTAGTAAATATGGGAGAGCTGAAGAACAGTTGATACCTTATTGATGACGATGATGATGGTCTGAATAGACACAGGGGGCTAATTCAGCAATGGCAATTACTTCTCTTATTTTACATCATTTACATAGGTGAAGTTCTGTTGTGTTCCTGTGCGTTTACACCAATGCTAGAGCTGAATTTGGTCCATTGTCTTCCCTGGGGTTGCAGAGATGGAAGGATGTAAGGAATTCTGTTGATGTGCAAGTCATTGGCGGCTTTTCAGGGCTATGAATTCAAAGCAGTGAAAAGAATCATTTTTGCCACCTGTCTGCAGGTATGAAAGTGCTGTTTTCAGCTACAGGTGCTCTGAGGAGTAGGAGCTGGCTCTCTGACTGGCATATATCCATTGATTTCAGCGGAGCAGCAGCAATTTGCAGCTGCAAAGGGCTTGGAATCATATTTTGAGGAAACTTCTGAATTCCTTGTAACAGCAACGAAGGGTCCTGTGGCACCTTATAGACTAACAGAAAAGTTTTGAGCATGAGCTTGCGTGAGCACAGACTCACTTCATCAGATGCTGGTCTTGGAAATCTGCAGGGCCAGGTATAAATAAGCCAGAGCAAGGGTGGAGATAACAAGGTTAGCTCAGTCAGCAAGGGTAAAGCTTACCCTTGTAGTACCCAAGGCTTACCCTTGTAGTACCCTCACCCTTGCTGACTGAGCTAACCTTGTTATCCCCACCCTTGCTCTGGCTTATTTATACCTGGCCCTGCAGATTTCCAAGACCAGCATCTGATGAAGTGAGTCTGTGCTCACGAAAGCTCATGCTCAAAACTTCTCTGTTAGTCTATAAGGTACCACAGGACCCTTCGTTGCTGTTACAGATCCAGACTAACACAGCTACCCCTCCGATACTGAAGTCCTTGGTCACCCATTCTAGCTACTGCATTATTTTACTGTTTTATTTTGCATCCAGCTATTTAGATTCCATCTGGAGGAGATGTGGGACCCATTTCTGCTCTGCTACTGCTCCTCTGCATGAACTTTGCTAAATCATTTCCCCTTCCTCGTGGTCTATTTACCCTTCGACCATTTGTCTTCCTTGTGAGTGGGTCTCTCACTAGGGCATGGTACAACAGTGACCCAAAATGAGCTTCTGCCTCTCAGTGTTAACACAGCACATAAAATAAATAATAGTCCTAGAGACAAAACTTTGTTTGGAATAATAAACTTGAGAGTAGCCTGCAGTATCAGAATATTTTATGCCTACTGATAGATGAATATGGCCACTGTAAATAACTTCTGGCTGAAGAGATGTTATTTCATTATGGAAGCAACTAAAAATCCCAGTAGTCTATCTCCCCAATAGGCTAGTTATCTATAAATCAGACAAATTGACTGTCATTACAGACAAACTGTTGACAAGTTTAGTAGTTCTTATCCTGAATGTCTTAAAAATGGTATTACAGCATCAGAATGATCTCAGTATGTCAGTAATAATATCTGGCTGCTTCTTTTTGCATAGCGCTAGATTTTCACTGGGGTGAGGAGGCAGAAACAGAGGCAGTGAATAGTGAACGTGCTGTGGAACTGATTTGGCTATCCTTACATTGCAGTAAATGCGGAATAGATCCATTGAAGCGAGGTGGTTCATTAAAGTTAAACTGATATGAAAAGAGCATCTCAGCTTTTTAACCTCACTGTAACTGGTAATTCATTTTTAAGAAAACAGTCATGTAGCACCTTAAAGACTAACAAAACAATCTATTAGGTGATGAGCTTTTGTGGGGCAAACCCACTTCATCAGATCACTGATTTCCATAAGTGCAAAGTCATGCTGAGAAATGCACTTGGATGGTAGAGTGGCCATAGTATTATTTTCATTTTTATTATTTAGATTACAGGAAGCCCTACAGTGCACAGTAGAGATGAAGGCCCTATTATGATGCGTACTGCATCCACACATAATGGGCTAGCATCCCAGCTCTGAAGAGCTCCCAGTCTAAATAGACAAGACAGAAAAAGGTGAAAAGGGGAGCAGAGAAAGGAAGTGACTTGCCCAAGGTCACACAACAGGTCAGTGTCAGAGGCAACATGTCTCCTGACTCCCAGCCCTTTGCCTCCTCCTTACATTCCATTACCCAGATAGACACACAGTGATAACACTTTGCTCACTACCTGCCAGGCTTTGTGTGGAATAAAGAAGATGCCAAGTGAGATTACCCATGGATGCAGTGTTTGCTTTTCTTTATCTAGAGGACAAATCCAGGAGTCTCTCCATTGCTGATTTGCATTATGCATTTGAAAGTGTAGTTGGATCAAATCAAACACACGCTGAGGCAAGAGGCATATTGTTTTCTGCAAGTGTGCTCTGAGGCCTCGGGTTGCTTATATAGTAAAATAAAGCAGTGCTGGCTTCTTTCTATGCCTCTGAGGATCCTTAAGGAATTAGTCTTGCAACTCCAGTACAAGCGAGGGCCTTTATTTTGGCTAATCACCTGGCTTTAGGAGGTTGTGCAACTAATTCAGAACCTCCCAGCCCGTGTACTACGCAAAGGTACAGGATTACGTTTGTTTAGTAATATGGTGATGTCTTAGGCAACAACTGTAATTTCCATGTACTTATTGATCTTAATTTATAATGCCATTAGCTTTCTAAACTGCCATTAACTAATGATGGGCTCTGTAGGCTTAACCGTTCTTTCAAAGCTGTTGCTGACAAGTAGGCCCCAGAAGCATTTGTCAAAAGCGTAATGGATCCCTATTGGAGTGGCAATAAATTAGGTTATACTCTTATCAAATTAAACAATGGATGAAGGAAAATTAGCTATCAATAAAAATCCATAAAGCCGCCCGATTATTCCCAGTCAATTATATCAATTAGAGATCAAACAGCGAACCCCTGCAGTATGTTAAATAGAGCTAACTGGGGCCAAAGGAGGCCAAATTGTGTTACAAAATGCAACACTGCGGGCAGCTGTAGGAGATAATCATTACTGTCATTGACAAAGAGGCTGCTTTATTAGAAAGCTGGCTGTAGCCTGCAGGCAGGCTGCTGGCTAGAGGACAAAGGCTTTGCAAGGAGACAGCAGGGAGAGGCTGGAATCTGGTTTACAGGGTGGAAGTGTTACTTGCTGATATTACTGCAACTTCTGCAGCTCTAAACAGGGAGGGATTCTTTCCATTCCGCTGAGAAGTGACTTTTCCAAGAGCTGCTCTGCCTTCATTTCTTAAGGCACGTGTATCATTCCCCTACATGATAGTGATACATGGTACATACACAGCACTCTATAGCTTTAAAGTGCTAAATCACTGGAAAGGGTTAGATTGTGCCTCTAGCTGCAGCCTGCAGCAAAGGGTGATGACGAGGACATTACCCAGTGGATGCCTAGGAGGCCGTGTGCCTTACACAGACCTGTCTGAGAGGTAAGGAGAGTTACCCACCCCTTGGCTGGCTCCATAGAGTTGCATCCCTTACATTTTCAGTAGTCAAGGGTGGAGAGATCCCAGGGTTTTTCCAAGGGCTCCAGGGGAGGGGAGCTGGAAGGTAGGGGTCGTGGGGAGGGGTGGGTTGCTGCAATCTGCAAAGGGATATGGCAGTGAGTACATCACATCTCAGAACCCAAGTACTACAATGAACTCCATGCACTGCTCCCCTGCCATGGTGCAGCTCTACACCCAGTGCAGGACTCTGCATAAAAACTCTTGGTGCTGGAAGTGGATCTGACCCCTGGAAGTGCACTACCTGATCAATAAAACCGTTAGTCTTTAAGGTGTTGCAGGACTGCTTGCTTTGTTTTTTCCCATATTGTGCCACCACTTCACCCCCACTCGTTTCCATGTGACTTCCTCAGAGACTAACAGGAATCACACCTGTGACTCCAGAAGGCTGGGCCTCCTTGGAAAAGTGGTTTTTGCACACTGCTCCATTCAGAGTATGTCTTTAAATCCAGCTAAATGTCCTGCCCCAACTTGTTGGTCCTCAACACGAAGTCCATCCCACTTACAGGTTTGACAGTCTCTTAGTTGCTCACATTCTGTCTCCACAGGAGAGTCCTGTTGCAGGCCAGTAGGTGTGTGTGTGTGTGTGTGTGTGTGAAGGGAGTGAACATCTCCCCTCACACTCCTGCTGCGTAGGGCTTAGTGCTCAACTTTTCCCCTCTTCCTACCCTTATTCTGAAATAACAAGTAGTCCTGTAGCACCTTAAAGACCAGCATTTTTTGAAATTAGGTGATGGGCTTTCTTCAGAACTGCGTCTTACCCACAAAAGCCCATTACTAATAATGAGCTTATTAATAATAATATTATTAATAATGAGCTCTCTACATAAAAGAATAAATGGACATAAATCAGACCTCAGGAACGGTAATGTACAGAAACCTGTGGGAAAGCACTTCAATCTCCCTGGACACTCAGTAATAGATTTAAAAGTAGCAGTCCTAAAACAAAGACATTTCAAAAATCAAACGGAGAGAGAAATCTCTGAGCTGTAATTTATTTGCAAATTTGACTCCATCAACCAAGGATTAAACAGAGACTGGGAGTGGCTGGCCCCTTACAAAAACAGCTTCTCTGCCCTGGGTGTTAATATCTCCCCATTAGATTCTGACAATGGGTCATATCCCCTTGTCTGATCTGACTTGTTTTTGACTCTTTTGATACGGTAGGTAGTCCGTCGTGTCCGACAATGACGTCTCGAGCTTGCACAGGCTCATCGGTTGTGCACTCACATGTGGTTGAGGAGCCCAAGCTTTGAACGGCATGGGAGTTCACAGTGGGGGCAAGGGAATTGGCCTGGCTCTGTTGGTGCGGCTGCTGCTGTTGCTTTCTTCCTCTCACAAGCATCAATGAAGCATACACGTTGCTGCTCTTCAAAGTTGTCATATGCGTGTCTTATGAGAGCACGCCAGCCTGTTCGGTCTTTTGCATGCTGCTCTAGCTGATCTGGTTTTAAACCAGCATGAGCAATGTTGGCCTTCACGCAGTCTTTATACCTCTTGTGAGGCCTACCTTGATTCTTTTTGCCCTGGGAGAGTTCACCATACAGGAGTTGCTTAGGGATTTTTGACTCCTCCATTCATATGACGTGCCCTGTCCAGTGAAGTTGGGCTTTCAGAATCATGGCTTCGATGCTCATGGTTCCTGCTCTGTCCAGGACTTCCAGGTTCGTAACTCTGTCCTGCCTTCGAATGTGCAGTATTGACCTCAGGCTGTGTGTGTGGAACCGCTCCAGCAGTTGTATATGTTTTCTGTACAAGGTCCAGGTTTCACAGCCATACAGGAGACTGGTCGGGACTACAGCCTTGTACACTTTCAGTTTAGTGGACTGTTGGATATTGTGAGGATTCAACACTCACACTCTCAGAGGTCCTAGTGCCCGGCTGGCGTGGCAGATTCTGGCATTGATTTCCTTGTCAAGGGAGCCATCATTGGCTATCACACTGCCAAGGTACTTGAACTCCTCTCCTGTTTTTAACTCTGTTCCTTCAATAAAGATTGAAGTGGGGAGAGCAGCAGATCCTAGAGCAAGTTGAAACAGTACCTCGGTCTTTCCTGTGCTGATGGTCAAACCAAAGAGGCGAGTGGCATCAGCAAACTTGTTGACGATGAGCTGGAGATCAGACTCCTTGTGTGCTGTAAGTGCGCAGTCGTCAGCAAAAAGGGCTTCAAGGATGAGCCTCTCAAGCATTTTGGTTTTAACATTCAAACAACGAAGGTCGAAAAATGACCCATCAAGTCTGTATTTTATGTAGACGCCATGGTCCATGTCCCTAACTGCATGTCTGAGGACAAACATGAAAAAGAGGTTGAATAACACTGGGGCCAGCACGCACCCTTGCTTCACACCATTGGGTATCTCAAATGGATCTGAGGACTCTCCATTTTAAAAAACAAACATACTACTGAAAATGGGCCATTTCCACCTTGCTGAATAGACCTTGTTACTTCTGTCCCTCCCTTTTACTGGGACCCCACTCTTTAAATACCCCTCTGGAATCCGCCCCCCCAACTCATGCTCCAAAATATCTGTTAGTCTATAAGGTGCCACAGGACTACTTGTTTCTACCTAATAAAAATGTGTCAGTCTTTAAGGTGCCACAGGACTACTTGTTTCTACCTAATAAAAATGTGTCAGTCTTTAAGGTGCTACAGGACTGATAGTTTTTGTGAAGCTAAAGACTAACAGAGCTACCCCTCCGAGACTGTCCTTATTCTGACCATTCCTGAAGGCTCAAACAACAGCAGCTTGCAAACTCATGATTCTTCCCCTGAAAGTGGCTCTATTACCTTAAAAGTCAAAAATCCTTCAGCTCGCTAGACCTATTAAGATAACATAGAATCTGTGTCAGAGACATTAAAAGCATTTAACAGGCACCTGACAACCCTGAATTTACTGATAAAAACAGTTGTATATTATGTCCACAGGATTTTAGTTTAATGTTTGCTTTATATATTTCTTCAGTTTGTGGCTTAAGTTTCACATATGACATCTCTAAAAAATTCCCATCACAGATATTTAGGTACACAATCTGAATATACAGTTTTAGCCTTAACTGCTTGGATCTTCAGACGGTTTTTTAAAATAAACTCTTCAACAGTCCACCCTGATCTAAAATCAGCAGCCAGGAAGATAACCTGGACCTAGGGTTGTCTCCCATTCCCCCCACACACTGTACCTTAATCCCTCACTCCCAGTCCCCACCGGGCTCCTGTACCCCCAACCGCTTGTCCCAAGTCTCTCATGAACCCTGATGCCTTGCTCTGGGCCTCTCACATGCCACAGCCCTTACTCCTGAACACCTGGCATCCCCAGCATGCTGCCCTGACTTCTGCACCCTTACACACTCCAGTCCTATACCCTGAGCCCCTTGTGCACCCCAGCCTGACTCCTGCACTCCATATGCCCAGTCCCCATCCCAATCCTGACTCCTACACCCCCAGCACGCTGCCCTGAGCCCCCACACCCAACTCTGATTTCTGAACCCCCACATCCCCACCCACCCATGCCCTCCTTGTCCCCAACTCTGACTCCTGCACTTCCAGCTCCCCGCCATAAGCCTCCCACAACCCCAACCCCCTGCCCTTACTCCTTCACACTTCCAATTCCCCGCCTCAGGGCTTGAGCCCCTCCCCCCTCACCAGGCACAGATAAAGAATAGATGGGGCTCTGGGGCAACAGTCACAAGGGACCCCCCCAATATATTAAAATATTAAAGTAACATCATTATGTGTGCTTTTAAACCTATTAATGCTTATTACTACTGAGGATGTGCAATAAAATTACACTTACATTAATGTTAAAATAAGAATGACATGGTAGGTTTCTTTTGTTCCATTAAAGCAAATTGTTTAAACAGAAAGGTGTTGTGGAGCCAGGGCACCCCTCACACCTGGGAGTCCTGGGGCAAGTGTCTCTTTTGCCCTTATATAAATACACCACTGGCCCACTAACACTCTGACCCTCTCTGGCCCCCCACCTTGAGTCCACCCTCACGCTTAAATTTCTTACAAGTACTGTGGTATCACAATCCCCCCTTGTCAATCTCCTGTTCTGAGGGTCCCGCTCCCCGAGGGGGCTGCAATATGACAGTACTGGAAGAAATTTATTTTCACCCCTTCTTGTAAACCTAATTTTCTGTGCTTCTGTGACTGTAACGTCAAGCAACTTTTCAAGTGGCCCTGAACTGGGGCCAAACTCTTTTTCAAAGAATATTAAAATGGCTTTAAAACTGTGCAGCTGCATTCTGCAAAATCTATCCGACACCAGCATCTGATGAAGTGAGTCTGCACTCACAAAAGCTCATGCTCAAAACTTTTCTGTTAGTCTATAAGGTGCCACAGGACCCTTTGTTGCTGTTACAGATCCAGACTAACAAGGCTACCCCTCTGATACCAGGTAGCATAGTTAGTTATATAACTCACAATGCCATTGTGTCTGACCAGGTCACAGTTTTGAATGTTGTCTTTATGATAACAGCATCGTTGCAAGGGAGAGCTCTGCTATATTCCCTGTAGTACATGTGGGAAGCTGAGACACACACGCACGCATGCACGCACGCACACACACAGAGACAAAGGCTATGTCTACATTACAGCGATCTGTCAACAGAAGTTATTGTTGGAAGATAACTTCTGACAAAACTTCTGTAGACAGATTGCAACCAGACAGCAAAGTGGATTGAAAAAGCCATTTGCTCTGTTGACAGAGAGCAGCTGGACTGCCTGACCAGTCTCTTGACAGAACAGCCAATAGAAACACAGCAGACAAGGCGGTGCAGTGACTCAGAAGCCCTGTCTGTCGACAGAATGCCCCCCGGAGAGTCCACACTTGCTTTTCTGTTGACAGATTCTGTCAAGAGACGTTTTTTGCCTCCTGGTGGAATGGCAGAACACTGTTGACAAACGTGCCATGTTCTGTCAATTTACTGTCAACAGAACATGTTTATGTGGACACTCCATGAATTTTGTCAACAGAATGCCAGCTTTGTCGACAAAATTCTCCAGTGTAGATGTAGCCTCAGTGAGTGGGCAAAGGTATTCCTGTGGTCTAGATTGTGGTTGTTGGTGAGAATCCTCATAAAGTTGGGAGGTTGTCTGTAGAAGACAACGGGCCTGTCACCTAGGGCCTTCTGGAGTGTGGCATACTGATTCAGGATAGGTTATAGGTCTTTAATAATGCGTTGCAATGGTTTGAGTTGGGGACTGTAGGTAATGACCAGTGGTCTTCTGTTATTGGCTTTTTTGGGCCTATCTTGGAGTAGCTGGTCTCTGGGTATTCATCTGGCCCACCACAGTCTATACCGCAGGAACACCAATCCCGGAACTTTTCCTTGCAGCAAGACCTGTTCCCAACTGCATCTATATATCTATTCTGGAGATACCATCACTGGACCTAGCCAGGTTATTCACAGAATCACAAGCACATTCTCATCTTCCTCAACTAACGTCATATATGCCATCATGTGCCAATAATGCCCAGATGCTTTGTATATTGGACAGTCTTCTAACTCTCTTAGATGAAGAATTAATGGGCATAAAACAGACATAAAAACATTCCTGATTCACAAATCTGTCAGCCAGCACTTTAATGGAGTGGGCCATTCTTTTAATGACCTGAAAGTTTGCGTTTTACTGAAGAGAAATTTTCACAGCAGTTTGGAAAGAGAGGCTGCTGAACTCTCTTTTATATTCAAATTCTACACATTAACATGTGGTTTGAACCAGGATGGGAATTTTCTAGCTCTTTATAGGGGCTTTTTTCATACTTGGCTTTATCTAATTCTTGACTCCCTGCCCCCACTTCTGCCCCTCTGATTTCTGATTTGTTCACCTTGATTATATTTTTCAGATTTGTCAACCTTGAGTACTATGTTTGGTTCTCTGTGGCTTAAATATTGGGTCTGTTCTGGTGTGGCTAAGATCTGAAGAAGTGGGTCTGTCCCACTAAAGCTCATCACCTAATAAGTTATTTTGTTAGTCTTTAAAGTGCTACTGGACTGCTTTTTCCTCTGATGTTTGTAATTATCTCAGGCAAGACACTTAACATCTCCCAACCCTCACACTGCTCCTTCAGTTCTACGTATTTGATTTGTCAGTTTTCATCACAATTTTTTTGAACATCTGGGTTATATAACTGGGTCTGGACTGGAAATTCTATAGATCTGAAGAAGTGGGTCTGTCTCACGAAAGCTCATCACCTAATAAATCATTATGTTACAGTTCTACATGACTGCTGGTTTGTTTTCTTGGAATACAGACTAACACGGATACCTCTCTATTACTATCTCCTATGTTGTTAGACTGGCATCCAATCAAACTAACTTAGGTGCCCTGTAACTTTGTTGGGCCAGTGACATTTTCTATATACCTACACAGGACCAAAATCTGCCTGGCTGTTTTGCAGGTGAATAAGGGAAGTGGGCAATAATAATAATAATAATAGTAATAATAATAATAATAATAATAATAAAGACACTGGTTTATTGTAAAAAATCTGTAACTCACTAATGGCCCCTTTTTGTTCTACGACTTCAGGGGGCCAGTTCTCCTTGAATGGTTCCTTAGGATACATAGAGAGACAAAGTAGATGAGGTAATATTTTCTATTGGACCAACTTCTGGTGGTGAGAGAGAGGCAGGTTTTCAGGCTACATTCAGCACTCCTTTCGGCCTGGAGAACATAGTATATTGAGTCTGTTCTGGTCTGGCTATGGTCTGAAGAAGTGGGTCTGTCCCACGAAAGCTCACCTAATAAACTATTTTGCTAATCTTTAAAGTGCTACTTGACTGCTTTTTGTTTTGATAGTAAGATGGTGATAGCAAATTACAAGACTGAATAGTTTGCTTGGTACAAGTGGTTAGCAAGGGACTGTCTAAAAGTTGTGTCCCATGAAAACCTCTGTAATGATATGACAAAATGGGGCTTACAGCTTTGTGTTATAACCCATAAAGCCAGTGCCTGAATTAAGACCTTAACTTTTAGTGTCTAGCAAAGTTATGCTCCCAGACTCTTCCTTTGAAAGCATCTCACAACTTTCCTTTGACAATGAGGACTGAGCAGTCAGATATAGAGTGATCGCTTTGTGAAAAGTCTGCACCCTCAATGGGTTAGGGTGGTTTTCTCCATCATTTTCTCAGGTGAGTTCATTCAACAGCTTAATACAGGTTGAACCTCTCTAATCTGGCACCCTTGGAAATTGACTGTTGCCAAACAAGAAAGAGTTTGCCAGACGACAGGAGGTCAGTATTGTCTAGCAGCACTACCAATGCTTCCACTGTGTACTGGGCTCTCAGAAGACATTTGGGGATTAATTAGAACTAAATAAAGCACAGGACACTAAGAGCCAGGACTGGTGGCTGTAAATAAACTTTATGGACCATGGGAAACTCGGCCACACCCATGATAAGTGGTCATCCTGCTAACTAAAATCATGACAGATTACGGATGTGGCTGGGAAGGGAGTTCTGGATTAGAGAAGTTCAACCTGTAATTATCTGCCATCACTCTCACAGATGTTATTGGGGCATCCATTGCATACCTTTGAATATATGTTAACTACTTATGCTAAACAATCTGTTCCACCTTCTATTTAGCTGTGACACTCTGCTTGCCTTTCCCAGCTCTGACGAATTGCTCTGTAGAGTTTGAAAGCTTGTCCCTTTCACCTACAGAAGCTGGTCAAATATTGCCTCACCCATCTTGACAGTATACTGAACAGTGCGATGTAATCAGACACAACGGTAATGGGGGGCCATATATATCCCAAAATTAAATGAGTTACCAATCCAGGCTCCACTGATTCAAAAGTGAAATCACAGCAAACTCAAGAATTTCTATGTTCTAAATCCCACACCCTCAATAACTGGGATACTCTGCATTTAAGATTGCTGTATCTACATGTAGTATTGCATTTTATATTGGGTTACATGAAGTTAAATCCATATCTTCATGTATATGTGCATGATGGCTGAATTATAGCTGCTCTGGGAGCCACATGTTTGAGTATTAATGTGTCCTTGTATCTGAATTCTCAATAATAATGGTTCATTGATATATTTGTTTTTACTTTGAATTTCTTTCCCATCACCAAGAAAAGAGAGCTAAATGATTATACATTAAGATCAAAATGCTACCAATGGGCCAGATCTGATACCTGTTGAACCGATGCAAATCAGGAGTAACTCCACTGTGGGCAAAGGCGCTAACAGGACAAATGAGATCAGAATCTGTTGTTGTATTTGTCTGATTGTCCATGTACGTACAGTTGAGGCAATACAATAAAATAATGTTTGCAATGGTTTATTGGAATGTTCTGAACAGGGGGATGTGGCTTGATCAGGGCTCTTGGCTCCTTTATGCAAATAACTGTTTTTATTGCTACCCCTGCATATAGATATCCTCCGCTGGGGCTAGAAGTGCTTGCCTCCTCATTCTAGGCTTTGTTGTCCAACCAATGAGCACTGACAACACCGTGTGATTTAGAGGGCCAGCTGTATGCCACTGAGGCTGGCTCCAGCCCGGGCCAGATATAGCCTGAGTCCCACAGGTGCTGGCTCTGGAAAACGGCCACAGCCTCAAATCTGTGGCTGCTGGTCCACTCTGACTGAGCTGTAGGCATGACTCTGATAGCTGCTGGTTGACTGTGGCCCTGACCTGTCAGCTGGTGCGGTCCTGTAGACACCTGGTGCAGCCCCATCAAGGCTGTGGGCCTGTTCCCAGCCCCACAGGCACCAGGTGCATCCGTAGCCCCCCAGAGGCCAGCTCCAGCCCTGGCTAGGGACACCTGCCTCGCTGGGCTCCCCTGCCCAAGGCAGCCAGGTTCCCCCTACCAATCTCCCCCGCCAATGTCTCTGGTCCAGTAACATGCGTGGTCCCACCAGAACATGGAGATTGCCAAACCAGAGAACGCCGGTTTTGGGAGGTTCAACTTGTACATCTTGAATTTTGACAAAATTATTGGGTAAAAAAAATTGAGCCATATTTCTTCTCTGTTCTTTCCCACCCCCATTGCCATCTCTAGCAGAATCCTACTTCTCCAATCATCCATGAAACAGATGCACACATTAGGGTTGCCAAGTTTGGTTGAATGTGTTCCTGGAGGTTTCATTACATGACATAATCATTAATTAAAGATCAATCTTCAGTTCCTGGAGGCTCCAGGCCAATCCGGGAAGTCTGGCAAACTTAGCACACACACAAACATGCGGGGAGAATATCTGCTGCTAAAGGTGAGTTCTTTCCCGCTCACCTGGGAGCTTTCTGTTGCCTGGGCTAGGAAAGCTTGCTGAGGAATATCAGTCTGCTTCTCCATTGCCTTCTTGTTGGAATTAGGATCTCTGTCTGAGGTCAGAGAGCATCTGTGTCAAAGAGCAGAAATTAGGCATGTTATAGTGGAGAAGGACATGCCACACACAGCAGCAAAAGTTTGAAAAAAGGAACAGCATACCACCCACGGCCGGGTGGGGGCCCATTCCCCACAGCCTTGCACCTTGGGGCCTAATTCTCAGTTATGTTAAGGACCCTTTAGCCATGTAAAAACAGTCTTCTAGAGAATGTAAATGACATTTATTTCTCGTCCAAGGTGCTTTTACATTGCCAGAGCAGTGACAGTGAAAATCAAGTTTTACCTTTGTTAGGTAACTATACGTCCCCCTGTCGTCACAGTATCTGTGTGCCTCCCACAGTCCTTAATGTATTTGTCCTCACAGCACCCTTGGGAGTATGGAAAACACTAATGTCCCCTTGTTCAAAGTGCAGGACTCATCTGAGAAAAGAATAAGTGACCTGTCCAAAGTTACACAGGAAATCCGTGGCCATCTCCAACCATTCCCTCAACCAATGGACCATCCTTTCTCTCTTGCATGAAGCCAGAACAAAGTGGGCATAAAATGCTAGCAGGTCAGAACTGCTGTTTTGCATTCTGACTTTGTATTGCTATATAGGACTACATGAGGAACAGGGTAGAAGAGATTGAGATCCACCTTGCTCTGGAGTGAGATGGGGCAGCTTTGGATCTGTTGGTTCTCATTCTTTCTATGTTCTGTTCCTGCACTTTTGAGCTACTGCCCTACTTATCCTCAGATAATATAATCTCCTTCATTGAAGATGTTTTGCCTTTCATTTTCCACCTCCATTTTATAAATCTCCTGGGCCTAGCTCCCTGCTCTGATAGTATTAGCTGAAAGACTAACAGAAAGCAAGAAAGTCACTAATGATGCCAAGTTTCCCGGAAAAACTTTCTGAAGCAGTCTGAGGATGGGGAATTTCTGGTTCACATACATGTACTGGACTGCAAAACCCTGGGCCTGCTAATCTTCTCCTTTAATGGCCAACCATTGCAATTTGATTAAAGGACTCATTCTGAGCACTGAGAGATCACACTAAGCACCAGAATGTACTTATGTAGGCAGAGAAAGAGTGTGGGGGGAAAAAGAAAGTAATTTAGCATCTGGCACAATGGAATGTGAGCCTCCAGAAGATGCTACACTGTCTAGATTTCTCTCTCTCTCTCTTTTATTAAAGACCCAAGCAATTTAAAAATGGAGACAGTGTATGCCACTTAATAGCATTGCTGTTAATCTTTCCGCCAGTCAGCTCTAAGTATCGAACGCAAAAAAATCTCCTCCTGTCACCAGCTGTGGTTGGGGAGTGACTGCCCTCAGGGTCTCTGAGCCTTAAAAATCCCACCACTCAGAAAGGCAATAACAGCAGTCCGTTGCTGTCTAACCTGCCATATAAATGAAACAATCAAAGAAGACAACAATGGAAACTCCACTAACAACCAGAGGCAAAAGCAGTTTGCTGCAATATATCCTGGCTTTGGTAACTATTTTTAGTCCAGCCCCTTTTTCTTAGCACTCTCTCCCTTTCTTGCTTTAATTTTCATTAAGGAGAGACAAAACAAAGAAATGTAATGAGAGTGAGGATGCAGCTAGTTGTACGTAGCTCAAGATTTTTGTGAAGTGTAAGGGAGTGGAAATTATTTCTGAACTTTGAGGGGAGGAGGATTCTGATTCTGGTTCTTTTCCATACCCCTAGCTCACAACTAATCACTTATATTCATTTAGAACATAAGAACATAAGAATGGCCATACTGGGTCAGACCAAAGGTCCATCGAGCCCAGCATCCCATCTGCCGACGGTGGCCAATGCCAGGTGCCCCAGAGAAGGAGAACAGAAGACAATGATCAAGTGATTTATCTCCTGCCATCCATCTCCTGCCCTTGTTCTGAAGGCTAGGGCACCATACTTTATCCCTGGCTAATAGCCATTTATGGACCTAACCTGCAAAAATTTATCAAGCTCTTTTTAAAACCCTAATAGAGTCCTGGCCTTCACAGCCTCCTCGGGCAAGGAGTTCCACAGGTTGACTGTGCGCTGTGTGAAGAAAAATTTCCTTTTATTAGTTTTGAACCTACTACCCATCAATTTCATTTGGTGTCCCCTAGTTCTTGTATTATGGGAAAAGGTAAATAATTTTTCTGTATTCACTTTCTCCACACCATTCATGATTTTATATACCTCTATCATATCACCCCTCAATCGCCTCTTTTCCAAACTGAAAAGTCCCAGTCTCTCTAGCCTCTCCCCATATGGGACCCTTTCCAAGCCCCTAATCATCTTAGTCGCCCTTTTCTGAACCTTTTCTAATGCCAATATATCTTTTTTGAGGTGAGGAGACCACATCTGCACGCAGTACTCAAGATGTGGGCGTACCATAGTTTTATATAGGGGAAGTATGATATCTTTTGTCTTATTATCAATCCCTTTTTTAATAATTCCTAACATCCTATTTGCCTTACTAACTGCCGCTGCACACTGCAGTAATTTTAATTTTCATACTGCAGTAATATCTCAGTACCTAGGAGCCTCATGGTCCTGAACACTGTGGTATGTGAAAAATTTCATTACAAATGTAGAGCTATCAGTGTAATTGCTCATGATATTTTCATGGTCCTTCTTGTAGGTTAGTGGATTTCTGTAGGGAAGCAAGTGATCTGGGCTTACAGCAGATCTATACTAGACCTTAAAGTCATAGAATCATAGGGCTGGAAGGGACCTCAGGAGGTCATCTAGTCCAGCCCCCTTCTTCAAGCAGGATCAACCCCCACTAAGTCATCCCAGCCAGGACCTTGTCAAGCCAGGACTTAAAAACCTCAAGGGATGGAGAGTCCACCATCTCTCTAGGCAAGTCAGTCCAATGCTTCACCACCTTCCTGGTGAAGTAGTTTTTCCTAATATCTAACCTACACCTCTCCCTCTTCAACTTCTGACCATTACTCCTTGTTCTGCCATCTGACACCACTGAGAACAGTTTCTTATCCTCCTCTTTAGAGCTCCCCTTCAAGAGGTTGAAGGCTGCTATTAAATCACCCCTAAATCTTCTATTCTGTAACTAAATAAGCCCAAATCCCTCAGCCTATCCTCATAGGTCTTGTGCCCCAGCCCCTTACTCATTTTTGTTGCCCTCCACTGAACCTGCTCCAGTACAGTCATAACCTTTATATATGGTGGGGTGGGGGGGAAACTGGGCACAATATTTCAGATGTGGCCTCACCAATTTTGAATAGAGGGGAACAACTACTTCTCTAGATCTGCTTGAAATGCTCCTCCTAATGCATCCTAATGTGTCATTAACCTTCTTGGCTACAAGGGCACACTGTTTACTGTTATCCATCCTTTCATCCACCATAACCCCAAGATCCCTTTCTGTCGTACTGCTGCTAAGCCAGTCAGTCCCCAGCTGATAACAATGCTTGGGATTCTTCCTCCCTAGGTGCAGGGCTCTGCACTTCTCGTTGTTGAACTGCATCAGATTTCTTTTAGCCCAGTCCTCCAATTTATCCAAGTCACTCTGGATTCTCTCTCTACTCTCCAATGTATCTACCTCTTTGTGTCATCTGCAAATTTGCTGAGGGTGCTATCCAGTCCCTCATCCAGGTCATTAGTAAAGATGTTGAACAACACCGGCCTCAGAACCGAGCCTTGCGACACTCCACTTGAAACTGAGTGCCATCCAGATATTGATCCATTGACCACTTCCCACTGGGCCCGACTGTCAAGCCACCTTTCTATCCATCTTATAGTCCAAGGATCCAATCCGTATTTCCTTAACTTATTGACAAGAATGTTGTGGGAGACCGTATCAAAAGCTTTGCTGAAGTCAAGGTATATCACATCCACGGACTTCCCCATGTCCACGGATCCTGTTGCCTCATCACAGAAGCTAATCAGATCGGTCAGTCAGAATTTGCCCCTGGCCAATCCATGTTGGCAACTTTTGATCACTTTCCCCTCTTCCAAGTGCTCCAAAATGTATTCCTTGAGGACTCCCTCCATTATTTTCCCAGGGATTGAGGTAAGGCTGACCGAGCTATAATTCCCTGCATTGTCCTTCTTTCCTTTTTTAAAGATGGGCACTATGTTTGCCTTTTTCCAGTCATCTGGTATCACCCCGATCTCCAAGATTCTTCAAAGATAAAGACCAAAGGTTCAGCAATGACATCTGCCAATTCCCTCAGTACCCTTGGGTGCATTAAATCCAGACCCATGGATATGTGTACATCTAGTTTTTCTAGAGAGCTCATAACTTGTTCCTTCCACACAGATGCCTGGCCTCCACCTTCCCATACTGCATTGTCTCGGACCGTCATGTGGGAGTTGACTTTGCCCGTGAAGACTGAGGCAAAAAAACACATTGAGTACTTCAGCTTTTCCTGCATCATCCGTCACTAGGTTACCTCTCTCATCCAGTAATGTCCCCACATCTTCTCTGATAACCTGTGTATTGTTAACATGCCTGTAGAAACCCTTCTTGTCACTCTTCGCATACCTTTGCCAGCTGCGGTTCCCATTGTGCTTTCACTTTGCTGATTACTCCCCATCATTCTCCAACTGTATGTTTATACTCCTCTTTAGTCAAGTGTCCACATTTCCATTTCTTGTATGCATCCTTTTTGAGTTTAAGCTGACTAAGGATTTCCCTGTTAAGCCAAGCTGGTTGCCTACCATGTTTGCATTTCTTACTATGCAATAAGATGGTTTGTTCCTGTGCCTTCACTAAGACTTCTTTAAAATACTACCAGTTGTCTTGAACTCTTTTCCCCTTCATTTTCATTTCCCAAGGGATCCTGCTCATCAGTTATCTCAGGGAGTCGAAGTCTGCTCTTTTGAAATCAAGGGTCTGTATGTTACTGCTTACCCTTCTTCCTCTTGTCCGGATCCTGAAATCTATGACCTCACAGTCTCTGCAGCCCAGGTTTCCATCCACTTCTATTTCTCCTACTAGTTCTTCCCTGTTTGTGAGCAGCAGGTCAAGTTGCATGCGGCCCCTGGTTGGTTCCTTCAGTACTTTGTCCCTGTTCCAAAGATTATAATTGCCACCTTCAAGGCTGTGCCTATGCTACATTCCTCTTTTGAAAGAGGAATGCAAATGAGGGAAATCTCAAGCTTTCAGAATATTACCCCTTCCTACTTCTGCATGTGGGAACTAACGATACAGCCAAGAATGACCTTGAGCCGGTTACTGCAGATTATGTGGCGCTGGGAAGAAGGGTCAAAGAATTTGGAATGCAAGTGGTGTTCTTGTTCATCCTTCGTGTCGAAGGGAAAGGGCTAGGTAGGGACCGTCGAATTGAGGAAGTAAATGCATGGTTACGCAGGTGGGGTCGGAGAGAGGGCTTTGGATTCTTTGATCATGGGGCACTGTTCCAGGCACAAGGATTATTGGGAAGAGATGGGGGTCCACCTAACCAAGAGAGGATGGAGCATTTTCACAAGTAGGCTGGCAAACTTAGTGAGGGGGGCTTTAAACTAGGTTCGCTGGAGGACAGTGACCAAAACCTTGAGGGCTGAAAGGAACTTGTAGGCCAGGAAGAAATGCAAAGAGGAATGTACAACAAAAGTGGACCCCTGGATAGAGTAGAGAGGGCAGGGAGATGGACTGGTTATGTGAGGTGTTTGAACACCAATGCCAGAAGCCTGGGTAACAAGCAGGAAAAATTAGAAGTCCTGGCCCAGTCCAAGAACTATGACTTGATTGGGATAACAGAGACTTGGTGGGATGACTCGCATGACTGGAGCGCTGTCATGAAAGGGTATAAATTGTTCAGGAAGAACAGAAGAGGAGGAGGAGTTGCAGTGTATGTAAGAGAGCACTATGATTGCTTGGAACTCCAATACATAGAGGGAGAAAAGCCTTTTGAGAATCTATGGGTCAAGCTTAGTGGTGTATGCAACATGGGAGATGTGGTGGTTGGTGTCTGCTACAGGCCACCAAATCAGGAAGATGAGGTAGATGAGGCTTTTTTTGGACAACTGAGAGAAGTTTCCGGATCACAGGCTGTCATTATTATGGGGGACTTTAATTACCCTGACATCTGTTGGGAGATCAATATGGCAGTACACAAGCAGTCCAGGAAGTTTCTGAAGAAAGCTGGGGATCACTTCTTGGAACAACTGCTGAAGGACCCGACCAGAGGTTGTGCACAGCTCGACCTGCTGCTTACAAACAGGGAGGAACTAATAGGGAAGGTAAAGGTGGGTGACAACCTGGGAAGCAGTGATCATGAGATGGTAGACTTCAAGTTCCTGGCCAAAGGAGGAAAGAGTGCAGTAAATTACACACCTTGGACATCAGAAAAGCGGACTTTGACTCCTTCAGGAACCTGATGGGCAGAATCCCCTGGGATGCTACCATGAAGGGAAAAGGAGTCCAGGAAAACTGGCAATATTTTAAGGAAGTCCTACTGAAGGCACAGAAAGAACCCGTCCCAATGTGCAGCAAGAGAAATAAAAGTGGTTGGAGACCAGACTGGCTTACTGGGGAAATCCTTGGAAAACGTAGACACAAAAAGGGAGCTTACAAAAAGTGGAAAATTGGACAGATGTCTTGGGAGGGATATAAATTTATAACTCGAGAATGCAGGGCAGTTATCAGGAAGGCGAAAGTGCAAATGAAATTGCGACTCACGAGGAATGTGAAGGATAACAAGAAAAGTTTCTACAGGCATGTTAGCAAGAAGAAGGTGATCAGGGATGGTGTGGGGCCCCAACTGGATGATGGAGGTAACCCAGTGAAAGATGATGTAGGGAAAGCTGAAGTAATTAATGCTTTCTTTGCCTCTGTCTTCACAGACAAGGACAGCTCCCAGACTAATGCAATAAGTGATGCTCTGTGGGATGAAGGTGAACAGCCTTTGGTGGGGAAAGAACAGGTTAGGAGATATCTAAAAAACTTAAATGTACATAAATCCATGGGCCCAGACCTAAGTCATCCAAGGGTTCCCAGGGAGTTGACCTATGTCATTGACGAGCCCTTGGCCATTATTTTTGAAAAGTCGTGGAGATCAGGAGAGATCCCAGATGACTGGAGAAAGGCAAATGTAGCACCTGTCTTTAAAAAAGGGAAGAAGGATGATCCAGGGAACTATAGGGCGGTCAGTCTTACATCAGACCCTGGAAAAATCATGGAGAGGCTCCTCAAGAAAATCATTTGAAGGCACTTGGAGGATGGGAAAGTGATCAGGAATAGTCAGCATGGATTCATGAAGGGCAAGTCATACCTGACCAATCTGATTAGTTTCTACGAAGAGATAACTGGCTCTGTGGATAGGGGAAAATCAATAAATGTGATTTAACTTGACTTTAGCAAAGCTTTTGATATAGTCTCCCACAATATTCTTGTCAGCAAGTTAAAGGAATGTGAATTGGATCAATGGACATTGAGATGGATAGACAGCTGGCTAGAAGGTCAGGCCCAGTGGGTAGTGATGAACAGCTTGATGTCAGGATGGTGGTCAGTTTCTAGTGGACTGCCCCAAGGTTCAGTTCTGGGTCCTGTTCTGTTCAACATATTTATCAGTGACCTAGATGATGGGTTGGATTGCACTCTCAGCAAGTTTGCGGATGACACTAAGCTAGGGGGAGAGATAGATACACTGGAGGGTAGGGATAGGGTCCAGAGTGACTTAGACAAATTGGAAGACTGGGCCACAAGAAATCTGATGGGGTTCAGTAAGGACACATACAGAGTCCTGTGCTTGGGCCGGAAGAATCCCAAGCATTGTGACAGGCTGGGGTCTGACTGCCTTAGTAGTAGTTTTGCAGAAAAGGACCTGGGAGTTGCAGTGGACGAGAAGCTGGACATGAGTCAACAGTGTGCCAGTGTAGCCAAGAAGGCTAATGACATATTAGGTTGCATCAACAGGAGCATTGCCAGAAGATCCTGAGAAGTGATTATTCCTCTTTATTCGGCTTTGATGAGGCCGCCTCTGGAGTAGTGTGTCCAGTTCTGGGCCCCCAATTATAGGAAGGATGTGGGCACACTGGAGAGGGTCTAGCAGAGGGCATCCAAAATAATTAGGGGGCTGGAGCATATGACCTATGAAGAATGGTTGAGGGAATTGGATCTGTTTAGTCTGCAGAAGAGAAGACTGAGGGGGGATTTGATAACAGCCTTCAACTTACTGAAGGGAGGTTGCAAAGAGGCTGGAGAGAGGCTGTTCATAGTAGTCACAGAGGGCAGAATATGGAACAGTGGTCTCAAGTTGCAGTTGGGAAGGTCCAGGTTGATCATTAGAAAAACTTTTTCACTAGTAAGGTGGTGAAGCTTTGGAATGATCTACCTAGGGAATTAGTGGAGTCTCCATCCCTGGAGGTGTTCAAGTCTCGGCTCAACAAAGCCCTGACTGGCCTGAACTGATGGGGTTTGGTCCTGCGTTGGCAGGGGGCTGAGCTTGATGGCTTCTTAGGTCTCTTTCAACTCTATTGTTCTATGATTCTATGAAGCGCTGATTTACAAATCTCGAGCTTCACTTGCATAATCTCCTCTGATTGTTTTTCTGGAAGAGATGTTTTTGAAAATAGAAACAGTATAGTCTTTTGGAAAAGAAAAAAAAAACTTTTTCAAAAGAACCCGTGTACCACATTTTTTTCAGGAAGAAGTGTTCTTTGAAAACAGGGATGTTTTTTTTTTCTGAGGGATTCCCATCTACACTGCTGTATTTGTTTTTGGAAAAGTCTCTTCTGGAAACATAATTTTATAATATTATGCAAATGAAGTACCAGATTAGTAAATGAGTGCTTTGTTTGCATTTTTAATCTCCCTCATTTGCATTCCTTCTCTGAAAGGGAATGCACTGTAGATGTAGCCAAAGTGTTTACAAATGAGAGTGATTTACAAATTATTATTTCTAAAAAATATAAATTGGAATGCATGATGGATGTTCATTCTAGTTGCTTTTCCTTTGGTGTTTTTGAGTTTTGCTCCCCCCACCAGAAATGCATGAAATCCTACTTTTAATAAAGGGTGAAATTCTTAACTATCGCTTGACTCCAGGAGCCGGAGATATAAGTTAAACATCACCTTTCATGACACTTGCTGTAAAATCATGAGGGTTGACAACACTAATGAACTTTACCTGTGTGCCACAGGCCAGCACAAGGAGTCTACATTATTTAAATGCCATGTAAGACCTATGTAGGACAGAATGCTGGCTGCCTCTGCAAAGGGATGAATGTTATACTAGCTATGGACTTTTAGTAGAATGTTACTTTATGTTGCTTCTCCACTCATTGCCTACAACTGCAGAAATGCTGCCAACACCATTAAAAACTAGACTTTAGTAAAGCATTTGATACAGTCTCGCATGATATTCCTATAAAAAAGTAGGCAAATACAATTTAGATGAGGCTAATATAAGGTGGGTGCATAACTGGCTGGATAACTGTACCCAGAGAGTAGTTCTTAATGGTTCTCACTCCTACTGGAAAAGTATAACAAGTGGGGTTCCACAGGGGTCTGTGTTAGGACCGGTTCTGTTCAATATCTTCATCAACGATTTCGATATTGGCATAGAAAGTATGCTTATTAAGTTTGCAGCTGATACCAAGCTGGGAGGGGTTGCAACTGCTTTGGAAGATAGGGTCATAATTCAAAATGATCTGGATAAATTGGAGAAATGGTCTGAGGTAAACAGGATGAAGTTTAATAAGGACAAATGCAAAGTGCTCCACTTGGGAAGGAACAATCAGTGTCACACATACAGAATGGGAAAGGACTGCCTAGGAATGAGTACAGCAGAAAGGGATCTAGGGGTTATAGTGAACCACAAGCTAAATATGAGTCAACAGTGTGATGCTGTTGCAAAAAAAGCAAATATGATTCTGGGATGCATTAACGTGTGTTGTGAACAAGACACGAGAAGTCATTCTTCCACTCTACTCTGTGCTGGTTAGGCCTCGGCTGGAGTATTGTGTCCAGTTCTGGGCACCGCAGTTCAAGAAAGATGTGGAGAAATTAGAGAGGGTCCAGAAAATCGCAACAAGAATGATTAAAGGTCTAGAGAACATGACCTATGAAAAAAGGCTGAAAAAATTGGGCTTGTTTAGTTTGGAAAAGAGAAGATTGAGGGGGGACATGATATCAGTTTTCAAGTATATAAAAGGGTGTCATAAGAAGGAGGGAGAAAACTTGTTCTTTTTGGCCTCTGAGGATAGAACAAGAGGCAATGGACTTAAACTGCAGCAAGGGAGGTTTAGGTTGGACATCAGGAAAAAGTTATTAACTATTAGGGTGGTCAAAGAGTGGAATAAATTGCCAAGGGAGGTTGTGGAATCTCCATCACTGGAGATATTTAAGAACAGGTTAGATAGATGCCTATCAGGGATGGTTTAGACAGTACTTGGTCCTGCCATGTGGGCAGGGGGCTGGACTTGATGGCCTCTCGAGGTCCCTTCCAGTCCTAGTATTCTATGATTCTCCTCATGAGAGGAGGAGTACATGGGGTTGAATGCAGACCCCAGAGAGATTGATTTTGTTTGTCTTTACCAGACATGTGAAATCGAACTCTGGAAGATCAATGCAGGGATAGCATAGTGGCGATGTGGAAGCATTTTTGCAAAGAGGAAGAAAATGCTTCTAACCTTTTGTCTAGTGGATCTAGTTTTTTGCCTGAAAGGGGATTGTGTAGGAATCTGCCTGATGGGCCAGAGATGATTCTAGGTGCAAGTGAAACACAGCAGGACTTGGTTAACTTTCAAAAAAACAGTGATCCTGTTAATCCAGGGAAAGGTACATTGTTGTTTGAGGGAGCTCCTGAGGAACAGAATCCCCCTGGAAGTTTTCCCAAGCAGTCTGTGTTTTTTCCAAGCAGAGAATGGTAATAAAGTGATTCAGAATGATCAGGAGGGTTGCTTGTCTATAGAAGGCAGCAGTTTATCTGTTGAAAGGCTTGTTTCAATTCTGTAGAGCTAGAACTTTTCTATTGAACAGGAAACCATTGGCTTTGCTTTAGAAAGGTCCAGAGTAGACAGTTTAGAGGTTTCAGAGGGATTGGAAGTTGTTTCAGGTAAAGTGAAAGCTGTAAGGCAATTGGTAGAGCCTTGTAATGAACAAGTAGCTGTATGATCTCATGGTAAGTGTAGACATGCCCTAAGAAATGGTCTACATGGCATCACAGTCTGACCTGTAAGGATATGAGTTCTAATATGCTGTGCACTAACTGTCCCATTTCAGTTTAATTCCTGGGTTGATTAAAAGGTACCTAGTTCACATAGTCCTGTTTGAAATAGAACTACATCAACACAAACTAAGTATCTTATAGCTCACACAAGCTGGGCCTATGTAGAGTGAATAGCACCAAACACAATGTGCAATGTACAGCACTGTACAATGTGCACCCCTATCATGTGAACTGTGGCACTGTGTGGACAAGTCATCAGTGATTTGTCCAAGCACACAGAGGAAGTCTGTAGTGGAGTGGGGAATTGAATCTAGAACTCCCAAATCCCACACAAGCGCCTTTGCCCCTGGAACTACCAACCTTTTTCCTTACCAATTACACACAAATCAGCCCAAGAAACCTTTGCCTGGGTTTTGAACTACATAATTCTGGAAGTCTGAGAAACTATTTTTCATAGAATCATAGAATACTAGGACTGGAAGGGACCTCGAGAGGCCATCAAGTCCAGCCCCCTGCCCACATGGCAGGACCAACTATTGTCTAAACAGTCCCTGATAGATATTGGTCTAACCTGCTCTTAAATATCTCCAGCGATGGAGATTCCACAACCTCCCTTGGCAATTTATTCCACTGTTTGACCACCCTGACAGCGAGGAACTTTTTCCTAATGTCCAACCTAAACCTCCCTTGCTGCAGTTTAAGTCTGTTGCCTCTTGTTCTATCCTCAGAGGCCAAGAAGAACAAATTTTCTCCCTCCTCCTTATGACATCCTTTTAGATACCTGAAAACTGCTATCATGTCCCTTCTCAATCTTCTCTTTTCCAAACTAAACAAGCCCAATTCTTTTAGCCTTTCTTCATAGGTCACATTCTCTAGACCTTTAATCATTCTTGTTGCTCTTTTCTGGACCCTCTCTAATTTCTCCACATCTTTCTTGAACTGCGGTGCCCAGAACTGAACACAATACTCCAGCTGAGGCCTAACCAGCGCAGAGTAGAGTGGAAGAATGACTTCTCGTGTCTTGTTCACAACACACGTTAATGCATTTGAGTAACACAGAAATGCTCCCATCAGCCTCCCTCAGTAAGGAGAAAGCTTAGAGTTGACTGCAAATATGTTGATTCTAGCTATTCATTTGCTCTAGCTAGAAATGAGTACCTGCAGTCAACTGTAAGGTCTGCTGTAGACCAGGCCTAAGTCTCTCTTAAAATAGGACTTGCGATGTTCATCCCCATAGAAAGGGAAGCATTTCTCCGTTTCTTTCAGACCACTTTCAAATTGCATACGAAAGAGGTGTGTTTCAGCATCCTGAGCCAGGCTGGTGGAGCGCTGAGAGGCAACATGGAGTCACAGTGTCTCTTGATGAAAGTGCCCCATATCTCCAAAGGGCAGCCCCAGATTTGTAAGCAGTATATGAGTAACACAGTGTCTGTGTTCCTTTTGGAGCCTTGTCCACTAGACATACTGAGGCTGCTGCAGATAATAGCTAGGGGATACAATATTTTTGCTGAAGCTGCTGAGTCTTCTACGGTCACTTCTAGAAGTCCTCACTGCAATTGCTTGTGAAGTTGAAGATGACCATCATTATACCCAGAATCTTAGGCATCAATTCTTTCTAACTGGAGATGAGCCTCCAATGTGCAATTTTTATTAAGGAACCTTCAAAATATGTAGGGAGTTTTGAGTCATCTGCTTTTAAAATTCCAACAGCAATCTTCAGCAAAGTTATTTAACAAAAAGATCTCTTCAAAAGTTCCTCCTATGCTGTCAGTCTTGGACTAGAGGCAAAGAGCACAGGAATACTTTCCTTGTTGTTGGAGATAAAATAGTGGTCCCCGAGTGTAGCAGTACTTCTTATATATCTCTTATTCTCTCCCAGACAGTTCTGAGACATAAAAGCCGTGTCTACACGTGCATGCTACTTCGAAGTAGCGGCACTAACTTCGAAATAGCACCCGTCATGGCTACACGCGCCGGGTGCTATTTCGAAGTTAACTTCGACGTTAGGCGGCGAGACGTCGAAGTCGCTAACCCCATGAGGGGATAGGAATAGTGCCCTACTTCGACGTTCAACGTCAAAGTAGGGACCGTGTAGTCGTTGCGCGTCCCGCAACTTCGAAATAGCGGGGTCCGCCATGGCGACCATCAGCTGAGGGGTTGAGAGACGCTCTCTCTCCAGCCCCTGCGGGGCTCTATGGTCACCATGGGCAGCAGCCCTTAGCCCAGGGCTTCTGGCTGCTGCTGCGGCAGCTGGGGATCCATGCTGCAGGCACAGGGTCTGCAACCAGTTGTCGGCTCTGTGTATTTTGTGTTGTTTAGTGCAAGTGTGTCTGGGAGGGGCCCTTTAAGGGAGCGGCTTGCTGTTGAGTCTGCCCTGTGACCCTGTTTGCAGCTGTGTCTGGCACCCTTATTTCGATGTGTGCTACTTTGGCATGTAGACGTTCCCTCACAGCGCCTATTTCGATGTGGTGCCGCACAACGTCGAAGTTGAACATCGACGTTGCCAGCCCTGGAGGACGTGTAGACGTTATTCATCGAAATAGCCTATTTCGATGTTGCTACATCGAAATAAGCTATTTCGATGTAGGCTTCACGTGTAGATGTAGCCAAAGAGTGTCAGCGATAGATGGATGATTTTTTTGTATTAAAAGGATATAGTTTATAAAGGATTAAGTGGAAATTGAGTCTGACAGGTCAATAGATTCTAGTGACCCTCTCTATCAGTTCTATCCATAACTAATATTTTTATGCCTGCAAAGTATATTAATATCTATTTATTATTCATTTACCCTGTACACACTACTTCAGTTTTCCCTTAAGTACAGTGTGATCACAGTGGCTTGAAAGCTAGGATAGTTGTTTCCCTCTCCACTTTTCAATGTTTCTAAACACCCATATTATGCCTTCATTCCAGGAGTGTGTTCACTGCTGTTCAAACAGAGGAGAAAAAGCTGGTGCTTGAGGGAGTATCAGCTCCAAAGATGTATAATGTGCAAACCCACAATTGATAGGAATGTTCAGTTTTCTGTTAACTATGATTTTATGTGTATAAATAATAAATAAATTAAATTATATTGAAGTTAATCCTCAAGCATGTCAATGCCATTCGGGAAGTTTCTTATAAAGATCCTGACAGATATGGACACAGCCAAAATTGAATCCAATCTAATCTAGTCTAATCTATATTACACTAGTACTTGGAGGCCCCAACCAACATCTGGGTCCCATTTTGCAAACTGATTATTCTTAACATTTATAAAGTGCCCAACACGTTCAATTATTATACCTCAAACAATACACGCTTTCCTATTCAACTGGACCACAAAAATGCTTGCATAGCCTCTCATTTCACATCTCAGCTACGACAACATCCTTCATTATGGTTCTGACAATTTCATTCTTGCCCTGCTCATATCCATTCAGGCACCTTTTGTACAGATCGTTCCCCTTGCACAACATGCTGATAATGGAAATCCTTCTCTTTCTTTTCCTCCTGTCTTAGATACTAAGACTACAAGCTGTTTGGGGTGTGACTTGCCTTTTTGTTCTTTGTCTGTACAGCTCCTACCACAGTGGGGGTCCTGATCCATGACTTGGGTTCATAGTTGGTTCTGCAATGCAAATGAACTACTACCGCTAATAACACCCTTCTGCGTGTAAGGTGATGGAGTACTCGTGAGTGAGGTAGGCAAGACAGCTAAAGGGTAAGAAACAGAGAAAGGAAGTGATTTGACCAAGGTCACAAAGATATCAGTGATAGAGCTAGGAAGAAATCCCAAATCTCATCCCAGGTCTGCGCACGTATCACTAGGCAATACTACTTCTTTGACCTCTCTCTTGCCTTCTCTCCCCACATCATTCTTTGCAATCGCTCTAAACCCCATTCTTCTATCCCTCCTAAGGGGCTACCTGTGCCCATGATTTGATCATTTCTTGCCTGGACTACTGGAACATCACTTTCTCTCTGACCCGCCTCTTCTGATCTCTCCTAGCTTTTGTATTTCCTAGTTGCTGTCACAAAAATAATGTGTCCTTCTGACCACAACATACCACTTTGTGTCCCTGCAAAAGCAGTCTCCTAGTTCTCCATGTGAACTTCAAGATTCAGGTCATGGAGCCATCAGCTGACTACATCTGAGCTCTCAGTTCTTGCTAGTCTGCTCCCCACAACACCAACCAGCTCTCTTTGGATCCTGGCATCCTGAGTTACCACACAAAGGACCCTGCAGTGCTGTCTTGTGATGGAAGAGCCCAATGTTCAACTCTGCTTCACGTACTTCCCACTGCCAGAGCACCACAAAGCTGCCCCAAGCCCAGTGGATCCAGTTCATCTGGGACTTGACAGGTGAAGCAGGAATTCTTGGGTAGCAGCTTTGACCTCCTCCATCTCCCAGCTTCTGCGGTAGGGCATGGCTGGGATTTCCTCAAGTTCCAGAAATCCTCAGAGGCCAAAAATCAGAGATGCCATTGGAGAGTCTTATATTTCCATGGCTGTTTCTGGACCCTTTGTTTCTTTTCACCCCTCTGAGGCCAAGTGCTGCTTGACCAGACTGGAGAATATGGACTTTAATATTCAGTGCCACCACCTCTCCAGCCAATGAAGTAAGACTATTATGAGGGCTTGACTTAAACCTTTGTACTCTCAATGGAGCATAGGTCATCTACAAGTCTCCTCCACTTCACTCTGTCTTAGGACAAAACTTTTAGCTGACTCCAGGAGTACCCCAATTATTGTCTTCCACTCTTAGTAGATCTTCTCCATGTTGTCTGAGGTCTTTCTTTTTTGCATTTTCTTTGCGGGTTACATTTGGAGCTTGACAGGCCTATGCTGGATGATGGGTTTCTGAGAGAGTGGCCTAGCCATCGCTGCTTTCTTCTCTTAATTTGAATGTCAAGTGGTTCTTGTCCTGCTCTGTTCTAAAGCTCCTCTTTTTTGACAACGTCTTGCCGTCTGATGTGAAGCATGTACTTCAGGCATCTTGTTATGAATGTCTGCAGCTTGTGATTTGAAGACTTTTGTTGTACTCCAGGTCTCTCATCTTTACACAAAAAAGCATGCTCTTGAAGAGAACTTTACAAAACTGACCTACTGCACTGGGGATCTGAAGGGAGAGTGAATAGTGTGCTCAGAAGTCAATGGGAGCTTTGCCATTGACTTCAGAGGAGACAGGATTGCCCCATGAGTATTTTAGAGGCCCGTTGGAAACAGCAACATGGCTGAAATGCCAAGTAGTGCACTGAGAATAAGCGTGTATTATTGCAAGGAAAGGCCTTTTGTTTGCAATGGAGAAATGGGGCCAAGATTATCTCTGGTGTCAATGAGTTCTGGTTCCATTGACTGGGGCTGCCTTCCCTGCTGTCAAGTGGTAATTATGAACCCCATTTGAGATACATTTTCTAACGGCTTGTAAAATTGCTCCCTATTGCTTTATCCATCAAGCTGCCTACAGCTCCCAGAGAAACACTAACCTGTGGCTGAGTGAGGACGGTCCCAAACGAGGCCTTGATCCTACAACCACTGGCAGCCCCGCTTAACGTTCCAGCCCATTAGCCAGTGTTTCCCAGGGGCTATCCCAGGGCTTAAAATTACACACATGCCTTCAGGATGCGGGCCTTTCCCCTATTCTTCCCCTAGTTCTCCCTGGATTTAAATGCCATTTCAGTGAGGAGTGCAGCCACTCGTTGTTAATTTCAAGCCCGGGTGAAAAAGCTCAGTTTGCAACTCATCCCCATTGGGAGCCGATAAGCAGTTTACACTCACAGATCACATACAGCCGACTGATGTTTAAGGGGCTCCCCTCCTTCTCCAGCCACGCGCACTGCGAAATGATATTAGCACTGGCTAATGATCTGGAAATGTGTCAGAACTATGCCACCTAGTGACACCAATGCCCGTTTCCTTGGGTGAAGTCACACTGGTTGCACAACAGCATGCTGTAATATAATTAGTGCTAATTTGGTTTCTCGGTGGATGGCTGCTGCACAGCGCTTGAGCCAGCCACTTTGTGTTTCTGGAATGAAAAAACACTTTCCTGAATTCAATAAGAACTTCATTAGGGCCTTTAAAATATTGTTATTGATTGTTGCATAGAAACATTTTTTTTTGGTGTTGCTCTGTGGATCTTTTGCAAAACAAAATGGGGCTGGGTGTCCAAGCCCTTATCAGAAAGCAATGCACAGTTGGAGGGGTGGTGGGTTTCAAGGCGAAATCCCTCATTTATCAGGGGCTGGTTGGGACTTTCTGATGAAATGGTTTTCCGTCAATAAAAGCCAGTTTGGAAAACCAATGCTTTTGCTGAGAAAGGGCAGGTTTGGATACATTTCCTCTTTGGACATACTTGGAATTTCTTTTCTCAAATTTCCCATTTGTGACATTTTTAAATGAATAGCATCATTTTAAAGTTAGAAACAACTTTTCCTGTAGAAATTTAATTTCCAGTGATTTTTAAAAAAGAATAAATAGCTCAACACTGAACTGAGAGCCTTTGGAATGCTTTCAATGAAATATTTTGATTGACCTCCTGTAGGGTTTTTGAAGCATTGGTTGGGCTTCCTGCTGTATTTGTAACAGAAGAGACCAGCAAGCTATCTTGGATTGTGCATTTTATTTGCTACTAGTGTAAGGCAGCAAACAGCCTGCCTCCTGCAATGGGAAAAGAGTGAGACAGCCTCTTCCAGTGAGTATCTCCCTTCCTGTCTGCTGTGCTACACATGATGGGGGAACCCAAGGGACCCCAGAAATTTCTTTGGCCAGTTCCCTGCCTAGAAAGCTGGCCCTGGAGTAGAGAAGGGATTACATTACCCAGCCTGCCCTTGGACATTAGCAACAGGAAAGAGGAGGATGTTGAATATTTTGGAACATTGTTTTTCAATTACAAAATTATAACAAGATCCCAAAAGGTAATTTCTATAAAGCCTTTATTACTATATACATTTTCAGTGTGTTATAACAAAATTATTTAACCATTCACTGTTTCCACTCAAATTTTTCCTTAACCTTTCTTATGCACATTCATCACATGACTGTTCTGAAATTCTTCATATTTAAAAAAAAAGTGAGACCCACATTTACAGAAAAGTACCCCTCCATCTTCCCAGAAATTCCTGCATACAGGCCTGATAGTAATAGTTTCAGCTATCCCTTCACCTTCCTTTATTCTGAAATTTAACTAATCAGTCCTAACATATTGTAGCACTATTATCTACCCAATTATATCCCAACACCTTAACTAGTTTACAACCAGCAAAATTAATTGTACAGCTGACAGAAACAAGCAAAGAACCAGAATGAAGCCGTACAGACAAACAATAGAGAAGTGGGGAAGATAATAAGAAAACAATGAGGAAATGAAGCTTTCAAGAACCGCAGCTCTTGGCAAGAGGGTCCTTACCAGACCGAAAGCTATCAGCCTAAATTCTCCTCAGATCTTCTAGGCACTTCTGTGTAGCTGGTTGTGATAGATTGGATCACTTTTCTAACAGCACAAAATTGCCTTATTTCATAGCGTCTACACGTGCACGCTACTTCGAAGTAGCGGCAGTAACTTCGAAATAGCGCCCGTCACGTCTACACGTGTTGGGCGCTATTTCGAAGTTGAAATCGACGTTAGGCGGCGAGACGTCGAAGTCGCTAACCCCATGAGCGGATGGGAATAGCGCCCTACTTCGACGTTCAACATCGAAGTAGGGACGTGTAGACGATCCGCGTCCCGCAACATCGAAATAGCGGGGTCCTCCATGGCGGCCATCAGCTGGGGGGTTGAGAGATACTCTCTCTCCAGCCCTTGCGGGGCTCTGTGGTCACCGTGGGCAGCAGCCCTTAGCCCAGGGCTTCTGGCTGCTGCTGCTGCAGCTGGGGGTCCGTGCTGCATATACAGGGTCTGCAACTAGTTGTTGGCTCTGTGTATCTTGCACTGTTTAATGAAAGTGTGTCTGGGAGGGGCCCTTTAAGGGAGCGACTTGCTGTTGAGTCCGCCCCGTGACCCTGTCTGCAGCTGTGCCTGGCTCCCTTATTTCGATGTGTGCTACTTTGCCGTGTAGACGTTCCCTCGCTGTGCCTATTTCGATGTTGGGCTGAGCAACGTCGAAGTTGAACATCGACGTTGCCAGCCCTGGAGGACGTGTAGACGTTATTCATCGAAATAGCCTATTTCGATGTCGCAACATCGAAATAAGCTATTTCGAAGTTGGGTGCACGTGTAGACGTAGCCTATGACTGGTTTGGTGTGTGACTGTTCCTTTCCCAGATGACTGCTGCTCCTACTGATTAGCCAAAGGCCTCGGGTTAAGATAGCTCAGACTACGATATACAGGTAGACTGTGATCTTGATTCTTTGTTTTTATATATCTATATCTAGCTAAGTGTCAAAAGTGCCTAAATGCTTAACATATTGGCCTTTGCAGGCAGGTTTGAATCTCACACACAGATAAAATTCTGTAAATAGTATCTATCTGTTGCCTTTAAAAAGCTTGAAATTTCAACCATCTCTTCACAGTGTCTTTAAATCTCTGAGGGCTGGCTGTTTGCAGCCACACCCCCTTCTGCTGAAGGCCTTGCTCCTTCTGGGGGTTGAGGGACAGAGCCAAGCCCCCCACTCCAACACACACGCATTGCCCAGGGTCTGGTGAAGACCAATGTCAGCCCTGTCCCAACAGTTCTCTGCTGGTGAGCATTTAAAAGTCATCTTTCCTCACACCTGGAGGAGGAGAAGGAGGCAGTGTTTTTTTTGTTTTTTTTTTTGGTATTTCCTGAAACAAAATAGGAAGGAGGGTTCTTTCGAAGATGTGGTTTATTTTCGAAAGAGTCCTGTCTGCACTGCTTTCTTTCTTTTGAAAGAATCTCTTCCAAAAATAGATTATGCAAATGAAGCACATGTAAATCAGTACCTCATTTACATTTCCAATTTTCCTCATTTGCATTCCTCTTTTGAAAGAGAAATGCAAGTGTAGCTGTACCCTCAGTATTCCCATCTGTAAAATGGGCTAATGGGGCTTACATCCTTTGCAAAGTGCTTCAGGTTCTTATTATTAAAGGCAGACACCATGATGATGAACCCATTGTACCAAGCATAGTACAAACATATACATGGTGTATCCATATTGCGTGCCTTCTGTGTCAGAGTGCAGGATATCTGAAGCCACATGCCAGAGTGAAAACCAGATTGTGTCCACACTGAGGTGTATTGGTAAATGTGTCAATGAAAGGTCTGGACAGATAGAGATAGTGCAGAAAGTTTGTCAAAATATGTCTACTTTACATGCTGCTGAGTGTGTAGTATAGATGGACCCATGATGAGAGACAGTCCCTGCACCAGAGACAGTATTCATTGCTTCCCTTCTGCCAGCATAGGCCATTTGCTACCCAGTGGCCCTTCAAAGCAGAGGAGACAGCAGCACCCTACTTAGTCATTCACATCGCTTACCACAGCATACATATCTCCTGTCAAAGCACTCGCTCCAGCCCAGTCCTGCTCAGCGGCAGGATCCAGCAGCTTCACAGCACAAGGTGGTATAACTGCAGGCCATGTTGTGAATCGATAGCTGTATGAGATGCTATTTACAACAGCAAAGTGTCATAATAACCAAAAGCACAGATCCTTATGAATATGTCAGTGGGATTTCCCATTATCTTTTTCACTGATTATTAAACGTTTCCACATTGCTAAGGAGGAAAAAATACTAATCTGGAAAAATTATGCTTAAACTTTATGAACAGTGTAAGTGCAAACCTCATCATTTTAGCATATTTTCCGTATCTCCTAGATCTAATAGATCTCAACTGACACACAGCGTCATTAAGTTTAATTTAAGAAACTACCCCTAGAGAGACTGAGAAATCAATTGAAGCTATGTTCTCAGATAAAGTTGGAAATATTAAATTGATTCACACTCTCATGGGCGTGCTTTATTCTTGAATATTCCAGCAGACAAAAATACCTTATATTCTATCCCATGTTTGCTCCTAAAGGGAACCCAACGACTTTTATTAAAAATCTGTATTAAACAATCAAGTCATCCATCAATGCAATCAGCCACTTCTGAAGTGGGATAAAAGAACTGTTTCATACTGTGTAGCAATGCTACATATAGGAACATATGAACTAGAGCTGGTTACACAAGTTGAACCTCTCAAGTCTGGCACTCTCTGGTCTGGCACCATCCATGGTCCAGAATGATTTTAGTTAGCTGGATGTCTGCTTATCATGGGTCTGGCCAAGTTTCCCATTTTTCCATGAAGGTTATTTACAGCCACCAGTCCTGGCTTTCAATGTTCCGTACTTTATTTAGTTCTAATTGACCCCTAAATGTCTTCTAGGAGACCAGAAAACATTGCAAATTTTGGTAATGCTCCTGGGCAGTATTGATCTACTGTGGGTTGGCAAATCCTCTGGTTCAGCACTCGTCAGGTCCCAAGGGTGCCAGACTACAGAGGTTCAACCTATGTTAGTAGAAGAAATTACCCGCTTTTTCTGTTTGCCATTCATGCATGAGCCAAGCCTAGCTTTGCCAAATCTACTGATTCTTCATAAGGTTGTGATTGTGCAGCGTGGTGGAGCTGTAGGCTCCTCACAGACTATGGGTGATGTCTGGTATATTTAGTGTGTGTGTTTAAATTTCTTTGCTGTTTGTATTATGTCTTCTCTGCAATGTTCTTATCTTATGATAAAATGTACTTGATCAGAAAGACCTGTGTGGTCACTTGTAACTGCTGGCAATACACTTTATGATTCTCAGAGAGACATCAACAGCCAGATGCTCATTGGCAATTGCATTATGATAGCCCCACCAGGGAAGTCTAAGGCAGGGGGAAGTAGAGCTATGAAATCCCAGACAGAAGAGAACAGGGCAAAAGTCCCTAAGACAACTGATGACTGATACCTGAGTGGACACTCCTGGAGTGGACCACAGAAGGGAAGTTACAGGTGCAGTTACTGTGAAATTGTGACAAAGACCATTACAGGTATAGGGATCCTCATATCATGGGATTCAAACTGGCAGTACAAGAGTTTCTGGACATAGCCCTCAACAAGTTAAGAGTGGGTTGGCACACAGTGTTATCCTGTCATTTATTTCATCTAGTAGTAGTAGGCATCCTTCAGTCTGCATAGACTATGGATCGCGCCCTTTATAGTTTCAATTGAGGGCTTCATTTACAGTGTCTACTGTGACTATGAAGACCCACACGAGAGTGACAGTCCTTGCTGCATCTCTTGCAGATGTGGTTGGTGTCTGGCAAGTCCTTAGTGTGCTTTCTGTGCGCTCGCTTCTCCTCTGCTCGCTGTCTGATCTTCATCTCACCCTTCTGAAGGCCCTTGTGTAACCCCTGCCTCCATCTGCGGCAGGCATCTGCTAGTTCTTCCTAGTTGTCCAGCTCGATGTCTACCTCTCTGAGGTCTCTCTTGCAGACATCTTTGTAGTGCAACTGGGGGCGTCTGGGATGTCTTTTGCCAGAGGCTAGCTCACCATACAGGATGTCTTTTGGAATTCTTCCATCATTCATTCTGTGGACGTGGCCAAGCCAGCGGAGCCGACGCTGCCTGAGGAGGGTGTGCATGGTTGGGATTCCAGCTTGCTCGAGGACGGCGGTGTTGGTCACTCTGTCCTTCCACGATATTCCAAGAATGCGCCTGAGGCAGCGCAAGTGGAAGACGTTCAGCCTCTTTTCCTGGTGGGCATACAGGGTCCAAGTCTCACTGCCATAAAGGAGGGTGCTGAGGATGCAGGCTTGCATGTTTTTTATACAAATAGTTCAGTCGGTACCACCCCAAGTGTGGAAGTAATCATATCTGCATAAAGGTGCCTTCATTGCTTTTTCTAGCTAGCTATCCCGGTAGTACTGGTATGCTGCTCTGGTCGCATACCTTCAAATGATGGTGGCTATATCACTTTGAGGCAGATTTATTTGGTCACAAACTTTTGTGAGCAAAAAGCACAGTGAAGAGGTTTTGCCCACAAAAGCTTATGCCCAAATATTTTTGTTAGTTTTTAAGGTGCCACAGCACTCCTCTTTGTTCTTCAGACACAGACTAACAGGGTCTGATATTTGTGATCCAGAGCTGCTCACAAAAGTCTTTATAAAATCCCAAGATCTGGCAACACTGAGATCTGGGAATTGCAGACTGCAGGTTCTACCAGCCACTGATTGAGGTTAAAACTGAGTTAGGAGATGTTTAAATCAAAACGGCTGAATTCTGAAGCAATTAATGAGCATGTTTTAACAAGGAGAAAAACATGGGCCAAAATCTTCAAACAAGTCCAGTGACTTTGGATGCCTTAAAGTTGATATGCATTGGGTCTCATTTTCAGAAGTTCATAGCACCCAGATGTAATTTCATTTGTAGGCCATAGGGTTTGCGGGTGATCAGTTCCTCGGCAAATCAGGAGTCAAGTGTATCAATCTGGAAAAAAAAAAACAACAACAACATGGAGGTGTCCTAAATCGGTTACCACTTAGTCCTTCCCAACAGACATTATTCTCTGGGACTATTATTTACATCTTTTCACCATGCAGCAGGAGTCCCTCTTTCAGAGGCACAGAAACAGCGGAGTAAACTTGATGGTTTGTTGGTGAGATGATATTTTGGTCTGATAAATGTAATAGTGTTGACATAATACATGTAAACTTCTCCATAGTGTTTGACTTGGAACGGAATGTACCTCCCTAAACTGGGGCTTTCTGGTTTGGTAACATCAGTGGTCCAGCAGGACCATTGATGTTGCTGGTCCAGAGAGCACTGGCAGCAGGGAGTCTGGCAACCTGGGGGCGGGGGGTGGCTGGGAGCAGTGGCAGTGGGATCAAGAGCAGAGCAGGTGTGACAGCCAGGGGCTCGTCAGCTAGGGGTGAGAGTGGCCAGGGGACTGGGGCTTGGAGTGGAGCTTGGATGGAGAGGTCAAGGATGGCAGGTTCATTGACCTTCCCTGGTCCAACAAACACCCTTGTTCAGGAACAATCGAGTCCTGAGGATGCAGGATCAGTGAGTTCCAACCTGTGCAGGGTACAGTTCTGGGTCTGGTTCTGTTCAGTATCTTCATCAGTGCTTTAGATAATAGCATAGAGAGCACACTGATAAAGTTTATGTAAGGGTGGGATTGCAAGTGCTTTGGGGTATAGGGTTATAATTCACAAGGGTCTGAACAAACTGGAGAAATGCTCCACGGCAAATAGAATGAAATGAATAGACAACAAATGCAAAGTGTTGCACTTAGGAAGGAACAAATCAGCTGCACACATACAAAATGGAAATGGCTACCTAGCAGGGAGTACTGTGGAAAGGGATTTAGGGGTCATAGTGACTTCAAGATAAATATGACAATAGTGTGATACTGTTGCAAAAACCTCCATCATCCTGGGATGTATTAGCAGAAGTGTTGAAAGCAGGACACAAAAAGTAATTCTTCCACTCTACTCCACACTGATTATACCTCAACTGGAGTATTGCATCCAGTTCAGAGCACCATGTGCCAGCCTCAGGGGAAGAGGAGCAAAGTGGCCCTGTTGTTTTGCTCACCTGGCCCTTGTGCCACTCTGCATTCTGCTGAGGGGGAGTGGGAGCACTGGCTACCTTGCTGTTTCCTCTGCCACTGCCAATGAGTGTGGGGAGGGAGGGGGCTGGAACCCTTCTCAGGACCAGCTCCCCCACACACACCAGTCCCCCTGCTGGCTGCTGGCCTACCTCTCCCACACACGACATTTGTGGGCATGTGGCCCTCATGCTCAACCCTGAGCATCGCCTCTGGCTGTAACAGTCGCTCTATGAAGGGCTGGCTGGGGGAGTCTTGTCCCCTAGCTCCATCTCTTCCATCCAATGTCCCACCCCTTCCAGGGCAAAAAGCCACCTTTTCTACCTTGCTCAGGAACTCAGTGTACCATAAAATACCATCCCTTACTTTAATCCCTGGGCTCCACACCATAGCAGAGAAAGGTACAACACACTCCAGTGTCTGGAAGCTGAATCTAGACAAATTCAGATGGCAAAGAAGGTGTAAATTTTTGATGGGGAAGTGAGTAAAATTGTTCCAATCCTTAATTAAGAGCCTTGGTGGATTCTCTATCACTGGTAGTTTTTCACTCAAGAATGGTTGTTTTTCTAAAACATCAGAGGGGTAGTTGTATTAGTCTGTGTTTGCAAAAGCAATGAGAAGTCCTGTGGCACCTTCTAGACTAGCAGATTTTTAGGAGCATAAGTTTTGTGGGCAAAGACCCGCTTCACATGCATCTGATGAAGGGGGTCTTTGCCCATGAGAACTTATGCTCCAAAAAATCTGTTAGTCTATAAAATGCCACAGGACTTCTCATTGTTTTCTCTAAAACATATAATTCCAGGAATAATTTAAGGGAAGTTTTATAGCATGTGTTGTACAGGACATAAGACTAAGGCTATGCCTACACAGTAGTGTTATTTCAAAATAAACTATTCTAGAAAACTGCATCTACATGTGCGAGTACATTCAAAATTTCTGGCTGTCTTTCAATGGAATATGAGGAGCGTCTATGCACAAAATGCATTTGTGTGAAAGGAAATCAAAGGAATGTGGTGCGGCATTCAAAATCCCTACCCTACCATGCATTAAGAAAAGTGTCCCTTTTCGAAAGACTCTTTTGGAAAAAAGACACACGTAGATGCCCCACAGCCCACTCTTTCAAAAGAGGACTCCTCCATGGCACCCGCCAGCTGGAGTATGGAGATTACCCACTCGCAGCAGCAGGGCTATGTGATCGTAGCATCTGACAACCCTTAAAGCCATATGAACCCAGGAACCCTGTGGCAGGAAGCTGTGAGCATGCTAGCAGCACAGCCTTGAGCTGCTTTCAGAACACCCTTGCACCCACCCCCCAAAATAGAAAAAGCCACGATGGCCAGCAGCTGCCCACCCTAGGAGCCCCAGCTAGGCCCCTCCATCCCCTGCGCCAAACCCTAGCAGGGTTGTCAGGAGCCAGGGCCTGAAAAAAAAAAGGTCCCTCCTGGGCCAAGCCAGAGATCAGAGACCTCCTGGGACTGTGGAAGGAGGAAGAGGTGCTCCAGGAAATAAGGGTAAAGCAGCACAACGCTGTAGCCTTTGGCCACCTGGCCCATGGCCTTTCCTTCCAGGGACACCCTGAGCAGACTCCAGACCAAGTCCAGAGCAAGGTTAAGGAGCACCGTCAGGGCTACACTAGGGCCTGGGATGAGGACAGCCACTCAGAGGCAGGTGCCACAACCTGCCCTTACTATCTGAGCTCCAGGCCATCCTCGGATCCCAGGACACCTCTCCACCATCCATTGCCCTGACACCTCTGTGGAGCAGCTGAAGGCAGAGGTCCAGGAGGAGCCAGGAGCCGTACCCCTCCACAGGGTGATACAGAGATGAGGGGGACCTCTTCATCAACATGCCCTCCCAGTCATCCAGCCAGTAAGCACCCAGCAGGTTGTGCATCCTGGCTTGCATGGCCGGGGCAACACAGCTGCCAGCAAGCCATGCACATGCCAGCTGGCGGCAACGCTCAGCACCTGCATCCATGGACAGCACCATGAGCCACAAGCAAGGTGAGAGGTAGGTGGTGTTGGTCCACACCCGAGGACTGCCCCACCTGGGCAGTGGACTGTCCATATTCATGATACTCCATGGCCACCATGCCTTTGGATGGAGAACGGTGCCCTGGGTGGAGGGGGTGGTGCCCTGAGGTGGGGATGTGGCCCTTGCGGGGGTATGGTGCCCTGAGGGGCACAGCCCTTGGGGCCATGATAAAGGACTGATGCACCATCTGTATCTCCACACGGCTATGCCTTCTGAGGCCTGAGAGCATCCCGTGTCCACTGTTGTCCTGGACAGCCCCCTGGAGGCAGTGTAGAGGGCTCAGGCAGCCCGCCCAACCCTTGCAGCAGCACCATAGCAAACCTATGGCTGGAGACCTTGGAGGTGGTCAGGGGAGGACACCGTCAGCCACTGACAGGCTAAGGTGGCTGAATGACGCCTTCGGCTGGAGGAGGCCAATGTGGTTTGGCGAAGGGCAGCCTGGGACAGACTCCTCAACAACCTGGAGGGCATAACTGGCATCCTCCAGGCACATGTGGGGAATGTGGCCTGCCTTCTCACCTCCCGGCTGACCCCAACCCTGCCGAAGCCCTCCCACTGACCTATCTGCCTGTGCAGCCCACCCCATCTCAGCCCTGCCATGGACCCTGAACACAGAAAGGTAGGGGGTCCCAAAGCCGACAGGGCTTGAGGCCTCCCATCCCTTCCCTTTAGAGAGCCCCTATCCCCCTTCCAGGTTCAGGTCCCTCCCATCCCCTCCTCTAGATTCAGGCCCCTCCCAACCCCCCCAAGGAATATAGTTCGCCCCCTTCCCATAGCACATATTTTCTGAGTCTGAAAAGAGTTGCTTAGTCATAATGTCTAGTAAATATATTAGCTTCCAAAGATCCCTGTCTCCTGGGCTCTTCGTGGAGGGATGGTGGGGGTTGATGTGTGGGTGTGGTGATGGTGAGGGGTGGCTGTGTGAGGGGGAAGGTTAGGAATGGCTACGGCTGAGGGTGGCAGTCAGTGTGGCACACAAGCAAAGATCTCATGGAGGGCCTCCCTGATACAGAACGCCCATCCAGATGGGCCTGGCTACTGGGGACCACGGCTGGCTGCTCATACCCAGGGCCAGACTCAGATGCCCATCCCAGAATCAAGGAAAGCAGCAACCTTGCTCTGCATGATGTTGTGGAGCGTGCAGATGTCACCCACCACATGCAGGATGTTCTGAACCCCAAGCTCCAGGCATGAGAGGAGGCACCGCCACTACCCTTTTAGGTGCCTGCAGGATCACTCCACCATAGCGTAGGCCTGGTTCAGCTGGGTGTTGTACAGATCCTGGGTGGGGTCAAGGTGTCCAGTAAATGGCCACATTAGCCATGCATGCAGAGGATTGGCAGTGTTTGCCACCTTGCAAAGTTGCAGTGTGACATTCCCCATCGGGAGCTCCCACTGGGGGATGAAGATCCCAGCCTCCATGTGCTGGCAGAGGCTTGAATTCCAGAACACACAAGCATCATGTGTCTGGCCCACCCAGCCCACGTTGATGTCCATGAACCAGCCTTTGGGATCCAGCAGGGCCTGCAGGACTACCAAGTGGTATCCCTTTCTGTTCATGTAGTGGCTGGTGCTGTGTGCTGGAGTGCAAATGGGGATGTGCATCCCATCCAGGGTCCCAAAGCAGTTTGGGAAACCAAGTGCAGCTAATCCCATGATGGCTGCATCCAGATCCCCAATATGGCTGACGCTGTGGAGCAGCATCATGGTGGTGGCCTGGATGACCTGAACAGGATGGAGGATGTGCTGTCTTGAGGGTATGGCAGGGAGTTCCCAGCCTCTGCCCCGCTGCCCTCTCCTGTCTCATGCCTCCCCGACCCGTCCCACCCCAGATCACCCCTGTCTCCTCCTGGCTCCCTGCCTCCAAGAGTCCCACCTGCCCAGGAGCCCCCTCCTCCTTTCCTGGTGGACTTGTGCCTGCACATGGCTTACATCCATGAGGACAGCCCCAACGGTGGCCTTGCCCACCCTGAACTGGAGCCCCAACGGAGCAGTGGTTGTCCAGAGTGGCCACCTTCCAGATGGCTATGGCGACCCTCTTTTCTCGGGAGCGGGCAGGCCACATGTAGGTGTCTGAGTGCAGGGGCAAGCCAGTGGCGGAGCTCCTGGAAGGTCTGACTGCTCATCCAGAAGTTCCATAGCCATCTGGCATCATCCCACTCACCCAGCACCAGCCGCTTCTACCCATCAGAGCTGCTGGGTGGCTCCAGAGGTGCTGGGGCACCGGGGAGTAGCGCCAGCAGGATCCAGGGTGGGGGGACTTCACAGCCCCAGGGGGCAGCTTGGCCACCTGAGGAGGTGCATGGGCAGCTGTAACAACTGTGCACAGCGTAGCTAGCAAAGTGTCCAGGCTAGCAGTGTCCAATGCCAGGAGTAGCTGCTGGGTCTCCATTAGGCTGTGCACTAGCTCCCTGGTTCCTGCACGGACTCTACTTGGCTTGTGGCAGCTTAGCAGGCCTCAGCATGTTCAGAGCAAGGATGTTGAGGAGGGGCCCTTTAAGGAAATGGCTGGCTCAAGCCCCTGGAATGGCTTGTCTTCCATCTGACCCTTCCATGCAGTGTCCTGTTCCGTTATTTTGAAAGAGCGCCTGGAGCTGTGTGGATGTTCCCTTTCAAAAGAATGGGGTGAGCTTTGGAAAGAGTGGATCGAGGGTTCGATGTGCCTTTTGTGTGTTTAGTTGCGCTCTTTTGAAGGGCTAAGCATCAAATGTTATCATTCCAATTTTACCCTTTCAAAAGAGTGCTGTTGGTCGACACAGATGAAGGGATTCCATGCAATAATTTATTTCAAATAGCACACACAAAATGTGTGTCAAAACAGTGCTCAGCTATTTCGAAATAGAGCATCCAGACACAATAGAGCCTATTTTGGATTAAAGCCCTTGGATACACTATGGCTTATATGAAAATAGCCCCTGTTCCCCGTCTACACAGCCCCTATTTCGAAATACCATTCTACCTCTTAGAATGAGGTTTACCAAATATACCGTCCATAATGTCAAAATTATTTTGAAATAGTAGCTGCTTTGTGTAGATACTCACAAAGTTATTTCAGAACAGAGGATGTTATTCCGAAATAATTTTGCTGTGTAGATGCACCCTAAATTATCACCGGGGGGATCCCTTTGGACCCTTCAATATATGAAATAAGCCAACACTCTCGTTCTCAAGCTTTGTTCCCAGTGGTCATGTTGTGTTACTCCTGTTTAACTAAGGCCAAAGCTTCTGCTTAGAACAGGGCCTGAAAACTTGGTGTAGGCAAAGACCCTGCTTTAAACAACTGCTGCCCCTCCTCTTCCCTTAACCCTTGAGGCCTGGGACTCAGAGAATGAAAATTATCCAGGACTGCTCCCGCGTCTGTTTCAGGTGTTTTTAATCACCAGTGAGAACAATTTTCATAAGGGTTTATTTTTATTCCTGAAATGCCATTGTGCCACAAGGGGGTAGGGGTGATCTGTTTAAAACCTTGCAATGGCTTCTTACCGCCCTCGCATTTCAGTAGACTCAGTATTGGGTTTAAAAAGAAACATGCAGATTGAATGTGAACTGACATTTTCTATACCATCTGCATTTCTCCTATTGCTTTGCTTATAATTAACATCTGTTTGCAGGCATCCATCTGAGCAGCAGGGTCTGCATTATTTAAGGACTGTCTGTCTTTCTGTCTAATACACTCCCCAAAATCATTCTGGAGACCGAAGGGGTTACCCTGAGGAAAGGGGATTTGGTTACAAAGAGCACCTTTCATTAATCTGAACAGATAGCCAGGGGGTGGCAGTGTCTAAACATACGGAACTGGATTTCCTCAGAAAAAGTACACCGAAATGTTATGAGCATTAAATAACCTTGGTGGGGTTAATGTTTGTGTGCTTATTATACATTTCTTCAATAAAAACAACCAAGAAAAGGTGAGTAGATGAAAGGCCACAGATAATCCCTTAAGTAGTGTATTACAGAGGCTGTTCCAAATGTGTTTTCCTTGTAAACAACCTGTTATTGAATTTTTATGGAAGTTTTTTTTTTTTTCACTAGTTTAAGCATGCCAGACAATTTAGTGGTGGATAAGGATGTCACATCTGGAGACAGTGTCCCTCTTCAATGCCTATATTGTCCGTGATAAAAACCTGCTGAACGGATATTCCATGCAAAATAGAAAAACACAGCTGTGACGCCAGGCGAATCCTCTCAGAATTCATGATTATTGACATATGTTATTTATAGGGCTAATAAGATCCACTTGCAATCGACTTGCTGGCCAGCCCCTTACTTTCCACAAAAATTTTTTTTCAAGCCCTCTGCCTTCTTAAAAAGGAACATGCAATAATATTTCATTGGCCTTTTTTTCCAAAGTGTTTTACAAACATTTAATCAATCAAGGCATCCTTATGTTTTATTGAGGGGTAAACTGAGGCAAAGAAAGAGTGACAGAGTCGCTAGCAAAGAGCTGGAACAGAACGCAGCAGTCCTGATGGACAAGTAGCCTGCTTCAATCGATGTTAATATTCTTTATTGTTTCTATTGCCATGGAGGCTAGGAACCCTAGTCACAGAACAGGGCCTCACTGTGTTAGGTGCTGGGACAGCTCCAGATAGCTTTTCTTGTTCGGCACAATAGCTAGTTCTTATGTAGCATTTTTCATTATTGGAACTCAAAACTTTGTAACGGAGGTAAGTGTTACTATACCTGTATATTGCATAGGGAAATGGAAGCACAGGGAAGTGAAGTGACCTCCCCAGGACATCTAGTGGGAAAGCTAGGAAAAGAACTCAGGCCAGGTCTATACGAGGAAACTAAGTTGATTTCAGATACACAATTTTAGCTACAGCAATTGCACAGCTGGAATTGACTTATCCACAATCAACTTACCTGGCTGTCCTAACTGAGGAAGGTTGGCGGAAGAGTTTCTCCCATCAACCTCCACTACTCCTCACATCTTGCAAGGAGTACAGGGGTCAATGCCAACTCTCAAGAGATCAATTTCATGTGTCCTGAAAAGATGCACAAAATGAACCTTGAAAGATTAACACTGAACGGGTCAATCTTCTGGGGTAGTGTAGACGTAGCTTAACTCCTTTTGAGGCCCAATCTAGTGCTCCGTCCATTAGGCCTCATAAGTTATCTTGCCTAATCAAACCAGCTCAGTCAGATCGGGATGGGTGTGCCCCCTGCAGTGTGTCCCCACTTCTGATGGTGAAAAGCTTTCCCCCTCCCATGTAGCAATGCTATTGTGATAACACGGTGCCAGTCTGAAGCAGGATTTGGTTGCCAGTCCTACTCACGTGAAATCAGTGGTGAAAGGATGAAGTGCTTACAAAGTGCATGGCACATGGCCCTTCTCTGTAGAGCTTCCAGGACATTGTCGTGCAGGGTTAAGTCGGTGGCATGAGAATAGCTGAAGGGAAGCTGCTTAATAGTGTTTTCAGTGAAGTCTTTTCCCTGTTGCAAGGAGGGGATGTTAAGACTCGCCATAACAAGCTGAGGTTGGAACAGTGGCTGGAAGGGGGATTCAGGCCAGGGAAAGGCCTAGGGGAAGTCATTCTTTGTAGAACCGGTCAAAACCAAAAAAAGCAAAATTATGACGAAACTTTTAATTTTCTGAACTTATTTTGCTCCACTGCATTTATAAACTTACACGATTAAAGAAAAATTAAGACATCCAGCATGTTTTTTTCATTTTTAACCATTTGAAAATGAACTCATTCAGATTAAAAATGGAAGATTTTCTGATTTTGAGAAAATATTTGATTTAAAAAAAACAACAACAAAAAAAAACATTTATGTCAGGGATCAATAGAGGAATCAATAGTTGCAGTTGTATTTTTTTTAAAACCCCATTGAAAAAAGTGGTTTAATCAAAGGGATTTTTTCCTGAAAATTGTCATTTTTGACAAAAATATCCAGATTTGCATGATTTTTTTTTATGATGTGACATTTTTTTGCAGGGGAAAAGCAGAGCCCTGACCAGCCTTATTCACTAAACTAATCAAAGGATGTTAGCTCTGGTTGTAAAGGGACACAAATCCCAGTAACTCAAAATAATAAGCAGAAATCCCCACATAGAAAGGGGAGAGTTTACTCAGAAAATAGAAGATTTGGAGAAAGTGTAAAGAGAAGAAATAACATGAATCGTCCTTTTAAAAAATGGCCAAATATTGGAAGAACGATACTGATCCTCCTTTCCCTTCAAAATGTGAATCTTTGCTCTTCGGAACCCAGCCCCCCCCCAGCTGAACGGAGCCTTGGGATTTAGCTAAAAGGACTGAAACAGTTTTCTGTTGCATTCAGTGAAGAAGCTCATATGGAGCTAACTAAGGAAACGCTCCCCTTAGCTTCCTGAGACCCTTTCTGGGCCCATAAGCAAACTGTGTAATAAGTGACAGATTCTGCCCCGCAAGAGGAAAGCCTGATTCAGTCCGGCCCAACCCTTGCACACAATAGACAGGCAGGTGCCGCCGTTAGTCAGCCCTCTGCCAGGAAACGCCGTAGGAATGCATGACCAATTCAGTTTCAGAACAGAATGCTCTCTTTAATGGACAGAAAACACTAACCTTTTATTTTTTATCTTTTCTTCCCTCCTCTATCCCCAGACTCCCATTTTTTTTATTTAACCCTTTGAAAGGACAAAGAACAACACTCATTCTCGTTTTAACTTGGTTTTAACCCTTCAGATAGCTTCCTTATTACCTAGGGTCTCCGGCAAACATGCTGTGGAGTGAAAGAAAAATAAACATCTTATAGGATAGTCGGATTCTTCAGAGCAAGATGAAATGGAGCTAAATCATTCTGTTGCTATTTAACTGTCCAACTTTGTCAAATGCTGAAGTATGACACAATTTGACGGGCCCTTACTAGCTCAGGTAGTCTTCCTTGTTGCCGACCTTGTAGAATTGTCTAAAAGGGAAAGAACTTTTGAAGCACCATTGCTCAATATAAAATTCTGACCTAAACAATGTGATTTCAGTAGGATGTTTTAGCCATTGAAGTCAATAGCAAATTGAGCAGTGATTTCCATGTGTGGCAGAATTGGTCCTCGGTGTTTAAGTTAAAATTAGGCAGTGTGATTCGTCAGCGTTTGAAGCTGGGTTTGCAGATTCACTTCCCTAGGAGTTTGTGTATTGTAACTTTCATTTCAAGGCAGTATGTGTGTTTGTATGTGTAAAAAATCTCTCTTTATCTATATAAATGCTAAAACAGTTACACAGATCACATGGAAGAAACCGCAGATGTGTAAGTGTTCACACACAACATGTAAACACAGCCACATATTAAAAGCACACCCCAGCACATGCAGCAGGAAACAACAGCAAACACTGAATGCACAGTTAGAGCAGCGTGTACACCGAATAAACACAAAAAGCCCACTAAATCAACAGGAATATCACACACACAGAGTCAGAGGTTATTTCCTAACTTGCAATGTTTGTATTTTTATTTTCAGATATATTAGATATTAAAAAGTCCTTAATGTGCAACACAATATGAGTCCAGAGACACAAAGGTCTTTCCCATGAAGAGCCTGCAATAATTGTATTGAAGTTAGCTGTGCGCACTCTGGCAAAGAACAATTCCCCTGCACTGAAAGTATAAGAGCATCTGCCTTGAGCTTATTTAGAGATTTCCAATAACTGGTGTAAAGCAGCATTTAAACTTTTTGTTCACAGCAAAACAGATTCATTTTATGACTCAGTAGTTTGAATTATAGCCTATGACAAAATCAAAGTATTTCGAACAAGGGCAAAAAATGTGAACTGTTGGGAAGTGTTTAGAAAAGCTCTCTTTTCCAGGAACAAAATTTCACTTTTTGAACTTGAATCAGTTGGTACAGTATCTTGCCGTTTATCAGGTTTTGTATGTAACATGGTGATTACGGAAGTGTGTGTCTGTAAAACTGGTTTATTTTAGGTATATATATGCATGGCTTGAAGCGCAGTCATGGGAGCTTAAAACATAGTGATTCATATCCACTTTTGCAAAATAAACCTTTTTGATTTCTTGCATTAAAAAAGACTAATGAAATTAAGAGGTTGTTTAAATCAGGGGAGATTAAAATGCATGCATTTCTTTTCCTAGAATATGCAATTGTACTCAATGTTTTCAGCACAAGGCCTGCCTGTAGGATAAATAATTTAATGGGTTTTGTGATTTGGTACTAAAAGCATAACAAAATCCTACAGCTGGAGACTCATTTTTTTCCACATTCAAACTGCTTACTTTTTAAATTGCATATTTTGTACAGTTAAAAATAATCAGGTTCTGTGTCTTGGAGAGCCAATTTCTGACATCATAGGTAATTGCACATAATTACAGGAATTTTAGAATGTGATTCAAGAAAACAAAAGAATGTGTATATATCTATATATGTATCTATATATGCTTTGTGGTAGAGATTACATTGACCCCTGGTTCTTTAAACCTTTTCCTTCATTCCTTCATTTTCTCACCTTTTTACAAAAGAATGCTTGCAACATAAAAAAAATTCTGGGTAACAAAGTGAGCAGAGATTAAAATTTGAAGTCTGACTCTCATTTACGCTAGTGGCCAGATTTGTAGAGGGACTTAGATGCCTAAAGATGGCGCTAGGCATCAAGCAAGTTTTTGGGACATAACTCCTTCCTCCTATGGGAGTTAGGCACCTACGTCCTTTTGAAAATCCCACCCAGGATCTATCTGTGTTTTTGGGTGCCTAAATACCTGTATAATTTACAGCTAACACTTTTTACATTTTTCTAGCCAGGTAAAGACACCTTAACTTATACTCACTTGAAGTCCCATTTACACTTCCAGAATGGTATAAGGAGATGTTGCTGTTAATGACACCTCGTATATCCGTATATTTTGCTGTTACTCAACTAAATCAGGTTAGGCCATGTCTAGGTTACTGAGCTGAGTACGTTTGATAAGAGAGAGCTCTTCCAGTGACACACAGGTTGAACCTCTAAAATTCAGGACTCTGTGGTACGGCAAGATTTGTGGTCCTATAGGACCATGGATGTTGCTGGACCAGAGAGCCCTGGTGGCCAGAAGAACGGACCAGCTGTGAGCTCGGCACCTGGGAGCTCTGGCCAGGGCTAGGCAGATGTAGCCAGGTCAGTGAGGGCCAGGAAGCCAGAAGCAGTGCTGCAGCTGGGTTAGTAACATGGGCTGAGCCACTAGGGCACAGAAGGCCAGCAGTGGCACTGCAGCCTTAGTCAGGAAGCCATCTGCAGCTGGGGAGCTGCAGCTGAGGCTAGGAAGGTGGTGGGTGGGAAGTGAGCTGGGGCTGGGGCCCATGAACCTGTGGTGGTGGGGGAGCAGGGAGTGAGCTGCAGCCAGGGCCCATGAGCTGGTGGGGTGCGGACCGGCGGGGGGACCTGATGACAGAGAGGCTGAGGAGGGAGCTGGGGCTGGGATTGGGGAGATGGCCGTGGTAGCAACTGTGGGGCCAGCCAAGGCTGGGCCAGTGAGCTGGTGGCCGAGGCAGTGGAGAGAGCTGGGGCTGGGGAGGTGGCGGTGGCTGGGAAGCTGCTGCCAGGACCCCTGGCTGGGCCTGGGAATGTCTAGCCAGGCTGCTGGCAGGGGAGGAGGGGCAGCGTCAGTGGCCAGGAGCCCTGCTGGGCACAAAGTGAAGCCCAGTGGCCTGGGCTGGTGGCCAACAGTGTGGAGGGGAGTCAGGGAGCATTGGCCTCTCCTGGCTGAGCAAAATCCCACATTTGAGACAGCTCACATCCCCAGGGTGGCAGACCAGGGAGATGCAACCTATAATGAAACCACCTTCACAAATAGACATAGCTATGTCATTGGGAGAACTTCCAGCTCTGTGCATGCTACCACTGACACTGGTGACACTTACGTTGCTGGGAAGAGGTGTTTGGAGAGGATCTCACACCTCAAGTGAGAAAATTGTTTCCCGGCTGTGTAGCAATTCAGACTTGGCTTTAAAAATACAGTTAACAAAAATCAGTGCAACCTCCTCAGTTCATCTCCAACTGGTCTTAAATCTGTTTTGCTTGCATTGGTTATACAGCTCCAGCCTGCACTAGAAAATTAGATTGGCTTAACTACACTGGTCAGGAGAGTGAAGAGTCCAGAACTCTGAACAGCATATATAAGATGGCCTGAATCCTAGGCCATGTCGACACTTACAGCGTATGTGGTGAAGACACTGTCCTGTCAGCATAAACAAACAACTTCATGAATGGAAGAAGCTATGAGAGCAGGAGAAGCTCCCTTGCCAGCACACCGGTGCTTATGTCAGTGTAATGTATGTCTCTCAAGGTGCATGTGTCATATTCTCCCTCCACCCCGAGGGACCCACATTTTGCTGGCATAGGTGGTAGTGTAGATTTAGTCCTCGTGTAGGCAGAGCAACTGCCTCAGAGAGGTGCCACTGCTTCACTTCAGATTAGACAAGCCCACAGGTAAATGCCTTCTCAAACACCATGAACTAAGCCAAGTAAGTGTCTACCCAGGGGGTAAGAGGGGCAGAACTACATCTCTCTAGATCAGGGGTCAATAACCCCCAGCACGGGTGCCAAGAGTGGCACATGAGCCAATTTTCATAGACACATGAGGTGGGAGTTCAGCCCTGCCTCTTCTTCTGTGCAGCTGGGCGCTTGCTCAAAGCTATGCCACCTGTGGATTAACAAAAGACCAGCTAATATTACCAACCAGCTGAACAGTAACACTATGCATCTTAATTTATTTATTAATTAAACTGTTGTAAGGAGGACTGTTAGGCCATGTCTACACTGCCCCTCCCTTTCGGACATGACATGAAAATTCTGACATGAATATGCAGTGCTTAAATGAATATTCAGTGCCTCATTTGCATAATGGCAGCCACTCAGTGTATTGAAAGTGCTGCTTTCAAAATGCAAAATAGTCATTTTGATGGAATTCCTTCAAAAGGAAGCCTTGGTTTCAAAAGTACTCTTCTACCTAATTTTTCTCTGGAAGAAAGGGGCCTTCAAAAGTGGGTCTTCCTCTCAAAGGAACCCAGTCTGCACAGTTAGGTTGCATTTAGAAAGCAGCACTATTGATGTGTCAAGCAGACATCATTATGCAAATGAGGAGCTGAATATTCATACCGGTGCCTCATTAGCATTTTTGATCTGCTGCATTTACGTGCCCCTTCCGAAAGGGTGGGCGGTGTAGATGTGGCCTTAGTGACTTTAAAAAGTATCACCGGTATTTGGACCATTCAAAGCAGTCAAAAGGTCAAATTTCCAAACTCCAATTCAGAAAGGTTGCTGACCCCTGGCTCTAGATGCACATTTAGGGACAGCCTGAAAAAGCTTTTCCAGGTAGCCAGTGCTACATACAAAACAAAACAAAACAAAACAAAATAACACATTCAAAAGAATATAAGGCTGTCCACATACAAAGCTATGCTGGTTTAGCTGGTTTCAAACCATATTATTGTGTAGAGCAGGCCAAAGCATGAGCTCACTGCCTCTTTTAGTTTCCCCATATGAACTGAGGGTCAGAAGTTTAAAACTCAGCTTCTACTTGTGTGCCAGCAATTTTCTGGAATACTAGGGACAATTTCACACTCCTAATTAGGTGGGGGTGTCAACAGACATCACTTAGTTATGGTTTGCATGGCAGCAGCCCTTAGAGGTTCCCATCAGGGATCAGGGCCCCCATTCTGCTCGATAATTTACACACACATAAAGATGTGCCCTAAAGCACTAAAATCTAAGTAGACAATGAGAGACAACAGGCACATCTAAACCAATGGGGAGAGGACAAGGTAACAGTAACAATGTCATTGTGACCAGCACTAGGACTGCATCAGGGATCTCTAGAGCTGAATAGAAGGATTAAAGGATTTGGGGCTGGGGAACAGACTTACAGCCCTTGTGGATCAGTTACAGAGTGGGGCACAGAACACACACACCGACCAGTTGGTTACATACTCTTTCTGGACAGAGAACAGAAGCTTTGACTCCCCCGGGCACTTGACAGGAGAGGCAGCACTTCAGGGGCAACTAAATCAGCTGCTCTGGCTATGGCAGCTTTCTGGTTGTGCCCTCTCTGGTCCCAGACATTGTGCAGTAGAGATTGCAGCCACTTTGCCTTGGTGAAGGTACTTCCCCGTTTGGACTTTTCTCTGCCCCACTCAAGGGAGGATGGCAGAAGACCTATACACAAGTGCAAATCCTTATAGGGGCTCTTTGGCATACTTGGCTTAATCTAATTCTTGACTTCCCCGCCCCGCTGCCCCTCTGCTCTCTGATTTGCTCACCTTGATAATTTTTTTCTGATCTGTCAACTTTGATTACTGTTTTGGTTCTCTGTGCCTTAAATATTGAGTCTGGTCTGGTCTGGCTATGGGCTGAAGAAGTGGGTCTGTCCCACGAAAGCTCACCTAATAAGTTATTGTGTTAGTCTTTAAAGTGCTACTGAATTGCTTTTTTGTTTTGATAGTATATAGACTAACATGGTTCCTTCTCTGTTACTGTTCAAGAAGAGAATGAGTTAACAGTGTATAAAAGTTACAACATTGGATAACAAAGAATACAGTGAAAACCTTCTGTGAACAACAGATTTGTGAGCCATGTCCTTAGTCAACTGGGAAAGAATTGTAAAAAATGTATTTCTCTCTATTTGGGAAACATATAAACACACTGTGGATGCTTTTTGGTGCTCTCAGATGTTTCTTACTGTATGTGAGGCAGCAGTCATTAAAAATGACATTGAAACCTGATTATCCTTACACTAAGCCCCACTTCTATCTCTCTGGCAGGGAAAGAGGCCATAAAGTAGGATATAAGTGTAAATTACACCTAGTTTAGGGCCCTTTTACACTGCCAGAACATTTAGTGTAAATGAGAATTGGGGTTAATTGATGAATACAATTCTCTTGTTATAGGCTATGTTGATATAACCATGTTGGTCCAGGATATCAGAGACAAAAGGTGGGTGAGAATAATTAGTATTGGGCCAACTCCTGTTGATGAGAGAAACAAATTTTCCTACTTACCCCAAGGACAGAACAATAGGTGGGCCTGAGTGGGCCATGGCCCACCCTCTTACCATCCAGGCCCACCCAAATCAGGGCTGTAGCCCTTGGAATCCATAGGAGGAGACTCCTGATCCCAGCTCAGTGTCCCTCAGCTGGCCAGACTATACTCCTGCGAGCACCATGTGCTGTTGCCCCAGTCTCTGACCCCAGCTCTAGCTCTGCAAGGGGTTTGCCTTTTGGAGGCCGGTCTGGCCAGGATTAGCACTGGGTCTGGAAACTGGGGTAGCTGTGTGCAGCACCAGCAGGAGGGGGACATGCCTGGGATGACACACGTCAAGTCACAGTTGAGAGAGGGAGGCAGAGCTCGAGAATGAGGAGCACTCTTCTTTGTCCCACGGGTATGCCCCACAGCCTTTGTGCCTGCTGAGCATTACGGGGGTCCTGGGGAAGGCAGGTCTCCATCCTTCTTGCTCTCCCTTCCATAGGGCACAGGATCCCGCCTGTGCCCAAAATGCTTCTTGTCCCCACTCCTTAAGGCCCTCTATCCTTACTGCCCCCTCCTACACTCCCATCATTGCCCACCCACGTATATGCCCAGCTATGACACTGGCTTAGTGGGAGCTTTTCTGCAGCTCTTTGTGAAGAAGAGCTCTGTGCAAGCTTGAAAGCTAGTATCTCTCAGCAACAGACACCAGTCCAACAAAGGATGTTACCTCACCCATTTTGTCTGTCTAATACAATTCTAGTCAATTGGGTTAACCTTGTCTACTAGCCATGTTTCCCCATTCTCACTGCACGGGCTTGTTTCGGCCAAATATATGTGGTTGCCAGCACATAGTCAGATTTATGCAAGATGTTCTAATAGGGTGAAATTCATTTAGGTATAACGCAGGGCTCCTACACAAGCCTTCCCATTCCATTTCCAAACCCTGGAGCAGAGGGGCTTTGTCAGAGGGCAGGTTTTCTTCAGAAAAGCTGGGAAGAGCTTAATCTCCCAATGTGTATTGAACCTAGCCAGCCTGGGTAACCATAAGGTGAAGACAGTTTAAGGCAGAGAGCACAAGCCCGTCAATAGACCCTGAGAGCTTACACATCTCAGAAGCCTGCTGTGAAACCCATGCAGCATTGTCTCTGCTGTATTCAAGCCAGCTCAGGCAGGGTAGACCTCACGACAACTTTAGCAGTGTAGATGTACTGACAGACTGTGGAGATGCTGCTGCTGTCCAGAAGGGTCTAACTGCCCTTCACAAGCTGCATGGTGGGTCTCCATGCTGGTGCATAGGAGGCCATTGTACCTGGGCCAGAAAATAACATTAAAGACTAGTTAGTGTACCCCAAAACATCCACAGAAGAGTGTGAAAGTCCACTTTGTACTAATGCAGCCTGTGCAGCTGGAATAGCAGTCAAGAAGTTGCCAATTCCATTCCTCTATTTAGTTCCTAGCATACACCTGAGTTATGAGCATTTTACTCCTAAAGAATATTCCCTTGGCATGTGGCCTGTAATATGTACACCTTTCTCATTCTCTCAAAAGACAGAATATTTTACAGCCCCTATATAAATCCATTGTTTGTCTAAATCTTTAATACAGAGCACAGACCTGGTCAGCTCATCTCAAAAAAGATAGCTTGGCACTGGAAAAAGTTCAGAAAAGGGCAACAAAAAAGATTGTGGAATGAAACAGGCACCCTATGAAAAGAGATTAATAAAACAGACTTTTCAGTTTAGAAAACAGGAGATTAAAGGGAAAAATGATAGAGGTCTAGATCATCATGACTGGTGTGAAGAAAGTAAATAAGGAAAAATATTTAATTATAACACAAGAACTGGGGATCACCAAATGAAATTTATATGTAGCAGAGTTAAAACAAAGGAAGCATTTCTTCACAGGATTTACAGTGAACCTGTGGAACTCCTTGCCCAGGATGTTGTGAAGACCAGGACTATAACAGGGTTCAAAAAAGAACTAGATAAATTCAAAGAGGACAGGTTCATCAATGGCTATTAGCCGGGATGGACAGGGTTAGTGTCCCTGGCCTTTATTTGTCAGAAGCTGGGTGACAGAGGATGAATCACTTGATTACTTGCTCTGTTCATTCGCTGTGGGACACCTGGCATTGCACACTGTGGTTAAGACAGAATACTGGGCTAGATGTACCTTTGGTCTGACCCAGTGTGGTCATTCTTATATTCTCTCTTCTCTTAGGTAGTTCTTAGATGTTGTATAGGCACTGCACATGCTGAATACCATTCTACCTCGATGTGGCTTAACGTCCTGCATTGAGAAAATCCCTCTGCAGCTGCATTAGTTTTATTCTCCCAGCCTCTACTCTTTGTCTTTCTCCCTGCACTGAATATGAGCAACAGTTTGAAAGATTCCCTTGGACAAAAAGCAAAATCCTCTAGTGATTCCACAAACCTAGACGCCTCAGTGAAGAGGAAATGAGACACCTCTTCTCCGACATTCTTGTTCGTTGTTGCTGAATCAATGAAGGTCATTATGTGGTTCACCCAAGAAGTCAAAGGGTCAGGAATGAGCAGCTTTTTGGGGGGACTCACTCTTGCCTGGCAGTATGGATTTTAACAAAGGACACAGAGTTGAATTGTGAGAACCCATGTGATATTATGCCAGTCAAGGTGAAGTCATTTTAACCATTGCTGTTGAAAACGAAGTTTGGAACACTTAATGGTACCCCTCTCGTTGGTTTTTCTTTTGTGGGTGAATATATTGGGCATGGGGGATGGGGAGAAAAGGGGAGCCAAGGCACAGCTTCCAAGGGCCCTCCATTGTAAGGACTAGATAATCTTGCAGAAGGCAGCATGTTGACTTCCTAAAAGGTCCCCTCATATCACCTAGAAATGTCTTGCCCCCTTGTCATTAACTGACCATGTCTGAAGCTGAGTCAGTACACATCCTAGCTTGATCGTCAGCAAGACCACACAGCCAAGCATGGGCATTTGAGTAGTGATCCTCCTCCCTTCCATTAAATCCACTTCATGGCTTCTGTAGACCTTGGCTCCAAACAGCCACAGGTAAGTGACTACTCTGCTCTCCCTGAGCTAGTAGACAGAAGGGGAGGAGTTTTGTCCAGTCAGCTCTGGGGGGTCGGGCGGGAGGAGTGATAATTCCTTCCACCCTTGCTTCCCTGCAAAGAGAAGGAGTAATTCGTCACAGAGGCACAGCTCCTTCCCAATAGCACTTCTGGACTGAAAGCAGATGAAAAATCTAGGGCTAGCTTTCCAACTCAAGGAAAAGGTAGTGAGTAAAGGGTCTCTGAGCCCACTGTGGGAAACTTTGTTAAGGATGAATACTAACAGAGAGTAAGCCATGCTAGTCTATACATTATCAAAACAAAAAGCAGTCAAGTAGCACTTTAAAGACTAGCAAAATAGTTTTGCTAGTCTTTAAAGTGCTACTTGACTGCTTTTTGTTTTGTTAAGGATGGTATATCTTTAGATCAACAGCAAGGTAAAAACAGTATGTAGCAAACTGTTTCTGTAAGTTAATTAGATTCATCCACCAGAGGTCATTAGATGATCAAATGACTCATTCATGCCATCTTTTACAAGTAAAGGTTTAACCATTCCATGCTTTTGAAAACAACATGTTTGTTAATAAGGAAAAAAAAAAGGGAAAAAATCTGTACTGGGAAAAGGAAACAGAAAACCTCTTGTGAAGTGAGTGAGCTCATGATAAAGTTCACTTTTTAGTGCTGTTGGTGTCTCCAGAGCCTTGGCAAGAAAACAAAAGTAGTCTCTGGAAAATCTTTCCAAGCAGACATACAATGTACACACTTCTTACTATGGTACTCCCTAGAAAATCTGCAGCAGATTTTCCTTTCAAATAATTAACATTTATAAATGTATTTTTATGTATCCTATAAATGTTCTAGGAAGTTGGTTTAGACTACAGAAAAGAAGAATGGGGGCAACATGATGACTGTTCAAATACATAAAAGGTTGTTATGAAGAAGAGAGTGATAAACTGTTTCCTTTATCCACTGAGGATAGGACAAAAAGTAATGGGTTTAAATTGCAGCAAGGGTAATTTAGACTAGACTTTAGGGAAAAATCTTCATAACTGTCAGGGTAATTAAGCATTGGAACACATTTCCTGCAGAGGTTCTGAAATCTCCTTTATTAGAGGGTTTTAAGAATAAGTTAGATAAATCCTGTCAGGCGTGGTCTAAAAGATAATGCTTAGTCCTGCCTCAGTGCAGAAGACTGGATTAGGTCACCACTGAGGTCTCTTCCAGTCCTAAATTTCTGTATAGATTGAATGTTTCTTGTCCAACACTCTCTCATCTGGCAACATTCATAATCTGGCATAATTTTAGTTAGACAGATGACCACTTAGCATGAGTTCATCCAAGTTTCCCATGGTCCCATAATATTTGTTTATAGCCACCAGACCTGGCTCTCAGTGTTCTGTGCTGTAATTTACCTCTATATGTCTTCTAAGATCCCAGTAAGCAGTGGAACTGTTGGTAATGCTGCTTGACAATATTGACCACCTATGGTCCAGCAAATTCTTTTGTTCAGCACTGGTCAAGGCCTGAGGGTGCCAGATTAGAGAGGTTCAAACTGTAGTGGGCCAAATCCTCATATTACTTTACACCAGTGTAAATCAGAAGTAACTCCATAGGCATGGAAGTATCTGGAGAGGTAGGAGAAACAGAATCAGACCTTTGTTTCTCCACACGACCTTATCCCTTTCCTTGATTTCATTCGTGCCCTCTCTCTCTGTGTCTCATCACTTAAAGCCACTCCCTGCAGCTCCTGTCACCTGGAATAACCTCTTTGCAACTCTCTGCCTTACTGACTTGGTTTTCAGTTCAAGTCTCATCTGAATCCATCTGTCTTCTGTTTTGATTTCATTTCTCTGCTTCCATTTCTTATTTTATCTTTATAATTTTATCAACCATTGGCCTGGCCTGGGAGCCCTTACTGGCATAAGAAATCGTCACTCAAAGCAGACAGGCTTACTCATGTGAGTAAGCCTCACTATCATAACTAACTGCAGCATTAAGCACTTCCCCTTTGTATGGAAAAGTTTCATTCACTCTCAATACAGCTGCTATAGAAAACAAAGCAGTATTGTTTTATGTGACAGTGGGTTACACAGCTAATCAACAGGGGGCTTTGGAAGACAAGGTGAATTCATCACAGATCTCACTTAGCCATCCTTTAGCTTATTTCTTTGCGTTATATCATTAGGGTTTCCCTCAAAACTTGGAAAATAGCGGCTTCTTCATGTATTCCATTGTTACCACCATGTACTTCTGTACATTCCATAGAAAATACCCTCCAACCCTAATTGAATCAAAGCCACAAGGACCCTGAGAATGGCCACACTGGGTCAGACGAAAGGTCCATCTAGACCAGTATCCTGTCTTCCACCAATGGCCAATTCCAAGTGCTTCAGAGGCAATGAACAGAACAGGTAATCATCAAGTGATGAATTCTCCAGCTGCCCTTTCCTAGCTTCTGGTAAACAGAGGCTAGGGAGACCATCCCTGCCCATCCTGGCTCATAACTAATAGAATGGACCCATCCAACATGATTTACCTAGTTCTTGGTTTTTTAATGTTGATGATAAGCTCATTGTCAACAACTTTGCTGATGCCACTCGCCTCTTTGGTTTGACCATCAGTCTAGGAAAGACGGAGGTACTGTTTCAGCTTGCTCCAGGATCTGCTGCTCTCCCCGCTTCAATCTTTATTGAAGGAACAGAGTTAAAAACAGTAGAGGAGTTCAAGTACCTTGGCAGTGTGACAGCCAGCGATGGCTCCCTTGACAAAGAAATCAATGCCAGAATCTGCCACGCCAGCCGGGCACTGAGTGTTGAATTGGCACAATATCTGACAGTCCACTAAACTGATAGTGTACAAGGCTGTAGTCCTGACCAGTTTCCTGTATGGCTGTGAAACCTGGACCTTGTACAGAAAACATACAACTGCTGCAGCGCTTCCACACACTGAGCCTGAGGTCAATACTGCACGTTCAATGGCAGGACAGAGTTACAAACCTGGAAGTCCTGGACAGAGCAGGAACCACGAGCATCGAAGCCATGATTCTGAAAGCCCAACTTCGCTGGACAAGGCACGTCATATGAATGGAGGAGTCAAGAATCCCTAAGCAACTCCTCTATGGTGAACTCTCCCAGGGCAAAAAGAATCAAGGTAGGCCTCACAAGAGGCATAAAGACTGCGTGAAGGCCAACATTGCTCATGCTGGTTTAAAACCAGATCAGCTAGAGCAACATGCAAAAGACAGAACCGGCTGGCGTGCTCTCGCATGACACGCGTATGACAACTTTGAAGAGCAGCGACGTGTATGCCTCATTGATGCTCATGAGAGGAAGAAAGCAACAGCAGCAGCAGCCACACCAACAGAGCCAGGACAATTCCCTTGCTGCCACTGTGAACGCCCATGCTGTTCAAAGCTTGGACTCCTCAGCCACATGCAAGTCCACAACCAATGAGCCTGTGCAAGCTCAAGACGTCATCGTCGGACATGATGGACTACCTACGTTTTTTTAATCCTGTCCTGGAAGGCCTGCTGATGGGGCAGGGGAGGGCAGGGGGCAGGCATACTGTTGCCTCAGGTCCAGGAGCTTCGGCTGCAGCTGCTGCTACTTTCACAGTGGAGGCAACTGCATTTCCAGGCCCCTTTGAAGTGCTGTAGGAGCACTGTTGTGCCACTCCACGAGGCTCCAAGGGCAAGGGGAGGCCCAGTGCCATGATCTGACCAGCACCTGGGGCTAACTGCCCTAGGACCTCTCCCTTCTACCCATGGCCCCACCCGTTCTGGTGGTAGAGACCCAGCCTCTCCCTTCCATCTTGCACAGTGCCAATGGTAGCTGTTGGTCCCTCTGAATCTTGGTCTTCACATCTTCTGGCAAAGAGTTCCACAGGCTGACTTTGCATTGTGTGAACAAATACTTCTTTTTCTTTGTTTTCAACCTGCTGCCTGTTAATTTAATTTGGTGAACCCTAGCTGGTTTTCATTAGCTTCTTGGAGTTCATGGTGGAGAGTTTAACTTTCCAGGGATCCATTGGTAAAGAAATGTCTCAAAGATGAGCATGATTTGCTCACAAAAACAACAAGAAGTCCTGTGGCACTTTATAGACTAACATATTTTGGAACATAAGCTTTCATGGGCAAAGACTGGCTTCACACGCCTCAAAATATCTGTTAGTCCATAAAGTACCGCAGGACTTCTGGTTGTTTTTAAAGATACAGATTAACTTGGCTACCCCTCTGATATATGATTTGCTCACAAATATCTAGTTTATGTCAGGGAATACTGAAAAAAAATCTAAGCCTGAAAGAAAGGTATGGCAGAAGATAGGAAAGAAATGAAAGTCAGATCAGGGTGGGAAAAAATGGGATACTTTGGTTGTGCAATTTAAATATTCATTCCAATATAGTGATGGAGAATACCCTTAAGCATGTTTTCTGCATTCCTCTTTGCAGGACTGAGGACTTAGTACTGACTGTCATGCTTATCACCATGAATAGTTTCAGTGGTGCTATTCACAGGAATACGTCCTACACTTAGGCTGCGGTCACACTTGGCCAGAACTTCGAAATGGCCATGCTAATGGCCATATCAAAGAATACTAATGAGGTGCCGAATTGAATATTCAGCGCTTCATCAGCATTCGCATGCTGCCAGCCATGGCTCTTCGAAAGCGCTGCTTTTGAACTCATGCAGCTCAGCGCGGCTACACGGGGTCCTTTTCGAAAGGACCCCCACACATTTCGAAATCCCCTTATGCCCCTCAGCTGAGAAGAATAAGGGAATTTTGAAATGTGCGGGGTCCTTTTGAAAAGGACCCCCAGTGTAGCCATGCAGAGCCACGCGCTTTCGGAAGCAGTGCTTTCGAACCGCTGCAGCCAGAAGAGTGTAAATGCTAATGAGGAGCTAAATATTCAGTTCGGCGCCTCATTAATATTCTTTGATTTGGCCATTAGCATGGCCATTTTGAAGTTTTGGCCAAGTGTTCCCACAGCCTTACTGATTGTAATAGTCACAAAACAAAAAATCAGCCAAGTAGGATTTTAAAGACTAACAAAATAATTTATTAGGTGATGACATTTCATGGGGCAGACCCACTGCTTCAGATCTGGAAATAGAAGAAGTGGGTCTGTCCTATGAAAGCTCATCACCTAATAAATTATTTTATTAGTCTTTCAAGTGCTATTGGACTGTAGTTTTGTTTTGTGAAGATACAGACTAATATGGTGATCTCTCTGTAACTCTTCACCATGCTTGTAATTTGAGACTCTAGATGAGGAAAGTACATTCTTTTAATCTAATCATGTCCCTTAGATATTTTTCACTCAAAATACAAAATGTCCTGTGAAGGGCTATGTGCTATGGCTACACTAGAAGGTTTTGTCAACAAAACTGGCATTTTGTTTAGATTCCCAAGGTGTTGTGTTGACAGTAAATTAACAGAATGCAGCACTTTTGTCAACAATTTTACCCACTTGCATAATGCATCTGTCGACAGAGATCTGTTGACAGAAAGCCAGTCTGGATGGTCTGGGGGGCCCTCTGTTGAGAGACACAGCTTCTGGAACACCAGGCATCCCTGTCTGATGTTCTTCTGGTTGGCCATTTTGTTGAGAGAGCATCCGGGCAGTCCATCCACTCTCCGTCCACAGAGTGAATCACTTGCAATCTACTTGCAATTTGTCTGTGATCTGTTGACAGTTTTCCCAGAAGATATCTTTCCACAAAAACTTCTGTCGACAGATCACTGTAATCTAGACATAGCCTGTATGTGTCAGTAGTTGCACTGATGGAAATTTTTGTTTCTTCCACTAAAGTAATCTCTATTTTTATTCTTGTCCAGTGGAGAAAAGGGTCTATCCTTTCCTTGTAAAACTGTCTACAGACTGACACATATGGAAATGATCAATTCATATTTCTTTCCCTCATAACCTCCTACCATTGACTGCCTGCAGCGATGAACCTTCCTCGGTGCACGTCCAGGCAGCCTGTGCTGCTTTCTCCTTTTTGACCCAGATTCCCTAATCCATGTGTCTTTATCTAGCTACCAGCTATGCAGAACAGCTCCCTCAATGTTCTCTCTGTAGTCCTTATTAGTGGCTCTAAAAAATCAGTAAAAGATGATGGTTTTCAAAATCCAAAAAGCACTTCTAACTAAACTCAGTCTGCTCCCACACTGAGTGCTTTATTTCCACCTTCCCTCAAAACCCAAACCACAGTGAAAAATCAATCAACATTTCCATTTTACTCAACTTCTGCAGTGATGGCAGATTCACACTAATTCACGTTCACATCTCACACATATGGTCATCCTCCTTATTTCTGCCCACTTCTGATCTGAGATTTAAACTGCAGCTGAGATATCACTTCATACAAATTATTGAAGGAAAAATGATATGGGAAAATTCTCCATATGTTAGTTATTGCTTACTTTACTTTAATAAGGCTACTTGCGGAGGGTCATGCTATATCTCACAATGGTTTCAGAATTAGATTATTTAAATAGGTAACAGGGATTAAATAAGTACAATTGTAACTATGGTTAGGTGCATAGATTTTGGGAGAGGAGATCAGACCAGTGTTCCCTGTCAATCCATAAGCTACCCCTGGCATTGGCCAGTACCTGGTGACTCAGAAAATAATTTGTGGGAAACTCTGAAGTGAACAAATTCTTATTTCCTACTAATTGCTGGGTTCCTGGTATCCTAAAGCAAGAAGGTTAATAGCACTTATTTTTTTTAAAACCTCACACCAAACTACCTCAAATTTCATGGTGCTATGTGCAGCTGATGCTGTCTCTGGATTCTGGCAGCCCCCCAGCCGTATTCTTCCCCTGGCAGGCTCAGTGTTGGGGCTCCAGTGGTCCCCAGGCACCTTCTCAAGATCTGCAGCAGCTCCACTCCCCATTCTCTGGACACTTATCCACCACCCTAGCTCAGTGCTGGTCCAGTGGCCCCATTCTCAACTCAGAAAAAAAATTGTTTTACAAGACCCTATTTTCTATAATACTATGTTGATTTGCACTAATTATGCTATTGCCTTTTAATTACTTACCTGTTTTCCATGATACCGTATTGTCTTTTAATTCTTGACTGATCTTGACCATATTAGACTTCCAAAGAATCTGCCTGGGTGCCATTTCAATCTCAACAACGTAAGACAGTGGTTTTCAGCCTGAGGTCTGTGTACTCCTGGGTACTCCAGGAGATGCAGGAGTCATGTCTGTGGCCATTGACCACTTTGATCAACTTCTTCCCCTTCCATCCAGTGCTTCCTGAATGCCATGGAACAGCTGGTCCATGTATGGAGGATGTGCAGGGATGGGGAGAGCTTGGGTAACGGTTGGTAGAGATGGGGTGGGGATGGAGAGAAGGAGTGGGGTGCAGAGGTCTGGGGATGACTGGGTCCATCCCCTGGAGTACCCAAGGCTGCACAGACCTCAGGCTGAAAGTCTAATATGGGTCAAGATCAGTAAAGAATTAAAAGAGGATAGTGTAATTAATACAAATCAATACGGTATTATAGAAAACAGGTAAGTAATTAAAATCGTTAGCATAATTAGTGCAAATCAACATGATCAACAAGAATCCAGCTTACTGGCTTTCAGATCTATTGTAGAATGTGTGTTTGTTGGGGGATGCTATGGGGTGGAAGCTGGGGGTCCAGTATACCCCTTACTGAGTGCTCCCTTTTGGTTCAGTTACTCTTGGGGTCAGCTGGAGTCATGTCAAAATATAGCTCCGTTCAGTTCCCTGGAATCACCCGGGGTGTCACTGTGACCAAGGTTTATCCTGGTTCATACCAAGGAGGGAGTCATTAATGCCTTCTTCACCAGCATATGGCACAATCTATGGGTAAAGTTCTGCTGCAGTTGCTGCTTACCACTGCAATAGGCCTCTAACACTTTGCTAAAAGTCTTTTACTTTGCTGAATTGCTGAGCAATGTTGTATTTTCCCATGGCACCTGCCAGCCTGCTTGGAGCTATGGCAAAATGTAAAGTAAAAGGAAGCAGTTTAAGAGCTTGTTGGAAAGATAGCTGCAGTTTACTTCAGGCAGGCCCTTGAGCACATTTTTAAAGTAGATGCCCATAAACAGAGTCCGGAGCTGCTTAAGGGTATTTACAGCTATTTGAATAAAACAGTAGCAAAGTAATCTCTGATGGCTTCAAATAAATAACTGTAATCATGTCTAAGATGCCCAAAAGGGGAAGATAGAGCTACCTTGATTTTTCCCCAGGCCACCCAAAAAAACTGAGAAGACAAAATAAAACCCAAGCAAACCCCAACCATCCTTCCATAAAAGTGTAAATACGAAGGGCATATTCTGCTGTCTTAGACAACTGCACAAAATCAAAAACAATGAGGAGTCCTGTGGCACCTAGCTAGTAGTCTTACAATATTTTACCTCTCAAAAAAGAAGCCACCTCTGAGAGGGAGAATGTCTGTAGCAGTATCTACCAAATCACATTGTAGTGATGTGCAAGCAAAATCTCTATAATCTGGAACTCTCTCAGCCAGCAAACTCCATAATCCGGCATGATTTTAGTTAGCCAGATGACCACATCATGGGTGTGGCCAAGTTTCTTGTGGTCCCATAAAGTTTGTTTCCAGCCACCAGTCCTAGCTGTCAATGTTCTGTGTTGTTTTTTCGCTGTAATTTACCCCTAAATGTCTTCTAAGAGCCCAGTAAGCAGTGGAAGTGTTGGTAATGTGCTAGAAAAGGTTGACCTCCTGTCATCTGAAAAATTCTCTTGTGCTTCACCAGTCAGGTCCCAAGGGTGCAGGATGAGAGAGGTTAAACCTGCATTATATATACTATAACACATTAATACAACGTGAGTTGGTGGAGACTGATACATATACACTCCCTCTCAGGGGTGTCCTCTTTTTTATATGTTAACCCTACTATCTAGTATATGTATGCCTGCCTCTATAATTTCCGCTCCATGAATCTGACAAACTGAGTCTTTATCCCAAAAGCTTATGCTCAAATAAATCTGTTAATCCTGAAGGTGCCCCAGAACTCTTTGTTGTCTTTGTGGGTACAGACTAACATAGCTACCCCTCTGATACTTGTGTAAAAATAGAATAACTGCATTGACTTCATTTGACTCAAGCTGGTATAACAGCAAAATCTGGTATTCTACATTCAACAGGAATGGATAGAAACTCAGGTTCGTGGTCCACCTTCAGTACCACTGAAATACACAAGCAGGAGGGGAAAATAAACAAGCAAAACAAAACAAACAAACAAATAAAAAACAAGTAGTCCTGTAGTGCCTTAAAGACTACAAGGAGCTACAGGACTGAGTGTTCTTTTTTTTCTCTGGGTGTGTGTATGTGTGTGTGTGTGTGTGAAGCTGCAGACTAACCTGGCTACCCCTCTGAGACTATTTATCATGTAGAACCAGGGGAATCTACCAAGTAAGTGGTTAGATTTTGTATTATGGGTTGAACCCGTATTTTATATATTTATAGGTACAAACTTTCAGTTGTGACTTATCTGCTTCTGAGTTACTAACGCTAAGCAAGTGGATAATACCTCTCCCTTATGGAGAGTCAGGTATGTAAATCATTGAACAAATAAACTGAATATATGCAGCAGTTTCTTACCATCCAGAAAACATCATCTGCCTTGCTGCGCATTGCTGTTTTGCCATGCCATTGTTGCTAAGATTTTCTGGTGCTTTCTTCCTAGGGGTTTATCTGTTAGAAACCTTTGAATGTTTCTACTCTTGAAGGAGGGACACTGCTAAAAGAGACGGAAATGCAAACCAATGATGAATATGGCTATAGGACTCAGAATTGCAAAGCCTCAGCATTGACAGAGGTTTTGGGTGTAACAAATAAGGGGTTGTTATCTGGGCCAGAGGGTGAGAGTGGCTGCATGTGTCTTTATCGCCTGCTGCGTGGGGCCGTCGCAGTTCATGGGAGAACAATACCGAATTAGAAAGCAAGTGGGACATCCACTGCAGCTGATCCTGGCTGATCAAAAACAAGCCATTTGTCCTTCTCTGTACAAACACACTGATGGGACCAAGCAGATGGGCGTGTGGGCGGGTGGGTTGGATATCCCTCAACTTTTGTTTTATAACCAAATAATTCTTTTTTCCCTGTAATCCACTTTTGAAAATATGTATTGAGTTTCTAACATGATAACATAGGAATTAAAGTACATGCAGTGCTTACCAGTGAACAAATTAATACGTCAGCATTTGCTGGACCATGGTAATTAGATTTCCTGTAGCATTTATGTTATTTCTAGTACTTGTACAGGAAAAATGTATATAAGTGTTGATTTTTTTTAGTAGTTACTGCTGTACAGAGCAAACGATCCAATGCTTACCGACATCAATGGACAAACTCCTATTAGCTTCAAACAGCTTTTGATCAGGTCCACTGAGAGGGAATAAATGTGTGCATCTAGCATCAGAGCCTCGCTGCATCCAACTGAATAAAAAATATTCCCTTTCATTTTAAAAGGAACAGGATTTTGAATGAAGGTCCTGAGCCAGCAAACACATGCACGTGCTAAACTTTATATCTGTGTATTGTTTGATCCAAGCTAATGGACCTCCTCACAGGAGCACCTTTAAGAATGTGTTTGCAGAATTTGGGCTTTAAGGTTTATAAACAAAGAGCAAGATTGTGATCTGACCCAAAGTGATGATGTAGGGGAATAAGAGACCTAGGGGTAAGTCAGGGATGAACACACAGACTGTTGGGAATGTTTTGATTTATTTTTTTGTTTGTGGGGAAATGCTGATGTGTTGGAACTAAATTTTTTTGAGGAAAGGTGATATTCACACATTTCTTTCCCTGAAAAAAAAAAAGATGGAAATCAAAGGCTTTGAAATTGTTGAACCAACCTATTTTCCAAATGAAAAAGGTCTGGTTTTCAGGTCCACAGATTTTTGTTTAGAAAAATTTTAAGTCATAACAAGGTAAAATAAAATAAAATAAAATAGGTCAAAATGGAAACAAAATATTTTAAGATTAGCAAAATGAAAGGGTTTAATTGACCTGATTTGAAATATGGTTTCCAGTTTGTGAAAAATTTTGAGGGGGTTGACATTTTGTCCTGGTTTGAAAAGAGAAGACATTTTTCAAAACTCCAAAATTCTCAAGCAACAAGAAAAAATATTCTTTCTTTCCTGCTGTAGAAGAAATGTGCTTAGTCTTCAGGCCTGTTAAGCAACTAGGCAAGGGATGAATGGTGGCATGGGCTGCCCCCCTTACACAGCAGCAAGGGAGTTGTCTGGACATATGGTGCCCCAGAGAGGAAAGAGTTAATTGTTCCCCCTGGGAAACAGAGTGTTCTGAATCACAATTCCTTCTTGATTTGATGCTCTTACTTGTTGCATGCTTGAATCTAAAGGCTTCCTCTGACCCCCTTCAGCACGTTGAAAGAAGTTTGGGTGATAGTGATCCTGAAGTGACAGATTTCATGTTTCTGTGATATCCAGGGATGGGTGGTAAATCCTAGTAGTCAGAGCTGAGGGTCAAAACTAAAGATGCCAAACCATGGGTCAGAACTAGAGAAGGTTTCAGTGGTAAAGCAGAGGGGTGCAGAAACGGAGTGGGGCAGGACAGCAAGAACTAGGTGTAAACAAGAGTCAAGGAGAGGAATGCAGGGCTCATGAGCCATTTATGCAGGAGGGTTCCATAACAGCAGCCAGACAGGGATTCCTTTACTAGCCCAAGCAACTTTCTGTTGTTACTTCCTGGTTTATATAACACCCCTCAGCCCTATGGGGGGACAGATGTTTCCACAGTTGGGAGCTTCGGGGGCAGAGCCATGTGCAAACCTGGGGGGCAGGTGAGGACTGAGTCCTGCCTGCAATCCCAGGTTTGAAGCCTGCGATCACTCAGAGACTCCAAAAAGGAGCAATTGCTGCAGAATAAGGAAATTAGGCTTCAAAACAGCAGATTAAGTCCTTCTCAGTATCGGCGGCTGGGTTTGTGACCACTGTAGGTCTCTTCAAACCTATCACAAAGCTGATGTGTCCCATCTCTGCATGTTTATGCTCCCTGTAATCCCACTCTCACTTCTTGGACACGGTGGTTCAATGGCCTAAATTCTGTTGCAATGGTCTGCTTTCAGGGCAGCCTGACCCAATGGCCACAGTCAATTAGACCAGCCCTTGCCTTCAGGGCAGTGAGGCCTAGTGGCCAGAGTCACTCATGACAGCCCTTTCCCTCAGTGCTGGGTGGTCTAAGGGCTGGAGTCGATACCAATGGTTCTTTCCTTCAGGGCAGAGTCAATCATCAGTGGTTATTCAGAGGGAGCTTCTGCGGCAGGTCCTCTGTCTCTGGTCATCTGCCCTGACTGAGCTGGACCACTGCCTTTCATATCTGCTCCCCAGCTGGAGAATGCCCAGCAAGCCCCTGGAGGGCATGGCCTCTTCTGCCCAAGGAGTGAAATTAGCCCTCTCAGTACCAGTGCATGACTGGTACGCCCCATCACAAAGCCCAGCATGTCTATGGTCAATACAGATTCTGCAATGGCTTTGTGAGGGAAAGAGGCGCTATCCCCATGTTCCATCATTCTTTTTAACAGATAATAAGCATAGGCACAGGGCCAATTAAGTGACTTGCCCAAGGTAAGAAAGAAAGAAAGAAAGAAAGAAAAGAATTTGCAGTAGTTAATTTAACCCATAAATCAGATCTTACGTCCCTGAGGATATAATATAATATCCCTGAGTACTGATAAATAACGGCCACAAACCAGCCCCAGATATGACTTTATTTCAGTGGTATTCTAGCATGCCACATACTTTACAATGTGTTTTTGTGTATTTCAAGTTGAAAGACGCTCACATACCATGGTGCTAAGTGCAGGATAGATTTAAAAATGTGGTTGATGCCTAGGTTTAAAAAACGCCCGTGGCGCACAGGCTGAGATGAGGACTACATCTACACTACAGTGATCTTTCGACAGAAGTTACTGTCGGAGGACATCTTCCAACAAAACTTCTGTCAACAGATCGTGGCCTCACACAAAAGCGAATCGCTCTGTCGATCCATTCTGTTGATAGAGAGCGGCCAGACTGCCTGGCTGGTCTCTTGACAGAACAGCCAACTGAAAGCACAGCAGACAGGGCTGCCCAGTGGTGACCTGGAAGCCCAGTCTGTCAACAGAGGGCCCCCCAGAGTACTCACATGGCTTTTTTTAAAAAAGGTGTTCCGGGGAAAGGCAGAAGGCTGTCAACAAAAGTGCCCAGTTCTGTATGTCAACAGAAAGAGCTTTTAGTGTGGACACTCCCTGGGTTTTGTCGACAAATGTGGTGTTGTGGTGTTGAGCTCAGCATGGATTCCTTCCTATTCTGATGCTTTCAGTGCATTGGAAATTGCATTCCAGCGACTGGAAGAACCAGACTGCAGTTCATGTACAGCCCTACTCTCATTCTAAATCTTCAGTTGTATAAACTTCTGGATTTTATGTACCCCTCAGTCAGTTTGTAAATAGGGGTTTTAATGTATATACACATGAATATGTATTATAGTCTAATATATATATGTTTAATATATTATCTCATTCTTCTAGAGTTTCTCTGGCATACAGTATAGTATGGTTTCTCTACTGCAATTTTGCTCTAGTTCAATCAAATCAGCCTGACGTTTTATTGCATGTTCAATCAGTTGATAGTCATAATCCTGGAGCCATTCATAGCAAGCACATCACAGGCCATAGACATGGTACACCTGACCAGGCATTTACTCCTGCCCACACATACTTAATGTAATCCGTAGAGGACATTTGGCATTGCTCCGACTTGCCAAATCCACCTGAGGCTTAGATTTCATATGTTCTCTTTTGCATCAGTTCCTTTAAAGATGGTGCTTTCTTTAATGAGCTGTCAGAGCTAAGCACTTCTCTGAACTTAGACAGTGCTCTTGCTTCTTGGGTTTATTAATTTTACAAAGCAGCTAAATATACCTGAAAACTTTGTGCAGACACAAGCCTTAAAATAATGGCAGTAATATGTAAGGAATGCTTAGAAAATCCAGCCCATTACGTCATCTTTTAAACTTTACATTTCAAGTAAGAAAGCCAAAGATTTGCCAGACTGCACTGGAGAATACAACGGGGTGAACTTCTCTAGTTCGGTACCCTCAGGACCTGACTGATATCCAATGAGATAATTTGCCAAACCAGTGGAGGTCAATAGTGTCTAGCAGCATTACCGACACTTCCACTTGTTTAGGGGGCTCTTAGAAGGAATTTAGGGGTAAATTACAGCTAAATAACAGGACAGAACACTGAGAGGCAGGATTGCAGGCTGTAAACAAATTATGAGACCAGAAGAAACTTGGCCACACCTATGATAAGTGGTCACCCAGATAATTAAAATCGTGCTGGATTACAGGTATTTCTGGCTGAGTGACAAACTAGAGAGGTTCATCCTGTAGACTGGATTTCCCAGAATGTCTAATATTTGATTCTCCAGTAAAAGGCATAAAAACCCCACAAAAGCTCTGGAGTACTGACTGCTGATAATGGTCGAGGATGTGCTTTGCTATTGCGCTGGAATATGGGGAAATGTTCAAGGACCCATACCCTCAGTTTATGGCACCCTCACAAAGTCTGTAATAACCTTATTGCCTGGGATATGTTTGCCTCCTACACCTGCGTCTACACGTGCACACTACTTCGAAGTAGCGGCACCAACTTCGAAATAGCGCCCGTCGCGTCTACACGCGTCAGGCGCTATTTCGAAGTTAACTTCGACGTTAGGCGGTGAGACGTCGAAGTCGCTAACCTCATGAGGAGATAGGAATAGCGCCCTACTTCGACGTTCAACGTCGAAGTAGGGACCGTGTAGATGATCCGCGTCCCGCAATGTCGAAATTGCTGGGTCCTCCATGGTGGCCATCAGCTGGGGGGTTGAGAGATGCTCTCTGTCCAGCCCCTGCGGGGCTCTATGGTCACCGTGGGCAGCAGCCCTTAGCCCAGGGCTTCTGGCTGCTTCTGCGGCAGCTGGGGATCTATGCTGCAGGCACAGGATCTGCAACCAGTTGTCAGCTCTGTGTATCTTGTGTTGTTTAGTGCAACTGTGTCTGGGAGGGGCCCTTTAAGGGAGCGGCTGGCTGTTGAGTCCACCCTGTGACCCTGTCTGCAGCTGTGCCTGGCATCCCTATTTCGATGTGTGCTACTTTGACGTGTAGACGTTCCCTCGCTGCGCCTATTTCGATGTTGGGCTGAGCAACGTCGAAGTTGAACATCGACGTTGCCGGCCCTGGAGGACATGTAGACGTTATTCATCGAAATAGACTATTTTGATGTCGCAACATTGAAATAAGCTATTTCGATGTTGGCTGCACGTGTAGACGTAGCCTAAGAGAGCAGGGGAAAGTAGCAGCCTTGCCTAGGGATATTACTGCAACAAGTATTTGTCTGGTGTCTAGGGATGCTCTAGGAGGGAACAGTGGCTCTTGCTGAGCAATTCCAACCTGATTTGTCCTGGTGGGGTGTACCTCTGGAGTGCTGTCCCCCGGTGTAAGCCACATGAAATGGTTGTAGAGGAGCACTATCAGAATGTTTAAGAAAGTCACTCAGATTCAGGCTTCCTTAGCTTAGGCTCATTGAAAGATCTAAGGTTTTCAGTATTTCCAAGCAAACCTGTGTCTTTCTTTGAGTGAACTGAGACCCACGTTCTACTGGCTTTTTCTTAGCCAGTCAAACATGTCAGATGCAACATGGTCCTTGCAACTGAGTGTCACTTTAGATTGCAAGGTCCATTCAAGCCTGAAACTCAAGGAGTGAAAACACAGAGCAGGTATATCTCCACTGATTTCAATAGTTTGCTTATATGTTGAAGTTAACTCCAGGAGGGTAAATTTGACTGAGAAGGAAATGGTTTGCCTCTCTCACAAACAATTTTGAGGTTTCAAAATATCTCCTCTCTTGGATTGGGGCAAAAAGCCAAAACCTCTACACTGAAAATAATGCCAGGTTAATCAGAGCATTTCAATTTGATCTTTTTGAAGTGTTTTGGCTTGATTTCAACTATTTTAATATTTTACTATAATTATCTTAAATTTTAAAACAAGAATAATTTTGAAACAGAATTTTCCTTTTAGAAAATATCAAAAGAAGTCCCCTGCCCTGCAATTTCTAGTTGAAAATTTGGTAAAACCAACCCTTTTCTGCAAAAGTATTTGGTTCTGGATGAATTTGCATGTTCAGATATTTTAAAAGAGCATTGTCCAAATATTCCAGCCAATCTCCAGTGCAAATCCAAGAAAAATTAAAATAAATTAAAAAATTAAAAAATTGAAAGAACTGTTTACATGAACCAATACAAACCCTCTGAAGTAACTCTTTAATTGTTTATCTACAGTGCAACAACTTCAATAAGAGTGACTCAGGGCAGGTCTACCCTATAAGGTTACGTTGACTTAAGCAATTCCAGCTACGTGGATAGTGCAGCTGTAATCAGCATAGCTTGGTAAACTTATTGTGGTGTCTTCACTGTGCTGGGTTGACAAGAGACTGCTGGCTTTTCTTTCTGGTGGAATATTGGAGCCAATTGGAGAGTCATCAATGGTTGATTTAGACCAGCTAAATCAATCCCTGGTGGCTTGATCAACACACAATCTTGCAATAGTGAACACATGCCCTCAGGTAGCCTGACTTCAGAATATCCCTTAGCCCAATAGGTACACACTCACTATCAAGGTCCCTGCCCAACTCCTTGCTTCACTTCAGGCAGAGAAGGGAATTTGATGGCAGTCTCCCACATCTCAGATGGGTATCCTACCCCTTGGACTAAAAGTTAGGAGCCTTTTCTGCTGTTTTGTGGGAACTTACATGAAGGATGGAATCCAGTAGGTTATCTGTGGGCATACCTTCCAGATTGGAGCCCACATACAAAATTAGGCAGATAAACACCAATCTTTCCTGAGTTTGTGACTCTCTAACAGGCAAGAGATAAGTACTTGATTGCATAGAGGGAGACAATGGGCATGTACCCAATGGCAAATTCATAGGTTCCTGGGGCACGTTCACTGTAAAAATTTAAGTGCGGAGTGATTATTGGCCCTTAAAAGGTTCAATGGGTGCTTGTGCAGCTCAGTGGCACAAGAACTGGGATTTAGGCACCCAAAACAGAGGTTTATGTGCCTCACTCCTTTTGTGCACCCGGCCTTAGCTCTGCAGAGCGGGGACAGTCATTTCAGGAAGTATATGTGTAGCACCTAAAGCAGGTGGTCCCTGATCTCAGCTAGGGTCTCTAAGCACTACAGCAATAGAAATGATATTACTACTGCTTTCTGTTTTTGCTCCACTTTTTGAGCAAAAGCACGTGCATGAGGGAAGATGGTGGCACTTAACTAGCAAGTTGTTATCCCGCTCTGTTTTTGTTGGATGAAAAGCTTTCTCTCTTTTCTCCTGTGTTAAAGTTCAGAATTGTAGAAATGTAGGGTGGAAGGGAGTTTGGGAGGTTGTTTGGTTCAGTCCCCTTTGGGGAGACAGAACAAGTTATAACTGAGAAGTGTATTGTCTAACCTGTCCTCAAGAAACTCCAGTAGTGGGGATTCTGCAACCTCTCTTGTAAGACCATTCAAGAGTATAATTGTCCTTTTGGTTACAATGATTTTTTCCTAATGTCTAACCTAAATCCCCCTTTCTGCGATTAAGCTGATTACTTCTTCCAATAACCTTTGGTAGACATGGAGACCAGTTAATTGCCTTCCTCTTTGTCATAGCCCTTAACATATCTGAAGACTGCTATGCATTCCATCCCTCAGTCTTCTTTTCTCAAGATAAAAATATGCCCAGGTTTTTAAATCTTTCCTCACAGGTCTGGGTTTAAAATATTGTATAATTTTTGTTGCAGTCCTCTGGACACTCTTCAATTTGCCCACATTTTTCTTAAAGTTTGGCACCCAGAATTATATGCAATACTCCAGCTCACATAGCCCTAGGGCCGAGTGGGACATCACAGGTACCGCATGACACCCCTGAGTATACACTCCAGAATGATACTAATTCTTTTTGTAACTAGATCACATAGTTGACACATTGTTAATTTGTGACCCACCTTAGCCTCTGATTCTGTTCAACAAAACCACTGCCTAGGTGGATATTCTTCATTTTGGTCTTTGTCTTTTTATTCTCTTTCTGTATAGTAGTTTCCACTGCTCTTTATTGAATTGCATCTTGTTGAATTCAGACCAGTGCTTCAATTTGTCCAGATCATTTTGAACATTAATCTGATCCTCCAAAGTGCTTGCAGTCCCTCCTGTCTCGGTGTCATCCACAAATTGTAAGAGTGTACTCATCACTCTGGTATCTAAGTCATCAGTGAAAAGACTGGACAGTAGTGGAGACAAGACAGATCCCTGCCTTACCATGCTAAATACATCCTCCCATTATGACAGTGAATCACTAAGGACTACTCTTTGAGTGTGGTCTTTCAACCAGTTTTGTACCCACTTTATAATAATTTAAATTAGACACATTTCCTTAGTCTGCTCATGAGAGTGTCATGTGGAAATGTGTAAAAGGCTTTACTAAAATTAAGATATACAACATACATGGTTCCCCCATTTTCACTAGGTCAATTAGTCTGTCAAAGAAGAAACTTAGGTTGGTCTAGTGTGATTTGTCCTTGACATATCCATTCTGGCTATTACTTACCACCCTATCATCCTGTCAAAAAAAAAAAAAAAAGGCTGTCCAGTGGCACTTTAAAGACTAACATAGACTAACACGACCACCTCTCTGTTACTATCTTCCTGTAGATAATTACAAATTGATTATTTAATAATTTATTCTAACATCTTTCTGTGCATTGAAGTTGGGATCACTAGTCTATAGGTGCTACATTAGCCTATCCTCTGGGGCCACGCCTGTGTTCTATGAGTTCTTGAAGATCATTGTCAACAGTTCCCGGATTGCTTCAGCTAGTTTCTTATGAATTCTGTGGTGAATCTCATCAGGCCTTGATGGCTTGAGCATATGTAAGTTATCTGAGTATTATTTACCCAATTCTTTGCCTGTTTTGGATTGTGATCCTTCCTCCTTGTCATTAACGTTCATTGTGTTAAGTATCTGGCCACAATATACTTTTTTAGTCAATGCTGAAGCAAAATAGGTATCAGCCTCCTTGATGCTATCCATTACTCATGTTCCTTCCCCTCGGAGTTGAACTACAGTTTGTTCCATCTTTCTTTTGAACTTATAGAGTCTCTTACTATTGTCTGTTATGTCCTTTGCTAGATGGTACTCCTTTTATGCCCTAGTATAGCTGATTTTGTCCCCACAGTTTTGTAATATTTTTTGTACTCTCTTGTGATTTGTCCACATTTCCACTTTTTGTATGATTTCTTTTTCATGCTTGTGACCCTGAAGAGATCTGGTGGACCCATATTGTCCTCCTACTAGTCTTTCACTCTTTGTTTTGCTGTGAGATAGCTTGCTATTGTGTCTTTAATATTATCTCCATGAGAAACTCCTGGCTTTCCTGAGCTCCTGCTTTCCCCCGGATTTTCTCCCCTGGCACTTTGTTTCCCAGTTCTTTGAATTTGTAAAAGTTTGTTTCTGTGAAATGAATTTTCCTTAGTCTGTTTCCCTCTTTCCTTCCTGTCCCTAGAACAGTGGTTTTCAACTTTTTCAGTAAGCTGGCACACTTCAATGTGACAAACATTTCCACAGCACACCCACTTTTTACTCACCATGTTGGGAAGAGCGGTACAAGCATTTCTGCCATGTCTCAACTCCAACAGACTCCTTCCCTCCCTCCTTGCCACAACAGGGACAGAGGCAGAATCCCTGGCAACCTGTTTGGACTGGGAAGCAGCATTTCAGCCCTCATGACATTTCCCCTTCTGGAGGCTCTGCAAAGAGCCAGTGCAGGGGGTAATTGACCAACCCCACGCCAGCTGGGACTTAGGCAGCCTTGCTGCTTGAGCCCCAGTTGACATGGGGTAATCAATTTCCCCACACCCCTACCCCAACAGTAGCTATTCAAAGAGCCACTGGGAGGAGAAATTGACAAAATTTCACGTCAAACTTGGAGAGTTCTTACGGCACACCAGTGTGTTGTGGCACACTGGTTGAAAACTACTGCCTTAGAACCATGCAATCTGTCATGCATCTACTGATGGTGTAGCTATCAGGTGCAAATCCTGAAAGGTATTTAAATGACGAATTACTTTAAACTCAAAAATATGTGAGATTCTGGTCCTCAGGTACTACAGCTATGGAGGGTATCTAAGTCCTTAAATAGAAAGATCATTTTCTCATAATTGCAGGAAGTGAAGCCCTTATTGACCAGCTTCTTTCTCATTATTTATTATAATCCTTGCTTCATCATCACTGCTACCTGAGTTATTTAAGTGGAAATTAGAGTGGTGGTTAACTTAAAGATTTATTGTTCCATAGCAAGGTTTGTTGCATCAGAAAATGGTTTGTTGCTGCTAGGTAAAACACTCCACGTGTAATGAAAATTACGTTTTATTATCTTCCTAATGGCGCAATCTATTAGGCTTGTGTAGAAAGCACTCATTTGCACAGGTGAAAAGTTGCTTAGGACGTTGTAAACTAGACTGGGGAAAAAAGGACTGCACCTGGTAGTTAACCCCTTACCACTCGCAGTTATGATTCACTTGCCCTTCTCATGTTGCTTACATAACCCTTCTCTCAGTAGGTTTCAGCAGCCATTATGGATGGGTGGAATACTTAGGGATCCCTCTTAATGTTACAAATCAGAACTATCTGGTGCACCCACTCTTAAATTTAGGAAAACTAAACAGGACCCCAGGTGTTGCTCAGGTGGCATTACATAACACAATTCTAAAGGATGCCCCTCAGTAAGGGCTTATTAAGTATGTTGAGTACAGTCCTGCTGCCCCTTAGGCCTCCCAAAAGGATAACAACATTTAATTACCCCCACATCCCAGATGTAAGTGAATTTTAACCCCACTAGAGCCAAAATCGATCACTTTGGCAAAGCAGGCAAGTCTGCTAATCACGTCAACTAAGGCCATGTGTCTATGCAAATATGGTTTGCTCCTAAGGGACCCTTCCTCCAATTCATCAGTGTGCGGTAGGGGAGAGCTTATTCAAGCCACAGGCTTAAACTCAGTGGGAGGGGAGTCCTGTCTAGATAGCAAGAGGGTCCCTGGTCAGTTTGGTGTTTCTTTTGGAAAAGATTAGTGCACTGCATGGGGACCAGGGCAGTCTGGCTGTGTGTGGAGAAATGTGGGAGAGCCTTCCAACACTACTGGGGCAGAGTGAAGGCTGTGGTGCATTGCCAGGAACTTATGGCAGCTGTGCTGCTGGTGAGAGGTGTGCCTGTGGGTGGACGGTGTATACAGTGCACACTGACAGTACCCAGACCTTTTCATCTCCTTGTCTTTTGTTTCAGATATATTATGTATACAGCTTTTGTAACTGACACACAAGACAGTGTGTCTGTGTTTTAAGGATGCTGAAGTGGACAGACTGGATCAGACCCCGGGTCTACCTAGTCCACAACCCTGTATCCAAAAGTGACCTGTACCACATAGTTCAGAAGAAGGGGGAAGATACAGGCAGTAACAATTGTGGGATAATCTGACCCCCCCACATTTGGTCTTATCCTGATATTTAATAGTTAGCAGGTTACACTCTGAATCTTAAGGTTTAATATCTCTTCCAGGATTTTGTTCCCAATGACAAGAGATAACTCTGGATAAATGTGTTAGCCATATGACTACCCAGTGCCTTTTTTGAAATGTGCTATGTCCTTGGCCTCAGCAACTTCCTGTGGCAATGGGTTTCAAAGTCTAATTATGTCTCATGGAAAAAAAAATCCTGTCACTGGATTTATACCAGCCACCTTTTTATTTCATCCAATGTCTCCTTCTTGTGTTATGAAACAGGGAGAATGGAATGATTAGAATGACACCTAGATGTACAGAAATGCTTTTTCTTCACCTGTGCACTATGTACATTTTTTAACATCCACCTCGATAAAGCTTTTAAACCTGTAGAAGCCTTATTCAACACGTTAATTCATATGGGTCTGTACTATAAGGCTATGGCCACACAGCAAAGTTATTTGGAGATAACAGCTGTTATTTCAAAATAATGTTGTTGTCTGTGCGCTGAACATGCTATTTCAAAATACATTTGAAATAACATGTGTGCTATTTTGAAATTAGTAAACCTCATTGCGAGAGGAATAGCACCCATTGCAAGCTAACTTGTTTCAAAATAGCTGCTGTTGTGGGCTGTGGCCACACTACCCTTGCCTTTCCCACTGAGTTTTGGGAAGAAGAAGCTTTCAAAATCAAGGGGTCATTTTGAAAGGCCCTTGGCTACACAGGCAGTGTGAGTTTTGAAACCGGAACTTTTAAAGCACGTGCAGCTGCCATTATGCTAATAAGGTGCTGCATATTCATAGCAGTGCCTCATTAGCATCAGCCAAAGTAGCTCATTACCATACCCCCTTTGAAAGCTGGGGGTAGTGTGGCCACAGCCAAGGTTTTTGATAGTGCTTGCTTTGAAATAGCTATTTCAAAATAAGTGCTACATGTGCACACGATGTATTTCAGAGGAGCTTAGATGGACATTCACCTATTTCATAGAAGTGGCAGGGACCTTGAGAGGCCATCCAATCCAGTCCCCTGTGTTCACAGCAGGACTTACCACCATCCCTGACAGTTTTTTGTTTTTTTAAATCTATTTGCCCCAAATGGCCTCCTCAAAGATTGAGCTCAAAACATCAGGCTTAGCAGGCTACTGACCCAACCACTAAGCCATCCCTCCACCTGAGAAAGGAGTCCTATTTCAAAATATACTTTTGTGCATAGCAGCCCTATTTTGAAATGGCTATTTTGGAATAGCTATTCTAAAGAGTTTATGTCAAAATAAAGCTGCTGTGCAGATGTAGCCTTAGTAACACTAGCATATAGACCAAAAAATTAAGTTACAGTCAGATTCAGGAGCTAACGAAAAAAAAGCAGTCCATTGTATTAGACTGAGGTCTATGAGGTGCCCTGGGAGGTCCCTTTGGGTACCCCGGGGAAGAGCGTAATACCAGGACTTATTTAAAGTTCTCATTAATGATCTGGAAGAAGGTTACTGGAAACAGCATGTTACAATTAAATCTGCGGCAGATATTAAATTGGCATCTGGTGGAAATGAGGCTCGTACATTAAACACTGTGAAGTGTTATAAATCCTTGCCTCACAGCACCATGCCACATCAGGAAAGGGTTACATCAGTGGCAGATGAGAGGACAGAAAAATAATATTAAGGTACCCAGAGACACTAAAAATACTGGGAAGAAATACTAACATTTGAATTCAGTTAGGATAATCTGAGCTACAGCTTCTGTGGAAAGTATCCCAGAACACAAATAGTCAGAGGTGGTATATGGAAAGCAAAAATATCACACATGATCTGAGGTGAGCTTGGGCTACAAATAAGCTGGTAATAAACAAACGCAGTGATGGAAGACAAGGTGATTTTTCAGAGTCATTGAGTCATTGGCCATTTTCATGTACCACTGCAAAATAGGGACCACACCTAATATAAGTATCCATTGAAGCCAAAAGGAGCCTTCCATTACCTTTAAATGGCTTTAGATAAGACACCTTTTACTTGATTCTGCTAAGTTAATACCTAAAAGGAATGGAAATTCTTCCAATGCATCAGCAAAACTGAAATACGTTGGAGGCGTTGATGTACAATGACAGAGCTGAAGAACTAATAGTGATACAACTTGGCTAAGTAATGACTAAAGGGAAACACAAAAAATACCCATAGTTACTTAAAGAGTTTAAATGCCATGAAGGTGGAAGATTTACCTAGGGTGGGGATATAAGAAGATTATTTAGAGAAATGGAATTAAATTTAATAGATGAACTTGTAAGTCTGACTATCAAGGAGGAAAAGAATGCTGAGAGCATTAATGAAATAGTTTCTCATTGGAAGTAGTGGAAATTTCAGTAACCAAATAATTTAAAAAGGGGCTGGACAAAGCATAAGAGAATCTCCTCTGGGGAACAATCTTCCAATATTGAGGGGACCTAGTAGACTTTAAGGTCAGACTGGAGCATTATGATATAGTTAGGAAACCAGCCAAGATGGTCATAATGGTCTTTTCTGGCCTTCAAATCTGTAGAACTGGAAGAGAAACCTTGAGCACATGTTGAAGTTGTTTCTCCAGCAAAAGCCCAGAAAAGTCCCATGCAAGGCAGATGGTTATGTTTAGGTGGCTGATCAACCTAATGGTACACTTTATTGTCTGTCCATCATTTTTATGTTTGCCTGTGTGAAATGGCAGAGCTTGACCATCTAAGCAGATAGTGGCAATATTTTTGTAACAGTTCCCTAACCATGGTTCCTTATTGGTGAGTGGGTACAGGGGAAATTCAGCCCAAATGACCGCGCCTGCCTAAACACAAGCTGCAATTGTTCTGTGTTTTCCTAAGTTCATCTTTCCATTGACGTAACTTCTGGAGGGAGCTGCCCTCCCACCTTGAGCAGTCAATCACTGCAAACCGAGCAGGAGCCCTTAAGCCTGGGGTATTGGATATAGTGAAGAAAATAGTATAAACTGTAAATCAAAGATGATGTCTAGTTTATGAGAATTTTGCCTGAAGACACATTTTTACTCCCAAAAGCCTCTTTGCTAAAGCATTTATTACTGATCCTAATTCCTCTTGCAAACTTAGTTAATACTCGTGGATATCTTTTGCATACAGAACAGCACACATGCCGTTAGACTGATGGGTCTCACTGACTGATGCTGGGATGAGCAGAGCAGACTACAAAGTGGAAAGAAGGATTGCTGAAAGGGATGTTCAGCTTCAAATAAAAGTATGTTATATACATTAAAATGTTTTTTATGATTTTTCTGTTCTAATTAGAAATATCACAAAGGTAACAAAGGAAGCGCCAAACATCTTGTGCCTAGCGTTGTGATAGAATGGCTATCTCCAATTCTTACTCCCCATTTACCAGCCCAGGAATTACATAAAACAATGGTTCTCAATCTGGGGTCAATGGACCCCCACAATATTGCAGCAGGGAGTCCATAAAAACAAGATAAAAAAAAGATCATAGAAAATAAATTTGAAATAAACTGAAAACTTACAATCAATTATTTTTAAAATTAAATATCTTCCAATAATGTTATTAATTTCCGTGTGAACATCTATGTTGTGGTTTCCTCTTTCATTTAATGAAGTGTATGTAGTAGCTAGAATTGGCTTTGACGGGGGTCCACAAACGATTTGTGTGGCAGGATGATTGGCGGTCAACACTAGTGAAAAGGTTGAAAAACACTGATTAAAGTATTTTATTTTTTTCCTCCCTAGGTACAGCTAATCACAGAAGATGGGGAAATTTACACAGCTCTTATTTCTTGGCCTGATGTGAAGTTCTCACTGTAAGGTCAGCCCAGACCAACCATGGCAACTTTCAATCCCTTCTATCCACATAAAACACCCTTGTACTTTCTCTCATGCCACACATCCAGTATCCAGAAAGCTATCACCCTGCCTGAAGACATGTCTTGCAAATGGAAAGGATGTTCAAAGGACTAGACAGCTGACTGAGACTCCAAAGACCCGGATCCGATTCAGTTCCTAGCTCAATCGTATGCATCTAGTCTGATTTTGGGAAAGTCAGATAAACCACCTTTTGTTAGGATTTACCACTTTGTAATCCAGAACAACACATCAAAGAGCTAATGAGACATACATGACTAGATAGCAAATTGGGCATGAGTCTGAAATGGTGAAATGGCATGAAAGCTAATATGACTTGTGGCTTAATTCACACATACATCATGTCAAAGAGGAGGAAGGTAATATAATGAACCTTCTCTAGAGATTTCTGGTAACTACTTCCAGAATATGCAGTCATTTATGGGCACCACATTAGCAGAAAGAGACTGACAAATGGGAAGGAATTTTGTGAAGAATCAGAAAATGATCAGTGATAGGAAGAACTGATGTATTAGGAAAGATTAGAATAGCTTGGCGCATGGATAATTAAAGGGGAGGGGTTGTGAGAAAAGTCTGTAAAATATTTGAAGCATGTAAATGTTGAGGTTGGCCAGTAAGTATTTAAGGGTAAGCATAGACGTTTCTTAAGAAGCACTGAGATGAAATTAAGAAAGAGATAAGCTGAAGTCAGAGAACAAGAAACATGTTCTTCCAGAGAGCTATGAATGTATGCAATAATTTCACATGGGAAGTGGTGGATGACTTGTTGCTTGGGATAATGTCTGACTGAAATACATCAGAAACAGGAAGAGGACACTGGGCTGGATGCCATTAAGACAACTGCTCCATTTCTGATTGCAAGTAATTCTGTGATTTAGAGAAATAGATTCCCAAAGGCATCAGTGGAAACCTCCCCCTTCCCTCCCAAGTCTGAATACTTTAATTCATTCCCTGATGAATATGGGATCTCAACCTGGAAGACAGAAACAAGTTTTGGGGTCATGATGACTTAGACCTTCCTTTACTGTTAAATGGGAGAATGGGTTCTGGTTTGGAAAAGGGCATTGTGGTATACAAGAAGTTGAAAGTCACTACCCTAGTGGATAATCTTGCATGACTTGATATTATTCTCGTTCTTAAGATGGTCCATTACAGTGTTCTCAGAATTAGTCACCCCCGCACACTGGCAAGAGGAAAGATTAGAAGATCTAATAATGGATTTTTTCCTATTCCTACTCCCACACTGAAATTTCCAGAGGATTCCAGCATGAAACATCTTTTAAGTCAGATTAGCCTGCAAGAATCACATCATAGTCTGGAGTCCGTGAACTGAGATGAAACGGAAATATTGCCACTGGTCTGTTTTGTTTTAATATGGATGAGGCTAAAATAAATATTTTTGGATCCTAACCAGCTTTGGTGCCAAAGTATCTAATCTGTGTGCTGAGTTTGAAGGTGGTTTATTTAGCTGAAGGAGAAGAACTAGAATGAAAGATTCTGGCTGGAAACATGCACAAAAACTGTGTCTACACTGCACCACACTTCCAGAAGAGCATGCTGATGTGCAAGAGTGAAAATTCAAATGAGGTGCAGATTTACATATCACAGAATCATGGGGCTAGAAGGGACCTCAGGAGGTCATCTAGTCCAGCTCCCTGCTTCAAGTAGGATCAACCCCTACTAAGTCATCCCAGCCAGGACCTTGTCCAGGCGGGACTTAAAAACCTCAAGGGATGGAGAGTCCACCACCTCTCTAGGCAATGCATTCCAATGCTTCACCACCCGCCTGGTGAAGAAGTTTTTCCTAATATCTAACCTACACCTTTCCCTCTTCAACTTCTGACCATTACTCCTTGTTCTGCCATCTGACACCACTGAGAACAGTTTCTCACCCTCCTCTTTAGCGCTCCCATTCAGGAAGTTGAAGGCTGCTATTAAATTACCTCTAAGTCTTCTCTTCTGTAAACTAAACAAGCCCAAATCCCTCAGCCTATCCTCATAGGTCTTGTGCTCCAGACCCTTAATCATTTTTGTTGCCCTTCACTGAACCTGCTCTAGCAAATCCACATCCTTTTTATACTGGGGGTCCCAAAACTGGACACAATAGTCCAGATGTGGCCTCACCAGTGCCAAATATAGAGGAATAACTACTTCTCTAGATCTGCTCGAAATGTTCCTCCTAATGCACCCCAGTATGGCATTAGCTTTCTTGGCTACAAGGGCACACTGTTAACTCATATCCAGCCTTTCATCCACCATAACCCCTAGGTCCCTTTCCATTGTACTGCTGCTGAGCCAGTCAGTCCCCAGCCTGTAACAATGTTTCGGATTCTTCTGCCCCAGGTGCAGGACTCTACACTTATTGAACTGCATCAGATTTCTTCTGGCCCAGTCCTCCAATTTATCCAGGTCCCTCTGGATTCTCTCTCTACCCTCCAACATATCTACCTCTCCCCTAGTTTTGTGTCATCCACAAACTTGCTGAGGGTGCAATCCAGTCCCTCATCCAGGTCATTAATAAAGATGTTGAATAACACCGGCCCCAGAACCGAGCCTTGTGGCACTCCGCTTGAAACAGACAGCCATCCAGATATTGAGCCATTGACCACTACCCTTTGGGCCTGACCATCAAGCTGGCTTTCTATCCATTTTATAGTCCAAGGATCCAATCCATATTTCCTTAACTTATGGACAAGAATGTTGTGGGAGACCGTATCAAAAGCCTTGCTGAAGTCAAGGTATGTGACATCCACAGACTTCCTCATGTCCACAGAGCTTGTTACCTCATCATAGAAGCTGATCAGATTGGTGAGTCAGGACTTGCCCCTGCTGAATCCATGTTGGCTACTTTTGATCACTTTCTCCTCTTCCAAGTGCTTCAAAATGGATTCCTTGAGTATTCCCTCCATTATTTTCCCAGGGATTGAGGTAAGGCTGATGGGTCTATAGTTCCCTGGATTGTCCTTCTTTCCTTTTTTAAAGATGGGCACTACGTTTGCCTTCTTCCAGTCATCCGGTATCTCCCCCGATCTCCAAGAGTCTTCAAGGATAATGGCCAAAGGTTCAGCAATGACCTCTGCCAATTCCCTCAGTATCCTGGGGTGCCTTATATCCAGACCCATGGACTTGTGCACATCTAGTTTTTCTAGATAGCTCAGAACTTGTTCCTTCCCCACAGATGGCTGCCCTCCACCTTCCCATACTGCATCATCTAGGACCATCATTGGGAAGTTGACTTTGCCCGTGAAGACTGAGGCAAAAAAAGCATTGAGCACTTCAGCTTTTCCTGCATCATCTGTCACTAGGTTACCTCCCTCATCCAGTAATGGCCCCACACCTTCTCTGATAACCTGTTTATTGTTCACATGCCTGTAGAAACCCTTCTTGTTACTCTTCACATCCCTTGCCAGCTGCAGTTCCAATTGTGCTTTCGCTTTCCTGATTACTGCCCGGCATTCTCCAGCCGTATGTTTATACTCCTCCTTAGTCAACTGTCCTCATTTCCATTTCTTGTATGCATCCTTTTTGAATTTAAGCTGACTAAGGATTTCCCTGTTAAGCCAAGCTGGTTGCCTACCATGTTTGCATTTCTTACTACGCAGCGGGATTGTTTGTTCCTGTGCCTTCAGTAAGACTTCTTTAAAATACTTCCAGTTCTCTTCAACTCTTTTCCCCTTCATCTTCATTTCCCAAGGGATCCTGCTCATCCAGTCTCTTAGGGAGCCAAAGTCTGCTCTTCTGAAATCAAGGGTCTGTATGTTACTGCTCACCCTTCTTCCTTTCGTCCGGATCCTGAAATCTACGATCTCATGGTCGCTGCAGCCCAGGTTCCCCCCTACTTCTATTTCTTCTACTAGTTCTTCCCTGTTTGTGAGCAACAGATCAAGTTGCTCACGGCCCCTGGTCGGTTCCTTCAGCACTTGTACCAAGAAGTTATCCCCAGTAGTCTCCAAAAACTTCCTGGATTGTCTGTGTGCTGCTGTATTGGTCTCCCTACAAATGTCTGGATGATTAAAGTCTCCCATGAGAACCAGGGCCATATTTTGTGCCTCATTTGCATACTCGCATGTGATCTTGCTTCCAGAAGAGCTTTTTCTGGAAGCAAAAACAGCAGTGTAGACAAGGTTCCCTTGAAAGAAAACCCCCTTTCCAGAAGAACCCTTATTCCTCAAATGTTTGATATGTAAACCTGTGCCTCATTTGAATTTTCATTCTTGCTCATTACCATGCCCCTCCCCAGTTCAGTGTAGACACGGCCAAAGATACAGGTGGAACTGGAAGGCAGTAACACTTGAACAACTGAGCCTTCCTTCGGGCTGTGGTCACCCTTGGCCAAACCTTCGAAATGGCCATGCTAACGGACACATCTAAGCATATTAGTGAGGCGCTGAATTGAATATTCAGTGCTTCATTATTATTCACATGCTTCTGGCCGCAGCACTTCGAAAGCTGAGGGGAATAAGGGGATTTTGAAATGTGTGGGGTGCTTTCAAAAAGGAACCCCGTGTAGCTGCGCTGAGCCGTGTGTGTTTGAAAGCGATGCTTTCAAAGTGCCGTGGCCGGAAGCATGCAAATGTTAATGAGGCACTGAATATTCAGTTTGGTGCCTCATTAGTATTCTTTGATTTGGCCATTAGCATGGCCATTTCGAAGGTTTGGCCAACTGTGGCCACAGCCTTGGTGTGATTAATAGAGAGAGTATTTTTTAAGTGCTGTTCAGAGGGCAATATAGAGCAGCCAAATCAAATATTTTAGCATGGTTGGCTGGTATAGATGAGCTGATTTCTCCTGATTTGTAAGAAATTAGCATCTACATTCTCTGAGCCAAATGGAGTTTATGTTGGCCCAATTTCATTTTATGTATTTACTTTCAGTAGGAAAGAGAGGTGGCAAAGTTTGTTAGTCCTGCAATAAAGTGTGACTATCAGTGAGTTGCTAGTCTGGTGGCTGAGGCCATGGCTGGTGGCTCTGAACATCTGCACTCAGTTCCAAGCTCCACCATGGAATGCCTTGATTCTAAGGTCAAATTATTTTATCTCTTTGTGCCTCAGACCCACACTGATGAAAAAGAAAAAAATCTTGGCCTAGCCTTTATAGAGTGGAAGAGTAAGTCTTTATGTTGCCCAGCATGATGGGAAGATACTGTAATACACATCATAATGAGGAATATGATGGGATCTTACTTGTGGAGAAGAAGGATTAAAGATACTGGTACTCATGCTTTTCTAAATCAAAGCAATAGTGACATTGTGTAACCCACAGACCTTACTGGGTGTGATTCAGTGTCCCATGTAGCAGCACCTTGGTGACTTAGCAGAAAGTGCTTCCTCTACAGTCTTAGCTGAGAGGCAGCTGGTTTTTAGCTCAAGCTTTAGAGGCTCACATATTAAGTTCCAGTGGTTCCCAGTTTCAAGTCTGCCTGAGTGTGGTTACAACTGCATAAACCACAGAAACTGCATAATGAACACAGGACAGATTCTTGGATTCTATCACAATGATCCTCTTTAGTATTTCCTGGGACATTCAGGTCCTAGTGTGAGGTTTGGTCATGTGTTCATGTGGCTAAGAGTGGAATCTTAGCACTCTTCATTAGACAGCACAAAGACAATCTAGCCACAGAATCACTGTCTTTCTCAAGAGATAGGGTGGGATATAACATAGCCTCCAGGATCCTTTTAATTTGGAGGCATAAACAGTTTGATTGCCATTAACTGTAACAGCTGGCAGGATAACGAGCCAAGAAGGATTTGAAAGCCAAGGAGTGATATGTCTGCCTTTCCAGAGTGAAGTGCAAGTTCACTGATACTCCAGAATGGACGTCCAACACATCAGAGCAGCAACTGAGGCTGTTACACATGAGTCAGACTATGCATCTCTAGTGTAACAGTGATGAAAACTGAGGTTTCTGCCTTGTAATCTGGCAGTGGTAATCTCTGCTGTGAATAGTCACAATGAGTGAGTCACCAAAGGTGTGCGAAAGAAGACACCTATCCCCAAGTTTAAATCCAGAGCTCCTGACTCAAGTTATTTTTAGCCTTAAGGAGAAGCAATAATGTGAAGTTCATTGCTCCTTCCTTTTGAAGCATATGGGAGTTTACCTGATCATTGCCTCCGACTATTGGGGTATTTTATCCTGTAGCGGTCTTCTGCAGAGGGTTTCTTACCCTTAATTATTTGGTAGTGGCTATTCCCAGGGACATTAGACAGACATTGAGTTGGACCCGATCTGGAGGTTCTTGTCCTTCTTGCTCCACATATAACCCTATTTTCAATGGAATAATTACTGCTCAAAGGCGAGTAACCCTAGGAAGCTAATGAGCAATAACTGGTTCATGTAAGTCCAAAGGGTTGGTCTTAATGGAATGTTGAACTGTACATAAATATCCTTTTAAAAGGGCCAAAACAGTGTTACATTTTCTATTCCTTGAAGGCCAGGCAGGATGCACAACTGCAAAGCTGTGCAGGGATGCTTGTTGATTCATTTCAGGGAAGAAGGATTTAGAAAAAGAGATTAAGGCCATTTATGGGCCTGATTCTCACTTATATCAAGACCCACCAGCATTACTTGACCAGTATAAAGGGGACTGAGTGTTAATAAAACTCACTTCTATATACATCTTCCCTATTGCCTGTGAATAGCTGCAGCCTCAGCGCTCAGTTCAAAAAGAGAATGCTGGAGAGTGTCAGCCTGAAACAAAACCCATGCCCACACATCAAAAGGCATCTGGCTTCCATGTGAAACACTTTTTCCTGCAGCTGCAACAATTAGGATTGCAACATCCAGGTGAAGGGATGTGCTGGCAGGAAGTTAAGTAGGCTTTGAAAAGTTGCTTGGTGGCAGAATTTATCACTTATCATTAACCTCTGATTTGGTAGGATTCCTGCCATTCCAGAGGGATAAAACATCTCCAGGAAGAAGTTACCTACAAGTCTGAGGACACTTGAGTATATGTCTCTCACTCCCAGGAATTTCTTATATAAAAATGTAATATATGACATCTCATAATATTTTCATATTGGGTAACTACAGAGAATATTTTGGCAAGGGTGCTTAATCTAAAATGTTCAATTTTAATCAGCTTGAACTATGGTCTGTCTTTCTGTGAACTGAAAATCACCAATCAATTTTCCTTTATCTTTTTTTTCTGTTTTTCTTACCCAAGGCAATGCCTTTTGTAAAAGGGTATTTATTTTTAATGGATTTTTTAATGAATTTTTCAGTCAAGCTATTAATAATGCCATTAATTATAGGCAGCTTGTATTAAAGTGCATGCCGGCCTCTTAATCCTGACCCCCAGCTATTGGCTTGCATCTAATCTAGCCTGGTTCTTGGTAGTGAGGTGCAGACCTCAGCCAGTGGCTGCTAGGAGACAGTATCGGGAGACAGAGCTGAAGGATAAGAAGGAGCTGGCAGGGGGAGGAGGGGGAAGAGGATAGAATTTTTAGTATATACTTTGCCAGAGGGGGTGAAGTTTAAAGCCAGATGATATGTTAGTGTTGTGGGGATAATCCTGGAGATGCGGCACAAGCACTTAGAAGGAAGTTCCCCAGTGGAAGGCTTTGCTCTGCCTGAAAGGCCTGGTCTGTTTGATAACCCCACAGGAGGACTGTGCTAACTTACCTGAGGCTGTTATGTGTGACTGCTGCTCCACTTCAATCTGCTTAAAAGATCTACCAGACAGAAGGCCAGGCAGCATAATGAGATTCGACTCCCCCACCCTGCACACACTGCTCATCTGACATGGTGGTTAGAAAAGGTGCTAATTATCAGCTGGTTGCAAGATAATGAAAGGGCCTGATCCTGCTCCCACTGGTGTTGGTGACTGAGCTCCCATCAGTGGGAACTGGATCAGATCCTAAGTGTTTCAGAGCTTTGTGCTTTAGTTCATCGTGTGTGTGTGTGTGTGTGTGTGTGTGTGTGTGTTTTCTAGCACGAAAGCAAGCACTGGAAAAGTCTTAGATGGAATCATTTTATGTCACTGAAGTTTCCAGGGTTATACAGGGGAAGTTTCAAGGGCTTTTTGGGCTATGCTTAATTAGTTCTGTTGATCATATGAGTGTTTTCATTCTTGGTAGCTTACGAATTAAAATTTCCTCTTTCAGAATATATGTAGTATTAAGGATCATACACTGAGCCTGTTGTCCATCAGGATCTGACACAGTATAATACCAGACACAAATTTTCACACGTGTATGCCTTAGAAGGGAAATCCTCTGAATGCGTAGCTTCCAATGTAGGTGTATAGGTGTCATGTTTAATGATGGTTAATGTAAGCATCCAAAGGCAGCTTTTGGACATCACATTTGTTGATTATTTTTAAAAAGCCAAGAGTGTGCAGTGTGCTGCATGAGAAAGACAGGAAGGCAGCCTCTGTCCAAAGGAGCATGTGTAGATTTGCTTTTCTTTTTGAAAGCCTTGCAGGAGTGAGCGTTGAGAAGGGATTTGACAGCATGGGATGGCAGGTGAGTATCTGGGTGCCACCTATTTCTCATGTGCTTTGAAAAAATGGGTTCATAAGAGCGGGTTGTGACATAAAACTCATGTCTGGAACCAGGGTTTGAATACCATCGAAGACTGGATCTGAAGTTTTGGTTCAGTCCTAAGTGTATGGTAACACAAAGGGTAAGACCCTTTATTTGGTGTAAGTCAGTGTCATTCCAAGAACATCAGGGCTACGTCTACACGTGCAGCCAACATCGAAATAGCTTATTTCGATGTTGCGACATCGAAATAGTCTATTTCGATGAATAACGTCTACACGTCCTCCAGGGCCGGCAACGTCGATGTTCAACTTCGACGTTGCTCAGCCCAACATCGAAATAGGCGCAGCGAGGGAACATCTACACGTCAAAGTAGCACACATCGAAATAGGGATGGCCAGGCACAGCTGCAGACAGGGTCACAGGGCGGACTCAACAGCCAGCCGCTCCCTTAAAGGGCCCCTCCCAGACACACTTGCACTAAACAACACAAGATACACAGAGATGACAACTAGTTGCAGACCCTGTGCCTGCAGCATAGATCCCCAGCTGCCGCAGAAGCAGCCAGAAGCCCTGGGCTAAGGGCTGCTGCCCACAGTGACCATAGAGCCCCGCAGGGGCTGGACAGAGAGCATCTCTCAACCCCCCAGCTGATGGCCGCCATGGAGGACCCAGCAATTTCGACGTTGCGGGACGCGGATCGTCTACACGGTCCCTACTTCGAACATCGAAGTAGGGCGCTATTCCTATCTCCTCATGAGGTTAGCGACTTCGACGTCTCACCGCCTAACGTCGAAGTTAACTTCGAAATAGCGCCTGACACGTGTAGACGCAACGGGCGCTATTTCGAAGTTGGTGCCGCTACTTCGGAGTAGCGTGCACGTGTAGACGCAGCTCAGAGGAGCTATGTTAAGTAACATTCCACTGATGATCCAGTCCTTAAAATGTAAATTAACAAAACCTTCCAAAAAACCTTTGTTCACGCTTTCCTGATCTTTGGTAGAGAAACACAACAATTCCGATTATGTAGAAAGCATAATGGTAGTTTTCCCAACCACTCATGGTCCTATTAGGACTTGTAATTTGAAATTATTATGGACATTCCAAAATTAATCTTTAATAATAGGTCTCTACACTGGAACCCTATTTCCTTGTGCCTCCCATTCTAATTTTTCATAGCTTCTTCAGGTACCAGTTAATGATTACCAACATCCCAATTTCCACAGTAAATAAAAGAACACACCACTGGAAGAAAGCAGTGTGTCCCATTTGTCTCATACAAGGTATCTGCCTGCCATATGATACTATTATGCAAGAGGGTTGGGAGCCACTGGCACAGTGCATAGGTACAGTATATTTACCCTTTCCATTCACACTATGACCTCTTCAATCCATTTGATAATGTGTTTCTAAATAGTTTGCTGAAATAAAAATAAAAGTCTACTTGATTAACAGATGAACTTGAATCTGATTAAGCTAGTCTCCTTCAGTAAGTGATCTTACTCTAGTCTGAAACACCATTAAACCCCTTTCCATGTGCATATTCAAAGCCCACTGCTGATTCCTCTGGGCTAGCAGACAAATGGCTAAACATTTCAGAAGCATGTATATTGTAGGAAGTACGTCATGTCCGATGATGACATCTTGAGCTTGCACAGGCTCATCGGTTGTGGACTCGCAGATGGCTGAGGAGTCCAAGCTTTGAATGGCATGGATGTTCACAGTGGGGGCAAGGGGATTGTCCTGGGTCTTTTGGTGCAGCTACAGCTGTTGCTTTCTTCCTCTCATGAGCATCAATGAGGCGTACGTGTCGTTGCTCTTCAAAGTTGTCAAATGTATGTTGTATGAGAGCACACCAGCCTATTCTGTCTTTTGCATGATGATCTAGCTGATCTGGTTTTAAATCAGCACAAGAAATGTTGGCCTTCGCACAGTTTTTATACCCCTTGCGAGGCCTACCTTGATTCCTTTTGCCCTGGGAGAGTTCACCGTAGAGGAGTTGCTTAGGGATTCTTGACTCCTCCATTCGTATGACGTGCCCTGTCCAGCAAAGTTGGGCTTTCAGAATCATGGCTTCGATGCTCATGGTTCCTGCTCTGTGGAAACCTACCATTGTTTGAATTTAGTAGGACTGGATGGTGTTCTTATTTCAAGGGAGCATTTGAAGCCATCTGGGTACAATTTTCAAAAAAAGACCAAGTCCTATTTTCAAAAATAAATGGCTGATTTTTGCTACTATTTTGTCCTGATAATAACAGGTGACAGGTTAATATGCACATATTGTTATTTTTTCCCATTCCAATTCCTCACACATTGCTAGCAATTTCCTGTAAATAAATCTATAGCCCATCAAGTTGGTTGTTTGGTTAACGTAAGACTTTGTTTTTGTGTTCTTCTAGTCGTGCATAATGATATTCGATCTGGAACAGATTAAATAAAAACTGCCTTGAACACCTGACCATCTACGATCTAGATCCAAAGAGAACCAAACATGTTTAGGTTCTAATTGCTTATTTCATCTACTTTTTCAGTAGAGATGCCTGTTTGTGTCGATTCTTACTGAGAGCGGGAAAAAAAGTTATTTTAAAGAAATTGGTGACATTTTTGATTAACTTTTTTCATTAAGGAAGCTGAACATGTCTAATCTTGAGAAAAGAGGACTGGGAGGTGGGCATGATCAGTTTTTGGCTATCTTAAGGGCTGTTGCAAAGAAAGAACAATTGTCAATTGATCTCCATGTCTGCTGAGGGTAGGAAAGACATAATCAGCTTAATCGGCAGCAAGGGAGATGTATGTTCAATATCAGGAAAAACTTTCTAATGATAAAGATAGCTAAGTGCTTAAATAGGCTTCTAAAGGAAGTTGTGGAAGCTCCATCTTTGATTAGATACTATCTGTCAGGGATGGTTGAAATATTCTTTGTCCTGCATAGGAAAGGGAAGTTGAAGTAGATGATCTCTCAAGGTCCCTTACAATCATACATTTCTGTGATTTTCATTAACTGGAATCTATTTATCTCCTGTTTCCAGCCAGAGCTAGAATCAGAAACGCTGAAATACAATGCCGCCAAAAACGCAAGATCTTGTGAGATTTCTAGACCAAATATGCAGACACAAGAGGTTTCGCTGATTCAAGTCATGTCCTCTGCCCTGCAATTAACCTCCCCATGAGTACAAGTGGCTACCCAAGAGAACTCATTGTCTGATTTTGGCCAAGGTTCAAACATGCAGCCATCATTTTGAATCTTTATTGAAACAGAACTTGTGAAACTTTTGAGCTTCACCTGTCAGTTCCCATTCTTTCTATATACCTGTGTTCAAAAATATCAGGATTTTTAATTTGCTGAATTAAAAGGGATATTAGCCTGTAGTTCCAAAGTCAGGGGGAAAATGAGTCTTGATCAGACATGAAAGAAAGAAAATCCATGTGTTCAGTAAAGATAACTGTAAATATATTTAAGGGATGTGAGTCTGATGGCCTCAGCCAGCTTTACTGAGCTGTGTCATTGAAAGGTTATACTCTGTGAAAGTTTGTTATGAGCTCAAAACATGGGCACATTCTGTTCCAAAGCCTGTGACACATCACAAAAACAGGTTCCTTCCTCGGGAATGTGAGCTTGCTGCTGATTGGAAAAGTGGCTTCAAAGCCCAGTTTGATTTTCTTCTTCCAGTTAGAAAAAAAAGCTATTTCACAGAAAAAAATGAAACCTGAGGGAAACACAATGAAGGCAGATGAAATAGGGAAAAATGGTCATGTAAAATTCCATTGGAAATTTTCTCTTGGGTCGACGAAGATTTGTTACATTAGGCCCTTTCAGCAAGTTCTTAAGTAGAAATGGGCAAACAATTCATTTTTGGTGAGGGGTTCTGAGTATTTAAATTTGAAACTCCTATATCCCAGATGAGTGCCCTAATAATGAGGCTAAAGATCATAAGGAATGGGATAGAGTGGCAGCACATAAAAACATAAGAACATAAGAACATAAGAATGGCCATACTGGGTCAGACCAAAGGTCCATCGAGCCCAGCATCCCATCTGCCGACGGTGGCCAATGCCAGGTGCCCCAGAGAAGGAGAACAGAAGACAATGATCAAGTGATTTATCTCCTGCCATCCATCTCCTGCCCTTGTTCTGATGGCTAGGGCACCATACTTTATCCCTGGCTAATAGCCATTTATGGACCTAACCTGCAAAAATTTATCAAGCTCTTTTTTAAACCCTAATAGAGTCCTGGCCTTCACAGCCTCCTCGGGCAAGGAGTTCCACAGGTTGACTGTGCGCTGTGTGAAGAAAAATTTCCTTTTATTAGTTTTGAACCTACTACCCATCAATTTCATTTGGTGTCCCCTAGTTCTTGTATTATGGGAAAAGGTAAATAATTTTTCTATATTCACTTTCTCCACACCATTCATGATTTTATATACCTCTATCATATCGCCCCTCAATCGCCTCTTTTCCAAACTGAAAAGTCCCTAACAGCCACTAGCAGCACCCCTTCCTCCTCCCACTTCTCTGGTAGTTTTGTGAATGGCTGAAATTGTTGAGGTCAAAGCCGCAGATAGCTTTGAGTCACCCTAAACTGCATTTTTAAATTTAATCAAATTTTTTTCACCTGGCTTTAGTCTTACACGCAGCTTTACAGACAGGAACAGTTAGACATGTACTCAAATGCCTCACTGAACCGGGAGCTCAGCTTGCACAAACCCCACTAATTCCTAGTACAGCTCAGGGAAACTGCCTGTTTCTGCTACACGAGAGACCCTCAAAGGCTTTCAGCGGGTTATAGGGTTGTCTTTTCAGGTCAAAGCTGTGAGGCAGAGAAAGGGAGCGGGGACGGCATTGTGCTTGCTTGACCTACCATGTTTTATTTCTGGTTAAACAGAGTATTTCAGCCTCCCATCCTTCTGATCCTCACTCTTCACAAAGGCTGAATTCAGCAAATAGGGCATGCTGTTTCAATATCTGCTCTGTCTCTCACTCATCTTTTTTGTCTATGTTACCATCATCCTGGGCTACCAACATCTAAATTCAGGTTCCTTGTTATTCTTTTTTCCCCTAAAGTTTAAAAAAAAAAGATGATGCTTATTGATTTTTCTCTGCTTCACCTAGGGTGGACCATTTGTGATTCCTTTCTTCACCTTACACCATAAGCAGGATCTGGATACTCAGAGTAAATTTGCATAAGCCCATTGACTTCAATGCAGCTGCTCAGATTAATGCTGTGAGCCTCAAGCCTGTTGGGATTACTTGTATGAGTAACTGCTTTCCTCTGGAGTTTAAGGGGTTTTTGGTGTGAAACTCACGCTTGTTAGCCCACTCCTTTACCTGTTAAAATGAAAGATATGTTATGCAACGATCGACCTATTCAAATTTTCTGTGGAGTTTCAGATGGATTCTCTCAGAGTCCTGTGACCAGAGGTTTTAAAAAACAGTTTTGATAAACACACTATCTGGGAATATATAGGACATAAAGTATTTAATCCTGCCTCTGTGGGGGGGTGGGGGTGGGGATGCACTAAGAGGACTCTTTAAGTTGCTTCTAGCCCTACATTTCTATGATTCTTGGTTGAGTGATTCCAGGTAAGCAGTATCCGCAAATGTTAGCAGCTGTAGTTTGTACTTATTCCTGGGTCACTAATGAAAATGTTAAAAAAAATGTATTTAGCTTAAAATTTGCCTCTGTGGAACCCTACTTGAAACACATTCATATGCAGATGATTACAATTACTTTTTGAGATCTATCAAGTGGCCAATTATTTGAAAATTTATTGTATACTTTGTTAATATAGTGTAATGATAAATTTCAGTCAAAATATTGTGCAATACTAAGCCAAACACTTGGCAAATATTTAAGTCATAGAAAAAGCCTAGGTAACGTTACAGTTACCCAATTACATCTCTCAGCCAAACATGTAATCTCCCCAAAAACTGAAATCAGGTTCTCTTGACAAGACCCATTTTCCATAATACTCTTCTGAGGCCTTAATTTTATTTTCACCCTTTAATTATAACTTTAATCCTTTATCAGCTTTTCCATTGTTTTGCTCTAGAGTGATATCAGGTTATCAGGTCTGAAGTTAACAGGTCATCCTGCTTCCCCTTTTTTTGAATATTGGCAGAGGACGAGGGCTATGGTTACACTGACCCAAACCACTGACAGCAGTATGTGACAGGGCGGTTTTAAAAATGCAAATGGCTGCTTATTTGCATATTCGCTCACCGGCAGACGCTACCTCCGGAACAGAAAAAGCTTTGTAAATGTGGTTCAGCTGGCTCACCCCCAGTTTGTCAGCCATCTCTTATTCCTGGAAAAAATTGTGCCTGTGGCAGCGTCTGCCGATGAGCAAATATGCAAATAAGCAGCCATGTGCATTTTTGAGACTGCCCATTTGCATACAGCTGCCAGCTATTCATGTTAGTGTAACCATAGCGTAGGGCTCTGGTTGCACTACAGTGATCTGTCGATAGAAGTCACTGTCTGAAGAGATTTCCCAACAAAATATCTGTCAACAGAGTGCAGGCACGCACAAAAGCCAATCAGAGCATTCCACTCTATAGCTGTGTCTACACGTGCACGCTACTTCGAAGTAGCGGCACCAACTTCGAAATAGCGCCCGTCGCGGCTACACGCATCGGGCGCTATTTCGAAGTTAACTTCGACGTTAGGCGGCGAGACGTCGAAGTCGCTAACCACATGAGGGGATCGGAATAGCGCCCTACTTCGACATTCAACGTCGAAGTAGGGACCGTGTAGACGATCCGCGTCCCGCAACGTCGAAATTGTGGGGTCCTCCATGGCAGCCATCAGCTGGGGGGTTGAGAGACGCTGCCTCTCCAGCCTGTGCGGGGCTCTATGGTCACCGTGGGCAGCAGCCCTTAGCCCAGGGCTTCTGGCTGCTGCTGCTGCAGCTGGGGATCCATGCTGCAGGCACAGGGTCTGCAACTCGTTGTCGGCTCTGTGTATCTTGTGCTGTTTAGTGCAACTGTGTCTGGGAGGGGCCCTTTAAGGGAGCGGCTGGCTGTTGAGTCCGCCCTGTGACCCTGTCTGCAGCTGTGCCTGGCACCCTTATTTCGATGTGTGCTACTGTGGCGTGTAGACGTTCCCTCGCTGCGCCTATTTCGATGTGGTGCTGCGCAACGTCGATGTTGAACATCGACATTGCCAGCCCTGGAGGACGTGTAGACGTTATTCATCGAAATAGCCTATTTCGATGTCGCCACATCGAAATAGGCTACTTCGATGTAGGCTTCACGTGTAGACGTAGCCTATCAGAGTGCTGGACTACGCAGCCGCTCTCTCGACAAAACAGGCAGCTAGAAGCACAGCAGACAGGGCTGTCCATTGTCCTGGATGCCCTGTCTTTCAAGAGAAGGCCCCCTCAGAGCATCCACACAGCTTTTTTGTTGACAGAACTGTTGATAAAAGGTGCTGTTCCTCATCTGGGAGAAGCAGAAGTCTGTTGGTGGAAGTGCCGACTTTTGTCGACAGACTGTCAGCAAAAGGCATTTTGCGTGTGGATGTTCCACCAGTTTTATGGACAAAACCAGGGTTTTGGCATCAAAACTCACTCAGGTAGCAGTAGCCTAGCACTCTTCCAGTCCTCTGAAATTTCCTTGTGTCCCCTTGGGACTCTAATCAAAGGCCACATCTTCTCCAGGTCTCCTTCATGATCGCCATGCTTTATTATGTTCTTTCACCAGGCTGCAGCTTGCCATGTTATGTCTGTGCATTTAAGGTATTTAAATTCCATAGCCAGTTTGCCCACTTGCCCCTGAGGAGAGGAGCAGTACTAGCAGCAACAGTTCTGCCTATTTCTGCCTTCTCTCCACCTCCCTGCTCTCCCCCAGCACTTTTTTCCAGTTTGTTTATATAAATACAGCTTCTGTGATTACTTACCCTTCAATTAGCCCTTCAACTGTAGCTCTACTCAGTTAATTGACATGCTCTGTCAACTAGCTTTCTTCCAGTAAGGTCTCAGTTAATATATACTGACGGGTATTAGCAAGACAGAGTGCTAAGTTACCTCCTGACTTGGAATACCCTGTAACACCTAGGTATTCAAAGATTTATTAAAAATCAATATTAGGGGGCCAGAGATCTCAGCAAACTCTTTTACGATCTGTGGGTGCAATTTTCTCAAGCCTGTTGTTTTGCAAAATGTTTATTTCTAATAATTTATGTTTATTTTCCTTCTTCGTTACTAACGGATAACAGTTCATCTTTCTCATATGATATACGTACAACATCCTATTTCTTTTCAAACACAGAGTGGATATTTGTTGAGCACTTTTGCATTTCCTGAAAAAGCCAAATAACACTAAGGTTTGATTCTGGTTCTTGAACCTTGCTTCAGCCTTCCTTAGTTTGTAATATGCAAGTTCATATGCAGATGCCCTGTTAATTCAGGTTGAAACTCTCTACTCTGGCATTTTCTGGTCTGGCAACATCTATCATCAGTCATGATTTTAGTTCACCAGAAGTCCACTTATCATGGGTGTGGCCAAGTTTCTTGTAGTTCCATGAAGTTTTTTTACAGCCACCAGTTCTGGTTCTCAGTGTTCTGTGCTGTTCTTAAGCTGTAATTTACCCCTAAATGTCTTCTAAGAATTCAGTAGACAGTGTAAGTATTGGGAATGCTGCTAGACACTACTGACTTCTTGCTGTTTAGCCAGTTCTCTGGTTCTGCCCAGGTCAGGTCACAAGGGTGCCAGACTAGAGAGATTCAACCTGTGTTATACAATCTTCATAGTTCAGGCCAGATCTTCACTTAGTCGCTACTCCACTGACCATTGCAAATCTGGTCCTTCTTGTTTCCAGAAGCATCTTTACCATTGTTTTGTAAGACAAAGTCTCCTTCCATGTGTTAGTTAAAGCAGCAATATGGAAGCTGTGTGTGGCTAGGTATGCTCTGCACAACATGAAACTTTGGCTGATTTTTTTTTTCTTTAGGAAAAGAGAGAGATAAAAATGGTTTCATGATTTTCCTCTCAAATGCCCTATAAAGCAAAATGTAATATACAAGGGGAAAACGTGCTTGCATGGATCAGACACAATTCCGGGCATCTACATACTTAGCAGAGGGAGCATGTTCAATTAGTCTTTTTCCCACAAGCTCCCCAGTTAGCCTCCCTCTGGAAAATAGGTGAGAAATGCTTATATTCCTCTCAATATGTTAATCAGACAACTGGTATCACAGTTCTCTAACTGTGTAATACCAGTCCCCCTTGGCAGATATATTTTATTTGGATAATGATGTGAAATTTAAGATCTACGTTTCAATTGTACAGAGCCATAGGCAGTTGTCAATTTTAGTGACAGACGTAGACCTGGAGCTAAATTCCTGTGCACAAGCAAAAATTCCAACAAGCATAGCACAATTCCGGTCCCTTAATAGAAATACATTTTTTCCCATTGAGGGGAAGTATGTTTAAATGGTGCATTGCTTCTCCTGGTGTTGGCAAAGCATTAATGCTCTCAAATATTTTCTTTCACTTGAACAGTCTGGTGACTGGAGCTGTCAAGCAGCCTGCCATAAAATGTGCTGGATATCTGTCTTTTTCTGCCTAACTGCCCATCACTTTGGCATCTAGGTGCAGTTGTATAATTAAGAATCACCCATTTTTCTCTTCCAATAGCACGCTGCTGCATGTGCTTCTGTCCTTCCATGCTCATCAGAATTCTTACAGTTCTTGGGTGTCTGTTAACTGCTGTTAATGAATGCTGTAGGTTGGGTTTTTCCTAGGAATTTGGTATGTATTAACCTTGCATTATCCTTTGTGCATGACAGATGGGTCCCTTTTGTGTTCATTTAGACCAGCTTTTCTTAAACTATGTTCCGCAGAACACTGGTGTTCCATGAACAACTCATAGGTGTACTATGTGCGTTTGGAAAAATACACTGATGGTGTATATATACTTTTGTTATTAAAGTCAGATACAATGTTACTTCTTCATTGCTATGTTATGTAATTAAATTACTTCATTTTGTTTTTTGCTGTATACGTTGCTGTTTTCTTTCTTTTTTTTTTTGTCTGACAACAGTTTTTTTGAGTAGTCTCATATTGGTCGCCGTGTTAGTCTGTTTCATCATAAAACAAAATACGGTCCTGTAGCACTTTAAAGACTAACAGTAGTATTCACTAGGTGATGAGATTTCGAGGGGCAGACCCACTTTTTCAAATGTGGAGGTAGTGCTGTCCTGGAAATAGCACAAAAATATTGTTGTGTGGTGTTCCATGATCTCAAAAAGTTTAAGAAACTGATCTATTCTCCCAGGCTTTTGTCTTTCCTTCTTTATTACTGGTAGTTAATAGGGAACCCTATTTTAACAGGGCTAAGATCACACTATAGGCTTATCTTTGTGGGTGGGTTGTTTGCTTAGAATTTGTGGGGAGAATGTTAAATTTTAAGTCTAAAAATTCCTGCAGGGCTCACAAGTATTTCAGGGCCTTCCTAGAAAAAGATGAGCTGTCATGTCTGGGATTTTCTTTTCTTCCCCAAGGTGAAAGCCCGATGCAGTGCTTCACAACCAATGTACCGTAGCACTTAGTGCGCCGTAAAATTTTGAGGAAAAATATTTAAAATGAATTGAACAAATTGGGGTGGCCAACCCACAGCTCTTTAAGCCATTAAATTGGCTTCTCCTCAGAGCCACGTGCAGGGAGTACCTTCAGCTAGTCTGCGCATGGCGGCAGCAGTAGTGGTGGTGGCTCTGGTAAGTGGCCAGCAACAAGTCTGAGTGGGGGTCTTGGGGAGAGGGTGGGGGTTGGGTTATATATGTTGAATGTGCCATGAAACTATGAATGCTTAGGCATGTCAAGAGGTGATAAAAGTTGCTGACCACTGGTCTAATGCTGACAAAATTGGGTCCCAGACCTACCGTAGAGTTTAAGGCCAGAAGGGACCACAAAGTCATCTAGTCTGACTCCCGTCTCTGACAACACACTAAACCCCACTCAGCAACTTTCACAGCATGATCAATCAGAATGAGAAGAGGAGCAATATGAGCATCAGCACCCTCAGGTGCTTTAAAGCTACTGTTCTCCATGAAACCCAGAATGGGAGTTTTCCCTGGCTGGAATGACTTCCCTACGCACATATACTCAAGAACACATTTCTACAGCTGATATCCTGGGTGATGCTACCTTCTCCCAAAGAGGAATCAAGTTTTGTTAATAGACAATCAAGGTTCTTAGCAAAAAGACCAATTTACGTGTGGTTTTAGCTATAGTTCAGAAATGTAAGCAATGTTTTATAGCCATTCTTATTGTACAGCTGTTACCTCCATTTTAAGCCAGTTAAAAATCCCTTGTTAAGTTATTCAGTTAGCCCAGGTCTGTTCCTGTGCAGTTCTATCTTATTAATGTATTGCAACATTTCAAACTTTATAAATATAATTGCAGTGCCTTTTTATTTTATTTTATTTTTTATTAGCTAATGGGTTCCCTCCTTGTAATCCATCGTATTTCTGAGTCTTGCAAAGTGCACACTATAAAATGGGCAAAAATGATCCCATCTGGAAGCCATTAAAGATCAATAGAAGCAGAATCTCCAAAAGGAAAAAAAAAATCCCACTATCAAAACAAATGTGAACAAAAAACCATCAGCTTCTGTTTTCAAATCCCAGAGTGCTGAAGCTCATCACACTTCCACCGTGACATACAGCCGTGTGGGTCTGTTAACAACAGGAATGGCTAATCTAGTTTGAAAGGAGCATAAATATGATTAAAGCCCACCATCTCCTTGATTCTTTGGGAAACTGGAAACTTTTCTATTGTGCGAGTTACGTTTCAGAACGTGCATTTAATGGGGGGAAACAACTGCTTCTGTGCCCAGAACATGAGTTACAATGACATGCACTGAGCCTACTCCCAGAGGTGTCTTCAGCAAAACTTCCATTGCCTTGATTTTGGCAAGATCAGTTCCCTCCTGAGGAGCCTATAATAAAGAATTAAGAGTAGCATTTTTTTCAGAAGTGACTAAGGGAAGAACTACACAGCGAAGTTATTTCGAAATAACAGTAGCTGGCTTATTTTGAAATAGATAAACTTCATGGCACGAGGAATAGCACCTATTTTGAAGTAGCTCTTTCAAAATAGGGCCGTGTAGACAGGGAATTGAGCCTATTTCAAAATAAGCTATAGAAGCCGTGGCTATGCTACCCCTCCCTTTTGGAAGGGGCAAGTAAATTATGGCTGTTTAAAAATGCAAATGAGGCACTAAATATTCATATCAATCCCCCATTTGCATTTTCAGATAGCCATAATTTACATGCCCTTTCCAAAAGGGAGGGGTATTGTGGCTACGGCCAGTGTGTCCAGTGGCTCTATTTCAACATAGGCTTTATTGTATATAGGGCTACATCTACAGTAAGAGATCTTTCCAAAGAAGCTCTTCCAGAAGATCTCTTCTGAAAGAACTTTCAAAAGAGTGCGTCCACACACAAAAAAGTGGATAGAAAGAGCGAGCTGCTCTTTCAAAAGAGTGTCCACACAGCCCCCAGCTCTTTCAAAAGAACAGGCCAGGGATCGAAAATGAAGACAGTTCTTTTGAAAGAAGGGCCCTGTGGAGAGTCTAGACATTTTCTTTTGAAAAGTATCAGAAGGGTAGCCGTGTTAGTCTGGATCTGTAACAGCAACAAAGGGTCCTGTGGCACCTTATGGACTAACAGAAAAGTTTTGAGCATGAGCTTTCGTGAGCAAAGACTCACTTCATCAGATGCTGGTCATGGAAGTCTTTCAAAAGGGGACATTCTTCCTGAAATGGGAAAGGAAGAGTGATTTCGAAAGGAGTGCCACATTCTTTTGAAAGAATGCTTTTTGTGTGTAGAATGAGAGAGGCAGCCGTGTTAGTCCGTAGCTTCAAGAACAACAAGAAGTCTTGTGGCATCTTATAGACTAACAAATATTTTGGAGCACAAGCTTTTGTGGGCAAAGACCCGCTTCATCAGATGCATTTTGTGTGTAGGCCCTCCCTGGGCTCTTTCGAAAGACCCTCCTTTTTTTGAAAAATCTTTCGAAAGAACTTGCTTGTGTAGATGCAGCCTAGATGTTGCATTCTGAAATAGCTCAGTGCTATTTCAAAATGTATTTTGTTTTCATCAGTGCTCTTCTGAAGTAAGCTATTGTGGAATAGCTTGTTTCAAAATATGGCTGCTGTGCAGTCTATCTGGGAAGTTACTGCATGGCCAGAAGGGTCTCAGTTGTCACACACCCAGTACAATTATTTATTCCAATGCCGAGGCAACATAAAACGCCACTGAATCACAGAGGTATCATTTGCCTTCAAGGCACTACTCAGCCTTTGTTTACTGTTGTTATTAATTAATTATTTGTACTACAGAAGCATCTAGAGGCCCTCCGGCTAGATATGGGGCATACATCTAGTTAAAAGACAGTCCTTGCCAGGAGGACCTTATCACATCAATAGACAAGACAAAGGAAATCTTACTCCTATGATACAGAGGGGGACCTCATAAGGGCATTTCATATAACATCCCATATGCCAACTTGTGATGAAACAGGGATTTGAACCCACATCTCTAGATAACAGCCTGACCACAAGCTTGTCTTGCTGCTGAGACTACAGAGAAGGGTATCACATTTCAGATGTGCACCTAGAGAAGAATTTTATTGTGCAGGTGGAGAAGAAAGGCTTCTTACAGAAGTTTAATGGCTATTGTGGTGGTTGTCATGGCTATTAAATTCATACTCTAATGTAACTTGCAAGTGTAGACAAACCCTAACTTGCCTGAAGTCACACCACCTCTACACTGCAGCGATCTGTTTACAGAAGTAACTCTTGGAAGCAATCTTCCAGCAAAACTTCTGTTGACAGATCATGTTCACACACAAAAGCTGATTGAAAGAACAATCCATTCTGTTGATGGACAGTGGCCAGATTGCCCAGCCACTCTCTCAAAAGAATAGCCAACTGGAAGCTCAGAAAACCCTGTTAACAGAGGGTCCCCTGGAATGTCTACACAGGTTTTTTGTTGACAGTGTCAACAAAATGCATTTTGTATGTAGATGCTCCATGAGTTTTGTCAACAAAATGACGGTTTTGTCAACAAAACCCTTTAATGTAGATGTAGCCTCTGTGGCAGACCTAGGAACTAAAGCAAGAATTAGCAAGCGCCAACCCCGGGACATAACCAGACAGCTGTTCTATATGTTACCCTTGAATCTAAGATACCTGTCACTGAAGTATCTTAGCACTTACTGCATCTTCAGGACAGTAAAACTATATAAGGAAGTACGTGGGTCTGAAGAGGTGGGTCTTCCCTAATAAATAAATTTGTTAATCTTTAAGGTGCAACAGGACTACTTGTTTTTATGAAATATAAAAGGTTCATTGACTGTAATCTGGTTCTTTGTTTCAAAAAATAGAGATGTGGCTTATGAGTTGCATGAGAGTGTTGTCTTGTCCTTTCATCCTTCATACATATGCATAGTAAAGCACTGTGCTATTAAGGCAGGAAAGAAAGTAACAATAACATTAAGAAAAAGAGTTTGATTGTATAGCCAACATGAAACTTCAGCATATCCCACTTCCTCGCCTCTCTGCCCTCTCCCCTTCTGCTGCAGAAATGGATGGTGCTGACATTTGTTTTCCAGCTGCAGAAAATCTTCATTAAAGTTGAAGAATTAAATATAGCACTTTAGCTAATTAATTACAGTTTGATCGTTTTGACACCTCCAAATGACTCAGCCACATACCTGGAAGCTTTGTCAACTCAATTGCGTCTTTATTTTTGTAGCCTTTAACCAACAATGCAGACTAATGCCACTCTTTCTAGTTTTCAATCACCTCTACAGAAGTGCTCCCGTGGCAATGTGCAAGGACAGACCTAATTAATCCCTCATCTGCCCTGCGCTGTGTCTATCCATCACACTGTCAGTTGGAACTGCTGCTTGTTTTAAGGCTATTGCTGGAATGAAAGGCTCATCTGTTTTTCAATAATTTTTACCACAAGTGGTGATTTGTAATTAGAAAGGGCAACATCCAAATTTCAAATTTCTTTCCCCTGGTTTTGGAGGTGGGGAATCACAAGGGCAATAAAAGCTGTCACACGGCTGGAGGCAGGGGTAACTTTGGCACAAGGAAGAACAGCAGGAATCTGGCCTGGCTGAAAAAGAACAAAAATGGGGATTGACATGAGTGCACACAGGTTAGGGATGAAACGCTTGGGGAAGCTACTAGGCTTCACCTCAACTGTTAGACACTTGGCACTACATCCACAGAAGCATCTGGAAAAGCAAAATAAATAAACAAATAAACAAACCCTATCCCTGCCCCACACACTTCTTTGGCCCTCTCTCTCTCTGTCTCTCTCTCTCTCTCGTTTATTTAATAGGGTTGCCATATAAGAAAGAGGATATGCCTGAGAGGGAATGTATCGATATCAGTGTCTACCAACCTATGTTGTATTAATGTGTTATAGTACATCTAGTACATTAATACAACATGGGTTGGTAGATACTGACACAGATACACTCCCTCTTATGAGTGTCATCTTTTTTGAAAGTTTAGATATGGTAACCCTACTTATTATGTGTCTCTCAGCAAAACTTCTTCAGACTACATCCGTGGCTTCATTTCTGTGCTCAGATCACAGCCTCTTTGAATCCACGTTGGTCAATAGCTGGGGATATAGGTTAATGAGGCTCAACTTATAATTTATTGGGGAGAGCTCAGGAATAAACAAGGAGTTCAGGGTGTGTTGGATATTATGGATATCTGCCAGCACTTGATTTTTAAGACAAGATCAAAAGCACTTTGAAGTCATCTGAAATCTTTTCCATTGACTTCTGTGGGTTTGGATCAGGCCCTGTATATTTTCATGTTGCTTCCAAGAAAAAAATGTTAAATCAGTGTTGTCATGAACTAACATAAATAAATAGATACCCCAACAGTAAAATCTTGTTTCATTGACTAGTGAATTGTGTGCGTCCATCCTTTTAGAATTTTCTGTAATGGGTTTGAAGCTCTATAGAAACACTGTAGTCTGTCATGTTTTGTAGGTTTCTTTTTGAGATAATCTCTACAGAGCACTACTACGTAGAACAAAGTGAAATACATTTAGAGGGGCAGCCTTGGGCTCAAGGGTCCTGGTTTCCATTCCATTCCCTCCCACCGCAGATTTCCTGTGAGAAATTGGCAATGTTGTCTCATGCCTCATACTTACATTCAGCACCTAGCCTTAACTTTGGGTACTTAAACACATTGGCTGGGTCTACATGTGCCCCTTCCTTTCAAAAGGGGCATGTTAATGAGTGGATTCGAAAGATGCTAATGAGGCACTACAGTGCATATGCAGAGCCTCATTAGCATAATGGTGGATGTGGTGATGGGAGGAAGGGCTTTCAAAAACTAGTGGGGTCCTTTTGGAAGGTCCTGTCTTTATGGGTGGCACACAATTCAAAAAGCCGCACTTTTGAATTGCCACAGCCATCATTATGCTAATGAGGCACTGCATATTCATTGCAGCGCCCCATTAGCACCTTTTGAACCTGCTCATTAACATGCCCCTTTCGAAAGGAAGGGGCACGTATAGACACAGAAATTGGGTGCTTCTTCATTGCTTTGTGCCTCAGTTCCTCACATGTAAAATGAGTATACTATTTTCCTGGCACACAGCGATGCTGTGGAGACACATGGACTAAAGATGGAGAAGTGCTCAGATGCAAATGAAACTGGGGTCACGTGGCTACTTAAGGTAGAAAACATTTCCTTGGGTCCCCACTGGTCCTCCAGAACCTTTGTATTTTCTTTTTCCTTTCCATAGAAGAGAATGCAATTAATAACCTTCCTTTTGCAGTTGTGTCAGTAGTGTTTCTAGTTGGCTAAATGTAGTAGTCATTACTTTCATCTCTGGTGGTCATTAAGAGATAGTAATTAGCTACCAAAAATCTGGCCCTAAGTGAGCTAACATTTTCTTATGGTTGTTATTACTATTTTGCTAATGTCTAGGGATGCATGTTGAGTCCAGGGTTTCATTGCATTAGGGCTGTGGCCACACTAGCTCTTCCTTTTGGAGGGGCTATGGTAATGTGGCATTAGGGCTGTGGCCACACTAGCTCTTCCTTTTGGAGGGGCTATGGTAATGTGGCACTTCAGAATATGCTGATGAGGCACTGCCAGGAATATGCAGCTCCTTATTAGCATAAGGGTTGCCGTGCGCGCTTCGATACTGCCGGTTTTGAAATGCATGCCGCCTGTGTAGCCGGGAACCTTTTGAAACGACCCCCCAATTCCCAAAGCCAGAGGGGAAGAAGGGGCTTTCAAAATCAGGGGGCCATTTTGAAAAGTCCCCGGCTACACGGTTTACAAAACCAGCAGTTTCAAAGCACACATGTCCGCCATAATGCTAATGAGGCACTGCATATTTATGGTAGTGCCTCATTAGCATATTTCAAAGTGCCACATTACCATAGCCCCGCTGAAAGGCTAGTGTGGGCGCAGCCTAGGTGTTGTGCACACTCATAGGAGAGAGAACCATTCCCAGGAAGAGATGCAATATACAAAGTCTGGGAGGGGAAGCAGAAATGAAGAGAGATGAAAGGACTTGCCTGAGCTCATACAGATAGAATAAAGGCTAGACCCAGTTTGTGCTACACCTTGTCCACCATACTATTTGCCTTTCAGTGGCTGTACAGGGATAGAATCTCTCTAGTCCGGCATTCTCTGGTCTGGCAAAATCCATTGTCTGGCATGATTTTAGTGAGGTGGATGTCCACTTATCATGGGTATGGGTGAGTTTCCTGGGGTCTCATAAAGCTTGTTTACAACCACCAGTCCTGGCTTTCAGTGTTTCTGTGCTGTTATTTAGCTCTAATTTGCCCTTAAATGTCTTCTAAGAGCTCAGTAAGCAGTGGAAGTGTTGGTAATGCTGTTTGACAATATTGACCTCCCATGGTCCCGCAAATTCTCTCATTCTCATTCAGCCCTGGTCAGATCCTGAGGATGCCAGACTAGAGACATTCAACAGTTAGTGAAATCAGGGCCAATAAATGCATGCTGTGGGGAACTTTAATCAAGCATAAGTTCCATTAAGAAAGCACTTTATTCTATAGTGACACAGAGATAGCCGTGTTAGTCGGTATTCTGTGTTGGCAATGTGTTGCCCCATCACTGTCCTTTCATAATGGTAGTAGGACAGATTTTCTTTAATTTTACTTGCCTCCTGGAAAAGGGCTTCAGCCTGGCTGGGTTCAGATACATTCACTGCCCTGGTTATTGGGAAATGAAGAGCAACCTGCTTCCCTGCTAGCCCTAGCCCAGGAAGGTTGGTCATCATACCTTATTCCTCAAGTAGCTCTGAAGGGAGGCTGCCTAATAGCCACTCTAATTCCTATGTCAAAGAGAGAGGTGGAAAATCAGGAGTAGCACCCTACTCTCTTTGCTGGCTCGGATAAATACTTCTTTGCTCTCTGAGGGCCCTCTGCCTATTTAAAGGTGCCCCCAGGTCTCCCTTTGTGTGACCAGGCATTTTATTTTCTGGCTCATTTTTTTAATGAATTCAGCTCAGAGCCCACACACACCCTGTGAACGTAGATGTGTACGCTCCAGGGAAGACACAGAGTGATACTGATGTTCTTGGCTGGTATTCATGCCCTCAGTACCCATTTTTTTTAATGAATATACATGGTTTCTTGGCTGTCTGTACTGGAGCCCATCTGTTATCATGGCATGATTCCTGCTTGCAAGTTCAATGAGACCCTTGCTCTAGGCTGTAGATTCCAGGCAACAATGGGCTTTTAAGATGAGCAGCCACAGTGCAACAGGGAGCCCTTCTTCTGTGACAGCACAGGCACCCCAGTCTCCTTTCACAGGAGTACACCAGTTGACACTTCTATAGGCATCTAAGGACATCATAGCTGACCACGTTAGGAAAGAATACGAGAGATGTCCAAGAAAACAGTGTTTGCTGAAATGGAGATCTAAGAAGAGCATGGAAGGTGCAAAACCACATGTAACTTAAAAAAATCCCCAGGGACCCCTGGGTGTAATGGGGAGGAGAAAAAGAAAGAAAGAAAGAAAGAAAGAAGCTCACAGGATGCTTCAGGTAAAAATTAAACACAGGATTTTGGAAAGTCCAGTTGGATAGCCCAGTGAGGCTAGAGTACCAGTGTAGCAGTTGAAAGACAAGGGTCAATTCCCCACTTTGTGGGCAGCCTATACAGTCTTATACAGTGTCTCTATGCCTTGATTCCACAGCTGTGAAAGAGGAAGTCATAGAGACTGGGGGCTTTGGATCCTTTCTCCTTAAATTTTGTTCTTGGAGATGGGCCCAACACCTGGAGCTTACCCCATAAAGACATGGTTGTGATTCCAATGAGCAGCTTTTGTCATTAAAAATGAATTCCATAAAAATGAAAAGTGGTCCCCAGCTCACATTCACATCTGCCTCAGTGATCAGACTGACCTCACAGGCATTCCACAGAAGGAGAGAGCCCCCAAAATTCAAAGCAGTTTTTAGCTGATTTTTAGAGATTTATGATTAATATACACCCTGAAGAGACATATGTCACATCCCCTCCCCTCCTTATTTCCTAACTCTCTTTACTTTGCATGTTATGACGAAGCAGGTAGTTTGGTATATTCAGTCTCTGGAAAATTAATAAAAATGTAAATATATGTAAAAATGAAGGTTCTGAGTGAACCCTGAGAACTCACCATGTCTAACCCCCAGAGTTGGGTCAGGACTAAGTAAACCCAGACTTTCTGTGATAGATGTTTGCCCATCATGTTTTAAAAAAAATCATTCATCCTGGGGATTCCAGAACCTCCCTTGGTAGCCTGTTCCAGAGCTTTACTGCCCTGAGGGTTGGAAAGTTTTTCCTAATAGTAGTAATAGTAGGCAGCCTTCAGTCTGCATAGACTATGGATCACGCCCTTTAAAGTTTCAATTGAGGACTTCATTTACAGCGTCTATTGTGACTATGAAGACCCACACGAGAGTGACAGTCCTTGCTGGATCTCTTGCAGATGTAGTGGGTGTCTGGCAAGTCCTTATTGTGCTTTCTGTGCGCTCTCTTCTCCTCTGCTAGCTGTCTGATCTTCAACTCGCCCTTCTGAAGGCCCTTGTGTAACTCCTGCCTCCATCTGCTGCGGTTGTCTGCTAGTTCTTCCCAGTTGTCCAGCTCGATGTCTACCTCTCTGAGGTCTCTCTTGCAGACATCTTTGTAGTGCAACTGGGAGCGTCCGGGAGGTCTTTTGCCAGAGGCTAGCTCACCATACAGGATGTCTTTTGCAGTCCTTCCATCACTCATCCTGTGGACGTGGCCAAGCCAGCGGAGTCAACGCTGCCTGAGGAGGGTGTGCATGGTTGGAATTCCAGCTTGCTCGAGGACGGCGGTGTTGGTCACTCTGTCCTTCCATGATATTCCAAGGATGCGCCTGAGGCAGCACAAGTGGAAGACGTTCAGCCTCTTTTCCTGGCGGGCATACAGGGTCCAAGTCTCGCTGCCATAAAGGAGGGTGCTGAGGATGCAGGCTCTGTAGACTTGCATTTTGGTGTGAGTGTACAGCTTGTTGTTATTCCACACTCTCTTGCTGAGTCTGGACAGAGTTGTGGCCGCTTTTCCGATCCTCCTATTTAGCTCAGTCTCCAACGACAGGGTGTCAGTGATGGTGGACCTGAGGTAAACGAACTCGTGGACGACCTCTAACGTAAAGTTGTCAATGCTGATTGATGGGGATTCAGCAACATCCTGACCGAGTACGTTTGTCTTCTTTAGGCTGATGGTAAGCCCAAAGTCCTTGCACGCTTTGGAGAACTGATCCAGCAGTTTTTGAAGCTGGTCTTCTGTGTGAGACACTACAGCAGCATTGTCTGCGAACAGCATGTCTCTGATGAGGACTTCTCGCACCTTAGACTTAGCTTTCAGCCTTGCAAGGTTAAACAGTTTCCCATCAGATCTTGTGTGCAGTAAGATGCCCTCCGTTGAAGATCCAAAGGCATGCTTCAGGAAGAGTGCGAAGAAGATCCCGAACAGTGTCGGAGCAAGCATGCATCCTTGTTTGACGCCGCTCCTGATTCTGAAAGCATCTGATAATGCGCTGTCATATTGGATGGTTCCTCTCATGTCTTCGTGGAACGACTGGATCATCTTGAGTAACCGTGGAGGACAACTTATCTTGTGGAGCAGTATGAACAGACCATCCCTGCTGACCAAGTCAAAGGCCGTGGTCAGGTCAATGAAAGCTGGGTAGAGTGGCTTTCTCTGCTCCCTGCACTTCTCCTGCAGCTGCCTTAGAGAGAAGACCAGGTCAACGGTAGACCTCTCTGCGCGGAATCCGCACTGTGATTTGGGGTACACCCTCTCAGCAATCTTCTGGAGTCTGCCAAGGATGATGCGAGCGAACAGTTTACCAGTGATGCTTAGGAGGGAGATTCCATGGTAGTTGTTGCAGTCGCTTCTGTCTCCTTTGTTCTTATACAATGTTACAATGTTAGCATCGCGCATATCCTGTGGAACCTCACCCTCTTCCCAGCACAGGCACAGTAGCTCATGTAGGGGTTCCAGGAGTGTGTCCGCGGCACATTTGATTACCTCTGGTGGTAAACCATCCTGACCAGGGGCCTTTCCTGCTGCAGTGCTGTCGATGGCTCTCTTCAGTTCAGCCACAGTCGGTTCTTGATCCAGTTCGTCCATTACTGGTAGGAGCTCGACGGCATCGACGGCTGCGTCAACCACAACGTTCTCGCATGAGTACAGCTCGGAGTAGTGCTCGACCCAGCGCTCCATCTGTTTGGCTTTGTCAGCGATGACTTCACCAGATTTGGATTTCAGAGGTGCCATCTTGTTCTGGGTGGGTCCTAATGCCTTCCTCATACCCTCGTACATTCCTCTGAGATTACCAAAGTCGGCACAGGTCTGGATGCTGCTGCATAGCTGGAGCCAGTGGTTGTTGGCACAGCGCCTGACTGTCTGCTGTACAGTTCTTCTGGCCTCTCTAAGTGCTAGCTTGGTACTCTGGCTCGGTGAGCGTTTGTACTGCAGGAGTGCAGCACGCTTCTTTTCAATGACTGGAATCATCTCATCAGAGTTGGCTTCGAACCAGTTGTTCGTGTTTCTAGCTCTTCTTCCAAACACCGACAAGGCCGTGTTGTAAACTGTATCTCTCAGATGTTGCCATTTGGATGTCGCATCGGCGCCCCCAGGGCCGCTGCGCAGATTTTCCTGAACTTCCTGAAGTCTCTCTGAACTTTTCAGCTTTCTCCGAGTGTGCTGTCTTTCTGGCATCAATGCGGGGCCTTTCAGCAGGTTTAGAGCGGTACAACTTCTTGGGTCTCAGCTTGAGCTTGGAGCAAATTCTACCTTGTCACAGAGTAAACTCATTATTCTTTGTCCTACCTCCAGTGGAGATGGAGAACAACTGATCGCTTATCTCTTTTAAAGGCCCTTCACAAATTTGAAGACTATTCTCAGATTCTCCACTAAGCATAGGTGTTGATTTCCTCTCTATCCAGGGGGTGCTCAACACCTCCCCCCTGTTCACACCTTGGCTCCACCCCATTTCTACCCCTTTCTCCAAGCCTTTGCCTCTTTTCTGCTGCCTTCCCCAAGCATGCTGTGTCCCTGCTCCTCCCCTACTCCCACTTGGAATGCCCCATATGCAGAGGCACTGAGGGATGGAGTCACAGAGAGAGCTTGGCTGCCAGTGGGTGCTGAACATCCATTAATTTTTTGCTGTGGAAGCTTCTGTCTCACAGCACCCACAAAGTTAGTGCCTATGGCAGTTAGTTTTCTCAAGACTAAACATACTAACATTTTTAACCCCATTTCCTACATTTTTTATCATTTTGTTGTTACCATCAGGACTCTGTTTAATTGGTCCTCATATTTCCCAAAGTACATAGTACTCCAGATGGGGCCTCCTTGGTGTGGAGTAGGTGAGAAAATTATCTCCCGTGTCCCATATACAGCACTCTTGTTAACACGATCCAGAGTCACCTTAGTATCTTTACAGGTAAGAAAGTTAGATGATTAGTCTATAATTTCCCTGGTCCTCTTTGTTTTCCTACTACATTTTACGTTTTCCAAGCGTCTGGCACCTCACCCACCCTCCATGAATTTTTGAAGACAATTGTTAATGGTTCTGAGATTGTTTCCGCTCCTTCTTTAAACATCCTAAGACACAATTCATCAGGCTTTGCCAAAATGAATATAGTGACTTATCTAAACATTATTATCCTGTTCTATGCCTATCGTAGCTTGTGTTCTTTACCCTCATTGTTAATACTATTTGTGTTGAGTATCTAGTCACTACTAACCTTTTAAGTAAAGACAGAGGCAAAATAGGATTACTTTTATGTCCCTTACTAGGTGGAATTCATTTTGTACCTTAGCCTTTTTTTGATTTTGTCCCCACGTGCTTGTATTATTCTTTTGCACCCATTCTTAGCAATTTGTCCATATCTCCATTTGTTGTAGGCTTCCTTTTTGATTTTCAGGTAATTGAAGAGCCCTGATAGAGACAAATTGGCTTTTTACGGCACTTCCTATCTTTCCTTCTTATCAGAATAGTTTACAGCTGTGTCATGAATATTATCTCCTTGGGCAACTATCAATATTCCTCAACAAATATATCCCTTTTATTTTTTTCCTATGGGACCTTACCTCCCCTTTTCTTGAATTTATTGATGCCTGCTTCTTGAAGTCCATTGTCAGTATTCTACTGCTTTCATTCCCTTATTTCTTTAGAATCATGAAGCCTATAATTTCATGGTCCCTTTTACCCAAATTGCCTTCCTCTCTCAAGGATGGAAGTACTTTGGATGATGGGATTATAAATCAGAATGATTTCAGCAAACTTGAGAAAATGTCTAAAATATATGGAATGACTAGTAGCAAGGATGGGCAGGGATGGGCTCCCTAGCTCCTGTTAGAAACTGGGAATGGGCAACGGGATGGATCACTTGATGATTACCTGTTCTGTTCATTTCCTCTGGTGTATCTTGCGTTGACTATCATGGGAGGAAAGGTGCCAGGCTAAATGGATCTTTTGTGTTAGCCAGTGTGGCCTTTCTTATGTTCTTTTGATAAAATTCAGTATGGAAAAATAAAGAGTATGACATTTAGAAAGGAACAATCAGTTTCATGCATACAAAATGGGAAATGTCTGTCTAGGAATGAGTAATGCAAAAAAAAAAGATTTTAGGGGACATAGCAGACCTCATGCTAAATGTATCTATATGGAGATATACCTACCTCATAGAGCTGGAATGGACCTTCAGAGGTCATTGAGTCTAGTTTTGTGCAGGACCAAGCACCATCCATGACAACTTTTTAAAGTCTATTTGCCCTAGACCCCTTAAATGGTCTTTGTATAGATTGAGCTCACAACCCTAGGTTTAGGGGGGGCTAGGCTCAAACCACTGAGCTATCCGTTTCCCCTTCTACTGCCAACAGAGTGACAGCATCATAGAGTGCATTAATTAGAACTCAACAACGTGTCCAAGGGCTGAGTAGACCTCAGGATTGAATCACCCTCTGATCCCATGACAATGCAGAAAGTCTCAGTGATGGGGGTCATATAAAAGTTTGCATTGCAGCTGCCAGCATTGTTCTTACATAAATGCATTGCAGTTAACCGCACATGAGCACATGCTTAAATGTGTGCTAAATTGATTTCTTAAAGTGGGATGGAGAGAGCCATGTGCTTATGTGATTTCCTTTAGTGGGACCATCTGAAGCAAAGAACCTGATTTTCTCTCACTGGAAAGAAAGCATAGTTCCTCCATTAATTCAGGACACTAGTGGGAAAATGAAGGAACTGCATGTTGGCAGCTCACACTTCCTCTAGCCTCCGGATAAAGGATTTGAGTGTTGTGCCTCCTGCCAATCCTTTAAAGATCTTACACACTCTATAATCACCCTAAAATTAAGAATAAAAGGAAAAGGGGAAAAAAGACTGAAAAGGAAAAGAAAAAGTCCTGAGGGGTGCTTCAGCCAAATATATTGGACTCCAGTGCTATTTGATCATTAGGCTAAGCATGGATAATCAGCGTAATGCTCAATAAATAAATTATACACTGAAATGGAAAATTGGGTGGGTGAAAGCCAAATGAATTAGCTCCTATTTAGAGGCTAAAGCTCTTGGAGAAATCCAAATGTGCAAATTTTAGTCCCCTTTGTGTATCCTCCACCCTTTTCTTTTTAATGACTATTGTTTGGGACCCAGGATCCCATACAGCAGTGATTTGTTATGTTATTCATACCACCACAAAGGCTTCTTCGGAAGAGGTTAAGAAAGATCTTTATTGTATTAGCCTACAGCTCATGTTTAGAGCAATCACCTGAGAGGAGATTGGCCCCTGTGCAAATCCTTTTGTGGAGTGGGGGCTTGAACCAGGGTCTCACGTCCCATTTGAATGTTCTGGAATTATGAGGGAAACCTGCTACTTCCCTCCCATCCCACCATTTTGGGTGTGCTTCCCTATAGGAGCTCATTCCAATAGGAAAACTCTTAATATGCTGGCAGGAACAGGCCCTCAAGGGCTACGTCTACACGTGCACGCTATATCGAAATAGCTTATTTCGATGTACTACATCAAAATAGGCTATTTAGATGAATAACGTCTACACGTCCTCCAGGGCTGGCAATGTCGACGTTCAACTTCAACGTTGGGCAGCACCACATCGAAGTAGGCGCTGCGAGGGAACATCTACACACCAAAGTAGCACACATCGAAATAAGGGTGCCAGGAACAGCTGCAGACAGGGTCACAGGGCGGACTCAACAGCAAGCCGCTCCCTTAAAGGGCCCCTCCCAGACACAGTTGCACTAAACAACACAAGATCCACAGAACCGACAACTGGTTGCAGACCCTGTGCACACAGCATGGATCCCCAGCTGCCGCAGCAGCAGCCAGAAGCCCTGGGCTAAGGGCTGCTGCCCACGGTGACCATAGAGCCCCGCAGGGGCTGGAGAGAGAGCATCTCTCAACCCCTCAGCTGATGGCTTCCATGGCGGACCCTGCTATTTCGATGTGGCGGAACGCGGATCGGCTACACGGTCCCTACTTCGACGTCGAACTTCAAAGTAGGGCGCTATTCCCATCCCCTCATGGGGTTAGCGGCTTCGACGTCTCACCGCCTAACGTCGATGTTAACATCGAAATAGCGCCCAACACGTGTAGCCGTGACGGGCGCTATTTTGAAGTTAGTGCCGCTACTTCGAAGTAACGTGCACGTGTAGACACGGCTCAGGTGAGTTAAGTGAAGGAATGCCTATCTTCTAGTTTGTGCATTTCACTAAGGTCTTGGCATAAAATGACAGCATACAGATTGAACCTCCCAAGTCTGGCGCTCTCTCATCTGGCAACATCTGTCATGAGTTTAGTTTGCCTGATGACTACTTCTCTTGATTACAAGTATCAGAGAGGTAGCCAAGTTATTCCGTATCTTCAAACACAACAAGAAGACCTGTGGCACCTTGTAGACTAGCAGATATTTTGGAACATAAGCTTTTGTGGGCAAAGAAGCGAGTCTTTGCCCATGGAAAGCTTATGCTCCAAAATATCTGTTCATCAAAAATGTGCCACAGGACTTCTTGTTGTACTTATCTTGATTGTGGCCAAGTTTGCTGAGGTTCCATTAAATTTGTTTACAGCCACCAGTCCTGGCTCTCAGTTTTCTGTGCCATTATTTAGCTCTAATTTACCCCAAATGTCTTCTGAGAGTTCAGTAAGTAGTGGAAGTGATGGTAATGCTGCTGCTAGACAATATTCACTTCCTGTGGTCCAGCAAATTCTCTCATTCAGCACCAGTCAGATCCCAATGGTGCCAGATTAGAGAGCATCAACCTGTACTAGAACTAGAAGAGACCTTGGGGGTTCAAGTCTAGACCCCTGCACTCATGGCACCCTGACAGGTGTTTGTCTAATCGGCTCTTAAAAGCCGTGTCTACACGTGCACGCTACTTCGAAGTAGCGGCACTAACTTCAAAATAGCGCCCGTCACGGCTACACATGTTGGGCGCTATTTCTATGTTAACATTGACGTTAGGCAGTGAGACGTCGAAGCCTCTAACCCCATGAGGGGATGGGAATAGCGCCCTACTTCGAAGTTGAACGTCGAAGTAGGGCACATGTAGACGATCCACGTCCCGCAACATTGAAATAGCGAGGTCCGCCATGGTGGCCATCAGCTGAAGGGTTGAGAGATGCTCTCTCTCCAGCCCCTGCGGGGCTCTATGGTCACCGTGGGCAGCAGCCCTTAGCCCAGGGCTTCTGGCTGCTGCTGCTGCAGCTGGGGATCCATGCTGCATGCACAGGGTCTGCAACCAGTTGTCGGTTCTGTGGATCTTGTGTTGTTTAGTGCAACTGTGTCTGGGAGGGTCCCTTTAAGGGAGCGGCTTGCTGTTGAGTCCGCCCTGTGACCCTGTCTGCAGCTGTTCCTGGCACCCTTATTTTGATGTGTGCTACTTTGGCGTGTAGACGTTCCCTCGCAGCGCCTATTTCGATGTGGTGCTGCGCAACATCGATGTTGAACGTCGACGTTGCCAGCCCTGGAGGACGTGTAGACGTTATTCATCGAAATAGCCTATTTTGATGTCGTACATCAAAATAAGCTACTTCGATGTAGGCTTCACGTGTAGACGTAGCTAAAAAATCACAAATGATGAAGATTTAGCAACCTCCCTAGGCAATTTATTCCAGCGTTTAGGCAGCCTGACAGAATTTTTTTTTTCCTAAAGTACAACCTAAATCTTCCTTGCTGCAATTTAAGCCCATTGCTTCTTGTCCTATCCTCAGAAGTCAAGGGCTGTTTCTACACAGACCACTTCCTTCAGAAATGGCATGCTAATACAGGGAGTGAAAGATGCTAATGAGGCGTGGATGCAAATTCCGCATGCCTCGTTAGCATAATGTCACGTGATTTGGAGTCCGGAAGACCGTTCTTCCAGACTCCAAAATGCCGTGTAGAAGCGTGGCCCAGCGGGGAGCTTCCGGAAGGAAGTCCTCCTTCCAGAGGCCCCTTCTTCCCAAAAATTTTGGGGAAGAAGGGGTCTCCGTAGGAAGGACTTCCTTCTGGAAGCCCCCCCGGCGGCTGCACTTCTACACAGCATTTTGGAATCCAGAAGAACTGTCTTCTGGACTCCAAATCACGTGCATCTGTGCCTCATTAGCATCTTTCACTCCCTGTATTAGCATGTCACTTCCGAAGGAAGTAGCCTGTGTAGAAATGGCCAAGGAGAATAGTTTTTCACTCTCCTCCTTGTAGCAACACTTCAGGTATTTGAAAGCTGTTATCACATCCCCTCTCAGTCTTCGTTTTTCCAAACTAAACACACAATTATTTCCATCTTCCCTCAAACATCATGTTTTCTAGACCTTGAATATTTTTCTTGCTCTTCTATGTACCTTCTCCAATTTTTCCATATCTTTCCTGAAATATGGGGCCTAATCAGTGTAGAGCAGAACAGAAGAATTACCTTTCATGTCTTGCTTACAATGCTCCACTTAAAGAATCCCAGAATGATGTTTGCTTTTTTGCAGCAGTAGCACACAGTTGACTCATAATCTGTGGTCCACTATGACTTTCTTCAGTACTCGTTCCTACATAGTCAATTCCTATTTTCAAACTGATTCCTCTTTCTTTCTTAAGAGGAGTACTTTGCATTTATCCTTATTAAATTTAATCCTATTTATCTCAGACCATTTTGCCAATAAATCCAGATGATTTTGAATTAGAATCCTATCCTCCACAGCACTCGCAACCCCTCTCAGTTTGGCATCATTCATAAACTTTATAAGCATAGTCTTTATGCCAATATCCATTTCATTGTTGAAGCTGTTGAACAGAACCAATCCCAAAACTAATACTTGCAGAAGCCCACTTGATAGGCCCATACAGCATGACTGTGAACCATTGATAACTACTTTCTGAGAATGGTTAGCCAATCAGCTATGCACCCACTTTGTAGTAGCCCTATGTACATGGTATTTGCATAGTTTATTGGTAAGAAAATCATGTTAGACTCTACAAAATGCTTCACTGAAATCTAGATATACCTCGTCTATGACTTCCCGCTTACCCATAAGGCTTGTTGTACTATCGAAGAAAGATGTTGGGCTTATTTGACAGGATTTGGTCTTGACAAGTCCGTGCTGACTCTTACTTATAACATTGTTATATTCCAGATGTTTGCAAATGGATTCCTTAAGTATTTGCTCTATTATCTTTCCTGGCACAGAAGTTAAGGTGGCTGGTCTGTAGTTTTCCAGGTTGCCCATATTTCCCTTTTTATAGTTTCAGGATCAGTCAAAGTATTTTATTTTGATCATTTCAAAATGTTTAATTTTGATTTTGATCATTTTCACTGTAATTAAGCCAAATGGTGAAAAGAAGGTATTTTGGACCAAAAACCATCAGTCTTTGTTTAGAAAAATGTCAATATGGGACATACTGAGAATTCTGAAAAAAAAATTAAAAACATTTTGAGCTGAGAAATTCTTCGAATTAAATCCTTTCCCACAGCATTCAACAAGTGACATTTTTTCAATGATAAACAGGTGGCTAAAAAATCTGTGACCTCTCCAGATTTCTAATCATCCCAGTTCTATGAAGTGACACCTCCCTTTGCAAAAATGCCTCACCATGCAGTCATGCTATTATGGTTATCATGGAGTATTTCAAAGGTTTCTCTTTGGGTAGAACTTATATGGCCCTATGGCTTCATTGTGCTAATCAATGGAAAGAGTCCATAGGACAGTTGTGAATTAAATATAGGGGGTGGGTTTGCCTTACTCCCATTGGGAAAGCTCAGAGTTTTTTGACCTTACAAGTGGGATTCAGGCCTAGGTGCCTGAATCCCTTTGACAACTTGGGTCTTGGTATTTCATTTAAGGGCGCTCCCAGTAGCCAGAGATACAATAGTACCCTGTGATTTGCTGCTCCTTAAAAGTATTTGCCAAACATCCTTTTGCTGTACCATTAAAGGAAACCATAGCATGTGCCAGGCTATCAGCACCTTAGCAATATCAGCCTCTTCTCAATTACTTTTGTTTACAAATTACTCCTAATTTTGTTCTTCAAAGCTAGTTAAGAACAAATGCTAGCAGGATTGATGGAGAACTAACTGCATGATTAAGTAATTACATTTTTAAAGCTCGCCTTACACTACAACTAATGAGTTTTTCACAAGTAGCAGAAACTCGAGGTAATGAATGGGCATGTTGACATGTACTTAATATTTCTGAAGTCTTTTATCATTCTGGGCTTGGCTTAATACCAGGCAAATAATTCTTGAAGGAAGCCCTTCTATCAAATCATCTCAATAGCCATTATACAGACACCTGAACCTCAGTGTGCAGTGTTTTACTTGATTTGTTTAATGATGAACATACATCATTATCAGCCAAGTAGCTTCCATTAGTCACACTGCCATAGCACCAAAATGCCTCAGTGGAGATGGGAGTCCAATTATATTAGGCACTGCCTAAATATTTAGGACGTGATCTAGAGGACACTGAAGTCTGTGGAAATACTGCCATTGATTTGACTGGACTTGGGATCAAGCCCCTCATGAGAGTCAGCCCATGTCCTGAAGGACCCCCTCTCCCTAGCTGGAGCTCGGCAAGTCCCTGTGATCTGATCCTGCTCCTTGGCAAGAGCTCTGGATGCACTATGCAGGGCAGAAGCAGGGCTGGGGTGGGAGATGGGCCTGGATAAGTGGGTAGGTCATGACCCATCAAGGCCCACCTGTAGCTATGTCCTGGGGGCAGTCCCTTGACCCAGTGAGGCTACTCTGCCTACTATTCACTGTACTGATTAACAAGGGAAGGGGGCCAGGATGGCATAGTTAACCTGGAAGATGTTTATCTATACGGTTGCTTACAAATATTTAGCTTTGAAATTTCTTTGACAAATAGGGTCCAGGTGATTTAATTAAATGTTCATTCCTTTCCCCTTTTCATTTGACTGATTTGAATTCCAGCTCTTTAGGGACTTAGTACTCAACACCTTAATATTTGAGCTACTCATTGTCGAAAACATCACAAAGATGTGAGATAGGATTTTGGATTTTTCTGAGACTACAGCTTGTTCAAACCAGAACAGACTCAGAATCGTTATTCATTTTGCAAATGCAATCTATAGGCTCCAACAAAGGCTGGGACCCTATTGTACTAGGAACTGAACAAACACATGGTGGCTACGTCTACACTAGCACACGACATTGAAGTAGCCTATTTCGAAGTAAGAACATTGAAATAGGCTACTGCGACACATATCATCTACACGTCCTCCAGGGCTGGTGTCATCGACGTTCAACATTGAAGTAGTGATGGGGAACATCGAAAGGAGCCGCCCCAGAAGGAAATGCGGAGCATCCACACACACAAGAACTCTCTGTCGAAATAAGGGGCCAGCAAAGCCTGCAGATGGGATCACAGGCTGGACTAGCCCTTCTGGGGCAAGAGCAAGCTGCTCCCTTAAAGGGCCCTTGGCCTGCACAGCACGAGGTTCACAGAGCTGAAAACCAGTTGCAGACCCTGTGCACACAGCATGGACCCCCACCTGCAGCAGCAGCAGCAGCCAGAGGCCCTGGGCTAAGGGCTGCTGCATGTGGTGACCATAGAGCCCTGCAGGGGCTGGACAGAGTGTCTCTCAACCCCTCAGCTGATGGCTGCCATGGAGGACCCCACTATTTTGATGTAGTGGGATGCAGATTGTCTACACATACCCTACTTCGACGTTGAACGTCAAAGTAGGGTGCTATTCCCATCTTCAGATAGGAATAGTGATTTTGATGTCTCGCCGCCTAACGTTGATTTCAACATCAAAATGGTGCACAGCGCGTGTAGACGCAACGTGGGCTATTTTGACATTGTGCCAGCTACTTTGAAATAGCTGGCTACTGTAGACGCACCCAGTAAAAGACAGATTCTATTGCAAATACCTTATAGACAAGAGGTAAGAGAAGAAACAGAGATAAAGTGACTTATCTAAGGTTACTGTAATAAAACCAATTTAGTACCCATAGAACTAGCCCATACTACCTTGGAAAAAATTGCTTGTGTCATTGGAGAGAAGAGACATTTGATTGCCTAACCTTGCATCAGTGAAGAGCAATTAACTATTGTAAAACAGCAGCAGTTGCTGAGAGCGGTAGTGGGGGGCATTTATTTGATGCTGAAGGATTAAAAATATTCTAAGCTCTAAAGTACCCTATGAAAAAACACTGTTTTACGCAGAAAAAAACCCCACAAAAATGAAGAAGCTTCCATCCCACTGGTATTAAAACAAAATATAACATTGCTTTGGATGTTTTAGGCTGAAATATTTTTTTCCTGTGTACTTTTAGAATTCACCCCTTCCTAACAGCTACTCTTTCTAACACAAAGGACAACTAAATTGACATCAAGTAAAGTCAGTCTTCCACTGTCATTTCTCTGGACATCATCTGTGACAGCTGTGCTTGCGGTGATTCAGTGCCTCGCACGTCACTGTTTTCATGTCAGCTCTCCATTTCACATCTCAGACATCTCTTCTGTCAGCTCCCATTCAGTTTGATATGTCAGGCTTACACCTGCAAGCTGGGGCAGTGCTTATCTGACAGGATCTGTCACAGTGCAGCAGTCACCATGCTTAATGAAACAGCAGCTTCACTCAACGGCAAGTTTGTTGGGATGACTTTTAAGTTTGTTTCCCTCCCCCTTAAGCCCATTGCCAAGTCCGTGCCAGCAACAAACACTGGGAGCCAGAGGAGAAATGACATTTGTTTTTTCTTCCTTGGGCTGTGCCAAACCATTCCAAGATATTATGAGGGCTAAATGATGTTCCTTGGGTTGTGTGAAATTCCTTTATGATTTAGATCCATGCCCCACATTTCTAAGATGGCAAACATCTATGAGGTTATAAGGCCCATTCACTCAGAAAGGCAGGATTCTCCTCTGGCTGCTCCCATGTAACTGAAATGTTTATTGTAAGAGACCTTCCAGCAGAATCACAAATCTCCAATGTTAGAAGTTGTTTCCCTTGTTCTCCCTAAATTTTCCTTTCCTTAATTGCATACAATGACAGCTAGTGATACCCACACATACCAGCCTAAGCAGTGGAAAGGCACTAGACTGGATGTCAGGAAATCTAGATTTTTTTCAAGTCCTAAGCTTTGAAGCGTGATTCACTTCTGTCTCCCTTCTTACTCTTTGTTGCGTTTATAAACTCTTTTTGGCCAAGAGTCTGTCTCCTACTACATGCATGTACAGCACCTAGTACAACAGCTTGTTTGGGTTGTGATTTTTTCTAGGTTCTACGATAAGACAAATAATAATCAGAGCTCTTTGGGAAATGGAAATACCTTCCCATGGGAAAAAATGCATGTTTTCAAACCAAATTGAATCCCAATTTAGGAAGAAAAGTCCAAAAAGTAACTTTGTCTGTCGAATGGGTTTGCTGGAAGAAATATGTCTGTGGGGAACTGAAATGGAAGTTTTCAGGTTGTGGGTTGCCAGCCTGGCAGTCTCATGTCAGTTTTAGTCTCTCCACAGGCTTAAAGAGAAACAGATAAGAGGCTTCCAGACAGGCTGCCAAACACTGAGTATTGAGATGCTTCTCTTCCCTGCTTCCCTGCCCCTTAGTCCCCTACCAGAGCATGGATCCGTGAACACCCACAGAAAGAAACAGCAAGAAGTCCTGTGGCACCTTATAGACTAACAGATATATTGGAGTAAAAGCTTTTGTGGGCAAAGACCCACTTCATCAGATGCAACAGGAAAGCTTATGCTCTAATATATGTTAGTCTATAAGGTGCCACAGGACTCTTTGTTGTTTTTGAAGATACAGACTAACATGGCTACCTCTCAGAAAGAAACAGGCATATTAGGCAGCCACAGAGGCATCACTTTGATTTTTCCCAGTGGAAAAATATCTTTTCTTGTTTTTTATCCCCAAATTTAAATGTTCCCATGGACGAGCAACAACAACAAAACTAAAGTCACATTGCCTTGGTGCTTGGACTCTCACATATGATGCTATTTATTTCCTCATTACACACTTGGGGTATGTCTCCCCAGCAAAGTTATTTCAATGTAAAAGCCCTTATTTCAAAATAATTTTGTGAGCCTCTACACAATGGCCATGTCTGCAAATAGCCCCCTTCTTTTTCATGAGGCATATTAATGAGTGATTTTAGCAGATGCTGATGAGGCAATGCCATGAATATGAAGTGCCTCAGTACCAGCGATTCAAAAGTGCCAATTTCGAAACCCATGCCACCCAAGTAGACAGGGGCCTTTCGAAAGGACCCCCTGATTTCGAAAGCCCCTTCTTCTCAAAACCAAATATGATGAAACAATATGCGTGCATCTACACTTTCATTCCTCTTTCGAAAGAAGTATGCAAATGAGGTAAATCCAAAATGCAAACGAGGAATGAATTTGCATATTTGGCACCCCATTTGCGTATTCTAATTTCAAAAGAGCTTCTTTCGAAAGAAGAAAGTCAGTGTAGACGCCACTCTTTCAAAAGTAAACCCATCTTTGAAAGAATCATTCTTCCCTTCATTTAATGGGAAGAAGGAATCTTTCGAAGATGGGGTTTACTTTTGAAAGAGCATAAGAACATAAGAACATAAGAACATAAGAATGGCCATACTGGGTCAGACCAAAGGTCCATCAAGCCCAGCATCCCATCTGCCGACGGTGGCCAATGCCAGGTGCCCCAGAGAAGGAGAACAGAAGACAAGTGATTTATCTCCTGCCATCCATCTCCTGCCCTTGTTATGAAGGCTAGGGCACCATACTTTATCCCTGGCTAATAGCCATTTATGGACCTGACCTGCAAAAATTTATCAAGCTCTTTTTTAAACCCTAATAGAGTCCTGGCCTTCACAGCCTCCTCGGGCAAGGAGTTCCACAGGTTGACTGTGCGCTGTGTGAAGAAAAATTTCCTTTTATTAGTTTTGAACCTACTACCCATCAATTTCATTTGGTGTCCCCTAGTTCTTGTATTATGGGAAAAGGTAAATAATTTTTCTATATTCACTTTCTCCACACCATTCATGATTTTATATACCTCTATCATATCGCCCCTCAATCGCCTCTTTTCCAAACTGAAAAGTCCCAGTCTCTCTAGCCTCTCCCCATATGGGACCCTTTCCAAGCCCCTAATCATCTTAGTCGCCCTTTTCTGAACTTTTTCTAATGCCAGTATATCTTTTTTGAGGTGAGGAGACCACATCTGCACGCAGTACTCGAGATGTGGGCGTACCATAGTTTTATATAGGGGAAGTATGATATCTTTTGTCTTATTATCGATCCCTTTTTTAATAATTCCTAACATCCTATTTGCCTTACTAACTGCCGCTGCACACTGCGTGGATGTCTTCAGAGAACTATCCACTATAACTCCAAGATCCCTTTCCTGATCTGTCGTAGCTAAATTTGACCCCATCATGTAGTACGTGTAATTTGGGTTATTTTTTCCAACATGCATTACCTTACACTTACCCACATTAAATTTCATTTGCCATTTTGCTGCCCAATCACTCAGTTTGCTGAGATCTTTTTGTAGTTCTTCACAATCCCTTTTGCTTTTGACTGTCCTGAACAACTTGGTGTCATCTGCAAACTTTGCCACCTCACTGCTTACCTCATTTTCTAGATCATTGATGAACAAGTTGAACAGGATCGGTCCCAGGACTGAGCCCTGGGGAACACCACTAGTTACCCCCCTCCATTGTGAAAATTTACCATTTATTCCAACCCTTTGTTTTCTGTCTTTTAACCAATTCCCGATCCATGAAAGGACCTTTCCTCCTATCCCATGACCACCTAATTTACATAAAAGCCTTTGGTGTGGGACCGTGTCAAAGGCTTTCTGGAAATCTAGGTATATTATGTCCACTGGGTGCCCTTTGTCCGCATGTTTATTAACCCCTTCAAAGAATTCTAATAGATTAGACAGACACGACTTCCCTCTGCAGAAACCATGCTGACTTTTGCCCAACAATTCGTGCTCTTCTATGTGCCTTGCAATTTTACTCTTTACTAGTGTTTCTACTAATTTACCTGGTACTGATGTTAAACTTATCGGCCTATAATTGCCAGGATCTCCTCTAGAGCCTTTTTTAAATATTGGTGTTATATTGGCCGTCTTCCAGTCATTTGGTACCAAAGTGGATTTAAAGGATAGGTTACAAACCACTGTTAATAACTCCGCAATTTCACATTTGAGTTCTTTCAGAACCCTTGGGTGAATGCCATCTGGTCCTGGAGACTTGTTACTATTCAGCTTATCAATTAATTCCAAAACCTCCTCTAATGTCACTTCAATCTGAGTGAGTTCCTCAGATTTGTCGCCTAAAAAGGCTGGCTCAGATTTAGGAACCTCTGTAACATCTTCAGCCGTGAAGACTGAAGCAAAGAAATCATTTAATCGCTCCGCAATGGCACTGTCTTCCTTGATCGCTCCTTTTATATCTTTATCATCCAAGGGCCCCACTGCTTTTTTAGCAGGCTTCCTGCTTCTAATGTATTTAAAAAACATTTTACTATTGTTTTTTGAATTTTTGGCTAGCTGTTCCTCAAACTCTTTTTTGGCTTTTCTTACTACATTATGACACTTAATTTGGGAGTGTTTATGTTCCTTTCTATTTTCCTCACTAGGATTTGACTTCCACTTTTTAAAAGCTGCCCTTTTCTCTCTCACTGCCTTTTTAACATGGCTGTTTAGCCATGGTGGTTCTTTGTTAGGTCTCTTACTGTGTTTTTTTATTTGGGGTATACATTTAAGTTGGGCCTCTAGTATGGTGTCTTTAAACAGTTTCCATGCAGCTTCCAGGGATTTTAGTTTAATTACTCTACCTTTTAGTTTCTGTTTAACTAGCTTCCTCATTTTAGTGTAATTCCCCTTTTTGAAATTAAATGCCAGAGTGTTTGACCGCTGCGGTGTTCTTCCCAACACAGGAATATTAAAAGTTATTATATTGTGGTCACTATTTCCAAGCAGTCCAGTAACAGTTACCTCTTGGACCAGATCCTGCGTTCCAGTCAAGACTAGATCGAGAATCGACTCTCCCCTTGTGGGTTCCTGTACTAGCTGCTCCAAGAAGCAGTCATTTAAGGCATCAAGAAATTTAATCTCTGAATCCCGTCCTGAGGTGACATGCACCCAATCAATATGGGGATAATTGAAATCTCCTATTATTACTGTGTTTTTTATTTTGATAGCCTCTCTAATCTCCCTCATCATTTCAGCATCACTATCACTGTCCTGGTTAGGTGGTCGGTAATATATTCCTAATGCCATATTCATATTAGAGGAATGAATTGTTATCCATAATGATTCTATGGAACATTTTGATTCCTTTAGGATTTTTACTTCATTTGATTCTATATTATCCTTCACATATAGTACCACTCCGCCACCCGCACGACCTGTTCTGTCTTTCCGATATAATTTATATCCCGGTATGATAGTGTCCCACTGATTGTCCTCATTCCACCATGTTTCTGAGATGCCTATTATGTCAACTTCCTCCTTTGATATGAGGTACTCCAGTTCACCCATCTTATTAGACAGACTCCTAGCATTAGTGTAAAAGCATGTTAGAAAACTACCACTATTTATATGTCCGCCTTTCACAGACGCGTTGGATTTTTTTATGCACGATTGTTTCACATCTGATCTTGCCCATATATTATTTCCCACGTTCCCTATCTGACTAACTTCTAGGGAATCCCTGTCTATGGAGCCTCGTGTAAGAGAAGTCTCCGTCCGATCCAGGTGCTCCCCCGCACCAATCGGCTTTCCCCCACCTCTTAGTTTAAAAACTGCTCTATGTCCTTTTTAATGTTTAATGCCAGCAGTCTGGATCCACCTTGATTTAGGTGGAGCCCATCCTTCCTGTATAGGCTCCCCCTACCCCAAAAGTGTCCCCAGTTCCTAATAAATCTAAACCCCTCTTCCCTACACCATCGTCTCATCCACGCATTGAGACTCTGAAGTTCTGCCTGTCTATCTGGCCCTGCGCGTGGAACTGGAAGCATTTCGGAGAATGCCACCAAAGATGTTCTGGATTTCAGTCTCTTTCCTAGTAACCTAAATTTGGCCTCCAGAACATCTCTTCTACCCTTCCCTATGTCATTGGTACCAACATGTACCACGACGACCGGCTCCTCCCCAGCACTGCCCATAAGTCTGTCTAGATGCCTCGAGAGATCCGCAACCTTCGCACCAGGCAGGCAAGTCACCATACGGTTCTCCCGGTCATCACAAACCCAACTATCTATATTTCTAATGATCGAATCCCCCACTACTAAAACCTGCTTCTTCCTAACAGCTGGCGCTCCCTCCCCCGGAGAAGTATCCTCGGCACGAGAGGATACAACATCACCCTCTGGAAGGAGGGTCCCAACTACGGGATGGTTTCCCTCTGCTCCCCTTGACTGCTCTCCTTCCCTGAGCCTTTCATCCTCCGTAACAGCCTCAGGACAGTCAGATTGGAGGTGGGACAGCCCTACTATGTCCCGGAAAGTCTCATCCACAAACACCTCTGCCTTCCTTAGCTCCTCCAGTTCAGCCACCCTGGCCTCCAAAGCACGCACTCGGTCTCTGAGGGCCAGGAGCTCCTTGCATCGAGCGCACACATACGCCACCCGCCCACAGGGTAGGTAGTCATACATACTGCACTCGACACAATAAACAGGATAGCCCCCACTCTGCTGCTGGGCTTCTGCCTCCATTTCCTACTCTAGTTATATATGAGGGTTAATTAAATGTTTCAGATTGAGGTTGTTATAAAGGATTTAGTTTAAGGGCAACAGAAGTCACTGGCTCCCTCCAAGCTCCCCCTCTCAACTCCCCTCTCCAAACTCCCTCCTGTTAGCACGCACCCTGTTTGCCAGCACCCGGTCGCAAAGCTCCCTGGTCGCTTACTAGCAGGGTTTAAGTGCTCGGCCTCCCTGATAGCTCCTCCCTCTGCCTACAGCTCAGCCAATCAGCACACGGTGTTTCAATTCAAACCTAATCAGCTTCCAGCTGCCTGCCTGCCTGCCTGCCTGCCTGAGCACACGGCCTTTCAAACAAACAAACACACACTCAGCTCAGCACTCCAAACAAACAAACTCCAAACTCCAAACAAACACACAAGCCCAAAACCTCCAAATATAAGCAGCCACTTACCCCAAGGTGCTTTAGTTTGCTCCTTCCTTCTCCTCCTCTAGGAGAGCCTCTCCAAACTCCCTCCTGTTAGCACGCACCCTGTTTGCCAGCACCCGGTCTTATGTTCTTATGTTCTTATCAGTATGCCTTCGCTCACTCAGGATGACACTTGGGAAGAAATTACTCCAGTTTGTTTAACTTAGAGCTTCAGAAATATTAAAACAGTAGGATTCTCTCTGCCTGGGTTTTATCTCTGCTGTCTCTGTGTACCTATGGGATGCAAGGCCCTGGAGAGGCGAAGAGGTACATAGGAGTCAGATCTGTGGCCTCTCCCTTTCTGTGTCTCTGGCAGTAGAGGTAGATGGCTGTGCAGCACAAAAGGCGTAGCAATGCATACATCCCTCTCCCCTCCCCACATCCCTTTGAGAAGGATTTTGCTGGGCTGGGATTCCTATATTGTACCCAGTGGCGGTAGGATTCTTGTGACCCAAGTTCAGACATGACATGACCAAGAAGGGATGGCCAGTGTAAAAGTGGGGAGCATGTGTAAGGTCACATAGTTACTCAGAAAACATAAACTTGTCTTTATGGCTCTGTTGTGGAATTCTTTATTAAGTTATCCTGCACTTTCTTATTGCTACTAAGAGGCTCAATCCTGTAACTTTAAGAACATAAGAACATAAGAATGGCTATACTGGGTCAGACCAAAGGTCCATCCAGCCCAGCATCCCATCTGCCGATGGTGGCCAATGCCAGGTGCCCCAGAGAAGGAGAACAGAAGACAATGATCAAGTGATTTATCTCCTGCCATCCATCTCCTGCCCTTGTTCTGAAGGCTAGGGCACCATACTTTATCCCTGGCTAATAGCCATTTATGGACCTAACCTGCAAAAATTTATCAAGCTCTTTTTTAAACCCTAATAGAGTCCTGGCCTTCACAGCCTCCTCGGGCAAGGAGTTCCACAGGTTGACTGTGCGCTGTGTGAAGAAAAATTTCCTTTTATTAGTTTTGAACCTACTACCCATCAATTTCATTTGGTGTCCCCTAGTTCTTGTATTGTGGGAAAAGGTAAATAATTTTTCTATATTCACTTTCTCCACACCATTCATCATTTTATATACCTCTATCATATCGCCCCTCAATCGCCTCTTTTCCAAACTGAAAAGTCCCAGTCTCTCTAGCCTCTCCCCATATGGGACCCGTTCCAAGCCCCTAATCATCTTAGTCGCCCTTTTCTGAACCTTTTCTAATGCCAATATATCTTTTTTGAGGTGAGGAGACCACATCTGCACGCAGTACTCAAGATGTGGGCGTACCATAGTTTTACATAGGGGAAGTATGATATCTTTTGTCTTATTATCAATCCCTTTTTTAATAATTCCTAACATCCTATTTGCCTTACTAACTGCCGCTGCACACTGCGTGGATGTCTTCAGAGAACTATCCACTATAACTCCAAGATCCCTTTTCTGATCTGTCGTAGCTAAATTTGACCCCATCATGTAGTATGTGTAATTTGGGTTATTTTTTCCAACATGCATTACCTTACACTTATCCACATTAAATTTCATTTGCCATTTTGCTGCCCAATCACTCAGTTTGCTGAGATCTTTCATGAACCTCAACGAGAACTGAAGGCTCCACAGGGTGTTCTTATTGCACTGCAGTATCAGACCCAATATTTCACAGACACAGTCCAACTCATTAAAGACAAGAGGTCCATGAAAGTTTGAGGAACCCTTTCATGGTTGGAGAAAAGGGATGAAATTGATGGATGCCAAAGCTCAGGATGGGGGAAACAAATCAATGAGAAAAGTTGGCCTTATGATTAAGCTACTAAACTGCTCTTCTGGAGATCGAGCTGTACTCCTAGCTCTGCTATCGGTGCTCTGTGTGATTCTGGGAAGGTTCATATGGTCTTGATTCAGCCAAGTGCTTGATGATGAATTTAACTTTAATGCATTTTAAGCACTTGCTAGAATGCTTAGGCCATGATCTCATGATTCACTTATAGATTCAGAGGGGTAGTCATGTTAGTTTGTATCTGCAAAAACAATGAGAAGTCCTGTGGCACCTTATAAAATAACAGATTTTTTGGAGCATAAGCTTTCATGGGAAAAGGTACGTCTGATGAAGTGGGTCTTTGCCCATGAAAGTTTATTCTCCAAAAAATCTGTTAGTCTACAAAGTACCACAGGACTTCTCATTAGTTTTACAGATAAGATTGATAACATGATTTTCTTAATTATCGTGTGGAAGTGAGAAAATAGCCACAACTTTACCTGGACATAAAAGCTTCTAACATTAGATAGTCCCGTGCATTGTGATAATAGTGCAAATCTTTAGACCCATATAAAAAAATACCCAGCACAGTATCATTATTTGTCTGGCAACTCACTAGTCCATAGAAAATTCAACCAGACCATCCAAATACCATCCAGGTAAGAACCCTAAGCTAGAATGTCTGAGCTAACACTGGCATTCTTCCTATAGAGGACACGGGCTGCTAGAAAGTCAAACTCAGAAGGGCTTGGGAAGAGTACAGTAAGCAGCATCTCTTCCAACACCTGGTAAAGGTGCTCCCCAGCCTCTAGGCCATTGTAGGTAGGGACACAGGGCAATAAGAGGCTAGTGAGGGGCTCTAATAACTTCATGCACCTCCTTCAGACTCAGCTCTCCCAGTAGTAAAGATACAACAGACAGGTGTACTAGTGAGAGACTGATCTTTATTGCTTGACCCTGCCCACATCACATAGCTTAGTGCTAGCCAGTGCTTTTTTGTGCTGGTTCTTGCCAGCACTGAGTACAGGCACCTCAGCAGCCCCAACCATGGGATTAGCTGGGGGAGGGGAACAGAGAACTGTCTGAGTACCGTCTAAGTACCAGCTGAGTACCAGCTCCTCTTTTTTTTAAAAAAAAAAGGAGGCGCTGGTCCTAGCCATCGAAGGGTTATTTCCTGGTCTTATGATAGGGTCCAGCATCCCCAGATACTAGTGACATTGTCTGCCTGTCTTTTCCTAATGTTTAGATGACACATATTTGTTCTATATTGCAGCCATCTTTGAACTCTGTAAGCATCCTCTCAGCAGTGTAATAAAGCTGTATTCCAGGAGCAGCAAAGCATTGCCTTCAGGAACTTGCCCTGTGATTGAGAAGGGATGAGCCAACCTTCCAAACTCCAAACCAGGGGATCAGCAAAGAGGAGAAATAGAATTATTCACTCAGAAGCCATTCAGCTCTTCACAAACATAGCAGTCCATTGAGATGCCAATCGCCCCTGTGCCAGCCCAGGCCCCACCCTCTACAGTCTTTGATGATGGCTCTTGTTTAAGAACCTCACAACATAACAGTGTCTGGTATTTAATGAACAGTGCTGAAACTGCTATGCAGTACTGTGGATCCACTGCTGAATGTGTCACGAGGCAAAATTTTATAGGCATTGTAAAATGTTTTTACCACACACAGCTGCATTACCCCAAATTACTCAAATCTGCAGGGCATCTAAGGCACACACGACGGCAGTAATGGGCTTTGCTGCTTAAAAAGTGATTATGACTAATGCACAAAAACAATTATCGCCAGCTTAATTGCCAGGAATTAAGCACTATATATATTTATAGCACTTCATATCTAGTTTCTTACTTGAAATCCTGAGTGAAAAAAGGAAAGATGAGAAAAATAACAGAATTTCTAACTAAATGGAGAGATAGTTCATTCAACTGTAGCTCATTCAATTGGAGAGAGAGTACCTAGCCAGTAAACAGACAGAGTATAGTTAGACCTGGCTTGGTGGATGACCTAGGGCACATCACTTCACCTCTCTGAGAAATGGGGTTAAAAATTCATAGCTAAGTAACTGATGTTGAGGCAAAATTAATATTTATTATTGTGCTACAGTAGCATCTACTGTCCCCAGCCAAGACCAGGACACTGTTGTGCTGGGCACTCTTAAACCTGTAGTACAATATCTCTGCCTCAAGAAATTTACATTCAAAACTATACAGGAGTGGGAGGGGATGGAGAAGTTGTGTTGTATTCTAAACTGCATTAAATCTATGGCTTTAAATGTAAGGGTTTCTTGGTCTTGTTTGCAAGCTGGGGGCTCTGTAAGAAAGCATGAAATTTGGATCTTGTTTAGTCAGGTGGGTTGAGTTACTTTGCTACCTCAGAGAGCAGACTGTTTTGTCTCTTTCTGGTTTTGTTCTCATATATTAATGTCCTGGATTTTCAGAAGCAATTCAAACTTATATTGCAACCTTTCAGTAAAAGCATTTATGTTTTTATCGAATGATTTGCCTGATATCATAAGCAGGTCAGACGTAAGGGTACATCTACACACAAAGTTATTTTGAAATGGTAGCCATTATTTTGAAATAACTATGCGAGCATCTACAATAATGCAACTGCTATCTCAAAGTAATTTTGAAATAGAGGATGCCTTGTTTTGAAACTGGCAAACCTCATTGTACGAGGAATAGCACCTATTTTGAAAGAGGTATTTTGAAATAGGGGCTATGCAGACAAGGAATAGAGACTATTTCACAATAAGCCATACTGCAGCCAATGATTCTATTTTAAAAGAGGCTCTATTGTGTGTAGATGCAGTTTGTGTGGAGCTGTGCTGTTTCAGAATAAGCTATTCAAGAATACCTCATCCAGAATCGCTTATTCAGGAATAACGCTGCTGTGTAGACATTGCCTCAGTAAAAGAATTCTCTCCTCCTGTATTCTGGTCTAGTCACTGGACCATAAGATTCTTGAAAGTAAGGCTCTGTGCTAATGTTGGCTACGTCTACACTAGCCCCAAACTTCGAAATGGCCACGCAAATGACCATTTCAAAGTTTACTAATGAAGCGCTGAAATGCATATTCAGCACTTCATTAGCATGCGGGCGGCGACGGCACTTTGAAATTGACGCGCCTCGTCGCCGCGCATCTCATCCTGACTGGGCTCCTTTTCGAAAGGACCCTGCCTACTTCGAAGTCCCCTTATCCCATCAGCTCATGGGAATAAGGGGACTTCGAAGTAGGCGGGGTCGTTTCGAAAAGGAGCCCTGTCGGGACAAGATGCGCAGCGGCGAGGTGCGTCAATTTCGAAGTGCCGCGGCCACCCGCATGCTAATGAAGCATTGAATATGCATTTCAGCGCTTCATTAGTAAACTTCGAAATGGCCATTTGCAGGGCCATTTCGAAGTTTGGGGCTAGTATAGACACTGCCGTTGTGTATAAGTCAAGTGAAAAATTGCTCCCCAGCTAAATTAATCCCTTTAATAATTTCCACTTCAAACTGTCAAAGTCCTGGATGTAATCACCAAGAGTATGCTTCCATTACCCTATTCTTCCTGCAATAAAATGCTTCCGGGGTAGCAAAAATACAATGGTTTTAATTGGAGTCAAATGCCAGCTATACAGTACTTAATGAGTAAACAAATTCTTTTTGAGCTATACAAATGGAAGATACAGGTTTCCTTTCCATTTATGGTCAGTTTTCAGAATGGTGGAAGATAAATAGTGGTTTCCCATGGGGTCTGTTTTGGGACCAGTACTTTTCAACATATTCCACATATGGTCCAGTGGAGGGCAACCAAAGAGGTTAGGGGGCTGGAGGACATGATCTACAAGGAGAGGCTGAGAAATTTGGGCATATTTAGTTTGCAGGAGAAAAGACTGAGAAGTGATTTAATAGCATTCTTCAACTTCCTGAAGGGGGGCGGTTCAGAAGAGGATAGAGAGAGGCTATTCTTAGATGGCAGAATAAGGAGTAATGGTCTCAAGTTACAGTGGGGGAAGTCTAGGTTAGATATTAGGAAAAACTTTTTCACTAGAAGGGTGGTGAATACATTAAATAGAGAGGTGGTGGAATCTCTATCCCTAGGGGTTTTTAAGTCAGGGCTTGACAACATCCTGGCTGGGATGGTTTAGTTAGAGTTGATCCGGATTTGGGCAGGGGGCTGGACTCGAAGACATCCTGAAGTCTCTTCCAGCCCTAGGATTCTATGATTCTATGATATTCAGAAATGATCAGGAAAAAGGGATAAACTGTGAGTTCTCAACATTTGCAGATGATATAAAACTAACGAATATAGTTAAGTCCCTGGCAAACTGCAAATAGAAAATCTCAAAATTGAGTGACTCGGTAACAAAATGGCAGGTGAAATTTAATGTTGACAAATGAAAAGTAGTACACATTGGAAAACATAGTCTCAACTATACATATAAAATGATGGTATATAAGTTAGCTGTTATCATTCAAGAAAGAGATCATAGAGTCTTTCACTATGTCTGCATTATACATAGAAGTTGACCGCTGATATACAACTTTATCTACACCAAGGCTGCGTCTACACGTGCACGCTACTTCGAAGTAGCGGCAGTAACTTCGAAATAGCGCCCGTCACGTCTACACGTGTTGGGCGCTATTTCGAAGTTGAAATCGACATTAGGCGGCGAGACGTCGAAGTCACTAACCCCATGAGCGGATGGGAATAGCGCCCTACTTCGACGTTCAACATCGAAGTAGGGACGTGTAGACGATCCGCGTCCCGCAACATCGAAATAGCGGGGTCCTCCATGGCGGCCATCAGCTGGGGGGTTGAGAGATACTCTCTCTCCAGCCCTTGCGGGGCTCTGTGGTCACCGTGGGCAGCAGCCCTTAGCCCAGGGCTTCTGGCTGCTGCTGCTGCAGCTGGGGGTCCGTGCTGCATATACAGGGTCTGCAACTAGTTGTTGGCTCTGTGTATCTTGCACTGTTTAATGAAAGTGTGTCTGGGAGGGGCCCTTTAAGGGAGCGGCTTGCTGTTGAGTCCTCCCCGTGACCCTGTCTGCAGCTGTGCCTGGCTCCCTTATTTCGATGTGTGCTACTTTGCCGTGTAGACGTTCCCTCGTTGTGCCTATTTCGATGTTGGGCTGAGCAACGTCGAAGTTGAACATCGACGTTGCCAGCCCTGGAGGACGTGTAGACGTTATTCATCGAAATAGCCTATTTCGATGTCGCAACATCGAAATAAGCTATTTCGAAGTTGGGTGCACGTGTAGACGTAGCCCAATTGAGTAGCTAAAATTGATGTCAACTACAATGGCTGCCTACACAGAAGAAAGTTGACGGGAGTGTTTCTTTTCCATCAACCTTCCTTAATCTTCACCACCTGTGAGGAGTGCTAGGGTCAGCTTTGATCTTGGAAAGTGCCATTTTGCACATGTGCAAAACAAAACCATGAGCACGTCAATCTTAAATGGTAGTGTGGCTTTAGGCTTTGTGAATAGTTTTCCAAAAACATCCACTCAATGTGCAGTGGCAATAAAAAAAAAAGTGAACAGAGTATTGGATATCATTAAGGAAAGGAGAGCTAATAAGACAGAAAATATCATATTACTACTGCTTAGCCCTTGTACTCCTCGTGGAGTACAGGTCATCTATAAGTCTCATCCACTTCACTCTGTCTTGGGACAAGATTTCTAGCTGGCTCCAGAAGTACCCCTGTTGCTGCCCTTCACTATCAGTAGACCTCCATGTTGTGGGAGATCTTCCTCTTTTGCATTTTACTTGCATGTTCCCTGTGAGAGATTGATGGACTATGCTGGGTGACAGTTTTCTGAGAGTGTGGCCTAGCCATCCCCACTTTTTAGTCTTGATTTCAATGTCAATTGGCTCTTGCCCTGCTCTATTCAAAAGCTCCTCATTTGTGATGAAGTCTTGCCATTTGATGTGAAGGATGTGCCTCAGTCATCTGTTTATGAATGTCTGTAGCTTGTGATTTGAAGACTTTTTAGTATGCCAGGTCTCTCATCCATAAAAGAGCACACTCTTCACAAATGAACATATCATATTGCCTCGATATGAATCCGTGGTACACCCACGTCTTGAATACTGTGTACAGATGTAGCTGCCCCATTGCATAAAAGATGGAGATTGGAAAAGGTGCAGAAAAGGGCAACAAAAATTATTTGGGCTGCAGAACATCTTTCATATGAGGAGGCTATTAATAGGACAAGGAATTTTCTGTTTGCAAAAGAGATGAATAAAAGGGTATATGGTAGAGATCTATGAAATCATGACTGATGTAGACAAATTAGAAAAATAATTGCTATTTAATCCTTCTGATAATACAAGAACTAAAAGATCATCTAATGAAATGAATAGGCAGAAGGTTTAAAACAATCAGTTTTCACCCTATTGGTCTGGAAAAGGTCAATGAAACAAAAAAATAAAACAAAATAAATAATAGAAAGAATGTGGAACTCATCTCTTTCCAATTGAAATAGGTATTTAATAGGTATCCAATTGATATTGGACTACTTTCCAACTGAAAATAGCTATCTGATAGGCAGCTACTGCTGTAGTTGGCAACATGCATTAATGCATCTTGCAGTGAAATTGAAATCGAACACAAGACATGATCATAAGGCTATCTCGGAGCAGAGTCAATTTGTCCAGCAAATATTGTGTCATTAACCACTTTTTTTTGTTGATCATTTCAGATGTTAATGGTAATGGGCCCCTTCGGTATTGGGATATTTATGTCTGACAATATGATGCAATTTACATTAATAAGACTCATTAATTTCAGATGGCTTCTACCATTAAATGGGAAATATTAGAAATGGCTTTTTCAACATGATTCCCTCTCTCAGCACAGTGAAGAGCCACACAGCTAGGTTGCCACATGACAATGAATGCTCCCTTGTTGTTGTTATTAATGATTTGCCTGCCTGCCAACACTCGTGGAGAATAGCTGCCTCGTAGAAGAATTTTTCTGCTTGTACATTTTGCTTTTACTTGTTTTCTGGACTGCTCCCTTCTTTCCAAACAAAACTGGGAGTACTTTTATTTCCCATTCCCATTTCCTACATCCTCTTAGTTTCATGTGAGGATGCCAGTCCCATACATTCAGATTCTAAAATTAAGCACCGAATTATGGAAGGACCGTTGACAGAAATGACATTTCCTCCTTTGAAAATGATACAAATGACTCAGTTCTTTAGTAATGCTCAATTTTTATAACAGGAAATAGAAAGTTAATTACTGGCTATTTAGGTCTTTCTAAATTCCTCTCTCTTTTTATTAGTTGGATGATGAACTGTTACTTTGTATAGGACAAGAAAAGTCAAACCAAATAATTTATGGAGACTCATTTCCATAATGGTCTTTTAGGCAGTAGACTTGTGGCGCTGGCTGTTTACTTAAGGGCAGCTGTCCTGACTTGGAATCATTTTGTTTTGTTTTGTTTTGTTTTGTTTTTGTGGAAAAAGAAGTTTGCGTTTATTACTTATTTTAAGTGCTTGGGATTACTCAGAATGCATGTGCATAATCACACAGCCTAGCCTTGCAAGTAGGGGGAAGTTACTGATCTATCTGCATAAATTTTGAAGGGGTTAGGGTAAGACAGAGAGACAGAGAGAGAGAGAGAGGGAGAGAGAGAGATCAGCTGTTGAGCAAATGCAAAGGAAATAGCAATGACACTCTGTCTCTATGGCCGCGTCTACACGTGCACGCTACTTTGAAGTAGAGGTGCCAACTTCGAAATAGCGCCCGTCACGGCTACACGTGTCGGGCGCTATTTCGAAGTTGAAATTGACATTAGGCGGCGAGACGTCGAAGTCGCTAACCCCATGAGGGGATGGGAATAGCGCCCTACTTCGAAGTTGAACGTCGAAGTAGGGACTGTGTAGCTGATCCACGTCCCGCAACATTGAAATAGCGGGGTCCGCCATGGCGGCCATCAGCTGAGGGGTTGAGAGATGCTCTCTCTCCAGCCCCTGCGGGGCTCTATGGTCACCGTGGGCAGCAGCCCTTAGCCCAGGGCTTCTGGCTGCTGCTGCTGCAGCTGGGGATCCATGCTGCAGGCACAGGGTCTGCAACCAGTTGTCGGCTCTGTGGATCTTGTGTTGTTTAGTGCAACTGTGTCTGGGAGGGGCCCTTTAAGGGAGCGGCTTGCTGTTGAGTCCGCCCTGTGACCCTGTCTGCATCTGTTCCTGGCACCCTTATTTCGATGTGTGCTACTGTGGCGTGTAGACGTTCCCTCACTGCGCCTATTTCGATGTGGTGCTGCCCAACGTCGAAGTTGAACGTCGACGTTGCCAGCCCTGGAGGACGTGTAGACGTTATTCATCGAAATAGCCTATTTCGATGTCACTACGTCGAAATAAGCTACTTCGATGTAGCGTGCACGTGTAGACGTAGCCTATGAGACACTGATGGTGGATGAAGGAGGAGGGTATTACTCCTCTATGCTGCATTAGGGAGATAGTTACTGGATGGTTGGGTCCAGTTCTGATAGTCACATTTCAAAAGGGTGTCACAAAATTGGAAAGGAATCAGAACAGAACTACAAAAATAATTCAAGGTCTTGGAAACACACCTTCCAGTAAGAGACTAAAGAAGCTCAGTCTATGTATTTTATCCAAAAGGAGGTTAGAGGTGAGTTGATTGTGCTCTGTAAGACAAAGATGTTTCTGATAATAGACAGGTACAGGTACCTACAAGAAAAAACATATACTGAGATCAGGTGGTTGGAAGATGAAGCTAAACAAATCCAGGTTAGAAATAAGGTGGAAAGGTTTAAGAGTGAGGGTAATTAATCATTGGAACACATTACCCGGAGATGGGATGTGCTAGTTTCAGCACTCAAAGTCTAAATCAAGCAGGCCCACCAATAGGCACGGGAGGGAAGGCAAAAGGGACAGTCACCCCCAGGCCTGGCGATTCAAAAAGGGATGGAGCCCTGAACCCTTTAAATCACTGCAGGAGGGTTGCAGTATGCTCTGGGTGGCTCTTAAGGCTGCCTAGGGAGATGGGGTCACAGTGTGGCATGGTCCAGGCATTGCTGAAGGCAGGTGAGAGAGTGAGGCCCAGGAGGTGCTGAGGACTGGTACTTCTATTCCCACCCCATCCATGTGAGGCTCTGCCCCTTCTGGGAGTGCTGAGCCATATACCCACTTGCCCAGGTGCCCAGAGAGGCTGTTGGCTTCCCTGAAATCAAGATGGGATAACTTTCTACAAGAAATGCTACAGAAAAAACAGAATTTATGCTTTTATGCAGAAATTACTGGGTTTGGTTCCCTGGCCTACCTTGCACAGGTTAAATTATCACAGTGATCTTTCTGGCTTTAAAATATATGAATCTTTAGTATCAAAAATAGATTAAACATGTCATAGGAAAACTAATTTTCTGTCGTCTCATGGATTATTCTGTAGCTTCACAAAACAAGGTAAGTAGTCCAGTAGGGCATTAGTTCTCCAGTTCCTTTCATTCTTTGTCTTTTCATATGCTAGAGAAAAAGCTGGATGTGCATGAAATAATATACCATTACTTCAAATTATCTCAGAGATTTTAGCAAATAACATTACAAATTCTGCCCTTGTTTATGGGTATAATGTAAATAGGAGTCAAGTGAGTATAGCAAAGACGAGAATATGTATAGGTATAATTTTCCCCTATCTTACAGGAGATTAACTGATGCAGTGAATTCAATAGATGCTCTTGATTTATACCAAAGGAAATGAGAACTGAATTGATCCTGGATTTTTTTCTGGGGGAAGCCTACTTTTGTAAGTCCAGGAGTCACAGCATTCTGGAGGAGGTGTTGCTCTTGCTTGAACAATGATCTTTCTTTACATCAGCTAACTGTTATTGCAGAAGAACTTCAAAGATCGAAACACCAGATTGACAGACTGACAATAGGACATCACTGGCAATGGGAAACCATATGAAACTGGAAGTAATCAGTTAGGCAGCAACAGAGACAAAACAAACAAACAGAAGCTAACGCTGTACTGGTCCTGCATTGCATCTTAAAGGTAGAAACATCTGGGCTTCCTGTCCCCACCACACCTCCGACTCTCATGCACATTACAGCTAAGAGGTGAAGCCACTGAGCAGCCAGCTCAAGGTGACCAGCATCAGCAAAGCAGGAACAGACTTGGGGTCTGTGCTGCCCCTCCATGTTCTCTCTCTCTCTCTCTCTCTCTCTTTCTCTCTCTCTCTCACACACACCCCCCATCTGGCAAGCAGACCCACAAAAAGAAGCTGCCTGCAAGGAAGCTACTGGAGGTAAGGAGGGAGCACAGCTACTGTTGAAGCCTGACTTGAAGTGTCAGCTTCTGGAATTGGAGCCCAAACTATCCTTTGTTCAGAGCTAAAATCATTCTGGAGTTACGGACAAGATTCATTCCCAAGGTGTCTGTAACTTACACATTCTCCTGTATCTTTCTAGTGGCTTCCTTACCAGCGATGCTTCTTGTATTATAACCAAGTGATGGAAGAAAAGAATTATACATAGTCCCACTTTACAGATGAGGCGTCATAGGTTACAGATAAAGCAACTTGCCCAAAGTCATGCAGGGAGAGCTGGGAGAGTAACTGAGATCCAGCTCCCCTGATCAACATTGATTCCTCCATTTGTATGATGAATTTTCAGCTGCTGGAGAAGCCGCCACTGAGATAGAGGGCCAGTGAAGCCTTCAGTTCCTCTCCTTCACTGGATCTGCTGGCAGGTGATTGGCAAAAGAGGATACAGAAAGGAGAAAATAAATACCCCTGGCTCCATGTAGATTTAGCACCCTGCAGCAGAGCAGGATTCTCGTATCTTATGGACAAATGATGAGATGTCAGTGAGATGGACTGTGTGATTCTCATGATAGAGCTCAGAGCAAGAAGCCCTGATTTGTGTGTGTGCTTTTGTTTGCACTGAAGAAACCACCAGGACTTTTCTGTAATGCAAACTCAGCTTTGATGTGCACTTTATAAAGTTGTCAGCAATAAAGGCTATATAACAATAAAGGGAAATACAAAATAAAAATGAACAAATTTACTACATAGAAATAAAGTCCTTATGGTGCTATCATTTAAATTCTGTATTTCTGCTCCCCCTCCCCATATCTTCAGAGATATAGTGCCTCTGCAATGATGACATGTCAGTTACCAAACAGCATCTAGTGTGAAAAGCATCCTATCCAGAGGGAAATCATGAAACCAGTGCGTTGCTTAAGCCCTATTTTGAAATCCTAAAGGGTACATGGGCTCTTTCCTACTATGGATCAGTCAGCCTTGTTCAGCCATTGTTATCACAGCTGCTCAAAAATGTGATATTTTCTCATGAAAATTGTGATTTTTGGTGTCAAAATTTGAAATAAATAATAAGTGTCCTGAATGTTCAATGTTTTCAATGTTAAAATCAGTTCTAGGTGTCATCTCACTTCCAGGAGTTTTCAGTAATTTTCATTGAATCCCAGTGGCTATTTATGTTTGATTTACTATAATAATATCTACTAAATAACTTTTTTTTACTCTGTCATCTTGAACTGACACTTAGTTCCCCTCTCTGATCTGTGGAGCATACCGATGACCTTCTCTGATCAGTGCAGCTTCTCTTCTAACATCCAATACAAAAGCAGACATAATGGTTACATTTCCGCCAGATTCAAATGGAGGCTGGTGATGTTCTGATTTGCCCTCTTAGGATATGCCTGCACAGCAAATTTATTTTGAAATAACCTCCACTATTTTGAAATAAATTTGCGAGCACCTGTACACTTACCACTATTTCAAAATAATTTCAAAGTAGTGGTCAGTTTATTTTGAAATTGGTAAACCCCATTCTTCGAGGAATAATGCCTGTTTTGAAACAGGTATTTCAAAACAGAGGCTGTGTAGACAGGGGTTGCGTCTACACTTTCTCATCCTTTCAAAAGGCGAATGCAAACATGGCCAATTGAAAATGCAAATGAGATGTTGATTTGCATATTCTTGTACTCATTTGCATAATTGCAGCCACTCACCATTCTGGAAGTGCTGTTTTCTAAAGGCAAAACTGTGATGCAGAAATGAAGTCCCTCTTTTGAAGGGAGCCTTCTTCCTAACATTTTTTTTCGGTGAACAGGGGCTATTTTGAAATAAAATATTCTGGAATAGTTTATTTTGAAATAAAGCTGCTGTGTAGACAGATTTCAGATTAGAGTCCCTGGAAGCAGTGTGTGTTTGTGTGGAAACATTATTTCAGAATAAGGCTTGCTTATTTTAGGGCTTCCCTGTAAAGTAGATGCATTATTCCAGAATAGTTTATTTTGGAATACTAACACCAAAATAAGCAATTTTGGAATAACTCTGCAGTGTAGCCATACACTGAGTGGGATGGATTCAGTCTAGGAACTCAGCTTCAAACTTGACTTCCGAGAGTGGATTTATTCAAGTTCATTCCTGTATCTTAGGCCATATTCATTCCTTTTGCGTCCACCTCAAACTGGGTAGAGCTACAACATATATAATCTTGGCATTTATGTTTTAATTATTGGGAAAGTTTTGTTTCGGAGGAAGGTGTTTCTAAAACATATAAGAGAGTTAGGAACATTTCCCACTACATATGTAGAGGAACTGAGGTGCTTTTGGAAGATGTACCCAGACAGTATAACAGCCAGAACTGAAAACCTGCTGTTAGTATTTAATTGTGGAAGAAACCCAAAGCTGCAGTCATGGACCAGGGTGCTTGACGCTGTCAGATACACATCACTAAAAGACAATCCCTACCCCAAAAAGCTTACAGTCTAAGTAAGTATCAATCATAGGTATACGTTATTTATAAATCAGCCCATTATTTTGTATGTCTTTTCCCCTTCTATGACTAACAATTTAAATAAATAGCATAGAAAAGCAAGAAGATAAAATACATGCATACATTTATTTCATGGTTCATAGATGAATGGATTCATAGATTCCAGGTCCAGAAAAGGCCATTGTATTCACCTAGTCTGACTTCTTGTATAACACAGTCCAGAGAACTCCGTAAAGTCATAAGAATGGTCCATCTAGCCCAGTATCCTGTCTCCTGACTGTAGTCAATGCCCGATGCTCCAGCAGGAATGACCAGAAAAGATCAAGTGATCCAACCACTGTTGTTCAGTCCCAACATTTGGCAGTCAGAGTCTTGGAGACACCATATCCTGCACAAACTTACTTTTTTGAAACAACTTTTGGTTTTCACAACATCCCCCGAATAATTCCTAGAACGTATATTTTAGAAAAACACCCACTGCTGATTAGGGATACATGACGGGATATGCAGTAGGGCAGAAAGCCCATAATCCACATCCCGTGAGACCTGAGTGATGGTAACATTTCATACCACTACCTGTTGACACAGATGGGCCTGCCATGGAAAAAGACCCTTACTCACTCCTCCTAAAGTTAGCTCCTTGGTTTAGAATGAATGTTCCATTGTTTGTCCTCTATTGCTTGAATAAATAAAATGAGGACATTGCTCATCAGGACTACCAATATTGCTCTTCCAGTGTTATATGTACACTGGAGCCCTACATTCACACAGAAATATTAAACACAATGATAAAATAGATTAAAGATAGCCATTAATATTGTAATTTTACTATCAACCATCAGATGAAACTATTACTCCTGCAATGGAGATCACTGTTTTAAAAATGAAGAAATTGTCAAGGCTGTTATTTATTCGTTTGATGATCTCGCTTCACTATTTAGTACAGGATGACCCTCTCTACTCTGGAACTCTCTCCTCCAGCAAACTCCATAATCTGGCATGATTCTAGATAGCTGGATGACAATGTATCATACATGTAGCAAAGTTCCCATGGTCCCATAAATTTTATTTACAGCCACTAGTCCTCGCCCTCAGTTTTGCATTTTGTTATTTATCTGTAATTTATCACTTAATGGCTACGTCTACACGTGAAGCCAACATCGAAATAGCTTATTTCGATGTAGCAACATCGAAATAGGCTATTTCAATGAATAACATCTACATGTCCTCCAGGGCTGGCAACGTCGATGTTCAACTTCGACGTTGCGCGGCACCACATCGAAATAGGCGCTGCGAGGGTACGTCTACACGCCAAAGTAGCACACATCGAAATAAGGGTGCCAGGCACAGCTGCAGACAGAGTCACAGGGCGGACTCAACAGCAAGCCGCTCCCTTAAAGGGCCCCTCCCAGACACAGTTGCACTAAACAACACAAGATCCACAGAGCCGACAACTGGTTGCAGACCCTGTGCATGCAGCATGGATCCCCAGCTGCAGCAGCAGCAGCCAGAAGCCCTGGGCTAAGGGCTGCTGCCCACAGTGACCATAGAGCCCCGCAGGGGCTGGAGAGAGAGCATCTCTCAACCCCCTAGCTGATGGCCGCCATGGAGGACCCGGCAATTTCGACGTTGCGGGACGCAGATCATCTACACAGTCCCTACTTCGACGTTGAACGTCGAAGTAGGGTGCTATTCTGATCCCCTCATGAGGTTGGCGACTTCGACGTCTCACCGCCTAACGTCGAAGTTAACTTTGAAATAGTGCCCGACGCATGTAGCCGCGACGGGTGCTATTTCGAAGTTAGTGCCGCTACTTCGAAGTAGCGTGCACGTGTAGACACAGCTCTAGTCTCTTAAGAGCCCAGTAAGCAGTGGAATCATTGGTAATATAAAAATATTGACTTCCCATTGTCCAGCAAATGCTCGCGTCCGGTACTGATCATGTCCCAAAGGTGCTGTATGAGAGAGGTTCAACCTGTATTACCATAACGATGAATTTACCCAATAACATTCAGTCTCCCTAACTGTTTGTCTTGCCTCCATAGCTAGAAGCAAACCATGTTGTTACTATGTTACAGACCCATCATACAAGTTGTTGTAATTTATGAAGGCAAGGCCAAGCATGTTCTATCTGGGTCATGTGACTCCCATCATCTAATACAGTTCATCAGAACAAGGTGATTTTCATATTTAGGGGCAAGATTCTGACATCTTTAATCAAGTGGAGAAATTTATGACCCCACAGTGTGGTCTCATTGTCACCAACAGGACTATCTGCAATATTAGGAACTGTTTAATAAAAGCACATAAAGATTGAAGAGTAAAGTACTTAATTGGACTTTACTGCTCCCTAACACTCCTCATTATAAGACCCTTTCAATTTCCAACTTTTCCAAACTTTCACCATATGAGCTGATATTTTCCATGCTGGGCATTTTTAAGTATTTATTTGTATTTTTGGTAAAATTTCCACTAAAGCAGGCCAGCCATTTCCAAGACTGACATCACAGATTTATTTATTTGAGAGGCTCTGGTGCCTCCCTGCATTGAAGGAGGAAGCTTCAGTCATAGTAGAGACATTACCCTGGTGTTGGGGATGTGCCTTTTTGCTTTCCTTGTGAAAATTGGTTCAAATCTGGCCATGTTATAAGCCTCTGGAGAACTGGAATTCACACATGGTGAGTAGGGAATTTAGCTCCTAAGATTCATTCTGCTGTGAATATGCTCCAGTCCCCATAGCTCCTTTATGTCTGCAGAAAAGCATAGGTCAGCCCCACAGAGCAACTGAGCACACTCACGAACCAGCTGTGGGGCCAAACATGACTTTGCACAGTTGCCAGGTTTTCCTTGTGGTGTTGGGCACCACGGAACTTTGCGCCAGTGACCCCATGACTGGTGGGACAAGAGTGGGAAGGAAAGCACAGGTGACCTGACTGGCATGCAGAAAGGTAAGGAACATAGGGCATGGGGAACAAGGAGAGGAGATATTGGGGACTGTGGGATAGGAGCCAAATTGGGGGAAAGGGCAGGAGTGGAGGTATTGTGACAGGAAGAGGGTGGGATTAATGAAGGGACTGGTGGAGAACAGCAGCAATAGAGAATAGTGCAAGAACTTGAGAAGAACAGGCTCGCAGGGAAAGACCATGAGTAGTCTAGGCCTCTTCAAACCTCATGCTTCTGGGACAAGGAGTGGTGGATTTGGGAACTTCAGAAAAATCTCCCCCCACCACAGTCCCAGAGCTGCAGGAGCCTGCAGAGGGCAGCACAGAACTTTTCTCGTCTTGAGGCTGGCAGGAGGGAAGGAGTGCACAGGGAGAAAGGGCAGAACAGGGATGGGAGATGAGTGGAGCCACAGGGGAATGGACAAATAGGGTGGGGCCGTAGGGTAGGCCACAGACAGAAATGGAGGAACAGGAGGGGTCTCCAATGTGGGGATTCCAGCTAGGTCCAAAAAATGAAGTACTGGCCAAGGCTGAGCTCTCAGCTCTCCCTCCTCCGCCCCACTGTTCAGGGTGCCATAGGGAGGAGACATAAAGCTCTGAGGTACCTCCTTCCCCCACCACCACTAGGATTAGAAGAGCTTTATAGCAGTAGTCAGGGCATGTCCTCAAACAGACTACACATATCCCCAGGTGGAATAAGCAGGATGGAGGGCGAGCATCTCCAAGGGGAAGCTTCCCTTGCTATACATAGGAGGGATGGAAGAGAAATAGGAACAGAGGGGACTGGGAATTGCTGGGGGTCAGGCCTTGAGGCAGAAGAGGATATAACCACTAGAAACACTCCTTTTCAAACATGGTATGGAATCCAGGAATCCTGATTCTCACTCTCATTCCCATGTAGTTGCTGCTCTAGGCAGAAGATAATAGTCTGCTACTGCTGCAAGATATTCTGTTATCTCAAATGGTAGACCTATGGACTGAAGCGCTAAATGTTTGAACCCTACTGATAACCCATGGTTGGGAAACATGAGTTCCATGTGATAAAAATTCTGGTTTTATCTGTTTTCTGTTTTAAAAACCTAGGAAATTACATTAAAAATATATGCAGAAAGGGAGTTTATGGAAAAATAAATTAGCGGTCATGTAACTAAACACTGTGTCATAATACATATGCAAAAGGGGAGCATGAATGAAGTTTGCATGGGCACCCTTAGTTGTGGTATTTCCTACCATTTCCCTTTGCAATTCTAACATCACCTTTAACATAATGTTTACATGTAATATTTGCCCTTACCTTAATATATAAAATGGGAAGTTAATTGAATCACAGAGTTAGGAAGGATCTCAAGGGTCACCCATTCTAACCCTCGGCCAATATGCAGGATTTCTTGTGTCTAGCCACACAATACAGATGATGACCCCCCCGCCTTTTGTAAAACTCCAGTGAAAGAGCTTCCACAACCTTCTGAGGCAACTGATTTCATTTCCCTACCCTTCTTATGGTGAGGAATTTTTTCCTGAGGTTTAATTTAAATTTGCTGGGCTGTAGTTTGAATCCGTTACCTCTTGTACTGCCCTCTGTGAAAGAAAAGCATAACTTTCCTCCAGCTTTGCAGGGCAGCCTTCCAAGTAGCTGAAGACCACTAGCATATCCCTCTTTAATCCCCTCTCTTCCAAACTGAGCATGCCCAGTTCTTTCAGCCTTTGCTCACGTGGTTTGCAGTCCATCCCCTGTGATCATCTTTGCTGTTTCCATCTGGATCCCTTCTAGTTTCGCTGCACCCTTTCTATTCATTTTGACCAAAATTAGACACTGTACTCCAGATGAAACCTACTCAGGACTGAGTAGAGCAGTACTATCAGCTCCTGGGACCTGCCTGCTCCACCTCTGTTACTGCAACCTAAAACTTCCTTTGCTTTATTTATTTATTTATTTTCAACAGCATTGCTTTGCTGGCTCATGTTGAAGCTGTGGTCCACCACAATTCCCAGATCTCTCTCAGCAGTGCTGCTGCCAAGCCAGTTTCATCCCAGTCTCTATTTGTACATTAGAGGTTTTATTTTTAATTCCTTAAGTTTAGCATCTTACATTTGCCTTTGCTGAATTTCATTTTGTTGTCTAATAGCTCAGTTCCCCAATTTGTCAAGATCCCTCTGAAGTTTGCCTCTATCCTCCAAAGTGTTGGCAACTTCCCCTCGCTTTGTGTCACCTGAAAATTTGATCAGTATGTTCTCTAACCTGACATCTAGGTCATTGATAAAGATGTTAAGTAAATCCCAGCCCTGAACAGATTCCCAAGGAACTCCACCTGGGACATTCCATCCACTCAGACATCATTCCATTGTGGTTATTTAACCTGTTACATACCCACTTACATTCACATTTCTCCTGCTTAGTAATGAGAACGGCATGTCTGACTGTGTCAAAAACCTTGCTGAAGTCCAGTTACATTATGTCCAGTGCATTGCCCCAGCCACCTAATCAGTTTTCATGTCCAAGAAGGAAATCAAGTTGGTTTAGGGTGATTTATTTTAAATTTGTATATCCAAACTGGCTATTAGCGATCATGCATTCATGCTCCAGGTGTTCACAAACGGAATAGTTTATACATTGTTCCAGTAGCTTCCCATGCACAAAAGGCAGGCTGACTGAGCTATACTTCCCCATCTCCTTCTTCAAGATGGGCAGCACAGTAGCCCCTCTTCAGTGTCGCACAACCTCTCCTGTCATGCATGTGTTTTGTAAGTATTATTGCCAATGCTTCTGAGATTCCTTCAGCTAATGCTTTCAGTACCCTGGGGGGAATAGCATCCAGCCCCACTCATCTGAATTCATTCAGACTGATCAGAAGATATCTCATGTGTTCTTTGCTTATCCCAGTCTGCATCCCCCACCTCTTGAAAGAATTGTGTTGCCTAACCAATACCAGCAGAAACACACACCCTTCTTACTCTGCCAATTAATGATAGAAAAACGTTGCTCAAGAATAAGTTCATAGCCTGTAGTTCATAGCAACGAGGGGAGGGATAGCTTAGTGGTTAGTATGTTAGCCTTGCAAATCTAAAAGTGGGAGCTCAAACCTTGAGGGGGTCATTTATTGGTCTGGAGGTAAACAGATTTTTTTTTAAAAAAAAAGCTGTTAGGGATGATAATAGGTCCTTCTGTGAGGGCAGGCAACCGGACTTGATGACCTCTAGAGGTCCTTTTCAGCTCTATGAGAGGTATATATCTCCATGTTTCAACTTGTGTGCTGTGGGCATACCCCTGAAGAACAGACCTGTGCATTACTGAAGTGTGTGATAGCTATATTGGACGGTGCTTTCCTAGCACCAAGCATTAGTCAGTGCAATTTCTGTAAGCATTTATCCCAGGAATAAGGATTACATTTCTAATGGTGACATGGCCTGCAATAAACCTTGCTCTCTCGCTCTCTCTCCCTCTCAAGCCCCACTGAACTGCACACACTTGTAAGTGTAAATTAAAGCATATACTTTGTCTTTGATCAAGTTACAAGCGAACAGAAGTGTTAATATACTAGGGCATTTTCACAACGGAAATGAATTACACCAAAGGCCATGCAACTGTAAAGTGGAGCGGAAATTGTAACATTAAAAAAAAAAATCACTGACTAAGCTCTAAACTGTGGAGGATGTTGGCACGTTTCCAGGAAAAGGTATGGCTGGTGCCAAACTTGCATAAAAGAATGGTTTAACAGTCTGTTCTATTGCTCTAACTGCCTCGTCTTTTTTTAAAGCTGGTTTTCCTATTGTAACTAATCTCATTAAATAAGGCCAATTGTCTCTTGCCTCAGACAACAAGCTCATTCAGGGGAGCTGTGCCTGCAGCAGCAACTCAAAGGGACAACAGCCCCTCATAAAAATAGGAATGATTGAGTGCGTTCCACCATGAAAGGCAGGGGAAAGCCTTCACAGCATGCCTGACAGTCCCTGCGGTTTGAGGCTGCTGCCTGGCAAAGACTGGGTGAAATCCTATCAATGGGAAAGCTTATGAAAAGGTGGGAGAAAGATGTATTATGTGTGTGGTGATTTCATAAGACTACTATATGGCAACAATGAAGACAACATCACTGTGAGGATTAGCATAAGGATGCACTGGAGATGGAATTAAATGAATAGAACAAGATTAAAAGCCAGATCCAATGCTCATTATGGCAGGTGAAAAACTTCTGGTCATTCACTTCATAATAATACAGGTAATTATTTGTATACCACCTAATCAGGGTCCTACCATAATATGTTCTTGAAAAAACACGCCACTGCCCCAAAGGCCTTACTGCTGAAATAGACAAGACACACAAAGTGTAGGAGGGAAAACAGACACAGGATGAAATGACTTTCCCAAGGTTATACAGTAGCCATTAAAGTTTGGTCTAGAACCAGGGTGTCCATAACAGAGTTTATAAATTAAAATTCATGGTTAACACTTAGTAAGAATAATAATAGTTCCTAACTTTTACAGAATGTGGTTCAGTGATAGATCTCTAAGGGTGTGTCTACAATAGCTGGCTCCTTTCAGAAGAGGCATGTTAATGAGAGAGTTCAAAAGATGCTAATGAGGCACTTCTATGAATATGCAGCACCTAATTAGCATAATGGCAGCCGCAGTGTTTCAAAAGTGCTGCTTTCGAATCACATACTGCCCGTGTAGCCAGGGGCTCTTTGAAATGACCCCAGAGGCTTTGAAACCCCCTTCTTCCCATTTGTTTTGAACTCCCTCATTAACATGCCCCTTCCAAAAGGAGGGGGCTCATGTAGACATGCCCCGAGTGGGTTTTTTTGTCCCCACAGGAGATACATTTACCCCTGTTTTACTGATGGTAAACTGAAATATAAGTTACCAAAGTGACTTGACCAAGGTCACACAACCAGTAGCAGAGACATGTGTAGACCAAAGTGCCCCAAGGTAGTGCACTATCCATTACCACACAATGGCTTCTGTTTTTGCTTTTCTGTTTCTGAGCAGAGATTTTTGAAGAAGGGGTTGTCTTCGTGCTGTTTGTAACCATCTCTGTTCCAGGACTGGTGTCTATGTGTAAAGAAAGCAAGTAACACTTTGAGTATATCCAACTTCCACATCACTGATGTATCTTCCCCTGGGAAGTGAACCTTCAAAGCCTAAGACTTCGGCTACTGCTCATCAGAGGGTGATTGCTGCAGCCAGGAATGGGACAGTGATCCTGGAAAAAGAGGCAGCATTTTTAACTGCATTCCTCTCTTCTGTTCATATGCTGCCTATCATTTTGGGCTCCAAAACTACAACACGGTCACCATAAGAGGAGCATCAGAGCAAGATTTTTAAAATTAATTAGGCATCTAAAGTGATATTTCCAAAGTAAGTAGGTGACTAACATTAAAATCAAATAACAAACATAGCTACCTTTCTGCGACTATTGAAATCAAAGGGAGTTAGATGAATAGGTGTTTTTGGGAACCTCTCTCTGCACCTCTGTGAACCATTGGGCACCTACATGCCTGTGGAACCTGGCTTAAGTGAGCACACAGAACCACTTACATGTGTTCAGTGGCAAGACCAGATCCTTTGCTGATAATTCTTCGGAGCAGGGCACAATTCAGCCCTGATTTTCATTGGGGTCTCCAAATACTAGTTTAATAACCATCAACAGGAGATGGAACCAAAGATCCCCAGAATTAAGCACATGGTTCGTTACAGCTTCAGCCAAGGAGCTAACATGCAGAGACAGATAACTCAAGCTGAAATCAGTGGAAGATAGGTCCCTGCATATCTATGATGGCCTGGGTCTAAAGTCCTTTAGCTGAGTTTTGTTGTAGAACCCTATCCTCTGTGGACAAGGGAAAGATGCAGATTTATACTTGCTGAACAGTGCTTTACAATACCTCAGTAGTTATACCAAATACTTCTACAAATGGCAAAAACATATGCATGGGGTAAGGCTTCTTTCAGCATGGCAAAAACAAAGTACAGATTGAACCTCTCTAATCCGGAATTCTCTCATGTGGCAACATCCATAATCCAGCAAGTTTTTCTTAGCCAGATTACCATTTATCTTGTGTATCCAAGTTTCCCATGGTCACGTAATGTCCTGGCCCTCAGTGTTCTGTGCTGTTATTTAGCTGTATTTTACCCATAAATGTCTTTTAAGAGCCCAGTAAGCAGTGGAATTGTAAATGCTGCTAGACAACATGACCTTCTGTGGTCCGACAAATTCTTTCATCCAGCACTGGTCAGGTCCTGAGGGTGCTGGACTCGAAAGGTGCAATCTGTAAGTGCTTAGAAGACTGCTCAGTTCAGATGATGGGAAAAGAGGCATTCATTAAGGAAACAAAGTGAAAAATCAGCCATACAGGGACCGTGTCTTGCAACCACAGGAATAAACCACAAATACTAAATAGATTAAAAATAACTGTCCTATTACATCACTATAGCTTTATTCCTTGTCTCCTGTTTAGATGTTACTATTATGATGTTACTATTATCATTTGACTCTAAGGGCCACAAGAGCTCTCTTTTTTTAATTTTTTTAATATCTTAAGACAAACAGATATTGCTGCTGGATCAAATGAAGCAAATGCCACATCCAGGGCCAGATTCTGATTTCAGTGTACATAGAATAAATCCAGATTGAATTCCACTGAATTCCATGGATTTGCAGCAGCATAACAGCAAACAGAGTAATACCCCTTGCGTTTGGATACCAGGCATTGACTTCCAGATCCTCAGCTGGGGTTAATCGGCCAAGCTCCATTGAATCAATGGAACTACAGTAATTTACATCCCTTGAGGACCTAGACCACACTGGCTTAGAGTTTTTCATTTGGGTTGTTGCTTTGAGTTAGTCACTCAGGCGCCTTAATTCAAGAGCCAGTGTAAGGAACAGTTAGGCAAAGATTTTATAGAGAATGGAAAGGTTTTTTTAATGATTTTGTCCTTTGTATCCTGATTCCATTAGGAATTCCACATTTCTGCTTGTGTGAAAGCTAAATACTTTGAATTGGAGAAGGATGGCCATGAGGAATTTCCAGGAAAAGTTATTTGAATTTCCTTCTCCCCACTCTTTGGGTTAAAGAGCTGATAGACTAAAAATCAATTTATTCTCTGAGATCAAAATTGTGGTTTTACTTAGTGTCTGATCCAAAGCCCATTGAAGTCTGAGGATCTGTATGCACTGCACACTGTGTTGGGGCTCTAACTCAGATTTGAGCCCAAGACCTCATTCTGTCCACACACAAACCAGTCTGACTCAGGTCAGCAAGTGTTCAAGGTCTAGGTGCTGAGACCACTGTAGGGGGGGCATGTTACAGCCTGAGTCCAACTAACACTCCTGTTCAAGTCCTGTCATTCTGCAGCATGGATTCAGCTCAAGCCAAAGATCTGAGTCAGATCTGTGTGGCTCTGTATGAACATGTTAACGTGGTTGTGAGTGACAGGCCCAGCAATTGTAAACCCAGGTTTAAAATGCAATGGCTGCTTGCTCACAGGCTTGGGAATACCCAGTCCATAAGCCTGGGTCCCATAGTCACAGGTTTCCAACAGTGTAAACATCCCCTAAGAGTCTTTCCATGGACTTCAGCGGGTTTTGACCAGGGCCTTATACCAGTGTAAATCTGCAGTAGTGGTTAAATTAGATGGAAATACTAGCTAGCCCTGGCTTTTTAAATGTGCTCATTGAGCCTACCCAGGCACAATACCTCTGTTTCAGGTCTTTGCCAGCTGTGGACAGAGGAGAGATGGCTTGAAAACATACAATTCTCTCTTTCTGTACTTTGCATTCTACAGGAAGTTGCAGATGTGGGCCCTACCATGGCCTACAGCAGAAACAGGCAGTGGAATAAGGAAAAGGCTCCCGGGCTTTGCCCTATAAGAATCTATTTGTTTTCAGTCACTAACCTACGATGTAGGTTATCACGATTAACATGTTGTTATACTGAGATATAATCTCACTGAAGTTGAGCATGCCAACTTCTCTTCATGCTGGATAAATAAAGGAAGCAGTTAAGCTCCTTTCTGGAGAAATACAGCTGCAACAGAAGCTGCATCTACACTACGAGATAAAATCAAACTTAAAGGAGTTAGCTTGACATTAAAAGATCACTGTCTTCACTGTAAATACCATTAGCTCAAATTAGTGAGAACTAATAACAAAATGTTGATATTAGCAGATGGGTATAGCATTAATTTTGAATTTAAAATTTCGAATAGTGTAGAAGTGCCATGTCTTTCATTTGAATTTATTAGCCTCCAGAAGCGGCCCTATGTATCTCACAAAGCTATGTGGTGACCTCCATGTTTGGCCACTTCCTTCTCTGCTGCTCTCCATCCAGGTACACAGGAAGAAGGTCACAGGAAACCTGCAAATTTTTGATTGAATTAGAATTAGAATTTGAAATCTGCAGCGCCCAGGCCTGCAAATACATAGGTCTGGACATGCACTTGACAGAACCAGGCTGGGGTGGACAGGGCTGATAGCACGGTTGCCTGCCGCTACACCAATGTTCACAGAGGATGCACGGCACAGGGAACCCGGGCGGGTTTGTGGGAGGGCTGAAGGCACAGCTGCCTGCCACTATGCCAATGTCTGCAGCGGACATGCGGCTGACGAAATTGGGTAGGTATGGACACCACTGAAGGCACAGCTACCTGCTGCTACGACAACATCCACAGAGGAATGGTGGCACAGGGAACCCAGGTGGGTTTTGGGGAGGTCTGAATTCTGTTACTGGGTGCTCAGAATTCTAGGAAAGTGTTTTGAATTCTGGGATTCTAACATGAAACACCCACAAGCAACCAGGGTAAGGCACTGTGGTATAGGTACCACAATGCACTGCTCACGCTGTCAAACGTGCTTAGGGCAATGAGGACACTGGAACTCTACACAGAAAAACGACAAATGGAATTTCAAGAAAGTTTATGGACGTGTAAATTCAACTTTATATGAACGAGGTTAAAAATTGAATTTATTAAAATAACAAATTTATCTTGTTGTGTAGATGTAGCCTCAGTGAGTTGTTACCCAAAACAAGATTGAACAAGAGCAATCACAGAATCACATAGAATCACAGAATCATAGGGCTGGAAGGGACCTCAGGAGGTCATCTAGTCCAGCCCCCTGCTTCAAGCAGGATCAACCCTCACTAAGTCATTCCAGCCAGGCCCTTGTCCAGCTGGGACTTAAAAACCTCAAGGGATGGAGAATCCACCACCTCTCTAGGCAACACATTCCAATCCTTCACCACCTGCCCAGTGAGGTAATTTTTCCTAATATCTAACCTACACCTCTCCCTCTTCAAGTTCTGACCATTACTCCTTGTTCTGCCATCTGACACCACTGAGAACAGTTTCTCACCCTCCTTTTTAGAGCTCCCCTTCAGGAAGTTGAAAGCTGCTATTAAATCACCTCTAAGTCTTCTCTTCTGTAAACTAAACAAGCCCAAATCCCTCAGCCTATCCTCATAGGTCTTGTGCTCCAGACCCTTAATCATTTTTGTTGCCCTAGGGTCAGGGCTAGTGCAGATGGAAGGGGTTTCAATAGGACATGTATGGAAACACAGAGGATTTGGGTATTTAGTTTTTAAGGTGGAGTTGTGTTTGTATTTGTGTGTGTGTGTGAGTAAGCATGTGGGACAAGACAAAGCCAGAAACACCATAGAAGTGCACAGAGATGGTAGCCAAAAGCCATGACAGCTGGAGAAGTGCACATAGTCTGACCCACAAAGGAACTAAAATAGAGAACTTTTGGGGCAGAATGCTTGATGGACAGAGATTCAGTACTGTGAGCACAGAAACCCCCTCCTGCTCTTTGATTCAAAATGTGGTCTGGGACTTCGTGTGCAGTCTTTGTAAATAACCAATGTGCATCAGAGACGCCTGACTCCATCATCAGTAACTACAGTAAATTGATTTTTTTTATTTGAAACTTTATGTATTTATTTATTTATTTATTTATTTCTACAAAATAATGTGGGGAGATTGTTTGTAGTGTTTTTTTGCTGTACTGAAAATAGGTGTTTCAAAGAGAAATACCACTTCTCAGCATTTTATTTTCAGATTTTTGTTAAAAAATGTGATGAATGGGGAAAGGGAGGTTGGCAACTAAAATCTTAAAAATCTTATTCAATTTTTTTTGCCTCCATAACCTAATCATTTTGGCCAAAAAAGGAGAAATAGCTTTCTGATACAATATATTCAAATAGAAAACTTTGGAAGAAGTTACATTTTATTTTTTGTTTTAATCCCAATTTTAATGGGAGCAGCAATAATTTATATACCAGGTCCTCTAGTGATCTTCCACTGGACACATGTCTCTCCTTCACTTCTTGTCCTGCTGTACAGCATCCATGTGCCTTGTTAAAACAGCTGCTGCCTCTCACATGAAGAGTGGTAGCATTTGAATCATAAGTAATATGATTTTGCAAAGCAGACCACATAATAATCCTAATCAAAAGGCAAGCATGCTGCAGGTTTTTGTATGTTTTAGAAAAAGACAATTTAAAAATCCAAACAAACTGATTCCAATGACTAGTCAGTAAACCTGGAGTTGCATCACAAAAGGGTAAAACATGAAGCAGTCCTGTAGCACCTTAGAGACTAAAAAATGTATTAGGACTGCTTGCTAGTTGTGAAGCTACAGACAAACACAGCTACCCCACAGAGACTATGTCTAGATTAGAGTGATTGTGGACAGAAGATTTTGTCGACAGGTATTTTGCGACAAAACTTCTGCTGACAGATTGCATCCAGACAGCAAAGCATATCGAAAGAGTGATCCACTCTGTTGACCATCAGCAAAAAAGCCAACTGGAAGCACAGCAGACAGGGCTGCCTGGTGTCCTGGAAGTCCTTTCTGTTGACAGAAGGGCCCACAGAACATCCAGACTGGCTTTTTGTTGACAGATTTCTCTCTACAGTGGCATTCTTCCTCAAGGCGAGTGGGGTATGGCTGTCAACAAAACTGGTGCATTCTGTTGACTTAATGTTGACAGACGCCCTTGGGAATCTGGACACTGCAGGTTTTGCCAAGAAAAATGGCCATTTGGTTGACAAAACATTCTAGTCTAGACATACCAATATTTACTACTTAAACCATGGAGCATCGGTAATCTACAAGTCTCTTCCACTTCACTTGTCTCAAGACAAAACTTCTAGCTGACTCCAGGTGTACCTGAGTTGTTGTCTTTCTTTCTCAGTCGCTCTGCTCCACATTGTCCAAGGGCTTCCTCTTTTGCATTTTCCTTGTGGGTTCCATTTGTGATCTTGATGGACTATGCTAGATGATGGTTTTCTGAGAGTGCAGCCAAGCCACCCCCATCTTCTTCTCTTGATTTGAATGTCTTGTAGTAGTTCTTGTCCTGCTCTGTTCCAAATCTCCTTATATGTGACAAAGGCTTACCATTTGATGTGAAGGATGTACCTCAGGCATCTGTTTATGAATGTCTGTATCTTGTGATTTGAAAACTTTTTAGTACACCAGGTATCACATCCACACAAGAGCACACACTTCACACTTGTGTTGAAAATCTGCAGTTTTGTGTCCACATATATTATTTTTGATCTCCTTATGGGATGGAGAGTCTTGAATGCAGCTGTTGCTTTTCCTACCCTGGCATTGATATCCTTATCTGTTCCTCCATCTCCACCCATAGTACTTCCCAAGTAGGTGAACTGCTCCACATCGTCCAGGTTATCCCTTCCCCATGTGATCATGTTGGTTTGGACTGATAGATCCTGGTTGTCCTGGTTCATGCTCGGTCCAGTCATTGAGGAAGTTTTGTCTAGTGTTACGACCTTTTCCTGTGTGCTTTCATGTCGGTGTGAAAAGAGGGTGAAATTGTCAGCAAAATCCATGTCCTTTAGCAGTTTGAAAAGTGTCCACTGAATGCCCCATTGATGTAAATCTGTTGTCCTGCTCATAGTTGAATCCACTGTGATCAAGAACAGGAAAGGTGACAAGAAGCACCCTTCTCACACTCCTGAGAGTATGCTGAAGGATTCTGTCAATACAATATTGTGAGCACATTGGCACATCAAGAGTTCATACATTGAACAGATCAGGTTAATAATTTTAGATGAGTTGCCACAGTGCTGCAGAAATTTCCGTAAAGTGTCTCTATCAATGCTGAACTGTCTATACATTTCTGTCTTCATTTTCTCCAACAGAATCCTACTGAACAGTTTTCCTGGAATAGACAGTAACATGATGCCTCATCCAGTTCTTTCATTCTTTCAAGTTTCCTCTCTTTAGAAGCTTGATAAGGTAGCCATGTTTCCAGTCTTGTGGGATCTCTTCAGTATCCCAAATTTTCCCAAATAGATTATATATCATGTTGACTGATGTCTCGCTGCCTGCCTTGGTTACTTCTTTGGGGATGTTGTCTGGACCTGGTGCTTTTCTGCTTTTCAGATGGACAACTTCTTAGACATAGCCTGATGGTAAAATATGGTTAGAGCATAAACCCTTTGGGAGAGGGACTGTTTTTTATTAGGTATGTGAACAGATACTAGCACAAGAGATACCAGAAAGAAGCCTTTGAGGCCCTGTTACAACACAAAGAATAATAGTAATAATGAATTAATAAATAATAAATAATCACTAATTTATCCCTATGCAGATGGGATAGCATCAAATTCTGTTTATGTTCACCTAAAGAAGAGCAAACCTTTAAGAAGTTTGGGGTGAGTATCAGTGTCCCCTTTATTTTTTTTCCACCCAGGTGCTGAATACATTTTGCTATACACTCAGAGGCACGTGAAGATGTGCACCACCAGTAGAAACACATGATGTCAGCTGTGGGTGCTGTGAGCACTCTGCTAATCACCTGGATTGATTTAGAATGTCACCTGGGTGGCCATCAAAGTGCTCAGACTACAGAAAACAATGGGTAAGCTCCATTTTTCTGTGTAGAACACTTGGGGCAACCTGTCACTGAGACTTCTAGATACTACCACAGTATAACCAAACCAACCAATGAACCAGCCAACAAAACAAGCAATCACAGTACTGATGATGAAGGCTTAGACAAAGCCAATAAAGGCATGTCCCCTCTCAAAACCAACTTTATTGTTAAGGAGCACACACCTTTTAATTGAATATCATACTTTACGAATTATTCTGGACCAACGTCCTTACAGGCCACATCTACACGGGCAGCTTCTGTTGACAGAGGGCACTGTCATCAGAGAAACCTCAGCAGTACCTCTGTCAACAGATGGCAGCTACACGCAAAAGCGGATCGAAAGAGCAAGGTGCTCTGTTGACAGACAGCAGCCAGACTGCCCTGCTCTATCTCAACAGAATGGCTGACCAGAAGCTCTGCCTGGGGAACCAGAAGCCCTCTCTGTCAACAGACGAGTCTACACAGGCAATCTGTCAACAAAACACTGTCAACAGAGGTGTTATACCTGATCAGAAACAGGAATAATGTTGCCAACTGAACAGCTGAGTTTTGTCAACAAACTCTCAATAAAGCACTTTAGTCACGTAGACGTGTGGTGAGTTTTGTTGGCAAAAGCCCAATTTTGTCAAGAGAAGCTGCTTGTGTAGATGTGGCCACAAACTATTGTCAATTATCAGGTTCTTCTGGGCATATGAACAATGCCAGAATGACAGTTTTACTTTGAAAGGATGCAGTCTGTGAAAACTAAATACAGGAAAAAATATGTGTTTACTTAGGGTTTTAATCATCCCTGAGCTCATTTAAAAATAAGGTGGGGGAATAAATGCCTTGAGGAGCTGTTAATATTTTCTCACAATGATTCCCTCCCTTTGATGCATATTAGTAAACATTCATTTGTGTTAGTAATTAACTCCCGTGTTTGGATATTATTTTATTTCTCCTGATTGCATGTTCCAATCTGGATAATTGTTCAATGTATACCCTAAGAACATGTTGAACTAAGAAATGAAACCCAGTCAGGTGACGGCACCAGGAGATAATGAAAAAAGATAGAAAGGGGCAAAAACACATCTCAGTTGGAGGGAGACAATGACAGTAAGTAGGAGAAATAAAAAGACAGAGAAGGAAGGAGAGAGGTGGATTAGATAGGTTAAAAAGAAGAGACGAGGGATTTTTATCCATTGGGTTCATGGGAGCATGGTTAGACCCAAGCAGAGGAGTAATTACTAAACAAACAGTACCATGCAGAAAAAGGAAAGAGGGAGGTGTAATAGAAAACAGAGAGGGAGCACAGAAGGAAAAGCAGAATGGGAATAATGCCAGGGATCTGCCCAGCTTTGTCAAGGGCATTCATTTCACACTCACCCCTATAAGCCAGCTCAGCTGGTTTTCTGGAGAGGTATTAGCTTCATCCCAGCAGTGGAGGCTACAGGGAAGGAACAGTAGAAACACACATATGAATTAACTCAGTGGCAAGCAGTATTTTCTTTTAAATAGTTCTTTAAAAAAAAACAGTTCCATGTAAAAAAACTGTGGTGCTGATAAGGTGGCTATTTTTTCAGTCACACTTGCCAGGGCCTTCCCACCACACACATATCTAGATTTGGACTTCACAATCTGCCTTGAGTGAAGTTTGGTCTACAGGAGGGAGGTAAGTTGATTGCAGATACACAATTCCAGCTGTGGCAGTTGTGTAGCTAGAATTGAATGATCTGCAGTCAGCTTACCTGGCCATCCAAATGGGGGAAGTCAATGGAACAAACTCTCCCCTCCCTCAACCTCCCATACTTTTCGTGATATTGAGGTGCTCTGCCCACCCCAGACAGTCAGATTTCATGCATCTCTATTAGGCACATAAAACTGAACTCGAGAAGATTAACCGTGACTGGGTTGATCTTCCCGGTAGTGTGGGCGTACCCTTAGGGATGGCACATAGCTGTGCATGGAAGGAAACCGAATGTGAGTCGGAGTCACATTCTACCCACTTCCCTTGCTCTGGGAGGCAAATAAATTACTTCACTTCTTCCCATGGGGCACTTTTTTCCCCTCTGAATTTTGGGCCTTTTACTCTGCATGGCAAGGAAGGTATCAGGACAATGACACCTCCCAGTCCCTATTCTGCTCTCCTCCCTCTCTACATGTTTGCAGCAGGCGAATTGTGTTCTCCCCACAACAGAGTCACAATGGGAACAGGCGATTAAGGGCTAAGTAAGGGCTGGGGCAGATGAGCTCACAGGAGCGGATTGCATTCTCCAAGACAAAATTCCCATTCAACAGATTCCTACTGATGTGCCAGATCTTTTACAATCTTCAGAATCATTTGGGATGTGATGATGGTTTCTAATTCTTTTTTCCTCCTGTGCTAAGTTAAATGAGCAACTGAGATTTCAGGAGTAAAAGTGATCTGGCCAGAAAGGCAGAAGCACGTGACAAAGTGGTCTCAGTTCAAGCGGCTTTGCTATGAAACAAGCTTTCAGAGGAGGACGTCTGGTGAATTTGAAATCTGATCACTTTCACAGTACACTGCAAGAGAAAGATTTCCCATCACAGCCAGATTAATGAGAGGGGCTGAGAAGGAAAGATAGACAGGGAGTTAGGGTTGATGGGGAAAAGAAATCCCTTTCCAAATATAGACGTGCGTATCGCTAGTAGATCCTTCTGTGCATGGAAGGGAGAAGATTAGAAAACTCATGGAAACTGTACTAAGGATTTTACATTATAGATCTTAATATCTATGGAAGGTTCACAGATATTATAGTAATAGAAACCCCTTAAATGCTCAGATTTAATGGCGGGAATAATATTTCAGACAGATCTGTGCTAAAAATTAGGTAGTCAAGAATAGAGATGGTTGGGAATTTTTTGACAAAATATTTTTTATTGAAAAGTGCCGAATAATTAAACCCCAAGTTTCACCTTAAAAATGGTCAGCTTCAATTCATTTTTCAACTTGAAATAAATGTTGGAAAACATGCATAAATTTTGGAAATATTTCAGTTTCACAGATTCAAAATGAAAAATTCCTGTTTCCAAGTTCAAATGAGCTTTTAATTTAGAATTTCTAGATAATTATGGTTTTAACAAGTAAAATAGAAAGGTTGACATTACAGGAATACATTCTGACTTTTCAAAACAATTGTTTCAATTGACCTAAGATGATTTTCTAGGGGATGGTGGCTGTGTTAAGAAAAAAAAAACTTAGATTTTGTCCTAATTCGGAATGGGAATAAGTTAAAAAATTTCATTTGATGGGAAGAATGTTTCCCACTCAGCTCTACTGTGAGAAGTTCTGATATCTAATTCCAGTCCTAACACTTTTCATATACAATCATGGCTAAGTAAATTAGGTTAAAAATGTCAAACCTGGGCACCTGAAATGAAGCGCCTAAATCCATATTTAAGTATCTAATTGATATCAGCCTGATTTTCTGAGATGCTGAACATCCACAACTTCAGCTGATTTCAGTGAAACAACAAATGCATCTTTTGATAGGGTGGATGTGCTGGGTCCAGTAGTGAATTCTATTTTGCCAAGTAGCTTCCACTTTGCATTAGGACATTCAAACATAAGAATGGCCATATTGGGTCACACCGAAAGTCCATCAACCCTAATATCCTGTCATCCAACAAAGGCCAATGCCAGATGCTCCAGAGGGAGCATACAGAACAGATGATCAAAGTGATTTTGTGGCAAATAGCGGGCAGGGACACCATTCCTGCCCATTCTGGCTAATAGACATTGATGGACGTAACCTCCATGAATTTACCTAGTTCTTTTTTTAACTCTGTTAAAGTCTTGGTCTCCACAACATCCTCAGGCAAAATGACATCTATTTTGTCAACTGTCAAGTTATTATGATGTATTCTGATGAGGTTCAACGAAGATAAATGCAGAGTCCTGCACTTGGAATGGAAGAACTCAAACATTGTCATAGGCTGGGGACTGACTGGCTAAGCAGTAGTTTGGCAGAAAAGGACCTAGGGATTATAGGAGAGGAGAAGCTGGATATGGGTCAACAGTGTGCCCTTGTAGCCAAGGAAGCTAATGGTATATTAGGGTGCATTAGGAGGAGCATTACCTGCAGATCTAGAGAAGTGATTATTCCCCTTTATTTGGCATTGGTTTGGCCACATCTGGAGTATTGTGTCCAGTTCAGGGTGCCCCACAACAGAAAGTATGTGAAGACAATGGAGAGGTTCCAATGGAGGGCAACAAATACAATTAGGGGGCTGATGCACATGACCTACAAGGAGGAGAAGAGGCTGAGAAATTTGGGCTTGCTAACTCTGTACACAAAAAGAATGAGAGGACATTTGATGGCAGACTTTGACTACCTGAAGGGGGCTTCCAAGGAGGATGAAGAGAGGCTGTTCTGAGTAGTGACTGATGGTAGAATGAGGAGCAGTGGGGTTGGATATCAGGGAAAAAAGTATGTCAATAGGAGGGTGGTAAAGCACTAGAATGGGTTACCTAGGGAATTGGTAGAATCTCCATCCCTAGAGGTTTTTAAGTCCAGCTTGACAACGTCCTGGTGGGGATGATTTGGGATTTGTCCTGCTTCAGGCAGGGAGATGGACTTGATGATCTCCTGAGATCTCTTCCAGCCCTAGGAGTCTATGTTTCAGTGGTTCCAACCAGCCACAATTCCAAGGAGAGGTTGACACTTAGTTGAAGGACCATCACTGAGAAGCTATCCCAGAACAATCTGGAGCCCTCAACCTGGATGGTGTCAACTGCTGGCTCACCCATGGAACACACAGGGGTCCCAGCATTGTTGGTAGTGGATCTTGCAGTTTCTTACCATGGCTCCTGGGCCAAAGGGAAAATTACTGTATTTAAGATTGGGAGATTTTCTCTTCTATTGCTACAAGCAAGAGTGCTGGCCTAGAGAAAGAGGAGGGTGCAGGGACTTTGCCTAGTCACAGACTCACAGACAGGGGTGAGAACAGATTTAGAAGGGATAAGTACATGACAAGACGTTTGTTCTTTAGTGGTTTTTAAGAAACAAGTGACTGGTTAAGCATGACTAATGAGATTCTGCCTTGATAGGTTGGAAGCACGTGGGACAGAGCAGATGGTTCCACTAACCACAACCTAATCTCCCTCAAAGGGGAACTGGGCTTGGTTATCATACTCAGAACCTATAAAAATATAATCTAAATGTGGCTTTAGGTGCTTCTTCTCAGGCACCCAGATCTGAACGTTATTAAGTAAAGCTACATCTAGACTGTAGCCCTAACTCAGAATACTTTATGCCATTTGTGCAATGCACATTGCTTCAATTATTTTGTGTTACCTTACATTGAAGTTGATGCCATCCAAATGGCACCGAAGTTCAAAATAAAGAAATATTTAAAGGTTTCTCGTACCCTTCTCGCGATGAGGGGTAATGGAAATGGAATACTGCACTCGAAATAACTGTGCTATTTCAAAGTGTGGCAAAAAGCCCCAGAGATACTATTTCAGGATACATTTGTATGTCAGAATAACAATAGTCCAGACTTAGCCTAAGTGATTAACTGTAGGGCCTCAAATTTGGAGATATTTGTCTTACCATCACTGTTGCTGGGACTGTAAACCTGTAAAAATGACTGTGTAATGGTAGCATAAAGTGGTTGAGTGAAGCTTAGTAAATATCTGAAGATTTTGAGAGGCTTAAAAACAGACACAAAAATAGAGCACTTAGCACATGGGTAGAGTGCTGATCACTGAGTAGAGCCTTTTGGTGCTATCCCAATATAAATAATTATTTATAAGAACAAAAACCTTGGCTCTATTTAGAAATTTGTTTGATTTTTTATTCGTTTTTGTTATAGTTGCACAAAAAGCTTCTGCTGAGATTGGGATGTTATTGTACTACTATGCATACACATTGTAAGAATAGGAATAATTGTACCAGTCCCAAATCTGAAAAAGGGAAAAAAGACAGGACAAGTGTTTTGCATTGAGGGTACTTTAGCTGTCAGAACAAACTACCAGGCAATATGGAGGATTTTCCATCAACTGAGGTCTTCACATCAGGATTAGGTGTTTCGTCTACAAGACATGGTCTACCTGAACAACAAAGCTATGGACTTTATGAAGGAATGACTGCATGAAATTCCAGGTTTGGTGGTATGGCAGAGGTCAGAGTAAATGAACAAAATGGTTCCTTCTGGTCTTCTTACCTATCACTATGACGAGAAAACAGGTGGGAGGAACCCAGCATTATTATCCCTAGAGTTCCACATGGCACATTCAGTTACAGAAAAATCAAGTAATGTGACCTACACACCTAGGCTGTTTCTACGCATGCCACTTTCTCCTAAAATTTTTCGGAAGAAGGGGCCTCTGAAAGGAGGACTTCCTTCCAGAAGACCGCACAGGGGCCACACTTCTACATGTTGTTTTGGAGTCTGGAAGAACGTCTTCCGGACTCCAAATCACGTGACCTTATGCTAATGAGGTGTGGGGAATTTGCATCTGTGCCTCATTAGCATATTTCAGGCCATTTATTAGCACGCCACTTTCAGAGAAAGTGGCATGTGTACAAACAGCCCTAGGGTCATAGTTCACTGTCCCATATAGTGGCAGCTAGCCCTCTTACAGTTAGAAAGAATGAGTCTCTACTACAGCCTTAGATGAGTAGTCGTGGGCTTTTAGCGTGAAGTATAGGGGCTCCTGCACTAAGCTCTGGAGGTCCCATGTTTGAATCCACCTGTGGGCAATTACAGTAACACAAGCTAAGGTCATAAATGGAGTTAGTAGCAGAACTGAAGCTAGATAGCTGACTGTATTATTTTTTCTACAAGTTGTCTTTAAAAATGGAGCAGAAAGGACATGTGGCAACACACCACCACTTGCTGCACTTTGTTGCATTGGTGGTCCTTAAGGCTGGCATGTTCAAAGGGGCCCAAAGTAGCTAGGAACTCATCTCTCCTTTAGGCCCAGCTCTTTCTGGCCTCCTGAAAATTCCACACTGCAGAAAGGGGAGTTTTATGGAGCTACTTGTGCAGAAAAAAGGACACTTCCACTGGATGCAGATTCCTCAAACTGGTACAAGTAGTCAGATCAGGCTATGGCAGTCTAAATTAAAAGCCGTTGCTGGTTTTTAAATGGTATAGTGATGCTATTTAGTTGAGCCCCTGTTGCTTAAACAAAGGCAGAATTGATACCGTGCCCTGAGGCATCCAAGCGGATGCTTGAAAACATTAATATTACTATTTATATCACTATTTAGTTAGCAGTGCTGGAAGGTATTAATATTGCCATCATCATTATTACAGTGAAATAAATGCTGGCAAACACGAGCAGTGACAGAAAAAAAAATGAATTAAGATGAGAAACGTTTTTAATAATGATAAAAAACCATACATCAGACCAAACGAAAGTTTGAAGTAAGCCCTATCAGACAAATCCACCCCAGAAGAGAGGAAGCTGGGCAATTAATGGGGCTCCCACCCTGACGGGCTTGTTTCAATGATGCAAGTCCTTTTCTTTGCCCCTTTGTTTGGTCTATCTTCCTTTAGCTGAGCACTTTTATCCTTTCTGCTATTTATTCATGGAGAAGCGTGTCACAGCTTTCAGTCAGAAACAACAACCCTGTCATCTGCCAACTGGCCAACATGGAGACTGGAGCCCACACGGGGATCAAAGCGAGATGAGGACAACAGGGGGTTCATTAAAATGTTCGCCTCTCTGCCTGAGGAAAGAGCAGTGAGGACAGGGGGAGGGGAGAGGGAAATCATCTGGCCCAAACAAGTTTAACTAAAAAAAAATCTGAGTGAACCACCTGTGGTCTCCTTGGAAACTGTCATGCAACCCCTCCAGCCACCTTTTAATGAAACCCCAGAGCCCCTTTATTAATTTATTAAAAAATCTATTTTCTGAAGATTCATAAACCGTGCACTTCTCATATTCTAACACATCACTGCTATGCGAATAGCATGCCCCACCATGAATAATTAATTCTTTAATTAGTAATAATTAGAGGTTGTTGTATAGGTCAAACCATTGGACTGACAGCTTGCTATTGTCAGAATGTCACTTGAATTAACAGTGAGAAGGACCTCAGCTGATGAAGATCAAGCCATCATTGGAGGATGTTTTCCACCCCAGGCCGCTTTAATAGAATGTTTTAGGATGAGTGGAATATGCAAATGAAGCATTTGATGGACAGCACAACATGGGAAAGCTGCAGACCTTCAACAGTTTGTAGACTGATGTGTTTGGGCTGGTTTGGGTTTGGATTCACAAGGGGTGGTGAAGTCATAGAATCATAGAACACTAGAACCAGCAGTGACCTCTACAGGTCATTGAATCCAATCCTCTGCCCTCATGGCAGGACCAAGCACTGTCTAGACCTGTCCTTCCTGCCATCCCCTGATGAAGTAGATACTCTGAGGTGGGCGGGAAGGGGCCAGAGGAAGGCAGGACCATAGCCCTGTCTTCTGCATACACTAGCCAATGCAGATGAACCTCCTTCTAAAGTGTAGCAATGGGTTCACTCCCCCTGTACACCTGGTGAATGAAAGAGGGATTGCAGCACTGCTCCCTCTTCTCTAGTGGCTTTGTTTCCAGCTTGTTTTGGTTTTTACTAATCAGGCACATTCTGACTCCACATAACAAGACTAAATGCTATAGCCATTGAAACTGATAGAACTACTTATGTGAGTAAAATTAACTGAATTTGGTGGCTGATTATTTGAGTTGTCTCTCGCATGGCCAGTTCCAGTGACTTCATGTGATTAAAAGTTAGACGGAGCAGTATATTACTCTCCAGAGCGTAGCCGTTGCTTGAAGTGGTTTCCAACATATAAGGGGTTTACAATTTAGTTCAGTGGCTCTCCATTGCTCCCACCAGGTGTTCCTGCTCCTCTGTGGCCACATCTACATGTGCACGCTACTTCGAAGTAGCGGTGCCAACTTCGAAATAGCGCCCGTCACGGCTACACATGTTGGGCGCTATTTCAAAGTTGAAATCGATGTTAGGTGGCGAGACGTCAAAGTCGCTAACCCCATGAGGGGATGGGAATTGCGCCCTACTTCGAAGTTGAACATCGAAGTAGGGCATCTGTAGACGATCTGCGTCCCGCAACATCGAAATAGCGGGGTCCGCCATGGTGGCCATCAGCTGAGGGGTTGAGAGACGCTCTTTCTCCAGCCCCTGCGGGGCTCTATGGTCATCGTGTGCAGCAGCCCTTAGCCCAGGGCTTCTGGCTGCTGCTGCCGCAGCTGGGAATCCATGCTGCATGCACAGGGTCTGCAACCAGTTGTCGGCTCTGTGGATCTTGTGTTGTTTAGTGCAACTGTGTCTTGGAGGGGCCCTTTAAGGGAGCGGCTTGCTGTTGAGTCTGCCCTGTGACCCTGTCTGCAGCTGTGCCTGGCACCCTTATTTCGATGTGTGCTACTTTGGCGTGTAGACATTCCCTCGCAGCGCCTATTTCGATGTGGTGCTGCCCAACGTCGAAGTTGAACGTCGACGTTGCCAGCCCTGGAGGACGTGTAGACGTTGCTACGTCGAAATAAGCTATTTCGATGTAGTGTGCACTTGTAGACGTAGCCTATTTGTATCATATTAGTAGGCCTGGTTTTGCACATATGTGCTCACAAAAGTAAGCTAATTTATTCCATTTTAGACTACCTATGAAAGGACTTCTCTCATGAGCAATAATTCACCAGTATAAGTTCTTCCTTGAACACTTTCATCCAAAACTCCCCAAGCACCTTGGACCCATTAATTAATCTTCATACGACTTTCAGCAGGTAGATTAGAACTATATGCACAGCATGCTCACAAAGAAGTTATCACATTTGTATGCCACTTTCAAAAGAGAGAGGACAGTGTAGATGAAGCCTCAGACTAAGCATACATTCTTTCTTGTATGAACAGCAGCAGCCCTCTTTTCATCCTTTCCCCCTCTCTGCTAACAAATGAATTAATAAAGTAGAAGCTAAATAAATGCAAAGGGGCTTGCAAAGGTTTCCCAGTTAAAAGGAGATTTAAAGCAATCCTTTTTGGTAGAGAAAAGAAATTAAAAAAAATAAGCCCATAATCACATTGACAGCCTTATTTTATTTTTGCTGCCAGTCAAAAAAATTATGTTATCAGAATTCTTTTGCATCATTCTATATTCATGTTTAAAAAAGTCACTGGAGAGAGCACATGAAAGTTGTTTGCTGTTGACAATGCAACAAGGCCAAGAAGGATTTTACACTAGATCTTTTTGAAATCTACATCAAGGGGCCTAGCAGGGAAAGAGAAAAAAGGCAGGCGGGTGATAGAATGTGGTCATGGCTCTTCTATCTGCAATGCTGGGGACAATTTATGTTATTGTTCCAAAAAGATACCACATGAGAAGCTTATACATAGCAAACTCACCCACAGTGGGATTATAAAGTCAGGCCCCGCCACAGACTATTGTATAATACATTTTGAACCTCCCTAATCCAGTACTCTCTTGTTGGGCAGCATCTGTAATCCAGCATGATTTTAGTTGGCTGGATGACCACTTATCATGGATGTGGCCAAGTTTCTTGTGGTCCCATCGAGTCTAATTACAACCACCAGTCCTGGCTCTGAGTGCTCTGTGCTATTATTTAGCTGTAATTTACCTGTAAATGTCTTCTTAGAGTCCAGTAAGCAGTGGAAGTGTTGGTAATGCTGCTAGACAATACTGACTTCCCATGGTTCAGCAATTTCTCTGGTCTGGCACTGATCAGCTCATAAGGGTGCTAGATGAGAGAGTTTCTCCTTGTATATTCATGTAGGTTAAGTATATAAAAGGTTGTAGTCAAGAGGGTCAATGATGCATTCCCATGGTCTGGGTATCCCATGGAGGTGCTGGGAGTGGAAGATGGGATAAATGACTCAGTGATTGTCCTGTTGATTCCCTCTGAAGCACCTGGCACTGGCCACTGTGGAAAGGCAGGATTGTGGGCTCGTCAAAGCACTGATTTAATCCAGTAGGGCCGTTCAAATGTTCTCCTTAGGTTCTAGCACTGATCTGCCACACCAGCTTTTGCTGTCATCTGAAGCGGAGAAGGCAGGCACACAGCTAAGGGCCAAATAGTTCAGACTTCCTTGATCATGGCAGATTTATTACTACCATTTCACAGATCTTGGAATTTCGTCCACTCCAGCACCTCCAAGTCAGACTCCTGGGAACAGCCAGACCATGGGCCCCATTTCCAGGCTAATGATGAGGGTCCCCACTCTGGCCAGGGGCATGCTGGATTACGGATAGTGACAGACAAGAGGGTTCCAGGTTAGAGAAGCTCATTTATACTTTTGGCCTTCATCACATTCTTAGCAATGAGTTCCACAGATTGACTGCATGTCTTTAGTTTCTTTAAATCCATTGCCTATTAATTTTATTAGTCCTTTGTGTTGTGTGAAGAGATAAATAACACTTAACTTCTGGATTGGGAAATCGTTTTTTAATTTAAATCCAATTTTTACTATTTTTATTAGATTTTAATTATTTAAATTATGATGCATTTTGTCTTCTTCAAAATATATAAATAATAAATAAACCTCTTTAAAATGAAATCTCAATTTAATACAAAATAGATTAAGACATAAACTTTTATCAGGGCCTTCTAAGAGGGGTTGTGGGAATTGACTCAACCCCTTCCCATGGACCCTCCCCCTCCCCCACTCCACTCCACTCCTTCCCCAAGCCACTCCCCTGCCCCTCCCTCTTCCCTGAGCAGTGCACCCTGTTCAGCCCTGCCACTCACCTTCCTGGTCTTCAGTGTCTTGCTTCTCCACAGTGGCAGGAAGAAGCAAACCCAGCTGCTACTGCTGCTCCAGGCTCCCCTAATCCCTCAGGTCCTTCCCATCCATAAAATGGGTGCTGTCATGGGGCCCCCAAAAGCACGGGGTCTGGGGCAGCTGTCTTCATTCATTCTACTTGTTACAGCCTCTTGAATCCTTCAAATAAAAAGCATTATACCAAAGCACAACTGAGTATCTGTCACAAACTTCAACCTGATGGGTTGAACGTGATGGGAACTTTCTGAGTCACTATAGGGGCTTGTCTGCATACTTGGGTCAAACTAATTCTTGACCTTCCCCCCCACCCCTCCACTCTCTGATTTGCTCACCTTGATTATCTTTTTCTGATTTGTCCTCCTTGCTTGCGGTTTTTGGTTCTCTGTGCCTTAAATATTGAGTCTGTTCTGGTCTGGCTATGGTCTGAAGAAGTGGGTCTGTCCCACGAAAGTTCACCTAATAAACCATTTTGCTAGTCTTTAAAGTGCTACTTGACTGCTTTTTGTTTTGATAGTGTATAGACTAGCACGGCTTCCTCTTTGTTACTATTCAAACTTCAACCTGAAGACTGATATTCCATCTAAAGAAAGAAGCAGGGAAAACTATAACTTGGGAGATCAATCTTCATAAATAAGGCAGAATAGGTCATGTACTGTATTAAGAGCTCATCCTGTAGGGTGCTGTACTACTGTCTGCAAGGGACTGGCAAAGCAATCACACACATGGAAAAAACATCGTAAATTTCATCGAGATCATCCACCAGACTACGTGATTGGTCTCATGCTACTATTATATAGACTAGCAGAGCCCATCCCTTTGCAGTGGCTACAGCTGAATGTGCCTGTCGATGGGCCTCAGGATTTCCTTGGTGTACCTTGTCTCTTTGCTTTTCAGAAAAGAAAAAAAAATCTGTTGTAATCCCATTAATGATAAAGTTTAACAGCTAATGAAAAAGGTTTCTAGAGGCTTGGGTCCTCAAGGCACCACCCGCCCACTGGACTTCACCATCTTGAGGGTCAGCCTCATGCCCCCTGACCCCCTCCGCTGCCATGGCAACCAGCGACCTGCCAGCTCTGCAGTAAAGTGCCTGCGCCCCCCCGCCCCCATGACTGGGGCTAGTGCCTGGCTGCACTCTCCACAAGGTGGGCACTTAGCTCAGGTGCCTCTTCTCAGAAGCTGGGCCTTGCCACACATGGGAGCCGGGAGGCGCCAAGGCAGCATTACTGTGCCACTTCTCCTGCTCAATGGGAGACCAGCCCTGGTCCACAGCAGCCAAGCAGGGCACCAGGCAGAGGCACCTAAGGGCACCTCAGAGTGCAGAGAAGACCCAGGGCAATGGCTGAGCTCTGCAGCTGGCATGGGTTCTGTGACCAATACTGGGCGATCTCCTGAAGCAAGTTTAATGCTGTAGGTGGGGCCAGGCTGAGCCTGGAGCATGTGCAGGGGGATGTCAGTGAAGCCTTTGGTAAAGCTGCCCTAGAAATGGCATGTGTGTGTTGCTGCTGGTGGGTAGTGATACCGTGTGTGCCTGTGTATCTCACTGCACAGTCACAGGCCATGGGAAGAGGGAAGCCATGTTCTCGAGCTGCAGTTGTATGCCCCACCTCCAGGGCAACTCTGGCCCAAGCAGTCAGGAGTGGGGCACAGTCACTCATGACAGAAGCATCGTGCTGATATAGGTGTGCTGCATATGGGACTTACACAGCCTCATGACTATAGTGGGATGGACAGACAGGCAGCTCTGCTTTTCTAATAGTAAATAGTTTTTTCCAACCTGAACTCTGTCTCAGTTCTCAATTATGAATCTTCTTGGTGGTCACTCGATAATAAGTGGGCACAGGGCAATTTTTGCTGCTCTTCTTCTGCTCCTGTGTGCTGCAGCTGTACCTCTCCATACTGAATACTATGAATATGAATCCTTGTGACTCAATAGAAACTAACTCTCCAGTTCATGGAAAAAACATTGATCTGCCCAGTAACTACCAGCCTTTGCTTGTGGGCATTTCACGTAATTGACCTTCCTCTGTGCCCTTGAACATGCACAGAGAGAGAGACATACAAACAGCAACCCATTCCTTTCTGAACTGTCTCTGTCTGTCTCTATACAAATAAAATACTGCTGTGCAAAAAGCTTGTGGGTCATGCAAGCAGGACTCATGGATGTTTCTTAGTTTTTTTTTTTTTTTCAGGGGCTAACAGTGAGGAAGTTATGCAATCAGGGAAAAGGAGCCATGTATGCAATCACAAAAGGTGCAACACTGATGTCAAAGCAGGACATTCAGGGAGACGGGACAAGATTCTTCAGAGTGCAGCCTCCAGTATTGATTTCAACACCAGGAAGCAGAAAGGGAAAAAAACAAAACAAAAGAAAACAAGAATAGCCTTGCCTGCAGGTCATAATAAAATCCCTCTTTGGGAATATTTTTCAAGAAATTCCTGTACCTCTGGGTAGGAAAAGAACATGTGCCCAAAGTAACCAGTGCAACAAATCGATGCAAGACCTCATTAGACTGAAACCTTAGGAGAAATGCTCCTCCAAAGGAGTGACTTTGAGGATGACGACTCCTAACGATTTGGATTGACTGGTTGGTAAACTTCTCTTCGCACCATTCTCACAGACGGCCAGCTGTTTTGCTATGTTAATAAATAAAAATGTAGGTGGGTGTATTACTTATGAATTTCAAAACGTATCGTCAAAATATAATTGGGATATTAGTTTGTTGTGGGAGTATTTATCATTTCATTTTTATTGTTACTGCTGGACTTCTGAAATGATTTTTAATTGCTCATTGTAATCAACATCCTATTGAAAATTTCTTCTTTAAAAGTAGTTTTTATTAGGCATATATAGATTTTACATTTATTCTCCTGAAGATTTTTGGTGTGTTAGTAAAGATCAAAGGGTTAAATATATTTCCTTAATTGTTATGATGTATTAATTGTTTCCTATAAAATTGGATTTAAATTATAGCAGTGAAAAAGTGACACAAATAACTGCAGGAAGAGGAATTTTTCATTTACAGTCTTTTTTTTTTTCTTTTTAAGCAGTGCAGTAAGTCATGGTGAGAGTGGCTTTTTTACCATTTTGTTTAAGGGTCCAGTTTAGATAGAAGGGGTTAGGAATGTCTATCATCGTCAATATCTACAACATCTAAGTCATCAGCTGGGACCATCAGTGATGTAGAAACTAGGCATGCATTAGACGGTAAAGTACCAGTATCCAAACAAAATAAAGTAAAACCATGCATAGAACCAGCTAACACCAGCAAGATTCCATAGATATAAAGCTCACCTGGTACCTCTATGAAAAATATTCTCCCTTCCTCCTTCTTCAGAGTAACCATTTCATTGACTTGGTTCAGTTTTGCACTCCACCCAGCAGAGCAGACATGGGTGGAAGGTTGCTGGATTGAGTGTATGAGAAGGAAAGTGATCAATGTGTGCAAACATTAACAGCAAATGTGTTAATCTGAGTCTTCATGGGTGTAGCCCTGGATACAGTGATCCAGTTACAAGGCCACAGATGGGGGAGGTGAAGGGCAGAAGGGGAAATGGATCCAGGGCCCAGTAATTTAAAATGGCCTTGGGCTTCCAGATGCTGCTGCCCTATCACAGGAGGGGCAGCAGCTGGAGCCACTGGTGGTGTGGGCCAAGAAGCACTGAGAGGTTTTCTGGGGGCACCTAGCCTCAGCCCTGCTCTTTCTACCTGAGGCCCTGCCCTTTCAGTGTGTGTGTGCATGGGTGGGAGTATTGGGAACCTCACCTTGCCCATGGGCTGGAAATTCTGTCAGCAGCTCTGTCCACGAATATGCATGTATGACAAGAGAAGATGGGGCTGACTGTCTTACATAAAGAACTGATATACCAGGAAATGCCCATACAGCAGAATAATTAAAAGAATTAGCAAAGATGAGAGAAAAAAGTAAAAAAAGATCTGGAAGAGATTTAAGGAAGCCTGAAACATATAATATACAGATACAGTTCTCTTTTTTTGCATCTTTTAGCTAAAACCTTAAGCAGACTTCCAGAAATAAAGGAGAATGTTATGGAAATTGCAAAATACTCATGTAACAACCATGCTGCTTCAGCTTCACTGAAGATGAGAGAAGGATCCAAATTAACTCTCCATCAGATGTATGAGAGAATTCAGTGGCTGAAAGTTTTGAGCTCTTTATTAATAACTGGCCTATTCCGATGACAATTTGTGAAGAAAGCATAACAAAATAGAGTTGTTACAGCCAAAAGTCAACGTTGGGCTAGTGAGAAACATAGAAGATATTCTGAGACCTATTTTCATAGCCTTGGACAAACAGAAGAAAGATTCTTTAGAAACATTGCTGTTGATGATTGGGAAGAACTTCAAGTGACATTAAAGAAAGAAATACCCAACAACAAATTTAAACTGCATGCCGTAAAAGTGTAGATGGATCAAACTCTTTTTCTACCTAATTTTGTTGCCAATATTCTCAACCCAAGTACCAGAATAGATATTTAACTACAACAGAAGAAGATGCTATTGCTATTGTATGGACATCTAATAATCACTCATCAATCATTCAAGCCATAGTGCATCTCTGGGCTGGAGGTGTATCATTCAAGTGTTACATGATGTTCTAAAGAAAGCCACTCCACGAATATCATGGAGATTGCTTGCTGAGTACCTGGAACCAATGTTTGTTAGCCTGCTAAGCCAATAGTTTCTTCTGCACACGAAGAAAGACTATGTTCTTGGTTTGGACTAATTCACTCAAAATTGAGAAATTGATAGGGAGTCGAAAAATCAAGGAATTGTTTCGCTCTATTCCAGTCTACGACTAAAAATGAAGAGGCAGGGGAGTAAAACTACTTCTACCAGTCACTTTCACTTGCATTGTTCAAAAATTTCCCAGGCTAACCTGAAATACTCACTTGAGTCCACAAACTACAGTTTATCCCTCTGTTCCATTAATAAATCATTTAGCTGTAAAAGTGGATAAGAAAGGTTGTTGTGCCCAAAATATTTAAGGAAGTTTTGTTCAATAATAATAAATTTTAGACAGGGTTTTGGGTTCAGTTAAATTTCTATTACCATTTTAACGCAGCTAGATGCCAGACATGAGCAAGATGCTGATTATCAAGTAAATAACCAACTTATCATTCACCATTTTCAAGCATAGCAAAATGTACATTAAGAATCTGGAAATGTTAAACTATAGAATTGCACAAATAAATTTATATAAAGGTTGAACTTCTGTAGTCTGGTGCATACTCATTTTGTAGCATCCATGGTCTGGCATGATTTTAGTTAACTAGATTACCTCTTATCATATGTATGGTTAAGTTTCCCCTGGTTCCATAAAGTTTGTTTGCAGTCATCAGTCCTGGCTGTCAGTGTTCTGTGCTGGTATTTTGCTCTATTTACCCATAAATGTCTTCAAAGAGCCCAGCAAGCAGTGGAAGTGTTGGTAGTACTACTACACAACTCTGACCTCCCTTCATTCAGCAAATTCTCTGGTTCAGCACCGATCGAGTCCCCAGGGTGCTGGACTAGAGAGGTTCAACCTATAGTTACAGTATGCCATCCTTTGAAGCCCAAGGGATGCCAGGTCTAGAAATGTGCTATGTATTTGTCAATCAGCATGTTTTAATGGTTGCACCAACTAGTGAAAATGCATCTTGCTTTAGCAAAATCTCTGATTTTAAAAAAGGAAAAACTAATTAATGAAGGTGATTTAAATAGAGTCTTGCCATTTGGTGATTTAAAGTATTGATTTAAAGCTCCTTGGTTTCAAATAATCCACCCTTGTTGAAAGGTGTGGGACAGTTGCTAAGTAGCTTAACACTTTATTCTCTGTGTTACTTAATGGTGGGACACGAGTGGGGTAGAATTCCTATTACAGATCCATGAACAGATAGAGCCCTAAAGCAGAAGGATGGAAGATGTATTGCACTTGACCCAATAATTATTGGTATCAGTGGGAGTTTTTCCAATGCAGGCCTGTCAACTGGGGGGTGGGGAAGGGGCAGACACCCTGGAGCCCGATGATGCAAGGGGTCACAGAGGTCCAAGCTACTGCTGCTGCTGGTGGCAGTGCTGGTTGCCAGAGGCCCAGACTCTGAATAGCTGCTAGATTTCAGTGCCATGTGCTACAAGTGACTCTGAAGCCTGGCAGGGAGTGCACCCTGCTCCTGGTGGCACAGAGGGCAAACTGCCCTGGCGCAATCTGTTTCACTGAGGCTCCACCCTATCACTTTACCCAGGGGCCCATGGAAGTTGTTGTCTCTCTTGGTCCAATGATTTGAGTGGGCTTTGCATCTAGCCCTGTGACAATAAATAGAGCATGGCTTATGGTAGCCTGAGCTTAGGTCATGTACAATTAGATTGGTTTTGGCTTTTGAACAACTGCATAGAGGAGAAATGCAATGAGCCTTGTCCCTTAGCACACCCCATGGAAAGTCAGGACATAATCACGGTCCTTAATGTCAGCAAAGTTCTTTGGGGTCACAAAATATGCCAAAGGAACCAGGGAAGAGCTGGCCCGGGCCCATGGCTAGCCTGGCCTCTTCAGTTAGTGGAGCTCCCATGGGTTGTAGCATCTCTGTACCACCTTTACCACCAATCTGTCTATATCTCACACTGACCTTTAATAGATATTGGATGGGATTTGTAAGAGTGATCAAACGGGCTAGGGTACTACCCTGGTGCCTAAAAGGCCTGCCTGCAATTCCCTGATTTCCTGAATATCTTTGGCCCAGGTATTTAGGTATTGCTGTGTTCATGCAGAAAATGAAGCTATGGATGAAGAAGCTGTTTTGTCCTGTTCAGCATCACTGAACATGATCAGCTGAGTTCCTTTTGATGATTATGTATAAAGAAGGAAGACTCCACTACAGGATTAATTTTACGTCAGACAACACACTGAGCTCCAAGCACCAATCATAACTAGAAGAAAATATATCCTGACTTGCAAACTAACAATTAGACAGTCACTCCTCAACTTTTACTACTTTCTGAGGTTGAATTTCTTTCCTAAATCAATCCATTAACTCCTCTACTGCCACTTCATTAAGTAATCAGGAGGGATGTCTGAAACATTTTAATATTTATTAGTCATGTGCCAATTACTAAGGTTATTTATTTTCCCAAGCAAAGGCCAAACAGCCCTCAAGTCCATCTCATTCACAATTGTTTTCTGTTAATTTGGTTTGAACAATAACAGGTATTGGGCACAAAGTGATTATGTAATCTGGAACTGTAGACTTTTACAATTCTAGAATCTCATTAGGCAATCTCATTGGATGGAAAATTTCGTAGAAAGATAGAATTCCTTGATCCAGTACGAACAGACTACAGAATGCTCCTTGTTTAATAATGTCCTTGGATAAGCTTTGCTAGGTCATATTAAAACACATAAATGCACAGCAATAACCTTCATACAGCCCACATACCCATATTTAGAAACATGAGCTTTTTAATAAAGGCACATTCAAAAATATTAAAAGGACTCAATTTCTCTGTTGATGATCAAATAAAATTGGGCTGGCTGATCTAGCCATGCCTATGGGGTATTGGTAATTGTAACACTGGGCTCTAATGGACTAAGGACCTATTTTACATAACATTTACATGGCATCTGCATACTTTTTATGGAGGAAATGAGAGAGTCAGATGCAAAGAATTGTCTTTCACACATGGTGACCCTGATTTCATTTCTGATTCTCAGGGTATATCTACACTGCAAGAACCTGTGTCTTCTGGTACAGGATAGCCACAGGTTTTTAACTGCAGCATAAACATGCTCTCAGAGTCTGGAGTCCGCAGTAGTCTTTGCTCTGACTTCAACTCTCCTTTCTGGAATCTGAAAGTGAATCTGGAGGCAAAGATGGACTAACTGAGGTGCCATCTTTCCTACCTCCAGAGGCCAAGGTTGGTATTCCCAGAACTTGAGACAGTTCTATGTCGATCAAACAAAATGAATTTTAATCAAAAATGCCCCTTTTCTTTCCACCCAACTTTTCAAAGACAATTGAACCATTTTTCAAAGAATATCTGGATGCCTTTAGGTCCCAAATCTGCAAATAAATATGTCTTGATCCTTCGTATATTGGTAGCTCATCGGCTTCAGTACTGTTGGATAAGGCATGTTGGCCCTACTTCAGTAAAACACTTGAGCATGTCCTTAACTTTAAGCATTGTAGTTTTCAATCTGATAAAAGTCATTGAGACTTAAAAATAGGGTTAAAGTTAAGCCCATAGTTCAGTATTTGGCTAATTAGGACCAAAGTACTCACTTAAAAATAGTCCCAGTGACAATATTCATGTGAGATAAGTTAAGCACATTCATAAGTGATTTCAGGATTGAGGACTTAAAAGAACAACAGTAAAGGGGAGGTGAATGGAGTACAATATATAATCAATAGACTTTAAAAAAAATATAAAGATCAGCTAACCTCAGCTGCTTCTTAATCTGTGGTAACTATTGTGACAAAGTCATAACTGACAATGCCATTTGACTTACCTCTCTCAATAGCTTGTTTGAGATGTTCTATTTCTGAACTGCTCTAGTATAAAATAATCCCAGAGGGTTTTTATATTTTTTGTGTATTATTTCTAGATTGTGCTTATTAAAACCTTGAAAGAAGTGGGTGGGGAGGGAGGGAGGGAGAAAAACTAAATATTATTTCTTAAAAGTAGTCAGCAGCTTCCATTTTCAAAGAGCTCATAAAGCTTTAAAAACATTGTATCTCTGTAGGATTTATTTAACCTATCAGTGAAAGGCAGTTATCTGCAGCTGGAACTAACTGAACAATTTTCTTTTAAACTTTTTTTTTCACCAAATAGAAAATGGTTGTTTGCTCAAAATGAAAATTGCAATGCAAAATATGTATCTCACTCAAATCTTTTCAATAAAGAAACCCCAAAATGGGTGTCTTTTTGGTTCTTGAAAACCAAAAATCTCCCTCCAACGCATAACAACCCCAAAACCCTTCATGTTTGTTTCTAGAGGACGCTCTCCTATTTTATGCATCCACTCCACTCTTCTCATCGTTTTGCAGGATACAATTTATTCCAACAGTATTAGTTAGATCACAATTATGTTTACTATAACATTAAATTTACTTCTAGCACCTTCCTCATCTATCTGTGATATAGACCACTTAAAGTAACTGTCTCAAATAACAAAAAACCCTCAAACAATTGCCAAATAAGTAAAATACTCTGCATTCTACAGGTTCTGTTTCACCTAGGAAGAATTAAGATGTTTTGTAAAGTGCAAATACCTGCCATATTCTTGAGTTATGGATCATGAAAGAGACAGAACACTTACCCTCAGGACACAAGATATCCCACATATAATATATTTTCCAAAAGTGCAGGGTGCTCATAATTTCTGGATGTCTGTAAATTCATCACATCTCTGTAAAATATCTAACTCTTTCCCTCTCTAGGCGCTTATGCTGCAGATTAAAAGAGTAGTTAAGTAAATTACAGTCTCTGTAGATAATGCACTGGGAGATCCCAACAAAACAAACTCAATTCAATCCCATAAAAATCAGACTTTCTCAAGTCACTTTTCCTCCAGGGACTGAGTGACTAGAGAAGACCTACAACATAGAATCACAGCAGTATGGTGCTGGAAGGGTCCTGAAGACATCTTCAAGTCCATTTGCCATCCCTGACCTGCAATGGAACAGGAAGGTCCTGCCCTGAAAATTAACCATCTTGAACTATTTCAGAACAAGGAGTAAATGTGTAAGTTCCCACAATAAGGATTATAATGGATGACATTCTACTGTCAAGCCTCCCACTCTTTAATTGAGTATATTTCAGCCTCAGATGATTGCAATACATTTGAGAGGTCCTGCTATAGTCCAGATGAATAGAGGTGTAGAAGGAGAGCAGTAAAAACTGGCTTCACCCCTCCAACAGCTGCCATCACCTGCCCCACTGTAAGAATCAGGGACATCAGCCATCAACAGACTTCAGGAGGGTAACATGAATACATCTTACTCATTATCAAGTGACTGCCAAGAAGAAGGAGGAGGAGGAAGGTACAGGGAGAGAACGTCCTCAGACAAGAATGCCTCAAAGCCTTCAGGACCAAGCTTGGTACATTAAGTTTGTGCTGGATATATATTCACGAACAGCTTGGTGTTGAGCTCTCATTGAAATTCATTTTTCAACAGGTACTACTTACTTGTTTAAAGTTAGGCACATATTTCAGTGTCTTGCCATATTGACGCCATGCCCCAGATCAGTGATGGGCAATGTAGGCCACATGAGTGACCATCCTCCATCTCAGTAGGCTGCAGGATTTTGTCACAGCCAAGATGGTCTCCCAGGATAGGGCAGTTTTTCTAATTGCTCTTCAGCACCTAGAATTTGCAGGGTATGCTGACAGAATCATGCCAGCACTTTGATCGGGTGCAGAGTGAGCATATAGATCACACAGTCAATGTTATGTGCAATCAGCATGTACCTCTCTGTTCCTGTGCCCTTGTTTTATGTACACATCACTGTAATAATATCAGTAGAGGAAAAAATGATATGGACAGAAACCAGTGGAATTCAGCAACTCTGCATGTAGGCAACAGTAAACAAAATGTCTTGTGAGTCACACATGGAACCTCAATGGGTTGCAGGGGTCCACCACTACCCCAGAGAGTCAAATTTATTTAGAAAGGAATAGGTGTTCTGCATCTACAAGAATATCTTTGAGAACCTGGACCTAACTGTCTAGTCTAACATCCTCCTCATCCTCCTCCTCCTCATCATCATCATTGTTAGCTCTGGCCCTCCCTCTTACTGGGACCCCACTCTTTAAGTACCCCTCTGAAACCCCCCCCATGTATCTGATGAAGTGGGTCTTTGCCCACGAAAGCTTATGCTCCAAAATTTCTCTTAATCTATAAGGTGCCACAAGACATCTTGTTATCATCATCATCATCTTTCTTGACACCAGAGCAAGTGAAACAACTCAAATTTTAAACATTTCAGCAAATATTTTGCTCTGTATTTTTTTTCAAAAATATTCACGTTTCATATCTCTACTTTGACAATAGAATTTTCAAAGTATGGAAATATTCAGCTGTCTTAACACACTAACCTTGAAGAACAAAGAGTGGACATACTAGATTTAACTCAAGTGCCACGTGTATCAAGAACTAGCAGAGTGCAGACCAACTGTCCAACTTTGTCCATGCTACAGCTGATCAGGAATTCTATGTGCATCCCAAGGCCCAGCATGCTTCAAAGCAACCATAGGAACTACAAGTTATGGATTACAAACTGCAGCCTGTTGAGAGAACTTCCTGGTTCCTGACAGGAGGTACCCTCTAGCCTCTCCATCAGAGTCTGAGCACTGAACGTACTGGGAGTGCATAGGCTCCAGGCAATGGAAGCTGCTGGAGTATAATTCTGTTCTGGCTATGTCTACACTTGCATTCCTCTTTCAAAAGAATACATCTGAGGGAAATCAAAACTGCAAATGAGGTACTGATTTACATATCTTGTGCTTCATTTTCATAATCTCTTTTTGGAAGAGATTCTTTCAAAAGAAAGAAAACAGCGTAGATGGGGCTCTTTTGAAAATAAACCCTGTCTTCAAAAGAACCCTTCTTCCTCTTCTGTTTTGAAGATGGGGTTTATTTTTAAAATATCCCTGTCTACTTTTTTTTTTTTCGAAAGAATCTCTTCCAAAAAGAGATTATGCAAATGAAGTGCAAAATGTGTAAATCAGTGCTTCATTTACATTTTTTATTTCTTTCATTTGCATTCCTCTTTCAAAAGAGGAATGCCAGTGTAAACATAGCCTTCTATGTTCTCTACAGGATAAAATCTATTCCTGGTGGTTTGTCTAATTAGATCTTGTCTGAGGTAAATGCTGAAGAACACACAAACGAGACTCAGGCCAGTCTCCCAGATTTGTGTAAAAAGTCACAAGGCAGGCTTCCCGTATGGTGAACAACTTCTCAATGGGTTAGTAAACACGACAGTAGGGGCTATGGATGATTGAGATTTTTGTTAAAAATGTTGATTTGAAAAAACAAAAATGTATTGTTTTAGTATATCTCCCACCTCAAAAATTTTGGGATTAATAAGATTCAAATTTATCCCCCGCCAAAAAAAGCAAGATTTTTAAAGTATAAAATATCATTTTGTGAGTCAAAATGAATTTTCATTTTAAAATTTTAGTAAATGTAAACAACAGGTTAAAAATGAAAAAGGTCAAAATTCAAAGGAAACTTTTTAAAATTTTGGAAGCAAAATGTTATGAGACAGTTCATGAAATTTTTTGAGATTTTGACTTTTATTTTTGATTCAGGATGTACAAAACTTTCTATATTTTGAAACAATTTACAGAATGGAAAACCATTTCATGTTCGGCTCCAACCTAGAATGATAGAGGAATGATAGAGTCCAGCAGCCTTTTTTTTTTTTTCATTCTATAAAAACAAAACCTAGAGGAAAATTTTCCACCATTCATGACAATATAGTGCTTTTTAAGACAAATGCTTGACAGTTTCTTTTATTTTTCTTGGTCTTTGATTTACTATCTTTCCTGCCCCGGACCCTTCTTAGACATCTCTCCAGAAGTTCACTGGTTCCTGCCTCAGGCTTCTCTTATAACATCTGTTTCACCCTCTCTTCTTTGGTGCCCTGTGCAGATGACAGAAGCATTTTAGAGGCACTCGTGTTGTGCTGCAGCAGATTATGAGGTATTTTGAATACCTGAAGACTGAAAATCTAACCACCACTGGGAAGAAGCTATTATTACCTGCATAAAATTCTCTGCTGGTCATATACTCTAGGGACAGAGTCACCAGCCCCCAACAGAGTCACCAAGAGTGGAACGTGAACCGATTTTCATCAGCATGCACAGTGGGAGCTTAACCCTCCTCTTTTCTTCTATGCACTCGGGAGCTTGCTTGAAGCCATGCTGCCTGTGGGTTAACAAAAGACCAGCTAATGCTACCAACCACCACCTAAGCAGTAAAGCTCTGCATCTTAATTTAGTTATTAATGAAGGTGTTCTAAGTTGGACTATTAGCGACTTTATTAAGTACCACTGGCATTCAGACCATACATAGGCTATGTCTACACTAGCCCAAAACTCCAAAATGGCCATGCAAATGGCCATTTCAAAGTTTACTAATGAAGCGCTGAAATACATATTCAGTGTCTCATTAGAATGCCGGCAGCCACATCACTTTGAAATTGGTGCAGCTCGCTGCCACATGGCTCATCCAGACAGGGCTCCTTTTCAGAAGGACCCCAGCAACTTCGAAATCCCCTTATTCCTAGCAGCAGATAGGAATAAGGGGATTTCGAAGTTGCCGAGGTCCTTTCAAAAAGGAGCCCTGTCTGGGTGAGCTGCGCAACAGTGAGCCGTGTCAATTTCGAAGTGTCGTGGCTGCCAGCATTCTAATGAGGTGCTGAATATGTATTTCAGTGCTTTATTAGTAAACTTCAAAATAGCCATTTACACAGCCATTTTGAAGTTTTGGGCTAGTGTAGACACAGCCATAAAGTCAAAAGGTCAAATTTTGTCATTCTGCCTCAGAAAGGTTGCTGGCTTCTGCTCTAGGGGAGCCCACCTTTACCCAGTTCCTAGGGCTCAGGAGAAACCCTGTTAATTTAGGTACAAGCCCTTACCTTTCCATGAGTTCAGGCATAATGTTACATTCAAGGACACACTGAAGTGGGATGGTGTGCCCCCCCGCCACCCCACCACTACCTGGAAGGGGGGAAACCCTTCCAGGAGCCATTTTGTATGGAGTCTGGCCCCTACCAGTCACTTGACCGGAAGTCAGGAGGTGGGGCCAGAGCCATAAAAGCCCAGTCTGAGGACCCAGTTGGAGCTGAGCCTCCAGAAGGGCCAGAGGATGGCTCTGTGCTCCCTGCCTGGCAGCCTGAGGACTCTGCCAGGGGCCAGCCTCCAGAGGACCCAGTGGACAACTCTGGGATCCCAGCCGGGGAGCTGGAGGACTGGCTGAGTGAGACCGAGGCCTGGATTGGGCTGCCTTGGGGGCCCTTGCCGACCCTGATGTTCTGTGAACCCCAGCAGAACCAGCATGTGGAAGACCTGCTGGACCTAGAGGACTGTCCAGAGTACCCACCTCTGCCTGCCCCACAAGCCAGCCTGAGGTGGTGAGATAACGAGCCTCAGCCTGAACACTGAGCCAGTCTGAGGAAGTGGAACCCCTAGGCAACCCGGACCCCAGCTGGACCTGGAGCCCTGTGAGCCCAATAATTTGGCAGGACACCAGGTATGTGCTGGGGGGAGACCGGGAGTGGCCCAGGGAGTAAGAGGACAGTTAAAGGAGATAAGTTCGGCTTGTTGCCATCTGGATTCCCTGGTGAGCCACCCAGCAGAGTGTGTTGCTGTGACCAGGGCCCCTGGGCTGGGACATGGTGGAGCGGGTTGGCCTGCATCCCACCTGCCACCCACTTAGTATGTGGCAGTCTCCCCGCTCTCTGCCAGCATGGGCAGAGTGTCGGTTGTTTGCTGCCCTGTCCTGAGCTAGGACCTGGGCTTTCTAAACTGTTGTGTGCTGCCCCACCCTGAGCTTGGGCCTGGGTCTCCGGAACTATTGTATGTTGCCCCACCCTGCACCAGGGCCTGGGTCTGCCCCACCTTGCACCAGGGCATTCGCTCTGTATGGCTGTTTGCCACCTTGCCCTGAGTAAGAGTTGGGGGGTTTGTGAGACTCTGGGTTTGTTGCCCCGCCCTGAGCTAAGGCCAAGGACTTTCTAAGACTGTGGGCCTGCTGTTGCCCGGACCTCGGGCTAGGCCCTGACAAGAGCTACTATTCCCAGCACCTGCCTGATGCAACGCAGGGGACTTTGAACTGTTGCCTCTTACCCACCTGATGCAGGGTGGGAAACCCCTAAACTAGTGACTTGGGGGTTGTTTGGTACTCATGGCAATGAGGTGGGATGGTCACCCACTGATCCAGAAGGGGAGGAACCCTTTGAGGAGCCCTGAACCAGCTATACACACCCTTACACATTGGCTAGGACTCAGGGCATAATCTTCTGTGGGGTTTGCAGGACCTTTTTCCAATGCAAGAGCCTTGCACAGTAATATTCGATGTAATTTCAATTTATTAACAATCCCCAAAAACAAATGCACATAATGGTAGTCCATCGATCTGATGATGACAAAAATGCACATACTACATACACAATGCTATCACACAGAATAAGACAGTCAAGTTTTTCCCTACTGATCAGGATCATATCCATTTGGGGGACTTCAGTTACAACACAGTGTCGTGACCAGGGTGTTGACATCTGGCTGTTCTGTTCTAAGGGCTGTGTCCTGGCACTGGTTCCCAAATAACTTCTTTTGGGACTGCAGTTTATGAAGTGAAACTTGAATCCTGCAGTGAAACCAACCATGATATTGGAATTTTACTAGCCAACCCTAAGATACTGGAACAAAGGGTTACCTAATCTACTGAAACATCTGCTTGTGTTGGTCTGCCAGTGCTGGAAAGTATATGAAGTACCACAAAGAATGGGAGAAGCCAAAATAATTTCCCTCCATAGAAACAAGGATGACAGGAGCAACTGCGATGACTATCATGACATTTCCCTTCTCAGTATTAAGGAAAATGCCCTGGCCTGAGTCATCCTAACAGACTTCAGACCTTTTCAGGTAGAACCACAATGTGGTTTCACAGAGCTGAAAGGTCTACTATGGACATGACATGACCTTCTCCCTGAGACAACTACAAGAGAAATACAAAGAACAAGAAAAGCCCTTCTACATAATCCTCATTGACTTCACAAAGTCTTTTGGCTCTGTCAGTAGCAATGGATTATTTGAACTTTTGGAAAAGATTGGTTGTCCCACCGAGAGGTAAGTATTAATTGATTCTTCTGTGCAAATATACACAGCACAGTACAAAGTTGTATGTCAGTCTCTGAGGCTTTCCGGATTAATAGTGGAGTCAAGCAAGGCTTTGCACTTGCTCCAACTGTTTCAGATCTGCTTATTGCTACCGAAACAAGCATTTGGTTCCACAAGTGAGGGAATATAGCTGCATACAAGATCTGATGGAAAGCTATTCAATGTTGCAAATTTCAGATCCAGAACCTAGACTTGGGAGGCCCCTATCCAACACCTCCTCTTTGTCCATAACACAGCTGTGCAAAACCACACCAACACTAATCTTCAAAGCCAAATAGACAGTTTCTCCAAACCCTGCTAAAACTTCAGGCTTACTGTACACCTAAAAAAGACTAATATAATGTGAGAAGGAATTGAGGAACCACTCTCCATTAAGACTAATATAACGTGCCAAAGAAGAGTTGCGGAAGCACCCTCCATCAAGATGAACAACTGAAACTGAAGTGTAACAGAGTGTAAAGTGAAGTGTGTGTGCTATCAGCTCACTTTGGTATGGGAGTGAGACACAAACCTCATACTTTCAGCAGCAAAAGAGGCTCAACAGCTCAAAAGTCCCTGGGAATTCTTTAACTTTTCAATGAATCAGCCCAGATTTCAATGGTGTAACAAAATCTGAAACCACATGGTTCCACGCTCTTTTGTGTTTCCAAGTCTATTCCATTACCACAAACTCTTCACAAAGCACTTGCAGGATGACCTAGGCCAGAATGTGGCATATTTCCATCTGAAATCAATATGAAAAAAATGGCAGGCAACAGATTTCCAGATGCTATTTGTATGATAATTTGCATAATCGTAAGTTTTCTTGGTTTTCCTTCTATTGATTCCTATTTGTTTGAGTAAACTTCCATGATTTCAACTCATCATCAACCAGATTTGAATAACTTTCCCTTTCAGATTATGAATATAGTCTAACCTGAAACTGAAAGCAAAATTTGGAGGACAGGAATATGGTTGGATATTGATCCTTTGTCACATCTCAAAGTCTTCCTGAAAAAGATCTGCTCCTGATGAGCCAACATTGCGTAAATTGGACCTCAGAAGAAGTATCATTGGTGCAGGAGACTTCAGGACACTTTTAAAGGGTCTTTCCTAGACTACAGGTTTCAATGATATTATAATATCTACTAAATTATCAGTAGCTGTAAGTCATAATGTAGGTACTTCATGATGATTGGTGAGGTATATTGATTGATATTTATGCTCCTGTTAGCTAATGTGTTGATTGGCATCAGCTAAAAGTTATAATACAACCAAACTCTCTGGAGTATACAGGGACAAGGGAGGCTTATTACCCTGCAGGGTCACACAGCTGGACTGAAAAAATTCTGCAGATAGGAATGTTGACACATGATCCCATACTAGACATGAAATGAAGCTTGTGGAAATGCTGCTGCGAAAGCTGCACAAGCACAAGGAGGCCAGTCATCACAAGTAACCTCCGTAATCCAAAGTAATTGTATGAATGGTGGTGATACAAGGATGGAGAACAGCACTACCACTCTGGTAATTTATGGACATTATGATCATTATGACATGAGGTTCAGCAAGTGAATGATTCTGATATAGTTATCCACATATGTTTTCTACTGAGAAAAGAAAGGGTTCATAACAGGCAAAATGGCAGCAGACAGACACAAATAGAAGTCAAAACATTAGAAATTTGGCATTGTGTACACTTTGTCAATTTCTTCTTGTTACACTGATCTTCTTCCCCAACATAAAAGAGACAAGATTTTGAGCAATTTCACAGAAATATTACTATTTATGTTAAATGTTAAAATTTAACTCATCACAGACTATAAGGTGGTGATCTTGGTTTGTACATGGGGCTTACAGTTAATCAAATATACCCGGATGCTTACAGGGGCAGGAGGGGAGAGGGAACTTTAAAAAAGTTAGAATGAGGTCAAGTCAGTTTGAGTGCTCAAAATGTCAAGTTGCATGCTCCAGAAACTGCACAAATGTATTAAGATTTTGAAATTTGAAAGGGCATCTGTATAGACAGGAAACTGTGAAAACAGTTTGTTTGTAAAACTTTTACCTCAAGGTCTTTATGGTGCAGTGGAAGTGCTGTGGAAATGGATGGATGTGACATCGGAAGAATACAAAAGACTTCTGATGTTCATTGGTATTAGAGCATGAGGGAGATCTAAGATTCTAAAGATAACCTTAGAATATAGGGGAAAATGCCCAGTAACACTGACTGGACATTTAAAAAAAAAGCAGTCAAGTAGCACTTTAAAGACTACCAGTGTCATTTATGAACTTTTGTGGGACGGACCCCGTCTTCAGCTCTGGAAATCAGAAGTAGATCTGTCACATGAAAGCTCATAATTTATTTGTCAGTCTTTACAGTGCTACTTGACTGCTTTTTTGTTTTGTTTTGATTCAGATGAACACTGCTACCTCTCTGGACATTTGAAAGAAAGAGTTGCTAATTTATTTAAGTTGTGGATAGGGCCAGGTATGGAGGTAGCTGAAACTTGACTTTGAAAACTATTATGTTAAAATGTATGATCTATTGTATTACTACACTGACATAAAATTTGGACATGTGATTCAAGTGCCAGACTGAAATTTGATAAATTTAAGTTAAAATCCTTCATCCCCCACATATAACCTGTATTGGAAGCTACAGAAATCATAGAATCATAGAACAATAGAGCTGGAAGAGACCTAACAAAGCCATTGAGTCCAGCCCCCTGCCCTAGGCAGGACCAAACCCATCAGATCAGCCCAGCTAGGACTTTGTCGAGGCGAGACTTAAACACCTCCAGGGATGGAGACTCCACTACTTCCCTGGGTAGACCATTCCAATGCTTCACCACCATCCTAGTGAAGAAGTTTTTCCTAAGGTTCAATCTAGACCTTCCCAACTGCAACTTGAGACCATTGTTTCGTATTCTGCCATCTGAGACCACTGTGAACAGCCTCTCTTCAGCCTCTTTTCAACCTCCCTTCAGTAAGTTGAAGGCTGCTGTCAAGTCCCCCCTCAGTCTTCTTTTCTGCAGACTAAACAGTCCCAATTCCCTCAACCTTTCATTAGCCTTCTTGGCTACAACGGCACACTGTTGACTCATGTCCAGCTTCTCGTCCACTACAACTCCCAGGTCCTTTTCTGCAGAACTACTACTGAGCCAGTTGGACCCCAGCCTGTAACAATGCTTGGGATTCTTCCGGCCCAAGTGCAGAACTCTGCACTTGTCCTTATGGAACCTCATCAGATTTCTTGCACCCCAGTCTTCCAATTTGTCTAAGTCACTCTGGACCCTACCCCTACCCTGCAGTGTATCTACCTGTCCCCCTAGCTTAGTGTCATCCGCAAACTTGCTGAGGGTGCAATCCAACCCCTCATCCAGGTCATTGATAAATATGGTGAACAGAACAGGACCCAGAACTGAACCTTGGGGCATTCCACTAAAAACCGACTGCCATCCCAACATCAAAGCGTCAATCACTACCTGCTGGGCCCAACCTTCTAGCCAGCTTTCTATCCATCTTAATGTCCATTTATCCAGTCCATGTTCCTTTATCTTGCTGACAAAAATATTGTGGGAGACCATATCAAAAGCTTTGCTAAAGTCAAAATAAATCACTTCCATTGATTTTCTCCTATCCATAGAGCCAGTTATCTCATTGTAGAAACTAATCAGGTTGGTCAGGCATGACTTGCCCTTCATGAATCCATGCTGACTATTCCTGATCACTGTCCCCTCCTCCAAGTGCCTCAAAATGACTTTCTTGAGGAGCTCCTCCATGATTTTTCCAGGGTCTGATGTAAGGCTAATCGGCCTATAGTTCCCTGGATCATCCTTCTTCCATTTTTTAAAGATGGGCACTACATTTGCCTTTTTCCAATCACCCGGGATCTCTCCTGATCTCCACGACTTTTCAAAGATAAGGGCCAAAGGTTCATCAATGACATACGTCAACTCCCTCAGAACTCTAGGATGAATTAGGTCCAGGCCCATGGATTTATGTACGTTTAGCTTTTTTGGATAGCTCCTAACCTGTTTTTTCCCCACCAAAGGCTGTCCACCTTCATCCCACAATGCATCACTTATTGCATTAGTACAGGAGCTGTCCTTGTCCATGAAGACAGAGGCAAGGAAAGCGTTAATTACTTCAGCTTTCCCTACATCATCTGTCACTGGGTTACCTCCCTCATCCAGTACGGGCCCCATGCCCTCTCTGATCACCTTCTTCTTGCTAACATGCCTGTGGAAACTTTTCTTGTTATCCTTCACATTCCTTGCAAGTCGCAATTCCAGTTGCGCTTTCACCTTCCTGATAACTGCCCTACATTCTCGAGCTATATCTTTATATCCCTCAATGATGGCAAGTTGGCATTTCCAATTTTAAAAACTCATTTTAAATAGATACATAACTAATGGACTCACTGCCCAAGATGTGTGTGGCAGACAGGCATTGTCTGATACAGGCAGGGTAGTTTGTTAAGGATTTGGTCCAATGTTTATTGCAGTGAATGGGACTCCTTTGTTAATACAGGCTGAAACTCTCATCTGGCAACATCTGTGGTCCAGAAGGACAAGGGATGGTGCCAAACTGGTGAGTCTCAGCTGCCCAGAGACAGTCTGGCTGGCAGGCTGCTCCCACTGGTGGCAGAGGTCCCCACCAGCAGTTCATGGAACTTGGGAGGCCCAAGGTAGAGCCATGATGGGTCTGGGGAGCCCCACTGGGGCGGTCCCAGCTGGGCTGGGGTGCCCTGTGAGCGGCCCAGAGAGGGTAGGGATCCCAAACAACATTTCTGCAGCAGTGGAAATCTGTGCCTGGTCCAGGGATCCATGCTAGTAGCCCTCCAGCAGTGGGTAGCTGGGCTGGGGTGGAGACCCCCACTACAAGCCAGCAGCAGGGACCCCCACCAGGAAAGGAGCCTCCAGGCAATGTAGGGGTGGGGAGTTGCTTGTGCCCAAAGGAGTGTGATGGGGTTCAGAGGTCCCCATGCACTGCACCCTGGCTGCAGGCAGGAGTGACTCTCACTCAGCAGGTAGAATAGGAAGTTTATTAGGTGACAGAGGCCCAGTTTCGTACAGAAGAGTCAGTGCAGCAGAGACAGTCATTCCAACCTGTCCTGGGGAGAGGAGCCCGAGGGGTGCCCCTATGGGGTGTAGCTTCCCCCTCACCCGGCTGGCTGCCTTCCAGCTCCCCCTCCCCTCCAGCTTCTAACTGCCCCCTCCAATTCAAGCCCAGCTCGGCTCCTCCCTCCTCTTTGTTCAGGTCAGAGGTGTTACCTGCCAGCCTAGGTTATAGCCCCAGGGTCATCCCTAGCCGCTGCGAGCTGTTCTGCTTGTCTCACACACATCCAGCCTGAGTCTCACACATGCACTCCTCCCATTCCATCACAGCCCCACCAGGAAAGGAGCCTCCAGGCAACATGGGGGTGGGGTGTTGTTTGTGCCCAAAGGAGTTTCCCCCCAGGTGAGCCAGAGGCCTGACCTCCTCTGGTCTGGCAAATTCCCTCATTCAGGACAACTTGGGTCCCAAGGCTGCCATACCAGGGATGTACAACCTATGGCTGAAAGTACGTAGAGGACTTGAATCATCTGGAGTCCTATTATGCTTGCAATCAGTGCAGACAAGATGGATGAAGGGAAATGAAGGAAACAAAGGCCAAGAGGACAACATTTTCAGAAGCATTCAAGTGATTTAGGAGCCAAAGTCTCACTTTCTAAAGACACTCAGAGTATGTCCATGCAGTCAGAAATTTCCAGAGCCCAGGTCATCTGACTCCAGCTCGTGGTGTTTGCCCTGAAAGGGTATAAGAATGTAGACAATCCAGCAGGAGCTGCAGAAAGGATCTGAAAACTTTCTGTAAAAGTTGGTCTTGAAGCCTACGTGCCAGCAATGCCGACATGGCTTTTTACAGCCTGGCAGCATGAGCCTGTCAATTGACACAGTCTCTGAGTCTCACCACCAGGGTTTTGTGTTGATTTTTGCTCTGTGAACATGCCCTTAGGCACATAGGAGACAGGGATGTCACTGAAAGTCAAGAGGACTCAGGCTTGTATCCAAGGCTATGGCTAGAGTAGCACTTGTGCTGGTAAAACTTATGTTGTGTGGGAGTGTGAAAACACCCCCCCAACCAACATAGTATATGTACCCAGACGTTCTCCCACCACCACAGCTACTTCCACCTGCTGGGGATGATTTAACTCTACTAAGACAAGCCCTTCCATCTGCATAGACTGAGCGCCCAGCAAACCATACAGTGGAACAACTGCCCTGGTACAGCTGTGTGGCAGTAAGATCTCTAGTGTAGGCAGAGCCTCAGTCACTTTTTAAAATGTGACTTATATATTTAAGTCTACTTCTACAGTACCCTGAAAGATCAACCCAAGACAAGAGGATTAAGGGAGTTCAACAGGAGGAGCGCTCCTATCAATCTTCCTCTGTATACACAGACAAGTTAGCCAAGCGCAGATACATCAGTTTTAGCTACGCAACTGGTGTAGCTAGAATTACGTATCTGTGGTGAACGTTCTTAGTCTAGTGTAGATGTAAGTACTTCGGAATGTTGGGAAAAATTACAGATTTGCAAAAGGGCTCAGTACACAAAAAACAGGAAACGTTGTGAACTCTGTTGAAAATCTGGCTCTTGGTATGTGTGTGGAGTACTTTTAAAAGCGTAGTGCTGAGTGTTTCTGGTAAAGCCCTAGATGCACTAACAGAACCAACACTAAGCTTTCTGGGGTGAAGCCATGCCGCTCTGATTGGACAATGATGACTCACTTAAAGTAAAGTCATTGCTTCATCAAGTCAAATCTGCATTTCATCTTCATCTCCCTACTTACACACAAACATAAGGTGTAATTTATATTCTGCTTTCCACGTAAAAGGACCAAGGAGCTCTCTCAAGCTCTTGTGAGGTGTGCCTCTTGATGCACACATTATACTTAGGAGTCTCCAGCTGAAACAAATCATTCTGAGACACTAAAGTGTTCGGTTTGAGTTTCTCCTACAAATGCACTCCTGGTATAGGGCTTTATGATAATATTAGAGCAGTCATTTTGTCATTCTGTTGCTTATCAGAGCTTGCCCAGGTGTATCCCTCAAAGACAAGGCATGGGGCCCTGATAAATACCAAATCTCTTTGTTGCATATTATCTTGTTACCTACACTGTCGGGAAAGTTTCCAGTGTGAGTGTAGGCTTAATCCAATTATAAGCCTCCCATGACTTTTCCACGATCCAGATCTTGTAGCCTGCATAAACAGGACTCTCTTTGCAAGTGGGCATTAGAGCAGGCCAGGGGAAGAATAATCAAAAGTTTTTTGTGGAACAGCAACACAGTCAAAGCATAAAGCTGAGGCAGAGATTATTGGCGGAGGCAATGAACTTTCACCTCCTGTCACTGGGGCTGACCTTTAAACCCTCCATGTCAATTTCAGTGTCAGGAATGAATTTACAAAGAAAGATGAGCTTGAAACAAATTTAAACCCCCTTCCATCAGCTTTTAAAGCAGTTTTTTTTTGTTTGGATTGAAGATGACTCCTAAGGAGGATATTTGAGGACATCAGGAGAATGCATATGTTGAAGTCTCGAGGAAATGACAGCTGAAATACAAAAAAAAATTGGAAATTAAAGCAAATATGCTCTGATTGAAATTTACACAGTCATCTTTTGACACAGATGGTAAGTTTTACTGATATATTTTCAGTATAGTGGAGAACACACAGTTGTAATCCAACATAACACATTGGATCCTGGAACAAAAAAAAACAACAACCTGTTTTAGAAGCAAAGTAATTGTAAGGCAGTATCATAATTTGCCAGCCCTAGTGCTGTATGCATTCTCTGCTGAACTGTGCTATATTGTGTTTCTACTGGGTTTTAATTCCCAAAATAGAATGCAATAATTCAGGCTTTTGAATCCTGGGTGTTCTTCCATTATCAATCCTCTTTTTATTGGTGTCAATCCTGCTCTTTAGAGTTCCTGTAATTAATGTATTATTTAGATCCCCATTCATACAGGGACCTCAATTGAGCCTATCCATTTGTTTTGTCAAATAACTACATTTAGACAAAACTTCAGTTCATGGAGATGGGTGCATGGAATGGCATTTTCAAAAGCAAATATGTGATTTAGCAACAAGAGTCCCACTGATTTTCAGTGATCCTTGTATTTTCCTGTGTTATCTAGTCCATTTTGAAAATTCCAGTTTTAGGCTCTGTCTTATTGCAAATATGGAAACCTTTGCTTATGTGGATGCATCAGGAATGGGCAATGGAACTGCACACACTGTGTAAAGTTCAGCCTGCACCTAAACCACTGCAGGATGGTGCCTTTGGTTGCTAGTTTCCAATGAGCAAAAAAAAAAAAAAAAAAGGAAAAGTTCAATGACTTTTGACCTCTGTAAATCAGCACATTCTTACTTAAGTGCCTGAGGGCTGGAGTCTGGTGCCCTTATTCACCCTGTGCTACCTTACTCCAGGTGTGCCTTTCCCCTGCATGCAGTGATCTGCAGACTCAAGAGACTTGTGTTCACCTGTCAGTGCCTCGGGCAAGTCACTTTGAGCCTGGGGACTTCAGTGCCTAAATAACTCTTGCACCACTGAGATCTCCAAATCCCATTCTTAGCTGCCATCTGAGCACCTAGTTTCTCATTTTCCAAGGTGCTATGCTGCTGAGTTGCTCAGCACCCTGCTCAAGACTAAGCCTCAGAGGGGTTCAACACCAAGGAGTTCTTAACTACGTTCAACTGCACACCCTGATCCTGTAGATATACTCAGAGCATTTTCAATCTACTTAAAAAAGCCACGGATAAGTACTTTCCTGGGGGAAAAAACAGAGTGAAACTGCTAGGAGGGAGACTCAGTTTTGAATCCCCACTCTATCTGCTTTGAAACAGGGACTTAAACCTTGTTGATGTCAATGAATCGTTTTCTGGGGCACCTAAGGGTAGGTCTACACAACAAAGTTATTTTGAATAAATATCTTAACATCAACACAATGCCACCACTATTCTGAAATCGTGGTTGGATTATTTCAAATTTGGTAAGTCCCATTCTATCAGGAGTAGCACATTTTTCAAAATAGGTGCTGTTAAGATAGGGAATAGAATCCATTTTGAAACAAGACATAATGTGTCTAATGGCTTTATTTTGAAATAGGCTCTATGTGCATAGACACTGTATTTCAAAATAGCTAAGTGCCATTTTTGAAATGCATTTTATGTGCAGCAGTGTTATTTTGAAATAATCTCTTCCAGAATAGCTCTTCTGGAACAGCTTATTTCAAAATCAAGCTGCTGTGTAGACATAACCTCACTTCCCTCATAAAATGCAGTGTTAGCTTGGGTGTCTAAATCAGGGCTAAGAGTTCCATCAGCTGGCAGGTTGCCTAAGAGTTTGGCTCTGCAACACCTAAGTGCTTTTGTGCACCTAGCCTTTCTCCACTCTGTAACTCAGTTTTTGCATCTGTAATATGGGGATAATAGTGCTTACCTCCTTATAAAACTCTTTGAGATCTTCAAATATACCAAGCTACATAAGAACTGGGAATTATTGTTGAGTCTCATTTTTGGGACAATTCAACTCCTGGCAGGACCTGACCTACATATATTAACTACTTTTCAAAAGATATTTTTTTCTACTTTGTAAGTAGTGTCACAGGTGCTGCATTACATAAATGCATCCTGTTATTGCCACACAATCTTGGCACTAACAATAATGGAATGGAACCATTATGGGGTAAGATGTGATAACAATAATACAGAAATTTCTGTCTATATTTAATATTTTCACACTTTCATCCATTCTTCAACAAGGCTGTTGATTTAAAAATGGGAAATTAAACAACAGACATTAGAGTAAGCTGAAACAATTTTAAAGGCCAAACACAGAATGACAATACAATAATAATAATTGTACAGTCATATACATTTATGAGATATCATTCAAAAACTCTAGTATCAGAAGGGTAGCCCTGTTAGTCTGGATCTGTAACAGCAACGAAGGGTCCTGTGGCACCTTATAGACTAACAGAAATGTTTTGAGCATGAGCTTTCGTGAGCACAAACTCACTTCATCAGATGCTGGTCTTGGAAATCTGCAGGGCCAGGTATAAATAAGCCAGAGCGAGGGTGGGGATAACAAGGTTAGCTCAGTCAGCAAGTGTGAGGTTTACTACCAGCAGTTGATCTGGAGGTGTGAACACCAAGGGAGGGGAAGCTGCTTTTGTATTTAGCCAGCCATTCGCAGTCTTTGTTTAAGCCTGAGCTGAGGGCGTCGAATTTGCAGATGAATTGTAGCTGAGAAATTTCTCTTTGGAGTCTGGTCCTGAAATTTCTTTGCTGTCTGTAGTAGTTCCTTGCCTCATTGATTTCTTTCTCCAAATCCAAACCTTCCCAGGACTCTCTCCCAACATTTGTTATGTATTCTGACCTTCAAGTTCCAATGCCTAGATAAATTAGGAGGGTTGGTCTGATGAGTGACGAGGTAATAAACTACTAGAGTTTGCTACAGAGCATGAGATGGAGATCCGCAACACGGGATTCCATCAAAAGGTCTGTAGGAAGTGGACATGGCGATCAAATGATGGAAAGTCCAAGAAAATGATAGATAGATAGTAAATATGCAGTAATATATGCTATCATTTGTCAGCAATGCCCCACTGCAATTTACTTTGGCCAAACTGGACAGCCTGTAGAATAAAATGGACATAAATCAGACATCAGGAATGGTAACATACAAAAATGTGTAGGAGAACACTTCAATCTTCCTGGACATTTAGTAATAGATTTAAAAGTAGCAATCCTACCACAAAAAAACTTCAAAAATATACTACAAAGAGACATTTCAGAGCTGCAATTCTTTTGCAAATTTAACTCCATCAACAAAGGATTGAAGAGAGACTGGGAGTGGTTGGCCCATTACAAAAGCAGTTTCTCTGCTCTTGATGTTCACACCTCCAAATTAGCTACTGATAATAGGCCACATCCCCCCCTGACTGAACTGACTTGATATTTCCTCTCTTGGGCTATGTCTACACGTGCACGCTACATCGAAATAGTCTATTTCGACGAATAACGTCTACACGTCCTCCAGGGCTGGCAACGTCGACGTTCAACTTCGACGTTGGGCAGCACCACATCGAAATAGGCGCTGCGAGGGAACGTCTACACGCCAAAGTAGCACACATCGAAATAAGGGTGCCAGGAACAGCTGCAGACAGGGTCACAGGGCAGACTCAACAGCAAGCCGATCCCCAGCTGCGGCAGCAGCAGCCAGAAGCCCTGGGCTAAGGGCTGCTGCACACGATGACCACAGAGCCCCGCAGGGGCTGGAGAGAGAGCGTCTCTCAACCCCTCAGTTGATGGCCGCCATGGCGGACCCCGCTATCTCGATGGTGCGAGACGCAGATCGTCTACACGTGCCCTACTTCGACGTTCAACTTCGAAGTAGGGCGCTATTCCCATCCCCTCATGGGGTTAGCAACTTTGACGTCTCACCACCTGACGTCAATTTCAACTTCGAAATAGCGCCCAACACGTGTGGCCATGACAGGCGCTATTTCGAAGTAGGCGCCGCTACTTCGAAGTAGCGTGCACGTGTAGACACGGCCTTGATGTTCACAACTCCACATTAACTGCTGATAGTGGGCCACATCCTCTGTGACTGAATAGACCTTGTCATCTCTGGCTCTACCCTTGACTGAGATTCCCTCTTTAAATCCTCCTTTGAAACCCCCCTACTCATGCATCTGACAAAGCGGGTCTTTGCCCGTGAAAGCTTATGCTCCAAAATATCTGTTGGTCTGCAAGGTGCCACAAGACTTCTTGTTTTTGAAGATCCAGACTAACTCAGCTACATCTCTGACACTGACTTTGCAATATAGGCTAGAAAGAAGGGAAGGCATGCAAGGAATGGAAAAGATCCATGCTAATGGCAATACTCAAGAAAGGAAGTGCATAGGAGTGCAAGAACTACACAATGATTGCCCTAATAAGTTATGTAGGCAAGGTGCTGATGATGATACTGACAGAAATACTAAGATTGCAGATAGAAGAACATCTAGCAGATGAGCAAGAAGGGTTCAGGAAAGACAAAGTACCATACAGCAGATATTGGCAGTAAGACAGATAGCGGAGAAAGCACAATGAAAGAACAAGAACATCTACATTTGCTTTGTTGGTTTTCAGAGGGCATTTGACAGTATGGATCAGAAAGTGACTTGAGCGATGCTGGAGTCATATGGAGTGAATAGCAGACTGATACAGTTGTTGAAAGATATCAGTGACAATGCAGAGTCAATGGTGAGAATGTGTGGAGAGTTGGGAAGTTGGTTTAGAATGAGGAGAGATACGAGACATGAAGATTTGATATTGCCGAGTATCTTCATCATGCATCAAGAGAGAGCGATGGACAAGATAAAGGAAGAAGTAGAAGGAATATTTGTGCATGGGATAAGAATTAACAACTTGAGGTTCATGGATGATATCATTATCATGAAGAAAGCTGAGGATAAGATAGTGAAAACAGTGCAGGGGCTAAACGAGGAAGGGAAGTGGTACTGACTGATTATGAACGTTGGTAAAACAAAAAATGGTATTTGGAGATAAGGAAATAGGAAGGAAGATCAGTGTAGGTGGGATTGAACTAAAGAACATAGAGAAGTTCACGTATCTGGGGAGCAACATAAAGTGTAATCTAGAATGTAAGAAGGAAATAGCGACTAGAATAGCAAAAGCAAGAGAGAGTTTGAAGGCGATGGAGAAGATCTGGAAAAGCAAAGCGATTATCTTAGTAATGAAACTGAGAGTCTTGAAAATGTGTGTATTTAGCATCATGTTGACCATAAGAGGGTGATCAGGGAGAGTGTGGGACCCTCATTTGATGAGGTAAGTAACCTTATGGCAGATTATGTGGGAAAAGCTGAAGTACTCTCCCCGGCTCCCCTGTCCCCAACCTCATGGAGAAGGCTCCCAGACTACTGCACTAGGCAGTTCAGAATTAGGAGGTAGGCAGGCCTCAGTGGGGAAAGAACAGGCTAAGAGCTATTTAGAAAAGCTAGACACACACAAATCCATGGGTCCAGATTTAATGCACCTAAGGATACTGAGAAAATCGGCAAAAGTCATTGCAGAACCTTTGGCCATTATCTTTAAAAGCTCATGAAGATCAGGAAAGATGATCATGAAAAAACAAATATACTACCCATCTTTAAAAAAGGAAAGAAGGACAATCCAGCTAACTATAGACCAGAGAGCCTCACCTAAGTCCCTGGGAAAAATCATAGAGGGGATCCTCAGTGCATCCATTGCGAAGCACTTGAAAGAGGGGAAAGTGATCAGGAATAGTCAACATGGATTCACCAAGGGAAAGTCATGCCTGGCAGACCTGATTAGCTATTATGATAAGCTAAGTGGCTCTGTGGATATTGGGAGGGCAGTGGATGTGACATGCTTGGACTTTAGCAAACTTTTGATGCCGTTTTCACAATATTCTTGCCTGCAAGTTAGGGAAGTATGGATTGGATAAATGGAAAGTAAGGTGCTTAGAAAGCTGGCTAAATGAGCGGGCCCAATGGGTAGTGATAAATTGCTCTATGTCTGGTTGGTGATCAGTTTCAAGTGGCGTGCCCCAAGGACTAGTTCTAGGGCTGGTATCATTCAACGTCTTTATTATTGACCTTGATGAGGGAATGGATTGCACCTTCAGAAAATTTGTGGAAGACACTAAGCTAGGGGAACAGGTAGTTATGTTGGAGGTTTGGGCCCAGAGTGACCTCGACAAATTGTCAAGTATCAGAGGGGTAGCCATGTTAGTCTGGATCTGTAACAGCAATGAAGGGTCCAGCATCTGATGAAGTGAGTTTTTGCTCATGAAAGCTCACACTCAAAACTTTTCTGTTAGTCTATAAGGCGCCACAGGACCCTTCATTGCTCGACATATTGAAGGATTGTACTAAAAGAAATCTGATGAGGTTTAACAAGGACAAGTGCACAGTCCTGCATTTGGGAAGGAAGAATCCCAAGCATTGTTACAGGCTGGGAACTGACTTGCTAAGTAGCAATGCAGCAGAAAAGGACCTGGGGATTAGAGTGGATGAGAGGCTGGATATGAATCAACAGTCTGACCTTGGAGCCAGGAAGGTGATAGCATATAGGGGTACATTAGGAGGAGTGTTTCCAGCAGATCTAGAGAAGTTGTTATTCCCCTCTACTCGGCACTGGTATGTCCATATCTGGAGTAATGTGTCCAGTTCTGGACCCCTCAGTATGGAAAGGATGTGGATGCACTGGAGTGGGTCCAGCAGAGGGCAACGAAAATAGTGAGGGGGCTGGAGCACATGACCTAAACAAAAGCTGAGAGATTTTGGCTTATGTAGTTGCAGAAGAGAAGATTGGGTGGTGATCTGATAGCACCCTTCAACTTCCTGGCTGGGATGATTTAGTTAGGGACTGACAGGGGCTGGACTTGATGACCTCCTGAGGTCCCTTCCAGCCCCAGGAGTCTATGTTTCTATGATTCAGCATAAGGTATCTTGTTTTTGGTGCACAAAGGAATTCTAAGATTTTGGTTCATAACTGAAGCAAAAGTCCAGCTACCAACTGAACCCAACAGGGTTCTCTTTGTAAATGAAAAATCTTAACTTCTACGTTATTATTTAGAAAACAAATAAATTAAAACTAAAAAATTAATGTGTGGGAGGGGATTTAGTTGTGCAGGAAAATAAAGACAGAAGAGGAAGCAAGGCCCAAAGAACACATCTGCCACCAGAAGTACCAACCGTCAAGTTGAGGGAAACCTGTTTTCCATGCTGCTGTTTCCAATTAGCATGATAATAACAGGAGACCAATGTCACTTGAGTGCAGTTGTCCAGACTCTCTAGCTCAAATCAATAGTGGCAGTGCAATCTGGTGTGTGCATCAAGTGAACTTTGGTTGAGCAAAGGAGGTGACATGCATACTTGGGAACTGAAGAACATCTGTTGAAAGAAGTCACTTGAAAAATAACCAGGCAATATCTTGGGAGGAACATCTGTGCAATAGTGGAGGATGGGCAAAGGGCAAGATCTGTTTCATGTAAAAGGTTGAAACTGGAGACTTGTGAGAGACAAGAGAACTTTATGGCTACAGTGTTCTTGAATAGTTTCTTTGGTAGCTGCCTTCCAGGAGTGTTTGTCTTAATCATTTTAATGGTTTATACCTACAGATTAGCTGTTATGAGAGTATCAGAACACCTTAAACTGGGTAAGTGTCATATCCACTTCACAGGTGGGGAAACTGAGGTATGGAGTGGTGCTAAGAGGTACACAAATTAGGAACTAGTCCATGGGGCGAAATATTGGTTGCCTTTAAATCTACAACAATTGTCCCATTGGCTTCCATGGGCCAGGATTTTATTCTAGGTCTCTTGATACTCAGTTCTTTACTTCAAGTATTAGTTCTTTCTGTCTCCCTCAACAACCACATGAAGTGGTTTGAATGAAACCTCTTTCTAGAAAGAATGTTCTAGCTCAACCAAGTATGATGGGCTTGATACAGACATTGTGGGGTGAGCTTCTGTAGCCCTTGTGCAACTTCCATGGCCTTCTATGCAAGAAGTCAGACTAGATTATCACAATGGTCACTTCTGGACTTAAAATCAGAAACTTTACTTAAAGCAAAGGTGCAGAAATTACATGTCAGGAAGATGATAAGGAAAAGGCAGTGAGGAGTTTGGGGAGGAGATGGTCAGAATCAGAACAATCAGAAAATGCTCCTTTCTTTTGGTGGCTATCCCAGTTGGACCCTCTAGGCCTCAGGTATTCATATTTTGTTAGTTTTTAGGTCTTCCAGAACACAAAGAGAGGATTTAATTCAACAATAACCTTGAGAGCTTGAGCAGACAGCTTTTAGTGGGAGAAATCCTTTCCTCTTTAGAAGTGACTCATGAATTAGCTTAAGAGGGAAAAGAAGTGGATGGGAGTAGGAGACATAATGATCAGACTGCAGAAGACTTCATCAATCACTAACCACAACATCTAAGTCTTGTCACCCTTTGACCCTCTTGAGTAATAATATACACTAATATGAGAATAAAGATCTATTTTCAGGTCTCCCATGGCAGGCACTCCATGTGCCAGTCATTAAGAATTTTTGCAGTTGTTGGATTGGAAGGGGGACAATATTTGTTCTGTGAAATTGCATGCATATAATTGAAATTGTGTGCACGAGCTGTCCTCAGAAAAGAGTTAGTTACCTTTCCTTCAATTTTCAGACTCCTATTCCCACTTATTTTCCTTCTTTCTTTATTCACGGAGTAAGCTGGGTGAAAGCCACCCTTGCTTCAGGCACTAACCGCAAGTTCTGTGCATGGTCCACTGGTCACAGGAAAGTCAATGATAGTCAATTATGTGGTGAAATCCCCTGCAATTCTGAAAATTTAAAGGACACTTGCATATTATATCTTTAGCCAGTGATTGACAAAGACATTATTAAAATAATTGCCTGACTTGGTCTCCCTTTCTTCATGAGCGGAGACGTCTCTTCATTCTTTGGACAGCACCTAGCCCAATGGGCTCCTGGTCCAATAAGTAGTAACACCTTTCAGAAGGGGGCCACAGAACTTTCAAGTACCCCAATATTTTTTCATTATTTCAGACACCTAATTTACATATCGTCTCATAATTTTTACTAGTATTATTCCTGTTATCACATCACTAGTATCCCTACTCATTGACCAAGCCATTGTTGCTGTGGGCACTATACAAATGCTATCCAAACAAGCAGTCTTTACCTCCACAAGCTGAGAGTCTGAAGGTTTCCACACCTTTCCCCTACTCACGGGTTTTTCCATCCAATGCCTAGTTACCAAAGAGATGGTTTCCTAACATTCCTATGAGCTGCAGTTCACAGTTCTTTATGATGTGCCAAGTGCTATTATGTTTGAATGAATTTATGAGCAAAAGAGTTTGATGATATAGTTGTGAATATGACATGGTAGTTAGTCTCGGAGGGCTGATCATGTTAGCCTGGAGCGTCACAAAAACAAGCCCTCCTGTAGCACCTTAAAGACTAATAATTTTATTTATTAGATAATGAGCTTTTGTGTGCAAGACCCACTTCATCAGATTTGGAGCACAAATAAGAAACCATGGTTTATATAGTAGGTGTAGGTGAGGGGAAGTGGAAGTGAGTGTTCACAATGGTCAGTCATGTTCACCATTATCACATCAGCTAACCTCACCATTTCTGTTCTGAATCCATACATGCCTTCTTCAGTCACACTTATAAGGAAACCACTACCGTAGACTTTCCAGGCTCAGTAGAGAATTTAGTGTAGCTTTACTGTGAACAACCTCTAGAGGCTCTCAATTCAGAATGGAAATCAGTGTGGTAGGCCCTGTGCAAATACAGAGTAAACGGATTTGAGCAGAAAATCATTTTCATCTGCTGTGAAAATTTTCATAATTTAATTTTTACCTATTTCACATTGGGTTAAACCGAGACCTTTCAAAGATTTTTTTAGGAAAAAAAACCTAGGAAAGGATGGGAGCATGGCAATCTGCTTAACCATGGTGCCTAGTGCCATGGTGAGGTCATGCATTATTAATGAAGGAATTCAAGACCCAGATCTATATTCTACACCTATAAAACTTTCCTTGATGAAAGTTTAATCTGAACTGATATGTTGCAGCACAACATATCTATTGTTTCCACGTTTCTATTAAATGGATTTTGCAGTGGAAAAACACTGTGTTGAAAAATTCCCAGCTAGTTCTAGCAGAAAGAAATAGTCGCTGCTCCAAACAGCTGGTATGTATGATTGTAAAAGGAAAGAAGCATTGCTAGCCCCATTTTACAGACTGAACAACTTGTCTGTGATTACACAGAAAACCTGTATAACACTGATGCATGAATATTGATTCCATGATGCACAGGCTGGTCTGTGAGATACTGCCTCAGCTGTTGCTGCTTTTCACTTCATCATGTTACAGTTCCTAATAATTTCCCAAGCTTTCTGTAATGGAAAGGATTGGGTATTGATTGCTTTTCCCAGAATCCCCAAACTTAATTTAAAATTATTAATTCAGATTTTTGATTTTCAAATTATGACATTTTCTGTCTAGATCTAAAATTAATTATAGTTAACTTAAAAAAAAGAGAAAATCCTCGAGAGATGGTAACAGCAGGATGACCAGAAATCATATGAAGAAGTGAACTTTCCATCTGGACAATAGACACTAGAGTATGTGAAAAGACATTACAGTATAAAGGCTTCAAAAAGAAGAGGAGAAGAAATTATGTTGTTTGTGTAGAGGAATTGTTTTTTGAGGAATCTAGGGTTGCCATATTTGACCTTTCAAAAGAGGATGCCCCTGAGGAGGAGTGTAACGGTAGCGGTACCTACTGGTGTTATAGTGCCTATAGTACGTTAATACAAGAGTTGGTAGATACTGATACAGGCATGCCCCCGCTCAGGAGCGTCCTCTTTTTTATGTGGTAACCTTTGAGGAATCTATCAATGGAAGGCTAACTAGGTGGGAAATGACACACAACACCTTATACAAATCTTCGCTTGATTCTAGAAATGACCTCCAGCTGAGCCAATAGACTCTGAAATTATCAGTTTCTAGAGTGATCTGGAACATTTAAAAAGAACATTTTTTTGCAGAAAATTTTGACAGAGGGTTTTGAATTTTCAAGCTTTTTTGCAGGTGGGGGGGAAACAGGTTGGAGAAAATATCACATTTTCCATAAAAAGCAAACACTTCTTTGTGAAAAAAATTGCATAGTCCATTAGCCACTGTTCCAATGAGAAACAGGTCAGCTAGACAATCTTTGACTTGTTCTATCAGTTTACCTTTCTTTACTTCTGTGTTTTGCTCAGGATTGGAAATGGAATTATAAAGCTTAGAGCCCTCACAAAAAAAGTCGATACTAATGTGATTTCCCCGCCTGTTTTTGCAGACTCAGTAGATTCAGCTTGCTTGAAGAAAACAGCCAACCCTATTGGAACTGACATGTCCCTGAACTGCTTGTCATAGCTGCTACCATTTGCCAGCCATCATTGTCTGCAGTATAGTTATTACATAGCCATTTATTGTTCATGGCCACATGCTACCTTCCACTGATACACCTGCTCCTTGCCTTTTCTTTGTCTAAAATCCATCCTTTTTTTCTAACCTAGTTGGCATCCCGGGCACTAACAGCCAGCAGAACCAGTGTGAACTCTGTGGGTCTCCAAACATTTGAGATGACAGAGGATGTGGAGTGGTGGTGGCATGAACTAATGAGTTCATATTGCATGGACCCTAATGTACACGTTTCCATACAGTGGGAACAAAGACCCCCTGTGCTTCAGGAGCAGCAGTGATAGGATTTTATTCAGCCTGTATATGGAATATTATGACTCCTTGACCCCTATGGAAAATCTTTGTGAAAACTCCCTCGTTAGACATGCCTCTATACGGAAGTCTGCAGAAGACACGTGCACCACACCAGTTCCATTTACTCTTTCCAAACGGGTCTTCTGCCTGGGATAAATTTCACATATTTTGCACAAGGAAGAAGAATTTCACATATTTTGCACAATTTGGGCTTCCATAAATTAATACTGGATGTTTGCAGAATACTGGCGCATGGCTCTTCATGTCTCATTAACAGACACCCCGTGACAAAGTCTTCCCTTGCTTCCTATGTATGGTGACCTGAGTGCAAACAACATGAAACAGATCATCCTCAGAATGTAACACCAAGTGCACTATTGCATTATAGAACCAATATAGTGGTTTTGTTTGTAACTCTTTTTACTGAGCTCTTGAGTCTTCTAATGAGACAGAGCCTCTGTGTCTTCAGAAGTGCACTATTCATCCCCCAGGGAGTTTTCCACACACAAACATTCTCAGTGTACTGCTTTATAAACAAATGTGCTATTTACCAGATAGCTGCAGTTCCACTGCTGCTAACTGACTAGAGGACTTATATTATTAGCTAAAATTTACATCTCCTCTGACTGTCCTGAGGCATGACCAGGGCCTGAATTCTTATATCCCAGTTCAGCAGTCAGTGAATTCCAACATTCATAGACTCATAGAATTCTAGAACTGGAAGGGAGCTCGAGAATACATCAAGTCCTGTTCCCTGCCCTCATGGCAGGACCTAGTACCATCTAGGGTCTCTAGACCATCCCTGAGAGGTCTCTATCATACATTAATGGATTCATACATTTTAAGGTTACAAGGGACCATTATTATAACATAATGTGACTTTCTGCATAACACAGGCCATAGGGTTTCACCCAATGATTCTTCCACCAGTCTTATAACTTTTGGCCAAGCTAACATATCTTTTTTAGAAAGACATATGATCTTGATTTAAAGACATATTTTAAAGGCTACTTAACAAGCTTTTCTGGGGTTCCTTCTTTGGTTTATGAAAGTAATTAATCTCCTTCTGGAGATATTTCTGAATAGAATGTAAAAATGCCACATTTATTACACATCATGTGTGGGACATAAATCCTCACATTTGCTGTAGTATAGGCATTGTACTGACAAAGAAGCAATGATGAATGCTGGCAATTAGGCATTTAAATAGAAGAAGAAAAATATGTAAGTGCAGTTAGAAGTTCTGAAGGGAGGGTTGTATAAAAATGGGTGCATAAAAAAATCACACCAAGTGAAATACAGTAAACTCTTGCATATCCAGCATTCTATTATCCTGAACTCTATAATAACTGGCATTTTAACCATAAGCAAATTTTAGTTACATTTTCCATAAGTAAAGTATAATGCAAGTAAATACAAATACAACAAATGCAGTGTAAGTTCACAGTGTACAGTACTACTGTCGTTGGTAAATAAAGTACTCTGTGTACATTTTTGTCTGTTTTTTAATATCTAATCTTGTTTTTCTTTAGTGTTATGCACTGGTAGATATACCTTTCTATTATCCAGAATATTTGAATATCTGGCAACCTCCCACTCCCAGAGCAGTTGGATATGAAGAGTTTACTGTAGCTCTTTTAAAACTAGGTTCACTTTCTAGAGATTCTCCCTTACTACGTAAAGAGAGACATGAATATCCAAGTTTTATGAGATGATGTTATTGAAGCTGGCTGCTCTTAAGTTGGATTAATGGTTTTCTATTTTACCCATCCTTGTTAATTTCCATGAACTGTGAAGTAGTACATATGCTTAGAAGGTGTGTGTGTGCAATGAGGAGAGGGCAGTATTTGGTGAAAATATTAAGTACCTTCTTATCTGGTCATTTGTTTGCATGTCAGGATGTAGCTAGGATAAATATTCAGGTGGTGTAAATCTACACTGCCCCAATGAAGGCCAAAGAACTATGGCACTTCATATCAGCTTACTATCATCATTTTTATTTATTTTGAAGTTAACTAAAAACTTCCTCTCACTGAATCTAAGTGGCTGGATTTAGGTGATACATACACAATATTGCTCTTTCAATCTGAGTTAAAAAGTGCACGGATCATTACCTATTCCTGACAAAGATTATTATTTATTGGCAATGTGGTAGCACACAGAAGGCCTACTCAGGGATAATATGACAGCTTGTTCCCCTATCTTCACCTCTTTTCAAACTATGATACATTTCACACAAAATATACGTTGTGAGGTATAATTCAAAAAGTCATAATTTACTGACCATAACTGGCTTAAAAAAAAGAAAGAAAGGTGTGGCAACATTGTGCATACAGTTATAAGGTTCTACTGTATGATCCAACATGTTCTCACTCTGGGCAAGAGCCCTAAACCACTTCCCCAGAGACAAAGGTTAAGCCCATGCCTTAGCCAGGTGTCCACAAAATCAGTCAAATAAACATCTGGTTTAGCAACCTTTCACTGAGAAGGGAAGAGAAGTGGGTGACAATCTTCAACTTGCCAAAAAGCAGTGGAGGGTTTCTTTCCGCACAGACTTTATCTCCTGAAATTCAGTTGGAGATGACTGAAAAACAAGTGAAAGAGCTGAAAGAAAGGAAATGAGACACTCCAAATGATCTCTTCCTCCATGCTGCTCTGCCCTGAGGCATCCACAACACCTAAAGAAGAAAAGAAACAACTTTAGACTGGAGGAGGATCGTAACTGAACAATTCAGTCATTAAGTATCAGAGGGGTAGCCATGTCAGTCCATATCCGCAAAAACAATAAGAAGTCCTCTGGCACCTTTTAAACTAACAGATTTTTTGGAGCATAAGCTTTTATGGGTAAATATGAAGTGGGACTTTGCCCATGAAAGCTTACTCTCCAAAACATCTGTTAGTTTAGAAGGTGCCACAGGACTTCTCATTGTTTTTTCAGTCACTAAGGACGTCGCAAGGCACTGATAAGTTGTTACATTCAGGATTAGTTGAAATTTGCTTTTATGTTTTTGTCATTGGTTCTGATTGTTATGTATATCACTTTGAGTCTTCTCTTTTTTTTTTTAAGCTAATACACCTGGGAGCTTTAGTTAGTTTTTTTCTAAAACAGTATGGCTACGTCTACACGTGAAGCCAACATCGAAATAGTTTATTTCAATGTAGCAACATCGAAATAGGCTATTTCGATGAATAACGTCTACACATCCTCCAGGGCTGGCAACGTCGATGTTCAACTTCGACGTTGCGCGGCACCACATCGAAATAGGTGCTGCGAGGGAACGTCTACACGCCAAAGTAGCACACATCAAAATAAGGGTGCCAGGCACAGCTGCAGACAGGGTCACAGGGAGGACTCAACAGCAAGCCGCTCCCTTAAAGGGCCCCTCCCAGACACAGTTGCACTAAACAATACAAGATACACAGAGCTGACAACTGGTTGCAGACCCTGTGCCTGCAGCATGGATCCCCAGCTGCCGCAGCAGCAGCCAGAAGCCCTGGGCTAAGGGCTGCTGCCCACAGTGACCATAGAGCCCCGCAGGGGCTGGAGAGAGAGCATCTCTCAACCCCTCAGCTGATGGCCGCCACGGCTGACTCCGCTATTTCGAAGTTGCGGGACGCGCAACGACTACACGGTCCCTACTTCGACGTTGAACGTCGAAGTAGGGCGCTATTCCTATCCCCTCATGGGGTTAGCGACTTCGACGTCTCGCCGCCTAACGTCGAAGTTAACTTCGAAATAGCGCCCGGCGCGTGTAGCCATGACGAGCGCTATTTCAAAGTTAGTGCCGCTACTTCGAAGTAGCGTGCACGTGTAGACACGGCTTATGTTTGGACTGAAGAGTTTGGGAAATGTCATTTGGGGTAACAGGATTTGTGCATATAATTTCTATTACTAAAATTATGTATTGTCCTGCAGACAGCTGAGCAGTACAAGATACATCTCTGGAGGACTTGATGGTGTTGCTCTGCAGTGCAATTCAAAGGTAGCTGGCTGGAGCACTCTGGCTGTGTCACTGGGTGTTAAGTTACATGCTGGAGGCTGTTGGTGAACAGGACAGGAGTGGTTGTTCTCACGGCAAAGCAGTGATGAAAAGAACCCCACGTTGGAGAACTGAGGGGACAGAGATGTTCTTTGGTCCAGACCGCACCTTGACTAATGTCACAGGATACCATTGTGTGATGGGCTGTACATAACCCCAATGAAAAAAGATTGTTCCTGACTCAAAGAGGTCACAATTTAAAATGAGATTAAACTGCCATCCTTGAAGAAGAGAGATGCTGCTGAGGAACCATGGCCAAGAGGAGGAGAATCCTGAGGAGATCAATAATCTTGCTGAACAGAACAGGTTTACAATATCTGTTCCCTGGCTGAGTTTACACACCAGAAGCACAGCACAGAACTGATAGTCCAGAGATAAAATGGCTGTAAGGCAGTTTAGTATTTTCCTGATTCTGGGCTGCTCCAGGCACGAGGTTGACCCTACCCCAAAGATGACTTCCATGTGAAGGCTTGTGAGGAGGGTTCTTGAAAAACATCTGTGGTTGGCCTTTCCTAGTTCTGCACTCAGTGAATTATCTTCCAGACACAACCAGGGCTTCAGCTGCCAACAAGGGCCAGAGCAAGGATGAGAATCTCACCCAAACAGTAAGGTAAGGAAAAAAGAGTGTCTTGGTTAATCAGTTTCAGAGGGTAGCCATATTAGTTTGTATCTGCCAAAACAAGGAATCCTGTGGTGCTTTAGAGGCTAATAGATTTATATGGGCAATCTGTTGGTCTTTAAGGTGCCACAGGTCTCCTTACTTGTTTTGGTTAATCTATGTGTAGCAGAAGACATGTTTTCAAAGAAATGCAGGGCTGCCAGGGGCACCCAGGGGTCATATTAATCCAGCCCTCTATGCTGCAACAAAGGCAAGTGAATCTAGACCCATAACAGGTGTTTCTCCAACCTGTTCTTAAAAACCTCCAGTGATAGAAATTCCACAGCCTCCCTGAGAATCCTAATTCAGTTTTGTACTGTAATAAGATAGCTATCTTCATAAGGGTGACCATTAGGGTGACAGATTATTCCACATATACCTTTTGTGGAGTTATTACACCTTCATCTCAAACATCAGTTCATTGCTGTCAGAAACAGGCTGCTGGGCTAAAATTGAGATCCACAAATGTGTTTGCTCATTTGTAAACCCAGGACTTTGCCTAACTGTAATATACCCATTTGATCCTGACAGAAAATCTCAGATCACTGTGTCTATAGAAGGTGGATTATTCCTCTCCACATGCCCACCCCGCTGATATGCCAGAGGGGAAAATTCATTCCTGACCCTCAAGCTTTGATTGTCAGTGCATAGGAGCAAAAATCTCCCTGGTGAAGGGCTTATCCTGATATTGAAAAGACTGACAGATACATTTCATGTGCAGCTGTAGTCTGAAAAGTAGTAGTAGTAGTAGCATCCTTCAGTCTACGTAGACTATGGAATGCACCCTTTGTAGTTCTGTTTGGCATCCTCATTTGCAGCGTCGGCTGTGACTGTGAAGACCCACATGAGAGTGACAGTCCTTGCTGCATCTGTTGCATATGTAATGGGTGTCTGGCAAGTCCTTGCTGTGCTTTTAGTGGGTTCGCTTCTCCTTTGCTAGCTGCCTGATCTTCAACTCACCCTTCTGAAGGCCCTTGTGTAGTTCCTGCCTCCATCTGCTGTGATCGTCTGGCAGCTCCTCCCAGCTGTCTGGCTTGATGTCTACTTCCCTGAGGTCTCTCTTGCAGACATCTTTGTAGCGCAGCTGGGGGCGTCTGAAAAGTGACTAAGTAAAATTGGCACATTCCTGTTCAGTGGATCAGCGTCTCGTGTTTAGTCAGTTTTGCTGAGTTAGATAATAAGAAGGTTTTGTTTTGTTTTTTGTCAGCCCTGCACCCCAATGTTATTTTTTTTGTCATGGCATCAATAGAAGTGTGAAACTCAACTCCCAATTTCTGGACCTGAAACCCCATTTTCTACAAATTACGCCCTTGGTACTCCTGTGTAATGCCAAATAAGGCACTCAGACTGACCAAGTGTACTTTATGGCATGATTTGTGATCGTTTGCATAATATTGATGGTGATGAGGGGGAAGACAGAAGGAACCCAGCTTCACTTTCAGATCCCAGGCTCAAGTGACAGAGCTGGAAATTGGAGAGGGGGAGGGGTTGGGTATTTTTAATTTATAAATTAGCTGTAGTGATAATTGATTCACAGTAAATTAGAAGCACATTTCAGAAAAGAGCTTCCCTTTAAAACTAATAACATACAATGGAGAGGATCTTCTTTCCTACAAATGGTCTGTCCTTTAAAAAAGGTTGACCGTCAAGGAGACTCTTTCAATTCATGTGTGTCTATTCAGGCCAGCAGATTCCAAACAATGGGCAGTCAAGTCTCAAAGTTTCCCTGGTATATCAATCAGTAGAGCAACAGAATGGCTAGCAATACAATGCTCTTGTCTTTCTAATCTATCACATTTTAATATGGTCAAAGTGAATGAGAAACTCCCTTTCCAGACCATTTTCCCCCAGTGCAAAGTTTTATTTTGTACAGGAGGTGCTAGAAGGGTGATGTTAGCTAGCTGTCACTGAAGCATTAGTTGATATTAATGACAACTGGCATGGTTCTTCAGCAAGCTGAAGTCACATCATCATCACTGCAAAAGAGTGATTTTATTTAAAAAGAAAAAAATCAAGCAAAATAGTAAAGTCATTTGTAGAGAGAAATGGAAATGTACTGGCACCTAATTCTGAGGAAAACAATGCTAGTGTTTCTGTAATAGTTTGTTAAGGGAAAAGAGACCAGAAAACACAGTTCTTGGTTTGTAGGACCAGCATAAAATGCATGACCATTGCTGCTTTTACTGCCGAAAACTTGAAGTAGTATTGCCATTGATTGCACTCCTTGTTAGGCATAGTGGTTATTAGTGCTTTTTTTTTGTAAAAAAAGAGGGGAGCTGGCTTCCTCACACCCCATCTCCAGCCAATCCCATGGCTCTGGCTGCCAAAGTGCCAGTATTCAGGACCATCAAGTACCAGCACAAAAAAAGTACTGATGGTTATCATTGAAAAGTCAATATTTGCCCAACCCCACTGAGACATCTGATTTACTGAGAACAGGAACTATTTGTGGGAAGTCATAATCTACAGCTGTGGTACCTTTTGGTGAATGGTGACTTGCAATGATGCCAATATGTGTCAGAACCATTGATAATAAATGTACACAGCAATTTTATGAACAAGTGTATTTATAAAACGTAATGTCAAATCTTGCTGCTGGTCCCATGTCATGTCAATGGCAAAATGTCTATTGACCTTAATAAGGCCAGAATTTCACCCAGTACTAGTACCCTTGTGAATATAAGTGAAAGCAATAGTTTGCGTCATCCACAACTTCCTTCCTGCTACGGTTAATCTAATACTCATCCACTCTTACACCCAGCGCCTCCTACTATTCTAGTCCTGACATGGCTTACATCCACCCAGCACTGGCATTGCACCAAAATTCTAATCTGAAACAATCTGCTTTGCCTGTCATGATCCATTGTTCCATGCTACTTTTGCAGTATTCTCTGGGATGAGTGAAGCAAGAAGGCCAGAGTTCTGGCAGGTACCTGAGCACGTAAACCACAAATTATAGTCCCATGAACTTCACTGGGACTATTCACATAGGTAAGTACTTTGTTTAATTGTTAATTGGACCTTCAAGCTCACTTTGAAGTCCTGTCCTATGAGCATTTGATGTTTCAAAATGCTAAAGGCCCATGTATTACATCTAACGAACCACTTAGTTTCCTAATTTATATTATAGGGCAAAATCTCAAAAACACAGACATTTTCATGTGCCACAAGCGTGGACATGATGATTTAGAGATAAAATGAAATAAAATACAGGAAGTTGATGGTTAAATTTTGGAATAGTAATTTAAATGAGAAAACCAAGATGAATGCAAAGCAATTACTGATACTTAATACTAGCCACACTAATAAGCAGCAATTTAACCTCATTATATAGCTATAAAATTGATGTGAAATAGGTTGATTGCACCAAACACTCATACTGATGTTTGATGACATTGTGGACAAGGTGAACTTGTTCATTTAATTGGTTGATCAAAATAATTTTCTGTAATAGATTTAACCTTACTGTATTTCTGGGTTTCAGATGACAATGGCGACAGTACAAACAAACAAACAGAATGAGAGAACAGGGAAAAAATCCTGTGAGCCAGCTAACTCTACAGCTAACACTCTCTATACCATAGGATATGCTGGTTCCCAGGGGATCCATGGTTGAGTGTCTTCTTGCCAGCAGCGCTATTGGAACTTATACAACAATGTTGCTCATTGTTCTCTCCTTGATATGTAGGTCAGGTGCTAAGGAATCTTACATACAACTACATCTCCACGTGCCCACTGCTTAGTATATCAAGGTCTTTGATTACAAGAAAAAAAATCTACTGAAAACGGAAAGGGTAAAACAGGGACTTGATTGCTGCTCAAACCAGTTCCTTTTCTTCTAAATCGCAGCAGCAGAAGAGCAGCTATCTTATATTGGTAATGGACTGCAGCCTAACTGTTGTAAAACAACAAGAAGTCCTGTGGCACCTTATATGCTAACAGATATTTTGGAGCATAAGCTTTTGTGGGCAAAGACCTGCTTTGTCAGATGAATGGGTGGGGGTTCCAAAGAAGGAACTCTAAATTTATAGGCTCATAAAAAGGAGGGAGTCCCAGTCAAAAGGAAGGCCATTGTTGGCAAGGTCAATTCAGTCATGTAGGATGTGACCCATTATCAGCAGCTAATGTGGAGCAGTGCACATGAAGAGAGGAGAAACTGCTTTTGCAATTGGTCAGCCGCACCCAGTCTCTATTCAGTCCTTGGTTGATGGTTTAAAATTTGCAGATGAATCGCAGCTCTGCAGTTTCTTTTTGGATGAAGGAGGTCTTTGCCCATGAAAGCTTATGCTCCAAAATATCTGTTAGCATAGAAGGTGCCACAGGACTTCTTGTCATTCTTGAAGATACAGACTAATTTAGCTACCCCTCTGTTAATTGCTATAGTAACTATTATTGGTTCTCATAAGCTGGAATTTGCTTATGTCATTTACTCTCCCTTTCTGAAGAAAAATGTTACTTTTAAAATAACATGGCCTTATCCCCATGTGGTGTAAATCCAGGTATCTCTGATTAAGTCTGTGAACTGTGCTGATTTACTACAGCTGAAACTCTGGACCATAATTCCTTGTCTGTGTTACTCAGATACCTATGCGATCTGGAGAGTCATTAAGGGTACGTACACATTCTAGATAAACACTCATGGTTAATCTGTGTCAGTTAGCTCAGGTTTATGGGATGCAGGCTGTGCAGCCACAAGGGAAGAGGTCCTAGAGCCTGGGTTCCAGTCCATGATTTAATGTCTATATTTTAATGAAAAAACAGTTTTCATCTTCAGGTACTGTGTTCCCAGGTAGCACTGTGACAAAGGTATCACTCCTCATTCCTGATGTTGCATGCACTCGTGTCCTTTCTTTGTGACCTGTCTGGTGGATTTTTGCCTCTGAATTTCAGTTTGAATTCTGTGTTCCATGGGCCAGTTAACTCAGGGCATGAATAGTGTAGCTGATGCTCATTGTTCCTGCTACTTTGGCCTAAAACACCTTCATATTTTTCTGAGTGGCTCCATTTAAAGTGTTGAGGTACAAGCCTGGCCCCACTGACTCCTTATTAATGATCTGGATGAGGGGATGGATTGTACCATCAGCATATATGGGGATGACAGTAAGACTGGGGGGAAAGGGAGATATTTTGCTGGTTAGAGATAGGATCCAGGGTGACCTCGACAGATTGGAGGATTAGGCCAAAAGAAATCTGATGAGGTTCAACATGGAAAAGTGCTCTTGGAATGGAAGAATCCCAAACATTGTTACAAGCTGGGGACCGACTGTCTAAGTAGCAGTGAAAAAGAAAAGGACTTGGGGATTACAGTGGATGAGAGGGCAGATGTGAGTCAGCAGTGGGCCCTTGGAACCAAGAAGGCTAATGGCATGTTGGAGTGCATTAGGAGGAGCATTTCCAGCAGGCCTAAAGAAGCTATTATTCCCCTTTATTTGGCACTGGTGAGGCCACGTCTGGAGTATTGTGTCCAGTTCTGGGCCCCTCAGTATAGAAAAGATGTGGATGCACTGGAGCAGGTCCAGCAGAAGGCAACAAAAATTATTAGGGGTCTGGAGCACAAGACCTATGAGGAGAGACTGAGAGATGGGCTTATTTAATTTGCAGAAGAGCAGATTGAGGAATGATTTGATAGCATCCTTCCAGTGCCTGAGGTGGGTTCTAAAGAGGATGTAGAGAGACTGTTCTCAAAAGTGACAGAACAAGGAGCAATGGTTTGAAGTTACAGAGGGGGAGGGGGAAGTTGGATATCTGGGAAAAACTATTTCATTGGGAGGGTGGTGAAGAACTGGAATGAGTTACCTAAAGAGGAGGTGGAATCTTTATCCCTAGAGGTTTTTAAGTCCCAGTTGGGCACAATCCTGTCTGGGGTTATTTAGGTACCATTGATCCTGCTTTGGGCAGGGGACAGAACTCAATGACCTCCTGAGGTCTCTTCCAGCACAAGGATTCTATGATTCTACGATGTCATTTGGAAAACTCCCTTTGAGTTCAGTGGGGCCCAGAAGTCCCTTAGTGCTGCAAATCAAAGGTTAAATAAGTATACATACTCATGTGAATCAACATTTGTGCATCGCATGTGTGCTCACTTGCTCACACACACATGAACACAGGCTCTAGAGAGCTGGCTTCACTGGCTTGAAAATTAAATAATACCATAGTGATGTGAAATTTAATCCAAAACAGATATGTTTTGTCTGTTTTCTTCCCAAATCTGTTTTCAACCACGAAAAACTAAGGAATTATATGAATAATAATTAATAGCAGTGCTTAAAATGCTTATACAGGTTGTACCTCTCAAATCCAGCATGCTCAGGACCTCACCAGTGCCAAAGCAGAAAAATTGCCAAAGCATGGGAGGTCAATACTGTCTAGCAACATAACCAACACTTCTACTGCTTACTGAGCTCTTAGAAGACATTGAGGGGTAAGTGGGAGCTAAATAACAGTGCAGAACACCGAGATTCAGAACTGCTGCTGTAAACAACTTTATGGTACTATGAGAAAGTTGGCTACATCCTGGATAAGTGAACATCTGTATAATAAAATCATGCCGGACCATGGATGTTGCCAGACCAGGGAATGCCGGACAAGAAAAGTTCAACCAGTAATATGTTTTTTTTTTCAGTGACTCTTAACTAAAAAACCCAGGTATTATGAATCACACAAAAAGCTGAATTTGAGGCATAAGCCAATTGAGAAGGTCTGTTTGAATAGGACATTGAAATTTTATGCAAGCAGTTGTGACAGCAGTGTTTTAAGACATACAGCCTCAAAAATAGGTCTCTTAAATCCACCTGTGGATATTTGATTTTCAAAAATGGTGTGCACATCCCCATCCCCAGCTCTTAATGAGCTTTGGCTCTGGGCTTCTGAAAATCACAGTACTCATTAAATACTTAAAATATAAGCTTAAGAGCCTAATTTTAGGCACCTGTGTTTGAAAGCATTTGCTCAAGTCTTCAGGAAATGTTTCTGAAACAGCGCTGAGTTTCAGGAATAAAAGTCACTGAGGGTTTGTTTTATTTTTAATACAAGTCTTTTTGTAGTTGTTTTTAGCCCTTATTTTGCCCCGATATGAAACAGTACATCTGCTGGGAATATACAATGTGGTTTATTGATGGGGAAACTTTTTCTGAAATAGTATCAAAAGCACCCACAATCTTATTCCTCCTTGTAGCTGCTGCCTGTAGTAGATGCTGATATGGTTTGAAAATCAATAAGGTGACCATTTCCAGCATGTGTTTCATACGGCAAATGATTTACTCTTTTGGTATGAAATGCTTTGTATATGCTTCTTTGTCCACTCTTTACTAATCTTACTGTTGTAGATACCAGCCTGTAAACATATCTAAACTGTTGGTCTGTTTGCAGTTCCAAATTTTTCAAAAACATCATGTCAATCGGAAAATAACCATTTTAAATTTTTACTGAACTGAAAAGCAAAAGAAAACAATCAAATACGAAATGTGGAGGCCAACGGGCTAGGCAGCAGTTGTGCAGAAAAGGACTTGAGGATTACAGTGGATGAGAAGTGTGCCCTTGTTCCCAACAAGGCTAATGATATAGTAGGAGCATTGCCTGCAGACTCAGTAGGGTGACCATCTGTCCCATTTCACCTGGACAGTCCCTTATTTAAACGGTCTTACAGGTGTCCCAACTTTAAGAAAATGGGCAAATTGTCCCATATTTTTCAGGGCTCCTGTTCCCTGGCACCAGTGCCTAGGGGCAGCTGCCCCTGCTGCTGGCAAACTCTGACAAGGGGCAGCTGCCCCATTCCCCAGCACCCCACACCTCAGGGAGACAGCTCCTTCTTCACTGAACCTCATCTGCAAGGCCACCACTCCATTCCCTATCATGCCAGGCCTTGCTTCCAGGGGCCCCTGCCATGATGCTGCTGCCACATTCTCTGCTTCCCCCTCTCTGGGAGGCTGCAAAGCCACTATTCTCAGGTCCCCCTGCCAGGAAGTTCTGGAACCCCCATTTTCTACTCCCTCTCTTTAGGAGCCTGCAGAGCTCCCATTCGTGGTGCCTCGCCATGGGGCAGCAGCCCCCATTGCTGAGTATCCCTGACACAGGACAACAGCCCCTCATCCGTGGAGGCTGGTGTCCCATATTTGCCATAGGGCAATGTGGTCACCCTAAGATTGAGGGAAGCGATTATTCCCCTTTATTAGATACTGTGAGGCCACATTTGGAGTACTGCATCCAGTTTTTTCTCCCAACTGCAAAAAAGATGTGGACAAATTTGAGATAGTTCAGTGGAGTACAACAAAACTTATTAGGGGTCCAGGGCACATGGCCTACAAGTAGAGGCTGATGGAATTGGGGTTGTTTAGTCAGCAGAAGAGGAGAGTGAGGGGGTATGTGGTGGCAGCCTTCAGTTACCTTAAAGGGGGTTGCAAAAAAGATGGATCCAAGCTAGTCTTCATGGTGGCAGATGACAAACGAAGGAGCAGTGGGATCAGGCCTCAGTGGGGAGGTCTGGGTGGGATATTAGCAAAACCTACTTCACTAGGAGGATGGTGAGGCACTGGAATGGGTTACCTAGAGAGGTTATGAAATCTCCATCCTTAGAGGTTTTTAAAGCCAAGCTTGATAGAGCCTTGGAAGGGATGATTTAGCTGAGATTGCTGCTGCATTGATCAGGGTGTCGGACTAGATAACCTCTTGAGGTCTCTTTCAGCCCTAATCTTCTATGATTCTGGGACCTAATTTTGTAAACATCTATTCTAAATATTGTTCCCACTGATATAACTCACCCACTATGCTGCCTTAATAAGTCCATCTCCCAAAAGGCATAGTGTTTCAGCTGGTGCAGCTGAGTCGTGACCAGTGTAGATACTGCATTGCTTACATCAAATACTGCTACCTTTCAGAAGCTATACCACAGTGTCCTACTCTGGCTACGTCTACACGTGAAGCCTACATCGAAATAGCTTATTTCGATGTAGCAACATCGAAATAGGCTATTTCGATGAATAACGTCTACACGTCCTCCAGGGCTGGCAATGTCGATGTTCAACTTCGACGTTGCGCGGCACCACATCGAAATAGGTGCTGCGAGGGAACGTCTACACGCCAAAGTAGCACACATCGAAATAAGGGTGCCAGGCACAGCTGCAGACAGGGTCACAGGGCGGACTCAACAGCAAGCCGCTCCCTTAAAGGGCCCCTCCCAGCACAGTTGCACTATACAACACAAGATACACAGAGCCTACAACTGGTTGCAGACCCTGTGCCTGCAGCATGGATCCCCAGCTGCCGCAGCAGCAGCCAGAAGCCCTGGGCTAAGGGCTGCTGCCCACGGTGACCATAGAGCCCCGCAGGGGCTGGAGAGAGAGCGTCTCTCAACCCCCCATCTGATGGCCGCCATGGAGGACCCGGCAATTTCGACGTTGCGGGACGCGGATCGTCTACACGGTCCCTACTTCGACGTTGAACGTCGAAGTAGGGCGCTATTCCGATCCCCTCATGAGGTTAGTGACTTTGACGTCTCGCCGCCTAACGTCGAAGTTAACTTCGAAATAGCGCCCGACGCGTGTAGCCGCGACGGGCGCTATTTCGAAGTTAGTGCCGCTACTTCGAAGTCGCGTGCACTTGTAGACACAGCTACTGTGTTTTAATATCCTGTGCTACAGAGAGCCACAGGAGACATGCTACAGAGCCCGTCTGGGTATCACCAGGCTAGGTCCTTCTGAGGCGCACGCCAGGGCCAGATGTCGTCAGTCTCTGTGGTTGGGCCCTAGCTGGAAACCTTGGCTACGTCTACACGTGCACCCAACTTCGAAATAGCTTATTTCGATGTTGCGACATCGAAATAGGCTATTTCGATGAATAACGTCTACACGTCCTCCAGGGCTGGCAATGTCGATGTTCAACTTCGACGTTGCGCGGCACCACATCGAAATAGGCACAGCGAGGGAACGTCTACACGCCAAAGTAGCACACATCGAAATAAGGGAGCCAGGCACAGCTGCAGACAGGGTCACGGGGCGGACTCAACAGCAAGTCGCTCCCTTAAAGGGCCCCTCCCAGACACACTTTCATTAAACAGTGCAAGATACACAGAGCCAACAACTAGTTGTAGACCCTGTATATGCAGCACGGACCCCCAGCTGCAGCAGCAGCAGCCAGAAGCCCTGGGCTAAGGGCTGCTGCCCACGGTGACCACAGAGCCCCGCAAGGGCTGGAGAGAGAGTATCTCTCAACCCCCCAGCTGATGGCCGCCATGGAGGACCCCGCTATTTCGATGTTGCGGGACGCGGATCGTCTACACGGTCCCTACTTCGACGTTGAACGTCGAAGTAGGGCGCTATTCCCATCCCCTCATGGGGTTAGCGACTTCGACGTCTCGCCGCCTAACGTCGATTTCAACTTCGAAATAGCGCCCAACACGTGTAGACGTGACGGGCGCTATTTCGAAGTTACTGCTGCTACTTCGAAGTAGCGTGCACGTGTAGACGCAGCTTCTGATAGTTAAATTGATGTATGTGCTTTTCATGAGCATGTGCATCACTAACACAAGGGGTGTAGTGTGGACATACAAAAATGATGGATATTCATCCGTGTAATTTAGCTCAACTTAATTTTTCAGTATTCACTTGCTCAAAGAGTTGGATTGATGCCAACAATGCCTAGAAGTGTTCAGGAATCTCCAAGTTTCACCATAACGCTAGGGTCCTGAAAGAACTACACATTAATGGCAGGTTCCCTGGTGGGCATATGTCACTGCATGACTCCTTTGTGCCACATGAGAGAAACAAAGTTGATTAATAACCTAGTTCTTGTTATTTAACCATTGTAGGTATCACTAATACCTTGAGATCACAAAATACACAGCTTTTCATAGAGCAACTACATTCTGGGCAAAGTTTTACTCAGCTGTGTGTCTGTGTCTATGGTTGTATATGTGTAGACCACAATCATCTCTAAAGACCTGGGGGAGTGGGCAGAATTGGATACAGGCCAGTTCAGTTTTAAACTGGTGTGAATGGTGAATTCTCTGTAACTCAACATCTTTAAATTGTGATTTGATGACTTCAGTAACTCAGCCTGATTTGAGAGGTCTATTACAGAAGAGGGAGGGTGAGGTTCTGTGGCCTCTAATGTGCAAGAGGTCAGTCTACATGATCCTGATGACTTGAAAGTCTGTGAGTGTATGACTTATCTGCCCTTGCAAGGTGTGAGCAGGTTGCAGAACTCACTTCTTTGACCTAGACTCCCAGCATAGCAGCCCAGAGCAATTGAGGTCCGGTCCCCTCCCAGTGGGACAAAATGGCTAGCTTTCTCTAAGAATATTTCAAAAGCTGTACAATAAATGCGAGGAACAGAAGTAATCATCTCTCACGTCATTGTTAAGGGCATGGAAAGACTTCTGGGTTACAGCCATCTGTTTACAGAAGTCACTGTCAGAAGAGGTTTCCCATCAAAACTTCTGTCGACAGAGTGTGGCCACACACAAAAGCCTATTGGGAGAGTTCTCTGCTCTGTTGACAGGTCAGCCAGACTTCCTGGCTGCTTTCTTGGCAAAACAGGCACCTGGAAGCCTGTCTGTTAAGAGAAGGCCCTCCGAGAGTGTCCACAGAGTATTTTTTTGTTGACAGAACCTGTTGACAGCAGCCTTATGCTTCATGGCTGAAAGGCAGAACGCTGGCGGTGAAAATGCTGAATTTTGTCAACACATGGTCAACAAAACCCATTTTCTGAGCAAACACTGTATGAGTTTTGCTGACAAAATGGGTTTTGCAGGCAAAACCCACTTCTGTAATCATAGCCCTGTGGAAAGAGTACTGAAGATACCTGGCTTGTTTGGCTTAGATTTTGTCTGCATTCATAAGTTACAATGTTTTAACTTAATTTGTTTAGAAACTGAATCAGTGATCCTTTGTGGCCATTCAACTATGTATGTAAGCATTACTCAGACATATCACCTGCCTCTTGTAAATTGATTTCATTAAGTTCTTTCCCTCAAGTACATATACTAGGGTAGCATGAATTTAGCTTTATCAGTTTCTAAACTAATTGAAATCTTACAGCTGGAAGAGACCTCAGGAGATCATCCCAGCTAGCCCACATTTTTTTTAAACCTGCTTCAGGTCCTTATCAAGGATTGAGCTCACAAGTCTGGATTTATAAGGCCAATGCACTAACCACTAAACTATTCCCACACCCATCTGGAAGTAACTATAATTTGTAGTGCATCATGTAGTATTGTGCGTAAAGCTACTGCAATGGAGGAGCAGAACAGTTATGATAGACATATACACAAATATGATGAGCAAGGCCAATTGCATGCATAAAATTATTAGGAGAGGTGTGGCCTAGTAGATTGAGTATGTGCCTGGGATTCAGGAGATCTAGCATGAAGTCCTGGCTTCACCTCAGACCTGCCTGGCTTCTTGGTCAAGTCACTTCACTTACTTGTGACTCAGTTTCCAATTCTATAAAAGTGCTGAAAATATTGATCATCTTTGTAAAGCACTTTGAGATTTACTGTTAAAAATTATTTTGTTAGCCTTTAAAGTGCTACAGGAATGCTGTTTTGTTTTGATATGTCTTTACTAGCATAGAAGAAAAGGTTGTTGGGCTCTCCCATTTACTTGACTTATACAAGAAAAAGGTGATATGTAACTAACTTGAAAAGCATCACATTTAAAAATGATGACAGAAAGTATTTTGTAACATAATGAATGGAATCTATGTATATAGTCTATGGAATTTATGACCACAAGTGAAACGTTGAGGCCCAGAGCTTAGTGGGCTACCCAAGATAATTAGACATATATATATAGATACTGGGAGTTTCTACAATTACAGAGAGTACAGTAAAACATATGAGTACTTAGGCTTAATATTTTTCCCCAAGATGAACAATTTGGCAAAACTCACACAAATTTACAAAATGTTTCAGTGTTGCCAAAGCTGCAGTTTCTGTGCTGGAAAAAAAAGTGCTGGCTGGAACCCAGTTAATCTTGTTTTGAAATATCTTGCAGCATCCAGTTTAAGAGACGAGATAGTGGATTAGGTGGGCTACTGTTCTAATTTACTAGAGCAATTCCTCTGCATCTGTATATTTATGTGATAGAAAAATACATAATTAGCTAGGGAGAATGTGTACCATGAAGAAAGTGTCTTGAATATAAGCAGTAAGATTTTTAAAATATATGTGTTGTTGGAGTGAAAGCCAGTCTGGGGGTGTCAGTATGACTTAAATGAGAAAGGAGATTTCAGCCCAAGTTAACAATACGTGGTGGAGGCATTTGGAATAAATATCCAGCCAGACTATAGCTCTGTTGGAAGACCTCCAAAGAGAGACAGCTACATTAGTATAGCCAAGGCTTAACAAAGTCAAGGATACACAAGCTGACATCCACTTAGGAGAGTTAGGGTTTCTGCCATATAGCATGGCTAGGATGAAGGGACTGAGCTGATGTGATCTTTAGATTAATGTGAAACAATGATCACACCTCTCAGTTTTTAACCACGATACCATGCCCGTAACATTTAATATATATCAGACGTCAATTAAAAATTAATTTAGGACCTGATTCTCCTTGCATTGAAATCCCTGCTGTAAATCCCACTGATTGCAATTGTCCTGGATCAGGCTCTTGTCTTTTTTTTTTATGACAGACACTACCACATTATGTCACCATTCTTATAATTTTCAAGCCACGTTTGCACTAGGGGGCAACATCAAAGTGAGGCACGCAATTCCAGTTAGCTGCATTCATTGTACTGTTGGCTGAGTTACAACAGTGTCCTCACTGCTAGAGGCCAATGGGAGGAATTCTCCCATTGGCTCCCCTTATGCTTCTTATTCAAGTGGTGTGCCAGAATTGAAGATAGCACCTCCATTTGTTGATACACATCTTTACTAGACCTGCTAAGTAGATCCTCCCATGAGGGGAATCAAACCTCTCAGCACTGATCTTCTGGTAAGCGTAGACAAGGCATCAGTCTGCACTGGGGCAGCTTCACCTGAGCTTTGCTTTTAGGTTAGGGGATCAAATCAGCCTTAAATCACCAAGTGAAACAGTGCATGAATAAAATCTACAGTACAGATCTGTGAAATGTGCTAATCGGCCAGCCAAGAGTCTCTTGTTCCATCCTATTCTCACATTTCCCAAGTAATATGACAGAGCCCAGTTGTTGGTGAGCTGCTGCGAACCTGGGATTTCTGAAACTTGGTGTATGAGCTGCCACAGTGGCTTTTAGATAAGGCAGTAGCAGACTCATTCATCTTTTCATGTTGTCAGTACTAACAGAGGGGGACAGGGTGTCACACTCTTTGGGCATGGGTTACATACACATCACCAGAGTAGATCATGCCTAGATGTAGTGGGCCAAAGCAGCTATAGCCTAGAATGAATATACCGTTCCCCAGGGCTCTGAGTCACACTGAATTGTGATTATGATTCTGCCCACTCCTACTTCCTGTGCTGATCCACCATTCACACTGCATTTGGCATAACTTGAGTGTTCTGAGGGAGATAAAAATTTGCTCCTTAGTTCCTAAATCTTTGTTTAGTGGTAATATTTCAGTATTTGATACAGGGCTGCCAATGAGGGAGTGGGTCACAAAGAGGGCAGCTGCCCCAGGGAGTGGAGATTTTAAACAGCTCAGGGCTGAAGATTGAACAGATTTCACCCAACCTGCTTAAACTTTTATGGGTTCAAAGAAGGCGCTAGGGAAGAGGAGATCATAAAAAAAAGAGAACTGGCCAATATAACAACTTTGATAAATCTTAAGCCAAACCTGAATTACATTTTTTTCAGCCACTACTCTTACATTTGCCTGTCATAGAATCCTAGGGCTGGAAGAGATTCAGGAGATCATCAAGTCCAGCCTTCTGCCTAAAGCAGGATTAACCTGAACCAAATCATCCTGGCCATGACTTTGTCAAACTGGAACTTAAAAACTAGGGATGGAGATTTCACCACATCTCTAGATAACCCATTCCAGTGCTTCACCACCCTGCTAGGGAAATAAGTTCACTGTGCCACTGAACTTTTTGGTTTATACATGGGCTGAGGTGGGGGGATTCTTTTCACAACTTTTCTCAATTAAAATGGCTCTCTTTTAAAAATGTACATTTCAATGTTCCAATTTTTCTACGAAAACACAGTTGAAGACTTCCCCAAAAATCAATCTTCAAGTTTTTGGGCTTCATTTTGTTTCCTTCTCTCCTCTTCCCCTTGCTTCTTTTTCTTCTTTTTGTCTTCTAAAAAGGAATATTGGATGAAGAAATAAAAATGTGGACTTATGCAAATACCTAGAGAAGTGGTAGAATCTCCATCCCTAGAGGTTTTTAAGTCCTGGTTTGACAAACCCCTGGCTGGGATGTTTTAGTTAGGGTTCAACCTACTTTGGGCAAAGGGCAGGGTGGTCTCCTGAGGTCTCTTCCAACCTTAGGATTCTATGGTTCTATGACAAACATGAGGTTCCAAAATAAATCATAAAGCACATAATTTTTGACCAATTTTACAGTTGGAGAAGAAAGTTCTAAAATGACTTGGCAGCCACTTTTCTAATAATAGTTACCACTTGGTTGGCAGAATGAAAGAATCCAACATGCTTTCAGTTGAGCATGGTCCTCCTATGAGATTTCCAACACAGGTGATCTTCTGTAAATATTTAGACATGTGCATAACTCTATGTACTGTTAGTTGTTCCAGTGAAGCTAACGAGATTATTTACAGTGGGTCAAGTTAAGCACTTATGTAAATCTCTGCGGGACCTTGATTTATCTAGACTTAAGAACTCAGATAAGCATCCTAATTCTTGGATTATTCACAGTGAGCTTCAACAGTTTTTTTGTTCCCAGCACCAATTAATATTCATCCAAACCAAAGGTCTCCATGCTGTCATTCATTCATATGTGCAGCAACACTATGGCTTTTCCTACTCAGCTGCATCACTTTAACTGCATCAAGAAAAGATTCCTTATTAAAGCTGTTCAAAAAGGCAAAAAACGCCTGGAACAAAGTAACTGTAACTGTAAAATGTCCTTAAAGGCCAATTAGAAATTGCAATACTGGGAGTTTTATTACAACTAACTCCTCCTTAATTATCAATCAATGGATTCTGTTGAAAAAAAATCTCAGATTCACAGCTGGGAAAATGATGCTAATTATCCTCTGTTAATTAAAGCTGTGGTGGGATTCAGACTTGCCATCCTTCAAATAAAGGATTGACATATCAGTGCTAGCAAAATGCTCAGGGTCTTTTCCAAAGGCTTCAGTTCTAATGGTAATGAATTGGTGTCACATTATTTTAAGTGTCTTAAACAATCATTCCATTACCTTCCACTGAAAAGCTGTATGTGTAGCTATAAAGAAATGCAGACTTTTTAAATTAATTCTAAATGTTCATAATAGGGCATTCTCGCAGCCGAAATACTGAAAGATTTTCACTTATTTTTTGGTTGAAAAAATGGGACTGGAGTAATTTGACTGTCAATGGGATTATCATAGTATCACGGGAATTAAAGGCAAAGTTTTTGGGTGAAATCTTGGTCCCATTGAAGCCCATGGTGTAATTCTACTGACTTCAGTGGTCCAGAATTTCATCTCTTTCATATTGTATTAAATCATCTAGTCTATTTCCCCACTCAATTGTAGGGTTTTCACCTACAATATATCGTAAAGCCCACATATAATTTCCTGGGACAATGGCAAGCAAATTTATGAGCAAAGAAGGTTTTTCACTCCCCATAATCTACTGTATTTCTTGTAGCCATGACTGGTGTAAATAATACATAACATGATAGAATTTGAAGCAGAGAAAAAAGGTAGATAAATATCTATGAGTTTGTATTCTGCCCAACCAGAGGCATTTTCCTATATTAGAAGTGACATTCCAGAGGAAGGAACACTACATCCTAGGAATGCTTGGGTAAATAATCAGATATGTTTTTTAATAAGTTTATTAATAACCCAAGACAGGACACCATTTTGTTTGAGATGCATATGTGCCAACAATGCTCACATACTATGTGTATAGGGCAGACTGCAAACACTCTTCAATAAAGAATGAATGGATATAGAGCAGACATAAAAAAAAAACCCTCCTAATACACAAACCTGTTAGCCAGGACTTTAATGCAGTAGGCCATTCTGTCAAATTCAACACATTAACACGTGGTTTGAGCAGGGACAGCAATTACCTGATCCATTACAAGGACTCTTTTACATAAGTTGACGTTTTATCTAACTCTTAACTTCCCCACCCCACCCCCACCGCCATTCCTCTGCTCTTCTAATTTGTCGACTTTGATAACAATTTTGGACTTCTGTGCTTTCTATATTGAGTTTGTTCTGTAAGGCTATGATCTAAAGAAGTGGGTCTGTCCCATGAAAGCTCATCACCTAATTATTTTGTTAGTCCTTAAAGTGCTATATGACTGCTTTTTTGTTTTGATAGAATACAGACTAACACGACTATCTCTCTATCACAGGATATTTTGGGGTTGTTTTTTGGGAGAGGTATTTGGTGGGGTGCCTCTAGGACAAGACAATCAGGATCAACCAGTCCATGAACAACACCATCACAATGGGAAGGCATGGCCTGGAAGATGTGGAACAATTCAGCTACCTGGGAAATATTATGGGTAGAGGTGGAGAAAGAGAGGATATCACTGCCAGGATAGGGAAAGCAACAGTTGCATTCAAGACTCTTCATCCCATGTGGAGTTCACAAATAATATCTGTCATTCTTTCACATGGAACACTCAAGGAAAATTTAAAAAAGGAAGACCTCAGACAATGTGGAGATTGAAGGATGACACCTGGGGTACTCCTCAAGTCAGTTAGAAGTTTTGTTTCATGACAGAGTGAACTGGAGGAGACTTGTAGATGACCTGTGCTCCACTTGGAGTACAAAGGTTTAAGTCAAGTAAGTTAAAATGGGACATATGCAAATTATTTTCTGAGAAAGTTCCCTGATTTAGAGCACGAAAAATGAACTTATCTTTTTATCCACAAAACAGGTGTTTAAACAGCCTGGTGGTAGTCAGTGTGGAAATATTTACAAAAGAGAGGTTAGACAGGAACTGTCACAGGAAGTGCCAACCTGATCTTCCCTATCGTACCCACTTATCTATTTCAGTCTTGACCTGGAGGGAACTTATGAGTGAAATGTTATTTCAGTTTTCATACCTCTTCATTTGTTGGCCTTCCTTCAGACACTCCTAACAGAAATATGACCATAGTAGTATGTTATGATGATCATCATTATGTGATGTGGATCTCGTAGGCTTTAGGGTGAGATGATTGAACTTATTTCACATGTGACATCAAAGAGCCTATACGTGGAAAACACCAGTTAGTATGGGCAAGGTACAGCATGATAGCCAAGCACTGAAAGGTTGCATGCCTATTAGGACCCTCTTCTGCAAATTTCTCCCTTAAAATAAGGTTCAGAGGATGATGCTATTGAAGAAGACATTCCCTCCTCTTCCTCCTTCCTGAACATTTATCACTCTTATTGTTTCCCAGACATTCTCCACAGCCATTATAGGCCTTGAGCCTGCAGTGAGATCCATACGAGTGGGCCCCTTTGCTCTGCAAAGGTTATTATTATTATTATTATTTTACCCACTATCCCCAACAGGGACTAGGTTACAGCTTGGTACAAACACAAGATAATCTGTGCCCTCAAGACCTTATAAGTCTAAACAGACAAAAGAGGTGAAGAGGGTGGGTGTGGAAATTAGATTTATCATATTGCAAGACTGGGGCTTCAAGGGAAGATTTTTAAACATATTTAGGTACCTAATCTTCATTGAATTAAGTGGAAGTGAGGCATCTGAATACTTCTAAAAATTGGGCCTTTAATCATCATTAGAGTGTTTTCAAATGCTGGGCTATCTTTTGTTGAGCTTGAACTGCATTTCCATCATCCACTAAAACCATGTTTGTTTGGTGTGCACAATGAGAATAAATTATTGCCCAGATGCACATGCAGATAGCAATTTATTTTGGACAATGGATCTAGCAAAGTTTTACATTTTGGGAATTATGGGTGGAGCAACGTAGATGCAATCTGGAGTCCATGCCCCCTATTGATCAATGCCTTTCCCAACCCCAAAACAAACATAACATTTTTACCTTTACTAGGTGACTACCAAGCTTTCAGTTACCCCTTGTAATTCCTTCCTGCCTTCTAGCAATCATGAGTCATGGATCTGTTACACTTGTCAAGGACACCTAATCCCTTCCCTTCATGCCCTGGATAACCTAAAGATGGCTGAACATGCAATTGCCTTGAAGTGTAAAATATTTCCCACGTTATTTATTATAGCATTGCCTTATACCACCTCTATAGTAAGATGGTGTCAGCATTTTCATGATAAGCCTCTATTTTCAGCTATAAAAATGAGCTTCAGGCCGGAACTGAGGCTGCAAGTGGGGTTGTATTTGGAGTTTTTTAAAATTAAAAAGTGAAATAAATATGACTGGACCATTTAGAAGATATGCATTAATACACACACATATATGAGTATATTTCTATGTGTATACATTTCTAAGTACATGAGTGCATTTTTACATAGCATTCAAAATGTAAAAATAGATTTAAGATTATTTTTGATCAATATGTAATTTAGTCATAGTATTTGGATTTTCTATAAAGGATTTTAGTATGCATGGTTCAGCTTTTGTGTCAGTTTTGTTTAGGAACATATTTTGTGAATGTTCGAGAGCTTTCAGTGGTAACCCAACTATTTACTATAAATGTTCTATTGCCAGTGGTTATAATAATAATAATAATAATAATAATAATGAACTCTGCTTTTAACTAGATCAATTTTAAATCCAGAATAATTCCATTGGCTTTACTGATGTTGTTCTGGATATTTACCAGTGTAATTGAGAACAAAACTTATTTCATTGGATTAAATTCAGAGGTAAGGGTAAATGACAATTTATTTTGGCTCTCCACAGTGTATGTTACCACACTTATGTTCTCTCTGCTTTCCTTAGACTAATAAATGTTAGTCTGTATTGGAAATGAGATTTATCTGATGAAGGGGGTCTGTTCCACAAAAGCAATGAAGGGTCCTGTGGCACCTTATAGACTAACAGAAAAGTTTTGAGCATGAGCTTTTGGAAGTGAGTCTGTGCTCACGAAAGCTCATGCTCAAAACTTTTCTGTTAGTCTATAAGGTGCCACAGGACCCTTCGTTGCTGTTACAGATCCAGACTAACATGGCTACCCCTCCGATACTTGTCCCACAAAAGTTCATCACCGAATAAATAATTTTGTTAAAATCTACATTTTTCCTTAGACTTAGTTAGAATTGTTTAGCCTCTTGCCCATTTTCTAACATTTAAGTCACACGGTCCTTTCACATCACCTGTGAATTTTACAGGGCTTGTCTACACTACCACCTCCTTTGAAGGCAGGATGGTAATTAGGGTGTTGGGAGTTTACTAATGAAGTGCTGCTGGGGCAACTTTGAAGTTCCCTTCAAGTAAGTTGCCACAGCACTTTGAAGTACCGGCGGGTGAGCCACGGCTAGACTCGTGCTGGTACTTCGAAGTTTAAAACTTCTGAGAAACTGTACCACAGTTTAAAACTTCAAAGTTGCCACAAGGGGGGAATTTGCTTAATGAAGTGCTGCCTATGCACGGCAGCACTTCATTAGTAAACTCCCAACATCCTAATTACCATCCTTCCTTCGAAGGAAGGTGGTAGTGTAGACAAGCCCTAAGGGAAGCCCTTAGAGAAGTCCGCAGTCCAGGGAAGTCAAAACAAAGATTTGCATATGCTTCAGTGGGCTTTGTGACAAAACATGTACAGTAAATGAAGAAACAGAAGGATATTAAAAGACACGTGAAGTTAGCCATTTTCAATTTGAAATATAATCTTGGTACTAATATGGAGCCATAAAACTGTAGAATTAGAAGGGACCACAAAGGTCACGTGTTCTAATCCCCAAATAGCTGCAGTTGATAGAGCTCTACAAAAACATTAGGCATATAAATGGATCCCTTCAAAATGAATTACATTTGAAAATTCTGGGCATTGATTAAAAACGCTTCCTCATCAGCAAAGTGGTCTAATGGATAAGCAACCCAGGGCTCATTTCCACCTGAATCAGAAGGAAACCACTAGATGTATTTGGAGCTTGTACTCCAGATGCCAACACCTAGGCACCCATGTGAAGCTGTCAAAAAGAAGCCAAAGAAACAATGGAAACTTCTAGAGACCATGAGCTGTGAGGGAAAATGGAAAGAATTGGGTCTTTTTAGTTTAGAAAATGGAAGACTGAGAGGACAGGACAGCAGTTTACAAGTACAATAAACCTTCAAGAAATGAACAATCAAGTTGTGTGTGTCTCGGGTTAATGCAACCACTGCCACTGACAGGAGCAGTTGCCTACTCCTGTCAGGGGCAGCAGCTACTCTTGTCAGAGGCAGCAGCCATGAGTCAGGATACCATGCCCGACAGACAGCTGCTTGTGGTGACAATTCTCCCAGCTGGGGAGTCTGGCAGGCACACAGTTACTTGTGGTACAGTTTCTCAGAAACTGCAGTGCAAGCAGCTGTGTGCCCCCCAGCTGGGAAAACCTGGGGCCATGTGGCTGACCCTGCCCCTCACTTCCCGCAACTGCCTGCTCCTCCAGCCCCCACCTCCCCCAGTTTATGCAAAATTCAGTTTACTCGGAGGTTGCCCAGGATGCAACCTCTGTGCAAATCGAGGGATTATTGTACCTAGAAGAGTGTTAGAATGAAGGTGGAGGAAAATTGTTCCCTTTGGCCTTTGGGGATAGGGCAAGAAGCATTAGCTTAAACTGCAGTGAGGGAGGTTTATATTGGACATTAGGGAGAACTTCCTAACCATCAGGGTGGTTAAACATTGGAATAAATTGCCTAGGGAGGTTGTGGAATCTCTATCGCTGGAGATATTTCAGAGCAGGTTAGATAAACATCTGTCAGGGATGGTCCAGATGATGCTTGGTCCTGTCATAAGGGCAGGGGACTGGACTCAACCTCCCAAGGCTGCATCCAGACCTAGTGTCCTTTGATTTCTATGAATGGTACCCAAGCAATACTTTGATATTAGATGATCTCAATACTATAAGGTAAACAAAAGCAGTAGGAAATGACAGAGAACTAGAAAAGGCCAGTTTCTGCCCTATGCATTGGTGCAGGAGAGACGTGATAACACATACACACTTTGCCAGGCAGGTGTAAGTAGGTCTAAGAAAATATAAATTTCTGCTAGTTTAAATATCAACTCAAATTGACCCATTGCATAGAATTTAAGACACTAGGAAATGTTTACTGAGGCAAATCACCTACTTCAGAGGATTAAAGCTTTTAAATTTTGAATTCCTTGACACATGAAAGACATATTCCATGTTCCCTACAGTCCCTAGAATGGCACTGTCTACATTCAATACTACTTCTACTTATAGCAGGGGTGGCCAACCCATGGCTCTCAAGCCACATGTGGTTCTTTGAGCAACGAAACGTGGTTCTTGCTCAGAGCCCTGCACTGAGAGTGCTTACCACCTCTCTGGACATGTGCCTCAGTGCCTGGAGGGAGAAACACATGGCAATGGCGACAGCTCTGGTGAGTTGCTGGCATTAGGTCAGAATGGGGGAACAGGGGACTGGGGGAACCTGGCTCTGGGGGAGAGGTGGGAGATTGGGTTAGAGAGCGGGAGCTGCGAGTGCCTGACTCTGGAGAGGGGTGGAGAGGGAGATTAGGTTAGAGATGGGGGCTGGGGGTGCCTGGCTCTGGGGGAGGAGAGGAGGATTGGGTTAGAGCAGAGCATCTGGGAGTGCCTGGTTCTGGGAGAGAGGGAGGGCATTGAATGTGGCTCTTTGCACTCTATCCACAGCTATTTTGTTTCAGTCTCTAACTGGCCGGCCATCCTAACTTATCGTATTCACATGACTAGCTCACTCGTTCAGAATAGGATTGGCTGGTACAAGACATTTCTTCCTGCTGAACTCATGGGCTGATTCAAAACGTCAGCTCTTCTGTCCTACATTTCTAAGCAATTTTGAAGAGAACTAAAGACAAAGAGCAAAATGATGGAACTGTGTATCTTTTGTCCTGGTGTGTGGTTAGAAGCTGCTGAGACAAGGAACTTTGCATGTTAGCCTGGTCATGTACTCAGCCTGGGAATGGCAAGAGTTGGGGGTGTGTCTCCACATTGCATCACTCAGTCAAGTCATCCCTTTTTTCCAACACCTGTGGTAAGTTTTTGAACATTATCATGGGTTCAAGCCTCAGTTATGCTACATTCCCCTGTTTTCTCATGCTGCATGCATCTTCAAGTACAGCAGCGTAAAATTTTTGCAGTGACAACTGACACCAGATGAAAAAATTCAAACCCGCTTTCCATGACAAATATGAAATTTAGGTCCAGTTCACTAAAATATTCATGAATATTTGGAGCTACCATGAACCCAGTTCTGAGCAAACTTGTGCTAAATTAATGAGATGGGGTTGAGATGATCAAAAGCTCCTGGGCATCCATGGTTTTGACCTGAAAACTCATGAGACTCTGTGGGTTTGATTGAATTTCTTTTAGGCTATGGTTACACTAGTGAGTTTTCCCAACAAAACCCCAGTTTTCTTGGCAAAACTAGTGGAGCATGTACGCACAAAATGGGATTTGTTGACAGTATCTTGACAAAACCAAGCACAATCACTGATGACTTTCTGCATCTCACAGATAAGGGAGAGCACCTTTTGTCAACAGGTTCTGTTAACACCAAAGCCATGTGGATACTCTGGGAGGTCTTTTCTCAACAGACAGGGTGTTCACGAAAAAGGGCAGCCCTGTCTGCTGTGCTTCTGGGTGCCTGTTTAATCCAGAGAGCGGCCAGGCGGTCCAGCTGCTCTGTTGACAGAGCAGAGTGCTCTCCTGATTGGCTTTTGTGTGTGGCCACATTCTATTGACAGAAGTTTTATCAGAAAATCTCTTCTGACAGTGACTTGTCTAGACAGAGTGCTGTAGTGTAACCATAGCTTTAAAGTTTTGGGGTTTATTCAAGCTGGTGATTCAAAGCAGTGCAAGGAGTATGAAGGCAAAAGTAAAGGACCTTCGTGGCCACTTCCCCATGGCACAGAACTGCACAAATTCATGCAGAACTACAGGGAGTATGCTCAGCTCCTGAAAGATTGGCAAAATGCTTCTCTCTGAATATAAAGTTTTGGTTTGAAACCCAAGTGATTTTGCAAGTGCAATTTGAAATAGAATAGATGAAAAAATCATTTTGAGTCATACAAAATATATCATTTTGAAACTATCAAAACATTTCATTTAATTTTGGCTATTTTAAACAAAATGCTTTTGATTATTTATTTTAATAAAATACATTTTCAAGATGAAACATTAAAGAATTACATTTAGAAAATATCAAAACAAAACACAGAAATCAAAATACTTAGGGAAAACGGAGTTGGATTTGAGAAATATTTCAGGGTCCCCAAATCTATGCTTTTTGCTTTAAAATGTTTTGCCTGCAACATATTGCCCAGGTCTAGCGTACACTGTGCCTTATAAACATCTCCCAGCAGCAGGGGAAAGTGCTCAGTTGAGATGATCATAAAAACAGGACACAATTTATAGATTTGCCAATATAATTCACAAACGCAAATGCTGTGTTGGGGGGAGGGAGGGTACTGATGCCAGAAATAATTAATTAATTTACCCCCACTCACCGTCCGGCATGAGTATTATTACCATTATACTTAGGTAGCACCTAGGATGCACAGTAACAAAATTAGGACATTGTTATTCTAGTTGCTATGGACCACGGCATGTATATATAGACACGCCATAAAGATCTTATGTTATAAATACAAAACAAAGAAACAAAAGGTGGATCCAAAGAAACATAAGGGACCAGAAGAAAACAATGAGACAACTTCAGCTACACTACAAATTGCAGAGAGATGGGGATCCCTAATGAGGGATACCTATTGTCCTGATTGTCTGGCTCCCTAGGTGGAATGATTCCTGTATTCACCTAGTAAGACTGATCCTTGATCCTGATTGAGGGCCAACAGGTGCTTCTGAGCTATTACTAAATAAAGAATAAGCAATACTTAAAGGCATCTCCACAAAACACTACTCACTATAGATACTGGTTCTGCTTTGCTGCCTCCCCCACACCTGCTTTCTTTTTCAAAGCATGATGTAAAAAAATTAGAGCAACATTTACCCTTTTGAATTTCCTGAACTTTTCCACTCCTGGGTGGAGTGGGCTGTTGTTCAGACCACAACGTTAAGGAAAATAAAGGAAAAAAACAAACAAAAACATACCATTATCAGCGGCATCCTCTCTCCTCCCTATGTTTTTTAAGTGGAGGAAATAAATTCATAACCCTCTGAAGAACCTTGAGGTACAATTTACTAGCCTGCGCTCAATTGAGAAACATACAACATTTTTTTTATAAGTGAACATTGTGTTATTATTCATTAACAGATTCCAAAATATTTGGCATGTTTGTATTGCCTCAGCAAATGCATTTCTCTGTTTACTTTGCTTTCAATAAGCCACCAGTATGATTAGAGAATAATCGTCACTGGCCTTGCTAAGTCTGAGATTGCTGCAGAGATGCACCCTATATTATGGTATGGGGAAGATCTTTACAAAAGGGTGCAAACATAACTGGGTGATTCTAATTTATCTGTGCAGACCTGGGATTTGTGAATTGAGCCTGCTTCAAAGCCCCCTGAAATCAGAGGGAATCTCTCCATATTCTTCAATGAGCACTTAAACTCATGACTGGGACTGTGCCAGACCCATCTTTGAGTGTCTGTTCTCATACCCCATTCCCATGGCTAATTTCATTACAAATGGTCTCAGACCCAGAATGTTTGATACAAAACTCCCTCTGCCCACCCAGGCTTCAGAGAGTTCTGATCTAGATCTAGAGTGAAACTTTAGCCCCACTTCAGTCAACAGGAATTTTGCCTTTGACTTCAGTGAAGTCAGGATTCCACCATGAACTGTAAGACTGTGAGCTACTATAAGGGATGAAATGGGAGCAACACATCTGGACACCCTGAAGCGATAGGGAAGTTGAGTTTGCAAAATGATTTGGTCTGTGAAATATGTGGCTCAGATTCATTTCAATGATGAGGTTCCATATTTCAGCAGGCACTATAAGACATGCGTTTTATGTCATAGAAAGCGAGCCAGGAGCGGAATTAATATGGTTTGGATAATAACCGTCCATTCCATTTCTGTTGACTTTGGAACATTTGCTTTGAGAGTTTGTTGGAAGAGGGGGGAAATGCACTGTGAAAGAATATTTACTGTGCACATGCTGCATGCCAATAAAGAAATTAGAGAGCCTATTGTTAGGCTTGACTCTGCAGTTATAAATGAAGTACAATGATGATTAAACAGACAACCATCTACAGTTAATTTTTTTGGCACTGCCTGACTTCTTCCATGAATCCCTGAAGTGGAGAGGAGTCAAACAACATTATACTATGTGACCCAGATCCTCAGCTGGTGGAAAGCATCCTTGACTTTGCTAGAAAAAAGACTATTTACATCTTCTGACTGGGGATTTGATCCAATATTCTTTGTATTATATTTTGAATGAAAAGGTGGCTGCCTCCCTCCCTGAGGAAAAAATAAATAGTACGGATTTTTACAGTGACTATCAAAGTGTTTGCCCTACAACAAGGTATATTGAGAACTGGTTGGGTTGTTGCATATACATTACATAATGTGTTTCAATAGTGTTTCTCGTCATGAATTATTTGCAGGAGCTCTGATTATTACCAGTTTACTTAGTTTATGAAAATTGTAGGGTGCATTATCAGAGGCTAACCAGCTAATGAGATCCTGAGAGGCATAAACAGGGGAATGCTTCTGCTCAAGTGTGAGTTTTATTTTACCATATTTATCTGGCAATTGTGTCATTGATGCTGGAATGTCGTGTCTTATTCTCATGCCAGCAGTGAAAGAAAGATGTTTATCTGCTGGAGAGGGTTCAGAAGAGCCATGAGAGTGATGAACGAATTAGAAAATGTGCCTTATAGTAACAAACTCAAAGAGCTCAAAGTGTTATGGATTCTCATTTATGGAGAATGTTTAAAGGGAGGTCAGATGTTTTACTAACAGATCTGCTCTAGGAATTATTTTATGGAGGTTCTGTGCCCTGTTTTATACAGGAGGTCAGACTAGATGATAATAGTGCACATTTCTGGCTTTAAAATCTACGAGTATCATCTGTGATGCTCATTTGTGTGCAATGGAAAGTGTGTTGGTTACTCTGTATTAAGGCCAGGCATTCAAAGAGTCTGGGTTCAAATCACACCAGAGATACTTTGGTAGGGGGAAGTAGGAGCTTAGCGGTTGCAGCATTGGCCTTATGGTTGAGGCTTTGGCTTTGCAACTCCAGTGTTGTGAATGCAATCTTTTCAAGGGCCTGGAGCAGGTTAAACTTGTTTCTTTTCTAGTTTTTTTTTTTTTTTTTAGATCTGCCATGGATGGTGATAGGTCCTGAAGTAAGGGCAGGGGGCTGGACTCAATGACCTCTTGAGGTCCCTTCCAGCTCCATGAGATATGTGTATTTCCCCAGAGAGATAGCCATGCTAGTCTGTATACTATCAAAACAAAAAAGCAGTCCAGTAGCATTTTAAAGACTAACAAAATAATTTATTAGGTAATGAGCTCTCGTGGGACAGACCCACTTCTGTTCTGGCATGGCTATGATCTGAAGAAGTGGGTCTATCCCACGAAAGCTCATCACCTAATAAATTATTTTGTTAGTCTTTAAGTGCTACTGGTCTGGGTTTTGTTTTTTTTTTCCGTATAGTATATTTCCACATTTCAGATGTAAAAAATATCAACTGAGGAAGTTTTTGCACCCTGTTGAATTTGACCATTGTTTTACATTATATAGATTCCAAATCCAGAAGAAATTCATTACGATAATCTAGTTTGCCAGCCTGCAGAACAAGCCATAGAAGTTCAGCAAAATCATTCCTACACCATATATTTTAGAAAAGCATTCAATATATGATAGATCATTTCAGTAACATGGTATTGCCATTCTCATTGCTTCAGGACCTAACATCCCAGTTACAATCAAGACTTCATTGTGATAGACAGTGCATGATCTCAGTAAGTGATAGCAACTACATAGAGGAGATCATAATCTAAAGTAACAGGGTAAAAGGGTGGGAGAAAGCAAGTCCTGCATCATTACCCTTATTTTATAGATGGGGAACTGAGTCAGAAGGAGCCAAAATAGCTTTGCCAAGGTTGCACAAGAAGTCCATGCTATAGTCAGTAATTGAGCACAGCTTCGCAACACCGACGGGGGAAAGGGCAAGAAAAAGAGGACAGTTGCCTTGGGCACTGGCAATACACAAGGACCCAGAGCCCCAGCTCTTTAAATGACAGGTGGTACATTCCGGACAGTGCTGAAACCTGGGTGGGGGCATGGTGTAGTCCAGATAGCACTGAGGGCTGGCTGCCCCAGTCCACTCAGCCCCTTCTGTGATAGGCTCTGCCCCTTTCTTGGGCACAGATCAAGTTCCAACCCACCTTGCCTAGGTGCCCAGTAAGGCTGTCAACCCTGATGGTAACATATTATTCTCATGGTATAACATCATCATTTCCTTTTTTCCCAGTGCTTGGCTTCTTGACTTGATGCCAGATTTTTAAAGAATTGAATAGTGATTAATGATATAACAGGTTGTGAATATTCTTGTTCACATATTGGCATCGTTCTTTGACTAAGAAAATAGTCATACAGATATCCATTGCTCAAACACTCGTGCAAACAGACTTCTCTTCGTAAGCATGTTTATTGAACTTTTTTGAATTCAACCGCTGCCCAGACTTCGATTGAATGGTAGTGAAAGCTGATTTTGCAGTTTTCAGAGAGCTCTAGGTGCAATCAATAATCCACATACAAGGTGTCATTATTTTCCTTGTCAAGTTGCATTTGTACATTTTGGAATCTACACTTCTGTTCCTGAGTGTTGACAAAATGTTGCTGTAAATTTCTACCTCCTCAGTGCTAGTTTTATAGTTAACATTCTAGGAAAGAAGACACAAACCCAAGAGAACAAACCATCACCCCATATGAGAAATCTCTAAGGCGAGCTGGACATCATTTGATCACTGTAGAAACAACAAAGTAACTTTTAATATCTTCAGATGGTACCGCCTTCTGTGTAGAAAAAGTGATATAAATCAGGATCACCGACACAGATATCAGGGGAATTCACCTGAATTTAGACCAGCAGCATGAAAAGTAAATTATGAGCTCATATTTTCACTTGGTGCTTGGCAGAGGTGGGAAAAGTACCCCAAAAGTTACTTGAATAGAAGTGCTGCTGCTGCAGAGGTACTTAAGTACAAGTTAGTGGGGTCCCTCTGGAAAAATACTTCAGTAAAAGTAAATACTCCTGCACACATGTACACACCACATCTTGATCGTTTCAAGTATCCGGTAGTGAAAGCAGCTGCATGTTTCTCTAATAACTTTTTGGGTACTTTTTCCATCTCTGGTGAGACATGAGCTAACAAATTCAGAATTTTGATATACGCTCTCTGGCTGCATCTACACTAGCAAGTTCTTTTGGGAAATCCAGCCCCTTTTCAAAAGAACATATGGAGCTTCTATGCACAAAATGTGCTCTGAAATCAATCTGAAATCGAAAGAACATGGCTCTTCTTTCAGAAGCTGTCTTCTGCTCTTGAATCAGGAAAAGCATCTTATTTCAAAAGCTTCTTTTAAAGAAAAGCACGTGTAGACACTTTGCAGGCCCTTTTTTCAAAAGAGCAGTCCTCGTGGCTCCAGATTTTTCGATTTCTGGTCTGTTCTTTTGAAAGAGCAGGGGCTGTGTGGATACTGTCTATCAAAAGAGCAGATCGATATTTCAATCTGCTTTTTTGTGTGTGGAAATGCTCATTCGAAATAAGTTTTTTGGATGAGCTCTTCTGGAAGAACTTCTTTCAAAAGATCACTGCAGTGTAGACATAGCCATAGATTCCAAGACCAGAAGTGAAAATTGAGATCATTTACTCTGACCTCCTGTTACTGGTACTACCTGTTACATACATAGTGTATACACTGAGAAGTTAGCTAAAAGTATAAAATACTCTTGCTGGAAAGTTGCGGTGTAACTTTTTTTTATATATCAGAATTCAGAAAAATAAACATACACAACCTACAAAATGAACAGAGAGAAAACAGGCTGCTCCTGACAAAAAGACAAACTCACCCCAGCTTACTTTAGGTTGTCTGCAAGCTGTGTCCGATTACCCACTTTCCTGCAGAACCCCACCCCCCTCCCCAGTCTGCTAACAGGACTGGGCAATACCTTATAAATTAAAAGGATAGCCTACAATCCTAAAAGTGTTTAAATACTCCAGACTTCCATGTTGGGTCTTTGTTGTAATATGTTCATAATAAAGGTTGTTAATGAATGACTAAATTGATCATAAAAGTTTAGAGTTGAAAAAGACTTCAGGAAGTCATCTAAGCCAATACCCTGCTCAAAGTAGGACCAACCCCAACTAACTCATTCTAGCCAGCACTTTGTCAAATCTGATCTTAAAAATCTCTAAGGATAGAGATTCTACCACCTGCCTACACAACCCATTCCAATGGTTTACCACGCTCCTACTAAAATAGTTTTTCATAGAATCATAGAGTCATAGATGAATAGAGCTGGAAAAGACCTAAAAAAGCCATCAAGTCAAATCTCCTGCCCTAGGCAGGACCAAACCCACCAGATCAGCCCAGCCAGGGCTTTGTTGAGGTGGGACTTAAACACCTCCAGGGATGGAGACTCCACTGCTTCCCTGGACAGACCATTCCAATGCTTCACCACCCTTGTAGTGAAGAAGTTTTTCCTAATGTTCAACCTGGACCTGCCCAACCACAGCCTGAGACCATGTTCTGCCATCCGTGACCACTGTGAACAGCCTCTCTCCAGCCTCTTTGCAACCTCCCTTCAGTAAGTTGAAGGCTGCTGTCAAGTCCCCCCTCAGTCTTCTCTTCTGCAGATGAAACAGTCCCAATTCACTCAACCTTTCTTCATAGGTCATATGCTCCAGCCCCCTAATTATTTTGGTCACCCTCCACTGGACCCTTTCCAGTGTATCCACATCCTTCCTATAATTTTTCCTAATATTAAACCTAGACCCTTCTTCCCCCACAACTTAAGACCATTGTTCCTTGTTATGTCATCTACCACCACTGAAAATAGCTTGGTTCATCCTGTTTGGAACCCCCTTGCAGGTGCTTTAAGACTGCTATAAATTCCTCCCTCATACTAATTGTCTGCCAACTAAATAAGACCAGTTCCCTCAGCCATTCCTCATATGTCATGTGACCTAGTTCCCTAATCATTTCCCTTGCCCTCTCCTGGACTCTCTCCAATTTGTCCACTTCCTTTGGGTAGAGGGTAACTCCTAAAACTGGACACAATACTCTAGGTATGGCCTCACCAGTACTTAATAGAGGGGGGATAATCACAGCCCTCGGTCTGCTGTCAATCCTCCTACTAATGAAGCCCAGTATGCCATTAGCCTTCTTGGAAATTAGGGCACACTGTTGACTCATATTCAGCTTCTTGTCCGCTATAATCCTTAGGTCCTTTTCTGCAGAACTGGCAGTTAGCCAGTCAGTCCCCAGCCCATAACAGTACTTGGGATTCCTTCTTCCGAAGTGTTGGACTCATTTATCCT